>NC_136433.1:81762061-83118311 GCF_052849685.1 Lactuca virosa | reverse complement strand
TTCTTTTTTCAGCATGCAGTTTAGTGTTTTTACTTCAATTTAGAATGTAAAAACTAAAAAGTCATGTTTTGGTTAAATATTGAATCATCTACAGGCCTCGGAAGATAGCATATCATCTACAATATTTCAACCGGTTCTAGTTTGAAAAATAACCGAAAAAACGGCGTTGGAACCGGCGGTCCGGCTCCCGGTTCATATAATATAGGAAAAACGGATTCGGTTCCGAACTGGAACGGTTTTAAAGCTCATCCCTACTTTTACCCATATGTTGATACATGATCTGTTCTCTATCAATTTAGATATATAAAATATAAAGCAGAGATTCTTTTACTTAGTTTGAGAATTAGTAACCAACTCATGTTAGTTTCTGATCAATACCTACCAATTACTTTTGTGTTCAATACTTTCGCTCAAAAGGAAAGGGAGAAAGATTTTGAAAAAAATAAAGAAAAAGGTTGTATACAAATTTACCGGAGAATAAGTAGGGCATCTAGTTTCTCCTCATTATCCCACACATGCTTGTATTGAAACCTCCATCCACACCACCAGTATGAGTGAGTAAAGATTTAAACTCTGCATTGTCCAGTAGAATTGAATAAGATGCAGGATCTTAACATCCAACAAAAATCAAAATCATATGTGTATTAATGATCACTGACCTATTTAACGTTTAACCTGAGGAGTTTCACGTTTTTACCTAAATTTACCAGCTAATGATAAGACTTTTTTTACATTTTAGACCCACGCATTGTGTGTGGGCATGTGTGTGTGCGGATTATGTGTATACACACACAAACAAAATCATAGATATGAAAACCTACTATCCCTGTCAAGATCTAAACCAAGTCAAATCAATATAACTTGGTCGAAAATTTGGATAGGGGAATGGAGAGTGGACCTAAATGCTAACTTATGTAACCAATTAAAAGATAGGATGATGAAACAAACGCTATGGGACACGAGAACTATTTTATTAAAATCTTAATGATCCACTATTTGATATTGGGACATATGGAACATGAGAAATATTTTGTTATTTTTTTATGCGAAGCATCAATTCTTTTTAAATGTGAATTTGAATACATTTAATGTATCAGAGATTATTATAGAAAAAGTTTGGAGCTCTAACGTTTATGCAAAATGTGAGTAGTAGTATTATGTTTGAATTTATAAGATCATAAATTTTTTGGAATGAACAGGTATCCAATTCCCACCCAAATATTGTACCCACATATCACTACAAGAATATCAAGTATCAACCTTTAGCGGCGACACTATTACCGGCGACATGGACTTTTAGCGGCGACTTATTACCGGCAACGCGTCGCCGCTATTACTATTACCGGCGACAACTTGACTTATTACCGGTGACTTTTGTCGCCGCTAATGATCATTTTCCTTGTAGTGTATGAACAAAAAAGACAAGTCCTAAACTTACCGCAAACAGCGATTTTTGTCCATCCATTTCCTTTGTAACGATTATAGTTTGTTAAAAACTTCACTAATTGATTCTTAAACAAAATAACTTTTTAAAAGCCAACTGTGCTGATAAATCATGTGAACAAGCTATTCACAAAAAGCCAAAAGATTCACCATAAAGGATTAAGGGACCTGGCGAAGTGGTGGAAGGTTACGGAAACCACTTAACATGGCAATTTTATTGATTACTACTTTTCAGGGATTGATGTTTGAACATTTTTCCATACCCAGTAACTCTATAAACCCTTTTTACCTTAAATATAATCCATACGTCCCCTATTAGATAAATACAATGAGTCTTCCCATATTATCTAGCACTTGTATCCATTCCCAACACTTTCTTAGAAGATGCCATTGGTATGTTGGCTTTTGACTTTTGAGATAGGAGGTTTGTGGTTTGAGCACCTGAATGAAATGAACTTTATATTGGGAGATGTAAGTTTCCAAGAAATTTTTTATTTACCGAAAGTTCAAAGACATCCTAGCACTCAACATTTTCACTAAACCCTAAACCATATTCTACAATGCAGATCAGATTCCTTTATCTCCTTTTTCAAGCTCTTCTAGCAATCTAAAGCTTCTCGGACTATATTCAACACAAATTTATGCTAAACATCAAGGACAAATGAGTTTCAAACTCCAAACTGCCACTATTATTCTTATCTTTCATGTGACTAATTGAAGGCTTAACTTTGTCAAACAATCAAATAATAAGTGGGTAGTTGTTGAATATAGATTAAAAACCTTTTGCACTGTCAACAGGATGGACCCTAGCCTAACTGTATATAATTCTCGCCTCATATTTTTATTTCAGTTTGTGGGACTAGGCATCAATATAATATAAGATTACAGTCAATATTCATGAGTGAATCATGATTGATTATTCAATTAAAATAACAAAAATAAAAGGGCTATACCTGACACTAAAACTCCAAGGAGCCATCCAAGTAATACTGCAATATATAAGCACCCAACCTCTTGAATTGTGTTTGATTATTCACGAGTGAGTTATGATGTGATGTTTCCTTCTTTGACTTCTGCATCATGGCGAAGATGGATGTGTCAAAGATAGCATATTTACTTCTTTTTTTTTGTCTTTACTAAAAACAAATATGCAATCTTGGACACACCATTTCAGCCATCTACGCTGCTCAAATGTATTTGAAGATGCATAGCTCATGCCATCAATCAACATAGTGGGTTTGAACTTAGGTAGCCATTCACATACTTCAGTGTGAGTTTGATACTACGGGAGTGGTTTCTTCAACTTTTGAGCATGCTCATTGAGTAGGCTGCTTGTAGAACAAATGTGGTTTTAAAACTATAAGGAAGAAAGAATATAAGTATTATGTTATAGATGATCAAGTCATATTATGTATACTAGACATCACATCTCTTGTAAATAAACAACAATTAAGTATTTGCACATGTACCAATGAACACAGCTTTAAACGTTAAATTGAGTGGTTCCTGCTTCCCAGTTGAAATATTAAAAACTTTAATAGTTGGACACATGTCTTGCCACTACTAATTTGTCAACAGAAAGCAAGATTTAGAATAAATAATAGTTTATTACTTTATTAGAAAAAGGAGAACTCAGGTTTGGGAACTATAGATAAGGTTTTTGACCACGATTAGGTTCATTTGAATTTTAAGTAGTAAAATTGACATTTGACCATCAAACCAATCTAAATACCCAATTGTGAAATGGAAGGAATGCTAGTTATAAATGAATAAAGCATAATACATGTTTCAGCTCATCCTGCTATGCTTATTCCTGATGCTTCAAATTATGCCATTACCCTAGATATAATCCATGAAAGAGCATTGATTACTTAGTAATGTGTAATCCAATTATGTTTGTTTATAATATAAAGAATATTTACCTATACGTTCCATTAAAATCATTGGATATGACAATAATGGATGAGAAAAACAGAACACATTGCAGTTATAAAGTATCTCAACATGTGAACTATTGTTTCACCTAGAGAACCACAAAGACCACATGTTAGATCAATTAAACCCTCACTAACCAAGCTTGTAACTAAATAGATATAGAAGTGATCACCAGAGAAAACACTTCATGTTCAAAGTAACTTCATCTTCTGGAACTTCATCATAATCGACCACCTAGTCCTCAATTTGAACAATCCCCAATTCTTAGGTATCATCCTCCTATTCACCATGGCAAAGCTACAAACTGGTGGACAAGCAATTAATTTGGGTAGGGTTACAATTACAATAGAGTAGATATAGGAGCGAAGTGCCAAACTAGTGGTCAATGCTTATAATTTTAACAAACGGAAACTGAAGAGGACCACAGATATAGTACTTGTTGGAACCAATATCATCTGCAAGTTATCTGTGTGTCTAAAAATAGATGGAAGCATCTATTTTGGAAAACAGATTACCATATTTCAGTTTACTTTATTAGTTTTTTTCATAGTAAAATAAGTCCAAAGTAAGAAAATAGGGCTAGGAGAACTCTTGTTGAAGAATTTATCGAATATTTTGTACTCATAGTCATAGGAATGAGAGATGAACAAGTATATATACCTACTACTAAAAGACACGCAAATGTATACGTAAACCCACCCAAAATCTATATATAACCCAAACCGAGTGTTAAAATCGAACGTCTATCTAGGAAAATTGAAAAATTAAAACCAGATTTTAACCACATTGAAATCAAAACAAACCTAAATTACCCAAACCGAACTCTAATATATCAATGATGTTTATACTTGTGACGAGAAAGGAACAATTTCTTACCGGATTAAAGAGACTCGGTTTGTACAGCAAGGGAATTCTTTATCTCGATCGGAGTGAGCAGCTGGTTGGGTGGTTCGGAGGAAGTGCTCTGTTACTGTAGCCGGTCCCATTGGAGAGCTCAGCACTCTGCATAAACCGTTCTTTTGGTGTTTGGTTTGTCTTTTTTTTTTTATTTTTTTTTATAGGCAAAAGTCCTTTTTGAAAAAGATTAAACGTAAAAGACTTTGAAACATTTTAAAAATAACTTTTGGATTTTAGATAGAAGGAAAACTGATTTTTTGGAAAAGTTAGGAAAACCTGACTTTTTGTAACTTTTCTAAAAATGACTTTTACCTCTAAAAAAGACAAGCCAAACACCTCATTTTTTGTTAATATATCATAATTTTTTTTTTTAGAAAATACATATATAAAAATCAGATAAAATTTCAAAAATTGATGCTTATGGCCAAAAGGTCTCATTTTAAGGACAAATTTAGAAAATGTCACGAAACTGGCCACTAGTATTTGTGGTTTTAAAAGCTTGCAAGGTTAGTCTTTTTGACTAACTTTGTTAAAATACGGTTAAATATTTATGAAATGACTAGTTTATCCTTCTTTATTTCTTTTATAAATGTTATATTTCTTTAATCCCCTTTAATAAATAAAAGAATTTCTTCAAATCCCTTTAGACTTGCAATAAATTGAAAAAACAATATAATAAAATGACCAAACTTGTTATTCACTCAATAAAAAAATAAGTTTAAGAAAACGCTAATCTCCACCCCCCCCCCCTCTTTGTTCCGATCGTCTCCCTTCACCTGTCGAAACTACCCCCACCGTTTTCTTCGGTTATCCATTATAGTGATCCTTACCGTCGATCACCTTTCTATGTCGCAGCTTTAGAGGGTGTTTGGGATTTCAATTTAAAGTTAAAAATGACGTTTACCCAAAAGGACTTATTGACTTATGAATATGGGAAAATAAGTTTTTAAATAAGTGTTTGGATTAACTTTTATAGTTGCAAAAGTCAACAAGTCAATAAGTGAAAAAGTGTTTGGCTTAATTTTGTCTTTTATCTACTTTGTAAACCTAATAAGTCATAAGTTGTTTCAAGAACTTAGAAATTACGACTTCTTAAAATCTTATTTCCAAAGACTAAAAAAAATTATAAGACCTTTTTCTATACCCAAACATTTTTTTAACTTATTGACTTTTCAATAAGTCAATAAGTTAAGAGAAATTAAATAGCATCCTACATTTTTTCCTACTTATCTTTCTACCGATATGAAATGATGACAAGTGTCATATTTTAATAAATTTAATAATATTTTTTGACATTTGTCATCATTTCACATGGGTAGGAAGATAATTAAGAAGAAAAGTATGAGGATATTTAATTTCTCATAAGTTAAAAAGTCATTTTTAGATGAACAGTCAGACACTCTTTTACCTCAATTTCAAAATCCATATTATTATCATTACCCCTCTCCATCCTAACCACAACCATCACACCCCCGTTCTTTTTACCTTCTCAACCTCTTTTAACAATTGTACATCTACCCATCTTCCCTGTTCATTTAAACCATATCCCCCAGATATCCAAGACATTCACATGTCAATTATGATCTTGACGACATGAATTAGCTCAAGAAATTCTCACAAATTTGCTACAACTTGTTCTTCCGGTTGTCAGTTTCCTATCCATGTGATGCCTTAAGAATAAAGAATAGTTCTTATTTGGCCATCATCCTATGGGATATCTAATCGGTTGTTTTCTTCTATTAGTTGGTTTTAATCCAAATTTGTATCAAGATTTTTTACTTAATTCGATTTGGAAATTGTTTTGAATGGATTGATCTCGATTACTATGTTTGCAAAGGTAAAGTTCAATTCATTGCAATTGGGTTTGTTTTGAATGGATTGTTTTTATTATTCAAAATCCCTTCGATCAATTTTATTTTTAATGTCTTCTTGCAATTGGGTTTTGTTGCAAACGATTTTTCTCAAGAACATCTCTGATCCAAAAAGAACCATAGAAGATGATTAGCCGGTGTACGTGCAATAGTTTGGTGGGTGATTTTGTTGTTGGTTAATTTCCGAGTTTTTTCGCTTTGAGCTCAGTAATTCCTTCTACTATATTCTTCAAAAACGCGAACTTTGGTTTGAAATTTTGCAAACCACATGGACTAATTATGAAATTTCGTCTAAAAATTAAATATTAATTTTAATACATTACATCATTAAAAAGAACTAATTAATATCTTTGACAAACTTCTTCTTATCATAAAGTTTCAAATTAGTATAATTATATTTCTAGTTTTATAAAAAAAATTGTTTTATGATTCAACATAAAATATATTTTAATAAACCAATAAATAAAAATGATAGAACCCATCTATAAACCTTTAAAATGTCTGAAAATGTGTCCAACATGAGGAAAATGTGGCAATCCTCATGAAGAAATGTAGAGATTTATCTATTGGTGATTTGACATATGACAAATGGTGATATGTCAATCCCATGGAGAAAATATGGCAATCCTATATGAGGAATTAGTCTGAAAATATGTCCCACATGAGAAAAATATGGCAATCCTACATGAGGAATGTTGGAAATGAAACGGCCTCCTGAAATTTAGCAAATATTTGGTGGAAGAAATTTCGTGAAACATCAAGTAACCGTTGCCTTTTTCTATGATTCATGTTTTCCTTTGCAAACAAGTCATTGATATTACTACTATTTGCAAATTTTAGAAAATATTTAAATTTATCAACAAGTTATACAAACAACTACTTTAGTATTTATCATGGAAACTGTAACACCAGTCAAAATAGGTCAATAACAATCACATGTGATTATGCCAATCATGTAATGTGATTTTGTAAACTAGTAATGTGATAAACGTACTATGTAGTTCATGATAAATTCTAATACAAATATGAACTTTCTTTATGATACAACTCAAAGCATACGTCCATACGATTCCAAAAATATAGAGAATATCCAAATCTGACTTCGCGTGAAGAAGTTATGATAAACCGAACACTATAAATCTCTATAATAAGTTTAAAATAGAATTACAATTAGCTATTGGATTCTAAAAGACAATTGTAGTACTCGTAAATACCTACGCGTGGATATAAAGAATGTCAAAAATGGAGTTCGTATAAAAAGTTACGACCTTCTGAAGTTACAGTTGTCTTAGAGCATGACACATGGCGGAAACCCTAATCAGCCACTCACGACGTGAGCAAGTTGGCTCACGACGTGAGGAGTCATAAGGCCAGATTTCGGAGCTAGAGTACGCATGGCGAGTCTACGAAAGGGATAAGATATAAGCTCACGACGTGAGCAAGGATTTCTCACGACGTGAGGAGTCATACGGACACCTTCCGAAGCTAGGGACGCAAATGGCAAGTCTACGAGGTGACCGGCCATGGCTCACGACGTGAGACTATATGGCTCACGACGTGAGAGGCCAAAATCCTTCCTATAAATAGCAGGTCCGACCTCAGCTCTTCTCACCTCAAAATCTCTTTTATTTCCCTCATTTGCTGAAGCCCTCTTGCATCCCGAGCCCGACGATCTCGAACCGCTAACCGTTTCTAGTTAATCACGCTACTAGGGTGAGTTTCACGGCCCCACTTTTCAATATTTTCCGGGAAAAACGCTTGCTAAATATTATATATATGTTAATATTATGTCTATATGATAGTATATTCGTATCGACATAGATAGTTATATTAACCAGGATATAGTTGTTTTAAGTATAATATTTTGAAAATATACGATTATTGTCAACTTGTTAGTATGTTATTATACTAATGTAGATCTTGAGTTATACTTAGGATTCTATATATATGTTGTGTACGATATAGTTTCGAAGTTATATTCGGAAGTTCTATATGCTAATTTATAAAGCATGTTGCTATTATTGGTTTTATGTCAAGATAAAACTTGGTATGTGTTATGTTATTATTGTTGGTTTTATGTTAAGATAAAACCTGGTTATTCCTCAAGTTATAGCTGTTGTACTGCCTAAGCTAACGTGAACTTAGGAGTAATGTTTAAAAGCATAGTCTAATAATTTAGGGTTTTAGACACGAAAATGCTTTTGTTGTTAGAGCTATAGGAAGTCGTCGAAGCCTACATGAGGAATGTTGAAATTATTATATCTGTAACATCCCGAATTCAGGTGTGTCTCTTAAACCCTTCTCCTTTTCCCAAGTTGTCAAGTTAAGCCCTAAAATGAAATGTTAAGGCAAATGAGTACGTTGGGCGTACTGAAAAGTACGTTGCGCGTACTCGCGCGCTTAATTTGGACGCGGACTCGCCTAGGTACGCTGGGCGTACCCAGGGTTACGCTGGGCGTAGCGAGCCCAGATGTAAACCCTAATATGTGGCTTGTGCACTATAAAAGGAATGCTAAGGCCTTATCCTCAGCCACCATTTCAGAGAGTGAAACCCTAATAGAGAATCATCCTTCGTTTCTAGCTTGTGTGCTTGTGTTGTAAGCTTCAAAGTGCCATTTCAAGGTGGTGAAAGGGAAGAGGAGGCCATTTTGGGAGCTAGAAGTTGGTGGACAAGAGTAGATCCGAGTTTTTTCAGAGGTTGGAGCTTCTTTCTGAGGTATAAAGCTCAAAACTTTCTTTGTCATTTGTGATTTGTGCTTCTTGGACCAATTTCTAGGGTTTTTGGTCCCAAGGTGGAGACTTTATGAGCAAATGGTCTCCATTGGCCTAGATCTACCATATTTCAGGACTATAAGAGTTGTATGTTCATAAAAATGCAATCTTGGACGTGAATATTGAGCCATGCATGAGATCTAGACCTTTTGAGGAGGAAGGAAAGGTGTTAGAGTGATTAGGGACCTTTATAGCCATGCAAAGGCTTAAAGGTTCCGACTTTATGGGATAAGAGGCTTAGGGAAAGTCAGATCTGAAAGTTGAATGAGTGTCTTAACCGTTTAAAACCAAAATCCAAGGAAAGGCTGAAACTGAGACTTACGCTAGGCGTAACTCTCAGTACACGCAGCGTAAGGGGTTGAGACCCCGATTGTGGTTCGTCAGCGCACGCCCCGCGTACAGAGAAGGTACGCGCCGCGTACTGCCTCCTGTTGACTTCCGTTGACTTTTTGGGTTTTGGTCAACCTTTCGACTTTTGGGTCAGGGAGGGGTAAAATGGTATTTTACCCTTCTGTGGAATTGTAGGAGTGGATTTAATCTAGCCTTTGAGAGCCATTATTTATTTGAGAGTGTTGTTTATGTGTTTAGGCGGGGGATAGACCAGTGTGTTCGTGTGCGAGATTATCCGAGATACCCGAGGTGAGTATTCTCACTATACATTACCTAGAGTGGTGTTTATGTGTAGACCGAAGGGTCTTGTATGCTATGTGTATGTTTGAGATTATGTGCATTTTGGTTGTATGTATGTCGTATGTTGTATAGACCGGACCGGAGGGTCCAACAATATAGACCGTACCGAAGGGTCCGACGATACAGACTGGACCGAAGGGTCCGACGAGCTATGACCGGACCAGAGGGTCCAACGAGCTACGGGACTGGAGGGTCCCGCTGAGACACATCGACCGGAGGGTCGTATTGTAGCCTCGAGTGGCGTATGTGTTGTATGTGTATTTTGGAGAACTCACTAAGCCTTTGTGCTTACAGTGTTTGTGAGATGTGTTTCAGGTACCAGTGAGGATCGCGGGAAGGCGCCGGCATGAACAGTACACACTATCGGAGTTTCATACATTTGATCTTGGGATGTGATTTTATGGATTTGTTATGTGATACATTGAGAATTGAGAATTTTTATGAATGAAATTACATTATTAAAAAGTGAAAATTTGCTTTGAAATTTACGTTGTTACAAGTTGGTATCAGAGCCTTGGTTTGAGGGATTCGGATGCACCTTCGGGCGTGTCTGAACTCAAACTGAGGATTTGAGAAAGTTTTTCATAAAATAAACAATTTTTCTAAAGAAGTAAAAGAGTTTGAGAAAAATAGGAGGAAGCAGTGTGTACGGTCAGCCAGCGCCCGAACGGTGATTTCCCAAAATACCCTTGCATTATGTGTTATGAGATATGTTATGATATGATATGCATGTTAGAGTAGGCTAGGTATTCATATTAGGACTAGAGTGGCCTGATTTGTGATGCCTTAGCCTAGGAAGATTTCTGCTGCTATTAGATGCTTGAGAGTGAGTATGTAGCAGTGAGGAGCTTATGAGAGGTCTACCGAAGGGTAGCCTATACTAGCGAGATGTAGAGTACTTGTGATCTGGGATCCAAGGAGGAGGACTTGGGGTGAATACTGATGCGGTGTGGACGGTAGTATAAGGGCCCGTACTACCGAAGACACCGTATCAGTGCGCAGTCCAAGTAAGAATCCTTAGGGTACTAGGGAACAATTAGGGTTGAGTTATCGAGTGCGAGTATGCTCGAGCGGATCTATGATATTTTGTGTTGTATTTCAGAGAGACGTCATGGTTGGGACACGCCACACACCTGAGAGCAGTGGTGTTAGTGATGAGGAGATCTGCAGGTTGATTCATGAGGAGGTGGCTGCTGCCATCCGAGCCGAGATACCGGAGATGTTTGGGTCTATCAAGACCACTCTGATCGAGACTTTTGACGAGCGTTACGCTGCTCTTACTGATGTTGTTGTTGTTGCGGCCACCACAGCCGTCGCTGTTGCGAGGCCGCAGGGGGGTGACTCGTTGTTGTACCGAGAGTTCAGCAACACGAAGCCACCAGAGTTCGACGGGACGCAGGATCCGATCGCTGCGATGAGATGGATTTCTGATATTGAGGATGTTTCTATACCTGATCATGTCCAGAGCATCTGAGAGTTCAGTTTGCACTGAACCAGCTTCGCTTGGGGGCGAAGGACTGGTGGAAGTTTGTGACGGCAGACTTCACTACGGCAGAGCTTACTGCGGTGACCTGGGAGAGGTTCATCACGATGTTTCGAGATGAGTATGTTCCCCCTGTGGAGAGGGAACGTCTAGCCCATGAGTTATTGTCCCTCAAGCAGGGAACTGAGTCTGTTACGGTGATTACGAGGATGCTTCATGAGAGGGCGCTATTTTGCCCTGAGCACGTGTCGACTGAGCAGGCACGTATGAGTCGGTACTTGAGCATATTGAGGAGGGATATCCGTGAGTTCGTGGCGAACTCGTCATACTGGACATTTGCCGAGCTCCAGGCAAATGCCCGGAAGAGAGGGATTGAGCTGGAGACTCAGGTCAGGGAGGAGGCCGAGTCTCAGAGGAGGGACAGGCGACCGGCACAGGCGCAGCCGGCAGCCAAGGGGGCAAATCCCGCTGATTCGAGATCTGGGGGTCCGAAGGGCCGCACTTGTGGGAAGTGCGACAAGAGCCATGAGGGAGTGTGCAGAGCTGGGGTGTGTTACAAGTATGGGAAGAGGGGCACTATGTGAGGGATTGTCCCCAGGGATTCATGGTTTGCTTCCATTGCAACCAGACCAGCCATCGGAAGGTCGAGTGCCCACAGCTGCGGCAGGGATCGGCACAGGGATCTGCACCTGCTGCCCGAGCTACTGAGGTTCGGCCGGTGAAGGCCGAGGCACCGAAGGCTCGCGGGAGAGCCTTCCAGTTGACAGCGGAAGAGGTCCGCGCAGCGCCCGATGTCGTGGCTGGTATGTATTCTTTCATTTTTTTATGTTGAGTTTGAGGTGTTGTGCTTATATTACGATATGCGTAGGTACTTTTCTTGTGAGTTCTGTACTTGCTTTGGTGTTATTTGACTCGGGTGCGAGTCGGTCATTTGTGTCTTTAGCGTTTAGTCAGCACATCAGTACCCAGCGGGAGACGTTGAGTCGACCTCTACGAGTTTCCATAGCTAACGAGCGAGCGGTGTATGCCACTGATGTGATTCGAGGATGTGTGCTCGAGATTTTCGGCGTTGAGTTTCCGATTGATTTGGTCCCGATTGCGATGGGAGATGTCTGTGTCATCGTGGGCATGGACTGGTTGAGCAGGTTTGGAGCGGTTATCGACTGCGAGCGACAGCTGGTGACCATACGAGACCCTAGTGGGGGAGTTCTTACGATTTATGGCGAGGGTACCCGTTCTGAGTCAGCATTTTGTTTGGCTGCCAGAGCGAGGCAGAGTTTACAGCAGGGCTGCAGTGGGTTTGTAGCCTATGTGATGGATACGCGAGTGGCCGCTGAGAGGCTGAGTTCGATTGATGATATTTCGATAATGCGCGAGTTCCCGGATGTTTTTCTCGAGGAGTTGTCGGGTGTGCCTCCCGAGAGGCAGGTAGAGTTCCGCATCGATTTGGTTCCGGGGGCAGCGCCTATCGCCAAGGCGCCTTATCGCCTTGCGCCGCCAGAGATGCAGGAGTTATCCTCGCAGCTTTAGGAGCTGCTGGGGAAGGGGTTTATTAGACCGAGTAGCTCACCGTGGGGGGCGCCGATCCTTTTTGTCAAGAAAAAGGATGGTTCACACCGGATGTGCATTGATTACCGGGAGTTGAACAAGTTGACGGTCAAGAACCGTTACCCATTACCGAGGATCGACGATTTGTTCGATCAATTGCAGGGAGCGTCTTGGTTCTCCAAGATTGATCTGAGGTCGGGATATCATCAGATGAGAGTGCGGGATGCGGATATCCAGAAGACGGCATTCAGAACTTGTTATGGGCATTACGAGTTCGTGGTGATGCCTTTCGGGCTCACCAATGTACCGGCGGCATTCATGGATCTCATGAACAGGGTGTACAGGCCGATGTTGGATCGTTCGGTGATCGTGTTCATTGATGATATATTCGTGTATTCGAGATCCAGAGAGCAGCATGAGGAGCATTTGAGGGAGATCCTCGGAGTTCTGAGATCGGAGAGGCTTTATGCCAAATTCTCCAAGTGCGAGTTCTGGTTACGGGAGGTCCAGTTCTTGGGGCATCTCGTCAACCAGAATGGGATTTTGGTCGATCCGGCCAAGATTGAGGCGGTTATGAGGTGGGAGGTGCCGAGATTACCCACCGAGATCAGGAGTTTCCTAGGGTTGGCTGGATATTATCGGAGATTTATCAGGGATTTCTCCAAGATCGATGTGCCACTCACCAGGTTGACCCGGAAGGGTGTTGCTTTTTCATGGGGTCCAGAGCAGCAGACCTCGTTTGAGACACTTCGCCAGAGATTATGCGAAGCCCCAGTGTTAGCCCTCCCGGAAGGGATGGAGGATTTTGTGGTGTGTTGTGACGCATCAATATCGGGGTTGGGTGCAGTACTTATGCAGAGGGGGCATGTGATAGCATATGCATCGAGGTAGCTAAAGTCTCATGAGACGAGGTATCCCACCCACGATCTGTAGTTGGGGGCAGTAGTGTTCGCCCTCAAGATCTGGCGTCACTATTTGTATGGGGTTCGGTGTACCATATGTTGGGTTTTGAGCATTCTAACACTCCTAAGTGTACATGCAACCCTAAATACCTTGGATCTATGTTTTCTCTATTATACATGCAAATATGAACTTGCCAAGGTATTCATCCTAACTAGCATAATAACATTGATTCATATGAATATATCAAGTTAGAATTACATACCTCTTTGATGTAGAATGACTTCATGAAGCTTGAGTGCCTAGTGCCCCAAGTGTGACACCTCAAATGGTTCACACAACACCAAATACACTTGGAATAACTTGAGAGAACATACACACTTCATGAAAATCAACTAGCCCTTTCTATCACTCTAGTGTCCGATTTTGTCAACAATAAGATGCTTATATAGTTAGTGACAATTAGGGTAAACCCTAATTTTCATGGCTTTCCATTTCCTTGGATCCATGGGTTCAAATATACCATGGAGCATCTTATGGGTTTTAGCCCAACTTGACAATCCATGGAGCATTAGCCCACTATACAAGTATGGGTGATTTACACAATCAACCCATATATTTAATTAGTCTTCTTTTGATCACTTAATTAATTCTAGATTAATTCTTGATCAATACTAATTAAATAATCTTATTAATATATTGGAACTTATAATATATTAACCAACCTTAAGTGTTATTTCTCTCATTATAGTCTATCCAAATGCATGATGCCATGCAACCCAAATGGACCATGCCGGGTCGGGTCAAGTCTTACCAATTATAGTTATGGACTTAGACATTAATCCAACAGTCTCCCACTTGGATAAGTCTAAAACTATTATTGTGTATGACTTCAAGAACCGACTAGCAATCGTAGCTCTCAAAAGCTTCCGTCGAACTCGGACCTTGCCGATGATCTCTGACCTTTGTCAATGACTTGTCCATTAGATAATTGATCATATATTCCTCCATTCTAGATATCATATGGACTGAGACATGGATTATAAATCATTCTCTCTGTCCATCCGTTGTTTCCCGATTTCCGATTTATGACGACTGACTAATTGAACAAATCAAATCAGTCCTGGCTTGGCCAAGCACTCACATGTGTCATCACTAAATCATCGAGGGGCCCACAGATATCGCTTTTATCCCGAAGGTAAAAGGAATGGATAAACTTCGACTCATATGGCTTGTTCTACTACTTGTTGAATCATACACAAAAGCACGTTTTATAACATCGAGTTACCATTGCGGTTTCGTGCAATCAATGTATAACCAACTCATAGTAACAACTCATATCTCTAGGTTTTAAGAATATAAGATATTATCATCTCATGATCACTCGTGATAAAATCCATGAAGTGATTCAAATGAGCGCGGGTTGAATCTAATACTCAGAACTTATGAGCACTCATGAGTGTTGTAGCACAACTTTGTCCACCAACTTGGACCTCTACAAGCCAACCCATGACAATCTTGATTCATATCTACTTCCAACATATGACCGACTGTGGATGGTTTTGAATAACTTAGTCATTCCGGAAGAATAACCTAGTTATTATGGAAGTCAAAACATGCAAAGTGAAACACAAGAATAAATGAATCAAATATGGTATCAAACCCTATGAATGTAAATAGACCACTTTTATTTATCACCATACTGATTACTCATTATTCATTGTTTCGGTTTTATCAACTTTATACTTGAATTAAAAACACTAGTTGTCCCATGCTCCAAGCATGTACACTATGTTTTCTAAACAATAGCTTTGCCATACACCAAGTATGCACTCTATGTTTGTCTATGATCCTTACTTTGTGAAATAAACCAATTGACCAAACTTTCAATGATTCTAATTTCACACTCCCAAATCGAAATCTTGTTAGGATTTAAACTTAAATGCACTACCCTCTTGCAATGAATGTGTACAAAGTCACAAAGACTTGTCAACAACCATTACAGGGTATTCCAATGAAGACCTACTCCATGGACACAAAGCCTTATGTTCAAAGTATGCATTGCTTTGAACATGCTTCTTGCACTAATTTTTTTCTAATCTTACACATATTGCTTCTGTCTATGGAGACAACTCTATATTCCCATTTTGACTACCACTTCTGAACAAGAGTTGCCTCTTTTCAGACTATGTCAATATGGCCCTTCCAAAATTCACACTATACTTCCAACTGTCCTTGAGCAACCAATCTTTGATAAACCTTAGATTGTCCTCGACAATTGCTTAATCACTTTAGTCATATCCAATTCTAGACATTTTTCCCCTTAATGCCCCAAGGCATTTGGAAAAATTCAGAAAGGATAAATATTATAGCACATGTAATCGATCTTGTACCCAAAGTAAATGGGACACGATTCATGATGTTTCACATAAAGACATGGTTCTAGACCAGTCTTTTGCCATAATAATTTTTTGTTTGCCATATTATCAAATTTTGACTATGAAAAGGGATGTCGTGATCATAATCGAATTTTGAGAACGCAATATATAGAATTTTCTTAAGTTGAACCAATCCAACATGAAATTCATATATATATTCTTGACTAAAGATGATTGGAATCTCAATATAAGCTCTTTAGAATGATTATAAACTCAATCTAAGCTTTTTAGAATTGAAATGAAGTATAATTTCCTCTCCCTTAATTATAGCAAAACAACTTTTCAACCCCTGTAACTCACGAATTGAAACTTTTGTTTTCTATAATGAATTAAAAACACTAGTTGTCCCATGCTCCAAGCATGTACACTATGTTTTCTAAACAATAGCTTTGCCATACACCAAGTATGCACTCTATGTTTGTCTATGATCCTTACTTTGTGAAATAAACCAATTGACCAAACTTTCAATGATTCTAATTTCACACTCCCAAATCGAAATCTTGTTAGGATTTAAACTTAAATGCACTACCCTCTTGCAATGAATGTGTACAAAGTCACAAAGACTTGTCAACAACCATTACATGTTATTCCAATGAAGACCTACTCCATGGACACAAAGCCTTATGTTCAAAGTATGCATTGCTTTGAACATGCTTCTTGCACTAAGTTTTTTCTAATCTTACACATATTGCTTCTGTCTATGGAGACAACTCTATATTCCCATTTTAACTACCACTTCTGAACAAGAGTTGCCTCTTTTCATACTATGTCAATATGGCCCTTCCAAAATTCACACTATACTTCCAACTGTCCTTGAGCAACCAATCTTTGATAAACCTTAGATTGTCCTCGACAATTGTTTAATCACTTTAGTCATATCCAATTCTAGACATTTTTCCCCTTAATGCCCCAAGGCATTTGGAAAAATTCAGAAAGGATAAATATCATAGCACATGTAATCGATCTTGTACCCAAAGTAAATGGGACACAATTCATGATGTTTCACATAAAGACATGGTTCTAGACCAGTCTTTTGCCATAATAATTTTTTGTTTGCCATATTATCAAATTTTGACTATGAAAAGGGATGTCGTGATCATAATCGAATTTTGAGAACGCAATATATAGAATTTTCTTAAGTTGAACCAATCCAACATGAAATTCATATATATATTCTTGACTAAAGATGATTGGAATCTCAATATAAACTCTTTAGAATGATTATAAACTCAATCTAAGCTTTTTAGAATTGAAATGAAGTATAATTTCCTCTCCCTTAATTATAGCAAAACAACTTTTCAACCCCTGTAACTCACGAATTGAAACTTTTGTTTTCTATAATTAACATTGCTAACTTGCAATACTTATCATAATTATCATGCTCCCACTAACATGATGATTATTAGCATAACACGTATACTCCCACTAGCTTTGACATGTACTCAGAAATCAGCTGGACTTCTAGAAATCAATATTGTATTGACTTCCATACCAAAGTTCAGACTTCTGATATGAAATGCTTTGATAGAACTTTATCAAAATCATACATCTTTCCTTAGATAGCACACATGTGTGTCTAAACAATTTCAGAACTATGAAAAGGGAGGCCGTAATCATAGTCTCAATTGTTTAGACATTTTGCCATCTGCTTCAAATCTACTTGGTGGAAGTGTTTCCTCACCATCATGTTCATGAATCGGAGAGAAACCTTATGACCCTTAGATTTTATGGTGTATGTGTTCTTATCCATGTGAATCGTCAAAACCATAGTCACAAGACAAGGATAATGACAAATCCAAACTCATATGGACTGAACACAATCTTAATTTCTTGCCACCTGGCAGCTCAAGGGCCTGCCATTGCTTCCAAGTTTTTATGCAACCAACTGAGAACTCTAAGAACTCCTATGCAAAGACAACTTTAACTGGAATGGGCACATAATATTTCAACACGATAGGTTATAAACCTCAAGTCGTGTGCTAGTGAAGGACCTCATGTTTTATTCTTGATTAGTTCTTGAGACTTTCAAGACCTTTAAGACTCCCACTGCCCTCTTGACATATAAGACTCACTTGTCAAATATTCAAGAGATAGTGCGGATTATTTATCAAGACAAACACTTCACACAATTGGCCTAAGTTGGTCTTTGTTTAATCCAAAACATCACAACTTACCAACTTCAAATGTACAAGAGTACGACACTTTTACTCTTACATTTGACAAGTGTTATAAACCTTTCTTTAAGATATGTCACTCAACTTATAGTCTTGGAGTATGACTCTGAGACTTGTTTTGAAACGAGGTATGACTCATCTTCTTGATTTAACCATTTCGACAATTCATGACTCCTCTTCTTAGCCATAAAAAACACTAAGACGTCCTTAAAAGACCAATTGTGATATGGTTCTTTAATCATTAAGATGATCACAAAACATGATACTAAAGTACTCTCCCATCTTTTCAGATTTGAGAAACTTTTATCTTTCTGCCTAATTTGATTCTTCTCATTTGTTCTGCCATACGTCGAAACTTTTCCAATGCTTCAGAATTATACTTAAACTTATAAGTATAACCATATTTACTAAACTTTAGTAAATCATGACGAATAGTCTTATCAATCTTTGTGGTGGACTTGACCAGTGCACAAGAATGTGTACTCGATCCCTTTAGTCCTTTACTTGACTCACATATACATGTGAACAAGGAATTAGTCTTAAATTTCCAAAGCTGAAAGTTCTCATTCATCATACTATACAACTTGCATGATTCCAAGTTTCGGTCCAATTGAGAACTTGGGTGATGAGAATATTTCCTTATTTGGTAAATTATGACACTACCACAAATGAAAGAATCAAGTCCATTTTTTTTTTCAAATATTGCTATTAATGGAATCATATAAACAACCATTTTTCACAAATGCCACTTGTAAGGATATTTAAAATAAATAAAATCAAAAATTTCCTTTTATTTTAAAAACTTTGCGGAAAAACTTATCCTTATAGTGCAAAAGCATATGAAAAACTTGTTGTTATCTATTCCTAAGCAATATATCATAACTCCTAAGCAACAGCTCAAAATTCTGATCACTGAACCATGCGATCGAAATCCATCTTCGCGATTAGAATCAGCATATACTTCCTTTAAGTTTATTCATTTTTCTTTGATTCTTAAAACATCAACATGTGACCCAGTCACATCATGTAACAAGAATCTCAGAATAGAAACTTAACAGAGTTAGATAGTGGACTTTACCTGAAGTCGAGTCTTGACTTGATCAACCTTATGATCTTTCAGGTAAATAGGCAGCTTCGCAATCAATGCCCCTTCCTTTGGCAAGAGGAACATATGGACTCTTTGGGAATGGTGCACTGGACTATCTCAGACTTGCCATTCTCTTTACCATTTGGTCAACCGAGTTGACTATGGCCAATCCCTTTCCATTGGGAAGAGAAAGCTTTTCTGGATATTCAATGTTACCATTGTCAATGTCCATGGTAGTCTAGGAAGTTGATCTTCTAATCAAATTTGCTCTACCAGTGCTTCAAACCATTGTTGATTCAGCAGCACAAAGCAAATAGATAAGATCATTAAGGGTCATGTCATAGTCTGTTTCATAGTAGTCCCAAAGGAACTCACTATGTGACTTAGAAAGTGATTGAACATCCAACTTTCTCAAGACTTTGACACCCAACTCTCCCGGCTTGTCAATATGTGACTTCATCTCCAAGATGTGATCACACATAGACCTTGCTTGCCATTAGGGCTTGGGTGACCTTGAACTTGTGGGTTAGGGAGAATAATTGGAGGAGGAGGAGGAAGTAAAGTTCCAAGAGATTTGGGAAGATCATAGATGTCTGAGCTAGACATCTTTTGGGAGATATTCAAGATAGTTGATTTAAAGTCCTTAATATAACACCCAATATGAGATATTAAGGCTAGGACCCAACACAATACTTTTATAACTTGGAAGAGGGATGCCGTAATCCAAGCTATAAAATATTTGAAGGTAGGTGAATGACGATTCACCAATTTCCACCATGAAAAACAAAATAATTTATTAGATTTTAATTGTTTTTGAAACTCCTAGATTCTTTTGAGATTCATTGAACTTTTCAATGGCATGTTTCAATCTCGAGTGTGCCCATCAGGTTTTGTGACTGGGATGCCGAGGATCACAAAACAAGGTGTGAAGTAACCATGCAAATTACTTGGTACTCTTAAATGTTTATCACCCAACCGATGTGCCGGTAAACCACACACGCTCCACCGGCCTATGATAAACTTTAAGAAAACCCTTTTCCTACCTTGTTAAATCAAGCTAGTGTGCCGGTAAACCACACGCGCTCCACCAACCGACTTAAGCAAAGTGCAAAGTGTAATTTTATGGATTAGCACCTTATTCACATTTTCCTAAGTAACTAAGATTGGGAATTTATAAAAGGTTTAGTTACTTAGTATTTATCATTAATACTTTTAATGAAGGGCGAATTTTAAGTCATTGTCCTACCCGTTCGGCTAACGACCCTCCACCAGTCAAGGAAGCGGTGGGTGAGAGTGGACACCCATTAAGCTGCCATTTTATAGGCAACAACCTTATACCCCCTTATAGACCGGCTTCGTGAATGAGGCCTACTAACGGTAAGACTGACTTTTACTCTTATACATATATATATAAATATTATTAACTTATAATATTATAAAGTATAAGGGTTGAATTTTAACTTTTAAAATTCTAAGGGCTTAACTTGGAATTAAAGTATTCATAAGAGAAAACTTTTCAAATTCCAAAACTTGAGGGCAAGTTTTGAAAATATTCAAAACTAATTAATTCCATAACTTATGTGTTTAATGTAGTTTTAATTAAAAACTATTCAAGTTCCATAACTTGAGGACAAGTTATGGAAGACTTTAAACTATTAAAGAATGTAACTCTTCTTCTTTGTAACTTATGGAACTAATTAAGGTTACACATTTTAATGATTTAATAAAGTGATTCTTGAACCTCCATAACTTGAGGACAAGTTATGGAGTCATAAAACCATTTAATGAGGACAAGACTCTTCATTTTGTAACCATTGCCAACTTTTTATGAGTTTTTAAGAAACTTTAATGTGACTTTTCATGTAACTTGAGGACAAGTTACACAAACACATTTTAGAATCAATTCTTAGATTAAAATGGATCAAAGACACATAATCAATCAACTTTTTCTATTAATCTAAGCAACTCATATGAACAAGATAATTGGAATCAAACTTTTTCATGTAATTAGCATAACTCTTAAACTAATACAAAACATGAATCTATTGACAATTATCTTTGAAATTGGATTAGTATGAACATTACCTCATAAAAAATAAGTTTATAAGTCCAAAAACAGCTTAGGGTAATGTTCCTAGTCCAATTCCAGCCAAAACAGTCGAATATATGCTGTCAGGGGGTCCAACTCGTCGAGTGCACGAACCAACTCGGCGAGTTGGATGCATTTTGCCTTGGACTCGTCGAGTCCCTTTATGGACTCGGCGAGTCTGCTGTTCAGACAGCAAGAAAATTCGATTTTTCAGCCATTTTTGCAAGTATAACAAGAAAACAAGCCTAGGCTCTAATACCACTGTTGGGTTTTGAGCATTCTAACACTCCTAAGTGTACATGCAACCCTAAATACCTTGGATCTATGTTTTCTCTATTATACATGCAAATATGAACTTTCCAAGGTATTCATCCTAACTAGCATAATAACATTGATTCATATGAATATATCAAGTTAGAATTACATACCTCTTTGATGTAGAATGACTTCATGAAGCTTGAGTGCTTAGTGCCCCAAGTGTGACACCTCAAATGGTTCACACAACACCAAATACACTTGGAATAACTTGAGAGAATATACACACTTCATGAAAATCGGCTAGCCCTTTCTATCACTCTAGTGTCCGATTTTGTCAACAATAAGATGCTTATATAGTTAGTGACAATTAGGGTATACCCTAATTGTCATGGCTTTCCATTTCCTTGGATCCATGGGTTCAAATATACCATGGAGCATCTTATGGGTTTTAGCCCAACTTGACAATCCATGGAGCATTAGCCCACTATACAAGTATGGGTGATTTACACAATCAACCCATATATTTAATTAGTCTTCTTTTGATCACTTAATTAATTCTAGATTAATTCTTGATCAATACTAATTAAATAATCTTATTAATATATTAGAACTTATAATATATTAACCAACCTTAAGTGTTATTTCTCTCATTATAGTCTATCCAAATGCATGATGCCATGCAACCCAAATGGACCATGCCGGGTCGGGTCAAGTCTTACCAATTATAGTTATGGACTTAGACATTAATCCAACACCATCTACACAGACCACAAGAGCTTGAAGTATTTGATGGATCAGCCCAATCTGAATATGCGCCAGAGGAGATGGTTGGACGTGGTAAAGGATTACGATTGTGAGATCCTGTACCACCCGGGCAAGGCTAATGTTGTAGCTGATGCCCTGAGCCGTAGGGCGGAGAGTGCCCCGATTCGAGACATCTGTATGCGGTTGACAGTGATGACTCTGGTTTTGGACACCATTTTGGAGGCCTAGGCAGAGGCCGTGAGGCTGGAGAACCGTAAGAGAGAGCGGGTGATTGGGCAGGTACCTGAGTTCGTTACCGATAGCCGCGAGCTTATGACCTTTCAGGGTCGGATTTGGGTGTCGTATACAGGCGGGGCGCGCACCACATTGATGGAGGAGGCGCATAGATCGAGATTCTCGATCCATCCCGGGGCCACTAAGATGTATTTGGATCTGAAGAAAGATTATTGGTGGCCCTGTATGAAGAGGGATGTAGCATGGTTTGTTGAGAGGTGCTTGACCTGTCGCAGGGTTAAGGCCGAGCACCAGTGTCCGCATGGCAAGTTGCAGCCACTTTAGGTTCCCCAATGGAAGTGGGAACATATTTCTATGGATTTCATCACCAAATTGCCGAGGACCGTGAGGGGTGTCGATGCAATTTGGGTGATCGTCGACCGGCTGACAAAGAGCGCTCACTTTCTTGATATCAGTGAGAGCTCTTCTGCAGAGAGGTTGGCAGAGTTGTATGTGAGGGAGGTGGTATCACGGCATGGAGTGCCGATCTCGATTGTGTCAGATCGGGATATATGTTTCACTTCCAGATTCTGGAAGAAGTTCCATGAGGAGTTGGGCACGAGGCTGCATTTCAGTACCGCCTACCACCCACAGACGGACGGGCAGAGTGAGCGGACGATCCAAACGATCGAGGACATGCTTCGTGCATGTGTGTTGGACTTCGGAGGAAGTTGGGACACGCACTTGTCGTTGGCTGAGTTTTCCTATAACAACAGCCACCATTCGAGTATCGGTATGCCTCCCTTTGAGTTGTTGTATGGGAGGAGGTGTCGGACTCCCATCTGCTGGGGAGAGGTCGGACAGCGAGTGCTGGGTAGCACTGAGTTAGTGCTTCAGACGACAGAGCAGATATAACAGGTCAGGCAGAGGTTGTTGACAGCTCAGAGTCGCCAGAAGAGTTACGCGGATAGGCGACGATCCGAGCTCGAGTTTCAGGTCGGAGATTTTGTACTCCTGAAGGTGTCTCCTTGGAAAGGAGTGATCCGATTCAGGAAGAGGGGCAAGTTGGGGCCCTGGTACATCGGTCCATTCAGAGTGTCAGCGAGGGTGGGCAAGGTAGCATATCGTTTGGAGCTACCTGCAGAGTTGAGCCAAATTCATGATACCTTCCACGTGTCTCAGCTGAGGAAGTGTATAGCCGACGAGTCGGCAGTGGTACCGCTGGAGGATATTCAGGTGGATGCGAGCCTGAATTATGTTGAGAGATCGATCGCGATCTTTGACCGGAAGATCAAGGTTCTGAGGAACAAGAAGGTGCCTCTGGTTCAGGTCCAGTGGCAACATCGGAGAGGGTCCGAGCTGACTTGGGAGCCGGAGTCAGAGATGCGTGAGCAGCATCCGGAGTTGTTTGCGGCATGAGACTTCGAGGGCGAAGTCTGGTTCTACTGGGGGAGAATTGTAACATCCCGAATTCAGGTGTGTCTCTTAAACCCTTCTCCTTTTACCAAGTTGTCAAGTTAAGCCCTAAAATGAAATGTTAAGGCAAATGAGTACGCTGGGCGTACTGAAAAGTACGTTACGCGTACTCGCGCGCTTAATTTGGACGCGGACTCGCCTAGGTACGCTGGGCGTACCCAGGGTTACGCTGGGCGTAGCGAGCCCAGATGTAAACCCTAATCTGTGGCTTGTGCACTATAAAAGGAATGCTAAGGCCTTATCCTCAGCCACCATTTCAGAGAGTGAAACCCTAATATAGAATCATCCTTCGTTTCTAGCTTGTGTGCTTGTGTTGTAAGCTTCAAAGTGCCATTTCAAGGTGGTGAAAGGGAAGAGGAGGCCATTTTGGGAGCTAGAAGTTGGTGGACAAGAGTAGATCCGAGTTTTTCAGAGGTTGGAGCTTCTTTCTGAGGTATAAAGCTCAAAACTTTCTTTGTCATTTGTGATTTGTGCTTCTTGGACCAATTTCTAGGGTTTTTGGTCCCAAGGTGGAGACTTTATGAGCAAATGGTCTCCATTGGCCTAGATCTACCATATTTCAGGACTATAAGAGTTGTATGTTCATAAAAATGCAATCTTGGACGTGAATATTGAGCCATGCATGAGATCTAGACCTTTTGAGGAGGAAGGAAAGGTGTTAGAGTGATTAGGGACCTTTATAGCCATGCAAAGGCTTAAAGGTTCCGACTTTATGGGATAAGAGGCTTAGGGAAAGTCAGATCTGAAAGTTGAATGAGTGTCTTAACCGTTTAAAACCAAAATCCAAGGAAAGGCTGAAACTGAGACTTACGCTAGGCGTAACTCTCAGTACACGCAGCGTAAGGGGTTGAGACCCCGATTGTGGTTCGTCAGCGCACGCCCCGCGTACAGAGAAGGTACGCGCCGCGTACTGCCTCCTGTTGACTTCCGTTGACTTTTTGGGTTTTGGTCAACCTTTCGACTTTTGGGTCAGGGAGGGGTAAAATGGTATTTTACCCTTCTGTGGAATTGTAGGAGTGGATTTAATCTAGCCTTTGAGAGCCATTATTTATTTGAGAGTGTTGTTTATGTGTTTAGGCGGGGGATAGACCAGTGTGTTCGTGTGCGAGATTATCCGAGATACCCGAGGTGAGTATTCTCACTATACATTACCTAAAGTGGTATTTATGTGTAGACCGAAGGGTCTTGTATGCTATGTGTATGTTTAAGATTATGTGCATTTTGGTTGTATGTATGCCGTATGTTGTATAGACCGGACCGGAGGGTCCAACGATATAGACCGGACGGAAGGGTCCGACGATACAAACTGGACCGAAGGGTCCGACAAGCTATGACCGGACCAAAGGGTCCAACGAGCTACGGGACTGGAGGGTCCCGCTGAGACACATCGACCGGAGGGTCGTACTGTAGCCTCGAGTGGCGTATGTGTTGTATGTGTATTTTGGTCCCGCTGAGATAGGTTGTCTTTAATGACCTTTTGGTTGGAATGCCTTTTGTTTAATTTGCCTTAAAGATTTATCAAAGTGTTATAACCTAACCAGACAAAATTAAGTTGGGTGACTAGAAATAGACAAACAAAATAGTTCGTAGGCCATTTTTTAAATTTTCCCTTAAAAATAGCACTTAAGCATATTACGGGCTATGCCCGGTTAAGGGACAAAAAGAGATGATTTTTAAAAATTCATTACCTAAAAATGAAAAAAATAAGTTGAAGGACTAAAAGTGGACAACTAGAATAATTTGTTGGTAATTTTAACCTTTTCCCTATAAAATACTAAATTCCAGCATGGTAAAGCACAAATATAGCATACAAGATGGTTAACCTAATTTTCGAATACATGTTTGTAAAACGTGTTGATAAGTTTTGAACAAGTTCAAAAAAATTTCACTAATGAAAAAGCTTATGTACACGGATCCTATTTTTTATGTGGTGTTTTTAAGACGCTTTTTATGACATAATGTGAAACGGCCTCCTGAAATTTAGCAAATATTTGGTGGAAGAAATTTCGTAAAACATCAAGTAATCGTTGCCTTTTTCTATGATTCATGTTTTCCTTTGCAAATAAGTCATTGATATTACTACTATTTGCAAATTTTAGAAAATATTTAAATTGATCAACAAGTTATACAAACAACTACTTTAGTATTTATCATGGAAACTGTAACACCAGTCAAAATAGGTCAATAACAATCACATGTGATTATGCCAATCATGTAATGTGATTTTGTAAACTAGTAATGTGATAAACGTACTATGTAGTTCATGATAAATTCTAATACAAATATGAACTTTCTTTATGATACAACTCAAAGCATACGTCCATACGATTCCAAAAATATAGAGAATATCCAAATGTGACTTCGCGTGAAGAAGTTATGATAAACCGAACACTATAAATCTCTATAATAAATTTAAAATAGAATTAGAATTAGCTCTTGGATTCTAAAAGACAGTTGTAGTACTCGTAAATACCTACGCGTCGATATAAATAACGTCAAAAATGGAGTTCGTATGCAAAAGTTACGACCTTCCGAAGTTACAGCTGTCTTAGAGCATGACACATGGCGAAAACCCTAATCAGCCACTCACGACGTGAGCAAGTTGGCTCACGACGTGAGGAGTCATAAGGCCAGATTTCGGAGCTAGAGTACGCATGGCGAGTCTACGGAAGGGATAAGATATAAGCTCACGACGTGAGCAAGGATTTCTCACGACGTGAGGAGTCATACGGACACCTTCCGAAGCTAGGGACGCAAATGGCAAGTCTACGAGGTGACCAGCCATGGCTCACGACGTGAGACTATATGGCTCACGACGTGAGATGCCAAAATCCTTCCTATAAATAGCAGGTCCGACCTCAGTTCTTCTCACCTCAAAATCTCTTTTATTTCCCTTATTTGCTGAAGCCCTCTTGCATCCCGAGCCCGACGATCTCGAACCGCTAACCGTTTCTAGTTAATCACGCTACTAGGGTGAGTTTCACGGCCCCACTTTTCAATATTTTCCGGGAAAAACGTTTTCTAAATATTATATATATATTAATATTATGTCTATATGATAGTATATTCGTATCGACATAGATAGGTATATTAACCAGGATATAGTTGTTTTAAGTATAATATTTTGAAAATATACGATTATTATCAACTTGTTAGTATGTTATTATACTAATGTAGATCTTGAGTTATACTTAGGATTCTATATATATGTTGTGTGCGATATAGTTTCGAAGTTATATTCGGAAGTTCTATATGCTAATTTATAAAGCATGTTGCTATTATTGGTTTTATGTCAAGATAAAACTTGGTATGCGTTATGTTATTATTGTTGGTTTTATGTTAAGATAAAACCTGGTTATTCCTCAAGTTATAGTTGTTGTACTGCCTAAGGTAACGTGAACTTAGGAGTAATGTTTAAAAGCATAGTCTAATAATTTAGGGTTTTAGACACGAAAATGCTTTTGTTGTTAGAGCTATAGGAAGTCGTCGAAGTCTACATGAGTAATTGTATTCATCAACTAAGATTAGGGATCTTAGTAGAAATCCTCTGAACTGTAACTGTTAATCCCGTGTGAGCGAGGATGTCGTGTATAATTAGTATACGGGTTGACAACCCCACTCGTGATTGCTAGCTACAATCAAACATAAGCGAGTGACGATCTATCCTTTTATTTGTTTATTATTTCGGCGTCGATGAAGCGTGCAATGTTCCTCGTGGTAATCATGAGTGGGTTGTCCTCATGGAAATCATGAGTGAGTTATCCTCATGGAAATCATGAGTGGGTTTATCAGAGGTATTATGTCATACCAGCGGTTACAGGCTCATGGTAGCAAATTGTTAGCAACATTATACTTTGTCGGATACAAGTATTAATGTTAAGTATAAGTTTCCCCCTACTTATACCCTAGGTTCAAGGAACGTTTAGGTATAACACTTATTTGATAAGTAGACTATTATACCTAATATATATACTAAATGTTGGAGCGTCAAAATGATACTTTCAAAACTAAACTTTTGAACTTATAAAAAGTATTATTTTTATATGGAGTCAAAACCTGTGAACTCACCAACTTTATGTTGACGTATTTTAAAATGCATGTGTTTTCATAAAAGACATGATAAAAAAAACAATAAAAGATTTTTTAACCCAAATCACAATGAAATCAATGATTTTTAGTGGTTATCAATCAACAAAAAGATGGACCCAATTCTCACATAATTAACAATGCAGTATTTATATTTAAAAAAAAATTGTGTATATGTTTAAATAAAAGGCTATTTGGATAGAGGAAGAGTTTACCTAAATACCACAGATTACAATGACCAATGTGTCAATATCATAACAAACAAGTTTTACATTTTAATGTTTATGGTTATTAACACAAATTAAGGACCTTTGCAGAATAAAGGTTCATGATTTAAATACTTTAGCTACTTAAATTTACTCAGGATCACTCACTCAGGTCTATAATTCATAATTTCATCATCACCTCTGTTTTCATTTGTAAGTAGATAAACAATAATAAATACCTTATAACCCTCCCAAAGTCGTTCTTGCAAGTATGTACACAATACTAGACAACAAAGCTCCCTTGGAAAGCTATTAAGCAGTAATTATGCACGAGCACCTGCCCATTTAATATACCGAAGGTTTTTCATGTTTGCAGCAAATGAAGGAAGATCTTGGTCTTTTATTAGTGACCTATAGATATCAATTTCTATTGCTTCAACCTGGTCAAGTACCTATCATAGAGGAATAAAATCACTACTAGAAAATTGGTGCAATAGCTACAGCACAATCCGTAGCTATAAGCGGATAGCTACGGAATTCCTACAGAAAATTGGTTGTAGCATAATGGCCCGTGGCTAAATTATAGCTACGGATTAGCTACAAAATCACTACGGAATAGCTACGGAATTTTCCGTAGCAACTATAGCTACGGAATAGCTACGGAAATAAATAGCTACGGATTTCCTACGGAATAGTTACGGAAGTGAATAGCTACAGAATAGCTACGGATCCAAATAGCTACGGAATAGCTACGGAACTAAATAGCTACGGAAATCCGTAGCTATTCCGTAGCTAACTTTGTTTTATTTATAAAAAAATTTAAAATTTAAAAATTTCCACTTTTTTGTCAAATACCACATTCAATTTACATTTGTCCCAAATACCATATAAAATACACCAAAAAAACGTCCCTAATACCAAGTTCAATACATTCCATTCAATTGTCCAAAATACCATACAAAAGTAAGCACTAACAATACACACAAACAATACCAAGTGTTTACAAAATCAATTGTTCCAAATACCAAACAAACAATATCAATTACAAATTCAATTGTTTCAGAATACTTATCAATCGTCCTCGAGTGGATTATCGGGGGACCATGGGATTAATTTCTATACATATCCATCATTCTCAACCATTTCCATTTGTTGTTCTTCCATGCCTAAAAAATAGTAACACAATTCAATACTGAAATAATAATAACAATGTACATTAGTTTATTATAACAATGTATTTTAATTTATAATTATAGCAATACACTTAACTTTAAATCCATAATTGCAATGTACTTTTGTTTAATATCAATTTAATCTATAAAAACAACATACAACTTAACTTTAATCCATAACTTTAAAACCATAATAACAAGGAGATTATGCTAACCTTCAAAAAAGTCAAGCCTCATTCTATTGTGCCAATTAACTGATTAGCCCCTGCTCAAACATAATCACATCATCAAAATAAACCAAAACAAAAACAAAAAATCAATAATCAATAATCAATAAGCCAATAATAAAGAAGCAATAATCACATAAACCATTTTCCAGCCAAGCCTCATTCTACTCTACAACCAATAATCAAGAAGCAAGTTACACAAATCGAAAATCAATCATTTGCTAGATTAGATTATCAAATTGAACCAAAAATCAGATACACTTAGACCTAGTCTAAGCTTGCACTCGAAATCTTCACAGTAAGAAGAGAACGAAAAGAGATTTTTTTTGCTGAATTTCAAGTCCCCTGACTTGTATTATTCAGTGCTTTAAACGAACCTCAATAAAAACTAATCACGCATGAAGCCGAAATCCAGAAAAACTCAAAACAGACGAAGCAAACGGTGATCACGATAAATGAATCCTAACCCAAAACGAAAACCTAAGTGAAATTAAACCAAAAAAAAACTTACTTGAAAGATTGATGATGATGGCGATGACAAGTAGATGACAGCGACGGGAAGGAGATGCCGACGACAGCAAAGAGACGAAGGTGACGTAACTCCGACGGCTGCAGAAAGAACAAACTCCGGTAAGAAAATGACAGCAAGTGAAAGAGAAGATCGAAGGCGAGGGTGTGAATGGGAGGTGCGACCGTCCGAGTGATAGAGAAGAGGGAAACCAAATGAAGGAAATGAGCGGGATATTAAAAAAATCGGCGTTTGAGCCCGCTTAATGGAGGCAGAGGCAGCCAAAAAAAATGAAACCCTAAATTGGAGAAGGCCAAAAAAATATGAAAAAAAAGGTGGGGTAGGACTCGAACTCAAGGCGACTGCGCATATAACCAACGACACTACCACTTGGCCGGGAATGCCACATCCTGACTTGCTTTGTCTACAACTGCTTTTGACCACTTCCATTTCCGTTATTATTATTATTATTATTATTATTATTATTATTATAATTATAATTATAATAATAATAATAATAATTATTATTATTATTATTATTATTCGAGTCTTAATTTTTTTTTGGATAAATTTTCTTACATATTTAAGACACGAACAGTTAACTTTCTAATTCAAATTATAACTTGATTTACTTCCAAGACTTTTATAAATTTCACATTTATCTTTCTCTTACATAATTTTTATTTTCAACTATAATGTATATAGCATAGTAGGTGTTCGGCAAAGAGATGTGATGTAAAAGAAAAATAATAGTGAAATTTCGAAAATCTATAAAGTAAATCATGTTAGGGGTTGAAGTTTAAGAACATTATAATGAATATATCAAACAAAACGACGTATTATGGTGGGTTTGGGTACCTAAACTTATATACCCTTAAGAGTATATTCATTTTTCCATATATATATATATATATATATATATATATATATATATATATATATATATATATATATATATATATATATATATATATATATGGAAAAGTTCAAAAGAGAACCATTATTAATCAAGAAATCAATGAACTAATCCAAAGCGTCGGAATTTAAAGCGATCAACGGCAAAAGGAAGGGTTGTAAACTTTTATAATGGACGCACATGTACCGGATTATAACAAAACTCACTTCCTTTTTTTTCATTAAAAAATTTTTTAGGCCAAGTTTTTTATCGAAAAAAAAACACCGAATATACCGTTGTTCACGATTTTTCGTCCTCTTTCCATAGAGATCCATGATGATATATAAAAAACGAACTTTTTTTTTCGAAAAAAACCCACTTAATTTTCTTAGTTTTTTCAATATTTAAGTTTATTTTTATCAAAAAAAAACTAATTACACCAAAAATATTAATTTTTTGTACTCTATTAATAACCATCAACACCGATTAAAAAAAAGTGTATATTCATACTGTGAATCTAAACTGTAAATATTTCAATTTTTAACATTCACAATATGAAAAATCTCAAACAGTTCAGATTCCCATTGTGAATCTGAATTACTATTATGCACACTGTGAATCTGAGAAGGTTCACAAAAAAAAAACCTCGATCAGTGTAGATTCCACTGTGAATCTAAACTCTAAATATTTCACATTTTAACATTCACAATGTGAAAAAGCTCCGATCAGTTCAAATTCACACTGTGAATCTGACTTATTATTATGCACACTGTGAATCTGAGGAGGTTCACAATGTGGATCTGAACAGGTTTACAATATGAATCTAAACAGGTTCACAATGTGAATCTGAACTGAAATATCGTTTTTTTAAACATGTATATGAATCTATGTTTAAAAAGTACAAAAAATATGAATTTATATTTATTAATTTTTTTTCCATAAAAAAATAGAACTTAACTTTTTTCATCAAAGAAAATGAAGTAGATTTTTTCGAAAAAAAAGTCCGTTTTTTATATATCATCATGGATCTCTATGGAAAGAGGACAAAAAATCGTGAACAACGGTATATTCGGTTTTTTTTCCGATAAAAAACATGGCCAAAAAAAAAAATTTAAACGAAAAAAAGTGGTGGGTTTTTTTTGTAAAAAGTGGATTTTTTGGTATAATCCGGTGTGTGTGCGTCCAATGTAAAAGTGTACATCTATTTCCTTGGCCATTGATCGTTATGATTTCCGACGCTCACGATTGATTCCGTGGTTCCTTGGTTAATTATGGTTCTCTATTGAACCTCACCCTATATATATATATATATATATATATATATATATATATATATATATATATATATATATATATATATAGAGAGAGAGAGAGAGAGAGATAAAATAAATAAATAAATAAAGAGGGGTTCGACGAAATTCTCAATTTATGAAAACCTCAAGAAAGTTCTTATCACTTCATATCACATTTAAATAAAGAGGGGTACCGGAACCGGAACCGGAAACCGATGGAACCGATCGGGTCGGGACCGGGACGTTATTTTTGTGGATTTTTGGAACCGGGAACTGATATGAACCGGAACCGATAGAACCGGAACCGGTAGAACCGGCAAAAACCGATAGAACCGGCAAAAACCGGAACCGTATGATGCTATTTTTCAAGGACCGGTTCCAACATTTGAAGAGACAACAAGAACCGGTAGGAACCGGGAACCGGTAGAACCGGCGGTCCGGTTCGGTTCCTATTTTTCATCAAGTTCGTTTCCCGGGCCGGTTCCAGCCGGGTCGGTTCCTTTGCTCATCCCTAGAAGAAATTTCCAATTTAAACACAAGATATTTCCTATCAGGTCACATGTTCAATAAAAACAAGATTTAATATATATATATATATTTCTCTCAAGAATCAGGCCCCAGTGTTTGTTTATTTATTTATTTATTTATTTTCTTTTGTATATTAAAATTAGGGTTTGCTTTTACATTTTGATGATGTTGCTTTAATTCCGAGAGGGATTAAGTCCCCATGTGGACGTTGATGCTGAATTGAAGAAAATGGATTCCAGGATAAGGTTAGTAGTTTTTACTTTATAGTTCTTTTATGGATTTGGGAGAAAAAGAGATGTTGTTTGGGATATCTCATCATCAACACAGTAATCATCTTCAATAGGTAATCATTATAGGTGTTCATATGATCTGGGATGGTCCTCTTTTTCTCGCAGGACCAATATCTCACATTATGCTCTGCCTTTTCCATTATCCTTGTTTTACCATTTTTTCTGCTTAAAGCTTTGTAATATTCTTTACTTTGATTGGCTTAATTTTGAACTCACATCTTGAATATGGAAAATAATTGGTTGGACATAGGATAATGATTTGGAACGTCTCTTTTGTTACCAAGATTTTGAAGACTGTCAACTACTCAACGTCTCCAAGAAATAAACAATCTTTGGGTTGTTCCTTTTTGACTTGATGCTAACATAACTGTTGTAAACGACATACCACTGTTTTGAAAACTGGACAAGAACAGCCGGTTTAATAAGGAACCGAGGTTCTTAAGGTCTTTAAACCAGTAAAAACGGGTGGTTCAGTGAACACCGGTTAAAACCAGTCACAGTTGAACCATAAAAACCGGCTCTTGAATGTTTTAAGCCGGTCCGACCGGTTGGACCGCTTGAACCATCGAACCCCCGAGCCGACCGGTTCGGTCTCCAGTCTGGTTTTCAAAACCTTGCGACATACGATGTTTGTTTTGATTTAATATAGAAATAACATTTTATATGCCATACATGTAAAGGATTTGACTGAAAAAGGAGCACATAAATTTCTATGGAAATACTCTTTCTGATCAAAATTGTTGTCTTATGTTTTTCGGCTTGCTTCTTTAATGCCAAGTCGGCCACTAACTTAATAATCTTTCTACTTTTTCAGGTATTATAGTAACGACTACCACTATGCTTCATATTGCATCCTTAGCAATGGATGCTACTGGCCAGGTAAACACATTCTTCAACATGACATGGAAGAGTATATTGAGTTTTTTTGATTTACGTGTCTATTCGTCAAATATCAACCCATTACTAATTACTCTAAACATGCACTTATTGTAGGTTGCATTATTGATATTGATGAAAGATATGGATAATTTGATATGTCGAAGGATTGTGGTTGGACTCCATTTTATTAGCAATCTTTGCAAAAGTTAGAAAAATAATGCAAGAAATTGGCAAGTCATTGTTAATTTGGTTGCTTCTTGTTGGAAATAAAAATTTATTTGCATTTATTTGTGTATTATAACATTGTATTTTCGTTTTGTCTTTATTGTTTAAGCATTGTACATTGAAACTTAACCTATTTATAGCATTGTACTTTCACAATCCCACATATTATGGTTTATGACATTGTATATTAATTGTCATACCAATACATTACTGAGAATAGCAACATGTACAAAATTCCGTACTCATAATAACAATATAGTTGCATTTCTTTAAAGCTCCATATAATAATGTAAACACTACACAAATTACCCTTCATGGGTCGTGCTTAGCACGGCCCTCATAAATTTTCTAGTATATATATATATATATATATATATATATATATATATATATATATATATATATATATATATAATCATTCATGTGTTACATTTTAGTTTCTGGAGGTATTTCATTCATTTCCTTTTTAGTCCCTACAATGACTTTTAATTAATCTTTTGTCCTTGAACCTGATTATTCCTCATCACTTCTGCAGTCCATTTACTCAGGCCCACTTTGGGATCCCATATTCGTAGCCTAGCATAGCGAGCCCTTTAGCCTTTTAATGTTGTATATATGCATTATATTATTCCATTTGTTATAACGAGTAACATAGAAATCAATATTCCCCACCCTCTAATATTCAAGGCAAACTCAACACCCATACCATTAAATGCAAGAAATGCTCCAATTAATTCCAATATCTAAATCCACGTTGGCATGAACCCAATCTAAAGGGTCCATTATTAAGGACGATTTAAATCCAGAAATTTTTACACTGTTCCAGCAGTTTAATGAAAACGCAACTTCATTAAATCAGGGCCGGCATAGAGATTTTAAGGGCCCTGTGCTAAGAAGAAAAACGAGGCCCTAAATATAATTTTTTAATATATAAGATAAACAAACTTAAGACGGTGAATTGTCGTTACGGAAAACTTAAAAGTAAACAAATTAATTAAAAGGAACTTATGGAATTTTATAAAAAGCTCAAGGGTTAATTGTGTAACTTTTGAAAACTTATTTGTTAAAGGAATGGTTGATTATGAATTATATAGTATAAAATAAGGGCCAAAATTGTAAATTGAATTAAAAATGTCAAAGATGTGGACATGAATCGAACCCATAGGCTTGTTTGAAAAGAAGAGCATGCGGATGTGCTTATGCCAATTAAGCTACACAGGATTTATGCAAAAACTTGAATAAACTAATATATATTTAATTATTAAATATATAATTTAATTAAAGCTCAGGCCCTATTTTTTTCGGGGCCCTGTGCGGCTGCACCTCTTTCCCCCCTTAAAACCGGGCCTGCATTAAATAATAATAATAAATTTTTCCGAGTTATCCAACATGAATACAGCCCATCACCAATGGCAAGAAGATGTATAATAGTTGTGCTGTTAAGTTAATTGGTTCAAGCACCAATTAACACAAGGACTGATCTTGTAGACCATAAATTTCAATATAACACAGGGACTGTTTTTGTAACTTAGTCAGAGTTTGACCATATCTAACTTCAGCATAAAAGTGCAAAAACATAAATTCTCAATGTTGTTTCATCACAAACACACGTTTCCATTGAGAATCCATGCCCCTCGAAGCACCTTTTTTCTGTTTCAGATTTATTGTAGAAACAACACATTAAGAATCCACAAAATTCGTTGTACAAATATTAGGGGATAACAATGTAGAGCTCACCCTACAACCAGATGAGGGTCAAACTCCTTGGGAATCTCAAGGCGTTCACAATGAATTTCAATTGTTTTTCCTCACACAAGTTTATGTCCTTTGGCTACAATTCTCACATACAAAAGAAATCCAAAAAACCAAGGGACTACTATCGAGCCTTGTGAGATCTTTATTGATATTTGCAATTAAAGGAACCAGTTTCTCAGAAATGGTATCAACAATCTGTTCGATGTGTTTTGTTTCATGCCAGCCTGCACATTTGAAACACAAGAATGATTGATTAGCCTATTACCATGCATAAAACCAAAACACCAAAATCAACGTCACAAGTACTTATAATCACCACTATTGACTAAGATTTTCTATATATGGGAAGCATTAGGATGACAAATAGTTTCAAGTAAAAAATCTGGACTTATCATTTCAACTGCAAATTAAAAGGTGAATACAAAATCAAAATGAGAATTTAACACAGTAAAGTTACCTTGTCAATAGACAATAAATATAAACAATACAAATTGATTTGACTTAAAGTAGTTAACACCTCAATAACTATAATTCAACATAAACATAATTAAACTAACTCATATCGAGTAACTGGACTTTCAAAATTCTAACATCTTTCAACTGAAAACTAAATCAATATCTGAAGTAGACAAGAAAATCGCTCTTCTAGAGTCCTTATCAACATCATTATTAAAAGATAAAATAAACAGGTCTTACTTACACACATTTAAAACAAGATTGAAATGTAGGGTATTACGTGGGTCCCGTCCATGTGGTTTGCAGGGTATTTTGTTTGTGGGCCGAAGGTTTTTTCAGGTCGACAAAGAAAAAAAAGACAATTGATAAATTTCCAAGATCCATCACGATATCGTGGTACTAAAATTAATCTATGATTTATGATGCCAAAAATGCTCAACTAAGAAACCAAAAATAACATCAAGAATCATATCAAATTGACTACTACGGGGACAGGAAATAGATAACTTTCAGGAATCACGCAAAATCGAAAACAAACGGTGTACTTCAAAGTTCAAATATAGAATGCAAGAAATAAAAACAAATTAATCCATGAAAAATCGTATATATGACTGAATCTGCTATAAAAACTAAAACAAAAATAGGGTAGAGAATAGAGCATACAGGTTTGATCGGGGAAAAACTGAGAATTGTGGAAAAGGGATGAGATCATCAGAAGTCAGAACAGGGAAAAAGAAGGAAGAGCTCCGTAATATGTATCCACTTTTATGTGATAATCGGATTTCGGATCACTTTTTTATTCAGTCCAAAAACAGAAGTTATTGGGCTCCTTTTGGTGGGCTTTGCTTTTTTCACTAAAAGTATCTTACCGAGCATGTAGGTGTATTTTGCAATATCCCAACTAAAATAATAAAATATTCACCATCAAAAGTTGTTTGAACGATAAGAATGTAAAATATATGTAAAATATGCTACAATTGGCGCAAAATACATCATGTTATTAAATGAAATGAAGTAAAATATTGATTTTTTTTAAGTCAAAATGAAATAATTATTAATGATAAAAAAAAAGTTAATACATATATCGACAGAAGGCAAACGGACAATAAGCTGCGTCGCTATTCCTTTCTGGATGACAAAACTAATTCTTTTGAAAACGACATCTGTGTTTCCAATGTAATTTGAAATGCAATATAACATTTCAAAATTTTAATAGAATCTATATTTCCAATGCAATTGGTAGTTACAACAACTAGCATGTCGGTCTCTAAATGATGAGACCTCAACTTCCATTATAAAATATAATTTTGGGCATCATAAGTTTCATAAAACAACTCTTATTCCAATAGGTCTTTTTAATCATTTATGTTATTTAAAAAATATGTAGACATTGAAAATACTACTTTTCAAGACCGAAAGAAAAAAATGCAGTGAATAGCAATATAGTTTATTGTTTTTATCAATGTAGGCAATGGATTTTGGGCATCATAAGTTTCATAAAACAACTCTTATTCCAATAGGTCTTTTTAATCAGTTATGTTATTTAAAAAATATGTAGACATTTGAAAATACTACTTTTCAAGACCGAAAGAAAAAAAAAATGCAGTGAATAGCAATATAGTTTATTGTTTTTATCAATGTAGGCAATGCATTTTTTTGTTTACATTTTATGTTTATGAATTTTTGTTTTTCTGTTCCTTTACTTTTTAAAAATTCATTTTGACTCGTTCACTTTAAACTTTGTAAAATGCTATTTTCACACTTATATTTTCTAAATTGTCATGTTTATCCCCTATGTTATATATAATTTTATTTTTCTTAGTAACTTTTGTTTGTTAACCTTAAAAAAAACTAATTTTTTACGTGTTTAATTTTATATATGTGTTGGTATAAATTCAAGGTGATCAATGTTTCAACATGAATTTAGAATTTTCTTTCGTTGATTTTTTTTAAAAACATTAATTGATTTTTTTATGCACATATCGGTTTAAATTCGAGTTTGTCTTCGTTTCGACGTTATTAATATTCATGCTTAATTTTATGTATGTTTCCTACGTACGAATCGGGTCACATATAATTACTTTCCTTCGTTAACCGAAAAAAAAATACGTATTTATTTATATATATGTGTCGGTAACTAAAGGTGATCAATGTTTCGACGTAAATTTTAGAGAACATGCAGCATAGTTGATTAGGGCACATGCTTTAAGCAGGCACATGAAAGACGTAAATTGATGGGTTTTTGGGGTTACAACTACAATGCTCTAAGTGGAAAAACAACTAAGCACTTAATTGATTAGGGCACATACAACCTAGTTGGATCTATGTCTTTCATGTAAAGGCAACATACTATGAACACTAACCTACAAAACTTTCCTATGAATAAACTTAGTCATAAGACAATAATACTAACCTTAAAGATTGTTATTGTAAACAATCTTGGAGACTAGGAAGGTGTTGTAAAGGCAACATATTATAAACACTAACCTTTTTTAAAACCTTTGTCAGCTAGCACCATAAGTGTAGTGTCTCTGATGGTTCACACCCAAACTCTAGCAACCAAGGAACTTGAAGAGAGAGAGAGAGAGAGAGAGAGAGGGAGAAGAGGAGTAGAATTTCGACCCTTAGGGGTATATATAGGAGTCTAAGAAGGTGTTGGATTAGGCAGGTATCTTAAAGATAACCTTAATCCCTTTAATTCCTCTCTAAGGCATCCAAGGCACCCTTAAAGCCCAAGGAAACCCTAGAAGCCATTCTAGAAATCGTCCCCTACCTAGGGAGGTTCTAGAATTGCTCGATGTTTAACTTTTAAACATTGTCACCTTTAGTCCTCCTACTTTTAATTAATCCAATTAATCCCAAAATTAATTCCAATTAATTCTTGATTAATTATTAATTAAATAATACTATTTCCAATTAATATATTATTTTCATAATACATTAACAAATCATTTATTTTGATTTCTAATTAATTTATTAACCATATAATAAATTAATAATCAATCTCTCTCTAAAAGTTATCATATTCAATTTTCAGGTTTGAGGGCAACCCAAAAGGACTGTGCTACCATCAATCCAAGTTTATATCAATTATAGTTAATTGATTAGACACCTAATCCAACAGTCTCCCACTTGAATAAGTCTAATAACTATAACTGCCAGTATAACTACCGAATTGACCCGCAGATTGTAGGCACAAAAAGTTGCTGTCAAACTCTGACCCAATTAGTTACGTGTCCTAAGATAAGTGATCAAATATTCCTTCGTTCTACAAGATATCGTATAAACATGAGACAATGATTGAAATCAGTCTCATTGTCCAAAAAAAAAATTTCTCGATTTCCTGATTTATGACGACTAAATTCAGACTGTTAATTGAACACATCAATTTATTCCGGGCTCAACCAAACACTTTAGATGTCGACATCAAATCATCGAGGGGCCCAAAGCTATCGTTTTTCCCGTTAGGGCAAAAGGAACGAATAAATTTTGACTTATATGCTTGCACTATTTACTCATCAAATCACACACAATAATACGTTTTATAACATCAAGTTATTGATATCAAATATGTGACATCTTGAATTATATTCATATGGATGACTTTTTTTTATAGGGTTTATAAAGATAAAAATTTAAACTGTTTTTTCTTAAGTTAAGTACAAATCATTTTTTTTAAAATTATAGAATATGTAAAACTTGAAATCATTTTCTAATATTATGGAACGTTTAAAACTTTAGTTTCTTCATAAACATGGCAAAGTATATACAAGGTCATGAATTGAACATGAATATTACACAAGCTCATGTCTAATTAACTTGTAGTTTTTTTATAAAATCCCTAGAGTATATATAAGGTCATGTCAATTGAACATGAATATCACACATTCAAACGTGCCTCCTCCTTTAACCATATTTATTTACCCAATTTCAACAGGTTATTTATTTCATTATAGTTATGAGAAAAATAAATATGAAAAAGCCAAATAAATCACATTAATTAATCAATTATTCTATAAAGAAAATTATCTACTATGAAACGCAGGCCACCTAAATTTATTCCGATAAAGATCCAGAAATTTACTAAACAAAATAAATTTAGCCTACATTAATTTTGTAATACTCCCATCCCATTACATGAAGATCTACGAGGCTAACTTTAGTGGTCAGCCCAATACTGCAAATCCTCTGTCGCAAGTTGGAAAGAGAGTGGAAGAACAATTTATGCAATTTATTTATTATTGCTATTTGTCTGGTATATGGAAAAGAAAAACAATTTATCAGTTTATGCAATAAAACTGATTTCCTATCAATTTATAAAGTCAAGTGATAGTTTGTTAATCAAATTATGCATTATTCTACCAAATTGGTTGCACAAAAATGAAATGACACAAATTTGACAACCAACTAAAATATGACCATGATAAATAGGTCAAATATGAACAAATAAGTCATGTCATCACAATATATGGACATCCATTCTCATGCACAATCATAAACAAATTTCATTTGCACTGATTTTGGTCGGTGGTCCTTATATATCACCAATCCAAAAGCCACCCTGTACACATGTACCTACTGCATCTTTTCTTGTACATTGATCATTTCCCACATTAGTTCTTGAAAAGTACTCCAATATACATGTACATACTGCAACTTTTCTTGTACACTTCCACTATCTTTCCGGACCTCAACATATTACACAAGAAGACTTATCTTCTTCCAGCTGAATACAAAGTAATAACAAGCAACAATGAGAGTTACTCAAGGATGAAAATATATGAGGCTAAAAAGCATGAGTTAATTTCATTTTGCAGCATAGTTTTAGGTTTTCTTCTGCAGATATAGACACCGTGTTTTTCATCTCTGTAATAGCTAGGTTCAGAAGCGATTTGATTTGGATTTTTCTTCATTTGACTTCAGCTTATGTACAATAAATATGACTTAAAGATAGCAAACATTTTTTTTGGAATATCCCATTAAATGTTGGAATGGTAATATGGTATATATAAAGAATCAATTATCAAAACTATTAATTGTATGTTGGAATTGCATATGTAAAGAGTCAATTGTTTTAAGCATCTAAGAAGTTTTGGTATAGAAACAGTACAGCAAAATTAGTAATTTCATTATATTTATAATTTATAATTATTTATAAAACTAACTATTTTAAAATATGAAAGAAGGAAAATTTTGTCATCTACCATATATACATTACAAATCCGTTGGCACATTTAGAAACCACCCAAGAATTTACAAAAGATCAGATTTCAATTCCATTCCAAAACGTAGGGGCGTCCAAAAGAACTGAAAAACCCATGCGTTCTGATCCCAAATCCCCTGAAATATTCCAAATTTGACAAAAGCAATCCCACAATCAAAACGACCCAAAGGATTTTGTTCATTTTGCAAAACAAAACTGTCAATGTGCGAAAAAGCTAAACGATGGTAAAAGAAACCATTACATGACATAAGACTCAAAAGTCAAAACGGAACAAAAATAGCAAATCAATCCTAAAAAACGATTCAGTAGAAGCGGAAGTAGGGTGAGAGTGGGGAAAAATCATTAGTGTCTGTAAAGAATCACAAACTTATAAACAGATCACTAAAACGTTCAGACTACAGTGATTCGTGTCACATTTACCTAATCAAGGGGATAGTGGGAAACAAGATAGACGATGAAAATGTCATTTTTCTAGACTTTGTTATTCACAAGAATAAACTTTACTACTGATTATTTAATGAGAACAGAACAAAAGAAATAATCCACATACCTGATAGTAGTACTTGCCGTTTGGATGTGGATACGGATACATATATGGATACGGATACCCATACGGAGAGAAGGTGTGGCTAGGCTTCCATAAAATATTGATAGAAGTGTTTGAATCACGTTTGATCGTAAACGTATTTCCATGTTTACATTCATCATCCCAAAATTCTGAGCAATCTGTTGTTGCAAACGCCTGATCACCCTTTACTTTCCTAGGAACTAGCTCAGCACCAACATAACTCTTGTAAGCTGAACACCCAAACATATTGTGTATCGAAAATGAAATGATATTGTGTGATGAAGTCAATAATGTGGTGTTCCTCAATGAATGAAACGAAACATATCCTATGAATGTCATTTCATTATATTCATCAGGCTCCTGCCAAATTTCAGATCGAGAATATACTTCTTCTTCTACCTCCTGCTTGATGATTATACTAATACGTGGAGATTTCATGTCCGTGACAACGCGTATTAAAAACCCACAATAGTTACTGTACCAATCATGTGGAAGATGCAGTGTATGTGTGCTCTCGGTAAACAGCCTATCTACAAACCACTCCTTTGGAATCATCTGATGTTTAACAACGGCACTGATAAAGTGATTTTCAAAAGCATTTCCCTGCCATGGAAAATACATTCAGTTATGATTCTTATTTAGTTGGGTTTATATAATAAAGAATTAAATTTAAAAGCCAAACCTGGAGCATGGAGTTTAGTAATATGTCGCCACAAAGTTTATTCTTCCTAAAGAGTGAGACTTTCCACAACAATTTGCAGTTTGAAATATCTCCAAAGCTTTCAAGTGATTCACAATCATCCGCCTTAACAGCAGCTATACTTGATGGCAGCTCTGACAATTCTACAAGGCTTTTGCACTCTGACACGTTGAGCCATTTGAGCCGAGGAAGTTGCAAGCGACTAAAATTTAATCGAGAAAATTTATTTTGTTTTAGATTGAGTTCTTGCAAGTTGGGCAACTCCCAAACAGCAGAGCCAATGTACTCGTCTCTTAGATGGCAGTGCCTGAGATTCAACTTTGTTAAGCCTGTATGGAAAAATTGTAACCCTCTCGTGTGAGGTAAACAGGATTCCTTTAAACAACATTCTACATCAATGGGATCCTCTAGTACTGGTTTTTCAACTTCTGTATCACCACCAAGATTACTGAAACATGTCAACCAAGTAACAAATTTTTTTGTACCGGATTCTATATAGGATGCAACCTCGTCCTCACTATCATCCAAATGAAGATGTGGTAAGCTTTTAATGTTCTGTTGTTCGATCTCTGTGAATGTAAAAAGCTTGGGGCAATATGAGAATGTAAGGGTATCGAGTTTCTCTAGTTGGGTAATGGGTGGAAACATCTTAAGTCTCCTACAATCTTCTATAGATACGGAGACAAGCTTTTTCAAAAGTCCAATCGATGGATCAATCTCTTCTAAACGCGGGCATTTACGAAGATTGAATCTTTCAAGATTTGGAAGTCCACGAAAATCTGGTGTCATGATTAGGTTTTTCAAACGAGCAAGTTTCATGATTTTCAAATTCGGCAGATGCTGTTGCATACAAGTGCAAACAAGTCAAAAGTATATATATATATATATATATATATATATATATATATATATATATATACAGATCAATTGCATACTATATATGGGGCACTAATTAGACAAATATAAAACTTATTCTTTCTGTCCATAAATGGAATATTTGATTTGATACAAAGTTCGTTTAAAATGTGTGGTTGTTAGTTAAATATCTAAAAGCACCTGTAAAACCAAAATGGAAAAAAACAGTAAAAAACATAGATTTGTATTGAGACATCACCTGAATAATAATATAGTATTTAGTTTCATTGAAAAAAAAGAACTCGAGTTGCCACCTCAACATTCACATTTGTATATCATCACCATAGACTCTCTTGTAGAACTTTTAATAGTCACATGAGAAATATTAATGAAATCCACCAATATTTGAGAAATAATATACTTCTCTAGATAAAAGTCTAATGATTGTTAGAGTACAGTAAAATCTAGTCGTATATGGTATTTATTCTATGCATACGTGTGCTTCTTGTTAATTTTATTTCTAAGTTTAGCCATTCGTGTCGAATGACACAGGAAGCAAGTTGGACTAGGGGATGGTTATCAATGTGTACAACAAGTTATGTGGAGCTTAGAATTCATACATCACATTTGCTCCTGAAAATCTAATCTTTCCTAATAAAAAAGAAGACTATCCATATATAACAATTCGTTGTATATGAAAGTTAAAACAAAATCAGGTTAGAAAACAGAAAGCATTATTAGAAAATAGAGGTTTACTACAAATGATGTTGCTTTATGACACCAATAAGCGATGACATAACTATTGTGCTCATATCCATATAACTACTTATAATTTGCTCCTAGGTTTAGTCAGGTCTATATGATTCATCACCCAATTTGCTTTCATCCTTTAATTAGATAAACAATATGCATTACCTTATAACCCTCCCAAATCTGTTTCTGTGAGATGCCATCCAATCTTAGACAACAAAGCTTCCATGGTGAAAATTTGGTAGGAAACGGACATGCAAGATCACATCTCCAGTCAATCCATCGAAGGTTTTTCATGTTTGCACCAATCGGAGGAAGCAATTGTGATATATCATGACTATTACAATCAAGTCTTATTGCTTCAATCATGTCAAGTTCCTGTGACCAAGGGACCAAAATGATGCAAGCTTTGAGTTAAAAGTGTTTGTTCAAACATGCATATATCACGAAAAGCTAGCTTAACTATTACCATCGTTGCATCCAGGGCACATATTCTCAGAACATCTTCAGTCTTCCAAATTCTACTATGTTTTTCGGGATTCTTGGGGTATTCCCCTCTAACAATGTAGTGTGCCATTTCTTGCACCAGATCATGCATATCAAACTCTCCATTTCGTGAAATAGTTATGAGAGCCTTTTGTATCAACACCTTTACTCCTATCACAGGATGTAGACCACAAGCATCAAGCGTCTTCATTGCCTTATCTTTGTCCTTCTTCCTAAAAAAACATGCAATATCTAGGAACAAATCTTTCTCAAGCTTTGTAAGTCCATCAAAGCTGATTTTTAGCGTTTCCAAAATATCATCATTTGGAATCTCTTTCAGTCTGGCTAATGCACTCCTCCATTCATTAATGTCTTTGTCACACAGACTGGAACCGAGAGTTGTAAGTGCTAAAGGGAGCCCACCAGCATAAAAAACCACATCTTCTGAAAGCAGCTCATAATCTTCTACACGTTTGTGACCCTGAGGTGCATACTTGGAAAAGAGCTCCATAGCCTCATCATCGTTTAACAAGCTAATTTTATGTATCAAGTCTACTCTAGGCGTAGTAGTTAATACTACATGCTCATCTCTAGTTGTTATTATAATTCGGCTTCCTTCACCGAACCAATCATGTGATCCGGCTAACGCTCTTAGTTGCTCAAGCTGATTAACATCATCAAGAACAACCAAGACCTTTCTATGGCACAACTTGCCCTTTATCATGCGTCTTCCTTCGTCAACTCTTGGTACTTTAACTTCTTTTTGTTTCAACACATTTGAAAGAATTTTTTCTTGCATTTTTGCCAAACCATACTTGCTTGATTCCTCTCGAATGTTTTCAACAAAGCAAGAACCATCAAAGTGGAGATAGATTTCACTATATACAGAAGATGCAAGAGTAGTCTTACCACCACCCCCAACCCCCCATATTCCAATCATGCGCACCCCACCTGACCCAATTTGTAACTTTGATTTCAGATTTTGCATGCGAGCCTCTATTCCAACCAGGTTTTCATTTGCACTTTGAGTTACTAAATGCAGCCTATGCGAAATTGTGTCAACAATTTCTTTGATACACTTTGCTTCATGCCTACATATTAGATATACAAAGATAATTAGCATCTGTCCATATTGACAAAAGAGATAATCTGTTTCATGCTCCATTAAATAATGAAAAAGGATTCCTAATTAACCATTATATTTCACATTCAAAACAGAGTTTGTAAAGTTGATATCACAAGTAGTTTAAAACCATCCCTGTACGTGGATGGTCCTTGCAGTTTCATTTTCTTCATAACTGATCTGAAATTACTATTTTACACCTGTTTGATTTTTTTATGAATTTTTATTTTTTATTTTCAATTTTAAAATAATCTTTTAATTGTTAGAAAATGACCTCTCATCTAACCTTAGCCCTAAATCCATCACCTTCATCCTTTTTCTCTCTTCATTTTGAGAACCACCACCACCTCCAAAATCCTCAGCAGTGGTGCCGCCTTCAACATCCACAGCTCTTCCTTGACACTGCATCACCAGCGCCGCCTTCAGCCTCCACATCGCCGGCCTCTTTCCAGATCTCAATCTCAGCCACAGATCTCCTCCGCCTTCATCTTCTCCGATGCGCAGACTTTCTACAGATCCACCAAAGCTCAAGTTCAAGGGTGCAGCCATGAACAAACCACAGACATCGGTGGAAGTTAGTTTGAGGAAGTGGCCAGCTAGGGTTTCAAACCCTTCACATAACTAGTATTAGTCCATAGATCATCATAGTACTTTGTGTAGGAAAAAAAAGGGAAATATATTTCCAGAAACTTTTTTTCCTTCATTTCCACAATTCTTTGTAGTACTTTGTGTGTAGATTTTAATATATCAAGAAAGAGATTTGAACTCAAGTTCCAACCACTGGGAGGAACTCAATTGGACGATTTTGGATCTTTTTCTTGATAGGGATGGGAGATTTCAATGTAGAAATTTTGATTTGTAACACATTTGTTATTCAAACCCAGAAATCTAGAGTGTGTGTTGAAGATCAAACCCAGAAATTTGGAGTGTTAGTGTGCGTTGAAAAACAAACCCAGAAATCTGGAATGTGTGTGTTGATTTCTGGAATGTGTGTGTTGAAGATCAAACCCAAAAATTTGGAGTGTGTGTTCTTGAGCGTGTGTTGAAGATTAAACCTAGAAATCTGGAGTGTATGTTCTTCAGCTCTTGAGTGTGTGTGTGTGTGTTGACGAACAAAATAAATTAATATCTGAATAAATTTCTACACATATTAATATTAAATAAAAGATAAGTCTAAAATAAATTACAAGGGGTAAAAAAAAGGTCTTTATTATAGGGGTTAAGGACCAAGCAGGCAAAAAATGAAACCATAGGGACCAACATGGTAGACGCTTAGATAGTTGTACTGAACCAGCATGTTTTGGCAAACCTCATGGACCAACCACATAATGTTGTCATATAAAAATTTTATTGGGGAACATCCAATTGTTTGAACCATGAAAAGGTAAAAGCAAGATGGATTTATGGTTGTAGCTCGATTTGAGGTACGGAATCAGAATTAGATCTTGGTGAGATCCATTATAACTCATTCTCATATTTGTCATACACAAAGGAGCCTAAAGTTAAGTGTCAATGATAGCCCAGTAGCATAAGAAACTAAATCTAGTAGAAGCATCTCAATAGTTATGCATGTATACCAAGAAGCTAAATAGCATGCTACTAAATCTAGTAGAAGCATCTCAATAGTTATGCATGTATACCAAGAAGCTAAATAGCCTCAGCATGCGACAATGTCTACTTTATTTCAAGTGACCCAGTCAAAGCCTCTGTTTATCAAGGTCATCAACATCATGAAAAATAATTAAAACATTCATATTAAAAGCTTATAAGGTGCAAGTAAAGTCTTGTGATCACACATATCTTAAGCATAAAAAGTGCAAAAAAGGAAAAGAAGAAAATTACCCGTTAGCAACGTGCTTGGTTTCCCATCCAGAAATGTTACTTGCATCCACAAGTGCTTTTCTCCAAGATCCAACCTTCTTGTAGTTCTCCGACTCATGTTTGGCAAATGCCTCTCCATATATTCGTATTTGTTTTCGCACTTCAGAGGGATCCACATGATAAAATATGGGCATAACACTTTGGCCTTTCGTATCTTTGCACTTCATAATACATACAAGTTCATCTAAGCACCATGAAGAATCTGCATAATTTTCAGAGAATACGATGACAGCAATCTGGGATTCTTCTATAGCCTTCATAAGGGCTGGACCAATCGATTCACCCCGAGGAAGCATTTTATCGTCCTTGTACGTGTATAACCCTTGTTGATCAAGAGCTGAGTAGAGATGATCAACAAAAGTCTTACGAGTATCTTCTCCTCTAAAGCTAAGAAAGACATCGTACTTCCACGATTGAGAAGAAGGAGAAGATGATGATGAAGATGCCATTGATGTGTTGACTTGTTGAGATACAATGTATGTGGTTTCAGCACCTCAATGAAATGAACTTTATATACAGAGAGTGGTGTGAGTTTCCAATAAAACCTGGTATCATGCATGTAGAAAACCTTGTTAGAACTCATAATTGAAGTAACAGGTTACCATATAGAAAATCTCATATGAACCCCATTGAAAGTATAATACAAGTTATAAATCAAAAGAGAGACATGAATTATTTAGGTGATATGAGTTAGTCTTGTCACAACTCAAACCTTAGTTCAATTCACTAGCAATGCCTTCACAAGCTTTCCGAAAATGTATTCAAAATTCAACCTTAACAATAATATTGTTCGTTTATGAATCTATTGAGACATATATACCCAGCATGATTAGCCGCTTACAATCCAATGCTTTATATCAAATATTGACATGTATTGCATCTTTCTTTTGGAAAGGGAACTGCCGCAACGAGGATTTTCGGGTTAGCTTTCTCGTGCCAACTAATCCCCCCAACCCAATGAGGTTATGATTTCTAAGTTTAGTGGACTCGATCTATAAACCTGATTCCAAGTGGTTTCTGGATGAAAAACCACGAGACTTCCAATCAGGATATGTCTATTTACAGGAAAGTTACTGAAAGTATGGATTTTCCTATATATGGTCCCACACTCCCACTTTCACCTTTAAAATCATGATCTTCAAATAATTTTACCAGTAAATTACACGATTAGTCCCTATAGTTTGGAATAATTTGTGTGTTTGATCTCTAACTTTATTTTTTAACTCGGACGGTCCTTATGATGTGTTTTTATTATGTATTTGGTCCCTATTCCCGTCTCCTCCACTCAATTACAATCTCCGGCGAGTCCAGCAACACTGCTACCCCGTCCCTGCCCCACCTCATTCATCTTACCTGCAACCCATTCACATTGATACCGAAAATTAAGGAAACCTAGATGCGATCTAATAAAAAGCCCAGATACAAATACAATCGTTTAACAAAAACACAGATATAATCAAATATACTCGAAAGAAACAAAAACTGGACAACGAAATCAAATACAGTCGAAAAAAAAAAACCCAGATTCAATGAATAATAAACCCTTCCCTTTCTTACTAGCTTCATCTTCTCCGGAATCCTTCCCCCATTTTGTTCCTCTATCCTGTATAGTTTACCACCCCCTTAACATCTTTCTACCGCTTCTTCAAAGTATAATCGGAATCCAAATTCCCTTTTCGCTATACCACCACTTCTGTTACTTGATTAACATGTTCTTCTGCGTCCATTGCAGTAATTTCATGAAACAGAGGTTAAGAATTAGGGGTTCTAAGATTAACTTATGTCTGTCAAGGTTATCAAGAATTCAGCGTTTCAAACACCAGATCAGATCTTATGGTGGACTTGATATCGTCGGAGAGTATTGCCGGTGGAGATGGCATCGCCGGAGACGTCAATTTTTCGGTCGGTGGTTTTGCCTTGAATATGTACGAAAGAGAAAGACTAGTGACTGTGAGGTATATGGGGGTGGGTACCTTATTTGCTAAATATTTTTTTAAAAGATAAATAACAAATTAAAAGAAGAGAAAAAAAATTAAAAAATAAAACAAAGAAAAGGATAATATACTCTTTTTTAAGCTTTTTTAAGCGTGTAACAAAATCAAAGTTAAAAAAAAAAGTTAGGGTTAATGACTTAGGAGGGTAATAAGGTTTTATCTTTGTCCACATTAAGTCCTTAAGGTTTTTCTTTGTACATATTACACCAATATAGTTGTATATAACCGTTAAAAAAAGGTAATAAAGTTTTAATTTTGTCCACATTAGGTACCTAAGGTCTTTTTTTATACATATTACACCAACATAGTTGTTATAACCGTTTAAAAAGAGGTAATAAGGTTTTAATTTTGTCCACATTAGGTTTTTATTTTTAATATTTTTATCATTTAATTTAACTCTTTTACAATTTGTATTAATATCTAGTTAGATGACTTCATCATTTCACCTTCTCATTTTAGCCGTCCATCTACCACAACACGGTTTCAGTTGAAAGGTTACATAACAATTTTTTGTCATTTTTATAGAAAAAATTAATAATAATCAAAGTCTTAATGATTAAAGCTATGTTTGGTGTGCCACAGCTAGCTGATAAGCTAGTTTATTTTTCGATCTTTTTAAGTTGTCATGTTTGGTAATCCAAAAAGTAGCTTATAAGCTAGCATTTTAAAAAGCTACTTAGACTAGTTTTTTAAAAGTATTTTTTTTTTATTTTCTAAGTATACCTCTTAATTAATAAGAAAACATATTTTTTTAATGCATTTTTATGTCATTATATAAATTTCAGATAACTTATAAGCCAGTGGCAGAGCCATAGTCAAAGTAAAAAAGTATCCTCGAAAAGTAATGCAGTATCCCCGATAAGTAATAGCGTATCGGGTATACCCTATTGGCGGAACCATTACTTATCCGGGATACTCTTTTACTTTGATCATGGTTTCGTCACTGGCTTATAAGCTATCTAAAATTTATATAATGACATAAAAGGACGTTTAAAAAATATGTTTTCTTAATTAATTAATGGGTACATTTGGAAATTTTAAAAAAACTTATAAAAAACTAGTCTAAGTAGTTTTTTAGCTTGCCAAACATGACAACTTAAAAAAGATCGAAAAATAAAATTAGCTTATCAGCTAGCTGTGGCGCACCAAACATAGCCTTAATCATTAAGACTGTGATTATTATTAGTTTTTTTTGTTGTAAAAATGACAAAGTTATTATGTAACATTTCAGTTGAAACCGTGGTTGTGGTAGATACTAATATAAATTGTAAAATAGTTAGATGAAATGATAAAAATATTATAAATAGGGACTTAATGTGGACAAAATTAAAACTTTATTACCTCTTTTTAAACGGTTATAACAACCATGTTGGTGTAATATGTAAGGGACCTAATATGGACAAAATTAAAACCTTATTACCTTTTCTTAACGGTTATATACAACCATATTGGTATGATATGTACAAAAAAAACCTTAAGGACTTAATTTGGACAAAGTTAAAACCTTATTACCCTCCTAAGTCATTAATCCAAAAAGTTAAGATTCAATATGCAAATTATCTCAAACCACAGGGGCTATCCGTGTAATTTACTTTAATTTTACACGTCTGCCACTTTAATTTTACACGTCTGCCACTTTGTCATTAGCCTTCAAGATCTCTTCACTATAAGTTACTACATTACAACTTTCAAAACCATACCGTGAACTAAAATTCACACTCATAATCATTATCTGGTCTTCATTTAGCATTGTATGACTCGTACCCTGTTTAAAAAAGTTAGTCAAATAATGCCAAGCGTACTTGGATTTGTTCAACAAAACACATCAGCGCAGAATGGACGAATCCACCTGTTATTATTATTATTTTTTTTTGTATTGACAACACATACACACATCAATTGGCTCATTTACCTCCAAATTCCATTCGGCTATAACTTACACAACAGCATATTAACTTCACAAATTGCTTAATTTGATCATCTAACTACACTAATTCTAAAACTTCACAACGTTGACTAAATTAGGTCAAAATACGTTTCTCACATTCCTGATCGAAATTTTTGAACTCTATAATATTTATTATTATTTTTTTTACTTAATAAATTATATAAAACTTCATTAACGACTTAACGCTTCCATTTCTTTCTAGATAACTTATAGTTCATCAAGTTATCAGTTTAGGGAACGTACCTCAAATTCCCAGCAGCACCAAACTTTTAGCAGAAGCCCCTTCTAAGCTCTTCACTTTGCAAGCTTATATTTCAATTTCGGGCAGAATTCCTTCCTTAATTTCTCTTTCAACTTGGATCGATTTGAGTAGATCGGTATCTTTCCTCTATCGTTGACTTATTCTATCTGAGTTCTAGAAAGGGTATGGAGAAGTACTTATAATAAGAGTACATTACAATTTTGGTCCCTCAATTTATCTTTTTCTTCTTTAAGGTTTTGGTCCTAACATAATCCAGGTCGCAGTTTTTGGTCCTTATCTTCATGTTTCATAAAGATTTTGGTCCTCGGTTGTTAAATTTAACAAAATATAATCAATTTACAAAATGATCATTTTATCCATGATATTTTTTAGTAGTTTGTTCATTACTATTATTATTATTATTATTATTATTATTATTATTATTATAAAACACTTTATATTTTGTGTTTTTTCATCTTTATTTTTTCATTAACAAAATCTAATTCCGTTGTTGCCAACTAATTTTTCGTTTTGATTTTATTTGGTCTGTAATTTAATTTTTGAATATTCTATGTCCCTTGAAATTAAAATATTATTTTACCTACTAAAAAAAGAAAAACAATTTTTATTCCCGGTTTTACTGTTACAACTCCATATCAGTCAATTCTTGCCCTTTAGTTGTTGGTGGTGCTCTACGGACTTGATCTCATGTTGATCTTTCTATGCAAACCAACGTTCAAGAACTTGGTCAAAACAAAACCAACTCAAAATCGAGTACTTGAGAGCCTACAAATGAGTGGAAATCGAACAAGATTATTGAAAACCAAACCATTTCAAAATCATGTTTTGAGGGTTTGGTCTTCATCTTCAAGCTAATTCAAAATCGAACCATATAACTAAGGATTTTTGTTCCATGATTATGCTTTGTGGGTTTCTTCTTCGTATTTAACCCACATGAGTGAAGGTTTTGTCTTATCTTTAAAATTGAACCAAATGGTCGAATGTTTTTTTTGCTATAATATCCTTATTTGTGGCTTTGAGGGTTTAATCTTCAACTTCAGGATTTTGCATTGTAGGTTTGGTCTTCATCTCCACGAAAGTTTTTTTGTTCCAAAAAGGAAAATGGGTTGTGAAATCAAAGATGAATGTTGGTTATTCTTGTAATCGGAGATGAACATTGGTACAAATGATTAACAAAAAGGGTCTTGAAAAGTTTCATTTTTTTCTCACAAAGGTTTAAGGACAATTTTTTTGTTTGGTTTTTTTATTTATCTAGTTTTCAATTTGCTTTCATATCTTCATGGGTTACCGGTCAAATTTGTTCGCATGTTGAATGTTAAAAATGAGATTGTGAGTTGGGTTCTTGGCTACCAATTTTTATTCGTGCAATGTCTCTCCTTTTTGAAAAAGAAAATGAAAACACAATGTCTTTGGTACATAATATAGATGCAAATGGAAGTACAATGCTGAAATTGGCTGGTCACTGTTGTATTGGATGAAGATTTTAGTTGCAAATTATTTGTGAAATGCAAATAGTAAAGTACAATGATGAAATGGTACATAACAAACATATGGTACATAGTATATATGAAATTGGCTAAATGGTAAAGTACAATGTTGAAATTGGCTAAATGTAGCTACAAATGGTACATAATATAGATGCAAATGGTATGGATAAAAAAACAAAATATAAACATAACAAAAATAACAAACATATTGATCCATAACAAACATATTATAGCCATAATGGGGGGATTCATTACACCGTATTTATGTACCATTACAAAAGATTACAAAAGATCAACTAACATGTATCATCCATCCATTTGTAGCAAATTGCCTAAAATATATCCCAAAAAGGCAACCCAAAAGGTACATGAGAACAACTGAATGAAAAGTGCACTTAGTGGGTGTATAAACTAAGATGTACTAAATGTACCAAAAAGGGCTTCCTATGCAAATGCACAAGTATACCATCCCCACATAAATCCCCCATATACATACCTAACTACTCCAAATTCACTAGATTTGAACATGTGGAACCACCCCCATCTTTATCAAAAACTGCCTTTTTAAGCTTCAGTTTAGTGATCCTCTCTGATGGCTTTCTTTTCCTTGTCTTAGGCACTATCAAATGTCCTTCATCATCAGCCTCATTCCCATCATCAGCAACCTTATTCCCATCATCAACAACCTCATTATTTAGAACATCATCAGCAGCCTCATTCCCATCATTAACACCTTCACCTTCACCTTCACTTTCAATCACATCACCATCATCTTGATTTTCAACACCTTCACCTTCATCATTTAGAACATCATTTACAAAGTCAACTTCACCTTCATCAACATCAGGCTCATCCTTATTTAAGTCCTGATGCAAGCAATAACAAACCTATATAAAGGGAAAAAACATATATTTAAAATTACAAGGTTAATAAACTACCATCTGAACTGGTGAAGTGTCATCAAGTTCAATTTTCAACCTCCCCATGCTTTCATTTTCAGCCATGGAATATCCTGCTTCAAGTAAATCTGCTATTCCTTCTACACTTATCTTGATTTTGTTTGGGAGAACATCTGATGCATGTCCTTCAGTGAATTCAGGTTCTATACCACCTTCATTCACCAATGGAACATTAGATGCATCTGATGCATTTCCAGAACCAAGAATTTGATCAATTGCATCTCCAACTTCATCAAGACTCTCTTTTAGATCTAGGGCAACCTTTACTGGAACATCAACTACTTCTTCTTCTAGCACCATAATGTCATCTTCCTCTTCTATCTCCTCATTCACCAAAGGAACATCATTAACAGCAGGAGCTTGAGCAACATCATTTGGAATATCATTAACAACTGGAACTTGGTTATTGACCAAATGAACTTCATTAACAACTGACTCTGGCACCTTCACTGACACCTCAATTTCTTCCTATTCTATCACCTCATTCACCAAAGGAACATCATTAACAGTAGGAGCTTGAGCAACGTCATTTGGAATATCATTAACAACTGGAACTTGGTTGTTGAAATCATCCTGAAATTTGGTTGTTGACTTCCTAAGATTTGGCCTTCTTACACGCAATTTCTTCCTTCTAACACTTGGAATAGTTACTTCACTTAACTGACTACCCACATATACAATGCCACCAACTCTAAAACTTAGGCCTCTTAAACCTAATTTCCTCATTTTCTTACCGATGTTAGAACTTGAAGCATGTAGACAATCTTGTTGCCTTGCTTGTTGACTATGTTTAGTGGGTACAGTTGATGTTATAGGTGGTTGAATGGCATGTTGATTGGATCCAGCTACATCACCTTTCCTAGGCCTCCCATTCTTCTTTGGTGGCATAGGAATTGGTATCCTTTTTTTCATTCTTGCAGCCTTTTTTATTATGCCCATACTCAAGACTATTAGCACATCTTACTGTCCTTGGGGGTTTCACCCTTGAAGTGGAACTAAACTTACTCTCTTTCTCACTTGCATGCCTCCTTCTCTTGGTTCTGGGCCTACCAGGCATTTTCCTACCAACAGGTGGCAAAGGCTTGTTGTATCCAGTTACAGGCCACATATTACTCTCATTCACATGACTAATGTTTGTAGAGTAGCATTCCTTGAACTTATTCACTGAAAAGTAGTCATTAATATATCCCTCTGGAGTTTGATGGATATAATTAATGGCTGTTATGGCATGGACACAAGGGTTTCCAGACAAATCCCATAATCAGCAAGAACAAACCCTACCATCAAAATCTACCTTGTAACTAGCACATTCTCTTCTCACTTCAAATACATTTCCTAGGCTATTAACTACTAACCAAACCCTGCATGAAGACAAAAGAGTATGTATTAGTCATTATATATCAATTATAATGACAGTTAGAAAAAAACAATTATTTTGTGTCTTACCTAAAGTTCTTTCCAAAAAGATTCATCTTCTTAATCACTTCTAGACATATATTACCTTTTCCATTTACTGCATTTATCATTCATAAAGGAAAACATATCCATGATGTATATCCTTATCTCCTCAAGCATTGTGATCAAAGGTTTTTTCCTAGCTTCTACAACTAGGAAGTTGAAACACTCTGAAATACCATTCTCCACTGCCTCACAAGCAAACCCTACACTCATGTAAGCTCTGCACCATGTTTTGGGTTCTTTTGACATTAGATACTCATATGTATTAGGGCTTATAGTCTTTATTTTTTCCATGTTTCTCAATAAGTTACCTTCAAGACAACTCATTGCACAAGCCCAGAACAACTTCTTCAACTCCAATCCAGAGAAAGCTTTATTAAAATTTGCATAAATGTGTCTAGCACATTGTTTGTGCTCCACATGTGGCAAAATAACCTTAACAGATTCAAGCAAACCCTGTGAAAAAACATAGTATATCAACATTTATAACCATATAGAAATACACTATGATTATAAGGGAACTTACTTTATGTTGATCAGAAATAACAACCAAATCTACACCAGTACCAAGGTCAAGATCATCCTTCAGAAGCTCCAGAAACCAGGTCCAATTATCCTTGTTTTCCACATCAACAACAACCCAAGCTATTGGGAACACTTGGTTATTAGCATCTTTACCTATGGCTGTGAGTAATTCACCTTTTACCTGACCCTTTAGGATTTTTAAAATAATTCTTCTCATCTGGATTGTTAGTAACACCAACTTTGCATGTAGACCCAGGGTTTGATCTCAACATCTCTTGGGCATAATCCCAAATTTTTGCATAGTGTTCATTTAATTTACCCTCAATCAGTTCTTTTGCCCACTGTTATGCCCTTCTAACTTGTCCTCTAGATACCACACATCTATACCTTTGTTTGATGTCACTGATCATCTCCCTAAGTTTAACTTTAGGCTTATTTGCTATCTCGGTAACATAATGTCTTCCAATCCATTACGGGGTAACAATAGACCCAAATTTAAACACTCTAGAACAAAGATGCTCATAATTCATTGCCTTAACCTGGAAGGTTCTGTTATTGTACATCCAAGTTGCATAAAGTCTAAAAGGGCATTTATTATCTTCATGTCTCTTACCACATCTTGCAATAATTCTTCTATTGTCACTCTTTTGAAAGTATGTTTGGTACCCTCAATTTACTGCATAGTTTGTCACATAGAATTTCAGTTGTGCAGGTGGTTCAAACACGTCCCCTAACTTAGGTTCCATCTTATACCACCTAACATTTGGATCATGTATTATGTAGTTGTTCGTCACTACTTCCTCTGCGTCCTCATCGTTTTGAAAATCATTACCATGGTCCACTAGATCTTTCACCTCATCAGTCACAAAGTAGAATGTTAAGAAAATCATCCTTACATATATCAAGCCTTGATACAAACTCCTGTCATGGTTCATGATCCATGTAAATCCCGTGCAGCTCAAAATCCATCTCATTTAATGGGTCGTCGTAACCATCGGCTGAAGAACCCATTTCTAACCCATGCACAATCGTAACCATTATCATGAAAAGTAAGCAATTAATGGAGGTGATTTCTCGTAAAAACCATGATCAGACCGTAATTTCTTACCTCTTGAAAAAACCCTAGCTTCAGACAACGAGAATGCTTCACCAGATGGAGTGCTTCAGATAACGACAATGCTTCACCAGATGGAGTTTAACGTTTGAGTTCCTATTACCTACATCCGAAGAAGTAGTAGCATGGGAGGGTGGCAGGTTGTGTGTCTCAATGTTGACAGAGTGTACTTTGTTAACGAAGAGAAACGGAGGAGAGTGCCTTAACAATGTTACCGGTTGCAAAGGGGGATGTAACCCGTTGGTAAAGGGGAACTGGTGAAAAACATTGAAATGAAACATGATGGGAAAATGTGAGGTATCTGTGGCAAAAAAAAATCGATTTTGGACATAACCAATTTGTTTATGTAAATTCAGGGACTTTTATGACAAAAACTCAATTTTAAAATCTGAAAATTTAGACAAGGAGGGCCGGTCTAATCATCTTCTTGCCTCTATGTTGAATGGTAATAAATCTCCAAAGTCGTAATGTCATAATTACCTCGATGAAATAGTTGTCATTTCCGAGGAGTGCAATTTTTTAAATATTACGTATTTAGTTAACCATTTATTTTTACTCGATATATGAATGAATAGTTGTTTAATAAAAAAATTATAATATTTTCTGCGATGGGAAGGTGGGAAACGAAGTATGCCATCTTGGGTTTTGAAAATAAAAATAAAGAGAAATAGGTCTTACACAAAAAAACGTATTAACTATTATCAATACATAATATTAACATTTCTTACATTTGAATATAGATATTTACTTTAATATATTATTTTACCTTTTTAAAGATGTCATTTTCGTATATTATTGGATGTTAATATGTATTATCTCAGTCATTTATTTATTTATTTCAATTATTATTGAACAAATATTTCCATAAGAAAAATTTCGAGAAATAACCAAAAAGGAGGGGGTTTTGAAGAAAATGACCATGTAAATGAGAATTTTGGAAAATGACCACAGGTTCCGCAGAGGGGGTTCTACGGAACCATAAACACCTCTGCGGAACCATGAACACCTCTGCGGATCTTGGTTTTTTTATTTTTTTTTCGATTTTTTTTTATTTTTGTTTTCGTTTATTAATATTATTATTTTTTGTAATCACATAAGGTATTATGTGATTATTATGTAAAAAAAAAATTTGTTTTCGTTTTCGTTTTCCCTTTTTCTTATTTAATTACCCGTTTAAAAAAGCTAGGTGTTTAATAAAAATTATACAAATATTCCATGTTTTATATAAAATTACACACACCGGTATTCTGAATAATAAACATACTTTAAGTAAGTTACAAAACATACTTTAGAAAACATAAACATACAACATTCATAATAAACATACTTTGAAATAAACTTCATTCATTCAAATCGAACCACGAAAACTTTGATCTGTTACAACCTTCATAATAAACATACTTTGAAATTATATACAAAGCATTCTCTCTCAATACTCAAAATATTTTATGGTATCATCTTCAGGACATCTGTTCTCCTCCCTTTGCAATTTGTTTCTCGATGTATGTTGCAGTGTAATCACAACCATAAGTTCAGAGTCACTCAGACTATACAGACTATACGAACTGGCAACGAGTCGACAGACGTCCTATGGGTGTATGGTTTTGTTAGATGTTTTTCTAAGCTTTCCATATAATATTGATAGAATATTTTGAATTATCTTGGATCATAAATGCTTTATATTCATCATTTTCCTCATGCCAAAATTCTGAGCAATCTGTTGCAACTTTGGTTGTTTGCACGGGATCATCTTTACTTTTTCTAGGAACGAGCTCAACTGCAAACGAAGTCCAATTGCTCTTTATGGAAAATGAAATAATACTGTATGATGAATTCAATGATGTGGTTTGCCTCAATGAACTAAAGGAAACATATCCCACATATGTCTTTACTTCTCCATCAGATTCAGGCTCTGGTGTTTCATTAGACTCATGCCAAATCTCAAACCGAGAATCTTCTTCATCTGGATCCTTCTTGATGCTTATGTCAATCTCCATATCTGTGTCCTGGAATATAATGCGTATTAAGAACCCAGAAAAGTCATTGCACCAATCATCTGGAAGACGCAGTCTAAACTTTTCTTCACCAGATTGAATATGCCTTTTATATGGGTCCCATTTAACATGTGGGAGACGCTTTGTAAATGTTTTTCCCCTAAAGAACCTCCCTACAAACCCCTTTGGAATCTGATATGGAATGGTGAAACTGATAAAATGATCTTCAATAGCATTCCCCTGCCATGGAAAACACATTCATTTATCTGTATGCAATTGGGTTAATTAATATGATAAAGAACAAAATTCAAAAGGTACGTAGAGTATAGAGCCAAACCCGGAGCATGGAGCCTAGTAATATCTCACCAACACGTGGACCTAATTTGTAAGCCCCCCAAAGTGAGACTTTCCACAACCATTTACAGTTTGAGATACCTCCAAAGCTTTCAAGTGAGTCACAACAATCCGCTCTAACAATAGCTATACTTTGTGGCAGCTCCGACAATTCTACAAGTTCTTTGCAGAATGACACGTCGAGCCATTTGAGCCGAGGAAATTGCAAGCAACTAAAACTTAACTGTGAAAACTTATTTCTGAATAGATTGAGTTCTTGCAAGTTGGGCAACTCCAAAACATCAGAGCCTATATCTTCATTTCCCAAATTGCACTCGCTCAGATCCAACTTCCTTAAGAAGTGGAGTTCTTGCAAGTTGTGAAACAAAACTAAGAATATGTTGCGACATAAACAAGGCCCCTCTACACAACATTCTACACCAGGAAGATCTCTGCAACCACACCTCAAACAACTAACAACAGAGTTTGTACTAGATTCTATGTAGGATGCAACTTCGCTCCCACTATTATCATCCAAATCAAGATGTGTTGAATTCTCCATCCTCTGATGGTGGATCTTTGGAAACTTAACAAGTTTGGGGTGCTCTGTGAATTCAAGGGTCTCGAGTTTCTTTATTCCCCTAATGGGTGGAAATATCTCAAGACTCCGACAATTTTCTATAGATAAGAAAACAAGCTTTTCCAAGCATCCAATCGATGGATGAATTTCTTCTAAACACAGACAGCCACGAAGAATGAATCTTTCAAGATTTGGAATTCCATTAAAATTTGGTGTCATGATTAGCTTATTCATATGGCTAAGTTCCAATAACTTCAAACTTGGAAGCACCTGTTGAGTACAAGTGCAAACAAGTCAAAAATGTATCAAGGTGACAAGATTTGAAGGAAAATAGCACACACACAGACAGACACAAACACACACAGACAAACACAAATGGAAATCATCTGAAGTGTTCAACTGTTTAATAAAGTATCTATAAATCACTTGACAAAAACAAAGATAATAGAATATCTTTAAACCCAAATCAGTGATATCAATATTTTATAATGGTTTTTAATCAACAAAAAAATAGATTGAAATCATATTTTGAAAATTTTATAGTTATCAAGACAAAGGACATTCACAGAATAAAGGTCCATGTGCTTTTCAATACTATAGATAATTGAAGTATACTCAGGATTAGTCATGTCTGTAATTCATGATCAACTTTGTTTTCATCTGTTAATTATATAAAGTGATGAACAATACAAACTACCTTACAACCCTCCCAAAGTTGCTTTTGAGAGCCTGCGGACAATATAAGACAGCAAAGCTCCCTTAGTGGAAGGTCAGTAAACAAATATTTTGCAGGATCCCCTATCGATTCCATATACCGAAGGTTCTTCATGTTTGCAGAAACCGAATGAAGATCTTGTTCTTGTTTTTTTGCTTGCTTTAACGGGAAATCCATTTCTATTGCTTCAATCTTGTCAAGTTCCTGTGATAGAGGAACAAAATGGTGTCATGATTCAGGATTGATTCAAAAGTGATTGTTTATACATACATACATAATATATCATGCTAAGCTAGCTTAAACATTACCGTGGTTGCATCCATAGCACATATTTTTAAAACATCTTCCTTCTTCCAAATCCTACTATGTTTTGCAGGGTTCTTAGGGTGTTCCCCTCTAACAATATAGTGTCCCATTTCTTGCACCAGATCATGCATATCAAAATATCCATCTTCTGAAATAGTTATGAGAGCCTTTTGTATCAACACCTTTACTCCTATAACTGGATGAAAACCACAAGCATCAAAGATCCCCATTGCCTTGTCTTTGTACTTCCCCCTAAAGAAACATGCAATATCAAGGAACAACTCTCTCTCAACCTTTGTGAGTCCATCAAAGCTGATTTTTAGCGTTTCCAGAATATTATCATTTGGAATCTCTTTCAGTCTGGCTAATGCACTCCTCCACTCATGAATATTTTTGTCACACAGAAATGAACCAAGAATTGTAAGTGCTAATGGAAGCCCACCGGCATAAGAGACCACCTCTTTTGAAAGCTGCTCATAATTTTCCATGGGTGTGTGATCTCGGTGTGCATGCTTGCAAAATAGCTTAATAGCCTCATCACTGTTTAACAATCTAATACTGTGTGTCACATTTACTCTGTGTGCATTTAATATATGCTCATCTCTAGTTGTCATTATTACTCGGCTTCCTTCACCAAACCAATCATGTGATCCGGCTAATGCTTTTAGTTGGTGAAGCTGATCCACATCATCAAGAACAATCAAGACCTTTCTATGACATAACCTATTTTGTATTATGCGTCTTCCTTCCTCAACTCTCTCTATTCCCTGCACTTCCTTTTGTTTCAAAACACCAGAAATAATTTTTTTTTGCAAGCTTACCAAACCATTAATCTTGCTTGATTCCTCCCGGATATTTTGTACAAAGCAACAACCATCGAACTTGCTAGAGATTTCATCATAAATAGAAGAAGCAAGAGTAGTCTTACCACCACCCCCAACCCCCCATATTCCAATCATGAGCACACCACCTGACCCAATTTGTAACTCTGATTTCAAACGTTGTATGCGAGCCGCCATTCCGATCAGGTCCTCATTTGCACTTGAAGGTACTAACTGCAACCTCTCTGAAATTGTGTCAACAATTTCTTTGATAACCCTTGATTCATGCCTACACATTGGATATACAAGGATTATTAACACATACTCGAATTGATAAAAAAGTAATTTGTTTCATGCTCCATGAAAGTTCAGATTCAAAATAGGACTTGTAAGGTTAACATCACAAGTAAATGTAGTAATATTCTTGGGAAACATTGAATAGTTTCAAATAGCAACAAACAAAGCAAGATGGATTTCTTTGTTGTAGCTTGAAGCGGGGCGTTAAATAAGAAATCAGAATTAGAAGTCAATGAAATCCATCATAATTTAAATTCAGCCTATACATAACTGATCAATTGATCTACACGGTCATCAACATCATCAAGAATAATTATATTTGTATAAAAAGCTAACAAGGTACAAGTGTAAATGAGTTGTAGAGCATGCATATTCTAGGCATAAAAAGTGCAAAAACAAAAAAGAACATTACCCGTTGGCAACGTGCTTGGGTTCCCATCCAGAAATGTTACTTGCATCAACAAGTGCTTTTCTCCAAGATTCAACCTTGGCCTTGTGCTCCAACTCATGTTTGGCAAAGGCTTCTTGGTATTTCCGGATTTGTTCTAGAGGTGCAGAGAGCAATCCCCAAGGGTCCTCCACAACTGCTTGTCCCCAAGATTTAACTTTCTTCTTGTTCTCCAACTCATGCTTGGCAAATGCTTCTCCATATTTTTGTTTTTGTTTTCGTACTTCAGAGGGATCGACGCCATAGAATATGGGCATAACGATTGTGCCTTTCATATCCTTGCATTTCATAATACATGCAAGTTCATCTAAGCACCATGAAGAGTCTGCATAGTTCTCTGAGAATATGATGACAGCAATCTGAGATTCTTCTATAGCTTTCATAAGGGCTGGGCCGATTGATTCGCCCCGAGAAAGTGTTTCATCGTCCTTGTAGGTGTAGATTCCTTGTTGTTCAAGAGCCGAGTAGAGATGATCCACAAAATTTCTGCGAGTATCTTCTCCTCTAAAGCTAAGAAAAACATGGTACTTCCATGAATGAGAAGAAAAGGCCGGAACAGAGGGAGATGATGAAGAAGATGCCATCGATGTGTTGATTTGTTGAGAGAGAATGCAAGTGGTATGAGCACTTCAATGAAAAGAACTTTACACAAAGAGATTCGAGTTTCCAATAAAACCTGTTATTATGTAGGAAAACCATGCACAACTCATAACCGAGATAAATGGTTACCATGTAAAAACTCCTTTGAAAGTATAATACAAGCAAGTCATAAAAAACCACAATGTAAGCCTCGAGGCGGAATAAAAAATAATTATAAAATATAATATACGTCATAAAAAAACAATATACAAATCCAAATCAAAGTTAAAAAGTCCTAAATAATGTCTATCACCCTAATAATTAAAAATATTGTTAGTCTTAAATTCATTAAAATCAAATAACACAAATATTATCAGGTCAAATGAAGTTTCAACTCTCAAGTAAAAATCAAATAAAAAGTTACTTTTAAGCTTTTTTCACTATGCTTTTCTGTTAAGGAAAAAAAAAAGTCAATAAGCCAAAAAAGAATTATATATATATATATATATATATATATATATATATATATATATAAAAGGTACATAATCTATGTGTATGACTCAAGGAAAATCGCCCCGTTGGATTTTCTTTTTGTATCCACAACACAGACACACCATTAGACTCATTTTTATCCAAATTCCATTGGTTTATAACATAAAAAACAGGTATTCACTTCACAAAATGCTTAATTTGATCTTTTAACGACACTAATTCAAAAACTTCACAACTTTGATTAGATTAAGTCAAAATACGTTTCTCACATTCCGGATCTGACATTTCTTAAAATAACTTATATAAAACTTCATTAATTAGCACTTTCGTTTCTTTCTTGGTAACTTATATATAATTCATCAGTTTAACAGTTAGAGGAACGTACCACAGATTCCCAGAGCAACACCAAACTCAAGCGCACCCTTTAAATGACGAAGAAGAAATTAAGGGATGCCACGGATGCGTAAATTTGCTGAGAGTTGAGACAAAATGTATGTGGTTGGAGCACCTAAATGAAATGAACTATATACAGAGAAAAAGATATATCATTTCCAAGAAATTTCTTATCGCGTGATATTTTCTATAAATTGAGTTGTTTTTTCATTGAAAGTGTTGAGATAGAGTATATATGGTCTGAGCCTCCTTAGGAGTTTCTTATCAATTAATTTTTTCAATACAACTTGAGTTGTTTTCCCACTGTTGATGTCATCATCATAATCAATGACTTTTCAGGGCAGATTGATTTAATCAATGATGTGGTACAAGTTGTTGCCATTTGAATTTTCATCATCCACATCATCTGTCATGTGTACAAAACCGATGATGTGGAATTTCTAAATAATTTTAAATTACTTATTATTACTATTATTAATATCAATACAAAAGCTAAATACTTATTTATCAAAGAGCTTCTCACCTTTTTTCATGATTTAGGCAATACTGTTGGTTTTTATACAAAACATCTGTAACAAAGTTTCAGGTTAGGACCAAAACATTCAATACGACCTTCTAACAAGTTGCTTTTTATTTTTTGTCTCGGAAATGCTTACGTGGACAATCTACTAATACTTGTATAAAAAAATATCCACATGACTTCTGTAGTTCTGTGTGTGGGAAGATAGTCCAATAGACTTGTACCTCATGCAATAGCAGATTGTACCCCCTGGGTATTTTTGAATTGGTGGTGGTGTGGTTCATCTTAAGGCTCATGATATCGTCTCTTATTGTCGACCCACCATTGTTCTTCAGATGAAGAGTTTTCTAAACCATATGATTGTTGGTATATAAAACTAGCCTTGTTCATCAAGACATATTTTTGCAATCTGAACTCACCTGCCAAAACACACATTTACTATTACTCCGCCATTGTTGTTGATGTTAAGATGTACCCAAAATCGTAACAGTGACACCGATATAGAAACCCAACAACCTGCCTAACTGAAACCAAAATCTTAACCCCAAATTTAATCCAAAAACATGACTCAATCTAAACAAAACCTGAATCATTTGTCTACTTTATGTGTAAAAAAAAAAAAAAACTAAACGGATACCTTCACTTGAATGCTAACAATGATACGAACTTGATTCTGCATTAGGTTGAACTGAATCCGGAAGGCACTGAACCTTGTGTTGGATTGTCGATTAGGTCAACTCCAGGGTTTTCATTGTGCGGTTGCTGCAGGGGACAGCGAAGAGGTATGCCAATTTCCTATTTTTATTAGTGATTGTTAAAGGAGTAGTCTTTTTAATGCTTCCACAAGGACCACAACGAACCACGAACCGTCACTATATTCGTTGATTCATCTGCGCTGAGCCCTACTCATCTTTTTTTTAACCTTTTTGGCGATGAAGACAGTGATGGTCGAAAGCAAAAAAATAAATAAATAAATAAAAATAAAATAAAAATCGAGTTGTAGCAGAAAAACTCCATCTTGATTTGGGAAGGAGACTGAGAAGGGTCGTCGGGGAGCAGGCAAAAACGACTCAGGAGTGGAGTCGGCGGTTGGAGCTGAGGGGAAAGGTCAGGTGGGGTCTCCGATTGGACCCTATCCATTTAACGTCCATCTACTTCTATTAGTAATAAATAACAACAATATAATAAATAAATAAATAAATAAATAAATAATAATAATAATAATAATAATAAAAAAAAAAAAACGGTCATTCAAGACAATTTTGTTTTTAAAAAAATTTATTTATGCAACGGGCTTATTTACCATATAGAGTGTATCCTTCCAAAAATTTTGATTTTTGTAGTAATAAAATCATTATCCAAAAGAAAAAAACAATAAAACCATAGTGAAATCGGAGTATGTCAATAAACATCTAAATACATTAGAGTTATGTAAAATACTGAACAATGTGGTGTGTGCAATGCAGTCATCCCGAACTCTTCCCCTTCTAACTAGAAGTACTTGAAACACAAATTGAAAACCGTAAGCACAAACTTAGTGAGTTCCTCAAAATACCACATACCATACTATCAAACATATAATGGGCCCCGCCCGACATCGAGCCCTGCTCGGAACAAATCTGTCAGTCATTCGGCCCCGCTCGGAACAAATCTGCCAGTCATCCGGCCCCGCTCGGAACAAATCTGTTAGTCATCGGGCCCCGCCCGGTATACATACAAACACATAAACACATGCAAGTATCACAAAGATAAATAGTATACAATATATTCGCCCGGCCTCGATTGCTGCCCAGTACTCATACAGACACATATCAGATATCATACATGCAAGAGTCACGCAGACACCTAGCATCGTAATCATAATAAACCATGGGTCGGCATTGGTACCTTCGACCCGCCAAACACAGTGAGGAACCTAACCTCACATACTAACCACAACTGAATAAATTTTGAACGTTGTCGGCTTTACTAGTCACCTTCAAATAGAAACCAAATCATAAGCCACTTATCAAATACCCAAATTACCCTTAGGTCAACTTTGGTCAAGCCTCTGGTCAAAGGTTAAAGTAAAAAAAAAAGTCAATCGGTCAAATAAGTCAACACTGACTGAGTACGCCCTGCGTACTCAGTCAGTACGCCCGACGTATTCCGAGTCTTGACCAACCTACGGGGTGTTGACCCAGTACACGCAGCGTACACTGGCGTACGCCCCGCGTACGCTCTCAGTTTTTAATCCATCTAGAAAAGGTCTTAAACCTTTAAGCCCAAACGTCCATTACACAAAGCCAGTTCCAAAACATGTCTTAATCCGTAAAGTCGATAACTTTGAGCTTTTGCATGGCTCAATGGGTCCCAAATCTAAGCCCTAGCTATACAACTTCATCAAAGGAGCTAATACACATGCATGGGAGGATAATGTCACACCCCCAAACCAGAACGGCGGAAACGTTCGGGGGCGGAGGACGTCATGTACAATATCACAACAATGCATAATAGTAAAACAAGCAACAACATCATCCATTGCATTAATAGTATAAGTTTAATACAAGTGTGTTCTGAATAGTATATAAGACACCAAAATATGAATCAAAATAAGAGATGAGTCTTGAACGTGCTCCATCTTCTCAAAACCTGGTCATCGGTACCTGTCTACTGGTGACCTGAGAATACAAGTCATTTTGAAAGCGTAGATCAGCATTAAAGCTGGTGAGTTCATAAGTATTTTAGTGTCATTGTTTGTATATGTTTGAAGAAAGTGTTTGTAAATGTTTGATGTAAAAGTTTGTAAGTGTTTGATGTAAATGTTTGTAAACTTCCTAGAAAATCCTATATTTTCTACTAAAGTAGTCTTCTACCAAGACCCAACTGTTCTTTATGTTTGTTCCTTTGTAAAAGTGAGTATTTTCCCAAAGTATGACTATCATTACCAAAATATAGTTTTCATTACCGTTTATGTGAGAAGATCACAATGTGAATGAAATGGGAAAAGTAAAGATGTACTGTAGTTTTATCTAAGTGACTACCAATGTACTAACTAAAGGGTTTTGAGCATTCTAACACTCCTATGGTGTACATGCAACCCTAGAAACATTGGATCTATGTTTTATCTATGATACATGCAAAATTGTTTTTCCAAGGTTCATAACCTATCTAGCATACATGGGAAACTTTTAACCTTAAAAGTTAGTAGGAAATACATACCTTGAAGTAGTTTGGATTCCTTGAACACCTTGTGAGCCTAGCACCTCAAGTGTGATGCCTCAAATGTCTCACACAACACCAAATGCACTTGGAATAACTTAGAGAGGAATGATACACTTCTTGAAATCGGCTAGCCCTCACTTGTATGCTTAGTGGCCGATTTTTGGTGAACATAAGGATGCTTATATAGTGTGTTACAATTAGGGTTACACCATGTAAACCCTAATTGTCATGACTTTTCATTTCCATGACCCATGGGTTCTATAACTACCATGGAGCATCCTATGGGTTTTAGCCCAACTTGATAATTCATGAAGCATTAGCTCACTATATAATAGTATGGATGATTTACACAATCAACCCATATATTTAATTAGTCTTCTTTTGATCACTTAATTAATTCCAAATTAATTCTTGATCAATACTAATTAAATAATATTATTAATATATTAGAACTTATAATATATTAATAATCCTTAAGTGTTATTTCTCTCATTTTAGTCTATCCAAATGCATGATGCCATGCAACCAAAATGGACCATGCTAATCGGGTCAAGTACATCCCAGAAATAGTTATGAACTTAGACACCTAATCCAACAGTCTCCCACTTGGATAAGTCTAATAACTATAACTGCAAGAATGACTTCAGGAACCGATCAGCAATCGTAGTTCTTTCAAGGTCTCTCGGAACTGAGATAATGATGATACGCCATTTAAGATAAGTGATCATATAATCCTCTGTTCTAGATATCAGCCGGAAAAATACATGGAACAATGTCTTACTTATTGTCCAGCAGTTTGTTTCCCGATTTCCGATTTGTTTGACATAGAACTTAATTGAACACATCAACTTAGTTCTGACCGGGCCCGGTACATGGGTCAACACAAAATCATCGAGGGGCCCAGATATCGCTTCTAATCCAAGAAGGAACAGATAAACTTCGACTCATATGCTTGTTCTACTACTTGTTGAATCATACACAAAGGCACGTTTTGTAACATCGAGTTACCAATGCGTTTTCGTACAATCAATGCATAACCAACTCATAGGCAACAAGTCATATCTATAGGTTTGAAGACTTATATGATATTACCGTCTCGCGATCACTCGAGATAAATTCCATGAAGTGATACCAGCGAGCGTGGGTTGAATCCAATACTCAGAACTTATGAGCACCTCATGAGTGTTGTAGCCATGTCCAACATCTTAGACCTCTACAACCACCTCATGACAGTCTTGATTCATACCTACTTCCAACATATGACCGACTGTGGAGAATTCGAATAATATGATTTAACAAACATAATTATTCTGGAAGTCAAAACATGCAAAATGAAACGATAGTAAACGATTGACAAAAGATAGCAACACTTTACTCATAAATAAATACAACTTTTATTCATCATCAAATGTCAATTACAATTTACACATTTCAAAGCTATCTAACTACTAAAACTAATATCATCCTTCATCCCTATGTGCCTTGCATGATGGAGATGCTTAACCCTACCCAGTCCCTTCGTGAGGGGATTTACCGGGTTCTCATCTGATGATACCCTCTTTGCCACGAGGAGTCCTTCTTCTATTCGATGTCTGATGAAATGGTATTTTCTGTTGATGTGTCTGGATCTCCCGTGATCCCATGGTTCCTTGGCTAAGGCAACTGCACTTTCACTATCACAGAAAATCTCTATGGGCTCCTTTATAGTTGGTACAACTCCAAGGTCTTCAATGAAGTTCTTTAGCCATATAGCCTCCTTTGCTGCCTCGCTTGCCGCTATATACTCTGATTCGCAAGTTGAATCAGCCACTGTCTCCTGTTTGGAACTTTTCCAAGAAATTGCTCCTCTGTTTAAGGTAAAGACCCAGTCTGACTGAGAGCGGAAATTATCCCTATCAGTCTGAAAGCTAGCATCACTATACCCTTCTACTCTCAAGTCATCACTCCCACCGAGGGTAAGAACCCAGTCCTTAGTCCTCCGCGGGTACTTGAGAATGTTCTTTACCGCAGCCCAGTGAGCCTTGTCAGGGTTCCCCTGATATCTACTGACCATGCTCAATGCAAAGGCCACATCAGGACGAGTACAAGTCATAGCATACATGATCGATCCTACAGCGGAAGCATAAGGTACTCGACTCATCTCAGCTATCTCAACCTCTGTACTCGGGCTCTGAGTCTTACTCAGTCTGGTGTTACTCTGGATCGGTAATTCTCCTTTCTTGGAATTCTGCATGTTGAACCTATTCAGCACTTTCTCCAAGTAGGTACTCTGACTAAGTCCAATTAGTCTTTTACTCCTGTCTCTCAGAATCCTTATCCCTAGGATATAGGCAGCTTCTCCAAGGTCCTTCATAGCGAAACACTTCCCAAGCCAGGACTTAACTTCTTGCAAAGTTGGGATGTCATTTCCTATGAGTAGTATGTCATCCACATACAATACCAAAAAACTGACTATACTCTCACTAGCCTTGACATATACACAGGACTCATCTTCACTCCTCGAAAAGCCAAACTCTTTGACTTTCTCATCGAAACAAAGATTCCAACTGCGAGGTGCTTGCTTTAATTCATAGATGGATTTCTCAAGCTTACACACTCTATTAGGGTACTCTGCACTGACAAAACCCTCTGGCTGACTCATGTAAACATCCTCGACCAACTTTCCATTAAGGAAAGCGATTTTGACATCCATTTGCCATATTTCATAGTCATGAAATGCAGCAATGGCTAGCATAACCCTAATAGACTTAATCTTGGCTACTGGTGAAAAGGTCTCATCATAATCAACTCCCGGAGTTTGAGAAAAGCCCTTTGCAACCAGTCGCGCCTTATAAGTGTGTACATTACCATCCATGTCGGTTTTCTTCTTGAAGATCCATTTGCACCCGACTGTCTTGCGACCTGGTACATTGTCAACCAAGTTCCAAACTTGATTGTCATACATGGACTGTATCTCGTTGTCCATAGCCTCTTTCTATTTAGCAGCCTCAGGGCCTGCCATGGCTTCCGTATAGCATTTAGGTTCATCCAGACTTACCAGTGTGCTATCACTGATAAGTGTATCACCTTTCGCATGAATATGGAAACCATAGTAATGCTCAGGTGCATTCCTAACTCTCGTGGAACGCCTCAGAGGTACAGACTCTTCTGTCGGATCAACAGGAGTTTCCTCCTCAGGTTGATTGCTAGGGTTTGAGGTTCCTTCACCACTTGACTCTTGAATTTCTTCAAGGTCAATTTGCCTCCCACTGTTTCCTTGGCTTATAAATTCTCTCTCTCGAAAGACTCCTCTCCTTGCTACAAATACCACATTATCATTGGGTCTGTAGAAAAGGTAACCAAAGGATCTCTGTGGGTAGCCGATGAAAATACACCTCTCACTTCGAGGTTCGAGCTTATCGTGAGACTCACGCCTCACAAAAGCCTCGCAACCCCAAATCTTGATGTGGTCCAGATTGGGAACTTTTCCAGTCCACATCTCATGAGGTGTTTTGGCAACCTTCTTAGTAGGGACTAGATTAAGGATATGGGCGGCAGTCTCTAAGGCATACCCCCAGAATGAGATTGGTAGCGAAGCTCGACTCATCATGGAACGAACCATATCCAACAAGGTTCAATTGCGCCTCTCAGTCACACCATTCAACTGTGGTGTCCTGGGAGGTGTCAATTGTTAGATAATCCCACATTCCTTAAGATAGTCGATGAACTCTGTGCTAAGATACTCACCACCTCGATCGGATCGAAGCATCTTAATGTTCCTGCCCAATTGATTCTTTACTTTCTGTTTAAACTCTTTAAACCTTTCAAAAGTCTCTGACTTATGCTTGATTAAGTAGATATATCCATATCTACTAAAATCATCAGTAAAAGTCACATAATAACGATTAGCATCCCTTGTGGCAGTTTTGAAGGGTCCACACACATCAGTGTGTACAAGATCCAACAAACCTTCACCCCTAGCACATGTACCAGTAAAGGGTGACTTTGTCATTTTCCCAAGTAAGCATGATTCACAACTATCATCTGACTTTAGATCAAATGACTCCAACACTCCATCCTTTTGGAGTTGGCCTATGCGTTTCTTGCTTACATGTCCAAGAAGACAATGCCATAATGATGCTTTATCCAAGTTATTATTAGAAGAATCAATACACAACACATTATTTCCTAGATTGTCTACAACCGACACAGCTTCATACACACCATCACAAGGTAATGCTTTAAAATAAAGAACATTAATAAAGAAAGCATAAATACCACCACTATCATTATCAAATGAAAAGGTAAAACCTTGTTTGTACCAAGCATGAAAGAAAATAATATTTCTTGCCATTTCAGGCGAGTAACAACATTTATTCAAATCTAATGTAAACCCACTACTTAGCAACAAAGAATAAACTCCAATCTTGGTGACATGTGAAGCTTTCCTATTCCCCATGATCAAGTTTATCTTTCCATGCTCCACATTCTCACTTCTTCTTAGTCCCTGCAAATCAGAAGAAATATGAATACCACAACTGGTATCAAGGACCCAAGAGTTAGAATAGGGTGAGTTATTAGACAATATAGTGTAAATACCTGCATGGTTGGGTTTTACTTTCCCATCCTTCACATCTTGCTGGTACTTTGGGCAGTTCCGCTTCCAGTGTGACTTTTCATGGCAATAGAAGCATTCAGCCTCTTTTGGGTCAGAAGAAGGAGTGACGAAACCTTTCTTGGTTCCACTTGAAGAGGAGCCATCAAGGGACTTTCCCTTGGTACCCTTCGAAGGGTTCTTCCTCTTCTTTCCTCTACCTTTCCCGATTGCCAAGACAGGGGTGGAGTTTGGAGTAGAAGTGGTAACAATCGATTTACCCTTAAGACCACTTTTCGCGGTCTTCAAAAGTCCTTGAAGTTTGCTGAGTGTAACTTCCTCCTTGTTCATGTGGTATGTTATGCGGAATTGATCATAACACGAAGGTAAGGAGTGCAAAATGATATCTATTGCCAACTCCTCTGGGAAGTTCACATTCAGTTTCAGCAAACGGTCCACATACCTTTGCATTTTCTGCATGTGGCCTGTGATGGGTTCACCATCCTTCATCCTGGTTGTTATTATGGAGGAGATGATTTCATATCGCTCTTGACGAGCACTCTGATGGTAGCGGTCCATCAAATCCTAGTGCATCTCAAAAGGATAGTAATTCTCATAGGACTTTTGGAGCTCGGCTGTCATAGTGGCCAACATGATGCATGCCACTTTGGTAGCATCTCTTTCATGGGCCTGATATTCAGCGACCTCCTCAGGAGTGGCAGTCGGCTCGAGTTTTTTAAGCTTCTTGTCGAGGACATATTCCTTGTCCTCATACCGAGTGACCATCCTGATGTTCCGGGTCCAATCCATAAAGTTGGAACCATCAAAGATGACTCTCCCACAAAGGTTCATGAGAGAGAAGGAGTCGGTAGGGTTTGAGCCAGAAGCAGCATTGTTGGAAGACATCTGAAAAGGAAAAAAGACAAGTTTAGATTAGATATAGAGATAGTCCTTAACAAAACACCCAAATGTAATATTAAGGCTATGACCCAACACAATATTTTATAACTCAGAAGAGGGATGCCGTAATCCAAGCTATAAAATATTTGAAGGTAGGTGAATGACGATTCACCAATTTCCACCATGAAAAACGAAATAAATTATTAGGTTTTAATTGGTTTTTGAAACTCCTAGATTCTTTGAGATTCATTGAACTTTTCAATGGCATGTTTCAATCTCGAGTGTGCCCTTCAGGTTTTGTGACTGGGATGCCGAGGATCACAAAACAAGGTGTGAAGTAACCATGCAAATTACTTGGTACCTTAATATTTACCCCTCAATCGATGTGTCGGTTAACCACACGCGCTCCATCGATACTATGATAAATATTAAGTTACCCTTTGCCTACCTTGTTAAGTCCAGGTTAGTGTGCCGGTTAACCTCACACGCTCCACTAACGACTTAATCAAAGTGCAATGTGTAATTTCATGGGTTAGCACCTTATTCACATTTTCCTAAAGTAACTAAGATTGAGAATTTATAAAAACATTTAGTTACTTTATTTTCCATCATACTTTTAATGAAGATTTATAAGTCCTTGTCCTACCCGTTCGGCTAACGACCCTCTACCAGTCAAGGAAGCGGTGGGTGAGAATGGACACCCATTAAGCTGCCATTTTATAGGCAACAATCTTATACCCCCTTATAGACCGACTTCGTGAATGAGGCCTACTAACGGTAAAACGACTTTTTTCTTATACATATATAATTATTATTAAACTTATAATATTATAAAGTATAAGGGTTGAATTTTAACTTTTAAAATTCTAGGGGTTGGAACTAAAGTATTTAAAGTGACTTTACATGTTCCAAAACTTGAGGGCAAGTTTTGTAACTTTCAAAACTTTTCATCTTTCATAACTTATGAGTTAATGATGTAATAAAATGAGTGACTTTTCATTTTATATAACCTATGTGTTTAATAATGGATATTATAAGATAAGACTTTTGGTAATCCATAACTTGAGGACAAATTATGGATTCCATTAAACCACATAAAGATCATGAATTAAACATTAAACAAGTAATTCCTATGATCTATCAAGAACTCATAAGAACATGAATATTTCTATCAAAATTTCAAGAACATATGAACACATATGAACATGAAATTTTGATATTAGCCATTGTAAATGGATTAGAACAATCATTACACCATCTAAAACAAGTTTTATAACACCAAAATAGTTTAGGGTAATGTTTCTAGTCCATTTCCAGCAGCAAAACTCGAAAATCTGGATTCAGGGGCTCCTACTCGTCGAGTGCAAGAGCCTACTCGTCGAGTAGGATAAATTTGGTCATGGACTCGTCGAGTCCCCCCATAGACTCGGCGAGTTCATGCTTCAGAGTGCAGAAAAACTGAGTTTTTTCATAATTTTGCATCAAGTATCAAACAAACAAGCCTAGGCTCTGATACCACTGAAGGGTTTTGAGCATTCTAACACTCCTGTGGTGTACATGCAACCCTAGAAACCTTGGATCTATGTTTTATCTATGATACATGCAAAATTGTTTTTCCAAGGTTCATAACCTATCTAGCATACATGGGGAACTTTTAACCTTAAAAGTTAGTAGGAAATATATACCTTGAAGTAGTTTGGATTCCTTGAACACCTTGTGAGCCTAGCACCTCAAGTGTGATGCCTCAAATGTCTCACACAACACCAAATGCACTTGGAATAACTTAGAGAGGAATGATACACTTCTTGAAATCGGCTAGCCCTCACTTGTATGCTTAGTGGCCGATTTTTGGTGAACATAAGGATGCTTATATAGTGTGTTACAATTAGGGTTACACCATGTAAACCCAAATTGTCATGACTTTTCATTTCCATGACCCATGGGTTCTACAACTACCAAGGAGCATCCATGGAGCATCCTATGGGTTTTAGCCCAACTTGATAATCCATGAAGCATTAGCTCACTATATAATAGTATGGATGATTTACACAATCAACCCATATATTTAATTAGTCTTCTTTTGATCACTTAATTAATTCCATATTAATTCTTGATCAATACTAATTAAATAATATTATTAATATATTAGAACTTATAATATATTAATAATCTTTAAGTGTTATTTCTCTCATTTTATTCTATCCAAATGCATGATGCCATGCAACCCAAATGGACCATGCTAATCGGGTCAAGTACATCCCAGAAATAGTTATGAACTTAGACACTTAATCCAACACTAACTACCTTAAACATGTTTGTTTAATTAAGGTAAAATGTGATAAGATTGTAACCATACTTGATCGACTAGTATAACACGACGTTCGAGACGTCGAAAATGGTATGACATTCGTCACCCGTAGACCTGCAGGTCCCACTGTAGCTAGCAGCAAAGTGTAGGATGGTCAATCCTGTATAGATCTATACACAAATTCACGCTCTCCCTTCAGGAGACTCTGGGTACAAAACGTGACATAGCAGTATATTGTCACGCCATGAAGTAGTGGCTCACATTAATGTTATAGTATTCTTGTATTTGTATAGTATGTTCTGTCTGTCTAGTGTGTAGTATGTTTTGTCTGTCTAGTATATAGTATGTATTGTTTCTCGTTCTAGTATGTACTGTTTCTCGTTATAGTATGTATTGTTTCTTGTTATAGTATGTACTGTTTCTCGTTATAGTATGTTTGAACTGAATCTTTGTGTGTTTCAATGTTCTAGAAATAGTAAGTAGTGACTTCCTAAACTATACCTATTATAGTTTACTAGCAATGTTATTTGTATGATTAAACATGTTTGCTATACCTTTGCTACCCAAAGGTATTGAACGGAACGAAGAACTTTTATATCTATATACATATACATAATATATAACTAAGATTCAAATGACATTCGGACAAACAACCGATACCCTAAGCCCACAGCCAAACAAGGAACAGGAAATAAGGTGAGTTATCAGTCCTAAGCCCTTTCAATCCTACTTATATAACTATATCTATATAGACATGATTTTGATAAAATATAAGTCTAAAAGAGTTTTGATAAAAGAGGTTAACACATAAAAGAGTTTATAAAATGATTTGAAGCAGTTTTTTTGATAAAACAGTTTGAAGTATAAGAAATCCATTTGTTTAATAGTTATTAATCACATATGATTTGATATAATAACTATAATTGTTCTACTTGTATTCTCCCCCCCCCCATAAAAGCATTTAAAATCATTTAAAAGATAAGTTAAGGGGTATGAACTCACCTGCAGTGAGTGATACGAATGAAAGATCGGTTGTAGGATGCTAAGTGTCAAGTGAAGAATTGAGCACAAACGGATCCTAATAAGCATATAATGACACATATATGTATATAATTAGTGTTTATACAACTAACCATGTAAGGAAAACACCTTAGGACTTAGGAAACACTTAGATTGAAGTGTTACAAGTGCTTAGTATTGCATAAAAGGTGTTTAAGGCCACACATGAGTGTGTACGGCCAAGGTGTGTACGGCCACAAGTGTGTACGACCAAGGTGTGTACGGCCACTTGGGTGTACGGCCACATGGGTGTACGACCATGGAGTGTACGGTTGTACACTCCTTGCAGAATATGCCAAGAAGGTGATTCAAAGGTCCTATCTAGCATCCTCTAAGTGTCCATGATCTAATGTTGGGACATAACATGTTTTGAAGGCCTAGATATGCACTAAACAGGGGGTGTACAACCACATGAGGTGTGTACGGCCATACACTCCTTGAAGTTCTTGCTTTGGACGATTTTTAAGGTGAACATCTAGTAAGTAACAAGCATAGGAAGAGGTACTTACGAATTAGAAGCCTTTAAGGGGTGTTTAAGGCCCAAGAACTAGTAGGTGTTCTTGGTGTTCTTGGTGAAAGTGAAGAAAACTTGAAGATCTACCCAAAAAGAGTAATTTCATGGATGAAATCAAAGGGTGATTCAACATAAAGATGGATAATCACAAATAAATGGAAGGAGTTCTTACATTTTTGAAGATCTAGACGATGGATGTTGAAGATAGTTGAGAGAGAATCGATTTCTTGACTTAGGAGTGTGAAAAGAGTTGAATGAAGGCTAAGTATCACTTATATACTTGAGAGTGTACGGCCATGAAGGGGTGTACGGCCGTACACTCCTCTTGAAGGAGTGTTTGGCCCGATTTTGATACTATGAACTTTGAGAACTAAATCCTATAGCCTAATCTTGCATGTACAGGACTTGAAATACTCAAAGAGATCCTAAACAATGTTAAATGATAGCAGAAACGAGTCTGACTTTGATTGAATTGAATAACTGTACAAGATAGAAATTTCGGGTTGTCACATCATCCCCCCGTTAGAGACAATTTCGTCCCGAAATTAGAGTTTAAGCAATTTAAGCAAATATAGATAACTAAGTAAAAAGATGAGGATATTTCAGTTTCAATTGATCCTTGTGCTCCCAAGTGAATTCAGGTCCTCACTTGGCATTCCAGTGATCCTTCACTATCGGGATACGACTTTTCTTCGTTTGCTTGACCTCTCGGTCCATGATCTCTACTGGTTCTTCCACGAAGTTGAGGCTCTTGTTGATTTCGATCTCGTCGAGTGGGATTACAAGAGTCTCGTCGGACAGACACTTTTTCAAGTTCGAGACGTGGAAAGTAGAATGTACGTTACTAAGTTCGCGAGGTAGTTTAAGTTTGTAAGCTACAGGGCCGATTCTAGCGATAATCTCGAAAGGCCCTACGTATCTTGGATTTAGCTTTCCACGCTTTCCAAAGCGTATCAAGCCCGTCCAGGGTGAGACCCTCAATAGAACACGGTCGCCTACCTGGAATTCCAAAGGTTTCCTTCTCTTGTTTGCGTAGCTTTTCTGTCGGTCTCTAGAGGCTTTCAGTCGTTCACGAATCTGAACGATCTTCTCTGTTGTTTCCCGAATGATCTCGGGACCTGTGAGAGTGCTGTCAGGAACTCGTCCTTTAGCTAACTGCATGTCGCCTACCTCAGCCCAACACAAAGGGGATCTGCACTTACAGCCATAGAGGGCTTCAAATGGAGCAGCCTTTTAAGCTCGTGTGATAACTGTTATTGTAGGAAAACTCGACAAGGGGTAAATGAGTATCCCATGCCTTCCCAAAGTCTATCACACAGGCTCGCAACATATCTTCTAAAGTTTGAATAGTCCTCTCACTTTGTCCGTCGGTTTGCGGATGGTAGGCTGTACTCATGTCCAGCCTAGTTCCTAGGGAACTTTGTAGCGACTGCCAGAACCTTGAAGTGAATCTACTATCTCTATCAGAGATAATTGATATGGGAACATCATGCAGTCGTACTATCTCCCTAATGTATGTTCTCGTTAGTTTCTCCATCTTGTCAGTCTCTTTGATAGGCAGAAAGTGTGCGGACTTTGTTAACCTGTATACGATCACCCAAATGGTATCGAGACCACCCGTCGTCTTGGGCAACTTGGTTATGAAGTCCATTGTGATCCGCTCCCACTTCCATTCAGGTATCTCCGGTTGCTGAAGTAAACCTGATGGTTTCTGGTATTCGACCTTAACCTTGGCGCAAGTAAGGCATTTACTTACGAAGGTAGAAATCTCTGCTTTCATGTTAGGCCACCAGTATAGCTTTTTAAGATTCAGATACATCTTATCTGAACCTGGGTGTACGGAATAGCGAGTGTTGTGTGCCTCTGTCATGACCAAGTCTCTGAAACCACCGTGTCTCGGTGTCCAGATCCGATCCATGAGATACAAGGCTCCGCCACCCTTGACTTCCAAATTTTTATCCATCCCTCTCAGGGATTCACCCGCCACATTTTCAGGTTTCAAGGCTTCTAGCTGAGCCTCCTTAATTTGTGTGGACAAGTGTGAATGGATAGTCATAGTCAAAGATTTGACTCTACGACCAGAGTATTCTTTCCGACTTAGGGCGTCAGCTACTACGTTGGCCTTGCCGGGATGATAACGAATTTTGCATTCGTAATCACTGAGTAGCTCGAACCACCGTCGTTGTCTCATGTTAAGCTCCTTCTGGTCTAATATGTGTTGTAGGCTTTTGTGGTCTGTAAAGATAGTGCTTTTTGTACCATACAGATAGTGTCTCCAAATCTTCAGAGCAAATACCATTGCTCCCAACTCAAGATCGTGTGTGGTGTAGTTGACCTCGTGTGTTTTTAGCTGTCTTGAGGCATAGGCGATGACCTTACCTCGTTGCATCAGAACACAGCCGAGCCCTTGGTTGGATGCATCGCAATAAACCACGAAGTCTTCTATCCCTTCTGGGAGGGATAGTATCGGTGCGGTGCATAAGGCTCGCTTCAGTGTTTGGAATGCTTTCTCTTGCTTCTCTTCCCAGTCAAAGGCCACGCCCTTCTGGATCAATATTGTAAGCGGTTTCGCAATCCTTGAGAAGTTCTGCATGAACCTGCGATAGTAGCCAACGAGGCCTACAATTGACGAATTTCTGTAGGCGTCTTCGGTGCTGACCAGTTCTCAATGGCTTTGATTTTGGAAGGGTCCACGTGAATTCCCTCTTCGCTAACCACGTGACCCAAGAATTCGACTCTTCGGATCCAAAATTCACATTTCGAGAACTTCGCATAAAGCTTCTCTGATCGCAGTGTTTCCAAGACCTGACGTAGATGTTGACTATGCTCCTCCTTACTACGAGAGTAGATAAGTATGTCATCGATGAAGACGATGACGAACTGATCCAAGTAAGGACGACACACCCTAGTCATTAAGTCCATGAATATTGCGGGCGCATTGGTCAATCCGAATGGCATCACTACAAACTCGTAGTGTCCATAACGAGTTCGGAAGGCTGTCTTCGGAACATCCTCCTCTAGCACTCGTAACTGGTGATACCCAGATCTCAGGTCTATCTTTGAAAAGAAGTTCTCCCCTTGAAGTTGGTCAAACAATTTGTCTATGTGAGGCAGAGGGTAACGATTCTTGATGGTCAGTTTGTTAAGTTCTCGGTAGTCGATGCACATACGGAACGATCCGTCTTTCTTCTTGACGAACAAGACCGGTGCTCCCCAAGGTGAGAAGCTTGGTCTGATAAAGCCCTTGTTGAGCAGCTCGTTAAGTTGACTGGATAGCTCCTGCATCTCAGCTGGTGCTAGACGATAGGGCGATTTGGCTACTGGGGTAGCCCCTGGAACTAAGTCGATTCGGAACTCGACTTGACGTTGCGGAGGTAATCCTGGGAGTTCTTCTGGAAAGATGTCGGGAAAATCGCGTACCACTGGGATGTTCTTTATGTCCTTCGTCTCTTGGCTCACATCGACAACATGAGAAAGGAATGCGCGACATTCCTTTCGCAAGTACTTTTGGGCTTGAATGCTCGAGATGATACGAAGGTTCGTGCCTGGTTTGTCGCCGTAGATCACTAGGGTTTCGCTAGATGGTAGATTAAGGCGAACGACCTTTTCGTAACACATGATGTCGGCACGATGAGAACTTAACCAATCCATGCCGATGATGACGTCGAAACTTTTAATTCAGACCGGCATGAGGTTGATTGGAAATGAATGGCTATCTAGTGTTAGTGTACAACCTATGTATATGCAGCTAGTGCTCTCTGTCTTTCCGTTAGCCATTTCTACAGTGAACGGTTCTTTAAGTGCACGTGATTTTTGCTTAAGCAAGTGAGCAAATTTTTGGTTCACGAAACTCCTCTCCGCTCCACTATCAAACAGAATGCATGCATATGAGTTATCGAGGAGAAACGTACCAGTGACCACTGTGGGGTCGGCAACTGCTTCCTCGTGGCCTATAGCCAAAACTCTTCCCACTCCGCCGGCATTCCCTGCCTTCGGGCAGTTTCTCTTGTAGTGGCCCACCTTGACACATCCGTAGCAAGTCTGACCCACACCAGCGTCGGGGACTTGGGTGATTGGCCTTGTCGGAGCCTTGCAGAAACGGGCAGTGTGCCCCTTCCTGTTGCAGTTAGTGCACTGCATTTCTCGGCAGGGTCCGTTGTGGTGGAAGCTGCATTTGTTGCACTTAGGCAAGCTTCCCGCGTACTGCTTCACCGGCGCAGCAGCAGTAGGTGCTATCACAGCATGAACAACCACGACCTGCTGCTTTTTGGCAGTGCCTTGTGCAGCGTTCTTCTTCTTTTTGTTATCCCAAAACTTCCGCTTGTTGTCAGCGGCTTTGGAGGGTTCTGGGATGGCTAGGGTTGTTGTTGTTGACGGGGTGCGGACTCCATGGTCAATGAGCCGCTATGCCAATCGTTTGTCACTGTCGAAGGTAGTGGGGTTCGAAGCTAAGACGTTCCCCTGAAACGGAGGCACCAGCCCCTAGATATACCTTTCCACCTTCTTCGCTTCAGAAGGGACCATTCCCGGACATAGTGCTACCAGATCGCTGAATCTGGCAGTGTAGGAGACTATGTCGGAGCCCTTCATGGTTAGGCTCCAGAGTTCCTGTTCAAGTTTCTGAACTTCGACCCTCGGGCAGTACTCCTCGATCATAAGCTCCTTCAGAGCTTCCCAGCCCATAGCATTAGCCACTATAAGGGTTAGTGACTTGACATGACTATTCCACCATGCCAGGGCTCGGTCCGCGAAGGTGCAAGCGGACAATTTTACTTTGCTCCCTTCCGGACAGGAGCAGATCTCGAAGATCGACTCCGTTTTCTCGAACCATTACGAGAGGGCAATGATTCCGCCAGTCCCATTGAAGTTCCTGGGTTTACAGCTGGTGAATTCCTTATACGAGCACTCTCTAGAGCGCACTGGAGCTTCAACTGGAGTGGGAGGCACATTAGTTCCACTCCCGCTAGTACCGGTAGTGGTGAATTGTGCTAGGGCTGCCGTAACAGCCGCATTCATCGCAACTTGAATAGCTGATGGGTTGTATTGAGGAGGAGGAGGAGGCGTTTGATTCAGAGTTATCGGAGTAGCGTTCCTGTTCGACCTACGAGGAGGCATCTTGTAGCTATAAAATCACAAGATGAAGATATTGGTAAGCATTCAATAGAGATTATGATGAGAGTGAATCATGGACTAACTCTCCATAGCCCAACAAAACAGATGAGAGTATGATTGAAATAGAGATCTAGCAATAGAAACATGACAACATTTGGATAATAATTTCCATGATATTAGATATATGTCAATAATATTGGTATTACAGATGTAACAAGTTTGGGAAAAATGACCTAAGAGTAGGTCTTACATCAAACCAGAATAAGAAAATTTTGACAGAATAAAGACCTAGCGGACTGAAAGTCCAAGGTTTTTAAAATAAACAGGAAATTACAGGGAAAAATGCTACTTAGAGCATAGATTAAGAAGGCTAATCCTTAGATCAAAAGGAAAGATGAGCAGAGCATCTCCTACTGGCGACGGGACCCCCTTGGGCGAATCCTTAAATCAACCAGCTGACGCTCCATGTCGAGCAGGCGTCGCTCATACACTCGCTGGCGTACTCGGTGTTCTATGACTTCAGCTCGAGTCACAGTCAGTTCTTGCAGTAGAGACTCATTGTCTCTTGCATCTCTCTCACGAGCATCTTCCAGGCGACGAATGCAGACAATATTGACTCCCGCATTTGCATCAACCTGCATGATTCGGTTGAGGGTTGTCCTACCCTGTATTTCATTATGAGTAACCCTGTGGACCAGAATAGGCAGGACTCTGTCCGCTGAGCCTCCCTCAATCAGGTTGTAGAAACTTCTGTCTCCGTTGTAAGGCATAGGTTGATCTTGTTCTTGACTCCATGTTTCCAAACTTTCCACCCACAGAGGCGTCGGACGTTGAAAAGCCGGACGAGGGTTAGAATTTGGGATTGGAGCTACCAGGGGTTGATCATTGACTTCTGGCTCTGGGTCAGAATCCTCGGGAAAGTCTTCTGCGAAGTCATCGTCCAATGGAATTGCAGGTTCCTCTTCTGGCTCATCGTCGAGCCATCCACCGTTACCTTGGTTGGGAAAGTATGGGTCGCCAGGTAGATTGAATCCAGCCATGTTATCTAATCGAGAAAAGGGGTAAAAGAAATAATTAATAGACGTACTAAATTAGATAATTATAAGATGATCCTTACCAGTACTCCAACATTTGCGTAGTGCATACCAGTCATATGCAACCAAAATAGGATAGACCTTCGAATAAGTGATCCTAACTCTAAGTCCACAACCAAACAAGGAACAGGAAGTAAAGCAAAGATCACAGATTCTAAGTCTATGACACCTTAGTTACATATAACCTTAGCGTATCCACTCAACAACTATTGACATACTAGTAAAGATCTTTTTAGTTTGCACATAAGTAATTATAGTAACACAAAATACTCCTATAGTATTTTAAGTTTATGTTCTGTTCTAATGTTTTCATTGTAGTAGTGTTGGTAAGTTTTTAGACTTGATGCAACACCACAAATATTCCTAGGCACATGCTAATCACTTCTCGGAAAGATATAGTTGATAAGGCTATATCACTCCCAGATCTGATTATATGTCCCTAAGCTTACTTGTGTTGTCCAACAATCGTAATACTTTTGTTCTGTCCTAGTGACACTGATTTTAGTATGAATGCAGGTATGTATACTTTGGTTAAATATTTTATTATTTAAAAGTATAAACTCTTGATCAGAGTATTTTAATCCCGTTGTGTTTATAGTTGTATATATTTTATGGGTTGATATACTCAATTCACTATAAACAATTCTCTGATACCAATCTGTCACACCCCCAAACCAGAACGGCGGAAACGTTCGGGGGCGGAGGACGTCATGTATAGTATCACAACAATGCATAATAGTAAAATAAGCAACAACAACATCCATTGCATTAATAGTATAAGTTTAATACAAGTGTGTTCTGAATAGTATATAAGACACCAAAATATGAATCAAAATAAGAGATGAGTCTTGAACGTGCTCCATCTTCTCAAAACCTGGTCATCGGTACCTGTCTACTGGTGACCTGAGAATACAAGTCATTTTGAAAGCGTAGATCAGCATTAAAGCTGGTGAGTTCATAAGTATTTTAGTGTCATTGTTTGTATATGTTTGAAGAAAGTGTTTGTAAATGTTTGATGTAAAAGTTTGTAAGTGTTTGATGTAAATGTTTGTAAACTTCCTAGAAAATCCTATATTTTCTACTAAAGTAGTCTTCTACCAAGACCCAACTGTTCTTTATGTTTGTTCTTTTGTAAAAGTGAGTATTTTCCCAAAGTATGACTATCATTACCAAAATATAGTTTTCATTACCGTTTATGTGAGAAGATCACAATGTGAATGAAATGGGAAAAGTAAAGATGTACTGTAGTTTTATCTAAGTGACTACCAATGTACTAACTACCTTAAACCTGTTTGTTTAATTAAGGTAAAATGTGATAAGATTGTAACCATACTTGATCGACTAGTATAACACGACGTTCGAGACGTCGAAAATGGTATGACATTCGTCACCCGTAGACCTGCATGTCCCACTGTAGCTAGCAGCAAGGTGTAGGATGGTCAATCCCGTATAGATCTATACACAAATTCACATCTCCCTTCAGGAGACTCTTGGTACAAAACGTGACACAACAGTATATTGTCGTGCCATGAAGTAGTGGCTCACATTAATGTTATAGTATTCTTGTATTTGTATAGTATGTTCTCTTTGTCTAGTGTGTAGTATGTTCTCTCTGTCTAGTATATAGTATGTATTGTTTCTCGTTATAGTATGTACTGTTTCTCGTTATAGTATGTACTGTTTCTCGTTATAGTATGTACTGTTTCTCGTTATAGTATGTTCTGTTTCTCGTTATAGTATGTACTGTTTCTCGTTATAGTATGTTTGAACTGACTCTTTGTGTGTTTCATTGTTCTAGAAATAGTAAGTAGTGACTTCCTAAACTATACCTATTATAGTTTACTAGCAATGTTATTTGAATGATTGAAAATGTTTGTTATACTTTTACTACCCAAAGGTATTGAACCGAACGAAGAACTTTTATATCTATATACATATACATAATATATAACTAAGATTCAAACGATATTCGGACAAACAACCGATACCCTAAGCCCACAACCAAACAAGGAACAGGAAATAAGGCGAGTTATCAGTCCTAAGCCCTTTCAATCCTACTTATATAACTATATCTATATAGACATGATTTTGACAAAATATAAGTTTAAAAGAGTTTTGATAAAAGAGTTTAACACATAAAAGAGTTTATAAAACGATTTGAAACAGTTTGTTTGATAAAACAGTTTGAAGTATAAGAAATCCATTTGTTTAATAGTTATTAATCACAAATGATTTGATATAATAACTATAATTGTTCTACTTGTATTCCCCCCCCCCATAAAAGCATTTAAAATCATTTAAAAGATAAGTTAAGGGGTATGAACTCACCTGCAGTGAGTAATACGAATGAAAGATCGGTTGTAGGATGCTAAGTGTCAAGTGAAGACTTGAGCACAAACGGATCCTAATAAACATATAATGACACATATATGTATATAATTAGTGTTTATACAACTAATCATGTAAGGAAAACACCTTAGGACTTAGGAAACACTTAGATTGAAGTGTTACAAGTGCTTAGGATTGCATAAAAGGGGTTTAAGGCCACACATGAGTGTGTACGGCCAAGGTGTGTATGGCCACAAGTGTGTACAGCCAAGGTGTGTACGACCACTTGGGTGTACGGCCACCTGGGTGTATGGCCATGGAGTGTACGGCCGTACACTCCTTGCAGAATATGCCAAGAAGGTGATTCAAAGGTCCTATCTAGCATCCTCTAAGTGTCCATGATCTAATGTTGGGACATAACATGTTTTGAAGGCCTAAATATGCACTAAAAACGGGTGTACGACCACATGAGGTGTGTACGACCGTACACTCCTTGAAGTTCTTGCTTTGGACGATTTTTAAGGTGAACATCTACTAAGTAACAAGCATCGAAAGAGGTACTTACGAATTAGAAGCCTTTAAGGGGTGTTTAAAGTCCAAGAACTAGTAGGTGTTCTTGGTGAAAGTGAAGAACACTTGAAGATCTACCCAAAAAGGGTAATTTCATGGATGAAATCAAAGGGTGATTCAACATCAAGAAGGATAATCACAAAGAAATGGAAGGAGTTCTTACATTTTTGAAGATCTGGATGATGGATGTTAAAGATAGTTGAGAGATAATCGATTTCTTGACTTAGGAGTGTGAAAAGAGTTGAATGAAGGCTAAGTATCACTTATATACTTGAGAGTGTACGACCAGGAGGGGGTGTACGGCCGTACACCCATGTGTACGGTCGTACACTGCTCTTGAAGGAGTGTTTGGCCCGATTTTGATACTATGAACTTTGAGAACTCAATCCTATAGCCTAATCTTGCATGTGCAGGACTTGGAAAACTCAAACAGACCCTAAACAATGCTAAATGATAGCAGAAACGAGTCTGACTTTGATTGGATTGAATAACTGTACAAGATAGAAATTTCGGGTTGTCACAGATAACAACCATCAAGGTGACATTTTTATGCATTTGGAACCTCTAAAACGTCCAGATCTACAGACTAAGTTGCTGGAGTAACTTTTACTCACAAGGACAAACCAAATGAACTAAAATAAGCCATGAATCACCTGAAACTATGGAGGCTATATGTAGGGGTTGCGCAACAAGATTGTTGTCGAGAGCCAAGCAACAGAGATGTGAGGCTATAGGTAGGGAATACACAGTGAGACTGTTGCTGAGAGCCAGGAAACAGAGATATTGATGGATAAGCGGCGATGCTATAGGTAACGGTTATGTTGCAAGACTGTTTCCGAGAGCCATGCAACAGAGATGCTTAAAGTTTATAGGTAGCAAGGTTGCTGCCATGATAGCATTCCTGTTGAAAAGGTACGCTTGCTATAGAAACGCCTTATTGACCATCGAGCACAGGGAAACCATGCTGATTATAAGAGAATAGACACCAGATGTATGGTATTAAGCATGACACAAGTTTATAATGTGCGACTTACGGTGCGCAACGACACGTGATTTATATTGTGCGGCATAGCACAATGGTTCATGCTTAGCAATCAGCAATCATAGATACCTTACGCAGGAAAGCATCACGTGGAATGGATCGGGCTTAGGAGCTAGAAATCGTAGATACATCACGCGGTAGAGCATCGAGTGGAATGATATAGGAAAGGTTGTAAGCCTTTGAACCTTATTGGCGGAGCATGCCGCTGTAATGGAGTCGGGCTGAGAAGCCAAGCGACTCAAGGCAAGGATGTTGAACCTTGCAGGCAGAGCTTGCCGCAATAATAGAGTCGCGATGAGAAGCCAAGTGACTCGAGGAAAGGGTGTTGAACCTTGCAGGAAGACTTTACCACAATAATGGAGTCGGGCTGAGAAGCCAAGCGACTCAAGGCAAGGATTTTGAACATTGTAGGCGGAGCTTGCCGCTATAATGAAGTCAGGCTGAGAAGCCAAGCGACTCGAGGGAAGGATGTTGAACCTTGCAGGATTGGGCGCAACAACATGCAATCTTTTGTGTCTGGTCCGGGTGATCAGTTCGGGTTGAAGTGCAATGGAGCCTGATGCTTTGCAGCATCATTAGTCATAGTGGTGATCAGTGACTCGATGTCTTGGCTGTTTGTCGAAAGTTGAGGCTACTAAGGGTTGGATAGTTTGGTTGTTGAGATCCGAGCGGCGCAACTACTGAAAACTGAGTAGCGAGGTGGCAGGAGTTGGTCAATACGAATGGTGAGAGCTGAGTAGTAAGACTGCCTGAAGCTGGTCAGCTCGGTTGTTGGGTTCTAGGCAATGCAGCCGCTGAAGATTGGGCTGTGAAGCTGCTCTTTCATTCATAACACTAATGTCTCCCAGGGGAATGTCCGCTTGTTATGCAGTTCAGCTCTTTGCTCGGAATAACATTTCTGCATAGTGTTGTGCCAACCCTTCTACTCCTCCTTTTTTAAGAAGGGCGAAGAATGAGAACCATGAAAGTATAATATTGGCTTGTTCTTGCACGTTTGAGCCTCATTCGTTTGTACATGCCATTGTAAACAATAATAGTAAGTTGTCTAATTCCATAATGCATGATAATGGCAGTTAAGGCATGTAAGCATGCAGTTTTAGGAGTTATTTACAGCATGTGCCTTTGTTTAAGTTTTAAGGCAAATTACTTCTATATTTGGTAAAATGTTTGATTAGCATGCAATCAGTAGCTAAGCACCAACGAAGGCAAAATGGTTTGATTAAATCGGAAATTGTTTGCCAATTCAATTATCAAGGTGTGTGGCATCTTTTCATATGAAAATAAGATGTCGTAAGGAAAAAGATTTTCTACTATGCAGTAGGTTAGTATTTGTTGCATAAATACCTTGACTTCCTGAAGGTTAATGCATACCGTGATTATCATAATAGGGTTTTAGTAAATATTCTAGATTTACTAAATAGAAATAATATGTAGAATGTGCTAATTATTTAAGAAATGAGAGATGGGTAGACCTTGCATCGAGAATTGGTGAGTGTGTTTGATGTCCGAATAAAGTTGAGCTTGTCAATCATGATCATCTTCTGAAATGCTTCGTGGAGTAGCGAAAGCATACTACTCTTCCCCCATCTTTTTATTTTTTTAAAAACATCGAGCAGTCCGGATCATAACGTATATTATGAAAACTTTTTTTTTGTTGAGTAGGAATGCAATATTCTAGCCTTGAGCGCCCGATTCTTGTCATACAATAATAGCCCATATTTGTTGTTAAGGTTGTCTATAAAAAGGCATGAGATAAACCCAAGTTGAGAAATACAGCCCATACGATCAGCCCAAATATAACTTCTTCTTATTTTTTTTACAACAGATTTGGTGTAGGCCCACCGCTTTCTTTATCAATTTTGGGGGAAGAAGTATCCTCCAGTGCATCTCGTTCTCATCTCTGTTGTCACATGAGGGTACCAAAAGGAAAACACCCACGACTTGCAGGTTCAATATGATTTCACTTCTTTGCTCGGTTCCTCGCCGGAGTTCATTGCTTGTAAAAGAGGCCGGGGCAGTGACGCTGTCGGTGGCACTGCTCTGATGACTCGGCGGTTGCAAGAGATCCGGCGGTGTCGATTGTCGATGTTGGAGCTACTGTTGTCAGGTATCGACTGGCGGTTTTGGTTTTAGTCGGCGGTGACAATCGAGAAACAAAGGTCAATGGCTACTGCTGGGAAACAAAGATTGCGGTTGGGGTTGCTAGAGGAGATGGGTAATTGGTGAGGTTTTAGAGATGCTGCTGAGGGATGGCTCGATAACTGGAGGTCTACAAGTTACTGGTTCGCTAGGTCGACGGGTAGTGAAGGATAAATAGGCGGCGACGGGCGATACTTGCTGTCGTCGGCTTCGTCGGAGTGACAGCGTCAAGAAGCGCAACGACTGTCAATGGTATGACTTGTTGTTTTGGTTTCATTTACCGGTGGTGACCCTAGAAAGTGGAACCTACGTTGTGCCGGTGGTCGCTGTAGTGAGGTGATGGTCTTCGGCCGACCGGAGGATGCAGTGGTGTTTTAGATCAGGCCGGCAGAACCGCTACTGGGAGAGTTTTTCGACTGGCAATATGGTTTGTACCAATTACTGTTGGTAATGGTTGTCACCGGTGAAACAATTGGTTTGCCGGAGGTGGTGATCGGCCATTGATGTCACCGGTGTGGGTTAGTCCTGTGCTGATTCCGGCAAGATGATCGGAGAACCCGGTACGGGAAGGTGGTCACCAGTCATCTGAGGAAAGAGATGGACCTGTTTGGGACCCGTGCTACTTTTTGTCTTTTCTTGCCATCTCTTTGAATCGTGTGGGACCCTCTCGCTTTTAAAATGTGTACACGTATTTGTAGTTCTTTTCTATACCTTTATTAGGTTATAACCGTGGGTTGAAAAAATAAAATAACATAGACTAAAATTTATAATTAATAATCATAATTTTAAAACATTTATATTTATACAACATCATTGGATGTTTTGTTTGAATACCATTATCGTTAATTTTAATTAATATGTAAAATGGTTGCAAAACATCATTAATCTTTTGGCCACGTCCTATCGAGAATTTTTTTTAAAAATAAATAAAAGTATGATGTCATACCATACAAATAATTCAACCAATTGACTTTTGTAGTCAAACGAATTGCTTTTTTAATCCAAATGTTACATGATTTGAAAATGATAAAGTTTCCCTTATATCACATTCACACATATAGAATCATATGATTTGCATGATTTGAAAATAATAAAAATTCCACTTAAAGTTACTAAACTAAAATACAGATAAACACTTATCAATCATCAAAGGTGATGTAAGTACATATTTAATTGCATTAAGATACCAATACAATTAAAAAAAACCAAGGTATAATATTTCAATAATGCAAATTAAACATGTGTGATTGTGTCCTTACAAAAATCGTGTCCCTAAAAATGAAAGTAACATGTCATTGTTGGTTCATACACAACAAATTACAACCACGACTCCAATTCTCGCTTTCAAAAAACAATAAGCAAAAACGTCAAACTCTTGCTAATAAAAGTTAAAGTCATCTAGGAACATTGAAGCAAAACAAAGAATCATCATCCTTCATAACTCATAGTTCATGAAATTTCTATTCCTGCATGACTATTTCATAGATGAAATAAAAGTAGGATGCTATGTAAGAACCGCAAAAGAGTGAACCGCTTCCATTATATGTGATATGTCAGAACATCAGGGATAAATGAAGTTATAAATAAAATTCCAATCTGTCCAATCTTGTGTTCACTATGAACATGGGAAAAATGGTCCAACTGTTATGCAATGTGGGTAATAGATTACATAAAAAAAAACCATTCATTGTGTTTTTAATTATTGCATTGACTGTGAACAGGGACGAAAGATAACATTAAAATGCAATACTAACTTATACCATTAAATTTCTATTTTTTTCATAATACTTTGGAATTTTTTTTATTTGATCAAAAAAATCAAATAGGAGGTAGCATCTAAATTTTGTCACACAAAATGATGAAAATAACCCTCTTTAGCTATCAGGAATGAATGATATGCTTACCCAAAAGAAGCCAAAATAATATAATCCAAATACAAATACAAAATAATTAAAAATAAAAGAGTCGATTTTAATTTGCTTAGATGAAAACAGGTGAAATTGAGATTGGATCCTGTTGATGTTGTCATCTGCCAAAGATGTTGCATGCAATAAGATGAAATAAAAGTAGGATGCTAAATATTAAAAAGTAGCTTGTTATCGTTGGTTTCAAAATAAAAGTTGAATGCTATCTTTTAGTAAAAAATGAAAGTAGCTTGCTAAGCGTGGCTTAGAAAGGAAAGTATCATGATACTATTGGCTTAATGAAATTACCATGCACTTTTTTACCTTAAAAATGAAAGCAAGTGATATTTTTACCATAAAAACAAAATTAACATCTTATTGTTCGTTTAAAAATAAACTAGAATACTATTTTTCATTACAAATGAAAGTAACCTGCTATTTTTGGCTAAGAAAAGAGAGTAGCATGCTATTTTTTCCTTAAAAATGAAAGTAGCATGCTATTTTTGGCTTAATAATGAAAGCACCATGCTTTTTTTTTCATAGTAAAAGACCCAGAAGTCAAACAAATTAAAAAATAGCATGCAAAGTTGAATATCCAGTTTCCTAACCTGTATTCACATTCTGATGATCAAGACATTTTCGGTCCCAACTGCTTCTGGGCTTGAATTCCTCCAAGAAATTTCTATTTCAAGAACACAAAGCCCTGATTAGTACACACCTATTTATTTGTTTAAGAAATCAATAAAAGGAGATAATAATTGGCCCTCTCTATATATTCTTCCCACAAGAACATCATTTCAAATTGGATCAATAAAATCTTTATCCATGTTTACTTCATGGTCCGCTAAGATATGTCTATTTCAAGAACCAATTAGATCTATTTAATTAAAATCAAGAAACACAACACTAAAAATCGAATCTCTACACACATTCTCACCCCAACTCCAATTCATCAGCTTCAATCATAGGTATCTTTACTTGTCCGCCTATTGACCCTGGTGTTGGAAAATTTATATATTAAGCTAACAATAAAACATTGAAACCTAAATTTTTTAAAGGGAAATTTATATATTAAGTATGAAAGCCTTGATCTTCATTCATAAATATTAAATTTTAAATAATAATGTTTAGAAGCATTATCTCCATTCATAAAACCTAATTAAAAAAAAAAATCATGTATAAGGTGCCAAGAATACCAACTTCTATCTTGCCATTAAAATTTCCTTTCAACATCACTGTTTGTGCGTTTAGAATTATAGCAAAATGGTGCAAGTTATGAAAATAAATATTGGATGCATAAGATATTAACAGTAAATCAGAAGTGGAACCTAAGATTCATTCGAGTTTCATGCTGAGGAGGAATATTATAGTCCGACAAAGTCAATTTTCAATCGATCATTTCATCGAACACATTGTCTTCAAGGATTAAGTGTGAACTAAAAAGAGAGTCGATAACCAGATGATCGTGCATCAGAAAACAGAGAGTTACTTACGTGGTATAATTTTTTTTGGAAAATTATAGAAAATGTATATGGTGTCGATAACCTTAAAAACAATACCTTCCTCTTTATCGAGAAAATTTCGAACCCAAAAACCTTCCTCCTCCTGATCGAGAAAAATCTAAACCCAAAAACCTATAGATTAACACATTCAGTACATGAAGAAGAAGACACAAGAAAATTGAAGTCGTTTCAAAATCGGAATGGGTAAATTTGTGGATGTTGATTGTTGATTTTGAAAGGCATGAATGGAATGCATAGTATAAATATATAAATTGAGAGATGAATTAGGATTCCTGATTTATTGGGATAACAACCGAGGTTTTAAATTAGGATCCCTAATTTTTGGGGATGACATCTGTTAACAAAAGAAGGGAAGATGAGCGGGAAAACAAATTTTGGGTTAAACAAAAAGAGGACACGTGGCAAAATGAAGTCTAAAAGAATGACAAGTGGCATGTAGGAGTGGTTTTTATTAAGTACGAAGATTTGTTGTTGGCCAAAATGGGCCATAATTTACCTTCTCCACCTTTTTTTTGCTTTTTGTCAGATGTGGAGAGGTTTTTGGTTTTTGTCATATGTGGAGAGGCAAAACAACTTGCACCATTCTTGTATCATTTTTTATTATTTGTTTACATGTTGAGCAGTAAACCGTAAGAGTTAATTTGAGGCGGTAATATAAGTGTAATTTTGAAATGAGGTGTCAAAGGTTTCTGTTATATTTTTGCGCTTTGGTAAAAGGGATAAACAATTTCTTTGGTGGGTTTGTGAAATATACAGTACATTAGTGTTTAAAAACAAAGAATGAGGTTGTACTCAGCAAAACCCAACTAAAAGGGATTTGAGGAATGTACATGCATTACGGTTATAGTTACAAACAAACTCAAAGATTGAAGTTCTACACATAAAATCTAAACAAAACGATTTTCTGATAATATGTGAATTGAAGATGGAATAAAAGCTTCTTTCTTCCTCAAACTTGTTGAACAAACCCGAAAACATAAACAAAACATATCTGAAAGGGTCTTGTACATAGAAAATCGTCAACTAAAAATGATTTTCTTGGTAATATGAACTGAAAATAAAATAAAAGCTTATGGAGATTTATTTTCTCCTCATCTTGCTCAATAAATCATCAAAATAAGATGAAGTAACGTGAAACCCATAAAAACTTGTTTTCTTTTTTCAAACTTCTAAAGAGAACATCAAATAAACAGCAAAAATTTCTTTTCTTCTCAAACTTGTTGAAAAAACCCCAAGATATAAAAAAAAAATGCATCTGATAGGGGTTTCTTCTCATAAAACTTTCTTTTCTCTTCAACTTGCTCAGCAAGCCATCAAAATATGAACAAGAAACAAATCTGAAAAAATTTCATTTTCCTTATCTAAGCTTCTAAAGGAAGCACTAAATAAATAACTTGAATGAAGTTGTACAAAGAAAATTGCAAACTAAGTGTGATTTCTTGATAAAAGCAACTGGAGATAGGGTAATTAACGACGAAAATTCCCATTCTTCTCAAGTTTCTTGATAAAACACCAAAATATAAACAAAGATGGGTTAAGAACTCATAAGAGCTTCTTGCTTCATGACTTACTTAACAACCCATCAAATTATAAATAAAACAATAGAATCGATAAAGTCTTTTTAAACTAAAGGGATGCTCAGATGAACTAAAACGAAGCATATTTAAATATATGAGCAAAAACGAAGCAGATAAAAACAATGGTGAACCAGATCTTGGCAAGAGCCAAACGGATCTGAATAAATGGTGCTAGACATGAACAGATCTGAGCATACCTGAGCTGAAACGCAGCAGATCTGAACAAATCTAGGCAACAACGTGATGGTAGCTGCTCGTTCAAGTCGGGGATGGCGTCAAATGATGCAACATCGACTCCGACCACCTGCTCTAAGGAAGCGCTCCTACGCCGGAGGAAATCTGCGAGATCACAAAAGGCAAGGTCGTTAGAACCGCCCCCAGGGATTGTACCTGGGAGTAACCTCCGATGATCAAGTTAGATCGGCTGGTAGGGGTAGGATGGTTCTCCTTAGCTTGAGAGAACCATCTTAGTGTTGGGGGTGGTGTATGGTGGCTGAAGGCGGAGGGTAGCGGCTGAGCCACCCGGCCAGAGTCTAGGGCGGCGGTTGAGCAGGGGGAAGATCCCTCTCCATGGAAGAGATATTGTTCACTTTATAGGGGACAATTAGGTCAAGAGTAATTAAGTCAGGCCTTGAGCCAGCCCAATTCAGGCCCAATTAGCAAGGAGTTGGGCAAGGCTGCCTGGGGCGCCGGGCGCACACCAGGCAAGGATGGCGGACACGCACCATAAAAGGCTGGTAAGGGATCGTCAGGCAACAAAAGAACGTCGACCAAATTAACAGACGAAATCAAATATCAATATTATATATAAAGCAAGTGGGTCCTACTGTCTTTAATAATTTATTATTTACATATCAGACCCTATGCTTTTAATATGATTTATTTCTAACCCTATGTAACTAAATAATATAATTTATCAAACATTTATGTAGTAAAACAAAGTATAAATTACGTCGTTAAATATGTATCAACGATACGGGTCAACATGAAAAATGGAATATTTTGGTATTATTTTGTATAACCCTTACTTTTATCAAACTTACACTTTATAACCATGTTGACAATTTATTAAAGATATACGATGTAAATTAGAATATTATTAAACTACGTCGTAAATGGGTTATGATTGTAAAAATAAAAATCAAACATTTTGTACAAATACTGTTGAGTCTATTTAAATAATTATTATTTTGGATTAAAATATGATTGTAAAAATAAAAATCAAACATTTTGTACAAATACTGTTGAGTCTATTTAAATAATTATTATTTTGGATTAAAATATTATAAATGTTAATATTTATAAGTTAAGGGGAGCATTAGGAAAATAGTTTGACTATAAATATAACTCATATTTTTACTCATTTCCTACACCATTCTTCTCGACACTCTCTCTCGATATACAAGTATTTTAAGTTACTTGTTAGTCATATGTAGCTAAAAGCGGTGACAACCGTCAACTAGGGTTGACAATTCTCGACACGACCCGTGACACGACACGAAATAAATGGGTTTGGGTTGAGTTTTTCAACCCGCCAACCCGTTTATTAAACGGGTCATATATGAGTTTCTAAAAAAATAAACGGGTTGACCCGCCAACCCGTTTATATTTAATAAAAAAATTATTTTATTTTTAAATGTATTTATGTATCAAGTATTAATATTTAATAAGTATTATATAATATATACCATTGATTCATAGACAATTTGATTGTTTTGACATTTTCACTCGTGGTGGATGGTCTAAGGTTGTAAGTTGTAACCTGTAAGGCTAAGTCTGTAACATGTTTTTATGAATGTTTTTAATTTTCATTTGGATGTTTAAGACTTAAATGTCTAAAATTCGGATATGTTTGCATCAACCATCAAAAATTTATTTATGTTTAATTGTCAATTTTATTTATGGAATCTGACCCACACGAATCCAAATCTGACCCACGAACCCGTATAAATAAATGGGTTGTGAGTCATATATGTGTTTATGTTCCAAACCCGCCAAACCGTGACGTGTATATTTAAATGGGTCGTGTTAGGGTTGGCATATTTTGACCCGCCAACCCGCGACACACCAACCCGCGACACGCCAACCCGAACACGACATAATTGCCAGGCCTACCGTCAACTTTGGGTCAAACAGAGTCAATAAGTCAACTCGTTCAACTCAACTGGTACTAGTATGTTAGGATTTACGCAATGTTTTCCTAATCTTCCTAATATACAACTTACAAGTATGAATACAAAGTACCTCTCTGGATTTTCCAATAAGGGTTAGTAATGTAACAAACTTGATAGTTCAGATATATATTATTTGGGATTAAATAATACTCGTAACCCAATGTAGTAGGGTTCATAAAACCGACACTACGGGGCGAAACCATAACAGGGGCTACAAACACCAATCATGTTGTAGGTTCGACCACTTGGGCCGACCTTAAAACAACACCCTCCAAGGTGCAATGAAAGTCACTACTCTAAAGCCTTGGTGGGTAAGTATCCAATCTTACCTGATGCATGAAGGCTCTTTGAATACTATAAGTAGAGGCCTTGGCTCTCCATCTCCAACACAAAATATTAACTCTCTATCCTCTCGCAAGCTTGATTAAAAATCTCTCTCTCTATCTCTCTCCATCTCTCCCTCTCTCTCTATCTCTCCTAAATCTCTCTTGGTAACAAGAACCTCACTTCTAACCTTTCCCATAAACACCCATACCATCCCAACCCTTCAATATGTTGAAAGCCACTCAAAATGGGAGGAGAAAACGAGAAACAACAAGCTAATTTCGGAGTTTTTGCCACTAAGGACAAGTTGACTTCGGACCCTCTTAATCTCGGAGTGGCTGCTGTCTCGGACCCTCTCATTCCGGAACCCTCGCAATCTCGGAGCTCTTTCTATCTCAGACCTTTTCACTCCGGAAATCCAGCAATCTTGGGTCTTCTCTCTCTGGAACCTTATCGCCTCGAAATTTAAGTGGCTTCGAAAGAAATCGCTCCGAAACTGACCCGTCTCGGAAGTCTGCTAAGTTCGCCCCCAACCACTTCGGAACCCCTGATGACTTTGGACTTCCCCTCAGCCTCGCACCCCACTTCGGAAATTTGACAGTTTCAGACTTTTCTTCATTTTCGGAGTTTTTGACTTCGGGATTTCCATCAAACCCATATTTTTCACATCTTAGACCCTCTAACATCATATTTTATGCCCATCTTGAAGCTTTATTTTATATAAAGCACATCATTTTATAAAATAATATCAAGAGTTATAAAGATTTCTATTATTTTATACCTAAAAGTTACTAGCACAAGTGATTCCCCTATCATGACACAAGTCTCCTTTATGTCACTTCTCTAACTCTAGCTAGTACTCCATTGGTCAAATCCTTGTCCCCCTCATAATTCCTCCTAACCACCCCTCCACTTGCTTTACTTCTCCCTTATAATCCACGATCAGGAGATGTTCCTCATTTCCCCATCACTTCCACTAATTCACTTTTCTCTCCAAAAAGAACTCTTACTCCCTCTCTAGCAACGATATTTCCAAAGATTGTTCTTGTGTCTTTTTGGGTAAGTACTTCCTCCAACCTATAATAATTCTACATACTTCTATACTAATCTTGAACCATTTACACACATATTCACGTATTAATGTTCATAGGACCATCAAATCTTCAAGTATTTTTCAAGTGTTCTTGACTTGAAACATCTCATCTACAACCTTCCACTCATCAAGAAAACACATAAGGTGAGTTCATACCCCTCTACTTTTTCGAGATTTCTATGTTTTAGGGGAGAATACAAGTAAAACACAAGAGAACTTGTGTTAATATACAAATTATTAAATATGTTTTCTTACTTTTTGTGTAAAAGTGCTAAATACATGAAATAGTGTTACTACCAAGCTTATGAACTTTTACATGCAAACTTTTGCTAAAAATACAAAACCGTGAAAGATAAGTACAACTATGCTAGATATTCTCATGTAAAAGGCATGAACATAAAACTATAAAAACTAGGATATTTTAAGAAACAATATGATTAATCTAACAAAAATGGTGATAACTAGGTTATGGCACCATCTTTGGTGGGTTTTTGACTAAAAATATGTGTTTAAAATATGGGAAAAGTGAATATACCCTTAAGGGTATATAAGCTTAGGTACTCAAACTCACCATACTACATCGTTTTGTATTATTTATATATATATATATATATATATATATATATATATATATATATACACACACACACACATGGTAATTGTCCAATATTCTTATAAGTCAACTTCTAACTTGATTTACTTTAAAAAAAAATTATAAATTTCACATTTATCTTCCTCTTATATAATTTTCATTTTCAACTATAATATATATAGCCTAGTAGGTGTTCGGCAAAAAGATGTGATGTAAGAGGAAGATAATAGTGAAATTTTGAAAATTTTGAAAGTAAATCAAGTTATGGATTGAAGTTTAAGAATATTATAATGAATATATCAAACAAAACGATGTATTATGATGGGTTTGGGTACCTAAGCTTATATACCCTTAAAGGTATGTTCACTTGTCCCTTAAAATATATAAAGTTAACTTGACATAAAAGTCACAAAAACGTAAAAATAAGTTTTTACGTAACTATACCTCACTATTTTGCCGTTTGTGACGTTAAAGGTCAAAAACTAGTCAAATGAACATTCTCGTAATAAAGATCCGTTTATTTATGCTATATATAAATTACTTGTTATTTATGGACATCTAAGTATACTAGCCCCTATTTATGAAATATACGTATATACTGGGTATTAAAATATCAATTACTACAATAAACTATATAAGTATAGTTTATGAAACTTTAACACTTTTGTATCCTGTTGAGCAAGGTATATATACTAGTCGTTTACCCGTGCCAAGCGACGGGTGTGAATCTTTCATAAAATAGTTTCTAGTGACAATTAGTTTTTTTGTACAAATAGTTTACTACATCTAAAAAATTATTAATAAGATTCATTCTAGCAAATATGAAATCAGTAAGAATAAAAAATGAAGAGTTACAATTGTTTACAAATGTGTACAAACACATGATTTATTATCTTAGTGGTTCATTAGATATTAGTAGCTATGACATAAAAAACGATCATATTAATTTATAGAAGTAAGTTTCACCTAAATGATAATAAAATTTCGAATCGAAGATATAGTAAATTCCTATGTTTGAAAATAAAATAAAAATTATGATATTAATAACAACACAATATAAATAATAATTTATATAGAAACAAAGGACATTCCATTTATTTATTATTTGGTTTTAAAGTGAGATTTCCTTCAAAACCCCATCATTTCTTGGTATTCGGCTGCTCATATGGCTGTAAATGTTGGTGGCAGTTAGATATACTTACTGCAATAGTACGTATAAATACACGCATACAATTGGTCTTTCAAGTCAATACACTTTGCAACACACAACTGTCAATTATGATGCAGAAACCATGCTTCACATGATAATATCCACTACTTAAATCATTTAAAAACTATTTAATGTTTTCACTTCTAGCATTCAACAGATTTCAAATATCTCTATTTATAGTAAAAACATTGTATTAAAAGATAATATACGATGAATGAGACAATCAATAAAATTCAAAAAGACTTTACCTTCCATTGAAACGAACAAATTGCTAGGAAATAAAATAAAACATTACCTAAAAGGAAAATTTTCTTATTTTGAAAATAAACTGAAGACAAACAGTCACAATGGTTTTCATATATTGAATACAAAAGTCATAATATTTTTCACATATAGAAAATAACTATCACAGAGGCATATGGAATTTTGATATTGCTAAGATAATCTATATAAAAAAGATTACATTTTTTTTGCTGCTATGCTTTGGTGTTTTCTGTTTTCCCCAAAATGATATTTTTATTGTCGGTCTAAATAACCAAATTTAAGAATCAGGTAATGTTTACTACCATTTTTTGTGTAGCTGCATAAATAATCCACATAAAAGAAAACATTAGAGACTACAATATAAGGGTTTAAATGTAAAGACTTATGGTGTGGTTATGTGTACAGATGCAGTTGCATTGAATCTAATATAAATTAGGATTGTATTTGGACTCATTTACCCTTACAACAAATAAAGGGATATCAACGGATGGAGTAGATCAACACCTTCTTGGCACCACCCTGCAAATTAACTGGACAATAACAGTATTCTAATTTTCCTAAACTACACTTTCAGCCACAACCAATTGTACAATAACATGAAACCAAAACTTGATTACTTAGATAATGGCAGCATACTTTACCATAAGTACATGCCTACATCACGTTTAAACAAAAAAACTACAAAATTATAGAACTTACATTATTTCAGCTTGTAAACAAATGCTTTCAGATACAAAGGAGGATGGGGAGAAAGATCCTATTAAGAAAATAACTATAAACAACTCAAGGGTAAGAGATTTGTAGACAGCTAAATGAACAGTTAAATGTACCTTCGTTAGAGCTAAATAAACTAATTAGCAGCCAAAATATTTTGGTTAAGGGTCACACGCTCCACCTTAGAAGTAGGGGGGAAATGGAAAAGTCCAGATTCAGAAGCCAAAATGAATAAGATGCAAAATATGAAAAATGAATAACTTCTAAATAATTGAAATTTGAAATCAAAGTTGTTGTCAAATCAGAGATCTTACCCAGATTGGGGCAGATAAGGTGAGATTGCGGATATTGGAGCCTCTAAAGTCACAAAAAAAGGTAAGAACAAAAAAGAAGCACCGGTAAGGAAAAAAAGCAATAAATTTAAAAAAAATAATACCTAAATCGCATGTTGGTTTAGGGTTTGGTCAAAGCTTTTTTTCAAACCGATACCCTTCTGCCCTTAAATCACCATCAGTGAATGTCCTTGTCCCCTATTTTTCCATTCGATACCTCTTTTCCAAATCCAAACGCATACATGAGCCTACAAACCAGAATAGAGTAAAAACCCCAAACAAATTCCAAAGCAAAATAGAGCCCGTATCTAACCTTGAATCACAGACGTAGTTAAACCCACATGCTGCTTTTTGGAGCCCTTATTTAGGAATTTTAGGATTCAAGGTTGAATTATACCTCCTTAATTTGTGCTATGAATCAGTCATCACCAAATTGACTAAGTCGATGCTGCCACCAGAACGCCTCTGGTGACTTCATCTCCACTTTACCTAATTTTCCAAAAATATAGAAATCAACTTCAAGATTTTTGAATCAAAGGAAGTTTAATATGATTTTTAAAAAATAGTAATTTTAAGGGGTTTACCTGCTGTGAAGCTTAAAATAAACAACATGAATGAAATAATCACACTTTGCCAATGCATCTAGGGCTTCGTTGCTGGTCCAGAAAGAGGCAGTAATTGATCAATTGTCTATCTTCATCATCTTCCATTACTGCTCAAGACGACTTCTTTGTGGAGTTGATTTGATCAAGTAAGAACCGAAGAGAATCAAAACTAAAAAAGAGACAATGTTCAAATCAAAATCAAAGATTAACACAAGAAAAGGAAGTAACTGACCTATCTCTCCGTTAGGATTTTCTTCGAAAATACCAACATTAGGTTGTTGAGGATATCAAACCTGCTCACGTAGATCAAGCTGGTGAGCATCTGTTGGTGAAATGGATGATGGCGGGGGTAGGATGCTTTTCCCTTGCATCTCGACAGGTTTATAAAGTCGATGAGAGAGTAGAACTTGAAATGAGTTTTAGGTATGAGAGCGTCTTTGAAAAGTTTTGAATTTTGATATGCACATAGGTAGCCGGGGACTGAGCCCCCGTCCATGAAAGTCATCTCCGGTGCCCTGTTCCTCACACGCATGGAAGTCATCTCCGGGGTGTCCGGTGGTTGTCTTCGTTGATGGCAGTGGAAGGTTGATGGTGGCGGTGCTTGTTCTTGGCTGACGGTTGTGTTTGGGGTATATGGGCGACCGTTTGGTGGTTGGTGCTTCTCGGTGAAGTGGTTTTCAGGCGGCGGTGACTGAGAGAGGTTGGAGATGGCGTGAGTGGTTGTGATGGTGAAGATCTTCGGTCAATTGATTATGGAGGGAGGCTGATGAAATTGGAGGATCGTAAAATATAGGAGGAGAGGGTTCCAGGATAAAGGAGATATGGCCGAGATTAAGGGGAGTTTGATATTGATCAATCCATTAACTCACGGGCTAGATAAGAACTCAACTCAATACCCATTCATCTTCTTTGACCATTTCAAAACGTGCTTCATTCAATAATCTATTGACCAATAAGATTCAGTGTTTTCTAGTGCATAAACCGATTGTAAATAACGCAAAAAAATTTGTATCTCTTAAAATTCAGCAAAACATGCTAAATACTTATTAAGGTATATATATATATATATATATATATATATATATATATATATAATTTTTGTATACTATTTTATTATTATAGAAAAGTAATAACTGTACACACAAGAATTTTCATTACAACGAAACATTTATTATAAACTATAATAGGTATAGTTTATGGGTCATTTACACTATTTTACCATTTTGGGGCGAATAAATAATTATTTAAATGTATAATTATTCTACATTATGAAATTTCTATGGAAAGGTAATATTTCCACTTACTAAAGGGTTTTTCATTTCACTATACATAAACTCGTTGAATCAAATTTTGTGAGTTAAAGTCTTCACCGTACAAATCAGTGTACATACAAAAGTCATGTATTATAACCGGAGTCTCCCGTAAGATAACATGATACTTGTGTATAGATCTATACGGGACTGATAATCCCACACCTAAGCTGCTTATAACAGCTAGACCAACAAGTCTGGGGTGACAAATGTCATAACATTCTGACGCCTGAAGAACGTCGTAACAGACCATCTATGTCGTTAGCACGATTATAATAACTCACATGGGGAAACAACGATACACTTAGTTTACATGAAAACATACATTCAAACGGTTTTATATAAATTTAAAACTGCACATTACTAGTTTAAGTATGGAAATACTTGTACACTCCGGTCTTAGTGTTTTTCTAAGACTAAAATTTATTTTAAGGAAATTATTGGATTTTCTGGAAACAAACACTATCATTTACAAGGAAATGCTTACATTTCACTCATTACAAATTCTTATGAACTCACCAATTGTTGACACTCTTTCAAAACTACTTGTATTCTCAGGTAATCACTAAAACAAGTAACTACCAAGTTTTGAGGATGGGATGCTTAGGCGTCAGACAAAACTCATTTTTATCATCATACTGTAATTGATTTTGAAACATCTAACTCATGCAACAATGTAACATTTTCAATTATATTTATGATGGTTGTGTTTGCTTTGGTCACTATTATTCTCTATGTTATGATACAATACATGAAAGTCATCCACCCCCGGACGTTTCCGCCATCCTGGTTTGGGGGTGTGACAAAGGCTAACTCCCGAGAAGCCGTTGGATGGTTTTATCCGAGAAACATTCGCATATCACTGTTCGTGTTTGTTGTTCTGCGACTAAGTGAGTTTCACTACTCCCATTTTTAAATGTTTGTATTACTTTTGGGAGAGAATACATGTGAAATTATATTTGTTTATTTTTACAAATATGTTATAAAAATGATTATTTTTATATACTCGGTTAATCTCACGAGCGTTACTCTGCTCATTGAAACTAGAATTTTTTAGAGATATACTGTCAATATTCAACAGGTATAATTATAAAGTATATACTATATTTATACAAAACTAAATTATTGTTAATTATTTAGTTATTGAATTAATTACATATACATGAATTGTATGCCCCGTAAACATACTAAAATACACACACACACACACACACACACACACACACACACATATATATATATATATATATATATACTTTGGAAGTGTATAAAATACTCGATATTGTCACACCCCAAAACCTGAACGGCGGAAACGTTCGGGGGCGGAGGACGTCATGTACAGTATCACAACAATGCATAATAATAAACAAGCATCAACATCATCCATTGCATTAATAATATAATTTTTATACAAGTGTGTTCTGCGTATAGTTTATAAGACACCAAAAATATGAATCAAAATAAGAGATGAGTCTTGAACATGCTCCATCTTCTCAAAACCTGGTCATCGGTACCTGTCTACTGGTGACCTGAGAATACAAGTTATTTTGAAAGCGTAGATCAGCATTAAAGCTGGTGAGTTCATAAGTATTTTAGTGTCATTGCTTGTATGAAAGTGTTTGTAAATGTTTGATGTAAATGTTTGTAAGAGTTTGTAGTAAATGTTTGTATCTCCTAGAAAATCCTATATTTTCTACTAAAAGTAACCTTCTACCAAGGCCCAAATGTTATGTGTGTTGTGTTGTTTGTAAAAGTGTATCTTTCCCAAGTATGACTATCATTACCAAAATATAGTTTACATTACCGTTTATGTGAGAAGATCACAATGTGAATGCAATGGGAAAATAACAGTGTACAGTAGTATTGTATGTAAGTAACTACCAATGTACTAACTACCTTAAACCAGTTTGTTAATTAAGGTAAAATGTGATATGATTGTGTTGGGTCAAAAATATGGTTTATACTTTGCTTTTCTAGGAAAATGTATTTTTGTGTCTTGGACCGTAAACAGCTTGGTGTTTACAGTCGTATACGTGTTTACGGTTGTGTTTACGGCCGTAAACAGGTTTACGGCCGTAAACCCATTTACGGCCCATGTTCACCAAGCCTATGTTTCTTATGTATAAATATAGGTGTAAGGGGTGAGGAGTAGAGTGATGAACACATAGACTAGAGGAGCTTAAGTGTGTGCATTTGAAGGTGTTGATGCCATTGCGTTTACAGAGAGTCCCATCGAGTTGTACCTGACGTTTTTCTGAATATAAACGTGTGCAAGCTCGATTTCTTTTCATCTTATTCTTCTATTCGTGATTGTTTGCTGCTTGACTACTGGTAAAGATCCTTATTAGGACCTTACAATTGGTATCAGAGCTTGGATTGTATCAGTCATTTTTGTCAGATATGGAGCATATTTGATCTTATTTTTGAAAGATTCTCGCGTTTTTGGATAGATCTCTGAAAATTAGGGGGGGGGGGTTTGTTCTTCGCGTTTTTGATAAAAATGAGTTTTTGATCGAGTTTTGGAGCAAAAAGAGGTGAAAAACGCTGTGTTTCACGTAATCTGCGAAGAGTTTACGGTCTTTGAAGGGTTTACGGTCGGCGGCGGCGGTGGCTAGGGTTTCCCAGAGTTTACGGCCATAAACGTGTTTACGGTCCGGAGTTTACGGTCGGCGGTTTACGGTCGCCGGAGTTTACGGTCGGGGTTTACGGTCGCCGGAGTTTACGGTCGGCGGCTTGCGGCTCGGAGTATACGGCTCGGCGGTTTGCGGCTCGAACGTGTGCGGCCTCAGCTCGGAATACGACTTGGTGGATCGCGGCTTGGAGGACGGCTCAGCAACGCGGCTTGGTCTACGATCAGCAGCAGCCTCTTGATTAACACATGTTACAAGCCAGGATTCGAACCTTGGTGCCTCACCTCATCAGCCAACACGCCTTCCAGTTGATCTAGCTTAACACATGGTACAAGCCTTCGTGATTTATCTCAAATATCATATCTTCGATTCCCAATTTCGCATTTTTTACACTTTCAGCCCAAAAATCAATTTCTTTTATTTTTAAATTTCATTTTCAACCCAAAAATTTTAATTTTTAATTTTTGACTTTTATTTTTGACTTTTTACTTAAAATTTTAACTTTGACTTTAAAGTTTGACCTTTGACTTTAAACTTTGACTTTCTCGTTTGACTTTTAAATTTTCAAATTTAGCTTTTCGGTTTGACTTTTAAGTTTGACTTTTCCAGTTTGACATTTGAGTTTGACTTTTCAAATTTGACTTTTGAGGTTGACTTTTGAGTTTTTAGTCAAAGGGCATTTAAAAAAAAAAAAAACAATGAGTTCTTCAAACGTTCCAGTCAATAAAGTTTCATGTACTCCATCTTGTGAAACTACGATTAAATTTCTTCGGGAACAAATTGATTTATTAAAAAGGGAAGTTGAGGACCTGAGATATGAAGGATGTCAACTTAGAAAAGGACAGAAACCCCTAAAGGCCAGTTACAAACAAAAATTAAGGACTTTAAAAGAATTCAGACAGAATACAGTGAAAAATGTGAGCTTTATGATTATGTTAAAAGACAAAATGATGCGCTAATTACCGAGCTTGATACATTAAAAGGACAATTTGAAACTGCAAAATTTGATTTTAGAAAATTTGATGGATCAAGCGAGGTAGTTGCCAACATGATTGATCACTGCATGCAGTTCAAACGAAACCAACAAAAGGGTTTAGGATATGATAGTGTACCTCCTCCTTATAATCATACATATCAGTATCAACCCCTATCCAAGGATGAGATTGCCAACGAACCATTCATGGTTTATGGCAAGCCATCTGGTTTTGTTTCAGGAGGATTTATTAATGTTGAAAGTACTAACATTTCTACTTCCCCTGCAGATCAATCCTTAGATCAGTCAAAGCACAAAGTTGAAGGATCTGTTTCTGATAACAAAACTGATCCTGAACCTGATGTTTCTGTTTCCAATGAACAACCTTTTGTTTCTGATATTAAAGTTGATGATACATCTTGTGATGCCTTTGATGCTTTTGCATCGGATCATGTTGAGTTAATTTTTTTTGACATATTTGATTATTTGTTTGAAAATACTGATGTTCCTGTTTCTAGCACATCTACTTCATATGCAGGTAAAGTAGCAGAGGATGAGAACAAGGAGAACATCATTGAACAAACCAACATCTCCTTGAACTCTGAATCTGTTGCTTCGAACTCAGCTGCTTCTGATCAACCTGCTGTTCAGAAATACAGGCCACCAATTCCAGTGAAACAGAGTGCCTGCTGTAACTGTGCGTGTGGGAAAAGCAAGAGACAAGGCATGGATACGCCACCAGGGGCAGGAAGAAACAATTTCCCAGTGAAGAAAAAGACTTGTTTTCACTGTGGAACACCTGGTCACATTGCCCGAAACTGTCCAAATCGCGCATACGTTCCCTACTACACACAAGGATGGCAAAACGCGCCAAGAGGGAGATATTCCAAAAGAAACCCCTCAAGGTCACGTTCAGACAATGATGACTGGAATGCGCAGAAGAGCAAGAATCAAACTCCAAAGGGCAAGAATCAAAATCCCAAAGTCAAGAAGGAAATGGCGGCCAAGAAGCCCAATCCAAGAGATGCTCTAATGAAACAAAGACCGGTTAGGTCAAAGTCATCTCAACGGCCGACATCAAGATCAAAAGCAAGTACTGAGCCACCCATCAGATCGAAAAAGAAATGGGTTAAACCCAACTACAAATGGGTTCCAAAGGCTCACTCTCCCAAATCTTCTAACGATTCTAATATTTCTTCATATTCTGTTTGTGATAAACAGGATATGTCATGGGAGAGAGTACCGTGCAAGGATGAAAAAGGTCAACCCAGTTTCAAAATGGACTGGGTTCCAAAGACCAAGTAATCCCGCTCTGTGTCGGAGCAGCTATGGAGGCATATCATCAGACTTCGGTTTGTTGGTAGTGGCTGCTCCAGGCACATGATAGGGGACATCTCTCAACTGCACAACATTCAGATCTTTGTTTGAGAGTATGTGTCCTTTGCGGGAAAGGAAGAAAGGAAGAGATCACAAACGGGGTTAGTGCTTAATGACATGAAGAATTTTCGGATTTGTTCTGAGATTACGCGTGCTGTTCTCAGACCCTCTAGATGCAAATTCAATCGGTGACTTACGGTTTGAGTTTTCCTCTCTATACTCCTGAGTTTTTCTTAAGCTGATTTGCTTTAAAGACTAATTTTTGTTTTAGGATGGTTTAAATTTGTGCATTTACTTTCTTTTCTCTCCTATGCACAAATTTAGGGGGAGAAATAAAAACAAAAACAAAAAATTAGAAAGTTTTTAAAAAAAAATTAATTAGAAAATCAGAAAATCAAAAATATGTTGGTTATGAAATGAGTTTGAGGGAGATGTTTTGGGAAGTGATATAATCATGTGATAACAGGCAATTTGAATCTGTGTAAGGGACTGAATCTGAATTGTCTAGGCTCTGTGTTCGATGCGCTGGTAGGCACGAAAGATTAAAATGGACTTGACTAGGCATTAATGAACTTAAGGAATCTAGAGACTTGACAAATCTTGACCTAGATAGATCCATTTAGCCTGACAATACGACGCTTGGATAGGTTGAGCAGGGAGATATACATGATAATCCACCGGTCACATTAAAGTAATCCGTATCTAGAACTGTGGTTTAACTCTTCCTCGATGTGCGGATTCTGTCCTTAATTCCGGTATTGATGGGGCGACTGGGGAATTCCGATAAAGTAGGTCTGTAGGAAATTATTTTCTTGCTTTCTTTATGTTAGTCATATGTTGCCTCCTCTGCGTGATTGAAATACATCCGACCTGGACTGCAACATATGCAACTCTACTTCTCTGCATCCTCTATCTATGCAATTCTTTCTGTCTGTTAGCCATATGTTGTCTCCTTTGCGTGATTAACCATCCGACCTGGTACACATCATATGCACCATTCTACTTCTCAATCCCTCTAAATCTGGTTAGTCATATGTTTCACCCTCTGCGAGATTGGAAGAGATCCGACCTGGGTGTATAGCATACGCATTGTAAATCTGACTTCTCTCATAATAATTGTCTGCTCACCTAAAGTAAGGAGTACTCTGGAAGTTCCTGATTATTGGGGTATGTCAGGAAGCAGGAAACATGTTCTAGTACATTTAAAATTGAACAATCACTAGGTTGTCTGTAGATCTCGCTGCTCAATTTAGGTGGACAACAATATCTTTGGTCGTCGTCAGCTGAATGGTCCTTTAGGAATATTATCTAGGAACATAGGATCACATTGTCTTGTCACTTGTAGTATGTCCTAATTTTGTCACAATCTCTCGTGTTTAAGTGGACCACAATACCGGCGATTGACCAGATCTATTCATGAAGGGAGAGGTACTGATAAACGGATAAAAGCTGTCTAAAAACTTTGATCCCAAATCACTCTTAAAGTTAGATATCATTTTATTTTTTTGTTAAATTTGTTCATAGTTTCTTCTAATTTAAATATTAGGGGAGAATTAAAAAAATTTTAAAAACCAAACAAAAATAAAAAAAAAATTAAAAATCCAAAAATAGTGTTATTTCTGTTTTATATTTTTTTTTCAGAAAATATGAAAAATCCAAAAATATTGTGTGCTAAATTTTTCTTTTAGTTTTGTTTTGTCTTGAATAGTGAATTCAGGTGAAGATGAAACTCATGGAAGTTTGTGTCGAAGATTTCTGAGCCAAGGCTTCATCCGTGATCATCAAAGAATTCTCATTCGAAGGAGCAAGAAATGAAGATTATTCTTTCGACATTCAATCTTTCAACCCCAGAAGCAAGGTGAAGCTGCACTTGAAGATTAGGTGACAGATTGCATTGAAGCCTCCTCAATCAGTCTGCTGCTATCTTAAACCTGCTGAAGTGATCCAGAAGATTTGTTCTCTCTGACGTTCTCTCTAAATATTCTCAAGCTGAAAGCGCTATCTTTCAAGAATCAGTACAAGAAGCCTCCTCATCCGACGTGCGTTCAAAGCCAAATTCTGAAGAAAAGCCCAACTGCTCTAGATGAAGTCATTCATTAAAGATTCATATGTTCATCTTGAAGTCATGAAGATATCAAAGAGTAAAGCTGAAGCCAAAGCTCCCAATGAAGATTAACAAGAAAGCCAACTATTTTTTAGGGGGAGCTTGTTGGGTCATTTAAGAAAAGAAAAGAAAAGCTATAAACCAAGGGGGAGATTGTTGGGTCAAAAATATGGTTTATACTTTGCTTTTCTAGGAAAATGTATTTTTGTGTCTTGGACCGTAAACAGCTTGGTGTTTACGGTCGTATACGTGTTTACGGTTGTGTTTACGGCCGTAAACAGGTTTACGGCCGTAAACCCATTTACGGCCCATGTTCACCAAGCCCATGTTTCTTATGTATAAATATAGGTGTAAGGGGTGAGGAGTAGAGTGATGAACACATAGACTAGAGGAGCTTAAGTGTGTGCATTTGAAGGTGTTCTAGAGAGAGAAAAGAGAGTGTGTGTTAGTGTGTGTGAATCTTGTATCCGAATCTTCATTCATATCAATACATACAAGATTCATATTATTCTTCTTCTCCTTCTCTTCTATTTGATCTGACATCATCCGTTTGATTGGGATTCCGCACCATCAAACGGATCTGATTGATACACAAGCAGATTAGGGACTTAAAGATTGTAACCATACTTGATAGACTAGTATAACACGATGCTCTAAGGCATCGCAATGGTATGACATTAGTCACCCGTAGACCTACAGGTCCCACTGTAGCTAGCAGCAAGGTGTAGGATGGTCAATCCCGTATAGATCTATACACCAACTCACGCTCTCCCTCCAGGAGACTCTGATTGCAAAACGTGACACAACAGTAGATTGTCATGCCATGAAGTAGTGGCTCACATTAATGTTATAGTGTTCTAGTGTTTGTATAGTATGTTCTAGTGTATTGTATGTTCTCTCTGTACTAGTGTAGTGTATGTTATCTTTGTTTCTCATCATAGTATGTTCTCTTGTATGATGTAGTGTATTGTACGTTCTCTTAGTTTCTCATCATAGTATGTTCGTTCTGTTTCACATAATAGTAAGTTCTCTTAGTTTCTCATCATAGTAAGTTTGTTTTGACTCATGAATGAACTGACTCTTGTATGTTTCATTGTACTAGAAATAGTGAGTAGTGACTTCCTAAACTATACCTATTATAGTTCACTAGTAAAGTTGTTTGTATAAATGAACATGTTTGTACACCTTTGCTACCCAAAGGTATTGAACTGAATGTAGAACTTTAATATCCATATACATACACATAATATATAACTAATATTCAAACGACCGTCGGACAAACAACCGAATACCCTAAGTCCACAACCAAACAAGGAACAGGAAATAAGGCGAGTTATCAGTCCTAAGTCCTTTCAATCCTACTTATATAACTATATCTATATAGACATGATTTTGACAATATATAAGTTTGAAAGAGGTTTATAAGGAGTTTTGCATGTAAAGAGTTTGTAAAACGATTTGAAGTAGTTTGTTTGATAACACAGTTTAAAGTATAGTAAATCCATCTGTTTGATAGTTATTAATCACATGTGATTGATATAATAACTATAATGTTTCAACTTGTATTCCCCCCATAAAAGCATTTAAAATCATTTAAAAGATAAGTTAAGGGGTATGAACTCACCTGTAGTGAGTAGTTCGGATGAAAGAGTGGTATAGGACGCTAAGTGTCAAGTGAAGACTTGAGCACACACACGGATCCTATTTAGCATATGATGACACATATATGTATATAATTAGTGTTTATACAACTAATCAGGTAAGGGAAACACCTTAGGGACTAGGATACACTTGAATGGAAAGGTATAAATCACAAATGATTGTGTATAAGGGGAGTTTACGGCCACACTTGGTGTTTGCGGCCAAGTGTTCACGGCCCTTGGTGTTTACGGCCAAGGTGTTCACGACCACATGAGTTTACAACCGTAAACTCATGATGATTTGTGCCAAAATGTGTTTTAAGGTCTTACAAATCACAAGGAAGAGTTCTAGACTCAAGACCAAGCCTTAGGAAGGAGTTATGGTCCATATGCACCTCTAACTAGGGTTTACGGCCAAGGGAGATGCTCTTGGCTGTAAACACCGCTTGTTCTTGGGAAATGGAGGATTTCAAGGTGCTTAACATGTGTTTCAACTAGATATCGAGTATAGGGAAGTAATACTTACGATATAGAAGCTAAAAAGGTTGATTTCGGACCAAAACACTAGTGTGTGTTCTTGGTGTTCTTGAAGATTAAACCCAAAAGAAGATGTTAATGGATGGAATCGATGGGTTATGCTAGTTAAGAAGATGTATCACAAATCAAGGGATGAAACACTTACATTTTTGAAGAATAAAATGAAGATCCTTGATGATAGTTGAGAGCAAAACCCGATTTCTTGAGTTAGAAGTGGTAAAAGTGTTGAAAAATGGCCAAGTATCATATATATAGCCAAGAGTTTACGGCCACCATGAGTTTATGACCGTAAACTCATGTGCCCTGGCCGTAAACTCCTCATAAAGGGGTTTATGGCTTGTTTGTTGGTTTTGAACTTCAACAGACACTTCCTATCACTCATTCCTTGGATGTACTAGGCTTAGAACACTCAAACAGACTCTAAACAGTGCTAAAAGTTAGCATAAACAAGTCTGACTTTGACTGAATTGAATGGTTGTACAAGATAGAAATTTCAAGTTGTCACAGATATATACCTTGGAGGTATGCTCATACATGCCCGTTTGGCATGTATAAACTGATGTTATGCTTTGAAAGCATATGGATCATTTATAGTTGTCTAGTGTAGGGGTGAGCGTAGGCGGATACCCATCCAAATTTACTGGAACCGGAACCGGCGGTTCCTAAGATGTTGGAACCGGAACTACGGTTCTTAACATTTTGGAATCACTCCCGGAACCGCCGGAACCGGTTCCGGCTCCGGATACCTGCTTGTTTAAAAATTTTTAAACTAAATTAAGCTATCATAAACCAGATTATGCTTATAGAACCCGTTTTTTATTAAAAAAATGTACTTAAAATCCTAGAACTTTAATATAATTTTTCATGGAGTGCTAACAGGATACCAAAAAAAACATAAGCCTCTTTGACTCCTGCATCCTCCTTGATTTCCTTTATATAAGCATAGCATAAATTCAATTTTTAATACAACATGTGATGTGGGATAGTTTATTAAAATCAATATGTATCTTTTTTATCACCGTAACAATAATTTGATTAACCCATATACATTAACTTAAACAAATATTACTGAAACTCAAAGCTGATACTAACAACCACTAAATAGACAGTGACGTTGATTTATATATTTGTAATTCATGTTTGCTTAAATCAAATTAATATTTTTCCATTTCCCCAATAACTATATCCGTAGATAGAAGTCCATGGAATGTTGGAAACAAGTAACATAACATGATGCACAATGCACTCACTTTACACGCTAATAAGCCCATAACTCTCTTTTTATTTGCACAGTGAACAAAATTACTATATGTTATTTGTGTATTAATATATTTAGCTGTCATATATTTATTTTCTATTTGCTAGAGTGTATATATATATATATATATATATATATATATATATATATATATATATATATATATATATATATATATAGAGAGAGAGAGAGAGCTAGGTTCAAATGTTTCTAGCAAATAGTGTGTGCCTAAATGCAACAATGAGAATTCAGGAAACAATAAATCATTAATTAAATTAAAAAATGGTATAATTGTAAGCTTAGTATATCTAATTATGGTAAAAAAATCATTCAATTAATCTCTCCTTAATTAGTTAAACCCAAGAAAACCAACATCCCTTTATCAGTCGGTCGTCGCTCACAAAATTATCTCGCCTCCTCACCGCCGTTTCTTTGATTTCGCCACTGTGCAACACCGTCGGTTGCAAGCAGCGGTACACCACTGGTATTTCGCTCCGGCGCAATAGGGTAGTGACGATAGTCTTTTTGCTTCCAGCGACATCCCCAACTGGTGAAGAATCCGACAATCGTAACTTTCTCTACTCCGGTTCTTCTTCTTTCACGAACCTCCTTCGAACTCTCAATTTCACTAACACCGCCTAAAAAAACACACACGCACACTTTTCTAGCTATGATTTATTCCTTAATAACCTTGATGAAGGTTCAGCAACCCAAAACGGGTAGAAAACCTACTCCCACCCGCTATGTCGCCTACAGGGGGACAAATTGTCCGATTGTTTTGCTATATGAACCTCTTATGCTGATTAGTTTGTTGTATGAACCACAACTTGAAAATTATTTGGATTGTTTTATTCAAATGCATGTTGTGAGACTGGTTTTGATCTTTCTCTGCCCGGTAAGCCATTTTCCATTTTGCAGTGGGTATTCCGTTAGATACGCTTGCTACCCCGTTTCTAGTTTCAAGGAGGATTCCATTGAGATCTGAGGAGGATTCTGGAAATAGGACGGTGAAACCTTTTATCATTTTCTTTAATTCTTTAATGGCAGTATCCCGTCAAAGGATTTCTGTATTCCTGTCTACACATATGGCATATGAGCTGCTCCCTGAGTTTGGCAAGGTGTGATTAAGAATCTTGGTATTCTATTAAGTATATCTGATAGTTTATAATATTTTGAAGATTTAGTTCTTTTCGAGCAGGTATGTATGACCATTGTATACTTGAATCTTTATATGGGATTTTCATTCATAAATGGTAATTTTTCATTATTCTTTGATATGTATGATTTTTTAAAGCTTAAGAATTTTCAGGGAATTTCAACTGCTCCTCTTTGGGACTTCAACAAGGGTCAATTTTATTGGTGTTTTAAGTGCATTGATTTTATTTTAATTATGCGAAGGTAAGTTGAAGGCGAATCCAAGACTATTTGATTTTATTTTAATGATATATTGTTCTTGATTTTCCATTTGTTCTTGATATTTGATTGTTCTAAACTTGTCTTTGATGAAAAGGGTTAAGCTGACATTCTGTCAGAATTTGCATGAAAAGGGTTAAGTTGGGGATTTTTTCTTTCATATCAGAATGCAAACACATGTTCATTCTATGAGAATATAAATATTACATAAAACATGTGTTGCTAGTAATTCTGTCAGAATCAATTTATACATGCTTTAGAATGTTTATGCATATAGAAGAAAAGACTAAGTTTAAGTGCATTCTGTAATGTATTATGTTAGAATTTATTTATATAAATGCATTCTGTTAGAATGTCTTCTGAGAATGTTTGTTAACAACAAGTATATTTGCTTAACTAGTAATACTACCGAGTAATGTATCTTATTCTTTTAGAATTGCATGGAAAAGGAATTCAATATTGATCATACAATAGAGATATTTGGAATCCAGCTCAACAACAAGTATATATGCGAAGATCAAGTGGGTTATATTGACCACCGAAGAAGATCAAGTGTATTTGTTAAATAATTATAGATTTTAGAATGCTATTTTTTAAGAATTTTATTCATTTTTGATGATATTCTGTTAGAATATGTATAACTATATTAAAATGTATAAGGATATTAGTCTGTAAGAATATGTATGAATTTGTATTTTATTTTGGATGTGTATTAAAAATCAAATCATAGACCCAACTTGGATGTATATGAATAATATCTAGAATTCTTAAATCAGGTTAATTATAAAAAATATCTGCATTGGAAATATATTCTGCAAGAATAAAATCGAAAACATATTTAATAGTTTATGGTTGGCATTCTGTCATTCTGACAGAATAAAATCAGATTTTTAAATTTGAATTAATTAAAATATTCAGATTTTTAAAAATAAAGGAATTAATTATCCCTAAAAATCCAAAAATTTCCTTTTTAAATATAGGTTAATTGACTAAAATGCCCTTATGCTGAAATTTGTGTGATTATATGGTACATGTTACCCTATTGTAATATCATAGACCCTCAGATCATGACCTTTGATTCTATTCCATCCGGTGGTCCAGATCTGTGGATTCTGGCACACAATAGTTAGTAAAAACAAAATAACCTAACCCTATATATATATATATATATATATATATATATATATATATATATATATATATATATATATATATATATATATATAACCGGTTCCGATGGGTACCCAACGGGTAGCGGTTCCAAAAACCTAAGAACCGAAACCGGTAGTTTTGAGGCGGTTCCAGTTCTGAAAGCGGGTACCCTGTTCCATTGATCACCCCTAGACCAAAATATAAATAACTGTTGTCTGGTGAACCATGAAATACCAGAATGATAATCTATAAAACGGGAAATACACTTTTGTATACACATACGTTTTGAAGAAATATATTTTTGGTATAAAAGTAATTTTATCATAACAAATGATTTATCATGACTATATACTGTCCAAACAGGTTTTTATAGAAATACTTTTATAAAATATTCATACGATAAAAAATCATACTTTTGATATAAATACTTTACACTATGAACTCACCAACTTTATGTTGACACACTTTTAAATCACATGTATTCTCAGGAAATTAAAGGTGATGGATTTACAAGCGTATTCTTGTATTTTGTTTGCCTATTTGTTAAGGAATCATGTTGTATTTCTTTTCAGTAACATGTGAAACAATTATAAGAAATATACTATTCAAGTTTATTTATGTATGTGTACAATGTAATCAATAACTGTGATCCATGATGTCGTCTCGCCCCTCGGCTATTCCGCCGTCGGCCGGGGGTGTGACAAGTGTAAACTGTTTTGTCAGCATGTGAGGTCTTAACAATGCAAGACTTCTTGGTAGTGCGAACCTTCTTAGCTTGAACTTTGTTAGTGTGAACTGAAGTCGTCCCAGTGTGAGATGCTGAGGGAGATGATCAACTTGTGATTTCTCAGTGTGAAGCTTATCAGCGTGAGACTTTTCATTGCAAGAGCTGATGTGATGTTCATCTGGGTGAAAACTAGGGCTTCTTGAAGATGAATATTCTTCAGGTACTTTCTTCTTCACACCATTTTCTTTAATCTTCTCCTTTAGATATGATATTCTTTCTTCCTTTCAATCAGTTCCTTCTTCGACACTTTAATATCTTCTTGATTCTAATTGATGATTTTATCTTTCAGATCAAGTTCAGCAATGAAGAACATATATAGAGGAGCCTTTGGATCATACATCAGATCTGGAAAACATGATAAAGGGTTTGCATCGATTGCTCTTTTATTTTTTGTATTATTATGTTTTTCTTCTTCATCAAGAACACTTGTATATTTGTTGATTCTTCCACTTAAGAATTTTTCTCTCATTTGAGAATCATTATAAGAACCAAACATACATGAATTAATCAAAAAGCACCATAGATAGGGAAAAATACCACACTCACTCATCTCTGATTCTGAAACATTCTTCATATCTGGATGATTTCTATTGGCTTATGAGCATTCTAACACTCCTAAGTGTACATGCAACCCTAAATACCTTGGATCTATGTTTTCTCTATTATACATACAATTATGAACATCCAAGGTATTATCCTAATCTAGCATACAAAATAATAAATATAACAAGATAGAATACATACCTCTTTGATGTAGAATGTCTTCATGAAGCTTGAGTGCCTAGTGCCCCAAGTGTGACACCTCAAATGGTTCACACAACACCAAATGCACTTGGAATAACTTGAGAGAAACTTGAACACTCCTTGAAATCGTCTAGCCCTCACACTCACACATTAGTGCACGATTTCTTGAGCCATGAGATTCTTTTATATGGTGGCTATTAAGGTTACACCATGTAACTAATAACTTTACCCATTCCTTATGCTCCATGGATTTTAACCTCCATGGAGTATCCATGGGTCACCCCATGGACTTAGTCCAACATAAGGAATCTTGGATCACAAGCCCACATATATAAGAATGAATGATTTACACAATCAACCCATATATTTAATTAGTCTCCTTTTGATCACTTAATTAATTCCAAATTAATTCTTGATCAATACTAATTAAATAACCTTATTAATATATTAGAACTTATAATATATTAATCAACCTTAAGTGTTATTTCTCTCATTATAGTCTATCCAAATGCATGATGCCATGCAACCCAAATGGACCATGCCGGGTCGGGTCAAGTCTTACCAAATATAGTTATGGACTTAGACATTAATCCAACAGTCTCCCACTTGGATAAGTCTAAAACTATTATTGCGTATGACTTCAGGAACCGATCAGCAATCGTAGCTCTCAAAAGCTTCTGTCGAACTCTGACCTTGTCGATGAACTCTGACCTTTGTCAATGACTCGTCCATTAGATAAGGGATCGTATATTCCTTCATTCTAGATATCATATGGACTGAGACATGGATTATCAATCATTCTCTCTGTCCATTTGTTGTTTCTCGATTTCCGATTCATGATGACTGACTGATTGAACAAATCAAATCAGTCCTGGCTTGGCCAAGCACTCACATGTATCATCTTTAAATCATCGAGGAGCCCACAGATATCGCTTTTATCCCGAAGGTAAAAGGAATGAATAAACTTCGACTCATATGGCTTGTTCTACTACTTGTTGAATCATACACAAAGGCACGTTTTATAACATCGAGTTACCAATGCGTTTTCGTGCAATCAATGTATAACCAACTCATAGTAACAACTCATATCTCTAGGTTTGAAGAATATAAGATATTATCGTCTCATGATCACTCGTGATAAAATTCATGAAGTGATTCAAATGAGCGCGGGTTGAATCCAATACTCAAAACTTATGAGCACTCATGAGTGTTGTAGCACCACTTTGTCCACCAACTTGGACCTCTACAAACCAACCCATGACAGTCTTGATTCATATCTACTTCCAACATATGACCGACTGTGGATGGTTTGAATAACTTAATCATTCAGGAAGAGCGACTTAGTTATTCTGGAAGTCAAAACATGCAAAGTGAAACACAAGAATAAATGAATCAAATATGGTATCAAACCCTATGAATATAAATAAACACTTTTATTTATCACCATACTGATTACTCATTATTCATTGTTTCGGTTTTATCAACTTTATACTTGAATTTAAAACAATAGTTGTTCCATGCGCCAGGCATGTACACTATGTTTTCTAAACACTAGTCATGCCATACACCAAGTTTGCATATTATGTTTGTCTATGATCTTTACTTTGTAAAATAGATCAATTGAACATCACTCCAATGATCCTCTTTTCACAGTCCCAAATCCTTACTGCAAATGCAAGAATTCCAAATTCATGCCATTTACTGAAATCTGTTAGATTCTAAACTTATATGCATTGATCCTCTTAATGATTATGCACAAAGTCAGAAAGACTTGACAACAATCATTACAGAGCATTCCAAAGGAGATCAGCTCCTTGGAAACATCCTTCTTTCATTAAGTTTCCTAATCTTACATAGATTGAATAATTTCTAACTTTGAAACATTTCCATATTCCATTTTGACTATCACTTCTAAACAAGAGTTGCCTCCTTACAGATTATGTCAATATGGTCCTTCCAGAATTAACATTATACTTCCAACTGTCCTTGAGCAACCAATCTTTGGTAAACCTTAGATTGTCCTCGACAATTGCTTAATCATTTTAGTCATATCCAATTCTAGACCTTTTCCCTTCATAATGCCCCAGACATTTGGAAAATTTTAGAAAGGATGAATATAGCACATGTAATCGATCCTATATCCGAAGCATATGAGACACGATTCATGATGTCTCACATAAAGACTAAACCAGTCTTTTGCTATAATATTTCCATTTCAATTTGCCAAGTTCTCAAAATTCAGATTATGAAAAGGGATGCCGTAATCATAATCGAATTTTAGAACGCAAATAATGGACCCATATATAGAATTTCCTTATGTTGAGCCATTCCAACATGAAATTCATATATATATCCTTGATTAAATACGATTAAAATCTCAATCTAAGCTTTTTAGAATTGAAATGAAGTATAATTTCCTCTCCCTTAATTATAGCAAAACAACTTTTTCAACCCCTGCAACCTCACGAATTGAAACTTTTGTTTTCTATAATTAACATTGCTAACTTGCAACCTTTGTCATAATTATCATGCTCCCACTAACATGATGATTATTAGCATAACATTTATGCTCCCACTAGCTTTGACATGTACTCAGAAATCAGCTGACTTTCTTACCAAAGTTCAGATTTCTGATACTAGATTGTTTTGATAAAACTTTATCAAAATCATACACCTCTCTTAGATAGCTCACATGTGTGTCTAAACAATTTTAGAACTATGAAAAGGGATGCCGTAATCATAGGCTTAATTGTTTAGACCTTTGCCACTTCTCACAAGTCCATGTTAGTGTGCCGGTAAACCACACACGCTCCACTAACGACTTTGAGAATGCAAATATCACAATTGCTATCTAGCTAAAATCTACTTAGTGAAAGTGTTTCCTCACCATCATTTTCATGAATCGGAGAGAAACCTTATGACACTTAGATTTAATAGTGTATGTGTTCTTATCCATGTGAATTTGTCAAAACCATAATCACAAGACAAGGTTAGTGACAAATCCAAACTCATATTGATTAAACTTGTGCAATCTTAAATTCTTGCCATTTGGCAGCTCAGGTGCCTGCCATTGCTTCCAAGTAGTTGTGCAACCAATTGAGAACTCTCAGAACTCCTATGCAAAGCCAACTTGAATAGGCACAAAAATTTCAACACGATAGGTTATAAACCTCAAGTCGTGTGCTAGTGAAGGACTTTAGGTTTTATTCTTGATTAAGTCTTGAAACTTTCAAGAGCTTTAAGACTCCCACTGTCCTCTTGACATATAAGACTCCCTTGTCAAATATTCAAGAGATAGTGCGGATTCTTTATCAAGACTAACACTTTACACAATTGGCCTAAGTTGGTCTCTGTTTTATCCAAAACATCACAACTTACCAATTTCAAATGTACAAGAGTAGATAACCTTTTACTCTTACATTTGACTAGTGTTAACAAACCCTCTTTAAGATATGTCACTCAAGTTACAATCTTGGAGTATGACTCTAAGAATTGTTTTGGAACGAAGTATGACTCATCTTTTTGATTTAACCATTTCAACAATTCATGACTCCTCTTCTTAGTCATAAGAATGCACTAAGATGACTTTAGAGGACCAATTGTGATATGATATCTTAATCATTAAGATGATCATAAACATGATACTAAAGTACTCTCCCATCTTTTCAGATTTGAGAAACTTTTATCTTTCTGCCATACTTTGATTCTTCTTATTCGTTCTGTCTCACATTGAAACTTCTCCAATGCTACAGACTTATACTTAAACTTATAAGTATAACCATATTTACTGAACTTAAGTAAATCATGACGAATAGTCTTCTTGATCTTTTGTGGTGGACTTGACCAGTGCACAAGAATGTGTACTCGGTCCCTTAGTCCTTTCCTTATTCACATAAGGAATTAGTCTTAATTTTCCAAGCTGAAAGTTCTCATTCATCATACTATACAACTTGCATGATTCCAAGTTTCGGTCCAATTGAACCTTGGGTGATGAGAATCTTTCCTTATTTGGTAATATTAGACACTACCACAACTGAAAGAATCAAATCCATTTTTCTAATATTGCTATCAATGGAATCTTATAAGCAACAACTTTTCACAAATGCCATTGTAAGGATACTTAAAATAAATAAAATCAAAACCTTTTTCTTTTATTTTAAAACTTTGCGGAAAAACTTATCCTTACAATCCATATGAAAACCTTGTTGTTATCTATTCCTAAGCAATATAAATATCATAACTCTTAAGTAATAGCCCAAAATTCTGATCACCGAACCATGCGATTGAAATCCATCTTCGCGATCAGAATCAGCATGTACTTAATAGAGTTAGACAATGGACTTTACCTGAAGTAGAGCCAAACTTATTGACTTTAACATCCTTAGGTAAATTTGGCAGCTTCGTAACCAATGCCCCTTCCTTTGGCAATAGTTACCTATGGACCCTTGATAATGGGACTATCTCAGACTTCGCCTCTCTCTTTACCATTGGGTCAACAGAGTTGACTATGTCCGATCCCTTTCCATTGGAACGAGAGAGCTTTACTGGATATCCAATCGCATCATTGTCAAGGTCCATAGCGTTTTAGGAAGTTGATCTTAGCAAATAGATTAGATCATTAAGGGTCTTGTCTTAGTCTGTTTCATAGGATTCCCAAAAGAACTCACTATGCGACTTAGAAAGTAGTTGAGCCACCAACTTTCTCAAGACTTTGACACCCAACTCTCCCGGCTTGTCAATATGTGACTACATCTCCAAGATGTGATCACACCTAGACCTTGCCTTGCCAATAGGGCTTGAGTGACCTTAAACTTTTTAGGAACTTGTAGGTTAGGGAGAATAATTGAAGGAGGTGAAAGAAGTATGATATCCATGGGACATCATCTTCATTTAGGAAAGCTTGTTTCAAGAGATTTGGGAAGATCATAAATGTCTAGACCATACATCTTTTTGGGAGATATTCAAGATAGTTGATTTAAAGTCCTTAATATGACACCTAATATGAAATATTAAGGCTAGGACCCAACAAACTATTTTATAACTTAGAAGAGGGATGCCGTAATCCAAGCTATAAAATATTTGAAGGTAGGTGAATGACGATTCACCAATTTCCACCATGAAAAACGAAATAATTTATTAGGTTTTAATTGGATTTGAAAGTCCTAGATCTTTGAGATTCATTGAACTGTTCAAAGGCATGTTTCAATCTCGAGTGTGCCCTTCAGGTTTTGTGACTGGGATGCCGAGGATCACAAAACAAGGTGTGAATAACCATGCAAATATACTTGGTACCCTTAATATTTACCCCTTAATCAGTGTGCCGGTTAACCACACACGCTCCACCGATACTATGATAAATATTAAGTTACCCTTTTCCTACCTTGTTAAGTCCAGGTTAGTGTGTCGGTTAACCACACACGCTCCACTAACGACTTAAGCAAAGTGCAAAGTGTAATTTCATGGGTTAGCACCAAATTCACATTTTCCTAAGTAACTAAGATTGGGTATTAATAAGAGTTTAGTTACTTAGTATTTATCATTAATACTTTTAATGAAAGGAGAATTATAGTCCTTGTCCTACCCGTTCGGCTAACGACCCTCCACCAGTCAAGGAAGCGGTGGGTGAGAGTGGACACCCATTAAACTGCCATTTTATAGGCAGTAACCTTATACCCCCCTTATAGACCGGCTTCGTGAATGAGGCCTACTAACGGTAAGACTGACTTTACTCTTATACATATATATAAATATTATTAACTTATAATATTATAAAGTATAAGGGTTGAATTTTAACTTTTAAAATTCTAAGGGCTAACTTGGAATTAAAGTATTCATAAGTGAAAATTTTTCAAATTCCAAAACTTGAGGGCAAGTTTTGAAACTATTCAAAACTAATTAATTCCATAACTTATGAGTTTAAAGTAGTTTTAATTAAAAAAAAAAAAAAACTCTTCAAGTTCCATAACTTGAGGACAAGTTATGGAAGACTTTAAACTAATTAATAAAAAAAATAACTTTTTTTTATTGTAACTTATGGAACTAATTAAGGTTACACTTTTTTTTTTTAATTTAATGAAGAGACTCTTCATTTTGTAACCTTTGCCAACTTTTATGAGTTTTATGATTCTTAAATGTGACTTTTCATATAACTTGAGGACAAGTTACAAAAACACACTTTGGAATCAACTCTTAGATTAAAATGGATTGAAAACAACTATTTCACACAACTTTTCTATTAATCTAAGAACCTCATAAGAACAAGATAATTCAAATCATCAATCTTCAAGAAATTAGCATGAACATACAAACTAATACAAATCTTGAAATTATGACAATTATCTTAGAAATTGGATTAGCATGAACATTACCACATCAAAAACAAGTTTATAAGTTCAAAAACATCTTAGGGTAATGTTCCTAGTCCAATTCCAGCCAAAACAATCGAATATATGCATCCAACTCGATTTTTTAGCTACTTTTGCAAGTATAACAAGAAAACAAAGCCTAGGCTCTGATACCACTATTGGGTTATGAACATTCTAACACTCCTAAGTGTACATGCAACCCTAAATACCTTGGATCTATGTTTTCTCTATTATACATACAATTATGAACATCCAAGGTATTATCCTAATCTAGCATACAAAATAATAAATATAACAAGATAGAATACATACCTCTTTGATGTAGAATGTCTTCATGAAGCTGGAGTGCCTAGTGCCCCAAGTGTGACACCTCAAATGGTTCACACAACACCAAATGCACTTGGAGTAACTTGAGAGAAACTTGAACACTCCTTGAAATCGTCTAGCCCTCACACTCACACATTAGTGCACAATTTCTTGAGCCATGAGATTCTTTTATATGGTGGCTATTAGGGTTACACCATGTAACTCATAACTTTACCCATTCCTTATGCTCCATGGATTTTAACCTCCATGGAGTATCTATGGGTCACCCCATGGACTTAGTCCAACATAAGGAATCTTGGATCACAAGCCCACATATATAAGAATGAATAATTTACACAATCAACCCATATATTTAATTAGTCTCCTTTTGATCACTTAATTAATTCCAAATTAATTCTTGATCAATACTAATTAAATAACCTTATTAATATATTAGAACTTATAATATATTAACCAACCTTAAGTGTTATTTCTCTCATTATAGTCTATCCAAATGCATGATGCCATGCAACCCAAATGGACCATGCCGGGTCGGGTCAAGTCTTACCAATTATAGTTATGGACTTAGACATTAATCCAACAATTTCTTCTTCTTCTTCTTCTCCTTATGATTTTTGAGTTTCTGAATAGTGAATGAACTTCTAAATCTTCAACAGATCCGAGAACGAATGTTCTAGCCCACTATGATACCAACTGAAAGTCCCAAACCCTTTGTAGATTCGTAGATCAAATATAAACAAGAAAGAACAATGAAGAACTGAAAGAGTAAAGAACACCATAAATTCTCCAAATTGTCTTTCACCAAGAAAGAGTTTGTTTTCACCAAGAAAATGTGCTGTCACAAAGACGATCACGACACCAAGTCGTTCACAAGATGCACACTAGGATTTTACCCTAGCATTTGAATATATACTAATCTATTCTAGAGAATCCCTTTAATCAAGGTATTGTATCTAATCTACATATAAACAAATCTGGTATAAAAGGAATGTATCAAACTAGATCTTCTCCGGATTCGGATATCAACACCAGCACATCAGAAGCTGATTAGAGCATCAACTTCAGAGAATCTCGCTGATCAGGGAATCAGTACCAGTGACTGGAGACCAACTTCAGCTTCAGTCATCAGCGTCATGGTCAACCTGATCAACTTCAACTTTAGCAAATAGTGAATGACCATCAGTAAGTATCATCAGCATATCATCTGATCAGTGTGTCATTAGTATATAACCATCAGCGTCTGGACATACTGACCAGTCTTCAATAGATGGTGTTCATGCCTTTGGTCCTGATAAAGTCTTCAGGGTCTTTCAGTTATTAGGGGATGTTATTTAGTCTTCGACATATGAACTTCCATCAACATATATTCAGATTAACTAACTAAACTAGCTCTGACAGATCAACTTGTCTAAGTTATACTATTTACACTTACTTAGACAAGACTGATTGTCTATAATAAGCATATAAACTATAACTATTAAGTATATATTTTTCATCATCAAATCTACACAAACGAGTGACCCATCCTTAAATTAATAAAGTAAATAAATGAAAAATGATTTATTTAATTAAATCATTAAGGGATACTTATATCATTAGTTGATGCGAATTTTAGAAAGTTAGAAGTGGAAACAATAGCATTTTAAAAGTTAGAGGGCCAAAAGTGTCAAATTGGCAAAGTAAGCTGACCAAAAGGTTGAGTCAATTAATGGGATGGACTACAAAAGTTATATAATGGATGGATGAGGACTTATAATGTCAAAACTTAAATTAAAAAAAAATATTGAAGTTTGGTGTGTTTTGGCCAAAAGATGTAAACTTGAGCGACCAAATACAAAAAAGTGGGAAATAAGATGCACCCATTCTTCCCTTATGGAGGAAGAACGAGATTAAGCTCCAAAAATGCTCTCTAATGGTGATTCTTCATCCCTTCTCCATCTACGCTTGAGTCAAGTGAGAAATTCAACATCCAAGCAAAGAAAGGAAGGAAGAAAGGCTTACAAGGTATAATTGCTTCCCCTCTTAGCCTAGAGACCGATTTTATGAAGTGGGTAAAACCCCAATGTCGAATTTAATGAGATTAAATAATTAGGGATTGATTTTCTAACCTCCCTTGAGTGGTTTCCATGGTTCTAATCTTAATCCAATCATCCCATTGATGGATTTTATGATTTGGGTAAAAGGATCCCTGAACCCAACCCTAGAAATCTAATTTAGGGATATTGCAACTAATGATGAAATTGGATTGTATTCTATGACGTAGATGATGTTTGATGGCAATGAAACCAACTGGAATGCTCAAATTCATCCATGATGATAGAATGTTTCATAAACATGGATTTTAGATGGTTTTGGAGAAATTGTGATGAGAACAACAAAATCCTTTGTTATTTGAAATTTTGATAAGTATATGATACTTACTCATAAACATGAGTTGATACAAATAATATGATTTGATTGCAAAAAAAAACATGAAGACTTGAATGATCTCTAGTTGAATTTATGGAATTTTTAGCCATATGGGTATTTTGGGAAATCTATGAATATCTAAATGTTGATTGACATATTAGAAGTGAATGGCATTCATAAACATGAATTGACACTCTAGAGATGATATTGGAATATAAACATGAAGGAATGCTAGTAAAGTTCTATCTCTAGCGATTGTTTTGTCCCAAGGGGCAATTTAGGAAACATGGAATGAAATTGAGGATTCCATATTTAGTTTAGGTAATTTCAATGAGGTGTGGCAAGTACGACGTGGTGCTTACATGGTAGCAAAAAGGGTGTGAAAATCGACACCACTCCCTCTAGCCGAAGAGTTTTGTAGCTATTAAATGAGGAATTCAAAAAATTCAAAATTGGTTTGCCATTATCGAGAATTAAGTCTAGACATGTTAAACATGGTTCTTACTAGTTATGCCTTATGAAAATCAACAAGATTTTCAACTTTACTTCTATGTTTCTCTTTTATCGGTAGAAATCCATCCTCGTAACATTGTATGCATTGGTAACATTGTATACATCATACCTGTAAGTACTTACATGCCTTCCATTTTAAGTTCAAGTCTTCCATTTTTTGGGTCTTGGCTAATTGAGTTTCTTTTTTTAATCAACCTTGTAACTTGGATTCGTTAATTTTAGGTATTGGTTAAAAATGAACTTCAACTATTGTAGGATTGTTGTTATATGAGTGTTACTTTCTGATTTAGTTTACTTTTAATAGTTTGCAAAAATGCACACACCAGATATGCTTTGTAGTTTGTATGCTCTTATTTAGAATCGACACCACTATAATTTGTAGTGTCTGCATGTTAGTGGTGGAATTGGTACAACACCAATCATTTGTTCCTAAACCACGTATTGTGCCAATTATAGTTGGTTCAAAAAGTTTGCTACCACCACCGTACCAAATGTTGTTGGTACCAGCTTGTTTGGCTACCAATATGTTTGATTGGTACATATTGGTAATGGTATATACCAATATGTATTCGGGTTTCGGAATGAGGATTTTCTTGTTCTTGAGCATTGTGAAACGTTCATCAGGGTTTTCTGAATAAGAGTCTTCTAATGGTTGGGATTGAAAATTCAATCCAAAAGGATTTTATTAATTTCTCTCATGAGTTTAAAAGTTAAAACAATAGAGAAAACGGGACACGCCAACATGAGTTTAAACTTTACTAATACTATAAATACTAATATCAAAGTTCTTGAAATCTTAAACACCAAACATACTATATATATATATATATATATATATATATATATATATATATATATATATATATATATATATATTGTGTGCATGTAAGATTGATTTTGGACCAATCATTTTAGTTATTTTAAGAAAGTAATTAATGTATATTAAATGTTGAAGATTTAATTAATACTCATTATATCTTCAACATGTAATATGCATTAATTACTTTCTTAAAATAACTAAAATGATTGGTCCAGACTCAATCCTACATGCACACAATATATATATATATATATATATATATATATATATATATATATATATATATATATATATTAAAGTTTAATTGGTTGCTATAGTATTAAATTATTTGTACCACTACTGTACCATGATTACTAAATTGGTATGGTACTATAAACAAAACATGATGGCTACCAAACATATTGGCTACCAACATTTTTGGTTCGGTTGGTAACATGTTGGTTGGTTTTTCGTGGTACATATTTGTCATCCCTAGCAATTATGTGTTTTTGAGTTTTTCCATAACTTTAGTTCTTTATCACTCATATATAACGAAGAGAGAAGAACTTGATACCACACATAAACCTAATGCAATTGCTGCTCTTCAGGTAGTTCAATATTTTATTATCATTTTATTATATTGTACTTTAGCCCATTGTATGACATTGATGTGCTTGACGAAGATGATAAAGTAGAAGACGGTCGTATTCTTGATCAATATCAGAGTTTTTTAAAACGCAACATTGTTGAGGCTCTAATTTGTACAAAAGTTTAGCGTTTGCAAAGGTAATTGTATTTGTTTACTTCTGTTGTTGAAAAGTTGAATTTAGTGTTTTACTTTTCTATTAAGTTCACACTTGTGTTTATTGTTTTGTAGGTGTTGCGAATTATTTTTACAAGAACTTACCATTGATATCATGAAATTGGATGGCAAAGACAAACATGAATAGATGGAGACATAAGTTTGAATGCACTTTTATTTTATGTCATAATTTTGAATACATGTAGTGCCATATTATGCTATTTTTATCTTGTTGTCGTATTTTTCATTTTTTGAGGATTAAGTAAACAAATGGATATTATATGTTATTTTTTGTTGTGTAGTTGTGTTTTTCGTTTTTTATGCACGAATTAAGTAATAAACTGATGAATATGTTATGTTATTTTTTTTTCGTGTTGTCTTGTTTGTCACTTTTTAATTGGGTCATGTTCATGTTAGCAAAAAAAACACAACATTGTTTCGTGTCATGCCCGGGTTATTGAAAAACAATTTGTGTCGTGTTAGTAAAAAACGCGAAACAATGTTAGGGTGCAAAGTCACGCTTGGATGTGGAGTGTTAGTGCTTACCCTCTTGTATGTGTAAATGAGTTGAGTCTGTCCTATAAATAGGAAGTGAGTGTCACACCCCCAAACCGTAATGGCGGAATCGTTCGGGGGTGGAGGACGTTATGTATAATATCATAACAATTGCATCATAGTAATCAAAGTAAACTCAACCATTACATTGAATAAGTAAAATATTTAAATCTGTTTGATTCATATATATATAGCTCTATATAGGGTTAGGTTATTTTGTTTTTACTAACTATTGTGTGCCAGAATGCACAAATCTGGACCACCGGATGGAATAAAATCAAAGATCATGATCTGAGGGTCTATGATATCACAATAGGGTAACATGTACAATATAATCACACAAATTCCAGCATAAGGGCATTTTAGTCAATTAACCTATATTAAAAAAGGAAATTTTCGGATTTTTAGGGATAATGAATTCCTTTATTTTTTAAAATCTGAATATTTTAAAATAATTCAAATTTAAAAATCCGATTTTATTCTGTCAGAATGTCAACATTAATTAGTAAATATATTTTCGATTTTATTCTTGCGGAATATATTTCCAATGCATATATTTTTGATAATTAACCTGATTTAATAATTCAACATATATTCTTCATATACATTCGAACGTGAATACAAAATCATACATATTCTTACAAACTAATAGTCTTATACAATTTAATATAGTTATACATATTGTAACAGAATATCATCAAAAATGAATAAAAAATATTAAGAAATAACATTCTTAAATATACAATTATTAAGCAAATACACATGATCTTCATCAATGGTCCAAATAATGCACTTGATTCAAACTATGATGAAAATGTGATATGTTATCGTAAGAATGTAATTCTTCGCAAAATATACTTGTGGTTGACCTCGATTCCAAATCTTTCTCTTGTATGATCAATATTGAATTCCTTCTTCAAAGCCATTCTGAAAGAATAAGATGCATTATTCGTTAGTATTACCAATGAAGCTAATGTACTTGTTGTTAACAAACATTCTCAAAAGACATTCTAACATAATGCATTTATACAAATAAATTCTGACAGAATACAAGCATTACTTATTTTATAGAAACTATATAATATAGAATGATAGCATATTCTAACAGAATGTATTTCATTTTTCCTATCTTGCAATTTTTTTTTACTTTTCCTAACTTGACAAATAAGGAGATTGATATCGAATTCTGCCAGAATAATAGACATTCTAAGAGTTTTGACAGAATACATACCACATGACCAGATTCTAACAGAATGTATTTCATTTTTCCTATCTTGCAATGTTTTTTTTTTACTTTTCCTATCTTGACAAATACGGAGATATTGAAATCGAATTCTGTCGAATTTAGTCTCTTCAAAACCTAAATCCACAAAAAAAAAAACATAATCAAATTTCAAATATTAAAAAATTTGGAGCATTCTAAAAGAATAACAACTGTAAGTTCTGATAGAATGTAGTAGACATCATACAATTGTAATTTATTCTAACAACATGCATTACTAGTTATTCTGTTAGAATATACTATCGTTATTCTAATAACATGCATTGCTCGTAATTCTGCTAGAATGCATTACCAGTTAAACAAAAATACTTGTTGGTCCGACTGGAGGGTTATGGCAGCGAGATGATGAACATCTGGCTACCAGGTGGGAGACGATGGAGGAGAAATAAGGAAGACGACGTGTGTTGTTACCCATATATAGATTGTACAATGAAACACCATACTTCTAATCGACATTTCATCGAACACCTTTTAGGCACACACTATATCATCACAGATTCTATAAGTTGTTACTCATTAGTCAAACATTTCATATAATATAAACACACATTTATACAGATAAATGCTTGCAGCAATTTTGTATCCTACAAATTCATATTCCAAATCAATTAGAAAGTATTACTTAAAAAAACGATTTCAAATAATCAATGGATTTCACAGATGAGTAGAGAAGCAATAAAATCGATTTCAACAAATCAATTTTTACGAAGAACTCGATTTCAAATAATCAATGGATTTCACCATGAAATTTAGTTTGATTTCAGTGAAATAAGAATATTATCGTAAAATGGACATTAAGTGAAGTCCCGAGCACAGTACGATCCTATTAAGCACATATTAACATGTATAGGCCTACAATTAGTGTCTAAAACCACTAACAAGCATAGGAAACACCCTTAAGATGTAGGAAACACTTACAATGAAGTGTTAGAATCAAGAATGAGCGACAAAAAGTAGTTCACGACCAACTACCATGGGTTCACGGCCCAAGATGTGTTCACGGCCCATGAACACATGAAGAGTTTATGGCCCAAGATGTGTTCACGGCCCATGAACACATGAAGGGTTTACGGCCCACTCATGAACATTTGAAGGGTTTACGGCCCATCTATGAAGGGTTCACGGCCGTGAACTCTTGAAGATCATAAAGATGGTGATGAAAGTGATGAATCAATGGATGAATGTGAAGCAATTTACATGAATATGATGAATAACAAAAGAAAAGGGAAGAATCACTTACTTTGGTGGGGGTGAAAAGAGGGTTTTTGTTGGATGAGTCTTGAGAGTGTCTTGAGGAGTTTTCGGCCAAGGAGGGAAGAAATGAGGAAAAATGAAGGAATATATATATATATATATACATATATATATATATATATATATATATATATATATATATATATATATATATATATATATATATATATATATATATATATATAGAGAGAGAGAGAGAGAGAGAGGGGTTCACGACCGTGAACCTAGTTTGCGGCCGTGAACACCCTTCGAAGAGTTTTTTGGTTCGATTTTCTCCCTCTAATCCCAAGCTAACACTTCTCAACATCCAACTCTTAAGTGTACTAGGCTTAAAGACTCTCAAACTGACCCTGAACACAATAAAGTGATAGTGGAAACAAGTCTCACTTTTATTGATTGAATTTTGATTTACAAAAAGAGATTTCGGGTTGTCATAGTGAGTGACTCCCATTATGTAAGAACTTGTATTGATCTTTTGGAGAGCATTAGTTTTAGAGAGAGAATTATTTCAAACCCATTTGTACTCTTTCTAACCAAACTAATGAGAGCTTAAAACAGATTTATTTAAGCCATGTGTTCATGATTTGTATGATGATTCACTAGATCTTTCTTATTCCACATTTGTCATCATAATCAACACCACTACAATTGGTATCAGACCGGGTGTTCTTGATTTTTCTCAAGAATTGATCCATGATGCCAATCTTGATTTGGTGATTCTTCATTTTGATTGTTGATCTTCGTGATTTAGAGATTTTTTTGGATTCTAGAAATCGAATTTATCATTGTTTCTACTCATAATTCGATTTTCTTCACTAGAATTCAAATGATTTTCACTTTCTCTCTCTAGAAAACCCATTCAAAAACACTTTCTCTCTCTAGAATTTTTTCAAGTGTTTGTGATCATGGTGTATTTGGATCATGATTCTTGGGTTGTGATCATTGAAGATGTGAAATACAAAGTTAATGAAAATCAATTCTATGGATTGTTGTTGAAAGGCGGGTTGATTGCATGAGATACTATGATTTCTTATGGAGGTTTGAAGGATGATCATGGAAGATTGATTTTTCAACCACTTTCAAAGATTGAATGCTTGGCTGAAAATTCCAAGATCATGTTATCTTGTACTAATAATCATACAAAAAGAAAAGAAAGAGAATTGTTTAATAAGCCATTCACTTCTATTATTGAAAACCCAAATGATCTTCTTATTCTTAAGTTTGTTGAAGTTCAAGACTATGGAGTTCAATGTGATGTTCTTGATGTTCTTGAAGTTCATGATAAGAAGATTCAAGTTGAATCTCATGAAGATCCAAAAGTTTTTTGCTCGATTGGAGTTCAAGCCGATGATATTTTGTGTTCTTGTTATTCGTTTGAAGGAATGATTTCTTATCGAAAGCCGGTAATCCAAGAAATTCAGAAGTATCAAACTCCAAAAGATTTGATTCAAACTTGTCAAGTTGAAGTTGTGGAAAGTGGGTTTGTTCATGAAATCAAATCTTCAAGATGCAAAAAGATGAGGAAGAAAAAGAAGAAAAGATTAAACGCAAAAACAAGCGGATTTACTCACAAAAATCATCAAATGTTATTGTGAAGCAAATTTGGGTTCCAAATCAACAATCTCCAAATGTTGCATTGAATTTGATGCCAAAACCCAAAAGTGTTGATGGTTCTTATGAAGATGTTCTTGGATCGTTGAAGAACACGTAGAACATGAAGAACGAGTTATACAACACGCATCGTGGGTGGTACAATGTTCAAATTGGAGATTTTCTCATTCCAACAAAAGAATCAAGATCTTCTAAATTTGTTTCATTCGTTGCAAATGGAACTCGGATCCTCAAAAAGGTATCTCAAATTCTCAAATGGATTCCAAAACGTCCATGATTTCGATTCATATTTTGCATTTTTCATTTTTGATCGATTTATCTCATTGGATCTAATCCGTTTCAACCCCATTGTTGATCCAACAAAATTTTTTTAGATCAAGCCCGAAAGAAGCATTTAATATTGTTTTGATTAAACCTTGAGCCCAATCAATTTTTTTTACTGTTCATCGATCCAAAAAAAGCCTAATTAATTCAATCACTTTGATCCGTTATTATGAATTAAACTCAAGTTGTCGTTCGTCAGTCAACATATACGCATGCATTTATTGGTTGTACCATCGAATCATCATCTTCATAATTGATTGTTTTTGAGTTCTTAATCTCGTTTTCTCATTTTTTTTTCTGATCGATGTTGTTAAGCTCAACAATGGAATTAGGGATTCTATAAGACTTTCAACAGGGCATCCCTGATGAAATAGTAGAACTTCATAAAATTATTCATAAGTCTTACATCAGGATAACACCTATATATACCAGGTGAGAGAGAGACCAACTAAAGGACTCATAATAGAAAAGAAACTGAAGCCCAAGAGTTTAGCATATGATGCAAAAATAAAAACGGAAACAAAATAAAGCAAAGGACTCAAAAAGACCCGTAACAATACCCTCCGCTTCCAAACAATCCTTGACCTCAAGGATTATAGTTGGCCCATACATCAAATTCTGGGAATCGTCTTTGTAGATCATTGTAATCTTCCCAAGTGCTATCTTCAATCTCTGTGTTAGTCCATTGAACTAGAACTTTCGAGCTAATCTTATTCTTTTTCTTCACCATTCTTTTATCCAAAATCTTCAAGGACAGAAGAATAAATTCCCACTTGTCAGACACAGGGGGTAATCCACTTACAAGGCTGTGATCTCCCAGTTTCTTCTTCAATAGGGACACATGAAATACATTATGGATCTTTGAGGAAGAAGGTAATTCCAATCTATAGGCGACTTTTCCCACCTTTCTATCACCCTAAATGGTCCATAATATTTTGCTGCCAATTTATGGAACACCCTTTTGTTTACAGATTGTTGTCGATAGGGTTGTAATTCAAAATAAACCTAATCCCCCAATGTAAGGACCCTCTCACTTCGGTGTTTATCTGCATGGAATTTCATTCGTTGTTGAGCTTTCGTCAAATTTTCCTTGAGTAGCCGGATGGTGGCCTCTCTAGCTTTCAGTGTAGCGTTTACAGACTGATTAGCTGAGTCCTTAGGGTGGTAATGAATGTAGTTGGGGGGTGACTGACCAAAAAGAGCTTCATACGACGACATACCCAGGCTGGAGTGATGAGACGTGTTATACCAAAACTGAGCTAAAAGGAGCCACTTGGCCCACGATGTGGGAGTATCTAAGGTAAAACACCTCAAGTAAGTCTCTAAGCATCTATTCACAACCTCCGTTTGATCGTCAGTCTCTGGATGGTATGCAGTAGAGTAGGCTAAGGTCGTCTGATGTGCTTTAAATAATTCCTTCCAAAAGTTACTTAAGAAGATTGGATCTCTATCAGATATAACCTTCGTCGGCATACCATATAATTTTGACACTTGTTCCATAAATACTTGAGCTACCATCGCGACGGTATATGGGTGCTTCAAGGCCATAAAATGACTGAATTGCTTAGTTTATCCACAACCACAAGTATTGTCGTGTTGCCTAAAGACTTGGGCAAACCTTCAATGAAGTATAGAGAAATGACCTCCCAAAATCTATTAGGTATCTCAATCGGTTGAAGCAACCCTGGATATGCCGACGTGTCATATTTGCATTGTTGGCAAACATGACATTCCCTTACAAAAGATCTTACATCAGCTTGCATTCTCTTCCAATAGACTGAATTTGAAAGCCTTTGTGTTGTTGCGTGGACTCCAGAATAACCCCCATATGCGCTTGAATGAAAGAATGTAATGAGGTCCTGTTTAAGTATCTTATCATCCCCCACAACCAACCTTCCTTGCTTCATGAGTGACCCATTAACCATGGAGTACTTGCTCCCTATAGTCGAACCATCTTTGAGTGCATCAATTATTCCTTGTAGTTTTCCATCTGTATAGACACTTTCTCGAATTTTATCTTGCCAGCCCGAGAGAATGCTTGATATGGCCATACAAGTGGTTGGTGGCAAAGGAGTCGATCTTCTTGAAAAAGCATCTGCTACCACGTTTTCCTTTCCCTTTTGGTATTGCACAGAGTACTGCAGGCCCATGAGTTTGCTTAACCATTTCTGCAAGGTAGGATTGCACTCCTTTTGCTCAAGTATATGCTTCAACGCTTGGTGATCCATCTTTATAACAAAGGGCTTGCCTAACAAATATCCCTTCCACCTTTGGATGGCAGCTACTATAGCTAGTAATTCCCTTTCATATGTGGCTAACATTAAATGTTTAGGGCCCAAGGCCTTGCTGAAAAAGGCAATAGGGTGATTATTTTGAATTAACACCGCACCTATACCCACACCCGAAGCATCTGTCTCGATGATAAATGGTTTGTCAAAGTTAGGTAAGGCCAACACCGGAGTAGAAGTCATAGCTTGCTTTAATTCATGTAAAGCTTCATGAGCATCTTGACCCCAAATAAAACACCCCTTTTTGAGCAAATTCGTTAGAGGTTTTGCTATCTTTCCGTAATTCCTTACGAACCGCCTATAGTATCCAGTAAGACCCAAAAATCCTCTCAACTCTTTAATATTTTTTGGTTTTGGCCAAGTCACCATATCTTCAATCTTTTTTGGGTCCGCTTTAACTCCATCAACACTAATCACGTGGCCTAAATAGTCCACTTGTCGGCTGCCAAAAGAGCATTTCGAAAATTTGGCGAATAAGGATTGTTGTCTCAGAATGTCAAGCACCATACCCAAATGTTGTAAGTGTTCCTCCCAACTTTGACTGTAAACGAGGATGTCATAAAAAAAAACTAAGACAAACTTCCTTAAATATGGTTTGAAGATTGAATTCATTAAATGTTGAAATGTTGCCGGGGCATTTGAGAGGCCAAAAGGCATAACGACAAACTCATATAACCCCTCATGAGTCCTAAAAGCAGTTTTTTTAATATCTGTTTCCCTCATCCTTATTTGATGGTAGCCGCTCCGCAAGTCTAGCTTCGAAAAATAGCAAGCTGCATGCAATTCATCAATAAGCTCTTCAACAATAGGTGTAAGGAATTGATTCTTTACTGTGAGATGGTTGAGTTTTCTATAATCAACACAGAACCTCCAATTTCCATCCTTCTTTCTTACCAGAACCACCGGTGAAGCAAACTTGCTATGACTTGGTCTGATCACACCAGAATTTAACATCTCTTGTACCAACTCTTCAATTATAGTTTTTTGTAGGGCCCCATATCTATATGCTTTTAAATTAACTGGATTGCTTCCCTCCTTTAATATGATACCATGATCTCGTTGCCTGGTGGGTGGCAAGGACTTCAGGTTTGCAAACACATCTTCAAAAGCATTCAACAACGATTCCATCTCATGTCTCATAGGTTCAAAGTCGTCAGCAACTTCTAACTTGATGGACCATAATTGAGATGGTCCCTCAATGGACTCGAAAAGGTATGCTTGATCTTGATCCCACTCCCCCTGAAGCGTCTTAACAATAGAATTCCCCAAACAGCCTTTATGTGCCCCTTCCATCCGAATAGTTCGGTTCTCATTATTCCATAAATAACTCCTTGAAGTTACATGTTATATCCCCAAGCGTTGTTAGCCATTGAACTCCTAATACAACTCCGAATCCTCCAATCGGCATGGCTAGGAAATCCCCCTTGAATGACACTCCATGGGTACACCAGGATACTTCTTTACACACATAATGAATAGACAATTTAAACCCATCCGCTACCGACACATTACGGGGTTTAGTGGGTGTAAGCTTGAGGCCGAGCCTTTTAGCCCACACCAAGTCTATGAAATTGTTGGTACTACCACTATCAATAAGCATCAATAGAGACTGTTTCTTCACTATACCCCACACTTGAAGAGTCTGGGGACCCAAAGAACCCAGTAAAGCGTGAATGGAAATTGTAGTTTCCACTGTCACACCTTCGTTTATTTCGGTATCAACCAAATCATGGACCCCTTCTTCGTCAATAAAATTCTCTTGCTCTTCCGGACAAATAAGCATAAAGAGCCTACTGTTGCACTTATGCCCTGGTGTGTATCTTTCGTTGTAGTAAAAACATTGATTATTCTTCCTCCGTTCTTCAAGTTCCTTTTTAGATAGTTGTCTCATCGGTGATCCCTTATAATGGGTGTTAGAATGGAAGTTGTGCGTATTTTTAGGAACATACCTAGGTATGGTTGAGTTCTGGTTATTATATCTTCATGGATTATAGGGAGAGGGTCGTGAATTGTTGTACGACGAGACATGGGGAACATATGGAAGGAACTTAGGTGCAGGAAGTAAAGAGGGTGCTGGAGATGAAGAAACATTTTTGTTTCTGGCACTGAGGTTAGAAGTTTGTTGAGTGAGATTGATATACTCGGGAGGTTTTGGAGGGTTTAATCCCCATAATGAATATAAGGTGCCTTCCTGTAGTCTGGCTAATTTCATTGCCTGACATAAGGATTTGGGATCCAATAACTGGACTGTATGCATAATCTCATTTGAGAGTCCTCCGATGTACAAATCTAGTAGCATATCTGTTGGAACACTGACTTGATTACGAAGGGCATTAAATTGGAAATTGTAATCTCTTACGGTCGAAGATTGTTTGAGATTCCGGAGTTCAATCAAAGGTTTAGATACCACTCCCTCAACAAATTGTTCCCTAAGCTCCTGTAAATATGTCTTCCAGGACACTTGATTGCCTTCCGACTCCTTCATAAATCCCTGGTGCGATTGGAGTGCCCGACCCTTCAAATGAATTGCTACCAAACGAATTTTCATGTCCTTTGGAGTATTGTCCAATTCAAAAAACTGGTTGCACTTATAGTGCCAATCTTTGAAGCCATCACCATCAAACGATGGGAATTCTAATTTAGTCATCCTATTCACCAATTGGTACCCCTTCGTGCCATGAATTGCAGATGTTCCCCCTGCCCCTTCATCACCAAAGTATGCCCCAGACCCCTCTCTATCCAAGAAGTCAGATGGGTTTGCACCTGCTCCTTTCACCCCCTTTTTCCCTTGCGCTATGACCAGAGCGTTAACCGTGGTTGTCAATTCAGCCAGACTTGCCTGAATCGCCTGCAATGTTGCTTCTTGACTCTAAATCTTACGACTAACCTCTTCATACTTCTCCATTATTTGTGCGTTCGTGACCCTCACCATACACCGAAGGCATAGGATGGCATCTCTGATACCAATGTTAAGCTCAACAATGGAATTAGGGCTTCTATAAGACTTTCAACAGGGCAACCCTGATGAAATAGTAGAAGTTCATAAAATTATTCATAAGTCTTACATCAGGATAACACCTATATATACCAGGTGAGAGAGAGACCAACCAAAGGACTCATAACAGAAAAGAAACTGAAGCCCAAGAGTTTAGCATATGATGCAAAAATAAAAACGGAAACAAAATTAAGCAAAGGACTCAAAAAGACCCGTAACAGATGTTGAATGCTAATATGAAAATGGGATTCGATTTCATATGATTTGGAACATGATGAAATTGATTTTATACAAGTTCACATGAAGAAATCGTTAAATTGGTTCTTGATTTTGATGACCTTGTACAAAGAACACATGAATGTGATGAAGAACAGTTGGATAATCATGTTTTGATCCAAAATTTGTTGTTTGAATCATCAATTTCTTGTTTGTTGATTGTTTGACTTCGAAAAAGTCAAACTGTGAAAAAGTCAAAGTCTAGATTCAAGAGATGAATCGATGAATTTGAGGCTGAAATTGGTTAATTTCGAAAGTGATTGGGATTGTGTTCTTGATGATGACGGCTGTGATGTTCGACACTAGTGAGTTGATTTGGAAATCGATGAATGATTTTGGCTAATGGATTGATTTTGAAGGCAATAAAAACGAAGTTTAGTTGTTGATTTCAAATGATTAAAGGTCATGTTGATTCGAAATTGGAGCATCACGGTTTACAGTCGAATGGTTGTAAGTCAATGTGCGAAGGGTCGAATTTGCTTGGGTTTGATATCGATGTGTAAATAGCGAAGTATGATTTTGAAGTCGACTGGGACAAAAGAACTTGATATAGATGATTGGGTTATTTTTGATTTCGAATAGTTTGAATTGGAATCAAGAGTCGAAGACTATGTTTGAATGAAAAGCGAAGGGTCCCTGTGTTGTTGATGATTTGGAATCAAGATGTAAATTCGAAGTATTTGGGGTCGATGGTTGGTTGATTGTTAATAGCGAAGACTTAATTTGGGATTAAAATGGAGTTTTTGAAAGAAAAAGCGAAGCCAAGGTGTTAAGTCGAACGGTGTTAATGTCGATTGTTTGATAACGAGTAACGAAAAGTTGTCATTGTAGTTCGTTAGCGAAGCGTTGTCGATGTTCAAATGTGATTTGTTAACGAAGCCTTCTCAATGAACAGTGACTTCGTTACCTGTATCACGAATTGGGGAAGAAAACATACAAGTTTCGAATTGGGTCCCTGCACTTTTGATGAAATGACACAAATGGTCCAGATTCGAGTAACAAATTGTGAAGAATGGAAATATTTCTCATGTAGTCCCTGAAGTTTCGAATGGTTGGCAGAAATTACCCAAATTCGAAAGTGGACTAACAAAGTTGAGAAATTGAAAAATTTACGAGTTTAGCCCCTACAGTTAATGCAAATTTACGCTTTTTGCCCAGTTTCGCAAATGGGGGAGTGTTTCGCATCTTAGGTTGTTTTTGGCGCAATGGGTCCCTGCAGAATTCAAAAAGTGACAGTTTTTATCCGGATTTTGGAAAATCTTGCAACTCTCACCCAAAAGTCGAAAATTTTCACAAATTGGAAAATTTTCAAGGCTTTTTCATGATTGTTTTTCCATGCAAGTTTTTTAGTGTTTCATTTTTGGTACACTTCAAGGGGGAGTTTTGTGAAGATTATTCCTTCGGAGCTTCTCACCCTTAATGAGTTTTATAATCATTTTTTGATTATAAAAAGGGGGAGAATGAAGGGTAGGTATTCGAAGCTTCGGGTATTCATTTGCGGATTTGAAGACTGATATCATTTCGAGGAGGAGTTTGGTCTTGATCGTGCGAGCTCGTTGGATATTGAAGCCGGGACATCCAATCCTAACTTTGAGGGGGAGAATGTTAGGGTGTAAAGTCATGCTTGGATGTGAAGTGTTAGTGCTTACCCTCTTGTATGTGTAAATGGGTTGAGTCTTTCCTATAAACAGGAAGTGAGTGACTCCCATTATTTAAGAACTTGTATTGATCATTCGGAGAGCATTAGTTTTAGAGAGAGAATTATTACAAACCCATTTGTACTCTTTCTAACCAAACCAATGAGAGCTTAAACCAGATTTATTTACTCCATGTGTTCATGATTTGTATGATGATTCACTAGATCTTTCTTATTCCGCATTTGTCATCATAATCAACACCACTACACACAAATGTCCTATTTTACACCCCTATTTATATATATATATATATATATATATATAATTGACAATAGAATTATACATATGGCCATGAGAAATCAAAACCTACTAAATAGATCCTTTAAGATAGATTTTATTGTTAGGTAAAATATGAAAGGTTGAAAACATGTGGCTATGCATGTGAAATAAAAGAATCAATTGTTGGACGGCTAATGTGAATGGAAGGAAATTCAACGTCAACATTTGCGGCTTTCACATTTGAGTACTATTGTCACGACGACTCAACATTTGCGGCTTTCACATTTGAGTACTATTGTTACGACGACTCAATTTCATGTGCAAATTGCGGCTCTCTCACCTATATATATCCATGTATGTTTTGCATATTTTGTGTGCAAAAACTTGAGAGAACATCAAGTGTAGAGTGTCAAGCCAATTGTAATCTTGTGAGTTTTAATAAAATTCTCTAGTTGCAGCCCGTGGATGTAGGATTTGCACCGAATCCGAACCACGTAAAATCCTTGTGTTCTTCTTGCTTTATTTTCGTGAGTTTGTGTGTGTGTGATAGTGTGTTTCCGCTGCGTGTACCCGGTCCAGTTTCTAACAACTGGTATCAGAGCCCGGTTAGCGAGGTTTGGAGGGTACGATCGTTTTTTTTTCTCACGCACGAGTGTACCTGATTTGTATCTTGTTTGTCGTAATGGCTGAAGACAAGGTTGTAATCGAAAAGTTCAACGGTTCTGATTTTAGCTGGTGGAAAATGCAATTAGAAGCATTGCTATGTCAGAAAGACTTGGACATGGTACTCGGAGAAAATGGAAAAAGCTTTTGAAGATGCGTGGAACTCAAAGGACAAGAAAGCCAAGGCGGTTATTACATTGTCATTGACGAAGAGCGTTGCTTTCAACATCATGAATGAAACCACGGCGCGTGGTATGATGGAGGCTCTGTCAAATATGTATGAGAAACCATCGGCGGCTAACAAGGTGTTCTTGATGAAGGAGTTGTTCACTACAAGGATGAATGAGGAAGGCTCAGTTACGGTTCACATTAACAATCTAAATTCAATTCTGTCTAGATTATCATCTGTGGGAATTAAATTTGATAACGAGACTCAAGCATCACTGCTACTAGCTTCTCTACCTGATAGCTGGTCCGGAACAGTTACTGCTGTTACGAGTTCCGTGGGGACCAGTGGTATGACTTTTGAAGGGGTTAGAGATTTGGTTCTAGGCGAGGATATCAGACGCAAGAATCAAGGTGGATCTTCCTCTTTTGATTTATTAAATGTCGGAAGAGGTAGAGGGAATAGCAGGAATAGTGGAAGCAGTGGGAGTCGGGGAAGAAGTTCATCTAGAACTAAGAAGAATGTGAAGTGCTGGAACTGCCAGGAGGTGGGACATGTTAAGAGTCAATGTCCAAAGAAAGAATTGAACATTGCCGGTGCTGAGAGTGTGTCTGAGGATGATGCATTGATACTCAGTATGGAAAGTTCTGTAGACTCTTGGGTCATGGATTCAGGGGCTTCGTTTCACGCCATGGACAACGGGGAAACGATGGTGAATCTAAAAGAAGGAGATTTTGGAAAGGTACGTTTGGCAAATGACGAGATGCTTCAGGTAACGGGCATGGGAGATATTGATTTGGTTACTTCATTGGGAACTACATGGAGCCTGAAGGATGTCAGGGTGATTCCGGAGCTGAAGAAGAAATTGATTTCTGTTGGTCAGCTGGATAAACAAGGACTGGAAGTAAGGTTTGGTGGTGGTAAATGGAGGGTGATCAATGATAATCTAGTGATTGCTCATGGTATGAAGTGTGGGTCATTGTATATGGTTGAGGTATCTGCTGAGGGAAGTATGACCGTCCCTGTTAAGCAAGACAAAATCTGGTTCGCTAAATCTACGGCTAAGAGAGTTCATTTTGCAAACATGAATTCTGGAGCCAAGGGGATGTTAGCTGAACGAGTCAGAAATTCTAAACCATTCAGGAGATTCTGTGACAGTGGGAGCACGGGGTGTGTTTCGGGTATAGTTACAAAGAGCCGTTGGGTTTTTTGAAGACTAAGACTGAAAAAGTCTCTCCTGTTGAAAGTTTGCAAAGTTGGGAGAGTGTTAGTGGTCCTCGGTGTATCTCTGGATCTGGTGGAGTGTCCAAACCGGTTGAGACAGAGGATGAGTCGGTGGTGGGATTAGCCACGACTGAGTTGGAGCTAGTGGGAGCTTCAACTGTCCCTTCTAGTACTTGAAGATGAGGGGCGGCTGCAATTAGAGAAATGGGACTAAGTTTAGCTTGTTCTTAGGAACTGGAGGCTTGGAAGACTTGGTTGTTTTAAGATTACTGGAGTTGGATGACAGAGACAGACCATGTTGTTCAAACTTTCAAGTGGGAGATTGTTAGGTAAAATATGAAAGGTTGAAAACATGTGGCTATGCATGTGAAATAAAAGAATCAATTGTTGGACGGCTAATGTGAATGGAAGGAAATTCAACGTCAACATTTGCGGCTTTCACATTTGAGTACTATTGTCACGACGACTCAACATTTGCGGCTTTCACATTTGAGTACTATTGTTACGACGACTCAATTTCATGTGCAAATTGCGGCTCTCTCACCTATATATATGCATGTATGTTTTGCATATTTTGTGTGCAAAAACTTGAGAGAACATCAAGTGTAGAGTGTCAAGCCAATTGTAATCTTGTGAGTTTTAATAAAATTCTCTAGTTGCAGCCCGTGGATGTAGGATTTGCACCGAATCCGAACCACGTAAAATCCTTGTGTTCTTCTTGCTTTATTTTCGTGAGTTTGTGTGTGTGTGATAGTGTGTTTCCGCTGCGTGTACCCGGTCCAGTTTCTAACATTTATCACCATTTAACAATTGTCACTGCTATATGATTTAGCAAGCTGCCAATCTACATGACGTCACGTTGTCATAATCCACATGGCATTGGTGTCATCCATGCTGATTTTAATTTTTTTTTCAATTATCATTATCATAATTAGTAAACCCACATGTGGGTATGGTGATGAAGATGAACGTCGATAGCATGTATGATGGCCAACCATATCTATAAAGATGACGGGCTTAGGTAACAATTATGTATAAAAGAGAGTTGAAGATGGAGATAGATAGAAGAGGAGAGGGAGATAAACATCGTAATCTGATAGGGTTTAATTTAGGGTGGTGTGGGTGGGCATTTATATATTCTTATTATTATTTAAAATTAAAACCAGTTAGAGAATAAGATAAAATAATTTAAACGTATAAATGTCGTTTTACATATGTAAATGACCAACCGCACAAGAAACTGAAACCACATGAACAAACACAGAGTTTTCATAGTTGTCCTCAAACTAGCTTGTTCTGGCAATCACGGGAACAAATCATGTAATTTTGTGTTAATTTAAGGGATAATGTCACTCAAAAAGCCATTATCATAAAATCGAAAGGGTTGTCTGCTATCACTTATGACGTGGCAACCGGGTTGGCATTTTTGACAAGATAACATGTCTATGTGGTGCTTATATAGGGTCCACATGGATTTTTATATACAACTTTATTTGCTTTTAATAGCATCTTTGCCTTAGACCTATGTGTGTGTGTGCGCGCACGCACGGGCAAAGCAAAGCTAAGCAAACCTGAAACCCTTTGATCTTTTCTTTTTATTCACTCTTCAGTTGAGACATTCAAGACTCAAGAATAAGCATTCAAGAGTAAGAACAAAATTCAAGCTTCAAGAAATAGCCTTTACATGAAGAACAAAATATTTTTACGATGACCACATACCTAAATTCATTATATTTTCGTCCTTTAAAAAACCCAAAAAGAAAAACATCAGATGAATTGGGAGGATAGGTACATCAGAATCGTGTTGCCGCCCTCTTGCCGCCGCCTGACCCTTATTCGAGCCATCCATGCTTTTTTGGCATAAAACGTACAATAAAAACATTTATAGTGTTTATATGTTTATGTATTTAAAGTTCTTTTATTGACATTGTATTATATAAACAATGATTGTTTTATTTATTTATTTTGTCACAATCAATTATAAAAAGGATGTTGTTATTTCTTAAAAACCGTTGGTAGCCATATAAAATGCCCTTGTAAATCTTAGATTTTATATCCCTTTTCAGACAAACTGTTTATTATGAGTCTCCAAATATAGACTCTTTATATATCATCAATCTATAGCGCATATGAAAACACAATTTGTAGCACATATGACAACTGAATGATGTGAGTGAAGTGTCTTTGTTAGTTTACTCAGAACAATTGTTTGAGTGTTGAAATTGGGCATATGTGTGGAGGAAAACAAGGTTTGCGAAGGTTGGAGAGGGCTACTTCAACCAAAAGGTGGAATGAAAATTGATGAGATAAAAAATATTAGTAGTCAATTCGATTGTTATTGCATAACCTTAATTTGTAGCAATTTGAAGGAAAGTGAAAGAACTTTGGGTTAGAAAGCTAAAGGGATGGTTATTGATTGTTAGTTTTCAAGTATATGCAAAAGTAAAATACCAAGTTATACTTCAATAATTAATGCAAAGAATTATATTTCTTATTAAATGATTAAATTATATAGTCATGGTAACATTTTAGTTTTCATGCTATTTTACCAAATTGGTTAGATAAATTGAAATTTATTTGATGACAATAACAATATAACCTCATAAATTAGTATACAACCCCAATTTGTCACATAATTTAAAGCTTGTTTGGTTTACAGAATTCTAAGGAATTTGGAGGAACTGGAATGTAAGTTTCGGTAAAATTTTTGTTTTGTTGACAAAATTAAAAAATTAGAATTCTTTAGATTCCATTAAATTTTGTATCCGAAGGAATTAGTCATTCTTTAGCTAAAGACAAATATTTTAGATTTCGTTTCTTATGTTTAATTATAAAGAAAAAAAAACCCTCCCAAACTCTCTTTATTTTATCCATGATTTATCAAATAGATATATTGTCATCCCCTACCCCCACCCCACACCACAAACCTAACCCAAAGTTCCACACCTACAAGCAAGGGCGGAGCCATCTTAGACTAGCTATAGTAGGCCCAATTTCATTTTTTTCATTTTAAAACAGATTGTGCCCGTCGCTTCTTTGGTAAAAAGATAAAAATTGACCAGCACTTAATGATTAATTCAATTGGTGATTCTACCTCGTTGATTAAATAGTAATTAAAATTAAAAAATAACAAATTTATATAAATTTCAATCATAAAAAATAACATGATACCATTTGTTTATGCTATTTTTTCTCATGTTAAACTTGTCTAATTTTTCTTAATTTGGCTATCCTCTAATTAGTTTTTATTATATATATATATATATATATATATATATATATATATATAATTAACTTGTGAGGAACACCCTAATTTTTCTTTATTTGCCTCTGCCCTTGTCTACAAGTAAGGCTACACAGAGTACTTTCATGACTCAACTCGTAAGATGACTTGGCAAGGCCAAGTTGTGCATGAACACTGCTCCTAGCGCCCACAAGTATGATGTATCGTGGGTCGACTTACGCTTCATTACAAGGGAGAGAAGGTGGTAAACGGTCATATAACCGTTTTTTAACGTTGCCGAATATATAAAAATATTTATCCAATGTACCAATAAATACCATTTACTTCATACACTACAATTGCTAATTCTTTCTCTCTACACATAATTTTCATTCGCCAAACATCCAAAAATAGATCAAAATTCAAACACCCCAATTATAACCACTTCACCCACAAACGCATATTCACTTAACACAACACCCAAATTTTGAATGATCGCCAGAGGGTTTATGAACATGCTACTTCCAACAAACTAACCTATTCCATAACCAACCCTTTTTCAATAACCATTCTAACAAAACTACTTCAACAATCAATCCCTACCAGACACTAAACCAATTTCAACACCCTTAAACCCAACCTTCCCAACAACCACCTTCCCAACCCCAATCACCTTACAATGATGATATCGAAAGGGTGACGAAAATTCAACCAAAATCATCAAGAATGAAACCCAAAGAAAAGAGAAAACCCCTAAAAAGTATTTGGATGAAGATGTGGAAACAACACTATGAAAAGATTAGATTTCAATCTCTTTAGATGATATAAAGGGAAATACCCACACCGGGACGACAATTTGGAACCATGTTCTAACATACTTCCACTCGTAAATGAGAAAGGGTAAATACCGGAATTATGATGGTTTCAACGGAAAATGGCACGAGCTAAGAGCTACTTTTAACAACTTGAAAGGAATCTACCTCAACCTCACAAGCATGGGTCGAAGTGGCTGTAATGATTTCAACATTTTAAGCATCGTTCTTCAAGAATACAAAACCACCCACGATGGTAAACCCTTTAGACACCAAAAGGAATGGACTATTATGCGAGAAGGTCTAAATTGGTCCCTTGACCTCGCTTAGTTACTCGCAATCCACCGTTTCAACAAACGAGCGAAAACTTCAGAGTCGGATATGCGGGTTTTGGATTTGACATCAACGATGATGATGATGATGATGATGATGATGCTAACGACAACAAGCGACAAGAAGTCAACCTACGACAACCGATCTGTGTAACGTCCTAAAATTTCAACAAAAATTTTCATTTTTAAAATAAGAGTTAAAACCCAAAAACCATTTCCCAAAATTAAGATAAAACATTCATTGGTAAAAACATAACACACTATGTCCAAAAATCTTAGCAATAATAAATCAGAGTCATCGTGTAAAATCATATCAACGAAAATCTCCAAAAACAAATCTCATGGATGCAATACAGTGAGGTCACGCTCTTCCCCTTGCCACTAGAACAATTTGAAAACATTTAAATTCCACAAGTAAGCACAAATATTTGTGATTTCCCCAAGATATTGTATATCTTATCATAACATGTGGATTCTATAGTCTAACCATAGTCTTATGTCTACTTATGATTGCTATAGTCCAACTATAGTCTTGACTGCTATCGTACAACCATATTCTTTCATACAACTACAACAGTTCAACTATATTCTTTCATACAACTGATATTGTCTAACAGTAGTCTTTCATACAAACATACACTATGTACACAAAGATATACAATATCACATGTACTATAGTGACAAAACTCACTTGATAGGAAAGCTGAAGATATTGCACATGAATCCTCAAATAATAAGCTATACGAACCATCTAAATAAAACAAATGTAACACCCATAAAATTTAAGCAAAATTTTAACCTTTCTAAAACACTTAACAACCATTCAACATTACATATTTTGTTTTCAAAATAATAATTATCAGAGTATCCCAGTATCAAATCATAATATCATAACAACAGGAGGAGCGGTACGATAATGCCTTTGCCTTCCCGCGATCACCAGAAGTACCTGAAACAATAAATTGAAACTGTAAGCCCGAAAGCTTAGTGAGCTACACCCAAAATACCAACCTCAACAATATCATAACCATATCATATACAAAACACTGAACAGCCATGCATCTCGAGTCTACAGTATGACTGGTCCGCCCTCACCGGGCCTTCAGTCCACACCTGGTCCACCCTCTGAGTCTACAGTCTGACTGGATCGCCCACGCCGGGCCTTCAGTCTATTTGGTCCACTCCCCGAGCCTCGGCACGTCTGTACCGCCCTCTCGGGGCCTTCAGCCTATCTGGACCGCTCGTCGGGCCTTCGGCCTGACGATGTGCCCTCCCGGGTCTGCAGTCTATCCGGTCCGCCCTGGGTATGTTGGCCTACAGCACAAAGGAGGACCCGCCTCAACCCAACCGCCATACCAACAACATGTGCACATAAACAGATAATCACATAACAGTCCATAAATAACCAAACCGATCTAACAGATCATATAGCATAACAACATCCTAACCAGAATACCGACCTAACCGGTCACTAACATAACATCATCCTATATACCAGGATACCGACCTAACCAGGTCACTAACATAGCCTCATCCTATATACCAGGATACCGACCTAACCAGTTCACTAACATAGCATCATCCTATATACCAGGATACTGACCTAACCGGGTCACTAACATATTACTGTCCTAACTACCAGGACACAGATCTAACAGATCAAAAGCATATCAAACAATTACCAGAATACAATCCGAGAAAGGATCGGCCTTGGTGCCTTAGACCATATTGATATAGTGAGGATAACTCACCTCGAAATGCCGAACCGTAGAGATAAGATCAAACCCCCGAGTCACAGTCCCGAACTCCACCACCTATAACCACCATAGGACCAAATTCATAAATTCTCGAATTACCAAAATACCCTCAGGAGACAAACAGGTCAATTCTTGGTCAAAGTCCAAGTCAACTGTCAAGGTCAACAGTCCATGTTGACCTTAACTCATCGAGTACTCTCAGCTACTCGCCGAGTTCCTTACATAACTTGGCAACTCGCCGAGTCACTCGCCTGACATGCCGAGCCCAAGGCAATCTTCATCGGACTCGCCGAGCCCACGGCTATCTTCATCGGACTCGCCGGGTCGACCATGCCACTCGCCGAATCCCTTCAGACCTTCTTCCATACAGATGCTTTTTAAGCCATGCAAAGGCTCCATATTGTAGATCCAACTTTCTCAGGCATGCTTATCACGTAAAGTTGCAAACTTTACGTGCATGCAAAACTTTAGAGCCTTAAAATGACAAAACTAAGATTACAATGAAGTCTAACACTTGAGGGGAGGTCCATAATTGTCAAAGCTGGCAATTTTATGGCCTTAGAGACCGAGAGAGTCCAGATCTGAAGTTGCAAACTTCAGATCTTATCTCAATCACAAGAATAGCTTCCTAAAAACCATCCAAAAGAGATCTAGGAAGGAATGAGCCATAGATCAGTTTGATACCTTCAAATGAGTACCCACTGAAGTAGTTCTCTGATTCCCCACGAGTCCCGTGCTTCAATCTACTTGTTTTCCTCAAGCTCTTCTCCCCAAAATCCTTCTTCAAGCTTAAATACACACCAATGTAGCATACACACACGAATTAGGGTTTTGGATCGTCAAGAGGCTGTAAAGGGGAGGCTGGGGGGCCAATTATCCTTTAAATAGGGTGCAAAACCCCGAAATTAGGGTTTTTCCTCCACCAGCTCCTACTCGTCGAGTCCCTTCTTGGACTCGGTGAGTAGGTCACTTAAACGCGTGGCCCACCCGCTGCTACTCGGCGAGACAATCAACCAACTCGTCGAGTAGACCTCGAAATCATGAGAATTTATAACCTTAAATTGATACTCGGGAAATCGGGGTGTTACAACAAAGGCCAAATCCTCCGTCTAATGTTCAAATTCAACAAAGTTTGTCCAAAAGTCAAACTTGTCAATGGGATGCGACCTAACTCCTGGATGCGTCGTGATCACTAGAAGACAAAATAGTCGTGAATCCAGTTCAATCTGATGGGTTTTATACAAACAATCCTATGTGTGCATGCAACCCTAGATACAGATCTATGTTTTCACTATTAGATACACAACATTATGAACACATGAAGAACCCTAGCATGCTCTTAGTAATTTCGAAATTCATGAAGTAGAAGGGATTACATACCTCTTGTTGTTATGTTGTAATAACAACTTAAATCTTCAATCTTCTTGTCTTTGAAAGCAAGTACCACAAGTGTAGTACCTCTAATGGCTCACAAACACCAAGAACAAATGGAGAGGCAAGAGAGAGAGAGGGGAGAGGCAGAAAATCGGCTCTAGGAACTTCTAGGATCAAGTGGCCAATTTTCCTAAGCCAAGGGGTCCTTATATAGGTGTAGGGATTAGGGTTTCAGTCCTTATCCTTATCTGGTTGCTTGCCCACCAAGCAGCCCATAAGATAAGTCCAGAAGCCTTATCATGGACGAATTCTAGGGCCTTATCCCCTTGAATTCGTCCACCCTATCCCATAGGGCATCCATTGCCCTACTTTGCAACTATCACATAATTACAATTCAGGCCCCCTAGTTTAGTTAACTTCTTTTAATCACAAAATTAATTCTTGACCAATGTCAACTAAATAAATATGATTTCTCTTTTAATATATTATTCTTATAATATATTAATAAACCATAATAACCTCTTTCTCTATCATTTCTCCAGTCAAGTTGCTTTGGTGAAGGCAACCCAAAAGGATCATGCACAACCGGGTCAAGTACTTACCAAATATGGTTACGGGCTTAGACACTAATCCAACACAATCCTCATGTCGCGACCCATCCATGGTCGTTTCTTGCTTTTCGAGGCAAAATCTTTCTTCTTATTAAGCATTTAATTCCTTAAAACTAAGGCTTCAAATTTCTAGAACACATCAAAATGTGGTCTTAATGTATAAAGTTTCCAACTTTATCTATTTTCATGCCTCAAACACCACCAACTCTAAACCTAGGTCTAAAATGGATCCAAAATGCCACAATCATCACGAATGGTTCATATGGGAAGATAAACATGTACTTAAAACACAAAAAAGGGTCAAAAAGATCAATCAAAACCGCCTTTGGGTCTGGAGTTTTCCAAACTCCCAAGGAATCATGACAAAAAGAAACCAACCAAGATAAAAACCTATATATAAGGCACCAAGAATCCAAGAGACCAAGAATAGCAATCCACTTCTTCAAATCCCACTCTAAGGCACCAAGAATCGAAGAGACTAAGGTATGTAGGCAAGGGTTTCATGCACATGAGTATTCTATGGTTGGACGTTGATAGAAGAGGAAAACCTAAATGTTAGCTCCTTTAAATAGGGTCCATATATTGAAACTTGGGTTTTTGTGCAAATAGAGGTGTCACACCTCGACCCATTTATGGTCACGTTGTGCATAATGGTTTACTTTTCATGTCATGAACAAGGTTTTGTCGCGTCGTGAAGTTGCTTCCCTTAAAAACCCTCATTTTTGTATCATATGGAATTAAACAACTTGTATATAAAACATACCCGAAAAGTAGGCATTATAATGGGAAGGGACAAATCGAAAAGATCAACATCATCATCAACAAAGGATAAAGGAAAAAAGCATCGTTGAAATGGATGTCATGAAAATGCATTCGAAAAATCTTGACAATCATCTTGTTTTTCTTCAAGAAAAGTTTGATTTAATAACTTTAACTCGAGAGGAGAAACAAACACTTAACAACTTCAAAATTATAAACATGTCTCCCCATCCGCATCTTCCACCCGATCAACTCGACATTTTTAACAAGCTCCAACAAAAAATGCAAGACAAATATAAGGATGATAATTTTCAGGTTTTAATGCAATTTTTAATTTTAGTGTAACGTTTTTTCAATCTGTTCTTTAGGTTTTACTATAAATTTTTATTTTCCGTTTTAATAATGTAATTTTTTTTAGTTTAATGAAATTGTTATTTTGTATTAGAAAAGGCTGTGTTTTTATTAAAATTTCATAATTTAGATAAATAAAAAATAAATGCATATAGAATATGTGGAGTGATAACTATTTCCAAAGGTTAGTAATGATGTAGTTGGAATGTAGTGAATCTGATGTGGCGTTGAGGTGGAACATTTTTTTGAGTAAGAACCTTGTGGACCACACCTTATAGCCTAAACACACTTTCATACACATGCCAACACCAACAACCTCATACCATCCCACCCTTCCCCACGCCCAAACACCTCAAACCACACCTACACCCATACATACAAGTAAACAAACATGCATAAACACACCAACACCAACAACCCCACACCACCCCACCCTTACCCACACCTAGACACCCCACCCCACACCTACCCCCACATCTATAACGCCATGCTACACATGGATGCCAGTGACCACCCCACCTTAGCTACACCAACAACCATCCCCATAATCCCAAGCCAAAAACTGATGCCATGCTCACCCTCATCTCTACATCCACACACACTCGCTCATACCCATGCCGATGCCATGGAGCCCACATAGGTTTGAGTGGGTAAGAATTTAATTATTGAAAGTTTTATCTTTTTTATTAAAAACAATAAAAAGGTGTTTTAATTATATGGCATAATTTACTTTCCAAGTCCTTTGACAAACCTGCAAACCAAACGAAAATATATTCCATTAAATGTCACCCAAACACATACGAAATACCAATTCCTTCAAATTGCAATTTGTGACATCTTCAAATTTACGGTCATTTTAAAACTTTTATTTATGCTCATTTTAAAACATAGTATTTCTTTTGTTTGCGGAATTGGTCCCAAAATTATTATTTCAATATGAGATAATTTTAGCATTAAACATTTATGAAGAAACGTTTGATATTGATATCTTTTCAAAACCTGGGATGTCATAACTGATATAAAACATAAGCATAAACAGAACTTACATGAATTTACACTAATGATCCACATCTCCTTTAACCTCTCAGTGTAATGTATCTTCATATCAATACCTATGATACAAATAAACTGAGTGGGTCAGGTTGGGAAACCTGGTGAGTACATACGGTTTTCAACCCGTAATATTATAATTATTTTGTTACAATTATATAATTCACGTCAAACAATTAACCCGATTACCCATTCCCGTTATTCTCACTTCCTGATCGTAGATTGATGATCTCAAGGGATCTATCCTAAAGGATCTCCAAGTAAACAACAGTGCTTTGCAGGTCCATTAGCAATATGTACTAATAAGATAGTCATGGAGTGAATGGAGTACCGACATGAATAATTTATTCATACCTACAGTTCGTAGTCCTATCCGTATGAGGTTCCTTAACATTTACAAGTCAGGACCTGCCCATGTATAATATAGTAACACCAATTGCTTAAAGACGTATCTGTGTATGGTTCTTTAATGCCTACAGGTCATAGACATGCCTGTAAGATAATTTACTAACACCTATAGGTTGTTTACCTACCCATGTCTAACTTAAAAACAATGTGTCAAACTTAAAAACACCTACAAGTGGTATACCCGCCCATGCTTGATTGATTAACACGTACAGGTTGTAAACCTAACCATGTACAATTTATTAACACCTACAAGTTGTGAGCTTTCCCGTGTTTGATTTAGCATCACCTACAAGCTGCGTACCTGCCCGTATAGGACTTAATATAACACCTACAGGTTGCAAACCTATACATGTTGACCATACATGTCTAGTCTGTGGCGGTCCTTAATGTCCTACTAGATGACTAATCCTTTGTAGTACAATAATACAATGCTGGATATAACTCCTCATTATGTATTACTTCACATAACCCTTTACTACCCAATACACTTTGGGTATTATAAAATAGTTCAATATAGTATAACCAAGTAATCTTATCAAGCTCAAGTATTTCAAATTCAAACAATAGGCACACATAGCATCATTGATACCTATTTTATACAAAAATATCTAATTTTATTTATATAATCATAACCCATTTACGACGTATTTTAATCAATTGTCGACAGGGGTATAAAGTATAATTTTTGATAAAAGTAAGGTTATACAAAAATATTATATTTTGGTCTCATGTTGACCGCATCATTGATACCTATTCAATGACGTAATTTATACTTTATTTCAATACGTAAAAATATGATAAATTACGTTATTTGATCCTATATAATATGAAAATAAAAAGATATCAAAATATAGGGTCTAATGTGTAAATACTAAATTATTAAAGACAGTGGGATCCACTATATAATAATAATAATAATAATAATAATAATAGAACCCACATGTTTCTAATTATTAAATACTAGGTGTTAAACCCGTGTATTACACGTGTTGATTAAAAAAAGTATTAAATATTAAAGTGTAACATTAAATATTTTTTAAAATAAAATTTCGAAATAATAAAAAAAACAGAAACATATTCATTGCAATTTACTGTCACATTTATTATGTCACATTTATTATAATAAAATACTTTACATATATAATTATATAAGTATTATGTGGCTTTTTAATTTTAAAATTTGAAAAAATCCATAAAATGATATGAGTATATTATTTATTCTAAAAATGCTAAAAAATGACAAGTGTCAAAAATAATAAGAGATTGACAAGTGACAAAAAAACCTTCATTTATTAGAGAAGATTCATATCTCACTCATACGAACTCCGTTTTTACATACTTTATATCTACGCGTAGATATTTCTGAGTACTACAACATTCGTTTAGAATCTTTTGGCTAATTTTGAATTTATTTTTAAAGTTATATTTTAACAGACTTAGACTGTTAAAGTCCGTTAAATATTCATAACTTTGTCATCCGACGTCCGTTTTTTACTGTCTTTTTGTCGTTCAACTCCTATTAACGAGATATTCAATTCTTATTTAGATTGTTTCGGCTACAAATCAACCGATCTAAAATTCAATTTCTGAGTTGTATACCGCTATGCTGAATCTTAGAAAATCATAACTTCCTCTAACGTAGTCAGATTTAAACGTTCTTTATATGCACGCTCTCGGTTTGACGACTACTATGACTTTTGTTTATATCACTAAGACTAAAAAGCATTTTATAAAAAATTTACTTTTTATGTTATGCAGAGTCGTGCCGGTTTAAATCACGAAATTTCAACGGGTCATAACTCCTTCGTTATAAGTCGGATTTCAGCGTTCTTTATGTGTACGGAATTCTTGTGACATATAATATAACTTTAGTTAAGATTATTTATTCTAAATAATCTTCTATCAAAAAGTCATTTTTAACGGTTATTATCTCTAAATTGACTAGCCCGAATCTACGGGCGTTACACAATTATTTTAGATTCCAATTACTTTGACATATTATATTTATTCCTAAAACATTTTGTGAACCAAATGCCTCTAGTAAAGAGGTGACAAAGAGTTGTTGGTTGAAAAACTAAACAAATGAATCGTCATTGAAATAAGCAAAAGTTCTTTAGTTCGTGAGATTGTTTTATAAACTCAACTTGTGGCCTCCTCTAGTGATCCTAACCCAATTAATTAGATAGACGTATTTGAGAAGGCCTTGAATAACTTTGGTTCAGATTATTTATTCCAAATAATCTTCTATCAAAAAGTCATTTTTAACGCTTATTATTTCTAAATTGTCTAGCCTGAATCTACGGGCGTTACACAATTATTTTAGATTCCAATTACTTTGATATATTATATTTATTCCTAAAACATCTTTATAACCAAATGACCCTTAGTAAAGAGGTGACAAAGAGTTTTTGGTTGAAAAAGTAAACAAATGAATCGTCGTAGAAATAAGCAATGTTCTTTAGTTCATGGGATTGTTTAATAAACTCAACACGTGGCATGCTCCAGTGATCCTAGCCCAATTAGCTGGATAGATATATTTGAGAACTTGGGTGCTCGAAGTAGGGCATGTGAGAGACATCAGGTTTAAACCTCCTTCCACAACTGTAACTAGTTATATATCTCAGTGCATCAAGTCACTAGCACTGCAACAAACTCAAGTACTTCTTAAATTGTTAAGGACTTTGGTAGTTTGGTACTTCTCTAAATTTTTAAGGGCTTATTTCATTTTTATGAATTTGGTACTTTGGAAATTTACTAAATGTTAAGGACTTCATTTGTTTTATTGTGAACTTTGGTAGTTTGTTACTTTGGTAATTTGTTAAGGACTTAATGCATTCGTTATGAACTTGGTAGTATGATACTTTATTAAATTGTTAAGGAGTTAATTGATTTGTTATGGATTTTATAGTTTGATAATTTGTTAGATTGTTAAGGACTTAATGCACTTGTGACTTAATTTTGAAGTACTAAATACTAATTTGGTTTTTCTTAGTTTGTCATTTTAACCTATATACTTACTTTGTAGGTGTATATTAATGCTTACTTTTTAGGTGGATATGATTCGATCATTTAGTAGCCAAGTCAACCAAAAGAATGAGAGGAACGATGACGAAAACGAAGATCAAGACGAGTAGTTTTTTTATTTTATATTATCGATGTCATTATGTAACAAAAAGAACTTGATGAGAACGAAGTTGTTTACTTTTAGATGCAGATGTCGGATAAATATCACCCTTGTTATTGCATCTCATGAGTGTTGTCCAAGTTTGGTAATCCTTCACAATAAAATGAAATGGATAAAATGGATAGAATTTTGTTAATAGATATGGGAAGAACTAAAACTAGAATTTTGATAACAAACAAGAGTGTAAAACATTTTTCAAATGAAAGAGGAATGAGGAGGTGAAAAGGACATGTGTATGTATCCGTAAATTGGAAGTTTATGTACATTGCCAATATGTGTTTATTTAGTGTATGTGAAAGCACCAATTGTCGACGAGTGCATGGATTGAGAGAGTATGCATGGTTTGAGCAATATATATGGGAGTGTATGAGCTTGTTGGTGTTCGATAACTTGTGTGTGCTTCTTGTGGTCGAGGACCAAGAATGCATGTTGTTGATTAGTTTGTGAAGCATTAGGTCGGGTCCAAGGGACAGTGGGGCAAGGACAAGGAGGTGTGGCCTATTATTGTGAGCCCAAACCCCATGGCGAAATAGCGGCCCAAAAAAGGACGTTGGGTTTGATTTTGGTTCGAATAGAAGCTTCCAAGTGTTGGGTTGTGACAACCGTCACTTTCTGGTCAAGTCAAAGTCAAATAAAGTCAACAAGTCAAACCGGTCAACTCAATTAACCCTTGTATATTAGGGTTTACATTATGCTTACGATTGTACAACTCACTATCTTAATGCAAAGTATCACTTTGAGTTATCACGTGTCTAGAAAAATTCAAACTCTAATCATGGCAAATGATGTAACTACTCGATAAAATACTAATACATACCCTTCGGGGGCATATAACACTCATAACAAGGATTACCGGGTCTTGCGAACCTTGCTTTTCGAGGCTAAACACTCACAAAAGTCACAAATAAGGTCTCTCTAAATCTCTCTCGCTCTATCTCTCTCTCTCTCTCTCTCTCTCCCAAATCTCTCTCAAAATCTCTTTCAACTTTTTATAATCATTCGGGGCATCCCGACCCTTAACAGAGCCAAAAACCACTCGAAACGGGAAGTTTATTTGAAAAACAGCCATTTAGGGCCGAACCCTCTTAGAGCCGAACCTCTTAGAGCCGAACCCTCTAAGGACCCAACCCTGCTAAGACCGAAACACCTCATTTGGACCGAAGCTATCATAGGCCGAAGCCGAACCTCGGAGGACCGAAGGTCCCTTCGGACCGAACCCTCCCTTTCGCTTCTATTCAGTTCGGTTCGCTCCATCTCGCATTCAGTTCCCTACTCGACCAACTTCGCCTTCGGTTCTCATCAAGCAACCGAACCTACCTTCGGTTTTAGCTGCTGGGACCGAACCTTCGGCCCAACCCGAGAAACTTCACAGATTGCTCCTTTTCACCCGGTTTTTTACCCCGACTTCGTTTTAAGCTCGTTTTTCATGATTTTAGCGTGAGATTTTCACCCAAACTCATATTTTGGCATATGAGACCCTATATATTCATATTTTAATCACTTTTTGGGGGAAAATCTTAGTCTAAGAATAATATATATTGTGTAAGCTTTTTAGTTGGAGTGTTGACCTTTCTATAAATCTATGACACAAGCTACCTCCCATACCACCCTATGACAACCTCCAGTTACTATTCATCCCTACCTAGTCACTATTTTTCCTCTCACACACTCCCCTCCAGCAAGATCTATTGAACAAGGGCTGGAAAACCCTTACCTTTCCTTCCACATTCCTCACTCTCTCACCAAAAATCAAACCTATTTCTCTCTCACTTTCTCTCTCTAAACTCGAGATTTCAAGGCTGTTCTTGAGCATTCTCCTTCACTTTTGGTAAGTATTTTTATCCTACACTTGAACATTCTTCACACCTTCACTCAAATTATGGATCTCTATTATAACAAATATCACCATATTTGTTCTTAGATCTTCAACTCTCCAAGCATTTACCAAGTGTTCTTGCCTTGGCAACCTCTCTTCTTCCACATTCATCTAAGAAAATCACTCAAGGTGAGTTCATACCCCTACATTTTCATGTTTTCTTCAAGTTTTAGGGAGGGAATACAAGTTAAATCACCTTAAAACAACTCAAACTCATACTTCAGCTCTTCACAGAAAAGTTGAGTCCTATTTACGGACTGTTTTGACCATCTTAACCATTTTTTTTACAAACTGTTCTAGGTGCAAATAGTTAAGGTTTATACCTTTAAAATTACTACTTTCACATCTCCATACGATTTTTCTACAATTTATGGTGATTTTTACAAAACTGCCTATCATTTCAGAAACGAATTCGGACCAGTCTGTGAATATGAACATTTTCACACAAGTTAGAGACTTCTAAAAATCATAATAAAATTTATGAACAAACTAGACACATTTTCTAAACTCTCAGAGTTTACGGATTCGGTTTTTGACTTCGTATGATTTTCTATGATTTTTCTAAAGCAGTGCAGAAAAGTTAAAAACGAGTTAACAGCTTACAACTTTCATAACACTTTGTAACATGTTGAGCAAAGTGTAAATATTTGATGACTTCATATTTTACATGTGTTTTCTGTTGTGATATATTTATATAATAGAAAATATTCTCTAAAATGTAAGAGTCCTTATTAATTACAAATAATACAAGATGTAACATAATAAGTATAGTTATGTATTTGTTAAACTACTACATACACATGAAGGGTCTTACACTCAATACAAACGGGTTTTCAATTACTATATGGTAAACTATAATAGATATAGTTTATGAGTTTCACATTACAAACATACTACACAAAAAGGGAATTTAATTCCACCACCGAAATGGTTTTACACGCATACTACACGTAAACTCGTTATCGTAAATTGTGAGACACGTCTTCATTGTACTCTTAGAGTACTGTTTAAAATTCCTGAAATAGTTATAACCAGAGTCTCCTGTAGGGAGAGCATGATAATTGTGTATAGATCTATATTGGGGTTGACAACCCACACCCATGCTGCTAAGACAGTCCGATCGGCCGATCGGGGGTGACAAGTGTCATTTCATTTCCGACGCCTGAAGAACGTCGCGGCAGGCATCTCATTTATAGTATGGTTATAGCGACTCACATAGGGAGATAACGACACTTTTAGTTTACGGGAATTTCTACTTTAAAAAGGGGTTTTATCTATTTAAATCTGCATACATCGTTATAAGTACGAAACACACATACACTCGGTCTTGGGATTTAAGACTACATAACATTTATTAAGGAAAATAGGAGATTTTTCTTGGGTATACATTACATTTACAAACAAAGGATTTCAAACTCTTCAACCAAAAGCTTATGAACTCACCAACTTAATTGTTGACACTTTTTCGAAATTACTTGTATTCTCAGGAAATCAGTGAAATAGGAAATCAACATCTTTTGAGGATGGGACGTTAAATCGTCAAACATTTCATTTTTGTCATCATTGTGTAATTGAATTTGAAATATGTAAACTCATACTATGGTGTAACTTTTTCAATTATACTTATGATGGTTGTGTTTTACTTTGAGCACTATTATATGTGACATCCCCATTTTCACGGCCAGAAAAACCGATTTTGTTTATGCTTTATAAAAATCAGAGTACTTCTTTTAATAAAAATGTTGCAGAATTTGTTCCCAGTAAAACATGATAAATACATTATCAAAGCATTTCCGAAGAAATGTATTTTTATTCATTTTAAAACATTTGGGATGTCATCGTCAATACAGAAACATAAGCATAAACAGAACTTACATTCATTTACACTAGTGATCTACATCTCTTTTAAATCTCTCAGTGTAAAGTAGCTTCATATTGACACCTGTGATACAAATAAGCTTGAGTGGGTCAGGTTGGGAAACCTGGTGAGTACATAGGGTTTTCAACCCACAATAATATAATTATTATGTTTAAAAATCAAATAATCAACCCAATTACCCATCCCCATTATCTTCTTTACTCTTAAGGATCTACCCTAAGAATCAACTATTCCTCGTTCATTCATTCCTAAGGATCATCCTAAGGAATCGGCACGAAGTCCATCGTCACCGGGGTTTAGGCACTAAGTCTGCATAGTCGCCAGGATTTATACAATAGGCACTAAGTCCGCATAGTCACCAGGGTTTAGGCACTAAGGTGTTGTTTGTTTTTTTTAGAAAAACCTCTTCAAACCACTTTCTGCTGCGCGGCGCAGCACACGCGCAGAACTTTCCCACTCGCAGCAGTTTGTTTTTTGGAAGACTTCAGACTGCAAAACCTCTGCGCGTGTGCTGCGTGGCGCAGCACTTGACTTGTCTCTTCAAACCTCTTCAGCTTTCAATTTTTTGAAGTTTTTTTTAGAATTTTGGTATAACTTATTTTTTTTAAACATTTAAAAAAAGCTTTTATTTACGGATTTAATACAATTTCTTATTATAGTTTTCACAAATTTTTTTAACTTGATTTAAAAAAAAAAGCTTTGATTTTTTTAATTTTTTTACCGTTTCCGTTAATAATATTTTCAGTTTCAGTTTCAGTTTCATCTTTTTTAACGTGTGTAATGTTTTAAGAACTTTGTACACATCGTTTGCAATACTTTCTTAATTTTTTTTATTATTTTCTTTTTTATGTTTTTTAAAATTAGTTTTCTTTTCTAGAATAAAGCTGTTAGCTTCTTTTATATTTTTGTAAGTTTTTTTTTTAAAAATAGTTTTATATTTTTGTTTTTTTACATGTTATTTTTAGTACTCTTTCAATGTTTTAAGACTAGAATTATTAAAATTTCGGTGTTGAGAACTATTTTAAGTTTATAAAATTAGTTTGTTTAAATTTCAGTTTACTGCAGCAGTCTGCAGATGTTAAAAAACAAACATGCTTCTTATTATGGGCTGCAGCCGTTTGTTCCACCTCTTCTGCTGCAGAGGATTGCAGAGGCGGTCCGCAGACTTCATGAATTTTCACTTCGAAAAAACAAACAGCACCTAAGTCTGCATAGTCGCCAGGGTTTATACAACATGCACAAAGTCCGCATAGTCGCCAGGGTTTTGGCACCAAGTCTGCATGATCGCCAAGGTTTAGGCACCAAGTCTGCATGATCGCCAGGGTTTAGAGTACACCGGGTGAACACATCGTTCACAACACCTACAGGTTGCGAGCCTGCTAGTGTTCCACTGGACTGTCTAGAATAGTCCGTGGTTGTCATCCATACTCTGCTAGATGACGGGGACATCATTTGGGAAAAAGGCTTCTCACATCGTCCACCTCTCACCCTTACCTCATGGTCTAACTCATCATCCAACTCATATGTCATCTACCCATGTTTTACCCAACATATTATGTAGATATAAATACATATATATAGTTTAAATCATATAAAACTTGTATAAAATCGTTCCTCCAGCATAGATAGCAAGTATACAGATAATATGCACACATAGCACGTAATTTATATGAAATACTTCATATCTATGTGTAAGATGAAAGTAACTATGCACTCACCTGATAAGGTGGTGACTCGGTACTCGAACAACGCTTTGTTATCTCAAAACAATTTCCCTTGACAAAACCTAGTATCAATACCACTAGGGTTTAGTCTAACGTTAACCGCGACTAATTAATAGTTTAACTATTATTATTATTATATAAGCGTTAAATAACACTCAATATAACTCATAATAATAGCCCAAATAATTATTTTAAGGACCTAATAACATTACTATAATTATTTAAAAGTTATATTAAAAATTGCATAGGCGTAGCTCACTTACAACGGGTTTTATTAAAAACCAGGCTTTGCTTGGAGCAGCGTTTCCGAACCGAAAGACCCTTTTTCTCGGGACTCCGGGAGCCTCGGGGCTTCCTTAGGGTGCTAGGGATTTTTCCTAGGGTTTAGGGGGGTTAAAATGGGTAGTGAGAGAAAGTAGAGAGAGAAAGAGTTGTAAAAATGTGTGATTTCCTCGGCAGCATTCGCAGGGTATTTATAGGGGCCGAACTTCGGATCTACGCGGGGCGTAACTTCGGATAAGGGTGCCAGCTCGCACCAGCTGGCTCGCACTCGCAAGAGGATCAGGTCCGAAGGTACGCTGGGCGTACCAGCCTTGGACGTGGGGCGTAGGGCGGAGCGAGGCTACGTGGTGATCATCGGATGCGAGACCGTGGGGAGCAAGCAACGACTAGGATCTTGCCACGTCATCTCTGTTTCGCAAATTCGACTACAAACTTTAAAAATACGTAACTTTCGCGTACGAGCTCCGTTTTCGACGTTCTTTATATCCGCGCATAGGCGAGAACGCACTCTACAACTTTCGTTTAGACTCCGTCGGCTAATTTTGACTTTATTTTAAAAGTTATATTTTTAACAGGCCGGGACATGATTGGTCCGTTAAAAATTCATAACTTCTTCGTCCGAAGTCCGTTTTCGTCTGTCTTTTTATCGTTACGCTAAAAATAACGAGATCTTCGATTCTCATTTAGGTTGTGTCGGCTAAAAACCGCTCGATCTAATATTCGAACTTCGGGCCGTACACTGCTAAGCTGAAACTTCGAAAAATCATAACTTCCTCATACGAAGTCAGATTTGGGCGTTCTTTTTATGGATGCTCTCGGTTTAACGTATTCTATGACTTTCGTTTAGATCGCTAAGGCTAAAACTCGCTCTATCGTAAATTCACTATTTACGCTTCCTGGTGTCGTGCCGGTTTTGCCCTAAAACTTTGACGGGTCATAACTTCTTCGTTATAACTCGGATTTTGGCGTTCTTTATATGTACGGAACCCTTGAGACATATTATACAACTTGGTTAAGATGATTTATTCTAAATAATCTTTTTTCGAAATGTCATTTTCGACCCCTATTATCTCTAAACTGACTAGCCCGGATCTACGGGCGTTACAATTATCTCCCCCTTAGGATGATTACGTCCCGGAATCATCAACGAAACAGAGCTCACATGATGATTCTACGCGTTATCTCTTCAACCCAGGTAATAAACGTAACTTTGATGTTTCTTCGAACGAGTATCTAATTCTAAGACTTCCTGACTGTAGGCGGTGCCCAATCTTGGACCCGCTCTCTATCTCATGTTAGACTTCCAATTATGATCTTCATGTCAGGATCTCGATCTTTATTAGAGACTCCTTCTTTAACAAACTTGAGATAAGTTTCTTCCTTCGATTATCATAATAGACCGATGAGTCATGTTCTAATGCGATATAATCACCTTTTAGTTACAAGTTTCTTACTTTAACGACGATCACAATTGCTTTGATTATCTTCCATGTCAATCTTCTGCCTTAAGTCGGATGTTACATGAAACTTGGTTCTCTGAACCACATAACATACTTATCTTAGTCGGACTCAATTTGGTATGACCACTAGGGTCGGAATAACAATTATCTTCTTAGTCATTACCGAAACGATGGTAACGACATACTTGAATAAAACAGAATCAATTACTAGCTTCTTGGTAACCTTATGACTTTCCCTGATCCAAGTGTGAGTCCTGTGCTTCCGGTAGTATATGCATCTACTACCTTTCACACCTACTCATACTCGTCCCAAGCATTGTCTCGCAGTTTTCCAAGTCACCATACAGAAATCGCATAACAGTTTAACACATCAGATAACCAAACGAAGGTTTTATTATTTCTTGAAACTATTACATAGGTGTTCAAGTTCACCCTATACTATGCCTCTAATAGGCTACATTATACAATACTATCCCTTGGTTACTTCTTAACTTGATCTTCGGGTATGAATTCCTCATCCTCGATTCCTTGCGTTGTTCTCTGCTTCATCGAGGAGCATGTGGAATGCCCTTGGCCTTGGTGCCGTTTCTAGCCTTGCAGCCTCGTTTCTCTTCGGGCAGTCTTTAGAAACATGCCCTTCTTCTTTACATCTGTAGCACACCCTTTTGTTGGATGTACACTTGCTGGCGTAATGCCCTGTCTTTCCACATTTGTAGCAAATCACTTCCACGTTACATTTCCCGAAGTGTTTCTTTTTACACTTCTTGCACCACTTAGCTTCACCTCCTCCTCCTCCTTCAGATTTTGAGGATTTTCTTTCTTTGTTGGATTTTGAAGATCCTTCAAACTTCCTCTTTTCTCCCGCCTTATCCTTTTCTAGACCCTTTTCTCTTATCTGGGTCTCTACATTCTTAGCTGCTCTAACGGCTGTCTTTAAAGTAGTTGCCATTTTAACCTTCTGGCCAAAGTCTATTGGCAGCCCGTTAGCAAACCTATCTATCTTGGAGAGTTCAGTAGGAACCAAGTAGGGAAATAACTTCATCCTCTCGGTGAATGCGGTGACATACTCATCGACACTCATATTCCCTTTCTTCAGGTTCTGAAATTCGTTGTTTAGGTCTATCAAATCTATCTCTGAGCAGTATTGCATTTTCAGCTGCTCCATGAAATCTTCCCAAGACATCTTGCTTGCTTCTCCTTTGGGCATCGTATCTGCCAATTACTTCCACCAGCTCAATACTCCGGTCTTCAGTTGTCTGACCGCAAAGACGATCTTTTGCTTGTCACTACAGTCACAGCTCTCAAACACCATCTCCATTTCGGAGATCCAGTCCATAATCTCAACCGGCTTCGGGCTTCCAGAAAGACTTGGTGGCTTGGCACCCAAGAAATTCTTATACATTCGTCCATCCTTGTCATTCCCCCTCCCCAGGCCATTCCTTTGTTCTCCTTGAGTCCCAACTTGACTCACAGGGCGGCTATAGTTCCCTTCCTCCGATTGCTCGGGACTCAGCTCGGGTTGCTCAACGGGCTTGGTAGGTTCGTCCCTATTCAACATCTGCCTCATTTATTCCCTTTGTTCTACTAACATGGCCCGAATCATGGCTTGTACTCCAGCCATGGTGATTGGCTCGGGTGCAACTTCTACTACAATAGGTATTTGCTGAATCACTGGGGGTTGATTCCTATTCCCATTTGCATTCCCGGCTCCACTACGGGTTCTTGCCATTTCGATCTATATACCAAATCAGACATTCGGTGTGCAATGACGAGAATTAAGATAGGAAAGATTTTATTTACGATGGACGTGTAATTCTCCCTATTTCTCCGAAAAGTTATATGCCAGTTCTAATACCGTAATTAAACGTTTAGAAATCTGAACACATAAAGTCTCTAGATCTGGTCGGCAACAGACCATAGATCCGATCATACAATACATATCATGAATCATTTAGCACATAAAAGCATGTTAGGCATTTTCCCTAAATTAGCTAGTGCTTGTGTCTATTCAGGTGCTTTACCTAAATTTTATTAGACACACTCCTCACAATCCTTGCTTAGCATTCTAAGTTTAAGTCTAGAAATAAATCCATATTCCTAGTTCGCTTAAACTAATGCTCTGATACCAACTGTGACATCCCCATTTTCACGGCCAGAAAAGACCGATTTTGTTTATGCTTTATAAAAATCAGAGTACTTCTTTTAATAAAAATGTTGCGGAATTTGTTCCCAGTAAAACATGATAAATACATTATCAAAGCATTTCCGAAAAAATGTATTTTTATTCATTTTAAAACATTTGGGATGTCATCGTCAATACAGAAACATAAGCATAAACAGAACTTACATTCATTTACACTAGTGATCTACATCTCTTTTAAATCTCTCAGTGTAAAGTAGCTTCATATTGACACCTGTGATACAAATAAGCTTGAGTGGGTCAGGTTGGGAAACCTGGTGAGTACATAGGGTTTTCAACCCACAATAATATAATTATTATGTTTAAAAATCAAATAATCAACCCAATTACCCATCCCCATTATCTTCTTTAGTCTTAAGGATCTACCCTAAGAATCAACTATTCCTCGTTCATTCATTCCTAAGGATCATCCTAAGGAATCGGCACGAAGTCCATCGTCACCGGGGTTTAGGCACTAAGTCTGCATAGTCGCCAGGATTTATACAATAGGCACTAAGTCCGCATAGTTATCAGGGTTTAGGCACTAAGGTGCTATTTGTTTTTTTAGAAAAACCTCTTCAAACCACTTTCTGCTGCGCGGCGCAGCACACGCGCATCACTTTCCCACTCGCAGCAGTTTGTTTTTTGGAAGACTTCAGACTGCAAAACATCTGCGCGTGTGCTGCGTGGCGCAGCACTTGACTTGTCTCTTCAAACCTCTTCAGCTTTTAATTTTTTGAAGTTTTTTTTAGAATTTTGGTATAACTTATTTTTTTTAAACATTTAAAAAAAAGCTTTTATTTACGGATTTAATACAATTTCTTATTATAGTTTCCACAATTTTTTTTAACTTGATTTAAAAAAAAAAGCTTTGATTTTTTTAATTTTTTTACCGTTTCCGTTAATAATATTTTCAGTTTCAGTTTCAGTTTCATCTTTTTTAACGTGTGTAATTTTTTAAGAACTTTGTACACATCGTTTGCAATACTTTCTTAATTTTTTTTATTATTTTCTTTTTTATGTTTTTTAAAATTAGTTTTTTTCTAGAATAAAGCTGTTAGCTTCTTTTATATTTTTGTACGTTTTTTTTAAAAAATAGTTTTATATTTTTGTTTTTTTACATGTTACTTTTAGTACTCTTTCAATGTTTTAAGACTAGAATTATTAAAATTTCGGTGTTGAGAACTATTTTAAGTTTATAAAATTAGTTTATTTAAATTTCAGTTTACTGCAGCAGTCTGCAGATGTTAAAAAACAAACATGCTTCTTATTATGGGCTGCAGCCGTTTGTTCCACCTCTTCTGCTGCAGAGGATTGCAGAGGTGGTCCGCAGACTTCATGAATTTTCACTTCGAAAAAACAAACAGCACCTAAGTCTGCATAGTCGCCAGGGTTTATACAACATGCACTAAGTCCGCATAGTCGCCAGGGTTTTGGCACCAAGTCTGCATGATCGCCAAGGTTTAGGCACCAAGTCTGCATGATCGCCAGGGTTTAGAGTACACCGGGTGAACACATCGTTCACAACACCTACAGGTTGCGAGCCTGTTAGCGTTCCACTGGACTGTCTAGAATAGTCCGTGGTTGTCATCCATACTCTGCTAGATGACGGGGACATCATTTGGGAAAAAGGCTTCTCACATCGTCCACCTCTCACCCTTACCTCATGGTCTAACTCATCATCCAACTCATATGTCATCTACCCATGTTTTACCCAACATATTATGTAGATATAAATACATATATATAGTTTAAATCATATAAAACTTGTATAAAATCGTTCCTCCAGCATAGATAGCAGGTATACAGATAATATGCACACATAGCACGTAATTTATATGAAATATTTCATATCTATGTGTAAGATGAAAGTAACTATGCACTCACCTGATAAGGTGGTGACTCGGTACTCGAACAACACTTTGTTATCTCAAAACAATTTCCCTTGACAAAACCTAGTATCAATACCACTAGGGTTTAGTCTAACGTTAACCGCGACTAATTAATAGTTTAGCTATTATTATTATTATATAAGCGTTAAATAACACTCAATATAACTCATAATAATAGCCCAAATAATTATTTTAAGGACCTAATAACATTACTATAATTATTTAAAAGTTATATTAAAAATTGCATAGGCGTAGCTCACTTACAACGGGTTTTATTAAAAACCAGGCTTTGCTTGGAGCAGCGTTTCCGAACCGAAAGACCCTTTTTCTCGGGACTCCGGGAGCCTCGGGGCTTCCTTAGGGTGCTAGGGATTTTTCCTAGGGTTTAGGGGGGTTAAAATGGGTAGTGAGAGAAAGAGTTGTGAAAATGTGTGATTTCCTCGGCAGCCTTCGCAGGGTATTTATAGGGGCCGAACTTCAGATCTACGTGGGGCGTTCAGCAAGTTACGCGGGGCGTAACTTCGGATAAGGGTGCCAGCTCGCACTAGCTGGCTCGCACTCGCAAGAGGATCAGGTCCGAAGGTACACTGGGCGTACTAGCCTTGGATGCGAGGCGTAGGGCGGAGCGAGGCTACGTGGCGATCATTGGATGCGAGACCATGGGGAGCAAGCAACGGCTAGGATCTTGCCACGTTATCTCAGTTTCGCAAATTCGACTACAAACTTTAAAAATTCGTAACTTTCGCGTACAAGCTCCGTTTTCGACGTTCTTTATATCTACGCGTAGGCGGGGACGCACTCTACAACTTTCGTTTAGACTCCGTCGGCTAATTTTGAATTTATTTTAAAAGTTATATTTTTAACAGGCCGGGACAGGATTGGTCCGTTAAAAATTCATAACTTCTTCGTCCGACGTCCGTTTTCGTCTGTCTTTTTATCGTTACGCTACGAATAACAAGATCTTCGACTCTCGTTTAGGTTGTGTCGGCTAAAAACCGCTCGGTCTAATATTCGAACTTCGGGCTGTACACTGCTAAGCCGAAACTTCGAAAAATCATAACTTCCTCATACGAAGTCAGATTTGGGCGTTCTTTTTATGGACACTCTCGGTTTAACGTATTCTACGAATTTCATTTAGATCGCTAAGGCTAAAACTCGCTCTATCGTAAATTTACTATTTACGCTTCCCGGTGTCGTGCCGGTTTTGCCGTAAAACTTTGACCGGTCATAACTTCTTCGTTATAACTCGGATTTCGGCGTTCTTTATATGTACGGAACCCTTGAGACATATTCTACAACTTGGTTAAGATTATTTATTCTAAATAATCTTTTGCCGAAAAGTCGTTTTCGACCCCTATTATCTCTAAACTGACTAGCCCGGATCTACGGACGTTACATTATACTCTTGTTGTGATACTATACATGAAGTCCTCCACCCCCGGATGTTTCCGCCATCCTTGGTTCGGGGGTGTGATATGGGTCTTATGTACTAGAACATTCCTATAGTGCACATACAACCCTAATGCTTTGGATCTAAGTTTTCTCTAATTATACATGCAATAAAATTTCCAAAGCATGAAGCCTACAACTAGCATACAATTCTGACATATAAATCATAAAAGTAAGTTAGAAAGTTACCTCTTTGTTGTAGCTTGTAGGAATTGGTCTTTCAAGAGCGTAGCACCTCAAGTGTGATGCCTCAAATGTCTTATAACAAACCAAGAACAAGAGGAGGAACTTGAGAGAGAGGTATGGAGACACAAAAATCATGCAAGTTCTATTAGACTCACTAGTGCACATTTTTGGCTTAGGTGTTACATTTATATAGTGTGTAATCCAAGAGTTAAACCCTAATCCACTTCCTTGGGCCTTAATCCAATAATCCAAATGATAATCCCTTTGGACTAACTTAGTCTATTACTAATCAATATGGATCATTAGCCCAAACTATATATATATATATATATATATATATATATATATATATATATATATATATATATGTATTACTGATTTACTTAATCAATCCCCGTTAATTTAATTAGTCTCTTTTGATCACTAAATTAATACCAAATTAATTCTTGATCAATACTAATTAAATAATATGATCTCTCAATTAATATATTATACTTATAATATATTAATGAAGCACATTAACCTCTTTCTCAAATATCCATCCTATCAAATTGTTCCAGAGTGTTACAACCCAAATGGACCATGCTTGTATCGGGTCAAGTACATACCAATTATAGTTATGGGCTTAGACACCAAATCCAACAGTCTCCCACTTGGATAAGTCTAATAACTATAATTGCAAGTACGACTCCAAAATCCGATTAGCAATCGTAGCTCTCAAAAAGACCACTGTCGAACTCTGATCTTATCGGTAACACGTCCATTAGATAAATGATCATATATTCCTCCATTCTAGATATCGTATGGACATGAGACATGGATTATAATCATTGTCTCTATCCATGTGTTGTTTCCCGATTTCCGATTTATGACGACCGACTAGTTGAACAAATTAAATCAGTCCAGGCTTGGCCAAGCGCTTAGGGTTGTCATCACTAAATCATCGAGGGTCCCATATATATCGCTTTTATCCCACATTGGGTAAAAGGAACGAATAAACCTTGACTCAAATGCTTGCTTGTACTTACTCATCAAATCTAAACCTTGACCCAAATGCTTGCTTGTACTTACTCATCAAATCACACACAACAATACGTTTTATAACACAGAGTTACCGGTGCGTTTACGTATTGTCAATGTGCAACCGACTTGTAAAATACAACTCACATGTCTTGGTTTCAAGAATATAAGATATTATCGTCTCATGATCACTCATGATAAAATCCATGAAGTGATTCAAATGAGCGTGGGTTAAATCCAATACTCAAATCTTATTACAGGAGTACTCATGAATACTGTAGCAAACTTGTGCTATGTCTAAACAACTTTAGGCAATCTACAGATTCATTCATGTCAGTCTAGCTTCAATACCTACTTCCAAAGTATGATCAACTGTGGATAGTTTGAATAACCTAGTTATTCGGGAAGTCAAAACATGCAAAGTGAAACACAAGAATAATCGAATCCAATATGGTCTCAACACTTTTGAATATAAATAAAAAATCACCTTTTATTTAATCACCATATTGATTACACATTATTCATTGTATAATGTTTCGATTTATCAACTTTATACTTGAAGTAAAACAATAATTATCCCATGCTCCAAGCATGCACACTATGTTTACCTATGGTCCTTTCTTTGTGAAATAGATCAATTGAATACATCTCCAATAAAACTCATTTCACAACTCCAAATCTTTATCACAAGTGTAAGAATGCCAAATTCTTGTCACTATGAGAATGTGTTATGTTCTAACTTTTATGCAATGATCATTTTGTAATGTCAATGCACCAAAGCCATAGAGAGTTGGACAATGAAATTACAAAGTATTCCACTGGAGATTGATAACAAAACAATTCCAAGGAAGCGAAGTCTCAAATTCAAAGTACATTCCTTTGAACATCCTTTTTGCATAAAAGTTTCTAACCTACACAAAGATTCTTAATATCCAACTCCCATTATGGAAACATTTCCATATTTTCCATACGACAACTCATTATTAATAGAATCCTGTCTATTCATAATAATGTCGATATGGTCCACTCATTACTATACTTCTAACTGTTCTCAAGCAACCAATCCTCAGCGAACTTTAGGTCGTCCTTTACAGTTGTTTAACTACTTTAGTCATACCCGGTTCTAGTCCTTTTTCCCTCTTAATGCCCTAGGCATTTTGAAAATTAGAACAGGCGAATATTATAGCATATGCAATCAACCCCATGGCATACGATTCATAATGTCTTACACAAAGACATGATGCTTGACCAGTATCTTGCTATAATATTTCCATATATAGAATTTCCAATGTTGAATCATTTCAACATGGTATTCATATATATCTTTGACTAAATTTGATTAAAATTTCAATCTAAGCTTTTAGAATTGAAATGAAGTATGAATTCTTCTCCCTTAATTATAGCAAAAAAACTTTTCAAACCCTGCAACTTTGCGAATTGAAACTTTTGTTTTCTATAATTAACATTGCTAACTCGTAACGCTTACCATAATAATTATGCTCCCACTAGCATAATAATTATTATCTTACTAGCATAACACTTATGATCCCACTAGCTTTGACATGTACCCAAAAATCAACTGGACTTCTAGAAATCAATACTTATTGACTTTCATTATCAAAGTTTAGATTTCTTATACGAGATGCTTTGATAGGACTTTATCTAGGCTTCTCAAAATCATACACCTTTCCTTAGATAGCTCACATGTGTGTCTAAACAATTTTAGAACTTACAACAATAAGTCTCAAATGTTTAGATCTTTTGCCATTTCTCACACAATTCGAACTATGAAGAGGGATGCCGTAATCATAATCAAATTTGAGAATGCAAATATGACAATTGCTATCTCCTTAAAATCTATTTAGTGAAAGCGTTTCCTCACAATCATTTTCATGAATTGGAGAGAAACCTTATGGCACTTAGATTTTTTGGTGTATGTGTTCCTATCCATGTGAATTTGTCAAAACGATAATCACAAGACAGGGTTAGTGACAAATCCAAAATTATATGGACTGAAGTTGTTCAATCTTAATTTCTTGCCACCTGGTAGCACAAGCGCCTACCATTGCTTCCAGGTTGTTATGCAAACAATTGAGAACTCATAGAACTCACATGCATAGTCAACTTTAACTGGAATGGCCACAGAAACAAGAATATGTCAACACGATAGGTTACAAACCTCAAGTCGTGTGATAGTGATAAAACTATAGGTTTACTCTTGATTAGTTCTTGAAACTTTTCAAAATCTTTAAGACTCCCACTGACCTCTTGAAATATAATATTCTCTTGTCAAGAAACATTACTTGAAAAACAAATATTCAAGAGTTAGTACGGTTTCTTATCAAGACAAACACTTCACACAATTGGTCTTAGTTCATCTTTGTTTTATCAAAAACATCACAACTTACCAATTTCAAATGTACAATAGTAGAAAACATATTACTCTACATTTGATAAGTGTTATAAAGATTATGTCACTTAAGGCTCGATCTCGGAGTGTTACTCTAAGACTCGATTTTTGAAACGAAGTATGATTTACTTTTTTTTTATTTAACCATTTCAACAATTCACGATTCCTCTTCTTAGCCATACAAATGCACTAAGATGTCCTTAGAGGATCAATTATGACATGGTTTCATAATCACTAAGATAATCATAAAACACGATACTCAAATACTCTCCTTTCCTTTCAGATTGGAAAAACTTTTATCTTTCTGCCTAATTTGATTCTTCTTATTCGTTTTGCTATACATTGAAGCTTTTTCAATGACTCAGAATTATACTTAATCTTGTAAGTATAACCATATTTACTAAGCTTTTAGTAAATCATAACGAATAACCTTTATCAATCTTTGTGGTGGACTTGACCAGCGCACAACCAAGTGTACCAGATCCCCTAGTCCTTTACTTGACTCACATATACATGTGAACAAGGAATTAGTCTTAATTTCCCAAAGATGAAGGTTCTCATTCATCATACAATACAAGTTGCATGATTCCAAGTTTCTGTCCAATGAAAACTTGGGTGATGAGAATCTTTCCTTATTTGGAAAAATTTGACACTACCACAAACGAAAGAATCAAATCCATTTTCCAATATTTCTTAAGAAAAGAAACATACAAACATAAATTTTCACAAAAGCCATTGTAAGGATAAATATAAAATAAGACAAAATTAAAATTTTTCTTTATTTATAAAATGCACAAAACTTTTCCTTACAATGCAATTACAAATGCAAGCTATGTTTCTAAACATTTCCTAAGCAATCTATCATAACTCCTAGCAGCAACTCAAAAATCTGATCATCGAACCATGCGATCGAAATCCATCTCTTCGTGATTAGACTCAGCTTACTCTTCTTTTAAGCTTCCTTTCTTTTCTTCGATCCTACAAAACATCAAAATGTAATTACATTACAACATGTATTAAGAATCTCCAAATAGGAACTTAATAGAGTTAGATAGTGGACTTACCTGAAGTAGAGTCAAACATTTTGACTTTACCATCCTTATGATCTTTCAGGTAAATAGGGTAGCTTTGCAACCAATGCCCCTTCTCTTGGAAGTAGAAATATATGGACTCTTTGGGAATGGTACACGGGACAATATCAAACTTAGTCTTTCTCTTTACCATTTGGTCAATCGGGTTAACTATGGCCGATCCCTTTCCATTGGGAAGAGAAGACTTTTCTGGACTTCCAATGTTTCCATTGTCAGTGTCCATGGAAGTTTGGGAGATTGATCTTTCAGACAAATTTTCATTATCAGTGCACCAAATCATTGCTGATTCAACAAAAATTAGCAAATAGGTAAGATCAATAAGGGTCATGTCGCGGTCTTTCATATAGTAATCTTTAATGAACTCACTATATGACTTAGGGAGTGACTGAAGAACCAAGTCAAAAGCTAGCTTCCTTGAGACATCGACTCCTAACATTCCCAACCTGTCAATGTGTGACTTCATCTCCAAGACATGTACACACACAGACCTTGAACTTTTCAAGTCTTTGAGCTTGTGGGTTAGGGAGAACTATTGGAGGAGGCGGAGGAAGTGAAATATGATTTCCATTTCCTTGATCAAAACGTGGAACATCATCTTCATGAGGAAAGCTTTTTCCAAAAGATTCGGGAAGACCATAGTTGTCTGAACTAGACATCTATAAAAGGGAGAAATTCAAGTTAGTTGATTTAAGTCCTTAATATAACACCCAAAATGAAATATTAAGGCTAGGACCCAACACAATATTTTACAATTCGGAAGAAAGATGCCGTAATCCAATTGCAAAATATTTGAAGGTAGGTAAATGGCGATTTACCAATTTCCACCATGAAAAACGAAAATGGATATTAGGTTTTAAATGGATTGAAATTCCTAGATCTTTTGAGATTCATTGAACTTTTCAATGACATGTTTAATCTCGATTATGCCCTCTCAAGTTTGTGCCTGGGATGCCGATGATCACAAACAAGGTGTGAATAACCATGAAAATTAGCTTGGTACTCTCAATGTTACAAATCACCCAATCAATGTGCCGGTTAACCACACACGCTCCATTGATCCATGATTAACATCAAGCTACCCTTTACCACCCTTGTCAGTCTTAAATTAGTGTGTCGGTTAACCACACACGCTCCACTAATGAATTAACAAGGTGCAAAGTGCAATTTCATGGAATAGCACCAAATTCACATTTTTCCTAAGTAACTAATATTGAGAAATTATAAGTGTTTAGTTACTTAGTATTTTCATTATACTTTTAATGAGAATTAATGTCCTATCCTACCCATTCGGCTAACGATCCTCCACCAGTCAAGGAAGCGGTGGGTGAGAGTGGACACCCATTAAACCACCATTTTATAGGCAGTAACCTTATACCCCCCTTATAGACCAGCTTCGTGAATGAGGCCTACTAACGGTAAGACTAACTTTTAGTTATACATATATAATATATTAGACTTTTAATTTTATATAGTATAAGGGTGTATTTTAAACTTTTAAAATACTTGATGGTTTAATCTATTAATAAATTATACTCTTAATTTAATTAAACTTAAACCATATGATTATGGATTTAATAATACTCTTTTAATTAAACATTTAATTGGCTATTTATTAAAATCCATAAGAGTTAATTGAACTTATTCAAAAAACATCAAGATGCTAAATCAAATTAAAACTATTTAATTAATTTTAAGTTATGAACCCATGAGTTGAATTTTTGAAAACTTTTAAAATTACTAGGGTTTCTATGAATTCAATGTTTCTTAATTGAGACTTTTCAACTTTTAAAACTTGAGGGCAAGTTTTGTAATTCTTGAAAAACTTTTGAACTCCATAACTTAAGGAGTTAATTTGTTTTATGAAGATGAGACTTTTCAAGTTCCATAACTTATGGAACTCTTCAAAAACATTAAAATCAATTTAAGTAATATTTATTTGTAACTCCTTAAAAAAAACTTTTTGAGTTCCAAATTTGATGACAAAATTTGTAACTCCTTAAAACATTTAGATCAAACATTAAACTAATAAAACAATCATATAATTTTATCTTTTATTAAATTGATCTAATTTTCAACTCTTGTAGCACACGATTCAAATTTTACAAATAATTACGTTTTCACAAAAAAAAGTAATTATATTAAAATTTTGGCAATTATCATGTTTTTGGATAGGGATAATCATTACCATATCAACAAAATCAGAATTTATGAACCAAAACATTTTGTGGTAATGATCCTAATCCAAAATAGACCACAAACTCGAAAAATCTGTAGTTTGGCTGCTCAACTCGACGAGTGCAATATCCAACTCGACGAGTTGACGAACATAAGAGCCAACTCGTCGAGTCCACTCATGGGACTCGTTGAGTCTATCAAACAAAATGCAACTTTAATAATTTTTCAACTTTGAAAATCAAACATTTGCATCAATATAATAGAAAACTACCCATGGCAATGATATCACTGTTCGGTCTTATGTACTAGAACATTCCTATGGTGCACATACAATCCTAATACTTTAGATCTAAGTTTTCTCTAATTATACATGCAATAAAATTTCCAAAGCATGAAGCCTACAACTAGCATACAATTCTGACATATAAATCATAAAGTAAGTTAGAAAGTTGCCTCTTTGTTGTAGCTTGTAGGAATTGGTCTTTCAAGAGCCTAGCACCTGATGTGTGATGCTTCAAATATCTTATAACAAACCAAGAACAAGAGGAGGAACTTGAGAGAGAGTTATGGAGACACAAAAATCATGCAAGGCCTATTAGACTCACTAGTGCACATTTTTGGCTTAGGGGTTACATTTATATAGTGTGTAATCCAAGAGTTAAACCCTAATCCACTTCCTTGGGCCTTAATCCAATAATCCATATGATAATCCCTTTGGACTAACTTAGTCCATTACTAATCAATATGGATCATTAGCCCAAACTATATATATATATATATATATATATATATATATATATATATATATATATATATATATATATATATATGTATTACTGATTTACTTAATTAGTCCCCGTTAATTTAATTAGTCTCTTTTGATCACTAAATTAATACCAAATTAATTCTTGATCAATACTAATTAAATAATATGATCTCTCAATTAATATATTATACTTATAATATGTTAATGAAGCACATTAACCTATTTCTCAAATATCCATCCTATCAAATTGTTCCAGAGTGTTACAACCTAAATGGACCATGCTTGTATCGGGTCAAGTACATACCAATTATAGTTATGGGCTTAGACACCAAATCCAACACCAAGGCCACTACCCCTTCCCGACCCTTGTTACTGTTTCTGCCGTTTCTTCCTCAGTAGTAGGAGGTGTCAGACATGCCCTCGATGTTCGGTGGTGGATCTATGTTACCGACAGTGGTTCCAGAAGTTTCGACAGTTCGACGGAGATTGAGAGAAGAGCAGTTGGGTATTGATAGGATTTTCTGGTTTTTTTATAAACAAGCTTAGATCGGGCTTCATAAGACATTGGTAAAGGAATGGTTTGTTGAATTAGTGTATCAACATTATCATAATTGAAGTTTAGGTTGGTGACCAATTGTTGAACCACACTATGTTCGTAGACTAGCGATCCGACTGTTAGCCCATATATTTATGGGCTCCTTTTTATCTAGACCATTAGCCTTAGGGTTAGGGTTTTACTACTTATTCTAGTTCTTGTATTGTAGCCTAATATAGTTTTCCAGTGAACATCAATCTTTTCCACTCTTCCAGTTTGAATATTGTTCAAGTAATATGGTATCAGAGCTAAGATTTGATATGTTGTTAGAGGGATTTATAGTAGTCATTTGTGTTGATCGAAATTTTTGAGGGTTATTATAGCGTATTCTTTTGACATTGCTGGTCTGCTATTGCTGTTCGTTTGCTGTTTGTTTTCTGCTTGTCTGATTTGTTGCTTCCACTGGTTTGTTGTTGTTCTTGGTCTCTGTTTTCTTGTCTATTGTTGTTGTTGCTATTGTTGTTTTTATATATCTCTTGCAAACATGACTAGAAATGATGATTCCCTTCAATCAATCAATACTCCATTAGATGGAAAGAATTACACGTATTGGATCTATTTTATGAAGAACTTCCTTAGTGGGAAGAATATGGGGCTATGTAAATAGGGTTAAAGCAAAACCATCAATGCCTCAAGCTAAAAATTTTGATTTGTTGTTTGACACTTGGGAGACTAATAGCTCCAAGGTTATTAATTGGATAATAACTTTGTTACACAATCTATTGGTATGCAAGTGGCTAAATATGACACAACAAAGGAAGTTTGGAATAATTTGGAGAGACTGTATACTCAATCCAACTTTGCTAAACAGTATCAGTTAGGGTATACCATTCATTCCCTTCAATAAAATGATATGAGTATTCAAGATTTCTATGTTGCTATATCTGATTTGTGGGATCAATTGGCCCTTACTGAAGTAAGAGTCTCTCTAAGAAACACACAAAATGCCCTTCAACAAAATGATATGAGTATTCAAGATTTCCATCTTTGCTAAACAGTATCAGTTAGAGTATGACACTCGTACCCTTCAACAAAATGATATGAGTATTCAAGATTTCTATGCTACCATGTCTGATTTGTGGGATCAATTAGCCCTTACTGAATCTAAAGAATTAAAAGATTTTGAGCCTTATATTGCTAGGAGGGAAGAAAAACGCTTGATTCAGTTTTTGATGGCGTGACATTCTGATTTTGAAGGTCTTCAGGGAATGATTCTTCATTGTCCCCCTCTTCCCTCAGTGGATTTTGTTATTTATTAGTTGATTGTAGAAAAGACTCGTATTAAGTCTCATGCGGATAAAGGGTCTAAAGTAATTACTCCTACTTCCACTCATGTTGTGTTTGTTGTTCCCACTAATCAGTCTTGACAAGCTCTAAGGGTTGGTTATGATGAGTGTGCCTTCTGTAAACATAAAAATAATTAGAAAGCTCAGTGTCCATTGTTAATTAACAAGAGTAAATATGGTCAGAATCAGTCGGGACAACAACATAGATCTGGTCAGTAGAAGTTTCAACCACGTTCTTATGGTGATCCTCTATGGACACCTCGCTCTCCACAGTTTGCTGTTGCTGCTATGCCTCCAATTGACACAAAATCTATTGGCAATATGCCACCATTTGCATTGGATCCCAAGGTTTTTGAGAGCTTTAGATAATATTTGGCCTCCAATCCTACTTCTATGTCTGCATCTATGTCTTATTCTGGTCCCATTTCATTGGGTACTTCAGGTATACCTTCATCTTCGTGGATTTTAGATTCTGGTGTAACCCATCACATGTCTCCTTATTTGTCATCATTTACTTCTTTTTCATACATGTCATATATCTCTGTTATGTCTTCTAGTGATACATATATGACATAGTAGGGTGCTGGGTCTGTTTCTATCCCTTATATTTCTTTCCCTGATGTTTATTACATTCCCAAACTCACTCTAAATCTTGCTTCGGTCAGTCAATTATGTAAGTCTGGTAATTGTGTGTTCTTTTCTGATTCAATATGTGTTATACAAGACCAACACACCCAGAAGGTGATTGGGATCGCTCGTAGGGTGGGGGAACTTTATGTCTTGGAGGTTCTCAAAGTGTCTGTCGTTGCTGCCTCCAACATTGATTTGTCTTCTTTTCTTTTGAGTCTGTTGTCGTCTCTGTTTTATATTTGGCATTCTCGTTTGGGACATGTGTCTGTATCACGTTTACAATTTCTAGCATCTAGTGGTCTTTTGGGTCCTTTGAACACTTGTGATATTTCTGATTGTAGTGGTTGTACATAGGCAAAATTCTCTGCTTTACCTTTCAGTAAAAGTATGTCTTGTTCTATTGCTTATTTTGATATTATTCATTCTAATGTGTGGAGTCCTGCACCAATATCCACAAAGGGTGGGTTGACATATTATGTATCTTTAATAGATGATTATACACACTATATTTGGGTTTATCTTATTAAACACAAATCTGATTTCCTTGGCATTTATAACAATTTTAGAGCTCTTGTTAAAACTCAACATTCAGCTATGATAAAATTCTTAGGTGTGACTTAGGGGGTGAATATACCTCTAGGGCTTTTACTTAGTTACTTGCTTCTGATGGTACCATACACCAGTCGTCGTGTATTGGCACTCCCCCAAAAAACGGTGTGGCAGAACAGAAACACCGTCATATTGTTGAAACAACCCGCTCATTGCTCTTGTCTGCGCAGGTCCTTAGTACCTTTTGGGGAGAAGCAATCTTAACTACTGTTTATGTGATTAACAGTATCCATACTTTATTGAATTCAGGAGTATCTCCTTTTGAGAAGCTATATGGTCATCTACCAGACTACTCTGCTCTACGAGTCTTTGGATGTACTTGTTTTATTCTTCGTTCTCATGTTGAGAGGAACAAGTAAGGACCGAAATCTGCTATTTGTGTCTTTTTGGGGTATGGTGTTGGACGGAAAGGATATCATTGCTATGATCATGTGAGTCATAAGTTATATGTTTCCCGACATTTCACTTTTTTTGGAACATATTCCTTTATACTCGATTCCTGCTACAGCCTAAAATGTAACAAAGTCAGATATTCTGCATATTTATGCTTTTGATGTGGATATAGAGGCTCGAGATTCATCTATGCCATCTGATTCTCCAGTTCATGCCACGCCCACGTCTTCAGAGAGTTCTTCATGTAACATTCCATTTGAAATTTAGTTAAATAAGTAAATAAATAATAAACCTTAAACCTCGAGATGTAAATTATAGTTTTAAATTATTTTATTGGAGCCCTAAGTCCATAATGATTTAGCAGGGTGTTGGTTCCGGGAGTTAAGTGAAGGGTCCAGTTAATGGTTTGGTCTAGGCTTTCATTGTATTTTGTTCAGTATGAGTCTGTAATACATTTTGTGAGTTGTTTATGTGTTTACGGTCAGAAAGTGTGTTTACGGCCGTAAACACGTTTACGGCCGTAAACCCAGTTTGCGGTCCTGTCTAGTATATATAGTGGAGGTGTAGGTCTATGTGTTTTTGTTGATGCCATTGAGTTTACAGATCGTTCCATCGAGTTGTACCTGACGTTTTTCTGAATATAAACGTGTGCAAGCTCGATTTCTTCTCTTCTTCTTCTTCTTCTATTGTGATTGTTTGTTGCTTGATCATTGGTAAAGATCCTTTTCAGGACCTCACAATTGGTATCAGAGCAAAAACCGGTGTCAAAGCTTCATTCAATCGAGATTTGGGCTGCTTAAACTGACATTCTTATCGTTTGAGATTGGTTTTAGTGTTTTCGTGTTAAAGGAACTGAATCTACTGCAAAAATGTGTTTTTGAAGACCTTCTGGGAGTTTACTGCCAACCGTAAACCCTGTTTACGGTTGTAAACTCAAGATCTTGAACAACCGTAAACTGTGAATCTTCAACAACCGTAAACTAAGCTTCATTAATCGTAAACGCTTAAACCGTAAACGTACAAACCGTAAACAGCTCAACCGTAAACTCAGTTTACGGTCGTAAACAGCTCAACCGTAAACCCAGTTTACGGTCGTAAACAGCCCAACCGTAAACCAAGTTTACGGTCGTAAACTCTTCAACCATAAACACAGTTTACGGTCGTAATCTCATCAACATCAACCGTAAACACTTTTGTGACTTTAATTTGCTTTAATTTCAAATGGAATCTCAAAGTCAAAATCATTTTCACGAACTTGATATTGTCATGGGCACTACTACGCGTATTCCAAGATTAATGTCTATAGATGGTTTTCCTGAGTGGAAGTACAAAATTGAAAAATACATTAAAATGAAGGATTTCAAAGTCTGGAGAAGCATTCTTAGAGGCCCTGTTAGAATCACTATGACAGTCGGAGGCCAAGTGATTGACAAGGCTGTTGAAAACTACATTGATGAGGAGTTTGAGAAAGTTGAAGAGCAGGAAAGGGCTTTAGCCACTCTAACCATGGCATTATCTCTTGATATTGCTCAAGGTTTCCAAGAGTATACTTCAGCTAAGGATTTGTGGGAAGCCCTAATTGAGGTATATGAGGGCAATGAAGATATGAAGGAGAGTCGCCAGGACATGTTGAGACAAAAGTTCAATATGTTCAACTACATTCCTTGAGAGACTCTTGAGGCTCAGCTGCAGCGGTTCACAACTCTCACCACTGACATGAACATATCTGGGATTTTCTTGACCAAGTCAGAGATTAACAAGAAGCTTCTGAATGCTCTTCCCAGATCATGGGACATGAATGTTGCTGTGATTAAGAAGACCAAGGATCTAAATCGCCTCACTCTTGCTGAAATCATGGCGATCATCAAAGCTTGTGATATTGATGACAAACAGAGAGAAATAAACCATGTGAACTCGTACTCTACTGCAAATCTTGGAATCTCATCCAACAATGCTCTCTCATCAATCATGACTTCCTCAGGTCAAGCTTTTGCTGCTCAACAACCTCAGATTCAAACCTTTGCTGCTGCATCATCCATTCCTCACTCTCAAAGCCATCCATTTGTCACTCCACAAGCTGTTCCCCATCCAAATGTGCCAGTTGTAGCCTCTTCCTCAAACACGAAAGACACTGATGAAAATCTGGCTCTAGCCACTGGGCTTGTTAACTACTACAATGCTTTTGTAGCTGGAGAGCTTCCACCTTAGCTGTCATTTGCTGACCTGGATCAGATTCATCCTGAAGACGTGGAAGAGATGGACATCACATGGCTGATTGCTATGGCTGTTTTCAGGGCCAAGCAGTTTGCTAAGAAGACAGGGAAGAGCAACTGGGGCATGAATACTGACAAGAAGGTGGGATTCAACAAGGGCATGCTGCGATGTTTCAACTGCCACGAGCCGGGTCATTTTGCTCGTGAGTGTCCAAAGCCAGATTGTAGGACGAACAACAACAGGACGATGGTTGCAGTGGGAAACAACCGTGCAGGTGCTGCGGTTAATGGTGAAACTGCTATGGTCGCTCAATCTTTTGACTGGGAGGACCAGATTCAGGCTTTGAATATTTCAGGGCCAGAAAATGCTCACCTAGCTCAGATTGATGATGCTTCCTTGAAGAATGATGCAGCTGATCCCGAAGCAGAAATGATAGAGCTGCAGTTTGCTCTGATGGTGTCTTCTACTTCCGAGCCCAGGAAAAGTGAGGGACAGTTGCGGAGGAATGTCGTCCGTCCTTGGTACGTCGACAGCGGCTGCTCCCGACATATGACATGAGACATCTCCCAATTGAGCAACATTCAATCTTTTAATGGGGGGTATGTTTCCTTCGTGGGCGGAGATGGTGGCAAGATCACTCAAAGAGGAACCGTTACAAATGGAGTGCTAAGCTTTGAAAATGTCAACTTTGCTCCCGAGTTAAAGCACAACTTGTTGAGTGTTTCCCAAATTTGTGACAAAGGCTATTCTACCCATTTTATCGATAAAGAATGCATGATTCTCAAGCCAGACATTGTCATCCCGGAAGAGTGGATTCTCGTCAAATCTAAGCGGGATGGGAATGCTTACATTATTGACATGAACAGTAACATCCCTGAACAAGTCACTTGCCTATTTTCAAAAGTATCCGAATAAAACGCAATGTTGTGGCATCGACGACTCGGTCATGCTAACGCGAAAAACCTGAATCGCCTTGCTAAGAATGAGATGGTCTGAGGCTTACCTGTCAGAGACTTTATTACATTTGAGAAGTGTGTGTCCTGTGCCCAAGGAAAACATCATAGAAAACCACACATGCCTAAGCAAGTCAACTCAATCAGTCAGGTGCTCCAATTGTTGCATATGGACTTATTTGGTCCGGTCAACGTCCTGAGCATCAACAGAAGCTCTTACTGTCTAGTTGTGATCGATGATTTCTCTCGTTTCACATGGGTCTTCTTCTTATCCAACAAAGCGGGGGTTGCTGATCTGATAAAGAAGTTCATTGTGATGATTGAGAACCAAACCAACAACCAGGTGAAGGCGCTTCGTACTGACAATGGAACTGAGTTCAAGAATGCGGTTCTTGACCATTTTTGCGCAAAAAAGGGGATCGTGCGTCAATACAGCTCTGCTCACACGCCTCAACAAAACGGTGTTGCTGAAAGGAGAAATAGAACGTTAAAAGACGCTGCAAGGACAATGCTTTGTGATTCTAAATTACCTGTTTTCTTTTGGGCGGAGGCGATTAACACTGCTTGCTACGTGCATAATCGTGTTCTAATCAACAAAGCTCAGATGAAGACACCGTGCAAGATTCTCTATGGACACAAGCCTTCAGTCAGCCATTTCCGTGTATTTGGCTGCCCTTGCACCCTTCTTCACCTGGAATCCAACCCTAAATTCAATGCCAAAGTCGATGATTGTTACTTTATAGGATATGCTGCGCGCACCGTGTATAGGGTTTACAACAAGAAGACTAAGCAGATTGTCGAATCCTATGACGTGCACTGGTTGGAGGAGAATGAAACAGACGCTCGAGTGGGTCCTGACTGGTTATTTGATTACACATCACTTTTTAAATCCTTAAATGTGTCTTCAGATGGATCAAATGGATCCTCTTCTGGTTCGAAGATTGTTTCTGTAGACAAAGACGAAGAAGTTGTCTACAGACCTCCAATGGTTGAGGGAGAGTCCTCTGCTCCATCTGAGGGAGAATCCTCTGCTCCACCTGAGGGGGAGTCATCTGATCGACTTGATAGTCCAGAGTCCAAAGTTCAAAATGGAACTCCTGATGCTGATGCTACACCTCTTACCCCTATTGAAAGAGAGTTCATGTCTAGAGATGCTTCCGCTGTCAATCCAACTTTTATGGAACTACTCTTTCCTGAAGAAATTGCTAATGAGTTTGTAGCAGATTCATCCAATGTGGATCAATCAGCAAATGATGGAGGTTTCAACATTCACACTCTTCCTGTTTCACTCAATGATATCAGCCAAGACATACCTTCAAAAATTCAACGCGATCATCCGATCGATAACGTCATTGGCCAGCTGGGTGACGGAGTTAAAACTAGAAGTCAGAGTGGAGATGTCAATGCATGTCTCTATTCTTGCTTTATATCTCAAATAGAGCCCAAGAACGTTGACATGGCTTTGAATGAGCCCAGCTGGGTAGATGCGATGCATGAAGAGCTAAATCAGTTTGAAAAGCTCGGGGTTTGGAAATTGGTTGAGTTACCAAAGGGCAAAAGGTCTCTTGACACGCGTTGGGTCTATCGTAACAAGCAGGACGATTCTGGTGTAATAGTGCGCAATAAAGCAAGGTTGGTGGTTCGTGGGTTTCGACAAGTTGAGGGTCTTGATTATACTGAGGTTTATGCTCCCGTGGCTCGATTGGAGGCTATTCGTATCTTTCTCGCATATGCTTCCTACATGAACTTCACGGTCTACCAAATGGATGTCAAGACTGCCTTCTTGTATGGCAAGGTGAAGGAAGAAATTTATGTTGATCAACCCCCTGGGTTCGTTAACTCAAAGTTTCCTAATCATGTCTACAAGTTGGACAAGGTGTTGTATGGGTTACATCAAGCTCCTCGAGCATGGTATGCGACTCTAACAAAGCACTTGCTCGAGCATGGATACTCTCGCGACACTATTGATCAAACTTTATTCATCAAGCATGTTGGTAATGATCAGATTCTAGTCCAGATCTACGTTGACGACATTATCTTCGGGTCTACCAGTCCACAGCTTTGCAAAGAGTTTGAAGGCGTGATGAAAAAGCGGTTTGAGATGAGTTCACTGGGTGAAATGACCATGTTTCTGGGGCTTCAGGTAAAACAAAATTCAACCGGAATCCTGCTAAATCAAGCTAAGTATGTGGAGGATATTCTTGAGAAGTTCGAGTTTGAAGACGCAAAACCTGCATCGACACCAATGGCTGAAAGACCCCTGCTAAATCCAGATATTGATGGCGAATCTGTAGATCAGACACACTACAGATCGATGATCGGATCGTTGATGTATCTTACTGCAAGTCGTCCCGACATCATGTTTGCAGTTTGTCAATGCGCTCGCTATCAGGCTAATCCTAAACTTTCACATCTTATTGCTGTCAAAAGGATTTTTCGGTATATCAAAGGCAACCCAAAATTGGGTCTTTGGTATCCGAAGAATTCTGAATTTGATTTATATGCTTTTGCTGACAGTAATTATGGAGGCTGTGAGCTTGACAGGAAATCAACATCAGGAGGGTGCCAATTCCTTGGAGATAGGCTGGTGTCGTGGCAGTGCAAGAAACAGCATACCGTCTCTACCTCAACAGCAGAAGCGGAATACGTTGCTGCATCTGCCTACTGTTCTCAAGTTATCTGGATCCAACATCAGCTGTTGGACTACGGTTTGAATTATCTAGAAACCCCAATTCACTGTGATAATGAGGCCGCAATTCAGATTACTAAAAATCCTGTCCAACATTCCAAAACCAAGCACATTGATATCAAAATTCATTTTATCAGAGATTGTTACGAGCGCTCGCTCATCCGGCTAGAACAGGTTCCCACTGCCAATAATGTGGCGGATCTGTTCACCAAGCCTTTTAACAAAGCTCGATTCGATGTGCTTGTGAGATTTTTGAAAATGATTCGTTTTGAGGATTAAATTTTTGTTATTGATTAGGTTAGGTTAAATTTGCGCATTTTAGTGATTTCATTCTCACCCATGCACAAATTTAGGGGGAGAAATAAACAAAAACCAAACAAAAATTAAAAAAATTAAAAATCCAAAAACATCTTGTTTCTGTTTTATTTTTTTTCAGAAAACATTCAAAAATCCAAAAACATTAAAAAATTCAGAAAAATCAAAAATATTGTCGCTTACAGTTTTGCTTGTTGATGTAGTACTGGGAAGTGATATTATCAAGTGATAAGAGGCAATCTGAGTCTGCGTAACGTACCCAAAGTTGAAGGGTCTATGCTCTGGGTTTGATGCGTTGGTAGGCACGAAAGATTCTAAATGGACATGACTAGGCAGAGTTGAACTTAAGGAATTCATAGACTTGACAAATCTTGACCTAGTTAGATCCGTTTAGCCTGACAATACGACGCTTGGATAGGTTGAGCAGGGAGATATATATGGGAATCTACTGGTCACATTAAAGAACCTGTACTTGGAACCGTGGATTAACTTTTCCTCGATGTGCGGATTCTGTCCTTAATTCCGGTATTGATGGGGTGACTGGTGAATTCCGATAAATTAGGTCTGTAGAAAATTGTTTTCTCTCTATCTATCTGTTAGTCATATGTTGCTTCCTTTGCGTGATCGAGAGATCTGACCTGGCCTGTAACATATGCAACTCTATTTCTCTGCATCCTCTATCTATGCAATTCTTTCTATCTGTTAGCCATATACTGTCTCCTTTGCGTGACTCACAATCCGACCTGGTACACAGTATATGCACCATTCTACTTCTCAATCCCTCTAAAAACTTCAGTTAGTCATATGTTTCACCCTTTGCGTGATTGGAAGAGATCCGACCTGGGTGTATAGCATATGCATTCTAAATCTATCTTCTCTCTTAATGATTGTCTGCTCACCCGATGTAAGGAGTATTCTGGAAGTTCTTGATTACTGGAGCATATCAGGAAGCGGGAACCATGTTCTAGTACAATTAATTGAATAGTTACAGATTGTCTATAGATCTCGCTGCTCAATTTAGGTGGACAACAATATCCCTGGTCGTCGTCAGCTGAGTGGTCCTTAAGAAATATTATCTAGGAACTTAGGATCACTCTGTCTTATAACTAATAGTATGTCCTAATTCTGTCACAATTTTTCGTGTTTAAGTGGACAACAATACCGGCGATCGACCAGACAAAGACGTGAAGATAGAAGGTACCGACAAGTGGATTAAGGCTGTCTAACAACTTTGATCCCAGTATCACAAGATAATTTTCAGTGATTTTTGAGATAACTTTTGTCTGTGTTTATTCCTATTTTATTTTTATTTTTATTTTATTTTATTTTTATAATTGTCAAAAATTTAATTTTTAAATCTTTTAATTCTTAAATTTTAGAAATTAGTTTATTTTATTTTTAGTTTAATTTTAATTTTACTTTTATTTTAATATCCTCAAAAAGTTTTATTTTTGAAAATTTAATCGGGATTTGGACTGTGCCTTACACTGTGTGGGAGACAGGTAAATGTCAAGGGAGGTATAAAAGGTGGAGTTTACTGCTGTAAACCCTTTCCACCTCCCATTTCTCCCTTTACAGCCACAAACTCTCTCTACTCTCTCTCATCCTCGAAAACTTTTTGCGAGATTTTGAAAAATCAGTTAGTCCACTTCGAAGGTATGCTAAAACCGACTGAGGATATGTGTTCTTTTCATCGATTCGACTAAAACTGGAGGATTAATCGAGGTTTTACTGATCGTCGGCGTTTATGGTTTGGGGAGGGTTTACGGTCTGAGCTTACGACCGTAAACTGTCTGGGCTTACGGTCTGGACGTTTACGACCGTAAACTCCTTTTGAGTTTACGACCGTAAACTCAGTTTACGGTCAGGTGACCACTACAATGGGTTTACGGCCGTAAACCCAATTTGGACCGTAAACTCATGTTTGACCAATACTGACCGTAAACTCATTCTGAACCGTAAACTCAATTTTTGACCTTGTTTGACCGTAAACTCCAAATTTTTGATCAAAATAATTTTTTAAGGCCAAAATAAAATTGATTAATTAAGAAAACTTAAAGCTTTAATTGTTTAAATACTTTGTTTTCTTACTTGGCCTGGTTTAGTGCAGAACAATGGCAAGTCTTAAGTTTGCTGACATGCATAACCTGACAATTGTATTGGATGACCCTCCTACTGCTCATGGAGATTTCAGGTCAATGATATACAGACTGAGAGAATGCTGCCTGGCCTGTGCCATCACTGTGAATCCAGTCATCTATCAGAAAAATGTGAAGGAGTTCTGGCAGACTGCTAAGATGACATCAGACAAAGGAGTGGTTTCCATTAAAGCTATGGTGAAAGGATGCAAGATTACTATCAATGAGCAGTTCATCAGAGAAACATTGCTGATCAATGATCAACCCGATTTTCCTACTGAAATTGGGATTGATGATGTACAAAAGATTCTCAAGAAGATGGGGTATGAAGGCATTTACCCTCCCACGGTGAAAAAGCTTCTGCCACCCTACTGGAGATTTTTGGCGCATGTGTTCGTGAGCTGTATCTCGGCCAGGAGATCAGGTGCTGATGAAATGTCGCTCAGGAACACAGGGGCAATTGTTTCACTGGCTGCTGGCATCAAATTCAACTTCTCAAAGTTTATACTGGATGAGTTCTTGGTAAACATCAACGCTATAAGCCGGGAGACCAGGGATGCATTCTTGCTGTACCCTAGGTTTATTCAGATGTTTATTGACACTCAATTTCCTGAGATGGTCAAAGAAGGAGACACACTGGATATAAAGTCATTAGGCCCACACACGATTGGTCTCATCAAGCAGAATCGAAAGGGCAAAGTCGTCTTCCAAGGCTTACATCCTCTCGTGAAATTCGGAAAATTTGCTGAGATAAATGAATCTTCCGAATCTCATGGAACGTCTGACAAGGTGTCATCTGAGCCTACCTCCTCTGAGAGAGTCATTTCAGAAGATGATGTCATTACTGTGTTCGATCGTGCTGAAGAAGAAGAAACTCCTGCTACTCATGCTCAAGTAGCTGAAGAACATGAGCTGACATCTGTTCACATTCAAAGTAATTTTAATGAGGAGTCTCCAAGGGGTAGAACAGAATCTGAGATGTATGAAGACCTTGATCTTACCGGTTTCGATAACGATGAGATCCCTCTCAACTTCGATAGCAATGAAGACTTCATGACCGGTGTAAACCTCAACACGCTGCTTGACAATATCAATGAAGTTGCTCATCCAATAACGGAGATAAGGGAAAAAGAAGACGTTCTCGAAGCCACGCCTCCTCCTACCAATCCAACGGCGGAAATAGCAATTCCTATGGTGACAGTGTCAGGGATTCCTCCCCTTGATGTTGTTTTACCTACATCTGAGCCATTGGAAAGTGATCACCCAACCACACAGGCCTCTCAACCTCCAACAAAAAGACGAAGACTTGACCCTAGACAGGGAATTCTTGACTCGGGTATACTTCAAAGTTTTACAGCTCCACCAACAACAACTCCTGTTATCGTTTCATCTGAACCCGTAAGTGAAGGTCCTAGCACCTTCCATGAAGCTGGTGGCTCTTCCTTCCCCACATGTTTCTCTCCTCCCCGGCCAGACCATGATGCTGCTTCTGTGAGGCTAGCCAGGTTTTTGGCCGAAGAACAATTCACAACGCCTCCCTCACGTGGCAAAGGAATTTCTATTGGGGGTGGCAGCTCAGGAGAAGAGAATCCTTCAATATTTGGACTTCAGAAGGAGATTGATGCTCTGAATCAGAAAAATATTGATTTAGATCAAAAAAATATTGAGCTGGATATCAAGGTCGCAGACCTTCAGACCGAAAATGCAAAGCTCAACATTCAAGTTGCCGAACTTATCGAAGATAAAGCTCTGAAGACAAAGCAAATTACTGATCTTCAGACGCATTTCGGATTGTTAACCGCCAGCTACTACGATCTTAAGAAGAAGCTGGAAGAAGATTTTGGCGACAAATTCAAGTCATCCGTTGACGAGCCAAAGATCTATCTTCCTGATCAAGATACTCCCATAGTTCCACAACCTACAAGAACGACCACCGTTGTTAACCGTTTTGAAAAAGAACCAGCTCAGGCTCCAAGTATAGTGGCATTGAAACGTGCTAAATTGGCCAATTCAGCTGAAAAGGGTCAATTACTATTCAAAAGGAGCGCAGATCATAATGCTCCCTGGGATCAATCAAAGATCACCATTACGGATCTGGGCGGACATCGTTTCAGGGACGTTTATGGTGATAGGCCAGGAATCATTTCGTGGGGATTCCATGACACTATGAATATGTGGATGGTGAGAAGAAAGAGCGGCAATACTGAATTATACAAAGATGCTCACGATTTTCATTCCTTTACTAGGATTGATCTTACGGAGCTGTCTAAAGCTCCTTTCTCAAATCCATCAAACAATCCCAGGGCGACTCAGTTCAAATCATTTTTGGAAGATCAAGTAGCTAAGGGCTTCCCTTCAATGAAGACTGCAGAGTCTATTATCAAGATTTACCCTAACGTTATTGATCCCAAAACAAGTCAGCCACTTCGGTCAGTGATGTGGCCCGCTACTGCTCAAGTAAAGCAGATCCCCGTTCTTCAAAATTATCCAGATGGATCTCTTGCATCCATGCAATACTGGGTGTTTGATGAATCTGCTGCTGCTGCTGTCATCAAGCTTAAATACGATTGTATCCGCTTGTATGATAAGAGGGATTTGCTTCAATTTGGCAAATGGGACATACATAAGCTCTTCATTCATCAAATCAAGGTGGCTGAATACTTTTTTGAGCCCGTTGCAAAGGAATACACTTCGATGGTTGCGGAGATTATCGAGAAGGAGATGTGGAACGGAGCTATGGGAAAATCTAATGTGCTGGTGGTCGACAAAAGCTGAGTCCAAGCTAGCACCAAACCAAGGGGGCGATTGAAGGGTCCAGTTAATGGTTTGGTCTAGGCTTTCATTGTATTTTGTTCAGTATGAGTCTGTAATACATTTTGTGAGTTTTTATGTGTTTACGCTCAAAAAGTGTGTTTACGGTCGTAAACACGTTTACGGCCGTAAACCCAGTTTGCGGTCCTGTCTAGTATATATAGTGGAGGTGTAGGTCTATGTGTTTTTGTTGATGCCATTGAGTTTACAGATCGTTCCATCGATTTGTACCTGACGTTTTTCTGAATATAAACGTGTGCAAGCTCGATTTCTTCTCTTCTTCTTCTTCTATTGTGATTGTTTGTTGCTTGATCATTGGTAAAGATCCTTTTCAGGACCTCACATTAAGCGTCATAATTTTAGATTTGGGGGTTAAAGTGTAATTTTCGTGGTAGTTTCGTAAAGATTTTCAGAGGTCAGGGGAGGTTTGGTAAATATTGGAGTTAATTTGAAAAAGATTTTAGTGGGGAGGGCCAAACTTGGAAAATTTAGCATATGTTTGAAAGAGCACGAGACTAAACCCACTGCCCTTCCTCTTCTCGTTCTCATTAGAATCCAACCTTAACCCTAGCCACACTTCTTCAGCCGCCGCCACTTTCGGAGCCTTCTCAGCCGCCACTGCCTTGCCGAGTCCGACTTCCTCCCTACCCTCTGCTACCTTGTCGTCCAACGCCATCGTCATATCCCCTGCTACTGCCAGTGATGTCGTGAACTGCCGGAAGAACCACCAAGAACGAAGATGAGGCTGTGAACGTCAAAGTATAGGTCCTGATCGACCGGAAAGCTCTCGGTATGGCTTAACTACAACTCATCTCTCCTCTCCTTCATTTCTTTCTGTGAGTATGAGGTCGGGCACGCCATTTTCTACCGCCACAATCTGTTGGCACCGGTTCTGTTTTATTCCAACGACTCCAGCAACCTAGTGGGTGGCTGAGTGTATATGTGTTTCACGTGTATGCGTTGTTTTTAGCATTCATGATGTTGTGTGGGTGTATCTCGACCGGAAATCAAAGAAAGCCCATCACCATCGTCGTAAGGTGGTGATTGCCACCTCCTGCCACCGCCAACCACCGTGTTAGGTGGTTGTGTACATATATGTGTGTGTGTGTTTTGGTATGGGATTGTTCATGTAGGGATTAGTGCATGAATTCTTGGAAAAAATCGCCACCACCACTGCCGTGAGGTGGTGGCTGCCGCTGTAGACCGCCGTCGACCATCACCGCCCGAGGTGGCAGTGGGTGGTGCTCTGCCTAGTGAAACCCTAATTAACCTAAAAGCTTAACTGTATATGTAGTTGGCATGTATTTGGTTTGGAAGGGTTTAGAAAACCCTAATCTTGGAGACTTTTTCTTTGGACCTGCCGGGACTCGCATTTTGGACTGTTAGTTGGAATTATGAGTGATGCCCGATCACGTTGAATGATTGATCTAGTAGAGTGAAGGACTTAATGGATTAAGTCCTTAATGGGTTAAGTAAGAACACTTAACCCTAATCTTCATTTTATGTGAAAACCCTAATTATGTTTGCGTTCTTTGTTGGGCCATCTGAGAAAGAAGTGTATGGACTATGATATTTGGAAGGGCCTTAGGGTAAGGCCCATATAAGGAGTTTGGGACCAATTTGGAAAATTAGGCCATGGTTGATTATTTGACTTTTGGTCCTTAGGAGTATGAGTTTGGGCCTTGGACTTGGACCAAGCTAGAGTAGGGGTACAATGGTCTTTTTACCCCAAGTGTGGATTTATGGTTATGCATCGAAACCCAGTTGTTAATTGGGTTTATTTCGATGTTGACAGTTCGCGAATCTATCAGCCAGCAGCCAGGGATCGTCTGTGTGACTCAGTAGTGCGAGGTGATTTTCCCTACTGGGTTTAACAGGTCGAAGGCACCATGGCCGGCCCGTGGTTTGTTATGCTTAGTATGCTTGTTGTCTACGTGACTCTTGCACGTGTTATGTATTATATGTATGTGAGTGTGGGCGGGGCCCGTATCTCATCATTATTCGAGTGTGGGCGGGGCCCGTATCTCATCATTAGCTGAGTGTGGACAGGGCCCGTATCTCATCATTACTTGAGTGTGGTTATTGGGATGTTTGGTAGGTTGTTATACTTGTTGCTTGTGTGATACTTGTATGTGTTTGTTTATGTATGTGGGTGTGTGTGGGGCCCGTTATGTGAGTGTGGGCGGGGCCCGTATCACATTGTTATGTGAGTGTGGGCGGGGACCGTATCTCATTGTTATGTGAGTGTGGGCGGGGCCCGTTATGCGAGTGTGGGTGTGGCCTGTATCTCACTGATATGCGAGTGTGAGCCGGGCCCGTATCTCATTATTGTATGATGTGAATGGTTTGTGGTATCTTGGGGAACTACTGTTTTCAGTTTATGTTTCAGATACTTCGGTTTTCAAAAAGAAGAGCCCGGGATGATTGCAGAGCACACACCATATGTTTTCCGCCTTGAATGTTTTACTCTGATTTTACAGAAATTGTTACAGTGGTTTTATGTATATGTTTGGATGTCATTAACAAATACTGTTTTATCTATTATTAAAAATGGAGTTTTTGGGACCATATTTTAGGTATGTTACAAGTTGGTATCAGAGCCTTAGTTTGAGGTATTCGGGCACACTCTCGGGTGTGTTGAACTCAAACTCTGGATTTGGTAAGGTTTTCGAAAAGAAATACATTTACTTAAGAAAAGAGTTTTCTAAAACAAGAAAAGGGTGTGGTGCATGCAATCGATCGAGGTCAAGTAAGTTTCACCAAAATACCCATACATGTTATATGTTATGCTTTGATCTGTGAATCTGTTGAAACGCATGCCAGTTAGGGCTAAGGATCTGCTCAGTTTTTGCATGTTAGAATGCTAAGAGAGATGCCTTTGTATGTCTATTGTATGAGCTTGTAGACTTGCAGGCTAGTTCTGATTAGCTAGTGATAGGTTGGCCTGATATGTGATGCCTGGTAGTCTAGGAAACATGTGATGCTGGGTTGGGTATGCGTAAGGCAATCAATAGAGGGAGTGGGAGCTCCTAGTATATGTTGTAGTAGGTTGGATTGGAGTGATAATACACGAATGCTGCTTGCTTTGTGCTTTATGGAACTCGTAAGTGATGTGAGTTAGCTATTGAGTGAATATGTCAAGTCACATATGGCAAAGGTTGGATAATCTCAGAGTGATGGATTTGACCCTATTACGCAGCTCTTGTTTGAGTCTAACCGTTGTAGGGATGAGACTGGTACTTGAAGGATTATCTAAGCTTTGTTGCATGTTATTGTGTTCATGAGGTAGCTAACTGACATTATGAGGAGTTCTTCATCAGCTGATGGCAGGGTGAGGTCGAGAACCTAGGAAAGCCTAGGGTTTGCTTCAGTAGGATTTGGTGTGTTGGTTAGCAAGTGTTGTTGTTTGGATTTGAGAAGGTGACTTAGGCCCTGTTTGATACTCGTCTGACTGAGTCAAGTCAGACATTTTTGGCTGACTCGGTCAGCTGTAGCTGTTTGATAACCCTTCTGACTAAGAAATTGAGGTCTGACCCGGTAAGTGAGAAGGAATCGGCTGACTGAGAAAGGAAGACGTCTAATTCCACTTGTGCCCTTGTGTGTATATCCCTGTACGCGTAGGAAGCATCGATCCAACACCCCTTTTGCATCTCGTTCGTAATAGGCTTACAGAATCGATCATCCAACACCCCCTTTGCTTTCTTAAAATCAATCACAGAATCGATGGACTGCCTCTTTCCACTTCGGTTCGAATTTAATTGCAGGTATGTTTCCCCTTCTCTTTTGCGTTTATATCTCCAGCAGTAGTAAGAAATTAACCATCTGAAATCACTTCCATTCATCTTCTCGCAATCAATCAACCATCTGAAATCATATCAGAATCCATATGCTCCTATGTTCTCATTTTTCTTTTGTATCTGCTAGTTGAGTAAGGAAGAAAGAAAAAAAGACATTGATTTTTTCTTGTGGGTAATTTCCTCTCTCTATGCTGCTTCTCTCCTAATCTCTCTAATTTTGCTGCAGGAGTGGTGCTATGTACATTTAAAACATTCGATGGATACACTTGGATTTTTTTTGACTACAATAGAAAGTTGTGCTATACTCAAGTCTAGATGCTCCCTCTGTTACTATTAAGCCCTTGAGATATATCATTATTTGTAAATGGCAAGGATGTGTTGTTGGTAGTTTAAAGTGGCTACAATTGATGTTTCTTTCACAAGGTTGGTGGTAATTCTCTTGCTTTGGATAATTTTGCCCTTACACAAGTTTTATCCAGAAAGGCCTTTTGCTCCCCTGTTTAGTATAGAGTTTTGTTATATTAGTTTGATGTGGTCATGATGTTGAATCTGGTTTTTATTTGTCTGTTTGTTTTTTTGTACTCCTTTGAGTGATTGCTCAATGAAACCAATCCACCAAATAGAATATGTATGTATTTTGATGTGGTCACAGAATGAATCATATGATAAAATTTTGTTTATTTCAGCTATTTTTTTTAGTTTACATATCAGTTACAGTTAAAATTTTTGAATGATGGTATTTGTTCCTTAATTGTAATCTAAACACTCAAAACCAACAAGCTTAAATATTCGATTATCATAATTCTAGATTGCATGCTGATGTTCCCTTTGTTCAAAACTTGGGGTTCTGTAAAAGCATATTGTAAGACATCCGAGTGTTATTCTAGATCCTGAACCAAATAAGCAATGCTCTCTCTGTTTGAAAATAAGTTGGATTAGGTTTATGCTTCGGTTTTCACTTACATAAGTTCTACTTCTGATACAGAAAACAATCTTCTAATTCTACATTGTAAAATTTCACATTTCTTGGTTAATTGGCGGTCAACTAATAATGCTTCATTTTTCACTTCCAAGGATGGCATCAGAGCTTTGGAATCAGCCATTCCATCTTTTGGTGATTCCGTTTGTAAGGGTATAATTTCTTGAATCTTATCAACATGGTTTCAAGGGCATTTCAGCTATGAGGATTAGGAGGACATTTACGTCTTTTTCATAGACGAGAGATCGAGAGATCAAAAATTGCAATTTTGTTCCAGCCCCAGTCCCAGGCAGTACACCTGGTTCTATCATGTCCTGTCTTGCATAACAAACAAGGCCTTAAAGCATTAGTAGACAAAAAGATTTGTTAGTGAGTTCATAATCTTTCTTTAAATGAATAGATTGATTAGATATTTTTTATTATGCTGGAAGTTATATTATTATTATTATTATTATTATTATTATTATTATTATTATTATTATTATTATTATTATTATTATTATTATTATTATAAAGAGTACAAGGGTAAAATGGTCATTTTGCATCAGTCAGCACATTCAGTCAGATGTACAATCAAACAGCATGATTTCTTACTCAGTCAGAATTTATTATTCAGACAGATCTTTCCCACTCAGCACTTTCTCAGTCAGCAACTATCAAACGGCCCCTTAGAGGATTCGGGAGGATTCTTGAGAAAAGTATGGATAGGTGTGGAAGGTAGTATTGGGCTCATACTACTGAAAGCACAGGATCCATACTCGAATCGAGAAGAGTCTTGGAGAATCTAGGAAGCCTGTGGGATGAGGATTACTGGGTATAATCAGATCTTTTGCACGTCGTTTCGGTATAGTGATGAGCACTCAAGAATGAGATTCAGATTTTGTTTTCAGCCTAGGAGCAGGTACTGAGTCGGCCGATGCGCGGTAATGGGAGTTCATCTCATCGGGTATTACTTGTGGTGTTTCGGATTGGACCTTGGTGGTCTTGGGTTTCAGTTAATGAAGGGATTTTGGAGCCCTTGGATGATTACCTTGGGCCGAGATTATTGAAGGGCAGTTAGGGGGCTCATCTGGAGCCCAAAGCTTGTGGATCCCTAGAATCCTTCAGGAAGGAGGATCCTATTGTTAGTTCCTGTCATTGGGATCGAAAGGTAGTTTTCACCATGTTCTCAGGATGGTTGAGGTAGCTCAGGAGGAGGTGATCAGGATTCCTTTAGATGTTTGTAGGTATGTTATCTTCTGCTTCTTCATTGTGGATATCGGGAATTTGTATTGCTTTGGAATTTTGATTGGGTTTGAATAAGTTATATCTCGGGTTGGTTCACTGCTATTGTCTGTTTTATTAAGGATTGTTATATGTCATTCTGGATGCCGAGAAGTCTTCGTGGAATCTTTAGAGGGTCGTATATTGACTAGTGGGTTTCAGGGTGTTCCGTTGTTTATCCTGGTCCTTGTCAGGATCAATTCTGGGGTGTTGCTTGGAGGACCTTTGGTCAGAGTTAGCAAGATAGTTCTCCAATTGAGTTAGGGTTCAGTGGTTCTATCAATTGTTCAAGTATGATCGACAGTTGCCTATGGAAGAACTTTGGAGTTTAAGGCACTACCGTTGCTAGGAAATTAACGGTAGTAGGAAGATGGTGGTGTCAGTTGTGGGAGTTGTTTAATCATTGGATGTGTCAAGGGAATTGTATTTTCGCATGGACTTAAGTCGGTTTATGTTAAGGGATCCCTGGAGGATAGAAATTAGAGTGTATGTTCATCAGTGCATGGGAAAGGTTGTGGTTTTCAGTCGCCAACATAAGAATTTAAGGAATTGGTATGGTGTCATGGAAAGTGATTTGGAAAATCGTACTGGATAAGATTTCATGAGTATTCTTTAGGATTTCAATAAGTGGGCGATCATTGAGTCTGGATAACAATGGTACGTTAGTATTGATTAGTGCAGGACGTAGACAGTTCCTGCTATATGAGGTTGATGGGTTGGGAACCCATCAGGTTTAAGGAATGAGAGAGCTTCGTCGAATCCAAGTGGCGGAGAATCGATCAGAATATGTGAGATTTGGATCGAGTGTGGAACTAGGACAAGTTTCGCATACTAGTCACGAAGAGAGACGAATCAAGTGGCCGTTTGGACTGAAGTTGTGTAAGTGGGAGTTTAGGGAACTTCCAGTAGCTGGTCGGTGTCTCCTTGTTATGCATAGAAGGTTTGCGAAGGGATCCTGGTCGAGGGTTGTGTTAGAGCCTCGTTGCTTGTTCTTGTTTGATGAAGGCTATGGGGTTCAAAGTATGACTTGAACACCTGAGTGATTTCATTAGAATGCGGGTTCGATTCAGGACATCTGGGGTTGAGATGGTTTGGCAGTGATGAAAACAGGGGTGGTAATCATGGTTGGTTAGAAGTGTTATGAGACTGGGATGGGATCGCATCATTTATCAGTTGAGGTAGCCTATCAATAAAGTGGCCACGAGTTTAGAAGGGGGATTAGTTCGCGTTGTAGGAACGAGGGACGAGATTGTCAAGGTACATTTCCCTGTTTTAGATTGAGGACCATTGGGGTCCGAGGTAGAGCTGGGCCTGTGTAACCCTAGATGGGTGGCACTCATGGGCAAGGCCACTTCGTGGTATAAGTTTGGGTGGGACCCGTGGGCAAGGACCGTGTGTTTATGGCAATGCAGGTGGGACCTAGTAGAGACCGCTGGGTCGAGGTATTGGATCCTGGATTTTAGGATTGAGTGTGTGGTTAGTATGTAGTGCAGAGGGATGCTTGGGCTAGGTAGCCTTGTTTATGGACTCTTGGGAACCTGGTAGTTGGATCAGGTGCGAGACTGGTAGTCTCAGCGTTGGTTAGGGAACCTTTATATCTCAGTCTAGTGAGGGGTTGTCATGAATCAGACAGTGTAGGGTGAAATGCAAGTGCAGGTCTGTGGATCTCGGTTATGAGTTGAGTATCGGGTTGGTCTATGGGTAAGATCTCGAGTTGGGTAACGTGAGTGATTTGTGCAGAATTTTCGTTTCCATGGGTTGAGGATCGGGGTATCAGGTGCCGAGGGCATCGATCAAAGGGTTCTAGGGTAATAAATGGATTCAGTTTTGATGATAAATCAAGATCTTGTGTTGTGACTTGGAATGGTTCTATTGGTAAAGGGCATCAAGTTAAGTCAAGGCGGTATTATTGATTTGGAATTCGAGTGTGGAGTAGCATGTTACTTTGAGGGGATGTTTGGTCACTTGCAGATGGGTTTGGATAATCTCAGAGTAAATGACTTGATCCTGTTGCGCAGCTCTCGTTTGAGTCTAAACGCTGCAGGGACGAGTCTCCTACTTCAAGGATTATCTGAGCCTTGGTCAAGTATGTAGTGACATAAGAACATGGTTTGGCATGCGGAATTAAAGTTTGCACAATGAACATGGTGATTTGGGTGTTCAAGAGATGTATTGATTGTATATGGTGTTACACAAAAAGGATCTAGATCTAGACTACATAAATAACACACACTTACACACTCACTTTTACATCTCTCAAGCACACCTCTACAAGTGGACTAAACCCACCTTATATAGAGGTGTTTACATGTATCTCTCTCACTCTCTATCTCTTATGTGTCACAAGGCTAATACTCCACATGCAAGTGGGTTTTACAAAAGTCAAACATTACAAAGTCATTCAAGGAAAACTTTGTACCCCAACATTCTCCCCCTCAAAGTTAGGAATGAATGACCCACTTCAAATCTTCCAATATCGAGCAACTACACGATCCGAGCCTCAAGGGTGACACATGTCGAAACGAACTTCAATATTCAATTCTTCCATGATTCTTCAATTTGGGCTCTAGGATGTGAAACCATACAAACCGAGCATCAACGAATGATCACGAGCATCTCAAACTCCAAATTGATCACCAAAAGTTAAGCATAAAGCACACCCCAAAAATCTTCAATAAAACCAAAACCCATTTCGAATACATCACTTCCGAACTTCCAATTTCATCATTTCGTATACTTCAAAAATCAAGGTCACTTCGATCTTCAAATCCGCGTAATATGAAAAATTCAAGTTCGAATTTCCATATAAAACTTCTCCCCCTTTTTATAATCGAAATTTGATTATAAAACTCCCAAGGAAAAAGAACGTGCTCTATTCGGAATTTTTCGTGTCAAAACTCCCCTTTAACATGTGGCATAAACTTTGTGCTTCAATCCGAAAAATCCAAAAATTATTGAATTTTTAGCTTCGTTCACGGACCGCCTTTGACAAAATTTCTCAAAAATGGGTAGAAATTGTCAATTTCAAAATTCTGCAGTGACCCGGTGCGCCCAAAACAGCAAAATATGTAAAACTCTCCCCCTTTTTCAAAGTTGGGTAGAAAGCGTCAATTTGCACAAACTGCAGGGGCTTGAAATGCATTTTCTACAATTTTCAGCAAAAACAGTCCTTTTTCGAAAATGGGTATGAACCGCCAAACATTCGAAGCCTCAGGGACTATTTTCGAAAATTCTGCCCTTTGTGTTCCAAACATACGAAGAGTTGTCCCAAATATTCGAAGCTTCAGAAAATTTTCGAATTTGGGTGAAAAGTGTCAAACATTCGAAACTTCAATTAATTGTTGAGGTTGCCAAATATTCGAAGGTTCAGGGACTGTTTTTGAAAATTCTGCTTTTTGATCAAAACATACGAAGACTTGATCAATCATACGAAGGGTTGAACCATTTATGCCACTTCATTAAAAGAGCAGGGACCAAAATTGTAACTGTTTGTTTTCTTCTTCCATTCATACGAAATTACAGCACCCTTCGTATGAAATTAACCAACACCCTTCGTATGAAATTAAACCATTTTCTCTCTCCTCTTTGCATGTTCATCTGCCCATTTTCTCTCTCCTCTTCGTATGTTCATCTTCCCCAATTAAACGAAAAATCTCAACATACGAAGCATACGAAGCCTACCCAATGAACAGTAATGAACAGTAACTTCTTAGCCATTCATCCAACCTCTGAATCGACCCATCGTATCCAAAAACAGGGACCCTTCGTACATTCACCCAGTTCTTCCCAAATCAAAATTATCGATCATCAAGAACAAACACATGAACTCCAAAAACTTCAAGGCTTCGTCTGTTTGATTGAAACCAAAATCGTCGTCGATTTAACGAAGCATCAAAATCTTCGTTTAAACCACCGACTCCAAATAATCATTCTCACAGTTCTTCGTTCCTTACAGTTCTTCGTTAGCAAGCTTTTTATCAATCGTTCCCAAAAATTCGTTATTATCCTGTTCATTCCCAAATCATCGACCACACTTGAACCCTTCGTAAATCAATCCTTCAATTCTCAATTCTCATTCCCAATCGATACCCATAAACAAACGAACATTGACCCTTCGTTCTTCATTACTCAGCAACAAGTCTCAAAATCAACGATTCTTGACCTAACTCACGATCGATTTCAAATTAACGAACATAGTCTTCAACTTAACCATTCGAAATCCAATCGACACCAAGAAATAAACTTTCTTTCGCACATCACATTTTGACATCAAAACAATCGATCGGTCAACAGAGAAATTCTTCAAGCATATGAAAAACTCTAACTCCAAAATACACCACAGATCGAAAATACCATCCACACATCGAAACTGATATCAACACAAGATTCGCTTTTGCAAAAAATTCGATTCCCAAAACAATCCAAAACATTCAATTCTCAGATTTTTTAATCACTTCATTCAAATCGATTTTGACTTTTGGAGGGTTGACTTGATGCGATTCATTTATGTGATGCGAGATTCAACATTTCGTCATCCAGACATATCTCAAATCGATTCAATAAACAATCAATCGACCATTGATACAACATCGACATCAACATTGACAATAAAGACTTTGATTTTTAGACTTAGATCTGAACAAAATCGATTTATGTTATATAACAAATCTCATATGAAATCGATGTTACAACTTCAGATTAACAATCAGATACAATCTAATTACCGAATTGAGTGAACGAGAATAAAAACATAAGAACAATCGGGATCAACAACTGAGTGCGTATATCTGTGAGACATCGTATGACGACAAGAATAAATTACAAATAACCGACTTTAGTTTGAAAGGATTTAATAAGGTATTGGGCTCACAACAATGGATCAATTATATGAACAGTATTTATCGAGAATTGGATTTGAATTGCATTTATCAAATTGTGGGCTCAATTGAATGGTATTGGATCAGATCATGAATTTAAACAAAAGAATGATGTATTTGGGCTCAAATATGGTTATGAATAGTATCAATCGAAATTTGATCTTAATTATGAACATGAACAGTGACAAACAAAGGAAATTGGACTTCAATTTGGATCAATGAATAGTAATTTCGTGATTTTGAGACAATGAATTTAATTTTGAAGTTTGATCTAAAAAAAAATTAATTGGATCTTCGAAGGAGCTTTAAAACAAATTCGATCCAATTGAGTCAAAACGATCAAGAATCAAGAACGCAATGCACGAATTCAATGAAATTAAGAGAGATCATAGAGAGAGACTCACCAAAATTGTTCAAATTGCGACAAAAATTGCCAAACCGAGAATCGTTCTTCAAAAATCACCTTGATCTTGAAGACCTGCTCTGATACCAATTGTAGTGACATAAGAACATGGTTTGGCATGCGGAGTTAAAGTTTGCACAATGAACATGGTGATTTGGGTGTTCAAGAGATATATTGATTGTATATGGTGTTACACAAAAAGGATCTAGATCTAGACTACATAAATAACACACACTTACACACTCACTTTTACATCTCTCAAGCACACCTCTACAAGTGGACTAAACCCACCTTATATAGAGGTGTTTACATGTCTCTCTCTCTCACTCTCTATCTCTTATGTGTCACAAGGCTAATACTCCACATGCAAGTGGGTTTTACGAAAGTCAAACATTACAAAGTCATTCAAGCAAAACTTTGTACCCCAACAAAGTATACATGATCTGCAGGGATAATTGGTCGGTGAATCTGTTCCTAATGGGAATCTCTAATATCAGAAGTTGAGTAGTCAGTTGGGAAATTAATGGGTTGGATTCAACAGTGGGTCAGTATGGGCGGTCTGTCAGGGAGTCAGACCATCTCAAAACTTCAGATTTTAGATTGAGTAAATGTGTTTATGTTGCAAGGAATTCGTTCACCTTCGGGTTGTGGAGCCCTGCGAGGGTTGCTTGTGGTTGCCTTGGGAAGGTTGGGGTATCGTCGGGGTTGTGGTCGTGTTGGAAATGGTAAGGAATGATTTCGAGGACGAAATCTAATTTAATTGGGGGAGAATTGTAACATTCCGTTTAAAATTTAATTAAATAAGTAAATAAATAATAAACCTTAAACCCCGAGATGTAAATTATAGTTTTAAATTATTTTATTGGAGCCTAAATCCATAATAATTTAGCAGGGTGTTGGTTCCGGGAGTTAAACGTCATAATTTTAGATTTGTGGGTTAAAGTGTAATTTTCGGGGTGGTTTCGTAAAGATTTTCAGAGGGCAGGGGAGGTTTGGCAAATATTGGAGTTAAGTTGAAAAAGATTTTAGTGGGGAGGGCCAAACTTGGAATATTTAGCATATGTTTGAAAGAGCATGGGTGTTAAAACCGCTGTCGTACACGATTTAAACAAATAAAAGTATAAGATAAACTGCTTTATTGCACCAACAGGTAGTACAGGTAAGCAGGGTCGAATCCTCAGGGACACGTCCTAATATTTACACCTCTTTGCGTAAGGTGTGAACTGATTCTTGGTGAATGCAATAAACATAAAATAAAGGGGGGTTTTGTTTTTGAAAATTAAACTAACAGAGATTGAAAATGACAAGAAAATGACTAAATTTAAAGTGATGAAAATTCAAATGAGAGAAAGCAATTTCAGTTTCGCGGTGACACCCCTAATCATATAATTAATCTTCAACACAATAATTGACTATGCACTTGTTTAAACTGGCACTAAAGTTCATTAACAAGCTCTAATGACCTTTGTTACAAAAATCGTTTAATCAAAATAAGTTCTTTAAATTAAACCTAACTTTTTACTGAATTAACCAAACAAGCTCTTGATTAACAAAGAAAAGTCGCATTAGACACAGTGTAATTCCCAGTAAAGTTCAATACCTCTCATAAGCTCGGAGGCGTTAGAACTTGTTTGATCAATTCATATCAGACTTAACCCTAATCTAAGAATTAATCTAATACTTGTCACTTTTTACTAATTAGTCTAGACAATTACGGATCTAAACAATTAGATGACTAGAATGATTTACAAGCAATTTAAGTGGCCAACAGAAACTGAAATCAAAATCAGACATTCAATTTAACACATAATTGATCAAACTAAACAGTAATCATAGTCAACATAGTGCTTAATGATTAATCATACGAAAAGGTTACATCTTGCGAAACTGAAATCTGAGTTTTTAGCCGGACATGGCTAAAAACGGATTACAAATAGCGGAAATAGAGTCTAAACGATAAATCTTACTAAACTACGACTAAAGATCGAATCGTTTCCTTTAGATCTGCGTTCTTCACTTGAAAACCTCTGAAAATCGCCTCTGAATCGCAAGGAATCGCCAATTAGGGTTACTGGAAGAGTATCAGGCTGTATTTATACGTCTAGCTGTCAAAACACCATACCTGCGATCGCAAGGGGTATACCTGCGATCGCATGTATCACCCAAAAGTGCGTCACGAGATTTTTTAATGAAGTACGTTGCTATTTCGACGCAAATTGACCAACCTGCGATCGCAAGGACTGTACCTGCGATCGCAAGTATCTCTTTTTCTCTACTGATACATTTTTTTGGCTCGACAAATCCTCGAAGGCAACCTGCGATCAAACCTGCGATCGCAAGGACATACCTGCGATCGCAAGGATAGAAGATACGATCGCAAGTTGCTTCTTTTGGCTCTTTTGATCGTCGTTCCTCCTTCCAAGCAGTTTTTGATCATTTCACGGTATCCTTCCTTGGTCTAGACTCCAATTAAGCTCCTAAGCATCCATGAACGCATCCCGAACTTGCGCAATCATCCATGTGCTCCAAATGGTCCTGAAAAATCATAACAAACGTGAGCAGTACGGGCATTCTTCAAAATAATCATGAAACACGAAATACATAAGAATAATCGGTAATTAGTTGGCTTTTTATAATGAAATACGTAGGAAATTGTGCTAAAAGATGCATATAAAATGCATCTAACAAACCTCCCCAAGCTTACACCTTACTTGCCCTCAAGTAAGGAAACGATAACTTAGGAAACAGAATTGGGGCTAAAGGCAATAGCGGAACAACCTAGACACACGTTAACTAAAACAAAAACTTAAATAACAAGAACTACCAAAGCTAAACATAAAACATGCATGCAAAGATAAAGAAAATGAACAATGAACTAAAATGGTATGCAAATGAAAAACGAACAACTAAAATGAAACATGCTTCTCTTTTTTTTATAATTTTTTTATTTTTAAATTTTTTAAATTTTTTCTTTTCTTTTACGATCAGACTTTACATCGATACTGGGCTCCAATCACTAACACCAAAGCAACCATCCTGCTATCTTTCATGTATCACAGACTCCCAAGGTAAAGAAGACCACAAAACGATTTAACACAATAATCCAACTCTAGTTTTATTTAAACTTTGCACCTTAATTAGCTTTATGAGCGAAAATAACATAGTCCGGATCTCATGTCCTTAAGACTAGATGGCCAAGAATCAGAATCGACGCATCCTTAAGAACCCGCACGACCAAATCAGCTTTTGCCGAAGCAGCAAGGGCCAACCCCCGTAGGAGCCCGAGCTCTATGCTTTCACTTTTTCGAGAGCCACAAGTATCATATCACACAGTTCTTTATTTGCCAGATGTAACTTTGGAACGTCTTCTAACTTGATTGAACTTTGATTTACACTTCGTTTTGAACTTGATTTCTTCAATCTTTTTTTTTTGGAATTTCTTGAAGTTTCTTCAATTGAGCGCTTGAAATTCTTTGATTTGGGTACTAGATATAACGTTGTACCCTTTCTTCATTTTGACTGTGTGGATCTGATACTTAAGCTCTCTGTTACCACGAGGGTAATGCGTGTCAACAAATAGGGCCATGTTCTGTGAGTTCAGAGTTGCCGATAAAGATTCTTTTTAAACATTAATAAGCAAATCATCCTAGAGCTGTTATTACCGCCAAAAAAACGTTTCAGTACGCTATTTTTTTTATCTAAGGTCGGGGTCTCGAATCACGGTGTCTTGGGTCCCCTGGTTATGACAGCTGATTCTACACTTCCAATAACAATCAAGTCGCTTCGGATTTTTTTCATTTTCAATTTTCAATATCCCACTTTCATGGAGCTATCGTATGTAAAGATCGTCATCATCTCGTAAATTTTTTTTTTTCAAAATAAAAACTTTTTACAAAAAGATAGGAAATCCCCCCCCCCAAGCTTAAAATTAAGCAGTGTCCTCAATGCTTAGGGAGGAGTGGAAAACGACTACTCGGACGGGGGAGCATAGCGACGGAAGAACTGGTCGCGGAAATCGTCGAAATCGTCGCGCAGACCTAAGAGGTCGTCACGATAGTCGGTAACCTGAGTGCTATACTGCTGATAGTCAAGGCGAAGACCAGTCATCGTCTGCTGAAGGGAAGCATATCCCCACGGAGGTCAAGGTAATGCTGGTAAGTGAAAGGAGAGTTGGGGTGAGGGTGAGATGGCTGAGTGGGTGGGGGCTGATCCTGAAAGTCAGTCTGCATAGGATCAGGCTGGGTAAAGGATATAGGTGTGGCGTCTGCGTAGTCTGGGTGCTGAGTGGATGAAGATGGTCGATCAGACTGTGGATGCTGTTCCCTACGTGGGCGAGGGGGTGATTGGATGTTCGAAGGGAGCACCCACTCAGTCTCGCTAATGGGTTCAGCGAGAGCTATGACATGAGGTCCAGTGACCTTGAAACAAAGGGAGCGACCCAGCATCCAAACATACCCGCCTGGGGCAAGACGAAGCATGTGCATAGCCCTAAGGATCTGCAGGGTCAAACGGAAAGAATCACCCGCGAAAAAGGTGTACCCTGGAGGAGATGGCCCCGCGAGGGCGCGGGCAATGACAGAAATCAAACCACCACAGCGAATTGCACCGCGGGTGCGAAGGGATATAACTCTATGGAACCGTTTGATGATAACATCACCAAAATGCGGGCAGTGCGACCCGGTGATCATGCACCACAAAAGAAAAAGCTCGGCTTTGCCGGCTTTTGTAGTCTCAATCTGTGCATAAATGATATTGCATATAATTTTCAAAGTAATTTTGAGAACAGGGTGCATCATACTGGTCTGTACGGATGAGGTGGCATCATAAGACTGCAGACCGGTAATGGAGTACCAAAACTCGCGTACGTCGAAAGGGGGGGTGGGATGGGATAAACTGGTGATAGGGGTATGGAAGAAAGTACATAACTGGTCGACGTGAATAGTGTGAGGGGTGCTAAAAACACGAAAAGCTATGTTTCCCTCATGATTTACCGCACTAAGCGTAGCTAAAAACTCTCGGGTCAGTAGAGGACAAGTGGCAAAATCAGCAGATAATAGGCGCTCCCAGCCAATATTGGCAAAAAGAGCGTGAACACCATCATAAATATGGAGTTCCCGCATGAGTGTGCGGCTAGGGGCCCAGGCCTGTGGCATAATCTCACGGTCAAGGAGCCGCTGGTAACAGTCAAGTGCGGCCTGTGAACCTAAATCTACAGTGACATTGTCCACCTGGACTGTGTATGATGACTGTGGAGCGTCAACCTGTCTGCGTGAACGAGACGGTCGAGGGGGCATTTTTCAAGGTGAATTGGGACAAGGTAGGCACAATTTCCAGGTAAAAATAATAATGATATGAAAATAAGTATTTCTAACTACTCCCAAACGACCGCACAAATATATAACAAAAACAGAAAATCAGTGTCAGAACGAAAATACCTGACTGTGCGCTGAGCAGCAGTATATTTTTCGTGCCGAAATTTTTTTTGATTTTTGAAATTCCGTTTGGATGAATCTCTTCTGAATTGCGTCGTGAGCAAACGTTTCTACTTTTCGTGGCTTGCGGATGAGTAACGGAACGTAGATCTGAAAAAGAAACTCGCAAAAATTCAAATTTCAAAATGAATAAAATGAGATTTTTGGAGAATTTCAACCGTGAAAACATGATTTCGTTACCGTAAAGATGTTGTAGGAGTAAAATAGAAGAGATTGATACCTTTTTTTCTTGATTTGGACGAAAAACGAGCGATTTGGGTGTTTTTGGTGAAAGAACTCAAAAAATAAAGAATTTCAGAGAGTGTTTTTGAAATGTGGTGGTAACAAATGAGGCCTGCGATCATTATTTATAGGGAAACACAAACTTGCGACCGCAAGGGGAGGACCTGCGATCGCAGGTTAGTCAAATGCAGCCGTTGGCACGCATATCGAGGTTCTAACGGTCGGAAATGAAAGGAAAAATGATACCTGCGATCACAGGTCTGTTATTTACGTAAAAACTTGTCCCAAAAAACTTCGATGATGTGCTGCGACCCTAATCTACATAACCTGCGATCGCAAAGACTGGACTTGCGGTCGCAGGTGCCACCAAAACCTTATTTTTCAACTTTTTACAAAATCTCTCTGTTCCTTTTTATTTTAAAAACACGATTCAATTGAAAAGAAGCACCCTAAGAAGCTAAAAACACACGAAAATTAAAAACAAGTTGCAGAACTAAAATCAAAACAAATGCTCGGGTTGCCTCCCGGCAAGCTGCCCGTTTTTTACTGTCGTTGGCTCGACATTGTTACTTGGTTCCCTTAGTTGCGGTAAGTCGGGACTTCGACTACCTCCACTTCTTCATTTGTGACTTGGAACCCTTCGTAAAATGGTTTGAGACGATGACCATTCACCTTAAAGATTTTTCCTGTTTGTTCACTCTTAATTTCTATAGCACCATGATCAAACACGTTAGTAACAACAAAAGGCCCCACCCAACGAGACCTTAATTTACCAGAAATAAGTTTGAAACGAGAATGGTATAAGAGTACCTTTTGACCGGTAGTAAATGCCTTTCGCGAGATCATCTTATCATGAAACGCTTTCGTCTTCTCCTTATAGATTGCCTCGTTCTCGTAAGCATCATTCCTGATTTCTTCTAACTCTTGAATATCCAATCTTCTTTTCTTACCAGCCTCATCCATGCTCATATTCAGATTCTTGACAGCCCAATATGCTCGATGCTCCAATTCAACCGGTAATCAACAAGGTTTGCCAAAAACTATTCGATATGGTGACATACCGATAGAAGTCTTGTATGCTGTCCGGTGAGCCCATAACGCATCGTCCAATCGAATACTCCAATATTTCTTGACCGGATTGATGGTTTTCTCTATAATTCCCTTGATCTGTCTGTTTGAAGCTTCGGTCTGTCCATTGGTTTGCGGGTGATATGATGTGGATACCCGATGTGTGACACCATATTTCTTGAGGACAGCTTTGAGGGTGCGGTTGCAGAAATGCGTACCCCGATCACTAATAATGGCTTTTGGTGTCCCAAACCTAGCAAATATATTTGTTTTGACAAAATCAACCACAACCTTGGCATCATCGGTTCGCGTAGCTTTTGCCTCGACCCATTTGGACACGTAATCCACAGCAAGTAAGATGTACACAAACCCGAAAGAAGGCGGAAACGGACCCATGAAATCTATACCCCAAACGTCAAAGATTTCACATATTAAGATTGGAGTAAGTGGCATCTGATTACGAGATGTCAAAGACCCAGTCATTTGACATCTTTCACAGGTTTTGCAAAATAGGAAGGAGTCACGAAAAATATGAGGCCAATAAAAACCGCTGTCCAAGACCTTGCGTGCGGTTCGTTGCGGACCATAATGCCCTCCACAAGCTTCTGAATGACAGAAATTCAGGATTGACTTGACTTCATCTTGAGGTACACATCTTCTAATCACCTGATCAACACAGTGCTTCCATAAATACGGCTCGTCCCAAACATATCTTTTCGCCTCCTTCTTGATTTTATCTTTCTGGGCGCGGGTGAGATCTGAAGGGAGTTCTCTGGAGACCAAATAGTTCACAATATCAGCAAACCAAGGAGGGTTCTGAACAGCGAATAGATGCTCGTCAGGAAATGTTTCGCGGATCGGTGTCGGGTCTTCAGGTGGGGTGAGTCGGCTCAAGTGATCAGCTACCAAATTTTCTCTCCCACTTCTGTCCCTAATCTATATATCAAATTCCTGTAGCAGCAGAATCCATCTAATCAACATTGGCTTTGAGTCCTTTTTGGCAAGAAGGTAACGAATGGCTGCGTGATCCGAAAAGATTATGACTTTTGTGCCCAACAAATACTGTCTGAATTTTTCCAGTGCAAAAACAATTGACAGCAACTCTTTTTCAATGGTGGAGTAGTTTGCTTGCGCGATGTACAAAGTCTTTGATGCATAATATATAACGTGGGGGACCCGGTCTTTTCTCTGTCCTAGAACAGCTCCAACAGCAGTGTTACTGGCATCACACATTATCTCAAATGGTAAACTCCAATCTGGGGGCTGAATGATGGGGGCAGAAGTAAGAAGATTTTTCAGCACATCAAAAGCTTTCTTGCAATCTTCATTGAAGTCGAACTCAACATCTTTCTGCAATAACTGGCACATGGGAACTGATATCTTTGAAAAGTCTTTTATAAATATACTGTAAAACCCTGCATGGCCAAGAAAGGAACGCACTTCCCGAACATTCTTCGGGTAGGGTAAGCTCTTTATAACATCTATTTTTGCTTTATCGACTTCCAAACCTCTTTTTGAAACAATATGTCCTAGAATCAGACCTTGGTCAACCATAAAGTGACATTTTTCAAAATTTAAGACCAGGTCTGTTTCTATACATCTTTGTAAAATTTTTGTGAGGTTTTTTAGACAAATATCAAATGAGTCTCCATGGACGGTAAAATCATCCATGAAGACTTCTATGGTGTTTTCGACATACTCAGAAAATATACTAACCATACACCTTTGAAAGGTGGCAGGTGCGTTGCAGAGTCCAAATGGCATACGCCTATACACGAATGTCCCGAAAGGGCAGGTGAATGTCGTTTTCTCCTGGTCTTCTGAATCAACTGGAATCTGATGGAAACCTGAAAATCCATCTAAGCAGCAGTAATGGGATTTCCCAGCAAGTCTCTCTAGCATCGGATCTATGAATGGGAGAGGAAAATGATCTTTCCGGGTGGCTGCGTTTAATTTTCTGTAGTCAATACAAATGCGCCATCCGTTCTGAACCCGAGTCGGAACCAGCTCTCCTTCTTTGTTCTCTACCACTGTCACTCCAGCCCTCTTAGGAACAACTTGAACTGTGCTGACCCACTTGCTGTCAGAAATTGGGTATATCATCCCAGCATCCAGTAACTTCATAACTTCTTTTTTAACCACCTCCATCATTGGTGGGTTTAATCTGCATTGGGCTTCTCGCGATGGTTTATAATCCTCTTCCATCAGAATTTTGTGCATGCATAGAGATGGGCTGAGTCCTTTGATGTCTGCAATAGTCCACCCAATTGCGCTTTTATACTCCTTTAGAATTCTGATCAGCTCTAACTCTTCTTTTTCTGACAGCTTGTTGGATATGATAACTGGTAAAGTTTTTTTTTTCTCCAAGATATGCGTATTTCAGATGTTCTGGAAGTGTCTTCAGCTCCAAGATGGGGGCTTGCGCTACAGAAGGGAAAAGCTTGGAGTTAGAAATTGGTAATTTCAGAGTTTGGGTACCATACCTCAACTTTCTCTGCTGGTCCATATGAGCTGCCATTTCTTGAACCTCTCTATCAACCACATAATTTTCTAATATAACCTGAGCTGCATAAATAGACAAGTTTCTGTGGAGCACTAGTGCTAGTGACTCACGGTTAGCAATCTCAAAATATTCTGCAGTTAGTGGTTCAATTATATCAATAAAATTAAGGGCTGAAACATCATCAGGATAACGCATGGCATCATAAATATTGAAGTTGATAACTTTACCATCAAATTCCATTGAAAGGGTACCATCATAAACATCTATTTTGGTTCTGGCAGTTTTTAGAAATGGTCTCCCCAAAAGAATGGAACCTGAGTTTGGTGAGTCGTCATCTCCCATATCCAAAACATAGAAATCAGCTGGGAATATGAGTTCATTCACTTGAACCAAAACGTCTTCCAACACACCTTTTGGGTGCACCAGAGAACGATCAGCTAACTGAATGATAACTCCTGTTCTTTTTAAAGGCCCTACCCCGATAGTTTTATAAAGTGAGTATGGCAACACATTTATAGAAGCTCCTAAGTCCAATATAGCTCGCGGAACTGAGAGGTTCCCCAACTTGCAAGGAACAGTAAATACTCCTGGATCCTTACACTTTGGGGGTAACCTTTTTTGTAAAACAGCTGAAACGTTCTCGCTCTTTGACTGTTTCGTTGCCTTTTAATTTTCTTTTTGAAGTACACAACTCTTTTAAAAATTTAGCATATCGGGGTAGTTGTTTAATTGCATCTAGGAGGGGAATATTTACCTCAACCTTTCTAAAGAAATCCATAATCTCTTTATCTTCCTTTTCTTTTTTCGTGTTTTTCAGTCTTGAGGGAAAAGGAGGAGGGGTGATTTTCACTTCAGCTTCAGCAGGTCTATCCTTTTTCTGCACCTCTTCAGTTGCCTCAGATTCTTGCTCAACTACGATCTCTTCTTCCTCATCTTCTTTCTGATCTGGTCCTTTGTAGTTTTTACCACTTCTGAGGGTGACAGCACAAGCATTGTGCTTCGGGTTCTTCTCAGTCTGAGATGGGAATTTTCCTTGGGTTTGTGCTTCTAGTTTGCTCATGGAGTTCGCGAGTTGTGATACCTGCTGCTCCAGATTTTTGATATTGGACTTTGTTTCATTCTGGAAAGCTTGGGTACTGGTAGCAAGACTTTTAACTATGTCTTCCAAAGACATGCTGGAACTGCTAGCTTGTGACTGAACAGGTGGTTGCTGAAAATTGCTTTGGTGCTGATTCTGCTGAAAAGATTGTTGGAACCCCGGTGGAGCTTGGTATTGGTTTCTTTGCTGAAAGTTCTGTTGAGGTCTTGGCTGGAAATTGTTATTTTGAGGCCCTCCCCAAGCTTGGTTATTGCGATGTTGATCAAATGGCCTTTGCTGAAATCCTCCCACAGCCTGCACAGCTTCCGTATCTTCTTGAAGTAATGGGCACATATCAGTTGGGTGCCCGGTTTTGCAGCAAATCCCATAAGGTTTGACCTTTGGTTCAATACCTTTTTCTTTTGTCAACAAAAGGACAGCTTTAGTTAATTCTGAAATCTGGGATTCCAGGTGGGCGTTGCTCATCTCCTTGACTCCTCTTGGATGGTCTGGGTACCACTCTTCCTCAGTTGCTGAATGTTTTGATTCATTGGCCAGCTTCTCTATTAATGCCCTGATCTCTGTTGGTGTCATGTCTGAAAGTGACCCTCCACTAGATGCATTTATTAGTCGCCTCTCCATAGGTATCAATCCTTCACAGAAACACTGATACAACTGATAATCAGTAATGCCATGTTGTGGGCATCGGACTAACAGCTTCTTGAATTGCTCCCAATAAGTATGGAGAGCCTCTCTTTTGCCTTGCTTTATACTCAGAATCTCTCTGCGTAGATTTGACACCTTCGCCTCAGGAAAATATTTTTCTAGAAAAAGTTTGGCGAGTTCGTTCCAGCTCGTTATTGAACCAAAAGGGAGGTCATATAGCCATTCCTTTGCTGCATCTTGAACTGAGAAGGGGAATGCCCTTAATTTGATCTGGTCTTCAGTAACCGTATGGGGCTTCATTCCAGAACAGACGACATGGAATTCCTTGAGAAATTTGTGAGGATCTTCATTCTTAAGGCCTCGGAATGGGGGCAGCAAATGGATTAAACCAGATTTGAGCTCAAAGTTTTGAGCCTCTGGAAAGGTGATACACAAAGGTTGTTGGGTAACCTCTTGTGTGGCCCATTCTCGTAGAGTTTTTTCAGCATCTTCTCCGTTGTCACTCATGGTGAATTCTGTTTCAGTTTCAGAAGAGTCTGTGAGTTCGGGTTTGTCTGAAGGGGGTGGGGAGTAGGTTTTGAACGGACTGTTTAATTGGTGAGGTAGGTGGTGCTTTTGGGAAAGGTTGAAATGAGGTTTCAGATTCGTTACACAAGGGAGTGCCTTGTGGTGTGGGTGTTTTGGAATGTGAGGAGGGAAAGGCTGAGGTTCCTGCTTGTTGCTTCCGGAGTTCTGCCTCCTTCTTCAGCTTCCTAGCAGTCTTCTTAATCTCTGGATCAAAAACCAGATCACCTGTACGTGAAGATCTTGGCATAAAACTATTAGTGTTTTACCGTATCCCCAGCAATGGCGCCAATTTGTTAAAACCGCTGTCGTACACGATTTAAACAAATAAAAGTATAAGATAAACTGCTTAATTGCACCAACAGGTAGTACAGGTAAGCAGGGTCGAATCCTCAGGGACACGTCCTAATATTTACACCTCTTTGCGTAAGGTGTGAACTGATTCTTGGTGAATGCAATAAACATAAAATAAAGGGGGGTTTTGTTTTTGAAAATTAAACTAACAGAGATTGAAAATGACAAGAAAATGACTAAATTTAAAGTGATGAAAATTCAAATGAGAGAAAGCAATTTCAGTTTCGCGGTGACACCCCTAATCATATAATTAATCTTCAACACAATAATTGACTATGCACTTGTTTAAACTTGTACTAAAGTTCATTAACAAGCTCTAATGACCTTTGTTACAAAAATCGTTTAATCAAAATAAGTTCTTTAAATTAAACCTAACTTTTTACTGAATTAACCAAACAAGCTCTTGATTAACAAAGAAAAGTCGCATTAGACACAGTGTAATTCCCAGTAAAGTTCAATACCTCTCATAAGCTCGGAGGCGTTAGAACTTGTTTGATCAATTCATATCAGACTTAACCCTAATCTAAGAATTAATCTAATACTTGTCACTTTTTACTAATTAGTCTAGACAATTACGGATCTAAACAATTAGATGACTAGAATGATTTACAAGCAATTTAAGTGGCCAACAGAAACTGAAATCAAAATCAGACATTCAATTTAACACATAATTGATCAAACTAAACAGTAATCATAGTCAACATAGTGCTTAATGATTAATCATACGAAAAGGTTACATCTTGCGAAACTGAAATCTGAGTTTTTAGCCGGACATGGCTAAAAACGGATTACAAATAGCGGAAATAGAGTCTAAACGATAAATCTTACTAAACTACGACTAAAGATCGAATCGTTTCCTTTAGATCTGCGTTCTTCACTTGAAAACCTCTGAAAATCGCCTCTGAATCGCAAGGAATCGCCAATTAGGGTTACTGGAAGAGTATCAGGCTGTATTTATACGTCTAGCTGTCAAAACACCATACCTGCGATCGCATGTATCACCCAAAAGTGCGTCACGAGATTTTTTAATGAAGTACATTGCTATTTCGACGCAAATTGACCAACCAGCGATCGCAAGGACTGTCCTGCGATCGCAAGTATCTCTTTTTCTCTACTGATACATTTTTTTGGCTCGACAAATCCTCGAAGGCAACCTGCGATCGCAAGGACATACCTGCGATCGCAAGGATAGAAGATACGACCGCAAGTTGCTTCTTTTGGCTCTTTTGATCGTCGTTCCTCCTTCCAAGCAGTTCTTGATCATTTCACAGTATCCTTCCTTGGTCTAGACTCCAATTAAGCTCCTAAGCATCCACGAACGCATCCCGAACTTGCGCAATCATCCATGTGCTCCAAATGGTCCTGAAAAATCATAACAAACGTGAGCAGTACGGGCATTCTTCAAAATAATCATGAAACACAAAATACATAAAAATAATCGGGAATTAGTTGGCTTTTTATAATGAAATACGTAGGAAATTGTGCTAAAAGATGCATATAAAATGCATCTAACAATGGGACTAAACTCGCTGCCCTTCCCCCTCTCGTTCTCCTTAGCATCCAACCCTAACCCTAGCCACACTTCTTCATCCGCCACCACTTTCGGAGCCTTCTCAGCCGCCGCGTCCTTGCCGAGTCCAACTTCCTCCCTACCCTATGCTACCTTGTCGTCGAACGCCACCGTTACATCCCCTGCTGCTGCCAGTGACGTCGTGTACGACCGGAAGAACCACCAAGAATGAAGATGAGGCTGTGAACGTCGAAGTATAGGTCGTGATCGACCGGAAAGCTCTCGGTAAGGCTTAACTGCAACTCATCTCTCCTCTCCTTCATTCTTTCCTGTGAGTATTAGGTTGGGGATGCCGTTTTCTGCCGCCACGGTCCATTGTCGCCGTTTCTGTTTTATTCCGACGACTTCAGCCACCTAGTGGGTGGCTGAGTGTATATGTGTTTCACGTGTATGCGTTGTTTTTAGAATTCATGATGTTATATGGGTGTATCTCAGCCGAAAATCAAAGAAATGCCATCACCACCGCCGTAAGGTGGTGATTGCCACCTCCTGCCACCGCCATCCACCGCGTTAGGTGGTTGTGTGCATATATTGTTGGATTAGTGTCTAAGTCCATAACTATAATTGATATGACTTGACCCAACCCGACATGGTCCATTTGGGTTGCACTTCACCGGAACAATTTGTATGGATAGACTTATGAGAAAAAGGATATTTATGATTTATTAATATATTATAAGTTATAATATATTAATATAAAATCATATTATTTAATTAGTATTGATCAAGAATTAATTTGGAATTAATTTAGTGATCAAAAGAGGCTAATTAAATATGGACTCTTATATATATATATATATATATATATATATATATATATATATATATATATGGAATGGGCCAAGGTTTATTTAGGATGGGCTGAAAGTGTATGGAAGTCCATGGATAGTCCATGGAGCTTTTAACCCATGGATCCTATGTAAATGAAAGGTCATGGGTATTAGGGTTTACATGGATGTAAACCTAATCCTCCATAATATATAAAGGAGTCCTTGGCTCACAAAATTGACACTAGTGTGTGTGAAAGAAAAGGTGGCCGATTTTTGTGAGCTCCATATTCTCTCAAGTTCTTCCAAGTTGTTGATGGTGATTTGTGATTCCACTTGAGGCTTCCACACTGTTGGGGCTAAGCTCTTAAGGCTAGATACATCAAGACTTCAATCTCCACTATAATGTATGTTATCCTAACTAGTTTCATTTGTGGTATATGTCAATTGTATGCTAGTCATAGGTTTAATACCTTGGAAACACCATTGCATGTATAATTAGTGAAAACATAGATCCAAGGTATTTAGGGTTGAATGAACACCTTAGGAGTGTTAGAATGCTCAAAACCCAACAGTGGTATCAGAGCCTAGGCTTGTTTTCAATTATACTTGATGCAAATTGCTGAAAAAGCTGAAAAAAAAATCGATTTTCTGGCTGTCTGGGCACTGGACTCGCCGAGTCCACTGATGGACTCGCCGTGTCCACTGATGGACTCGCCGAGTCCATGAAGAAACTCATCCTACTCGTCGAGTAGGTTCATACACTCGACGAGTAGAAGCCCCTGACAGCATATTTTTTGACTTTTAAGGCTGAAATTGGACTAGAATCATTACCTTAAGCTGTTTTTGAACCTATAAACCTGTTTTTGATGTGGTAATGTTCATTCTAATCCAATTCAAAAGATAATTGTCAAAAGTTTCATGTTTTGTATTAGTTTAATGATTAGGCTAATTACATGAAAAATTGTTTGATTTGAATTGTCTTGTTCATATGAGTTTAATCAAGATTATGAATATTGCTAGACATGTTTGTGATAGTTGTTTTCAATCCAAATTAATCTAAAAGTTATTCATAATATGTGTTTTTGTAACTTATCCTCAAGTTATATGAAAAGTCACATTAAAGAAGGTTATTAAAACCATAGGTTAAGAAACTTGAAGAGTCTTTTCCTCATAAATAGTTTTATGAACTCCATAACTTGTCCTCAAGTTATGGATGTTCAAGAGTCTCTCCATTAAAAGTTTTAAAAACCTACATTAAACTCATATGTTATGAATATGAAAGGTTTTGAATAGTTTCAAAACTTGCCCTCAAGTTTTGGAATATGCAAAGTTACCTCCTCGTGTATACTTTAATTCCAAATTAAACCTTAGAATTTTAAAAGTTTAAAATTCAACCTTATACTATTATAATATTAAAACTTAATGGTTATATATATGTATAAGATAAAGTCAATCTTACCGTTAGTAGGCCTCATTCACGAAGCTGGTCTCTAAGGGGGGTATAAGGTTACTGCCTATAAAATGGCAGTTTAATGGGTGTCCACTCTCACCCACCGCTTCCTTGACTGGTGGAGGGTCGTTAGCCGAACGGGTAGGAAAGGACTATAATTCTCCCTTCATTAAAAGTATAATGATAAATACTAAGTAACCAAACACTTATAAATTCCTAATCTTAGTTACTTAGGAAAATGTGAAATGGTGCTAACCCATGAAATTACACTTTGCACCCTTGTTAAGTCGTTAGTGGAGCGTGTGTGGTTAACCGGCACACTAACATGGGACTGACAATGTGTGGCAAAGGGTGACTTAAGTTTTATCATAGATCGGTGGAGCGCGTGTGGTTAACCGACACATCGATTGGGTGATAAAATTAAGGGTACCAAGTCAATTTGCATGGTTATTCACACCTTGTTTGTGATCCTCGGCATCCCAGTCACAAACTTGAGAGGGTACAATCGAGATTTAAACATGCCATTGAAAGTTCAATGAATCTTAAAAGATCTAGGAGTTTCAAATCCAATTAAAACTTAATAATTTATTTTGTTTTTCATGGTGGAAATTGGTAAATCGTCATTTACCTACCTTCAAATATTTTGTAGCTTGGATTACGGCATCCCTCTTCCAAGTTATAAAATAGTTTGTTGGGTCCTAGCCTTAATATTTCATATTGGGTGTTATATTAAGCACTTTAAATCAACTAAACTTGAATTTCTCCCATTATAGATGTCTAGTTAAGACAACTATGGTCTTCTCAAATCTTTAGGAACAAGCTATCCTATTGAAGATGATATCCCACATGGCAATCAAGGTGAAAGATTAATCCTTTTGTTGTGCATTAATGGGACTGGAAATCATGCTTCACTTCCTCCACCTCCTCCAATTATTCTCCCTATCCCACAAGATCAAATACTTGAAAAGTTTAAGGTCACTCAATCCCTATTGGCAAGCCGGGAGAGTCGGGTGTCGAAGTCTCGAGGTAGCTGGCTGTTGACTTGGTTCTTCAGTCACACCCTGATGACAGATCAAGACATGACCCTTAATGATCTTACCTATTTTCTTGATACTGTTAAATCAGCAATGATTTGGGGCACTGGTAAAGCAAAATTTGATTGGAAGATCAACTTCCCAAACTTCCATGGACATTGACAATGGTAACATTAGAAGTCCAGAAAAGCTTTCTCTTCCCAATGGAAAGGGATCGGCCATGGTCAAGTCATTTGACCTAATAATAAAGAGAAAGGATAGGTTTGAGATAGTCTCATGTACCATTTCCAAGAGAGTCCATATGTTTCTTTCTCCAAAATAAGGGGCATTGGTTGCGAAGCTGCCAGATTTACCTAAAAAATCTGGTAAAGTCAAAAGTTTGACTCTACTTCAGGTAAAGTCCATTATCTAACTCTATTAAGTATCTTTTGGAGATTCCTAATACATAATGTAATATAATTACATTTTGATGTTTTAGAAAATCAAAGGAAGCTTAAAGAAAGAGTATGTTGATTCTGATCGTGAAAATGGTTCGGTGATCAGAATGTTGAGCAACTGCTTAAGAGTTACGATAATTTGCTTAGGGATAGATATCAACATAGTTTTCATATGTATTTGCATTGTAAGGATAAGATTTTTCCGCAAGTTTTAAAATAAAAAAAAGTTTTGATTTATTTATTTTAAGTATCCTTACAATGGCATTTGTGAAATATTGTTGTTTATATGTTTCCATTGAAAGCAATATTGGAAAATAAAATTTGATTCTTTCATTTATGGTAGTGTCATAATTTACCAAATAAGGAAAGATTCTCATCACCCAAGTTTCAGTTGGATAGAAACTTGGAATCATGCAAGTTGTGATGTGTGATGAATGAGAATTTTCATCTTTGGGAAATTAAGACTAAGACCTTGTTCACATGTATGTGTGAGTCGAGTGAAGGACTAAAGGATTGGGTACACTTGGTTGTGCGCTGATCAGGTTCACCACAAAGGTTAATACGATTATTCGTTATGATTTACTAAAGATTAGTAAACATGGTTATGCTTACAAGTTTAAGTGTAATTCTTAAACATTGGAAAAGTTTCAATGTATGGCAGAACGGATAAGAAGAATCAGATAAGGCAGAAAGAAAAAAGTTTCTCCAATCTGAAGAGATGGGAGAGTACTTGAGTATCTTGTTTTATGACTATCTTAGTGATTATGACACCTTAGTGCATTTGTTTGAGTAAGGAGAGGAATCATGAATTGTTGAAATGGTTAAATCAAAAGATAAATCATACTTCGTTCCAAAACAAGTCTTAGAGTCATACTCTAAGATTGTAACTTGAGTGACATAATTTTAAGAAAGGTTTCTAACACTTGTCAAATGTAAGAGTAACATGTTTCTTACTCTTATACATTTGAAATTGGAAAGTTGTGATGTTTTGGATAAAACAGAGACCAACTAAGACCAATTGTGAGAAGTGTTTATCTTGATAAGAATCCACACTAACTCTTGAATATTTGTTTTGTCAAGGAATGGTTCTTGACAAGAGAATCTCATATGTCAAGAGGAAAGTGGGAGTCTTAAAGATCTTGGAGAAGTTTCAAGGGCTAATCAAGAATAAAACCTATTGTTTAATCGCTAGCACACAACTTGAGGTTTGTAACCCATTGTGTTGAAATATTTCTGTTTTTGTGCCCATTCCAGTTTAAGTTGACTATGCTTGTGAGTTCTATAAGTTCTCAATTGTTTGCATAACAACCTGGAAGCATTGGTAGGCACTTGTGCCGCCGGGTGGCAAGAAAATGAGATTGGGCAAGTTCAGTCCATATGAGTTTGGATTTGTCACTAACCTTGTCTTATGATTATGGTTATGACAAATTCACATGGATAGGAACACTTACACCATAAAAAATCTAAGTGTCATAAGGTTTCTCTCCGATTCATGAAAATGATGGTGAGGAAACTCTTTCACTAAGTAGATTTTAAGTAGATAGCAATTGTGATATTTTCATTCTCAAAGTCATTAGTGGAGCGCGTGTAATTAACCGGCACACTAGCATGGACTTGTGAGAATGGCAGAAGGTCTAAACATTATGATTACGGCATCCCTCTTCATAATTGTTTAGACAAACATATGAGTTATCTAAGGAAAGGTGTATGATTTTGATAAAGTCTTATCAAAGCATCTCGTATCAGAAATCTGAACTTTGGTAAGAAAGTCAATAAAGTATTGATTTCAAGAAGTCCAGCTGATTTCTGGATACATGTCAGAGCTAGTGGGAGCATCAGTGTTATGCTAATAATCATCATGTTAGTGGGAGCATGATTATTATGTTAAGTGTTGCAAGTTAGCAATGTTAATTATAGAAAACAAAAGTTTCAATTCGGGTTTGAAAAGTTGTTTTGCTATAATTAAGGGAGAGGATTTTATACTTCATTCCAATTCTACAAGCTTAGATTGAGATTTTAATTAGCTTTAGTCAAGGATATATATGAATGTTATGTTGGAATGGTTCAACATAAGGAAATTCTATATATGTGGCGTTCTCAAAATTCGATTATGATTACGACATCCCTCTTCATAGTTCGAATTGTGAGAACATGGCAAATAAATTTTTTTATAGCATGAATCGTGTCCCATATGCTTCGGGTATAGGATCGATTACATCCATTCTAAATTTTCCAAATGCTTAGGGCATTAAGAGGGAAAAAGGAATAGAACCGGATATGACTAAAATGATTAAGCAATTGTCGAGGACAATCTGAGGTTTACCAAGGATTGGTTGCTCGTGGACAATTGGAAGTATAGTGTTAAACTTTGGAAAGGACCATATTGACATATTCTGAAAAGAGGCAACTCTTGTTTAGAAGTGATAGTCACAATGGTAATATGGAATTGTTTCCATAGGTGGAAGTTATTCTCTGAATCTGTGTAAGATTAGAAAACTTAATGCAAAGAAGGATGTTCAAAGGAATGTACTTTGAATATGAGACTTCGTTTCCATGGAATTGATCTCCATTGGAATACTTTGTAATGTCTGTTGCCAAGTCTTTGTGACTTTTATGCATAGTCATTACAAGAGAATCATTGCATATAAGTTTAGAATCTAACAGATTACAGTAAATGGCAAGAGTTTGGTATTCTTACATTTACAAAAGGGATTGGGATTGTGAATTGAGCATCATTGGAGTCATGTTCAATTGATCTATTTCACAAAAAGAAAGGACCATAGGTAAACATAGTATGCATGCTTGGTGCATGACATGACTATTGTTTCAATTCAAGTATTAAGTTGATAAATCGAAACAATGAATAATGAGTAATCAATATGGTGCTTAGATAAAAGGGTTTTTATTTACACTCAATAGTTTGGGGCCATATAGGATTAAGTATTATTATTGTGTTTCACTTTGCATGTTTTGACTTCCAGAATAACTAGGTCGTTCTTCCTGAATGACTAAGTTATTCAAACCATCCACAGTCGGTCATATGTTGGAAGTAGATATGAATCAAGACTGTCATGAATCTGGCTTGTAAGATTTGTCTATGGTGCATTAGACATAGCAATGGTTGCTACAACATTCATGAGTGCTCATAAGTTCTGAGTATTGGATTAAACCCACGCTCATTTGAATCACTTCATGGATTTTATCACGAGTGAATCATGAGACGATAATATCTTATATTCTTCAAACCTAGAGATATGAGTTGTTGACTATGAGTTGGTTATACATTGATTGCACGAAAACGCATTGGTAATTCGATGTTATAAAACGTGACTTTGTGTATGATTCAACAAGTAGTTAGTACAAGCATATGAGTCGAAGTTTATCCATTCCTTTTACCTCATAAGGGTAAAAGCGATATCTGTGGGCCCCTCGATGATTTAGTGATGACACCCCAAAGTGCTTGGCCAAGCCTGGACTGATTTGATTTGTTCAATTAGTCAGTTGTCATAAATCGAAAATCGGGAAACAACAAATGTACAGAGAGAATGATTATAATCCATGTCTCAGTCCATATGATATCTAGAATGGAGGAATATATGATCACTTATCTAATGGACGCGTCATTTGATTTGTTCAGAGTTCGACAGCGGCTTTAAGAGCTACGATTGCTAGTCGGGTTATGAAGTCGTATTTGCAATAATAGTTATTAGACTTATCCAAGTGGGAGACTGTTGGATTAGTGTCTAAGTCCATAACTATAATTGGTATGACTTGACCCGACCCGGCATGGTCCATTTGGGTTGCACTTCACCGGAACAATTTGTATGGATAGACTTATGAGAAAAAGGATATTTATGATTTATTAATATATTATAAGTTATAATATATTAATATGAAATCATATTATTTAATTAGTATTGATCAAGAATTAATTTGGAATTAATTTAGTGATCAAAAGAGGCTAATTAAATATGGACTCTTTTATATATATATATGGAATGGGCCAAAGTTTATTTAGGATGGGCTGAAAGTGTATGGAAGTCCATGGATAGTCCATGGAGCTTTTAACCCATGGATCCTATGTAAATGAAAGGTCATGGGTATTAGGGTTTACATGGATGTAACCCTAATCCTCCATAATATATAAAGGGGTCCTTGGCTCACAAAATTGACACTAGTGTGTGTGAAAGAAAAGGTGGCCGATTTTAGTGAGCTACATATTCTCTCAAGTTCTTCCAAGTTGTTGATGGTGATTTGTGATTCCACTTGAGGCTTCCACACTATTGGGGCTAAGCTCTTAAGGCTAGATACATCAAGACTTCAATCTCCACTATAAGGTATGTTATCCTAACTAGTTTCATTTGTGGTATATGTCAATTGTATGCTAGTCATAGGTTTAATACCTTGGAAACACCATTGCATGTATAATTAGTGAAAACATAGATACAAGGTATTTAGGGTTGCATGAACACCTTAGGAGTGTTAGAATGCTCAAAACCAAACATATATATGTGTCTGTTTTGGTGTGGGGTTGTTCATGTCGGGCTTAGTGCATGAATTCTTAGTAAAAATCGTCACCACCGCCTCAGTGAGGTGGTGGCTGCCGCTGTAGACCGCCGTTGACCACCACCACCCGAGTTGGCAGTGGGTGGTGCCCGGCCTAGTGAAACTCTAATTAACCTAAGAACAGAACTGTGGATCTAGTTGGCATGTATTTGGGTTGGAAACCCTAATCAGGGTTTATAAAACCCTAATCTTTGAGACTTTTGCTTTGGACCTGGCCAGGACCCGCATTTTGGACTGTTATATGGAATTATGAGTGATGACCGATCACGTTGAATGATTGATCTAGTAGAGTGATAGACTTAATGGATTAAGTCCTTAATGAGTTAAGTAAGAACACTTAACCCTAATCGTCAATTTATGTGAAAACCCTAATTATGTTTGGGTTCTTGTTGGGCCATCTGAGAAACAAGTGTATGGACTATGATATTTGGAAGGGCCTTAGGGTAAGGCCCATATAAGGGGTTTGGGCCCAATTTGGAAATTTGGGCCATAATTGGGCCTTGGTTGATTATTTGACTTTTGGGCATTCGGAGTATGAGTTTGGGCCTTAGTCTTGGACCAAACTAGGGTAGGGGTATAATGGTCTTTTTACTCCAAGTGTGGATTTATGGTTATGCATCGAAACCTAGCTTGTTAGTTGGGTTTATTTCGATGTTAACAGTTCAGGAATCTATCAGCCATCAACCAGGGATCGTCTGTGTGATTCAGCAGTGCGAGGTGGGTTTCCCTACTGGGTTTAACGGGTCGAAGGCACCAAGGTTGGCTCGTGCTTTGTTATGCTTAATGCTTGTTGTCTACGTGACTCTTGCACGTGTTATGTATTATATGTATGTGAGTATGGGTGGGGCCCGTATCTCATCATTACTTAAGTGTGGTTATTGGGATGTTTGGTAGGTTGTTGTACTTGTTGTCTGGTGATACTTATATATGTTTGTTTATGTATGTGGGTGTGGGCAGAGCCCGTATCTCATTATTATTCGAGTGTGGGCGAGGCCCGTATCTCATTATTATTCGAGTGTGGGCGAGGCCCGTATCTCATTGGGCGGGGCCCGTATCTCATTGTTATGCGAGTGTGGGCGGGGATCGTATCTCGTTTGGGCGAGGCCCATTATGCGAGTGTGGGCGGGGCCCATATCTCATTATTGTATGATGTGAATGGTATGTGGTATCTTGGGGAACTTACTAAGCTTCGTGCTTACGGTTTTTAGTTTATGTTTCAGGTACTTCGGATTTCAAAAAAAAGAGCTCGGGATGTTTGCAGAGCACACACCATATGTTTTCTGCCTTGGATGTTTTACTCTGATTTTATAGAAATTAATACAGTGGTTTTATGTATATGTTTGGATGTCATTGACTTATACTGTTTTATCTATTATTAAAAATGGAATTTTTGGACCATATTTTATGTATGTTACACTTCTATTCCTCCTGTTCCTGAGTCCGCTCCTTTAACTGTTGAGATTGAAGACCCACCTCTACCACCCCTTAGGAGGTCTACTCGTCCTACCAAGTCCACCAAGCTTACAGATTTTTCTTACTTTACGTACTCAGGATCATTTGCTTCATTTATAGCCAACATCCATGTCACAACTAGCAGATTAGGGCTAAGATTCCTATCCATGTACAAGATAGTTTCCTTGTGTAACTATGCAACACTACGTTTAGTATAAATCAAACTTCAATGTTATCTAAGTTTGTTCATCCCAAAAATTGTGATTCAATTCGAAACCTCCATGTGTAAGCCCAAAACCTAATCCGATAAGCTAAGTTTATTCAACTTTGGGCCTTAGCCTAAGCTTTCTCGGCCCAAGCCCCTATTTGGGCCAAGGCACTCTTATTGGGCCCTGATGGGCTGATAACCTCTCAAATTGGTCCTTTTGGGCCGAAAACTCTCTTGTGGGCTCTAATGGGCCTAAACCCTCATTTAGACTTTATTTTGGGCCAAAAGTCATCCTTTGGGCCCTATTGGGCCTAAAACCTTATTTTTAGCATCACTGGGCCGCAATTCACTATTGGACTTCCTAATGGGCCGAAAACTTTTATCTAGTATTTTTTTGGGCCGTGAGACCCTTATTGGGCCTTATTGGGCCGTGAAAATTATTCTTAGAACATAATGGGCCAAAAACCTCTAATAGGTGTTATATTGGGCCGAAGACTCTTTCACTTAATCTCATGGGGTCAAAAACTCATATATGGGCCATAATGGGTCAAAAATCTCTTTTGGTCCCTCTCCTTAAACTGAAAACCTTTATTGGGCCAATTTCACACCTTTTGGGCCTATTATTGGACCGAAACCCTTCTTGGGCCCAAACCAAGCGAAATAACCTATATAGACCGAAAACCCTTGGTGGGCCTAAGGTGTTTTCGGCCACCCTTGAAAAACCGAACCCATTTTCCCTCTCCCCTATAATCTGATCGGTTTTTATAAAAAAAAAAAAAGAGAGAGAAATGTGGTGGACAAAAGGATTGCCACCACAACATTGAACACCATGTTCCCATGCAAATTGACCACCATGCATCAAGGTAAAGCAATATTGTCTAACATACTTCCATGCCCCATCTCTTCTCTCTCTTTCTCTTTAATCGACCAAAGCCTCATCCTTTCTCACCATTTTCATTTCAAAAATTCACTCTCACCTCATAATTCTCTCAAGCATCCATTACTCTCTCAAGAAGATTTCGAGTTCCTCATCAACCAAGAACGATTTCTAAGCTCCTAGGTAAGTTCATGTTGAACTTATTTGCTTTGTTTCAAGTTCACATTAAAAATCCTTCCTCTTACAACTCCATTTCGTGTATATGCTCCTTAGAACCTCCATGACTTCGAAAGTTCCCTCAAGGAAGCAAGCTAGGACCGAAAACCTTCTCCATCTTCCTCTACAAACCAAAAAATCCCCAAGGTGAGCTTCATACCCCTTATTTTCGAGTCTTCTTCTTTTGGGGGAGGATACAAGTCTAGTTTTGTGTAAAAGCGTTGTATATGTGCATGTATTTGTGTGTATGTATGTTTAGGTGTGATGAAATGTTGATATTACATGCTTATACTACAAGAACTCAAGATTTTGTTAAATCTCAAGTTGTTGGAAAATAGTTAACTTGGTATTTTGTTAAAAATGAAAACTAGTTACTAGGTGAAAAATGGTTTCACTTGATGTATGTTAAAAATCACAAAAAATATGTCCAAGAATATGTTAAAACAAATTTTTGGTTATCAAAGTTTGAAAAATGAATAAATATGAAAATGTACACTCAAAATGGTAATTTTTGAATATGTAAATTTTTGCTACAAATACTTGTAAAATGGGCCGTATATGGATATTTTGGTAAAAATAGGCCATTTATGAATATTTTGGTAAACATGTGCCATTTATGAATATTTTGGGTAAAAATGGGCCGTATATGGATATTTTAGTAAAAATGGGCCATTTATGAATATTTTGGTAATAATGGGCCGCATATGGATATTTTGGTAAGAATGGGTCATTTATGACCATTTCGGTAAAAATGGGCTATTTTTGGCAATTATAGTAAAAATGGGCTATTTTTGGAAATTATAGTAAAAATGGGTTATCTTTGGCAATTATAGTAAAATTGGGCTATTTTTGGCAAATATAGTAAAAATGGACTGTTTTGGCAATTATAGTAAAAATAGGATATTTTTGGCAATTATAGTAAAAATGGGCTATTTTGACATTTATAGTAAAAATGGGCTATTTTTGACAACCATGGTAAAAATGGACTATTATTGACAATTATGGTAAAAATCATAATTAGTTCCAACTTTAAATATCTATAAAAAGAGTTTTATAAATAAATCTACCAAAATGGTGACTAAACCTATTTTTATGACACATAAGTTGCACGTCATAATCTGTCTATCGTTAAGGTTTTAATCACTTCTAGCGAACTGTGTAAAATTACGACAAGAATTATTGCATGTCATAAACTGCAGTCGTAAATATACACTAGTAACGTTATTTATAATATTAAATAATGAGATTCAATGTTTGCGTAAATTCTATTAAGGCTCTTGTGAGACACTCCTTCACCGTACCTATTCTAGTGTACACCGTAAGTCCTGTAGTTATAACCAGAGTCTCCTGGAGGGAGAACGTGATATTGTGTATAGATCTATATGGGGTTGACGCCCCCACACCTGAGCTGTTCGCTACAGCTAGACAAGCCAGTCTAGGGTGACAAATATCTTAATAGAAACCGACGCCTGAAGAACGTCAAGACAGGCGCATTAGTCATATTAGTATGGTTATAACGACTCACATAGAGAATAACAAAATTACATTAAAATTTACGCGGAATATACACTCTACTCGTTTTATAGACTATCAAACTATGTGTGTCTATTTTGTAACCAATCTCACCACTCCGGTCTTAGGATTTTAAGACCACAACTTAATGAATAACAGAAAATATAGGATTTTTTGCGAACACTCTCAAACTAATTTCAAACAAGGAAAACAAAGAGCACACATACAAATATACATTATTTGAAACAAGACTCACAAACTATTTTTACAAAAAATATTGGATTTTCTGGAGTTACAAACTATTACAAAGTTTTCATATAAATATGATTATGAACTCACCAACATTCTATGTTGATGCTTTTCAAAACGACTTGTATTCTCAGGAACACAGTGAGTAGGTCTTTTCAACTATGGACTTTGGATAGCTATTGCATTTTTTAATTATCATACATTATGTTATTTTGGATGTATTTTCATGAAAAAAAACAAAATTGTAAGCAATGCATGTTGGTATCTTTAATGTATGATGATGATGGTTGCTACGTTTCATTCATATTCAATTCTTATGATATTACAAGATGAAGTCACCCATCCCCGGACGTTTACGCCATCCTGGTTCGGGGGTGTGACAATCCATCATCTGTCGCAATTTGAATCGTATAGAGAAGTTGTTTTGGATCCACTTTGGCATAATCAGGAACTCGCTGCTCTTTATCAGACTCATACATGGGATTTGGTTTCCCTTCCTCCTGGTAAACATGTGATTGGTTGTCATTGGGTGTATAAGATAAAAACAAAGTCTGATGGGTCCGTTGAGCAGTACAAGACCAGACTTGTGGCAAAAGGGTATTCCTAACAATACGGTTTTGACTATGAGGAGACTTTTTCCCTAGTGGCAAATTTGAAGATAGTTTGTACTATGATTATGGTTGCATCCGTCTGATAGTGTAAGATCTTTCAAATGGATGCAAAGAATTCCTATTTGAATGGACCTCAAAGAAAAGGTTTATATGTCTCCTCCCCCAGGTGTTCACCACCAGCCGGGTGAAGTTTTTCGGCTTCGCAAAGCCTTATATCGTCTCAAGCAAGCACCTCATGCTTGGTTTGAGAAATTCTCGACAGTAGTTACCTCTCTTGGATTTTTCCAGAGCAATCATGATTTGGCTTTGTTTATCAGATGTACGAGTGCAAGACGAACTCTTTTGTCCTTCTATGTGGATGACATGATTATTACTGGTGATGACCATGGTGGTATTGAGTCTTTGAAGCATGATCTATAAAGGTGCACACAAAAACTAGTTTCACTATTACAAATCGGATCCGATCTGAATTCGGTTTCGGTCAAATATAGTTTTGACCAAACTGGATCGGATTAAACCGGTGACCGGATCCAAACCAGTTTGACATTTCAGACTCAAACTTGGATTTACCACCGGATTACAAACCGGATTCTACGAAAATCGGTTCCTAAACTGCCTAAAAACCACTAAAAACCGGCTCAAAGCGGTTTAAAATCATATTCAGGTTGTTGACCGGATCAGATCGGATTTTGACCGGATCCGAATCTGATTTGACTGGATCGGATTGTTGAACGGACCGGATCGGATCAGATCCTGAATTTGTGCATCTCTAATGATCTAGCTCATCGATTTGCTATGAAGGATTTGGGCTTGCTACATTATTTCTTGGGTATTGAGGCAACTCAATCTAAGAAAGGGTATCTTCTTTCTCAGTCTAAATACATCTTTGACTTGTTTACACGGGCGTGTCTCTCTGACAACCGCACTGCATATACTCCTTTTGAAACCAATGCACGTTACACTCCTAGTGATGGTGCCCCTTTGCTAGATCCGAATCTTTACCAGACTATTGTGGGGAGTATGGTTTATCTTACAGTTACTCGCCCAGATATAGCTCATGTTATACATGTCGTCAATTTGTTACTGATCTTACTTCTGTTCATTGGGGAGCTGTACTCTGCATTTTGTGATATCTTCGTGGCACTCCGTTTAAGACCCTTTGTTTCCTTCATTATGGTCTCTAAAGTTACGTGCCTATAGTGACGTTGATTGCGATGACGATCGTTACGATCGTAAATGCACCACTGGATTTTGTGTGTTTCTTGGATAGTCTCTTATTTCAATGAAGACCAAGAAATAACTGGCCGTTAATGAAAAGATTTCTATGCTGTTGTGTCTCTAGATCTTACACGGAGGCTGAGTATCGGGCTATGGTTGTGACTACATGTGAGATTATCTGGTTATGATCACTTCTTGCAAATATGGGGGTTCACATTTCTCTGTCTACTCCTGTGCATTGTGATAACAAAAGTGCGATACAAATTACAAAGAATTATGTTTTCCATGAGCGGACTAAGCACATTGAGACTGACTGTCACTTCACCCATCATCACCTTCAACTCGGGACCATATCGCTTCCGTTTGGTCCATCAAACTTGCAGGTTTTTGATATTTTCATGAAGGTTCTGTCGGCGTCTTGGTTTCATTTTTAGTGTGACAAACTCTCAATGCTTATTGTTATGGCATTGTGAGTTTGAAAGGGGGGGGGGGTGTTAGCCCATATATTTATAGGCTCCTTTTTATCTAGCCCATTAGCCTTAGGGTTAGGGTTTTAGTATTTATTCTAGTTCTTGTATTATAGCCTAATAAAATTTTCCAATGAACATCAATCTTTTCTACTCTTACAATATGAATAATGTTCAAGTATGTAACATCCCATTTAAAAAATAATAATAAATAATAAAGCCGGAGCCCCGAGAAGTAATTTTATTATTATTATTTTATGTTGTTATAGCCAAAATCAAATAATAATTAACGGGGTGTTGGTTTCGGGAAGCCAAATGTCACGATTTAGAGTCTCGGGGGTTAAAGTGTAATTTCGGGATTTGTTTGAAAAGGATTTCAGTGGTTAGGGTGTGTTTGGCAAATATTATACCTAAATTGTAATGAATTATGAGAGATGGGGGTTAAAATGTAACTTCCGGACCAATTATGAATAGAATTCTGATGCTAGGGGCTGTTTGGCAATTTCTTTGGACTTGTGTTGAAAGGAATTTTAGAGTCAGGGGGCTGGAGTGTAAATTTTGGCCTTGCTTTGAAGGAAAATGTGAAGGGTGGGACTATTTGTGGCATTATGGAAAAATGCCTAAAGGCGTCGGGTATATAGGGAATAAACCCTAACCCTATCAACCATTATATGCAGCCGTCACCCTCCAACCTTATACCTCCCTCCAGCCGCCACCATTCACCTCTTCAATCTCCGACGCCGCTGCTACCTCTGACCACCAATGCCGGGAACAAGAACCGGTAGCGTGAGCCACCGAGCCGCCGCTGTAGTCGTTGCTGCTGCCTTGCGCAGTCGCTGATGAAGTCGGAACCGACGATCTCCGCCACCCCGCTCTACCTTTCTTCTTCTTCTTCTGCCTTCTGCCTCCAGCCGCACGCACGTCTCACGATGGTCGTCGACGTTTCTCCGACCACCGTAGCCTTACTGCGACGCTTCCGACGTTGCGTCGCTGCTATTCTCGTGGAAGACCAACCGTCGCCGGATGTTAATCTGTTGCGGCTGGCAGCCTCCCCGGTCATTGACGCCGCCACTGCCACTCCGTTGAAGACCAAGATTCGCCGCTTGCCACCGTGAAATAGTGGCTGAGTTCGAGGACTCATGAAGCTGAATTGTTTTTGGGTGTGTTTCCATTATTAGTGTGGTGTTATTTGGCCGGAACTCTCGAGAACAGCCACCACCACCACCGTGAGGTGGTGTCTGCCGCCATGCGCCACCGCCGGCCACCACAAGGTGGCTGTGTGTGTGTGATTAGTTTGTTTAGTGTGTTTATTTTGGGATTAGAGTTTGTAAAATGTAATCATGAATTGGAATAATGAAAAAAGAACCCTAACCACCACCGTGAGGTGGTGGCTGCCGCCACCGGCCGCCGTTTCGGGTGGCGGTGTGCCTCGTTGATGTTGTGATTCGTTTGGGATGCATGAAACCCTAGTGGGCCTAATGAGGCCATAATGGGCCCAAGGAAACCCTAATTGACCTAATAAAACACTTAACCCTAATCATCATTTCATGTGAAAATCCTAATCTCACTCGGGCCTTGAATTGGGCCATTCTTTTGGGCTTTGGTAATTGGGTTATTAATGGGCCATCCAAGAACAAGCAACTAGACTAGAATAATTTAATGGGCTTTAGGGTAAGGCCCATATGAGGGTTTGTGCCAAATTTGGAAAATTGGGCCGTAGATGGGCCATAATTTGGGCCTTGATGATTATATGATATTGGGCCATTGGAAATGCCAAATGTTTGGACCGGACTAAGTAGTTGGGCCTTTAATTATGACCATGTAAAGGTTTGGGCCCAATTTAGAAAATTGGGCCATATGTTGGGCTTTGGCCCATTACTTGACTTTTGGGCCTTTGGAGTGTGAGTTGGACCTTGAGCTTGGAACCCAATTATTAATTGAGTTTTGTTTGATGTTGGCAGTTCGGGAATCTGTCAACCAGTAGCTGAAGTTTCATCCGCAAGACTTTAGCAGTGCCAGGTGAGTTATCCTCACTATATCAACATGGTCTAGGGCACCAAGGCCGGCCCTTATATGGATTGTATTCGGATTATTGCATGTTATGCTTACTGATTTACATCCTGGTAGTTAGGATGGTGATATGCTATGCTTTAGTGACCCGGTTGGGTTGGTATCATGATATATAGGATGATGCTATGTTAGTGACCTGTTAGGTCGATATCTTGAGTATAGGATTGTTGTTATGCTTTGTGATCTGTTAGATCGGTTTGACTGTTATATATATACATGCTAGTGTTATATGATATCTATGTACATATGATTGTCCTGGTTATAGGATGATGTTATGTTAGTAACCAATTAGGTCTGTATCCCGGTTATTGGGATGTTGCTATGATTGGTGATATGTTAGATCGGTTTGACTGTTATATGAAATGAGCTAGCGTATGATATTTATGTGCACATGTTTGTTTGGTTGGGGGTTGGGTTGAGGCGGTCCTGCTTTGTGCTGTAGGCCAACATACCTAGGGCGGTCCGGATAAACTGAAGGCCCTGCAAAGGGATTCAGTCAGGCCGAAGGCATGACGAGCGATCCGGATAGGCTGTAGGCCCTGCGAGGCGGTCCAGACGTGCCGAAGGCTCGGAGAGCAGTCCAGATAGACTGAAGGCCTGCGAGGCGGTCCAGTCAGGCTGACGGCTCATTATGCATGTTGTTCTGTATTTGTTATATGATATGGTTATATTTGTATGACGTTAGTATTTTGGGGGAACTCACTAAGCTTTGTGCTTACAGTTTCAGTTTATTGTTTCAGGTACTTCAGATATCTCGGCAAGGCGAATGTGTGACCGTACACATCCTCGTGTTTTGGACTTATGGTTTCTGGGATACTCTGATATTAAACTAATTTGAAAACATTTTGTAATAACTAATGACTTTTGGATGTTTGAAAAAGTTTTAAATTGGTTTGATTTTTTATGGGTGTTACAAAGTATCACCAACATTAACAAGTTGATAAGAGATGGCCTTTAATTCTTGAGAGTATGCGGAGATGTGAGGAAAACATCAAGTTTCATGTTGCTGAATTGGTGTTCTAAGTAGCGAGCTCGATAATTCGTGTTGTCTTAGAAAGTACCTGCAAGTATTTCCCACACTTGTTTGGCAGTGGCTTCGTGATGTAGAACTGTGTGAAAAGGAGATCATTCGAAATAGTGTCATACATCCATTGAAGTATAATGGCATCAAGGTATGGAGTCGTGGGGGGTTTGAAGGAATGATGTGATCAAATACCGCACGACAATGAATTTTGAAAAGTGTAGCCCGTGGAGTATATTGCCCTTTTTCCATCCTCAAAGTGATTGAGATGAGATTCTTTATGTTTGAGACCGACAACAAGGCGTATTTTGTTCTTAGAAGCCATTCAAAGGAAGGGAAGAAGAGATTAATAATGAAAGGAGAAGGAAGAAATTAGGGTAATTAGAGTTGGGAGGAGGGTGCCTTGATTAGCAAGGAAATAGAGAGAGAAGAGAGAGTGTCGTGTGACTGCCCGGTCGAAAAGGATGTCGAGAAGAAAAGAGACATCAGAGAAGAACATGACCGGAGGGGTAGGGCTAGAGATCGGCGTGACACCATGAAAGTCATAGAAAACTTTGATGCCTCTCTTTAATCAATGAGGTATAAATACATGAACAATGATTTCTATATGGAAAGTATTGCTAGCCTACGACTTATCTACATACATAAATACATGATAATAAATATCTAGTCTAATAACTTTAAACCGTTCCGGTTGCCACCCCTATTGATCACTAGTTCCAAAGTCAGTGCCATAGTGGGCACCCCGATCACCGGACCCTCCCTATACCCATGTCTAGTGGGTGCTTTGCAATATCTCACATTTTCAAGGCCAGGCATAATTTACATCGTTCAACGAAACTATATGCTTATTTATGCATGCACCACTGGAACCACAATCCAATGTAATAAAACACATCCTATAGTACATAAAGAGCACTCTCAACCTCGGCCTAAATCTTTATCACTCAGCCCCGGATCAACTAATACCCTACGCCCGCGACGACTGGGGTGTTTGCCATATAATCTTGATAGAAGAATTTGGACCATCTTGGATAGTAAATGACGGTTCGCCATAATTGAGTTCCTGCTCGTAAAATTCTGAGAAGTCTGTTGCGAATTTTGTTGTTTGGACCTGAGCTTTAGATTTCCTAGGAACAAGCTTAGCTACAACATAACTGTCTATGTTTGTGTAAACTGAAATCATAGTGTAAGATGAGTTTGAAAATGCAGTGTGCCTCAATGAACCAAAGGAAACATATCCTACAAATGTCCTCATTCCATCAGATTCAGGCTCCACTTCATTTGACATAAGCCAAAATGGATAATAATTAATTACCCCCTGCTTGATAACTATATTAATTTTCGGAGAAATGTCTTCTGTGACCACACATATTAAGAACCCGCAAAAGTCACTGTACCAATCATCTGGAAAATGCAGTGTAAATGTGTTCCTCCTAAATAGTCTACTTTCAAATTCCTTTGGAATCTGACTTTCAAGAATGACAATGATAAAGTGATCCTGAATAGCATTTCCCTGCCATGGAAATCACATTCAATTATGATTCTTTTGGTAGGGTAAACATAACAAAGATTGAAATTCAAAAGGTATGTAGAGCCAAACCTGGAGCACGGAATGTAGTAATATGTCACCACCACAATTGTTCCCAAACTGAAGTGAGATGTTCCACAACCATTTACAGTTTGAAACATCTCCACAGGTTTCAAGTGATGTACAAGAATCAGCCAAAATAACAGCTATACTTGATGGCAGCTCTGACAATTCTACAAGGCCTTGGCAATATGACACGTTTAGCAGTTTGAGCCGAGGAAGTTTCAAGCGACTAAAACTTAATAGTGAAAAGTCATTTCCTCTTAGATTGAGTTCTTCCAAGTTGGGCAACTCCCAATCAGCAGAGAAAATTTCTTCATCTCCCAAACTGCAAAAGCTTAGATCCAACTTTCTTATGTCCTTGAAAAAAAACTGCAACCCTATGTGGTTCATGTTGTCATGCAAACAAGGCTTCATGTTGTTACGAGGTAAACAAGGCTCCTCTAAACAACATTCCATAGAGGATTCAACTTCTTTCCCACTATTATCCAAATCAAGATTCCCTAAATTATCAATGTTCTGCTTCTGGATCTCTGAGATATTAAAAAGTTTGGGGCAGCTTGAGAATTCAAGGGTCTTAAGTTTCTTTGGTTGGGTAATGGGTGGAAACATCTCAAGACGGGGACAGTGTGCTATACGTAAGAAAACAAGTCTTTCCAAGCGTCCAATTGATGGATGAATCTCTTCTAAATAGAAACACCTAGTAAGGATGAATCTTTCAAGATTTGGAAGTCCACAAAAATCTGGTGTCACGATTAGGTTATGAAAACTCCAAAATTCAATGATCTTCAAATTTGGCAGAAACTGACGTATACAAGTTCAAACAAGTCAATATTGCAGGTATACTTACACACACACCCATATATATATATATATATATATATATATATATATATATATATATATATATATATATATATATATATATATATATATATATATATATATATGTCTCAGAGGATAAAAATGGACAAAAAAACTAAATCCTTCCATCTATAAATGGAAATCATTTGAATTATTGTTTAATTAACAATATAAAATTCACTTAATAAAAACAAAATAATAAAAGATTTTTGAACCTAAATGCATGATATCAATGTTTTATATGGTTATTAGTCAACAAAAATAATATTTAGATTGAAATCTTACCAAAATAATTATACAGCATTTATTTCAAAAAAAAAAAAAAAAAAAAAAAAAACAAACAAATTTTGGTCGTTATGTTGAGACAAAAGGATATTTATATGGAGGACGATCTTTACATACCATGGATGCAATGACTAATGTTTTCATATCATATCAAAGAAGTTATATTTTAATTACCAAGTTTATTCTTATTCATACAAACAATATTTACACAAAAAAAAGGTTCATGCTTTCAATACTCAATACTATAGCTAGTTATAAAAATATACTTCATCGTCTCATATTTATTGTACACTTTTGACTATTAAAGTTTTTATTATCAACTTTGACCTTAAATATTTTTATTTTAGTTATATACTACTGATTAAATTTATAACAATGAAAAGACATTTAAAATACATTCATTCATATATTTTGTATTAACTATTATATATCAAAAATAAAAATATTTAAGATCAAAGTTAAAGACTAAAGACTAAAGACTTCGAAAGTAGAAAGTAACAATAAATATGAGACGGAGGTAGTAGCTGAAATTGCTCAATGACAACATTTACTCAGATCGGACATTCATCATCCATCTTGTTTTCATCTTTTAATTAAAAATACAATAAGAATTACCTTATTACCCTCCCATAGTTGTTTTTGAAGGCCAGACCCCAATATTAGACAACAGAGCGTCCTTTGTGGAAAGTTACTAAGCAAATGAATTGCAATATCACATTGCCATTGAATCCACCTAAGGTTCTTCCCGTTTGCAACAAGTGGTAGATTATCCCCAAGTGGAAAAACAAAGAATCCAAGTCCGACTGCTTCAATCATATCAAGTTCCTATGATATAGGAACAAATTGTTTATATATATATATATATATATATATATATATATATATATATATATATAATTTTTTTTTTTTTTTTTTTTTTTTTTTTTGAGAGCTCAAAGATTCGTTAAAACTCAGAACTTCTTTGCGTGATTTTTTTTTTCAAAAAAAAAAAAAAAAAAAACGTTTGGAGATTCTTAGTCGCAGGTTTTTAAGCACTTTCGAAAAGAAATCAGAAACGTCTTTCAAAAATGTTCATACATGCATGTGCGCACATCTGAAATTTGCATATATGCACATTTTTAAAAGACATTTTTTGAAAAGAAATTCAGAGAATTAAATTCTTAACTAGTGATTGGTAGAAAAAATTGAAAAAAAAAATCAAGAATATAGTGTTGGAAAAGTTCTTAGGGTTTTACGAATATTTGAGTTGTCAATAGATCATAACTCTCTCTCTCTCTCTCTCTCTCTCTCTATATATATATATATATATATATATATATATATATATATATATATATATATATATATATATCATGCAAAGCTAGCTTAATTGTTACCGTCGTTGCATCCATAGAGCATATTTTTATAGCATCTTCCTTCTTCCAAACTCTACTATGCTTTTCAGGGTTGTTAGGGTGTTCCCCTCTAACAATGTGATGTCCCATTTCTTGCACCAGATCATGCATATCAAATTCTCCATCTTCTGAAATAGTTATGAGAGCCTTTTGTATCAACACCTTCACTCCTATAACAGGATGAAAACCACAAGCATCAAGTATCTCCATTGACTTTTCTTTGTTCTCCCACCTAAAAAAACAGGCAATATCAAGGAACAACTCTTTCTCAACCTTTGTAAGTCCATCAAAACTGAGTTTTAGCTTTCCCACAATATCATCATTTGGGATGTCTTTCAATCTGGCTAAAGCACTCTTCCACTCGTCAATATCTTTGTCACACAGGAAAGGACCAAGAACTGAAAGTGCTAATGGGAGCCCACCAACATAAGAAACCACTTCTTTTGAAAGCCGCTCGTAATCTTCCTTAGGTCTGTTATCTTGCGGTGAAAGCTTGCAAAAGAGCTTCATAGCCTCATCATTGTTTAATAAGCTAATATTATGCATCACATCTACTCTGTGTGCATTTAATAAATGCACATCTCTGGTTGTAATAATTATTCGGCTTCCTTCACCGAACCAATCATGTGACCCAGCTAATGCTTTTAATTGGTCGAGGTGATGGACATCATCTAGAACAATCAAGACCTTTCTACGGCGTAACCTATTATCTATCAAGGATCTTCCTCCTCCAACTTTGTTTACTTTCATTTCTGAAAGAATTTTTTTTTGCAACTTTTCCAGCCCATACCTGCTTGATTCCTCTCGATTATTTTTAATAAAGCAGCAACCATTAAACTTGCTAGAGATTTCTCTATAAACCGAAGATGCAAGAGTAGTCTTACCACCACCCCCAACCCCCCATATTCCAATCATGAGAAGACCGCCTGACTCAATTTGTAACTCTGATTTCAAACTTTGCCCTCGTACGGCCATTCCAATCAGGTTTTCATCTGCTCTTGAAGTTAGTGGATACAATTTCTGCGAAATTTCGACGACAATTTGTTTGATGCCTTGTGATTCATGCCTACACGATAGACGTACAAGGACAATTAATATATGCCCACATTAACAAAAGAGGTAATTGGTCTCATGTTCCATGCAATAAAGAAAACGGAGTCCTAATCACGTTTTATATTTTACATTTAATTAGAAAATGTAATGTCAATATCACAAGTACTTTGTAACAATTTTCTTGGGAATCATCAAATAGTTTCAAATATAAAAATGTAAAGAATGATGGATTTTTTGTTGTAGCTTGAAGCAAGGTGTTAATTATGGAATTAGAACTAGAACTTAATGAAGTCCATCATAACTTTATTTGAACCATAAACCTGGGTTTGAGATATACTTGAACTTACCAAACTGGTCAATTGATCTAGTTAAAGCCTCTCCTTTTTAAAGGTCATCAACACCATCAACAATAATTAAAACATTTATATAAAGAGCGTATAAGGTACAAGTATAAATATGTTGTAGAGCACACATCTAAGTATAAAAAGTGCAAAAACATTGAAGTAAATTACCCGTTGGCAATCTGCGTGGTTTCCCATCCAGAAATGTTACTTGCCTCCACAAGTGCTTTACTCCATGATTCAACCTTGGTCTTGTGCTCCAATTCCTGTTTGGCAGCAGCTTCTCTGTATTTTCGATTTTGCTTGAGCGGTGCAGAGAGCCATCCCCAAGGGTCATCAACAAATGCTTGTCCCCAAGATTTAATTCTGTTCTTGTTCTCCACCTCATGTGTGTCAAATGCTTCTTTGTATTTTCGTTTTTGTTTTCTCACTTCAGAGGGATCCACGTCATAAAATATGGGCATAACAGTTTGCCCTATCTCATTCCTGCATTTAATGATATGTGTAAGTTCATCCAAGCACCAGGTCGAATTTGCATAGTTTTTAGAGAACACGATGATGGCAATCTGCGATTCTCCAATAGCCTTCAACAGGGAAGGGCTGATCGATTCTCCCCGAGCAAGTGTTATGTCATCCTTGTAAGTGTAGATCCCCTGTTCTTCGAGAGCTGAGTAGAGATGATCCACAAAAGTCTTGCGAGTATCTTCCCCTCTAAAGCTAAGAAAAACATCATACTTCCATGACTTAGAAGAAGAAGAAAATTTCGGGGCGGAAGGAGAAGATGACGGAGATGCCATTGATGTGTTGATTTGTTAATCAGTGTATGTAGTTTGAGGCGCACATTAATGAAAAGATCCGTGCATATATAGAGAGGGATGTTAGTTTCCAGTTTCCACTCAACTTCCAATCATATAAAATCTCAAGAAATATCTTATCACTTGACTTCTTTGATTTGTTAAGATAGAATATATGTGGTGAGAGAGATAGGTGTGAATTTCCAATAAAATTCCATTTTAACAAAAACTGATAAAGAAACGTATCACTTGACATTTTCGGTATAAAGCGAGTTGATTTTACATTATTAATATGATCATTATAATCAATGATGTTTTTATTTCAACATAAAGTAATGTGCTTCGCAATTCTTACCAGTATCGTCATGGTAAATTTTTTTTTCCGGCAATATATAGCAAGTGCTTGCAATATTTTCATCAATTATTAAGCAATTTGCAACATAAAATTATAAAACAATACCGTAGCACAAGCTGTTGTCATTTCATCATCCACGCTATCTGCCATGGATACCAACATGATTTTGAATTTATTATAATTATTTAAGAGGTTAAATACCAAACCATTTACCTTTCTTTGTCCCGTAATATGCGGAAATTCCACTAGTAGCAGTTTTCTCTCTCTTTTAAAATCATGTGTTGCTGTCTGTGGGAGGAGAATCCAACAGACCTGTACCTTGTGCATTAGTAGCTTGTAACTCCTGTAATTCCTGCTTTAGTAGCTTGTACATCCTGCTATACTTTGACTTGGTTGTGTGGTTCATCTGAATTGACATAAAGTCTGAAGCAACTTATGTTTATTGTTTGTCATGTGGATGAGAAAAGCAAAATTGCTATTTGGATTTCTTCATTAAAAAAAGAAGTTTAAACACCATGATGAGTAAATCTTTTTTTTAAACAGAAATTTTTTTAATTGGAATATTGAAAACATTTTTTTTTGAAGTAGCATTACTTAATCAATATGTGGAAAGCAGCGCACAGAATGAAACTTTATATTAGAATATTGAGAAAAAAAAATATTATGAACAATAGACTTTTTAATAGGATTACAACAACAAATTATACTACAACGACCACCAAGGGGGATCCAATGTATATTGAGTGGGGTGTATGGCCCACTTGGATGTGGCCCCCATCATATCATATTTAATAGTTAGATATATAAAACTTTTTTTAATATAAACATTGAGGCCAACTAAATGACAGTCGGCTCCTTCACCGGTGAGGTTAGGCCTGACAATCGTGTTGTGTTTGAGTTGGCGGATCGTGGGTTGGCAGGTTGGTGGGTTAAAACATACCAACCAGAAAACGACCCATTTAATTATACAGGTCATGGGTTCACAGGTTGATGGGTTCGTGAGTCATATTTGGGTTCGTGTGTTCATGGGTCAAATTCCATAAATAAAATTGATAATTAAACATGAATAAATTTTTGATACCAACATATCCTAATTTTAGAAACTTAAGTGTTAAACATCCAAATGAAAATTAAAAACATTCATGGAAACATGTCCAAACTAAAACATTAATATAAACATAGATAAATTCAATCGCAGCGTCGACGTCGTTCGATAATGATTTAGTCGTTCATGTCGTCGTTCTCCGTGAGTTCGTTATGTCGTTCATCACAGAAGGGAGACCGGGAGAGGGCTTATTTGATTTTGTTTGTGAGATACTGAGATTATTTATGGCAAATGCCAAGTGTGTTGCAATGCAAATTAGCAAATGGTTACCCACGAGTCAAATGGTCAATGATATCGAGTATCATATCCTACTATAAAAAGTATAAACTGTATAGTGTATAATAGTTAATACATTTTAAAAATATATAATTTTTTTTTATTAAAGCTCTAAATGGGTTGGCAAATCAACACGTATATTTTTTGAGAAACACATATATGACCTGTTTAATAAACGGGTTGACGAGTTGAAAAACTCAACCCAAACCCGTTTATTTCGTGTTGTGTCGCTGGTCTTGTCGAGAATTGTCAGGCCTAGGCGAGGTACTTGGGGTAATATGAGTGATATTGTATCTGCAGCAGCTCTGCAACCCTCTCCAGTAGAAGAAGTGGACCAAACGGCTGCAGACTGTAATTAGAAGCGTGTTTGTTTTTTAGCATCTGCAGCAGCTCTGCAGACTGTTACAGATGTTAAAAAAATAAAATTAAACAATTTTATAAGCATAAAATAGTTTTTCAACACTGAAAATTTAATAATTCTAGTCTTAAAACATTGAAATAAAATTCATACAACCAAATTAGTCTTACAATAAAAACAATATGAAATAAAATTCATACAACCAAACTTTAATAATTCCCATTCCATATTTTGCGTCAACTGTTCAACAATTTCAGCCCCTAACTGGGTCATATATTCATAGTCCGCTGCAGTACCATGTGTTGGAATCTCATCTTCATTATCATTAACGGACACATTGTTATTTCGAACCAAGACATTTGGTTCATCATACCGTGCAAAATACTCATCACTCAATCCCTCCCTTCTTATAAAATTATGAAGCGCGAAACATGCAAGGGCAATGTTTCTTTGTGTAACCAACGAGAACGGTGCCATCCTCTTTAATATAGGGAATCGTGCTTTCAATACACCAAAAACACGCTCAATGACGTTCCGAAGTTTTGCATGTGCATGGTTAAATTTTTCTTTATTGGCTAATGCATGTCTTTAACTGAAATCTCCAAGCCAATACCTCACATTACGATACGGTGCCATAAAACCTCGAGTGTGCATACGCGGCATCACAAATATAATATTTATCTGTAAAAATGCCCAAAAAAACATGTAGTTTTCAAACTAAGATAAAGTTATTTAAATAACCATAAACTTACCTGATGGTGGAAACATGAATGGTGCGTGTAGATTTGCTAATGCTTCTAATAATATTCTAGAATCATGTGCTACTCCGTCCCAACCGGCCACAACAAACGTAAACATCATGTTGAAGTCACAAATTGCCAATACGTTTTGGTAACAATCACATTTTATCCTACTTCTATATAAATCTTGTTTTTTGCAAGGACAACAACATGTATCCAAGTGCCATCAAGTGCACCAACTGCTCCTTTGAAAACACGTCGTAGTCGGAATATTTGGATTCGGATTAAAAGAAGTTGGTACTATAATGTCGTGTGCGAAAAGCAACATCTTTTCCAACACTTCATAAAAAATTTATGAAATTTTTGCTTTGAGTGTGAAAATAAGTGAAAAAACGATGTGTGAGAACAAAAATAAATATATTTTTAATTCGTTTAGGATACTTCTACTAAAATGAATATATTTTTAATTCCAATTTTATAAACAAATGAGTAAATATAAAAATTATTGTTTTTATAAATATGTTTGTTGATTATTTATTAAAGTCATAGATCTCATGGACAAGTTATGTAAAAAACGATGTGTGAAAACAAAAATTAATAAGAATTAGTGAGAATGTATGAAAATGACGATATATGTGTGAGGTTGTCGACATCTTATTACTTAACAACTTATTCTTTTAGTAAAAACTAGGTTCAGATATTTCTAGCAACTATTGTGTGCGTGTATGCACCAATGAGAATTGAAGAAATAATAAATCATTAAATAAATCATGTAAATGTATTATAGTAATCTTTGCATATTTAATTATGGTAATTCATTAACTTCCTAAAACCTAGTCTTCTCCCCTCTTTATATTCAAACGATCAGCCTCAAAAATTTGTAGCCTCACCTCAACCGGCAACTTCATTGCCGCTCCTCTACCAGCCGACCATCACCGCCTCGAAATCAAAGCTTTCAGTTTCATCTTGCATTCCTGCACCACCTCTGTAACAACCGATGTACATCAAAACTATCACAACGACCTTATACCACCGAAGGATCAGATCAGCAACCCATCGCCTACAATCATCACAACGACCTCATCGGCTTCGTATTCCATCAGCGAAATCGGTGTATAGTTGCCGCCGGACACCAACATCATAGCCCTGGTATGTTCTTGAACTCAATTTCTAATTTTTAAACCTAATTTCTGATTTTACAATCAAATTTCTTTTGAGAATTGTGATGTTCGTTCTTTCCTATCATTTTTGATTTCCAAGGCTTATCAATTTTGAATTTGGAAAGGGTTAAGCACTTCATCGCAGCTACTCAATTCTTCTATTATTCCTTGTAATATTTGATTTCTGATTCTTCTACTTCTTGATTGCTTGCAATTCTTCCTCTGAAAGGGTTATAATCTAGCTTTTAAGGATTGAATCGTGTGATTACGAAATATATATGGATCTACGTTTCTTTTTAGTCGAATGATTAGGCTTTTTTTAAGTGTCATATAACGAAGAGTGGGTAGAACATAAGTGGGTTATAATGTGTATGACTACCCCAAGAAATCAAGAAAGCTTTCTTTCACTAAAATCCTAATTTTTACCTATGGTTTTTTCTAATTTTGTTTGCAGGTTTTCGAATTACATTTGTTTGAGCTGTTTGATAAGATGAATGGGGCTGAATTAGTTACTATCATTTCCACAACTGACAATCTTTTATAGGGTTGGGATAATGCTACAATTGCTAGTACTCAATTTGTTTCTCTTGGTTTTGAATCCAAATGAATTTCACTTGTCTTATCAAACTTATTGGGGTTCAAAAGCATGGAATCCAAGATTTAGAATTTCTATAACATGTTTCCTAATGAATATAGGAGCTATAGTTTACATAAAGAAGGAACTAGCTCTAGGAAGTACCATAGAAGGTCTTGTCGTTGCCATGTCACTAATATACTTCCTGTTGATTTCTGATTTCACTAATATACCCACTGTGCTCTCATTCTATAACATCCCAAAAATACAGTCCAAAATTTTCGTTTTAAACCATTAGTCAAATATAAAATCATAAATCATGTATCAAGTCACATATCAAAATAAATCAGAGTATAAACATCCCAGGCTAAACAAATGGTGTGTGCACTGCAACCTTCCCGAGCTCCTCTTTTAAAAACTGTGTACCTGAAACCAAAACTAAAAACCGTAAGCACGAAGCTTAGTGAGTCTCCCTAAACTACCACATACCATACACATAATCACGCTATTGAGAGATACGGCCCCCGCCCACACTCATGGAGATACGAGCCCCGCCTACACTCAGCTAACTAGGAGATACGGGCCCCGCCCACACTCCGCTGACTAGGAGATACGGGCCCCGCCCACACTCCGCTGACTAGGAGATACGGGCCCCGCCCACACTCAGCCAGTCATAATAATACATACAAGTACTACACAAACAACAAGTATCACTAAGCATATAAATCTGTACCATATCAGCTATCTATGAGATATGGGCCCCGCCCACACTCAGCTACTATGAGATACGGGCCCCGCCCACACTCTATAAAATACGGGCCCCGCCCACACTCACATTCCTAACAACACATGCAGGTATCACACAGACAACAAGTATAGCATTCCAATAATCTGACTCATATCTATACTCAGATAATAATGAGATACGGGCCCCGCCCACACTCAACTACTAACATATCACATATACGGGCCGGCCTTGGTGCCTTAGACTCGTTCCTACTGAAAGAGAACTCACCTCACACTGCTGAAGTCCCGCAGACGAAAACCCTAGCTGTTGGACGACAGATTCCCGAATCTGTCAATATCAAAATAACACCCAATTAATAATTAGGTTCTAACGCATATCCATAAATCCATGCTTGGGGTAAAAGACTACTTTACCCCTAACTTAGCTTGACTCAAGCCCAAGGCCAATCCAAAGGCCCACAGTCTACATGGTCTTCCCTTAAGGCCCGACCATTTAGTCCAGTCCAAACCTTTGGCATTCTAATGGCCCAACATCATATAACCATCAAGGCCCAAACTATGGCCCATCTATGGCCTAATTTTCCAAATTGGGCCCAAACCCTCTTATGGGCCTTACCCTAAATCCCATCTAAATATTCTAGTCCATATGATCATTCTTGAATAGCCCATTATTGGCCCAATCACCAAAGCCCAATATAAAGGCCCAACTTAAGGCCCAAGTGAAATTAGGGTTTCACATAAAATGACAATTAGGGTTAAGTGTTTCTCACTTAACCCATTAAGGACTTAACCCATTAAGTCCTTTACTCTACTAGATAAATGATATGGAATAATTTGGGCTTAATACACAATCCAATCCCAATGGCCTAAAGGTGGGTCCCAATAAGTCCAAGGCCCAAATACTCACAATTAGGGTTTTCTAAACCCTAATTAGGGTTTCCACCCAAACCTGATCCAATAGGACCAAAATTAATCTTTAAGCCCATTAGCGTTTTGCTAGGTCCATTAGGGTTTTGTTAGTGGGGCACCACCCACTACCACTTCGAGTAGTGGTGGTCAATGGCGGCTCACGGCGGCAGCCACCACCTTCTGGTGGTGGTTATGGTTCTTTTCATTACATCTTTTACTAATTAAAATTACAAGCTTTTAATCCACAAATAAACACACACACTAACTACTCTAACACACACACACACAGCCACTTTAGTGGTGGCCGGCGGTGGCTCGTGGTGGCGGTTCTTGATCTATCCGGCCAACAAACCCAATCATACATCACTAAAATAACACACATACGCCCTAACTGATTACAAAACAACCCTAGCCACCCACTTGGTGGCACATGGCGATGGCAGCCACCACCTCACGGTGGTGGCAGTGGTCAGTCCTTACGGTTCACAAAATCTCCGGCAGCAGCGAACCTGTGACGACGCAACAGGAACAAGGGAGGTGGCGGTGGCACCTTCACGATTCGGTTACGCCGATGGCAACCACACCGCGAAGGCACACATCATCAAGGCAGCAGGCGGCGGCCTTTTCGTCGTCGAAGGGCAGCAGCAGCAACGCACACAAGGTGGTGGTTACAGCTTCCGTTGGCGGCTGGGTTGCTCGTGACTGGATAACGGCTGGGCGACTCTGATGATGGCGGCTGATCTACCACATCCGACTTCATCCTCAGCAACCACTGGAGGCGAGGGGGTTGTAACAGAAGAAGAAGAGGGAATAGCGTATGAACAAACTTCGTCACCCGCTTGGTCGTCGTCGGCGAAGAAGATGCAGTGGTTTGTAGCGGCGGCTAGGGAGGAAACGGTGGTGGAGAGGCAAGGGTAGAGAGGTGGCGCCGGTGAGGGAGGCATAAGGGGGAAAGAAGATAACGGCTGCTTACTCTTGAGCTAGGGTTAGGGTTACGGGCCTTATATACCCCGTCCATTTAACAACTTTCCCATAATTACAATTATGGTCCCTCCACATGGGATCTTTTCAAATTAAATCCAATATTTATCCTTTGCCCCTTATTCCATAATTTTCTTTCATAATAAGTCCTAATAATTACCGAACATACCCCCTCTTCTAAAATTCTTCTCAAATCAACTTCGTAATTTACTAAACAACCCTCAACTATCAAAATTCTTCACAATTTAGTCCGGGAGTTACATTTATTAATTTATTTGTTTATTCATTTAATACGTTTATTTATTTATTAAATAAACGGGGTGTTACACATTCTTCTTTAATTTTAAATATCCATCATTCAAGTTGATTTTGTAATTTAGAATCTGACTTAAATAATGATAGATTGTTCTTGATTTTCCATTTGTTCTTGATACTTGATTGTTCTAAAATTGTCTTTGATGAAAAGGGTTAAACTGGCATTCTGTCAGAATTTGCATGAAACGGGTTAAGCTGAGGATTTTTTTTTTCATATTAGAATGCAACCACATGTTCATTCTATGAGAATATAAATATTACATAAAACATGTATTGCTAGTAATTCTGACAGAATGCATTTATACATGCTTTAGAATATTTATGCATATAGAAAAAAGACTATGGTTTAAGTGCATTCTGTAATGTATTCTGTTAGAATTTATATATATATATATATATATATATATATATATATATATATATATATATATATATATATATATATATATATATATATATATATATTCTGTTAGAATGACTTTTGAGAATGTTTGTTAACAACAAGAATATTTTTTTAACTGGTAATACTAACGAGTAATGTATCTTATTCTTTCAGAATTGCATGGAGAAGGAATTCAATATTGATCATACAAGAGAAATATTTGGAATCGAGTTCAACAAAAAGTATATATGCGAAGATCAAGTGGATTATATGGACCACTAAAGAAGATCAAGTGTATTTGTTCAATAATTGTATATTCAAAATGCTATTTTTTAAGAATTTTATTCATTTTTTATGATAGTTTGTTACAATATGTATAAATATATTAAAATGTACAAGGATATTAGTCTGTAAGAATATGTATGAATTTGTATTTTATTTCGGATGTGTATTAAGAATAAAATCATAGACCCAAATTGGATGTATATGAATAATAATCTAGAATTCTTAAATCAGGTTAATTACAAAAAATATCTGCAGTGGAAATATATTCTGCAAGAATAAAATCGAAAAATATATTTACTAGTTTATGGTTGACATTCTGTCATTCTGACAAAATAAAATCGGATTTTTTAATTTGAATTAATTTAAAATATTTAGATTTTTAAAAATAAAGGAATTAATTATCCCTAAAAATCCAAAAATTTCCTTTTTTAATATAGGTTAATTGACTAAAATGCCCTTATGCTGAAATTTATGTGATTATATGGTACATGTTACCCTATTGTAATATCATAGAGCCTTAGATCCTGACCTTTGATTCTATTCCAACCGGTGGTCAACATCTGTGCATTTTGGCACACAATAGTTAGTAAAAACAAAATAACCTAAGACTATATATATATATATATATATATATATATATATATATATATATATATATATATATATATATATATATATATATATATTCTAATAAATGAATAAGTTCATTCTCTTATTGACAAGTGTCATACTATTAGAACTCCTCATTAATATTATATGTCATCTATCATGCCACTTGTCAACCTATAAATTATCAAATTCAAATTTTAAGTTTTAAATTTCAAATTTCTCATTCTAATTACATTAAATTAATAATTGATTCTCCATTTTAAATTTTAAATTTTAAATTTTTTTACTCTAATTATATTAAATTAATAAAATTAGATTAAAAAAATAAAATAAAAATAATATAGATTATAAGGTGATATAATTTCATGTATTTATTTAAATCAAAGATTATAATTTTATATAACTAAAAAAATATCTCTTAAGTAATTAGTTATTTAAAATAATTGATTAATAATTTTGATTTTTTAATATGAAAGTTTAATTAATTTTATAACCGTGGCTTCCACGGGTTATAAACTATTATATATATATATATATATATATATATATATATATATATATATATATATATATATATATATATATATATATGGTAACGTCCCAAAAATATAGACCAAAATTTTTGATTTTTAAATAAATAAAATTGTTATCCAAACAATATCATAAACCATCATAACTCAAATTGTATCATCTAAATCCAAAAACATTAGAGTAATTATGAAAATGCGGATCAGTATAGTGTGTGCACTGTAATCACCCCGAACTCTTCCCTTTTGCACCAGAAGTACCTGAAACATAAACTGAACACCATAATCCTGAAGCTTAGTGAGTTCCCCAAAATACCACATACCATACATATCAAACACATAATGGGCCCCGCCCGTCATCTGGCCCTGCCCAGCATCGAGCCCCGCTTGGTAAACAGATCTGTCAGTTATCATGCTCCTCTTGGCATCGGGCCCTGTCCGGTATACATGCAAACACATAAACACATGCAAGAATCATAAATATAAATTAAAATAACAAAGGTACATGACATATAATATAATCATTAGGCCCCACCTGGCAACGAGCCCCCCCCCAACTAAACATAGTGAGGAAACTCACCTCTAACTGGTGAATCACTTAGATAAATCTCTAACTGCTGGTCCGACAAATCCCAACGCTACCAATACCAAAAACACCGAATTATTAATTGGATTTCAACCCATAACCAAGAATCCAAACTACTTAGCCCATAACCAGGGTAAAAGACCATTTTACCCTTTATCTAACTTGGCCCAAAGCCTACACCCAACTCAACTATTCAAAAGGCCCAAATCCAAAATGGTCACCTGAAGCCCAATAATGGCCCAATCTTCCAAATTAGGCCCAAACCCCATTATGGGCCTAATTCCCAAAGAAAACCCAAAATACTAGGCAAAAGCCCAGATCAAAACTCTAATGGACCAACAAGGCCCAAAAGAAGAAAACCCAACCAATGGCCCAAACCGAGAATGCTAGGCCCAAAATCCATCTGTTGAGTACACAGCGCGTACTCAGCTGGTACGCTTACCGTACTCATTCTGGGGCTAGTACCCGCAACGTACCAGTTGGGTATGTCTTGCGTACTCCCCAGTTTACCAAGCAACTCCATTAAGCACTTAATCCATTGAGACTTCAAGCCAAACTCTCAGATCTGATTCCTTAGGGTGACTTTTCTCGTAAAGTTGGAAACTTTACATACATGCATGGCTTAATGGGGCTCAAGGGCTCAAAAAGAACTTTAAAAAGGTCTTAATACATGCATGAACCATAAAACATCTTTAAAGTTGCATTTTTATGAGCATGGGGACTAAAAGGAGCCTAGATCTATCACCCACACTTCTTGAGTAAATCAAGAAGCTCATCATTCACTCCAAGGACTCAAAATGCATAAAGTAACAACATAACTAATGTTGGATTAGATGTCTAAGCCCATAACTATAATTGGTATGTACTTGACCCGAGAGTAACATGGTCGATTTGGGTTGCATATCATCAGGACAATTTGTTAGGATGGACTTTTGAGAAGAGGTTATATATGATTTATTAATATATTATAAGTTCTAATATATTAATATGAAATCATATGATTTAGTTAGTATTGATCAAGAATTAATTTGGAATTAATTTAGTGATCAAAAGAGACTAATTAAATCTATGGGGACTAATTATGGTAATTAGTTATATTTATATGTGTTGGGCTTATGATCCATGTTGGACCAAGTTTATGTATGGATACATAAAGAGTTGGGCCACATGAACCATGGATCATAAAACCCATGGGTATGGATTTGGGTTATACCCATGACCCTTGGAATCCTACATAAATAGGTCACTCCATAGCCAAAATTGCCACTTGTAGTTCTTGGAGTTCATGGAGTTGATTTTGGTTCATGGAAATTCTCTCTCAAGAGCCACCTTTGTCCTAGGTGTGTTGTGAGCCATTTGAGGCATTTCATACTATTGGTGCTAAGCTCTTAAGGTCAAATAGTACAAGGTTTCAAGCTACATAAAAGGTATGTCATCCTAACTAGTGTTATATATTGTTTATGTCAATTGCATGCTAGTTATAAGCTTAATGCTTTGGAAACACCATTACATGTATAATTAGAGAACACATAGGTCCAAAGCATTTAGGGTGTATGTGCACCATAGGATGTTGTAGTATATAAAACCCAACAACTAGATCTAGCACCATGGATCATCAAGATGTGAGATATTTACCTTAAAAGGCTTGCAAATGAGAAGCTAATCCTGGATCTTCAAGCTCAAGACACCCCTCCAAGTGTTCCTCTTCTTCTCCTCCTTCACAAATCACCAACAAACACTTTTTAAAGCTCAAAACTCACAAAATCACTCTAGGGTTTCGATTTCAGGACAAGGGGAGGTGGAGGCTGGTTAAACATGTCCAAAAGAGGCTATAATGGGGTTTAATTAGGGTGCAAACCCAAAAAATTAGGGTTTTCCTCAACCTCATGTATGTCCTACGTATTTCCATGTATGTGGATGGAACCCACGATAAAGTTATCAGGCTAGTACGCTAATCTTACTCCTTGAGTACGCCCAACGTACTAACTTAGGTACCAAAAATGAAAGCTTCAAACAATAGAGGGCTAAAAGGGAAACATACTAGAATACAAATGTTACAATTCTCCCCCACTTGAATCAAACTTCATCGTCGAAGTCTGTTGTCCTAAATAACTCTGGGTAGTGCTCCCTTATCTCATCCTCTGGCTCCCACGTCCATTCTGAACCTTTGCGATGTTGTCACTGGACTTTTACCAACTCAACAAACCTTGTTCCTCAAGGTTTTTGCCTTCCGATCAAGGATCGTCACCGGTCTCTCAATGTAATTCAGGTGATCATCCACGTAAATATCCTCCAACGGAGCCACTGCGGAATCATCCACTCAACACTTCCGCAACTAAGAGACGTGGAATGTGCTGTGAATCTGACTGAGGTCCTCGGGAAGATTCATTCAGGATTTCTCCAAGATAGCGGTTCCTCTGACTCGATGAGGCCCATACTTCTTTTTCACAAACACAATTAGTGCTCCCCATGGAGAACTACTAGGTCGAATGAACCCCTTGTCTAACAGCTCATGCAGTTGTGTAGACAACTCCTGCATCTATGGAGGAGGTAACCGATATGGTGCTTTGGCTATCGAAGCCGTACCTGGAACCAAGTCAATCGTAAACTCCACCTGCCTCTCCGGAGGCACTCCAGGTAAATCCTCTGAGAACACATCCGGGTACTCCTGCACAATCGGCACATCATCGATGGTCGCCTTACCCTTATCACAGGTGTCCATAAAAAAGGTGACAAATCTGGAACACCCCTGATGAAAGTAGCGTCTGTCCCTAGTTGTTGAACGTAGGATCGACCTACGTTGAGCTTTCTCTCCCTTGACCACAAAATCACCCCTACTCGGGGTCCGAATCCATACTAATTGATGCTCACAATCAATCACTGCCCCATTAGGGCTCAACCAATCCATCCCCATAATAACCTTGTTCCCGTGCAGAGGAATGGGAACCAAATCAATCGGATACTTCTCACTGAACATCCGAAGAATACAGCCCTGATGAACCCTCGATACCCAAATTGATCGATCGTCTTCATTCTCAACATATAACGGACAATCCAACTCCCTCAGAGCTCCAGCAAACCTCTTGCTAAGCGCAAGCGATACAAAGGATCGGGTTGCCCCCGAATCAAACAATACCAAAGTAGAGATACCATTCAGGAGGAACGATCCTAAACTAAAACACATAAATATAAGCAAACAATTTAATAAAAATAAAGAGATAAGGAGAAGGTACATACCCGTCACCCACATCAAGTGTTGCGCGAGCCTCCTCGGCCGTAAACTGGCTGCTCCTCACCATAGGCACATCCGCCTTGCCCTAGCAGCCGTCAGTGATCCGAAGAGTCGCAGGAGCGGGTGCTACCACCGCTCCTGCTGCTGATAAACTCGGGCAATCACTACTAGAAAAACAGCATTTTACAACGCGCAATGCGTGTCGTAAAACGCTCAGACGACGCACAGATGCGTGTCAAGGAAGGCCCTATCATAACGAGAGACGACACGCTTTTGTGCGTCATCTATTTAAGACGTGCATTTACGACGCGCAATTACGACACGCATTTACGACGCCCGTTTACGACACACATTGTGTGTCAAGGAAGGCCCTGTCATAAAGTAAGATGACACGCATTTGCGTGTCGTAACCTTACGGCGCGCGTTTAGGACACACATTGTGTATCATTAAAGCCCATGTCATAAAAGAAGATGACACACATTTGCGTGTCATAAACTTCAACATCCATTTACGATATACATTTACGACACATCTTTACGATACTCATATACGCATAATACAAAAATATGGAAACAAATATATACCAAAACAAACAATTTCATCCAATAACATCATCTCAAAAAATTGTAATACATTGTTATTAAGGGGATCTGATTGTACATTGCTATTAAGAGGTTTTCCCTAACTATATAACCTAATACTACATTGCTATTAAGGAACATCTTCTTGTTTCTACTTCTTATTGTTATGCTTCTTCTGTTTCCACATGATACCTGTTTTCATCATCAACACATTAGTATTCAAAAAGGCTTCAAGCATCATCAATCTATGTTATGATTGTGTGATTTCGCACGTGAGAGGCTGAAAGTGGTGGACCTATAATTTAAAAAAAAATGTTATGATTTGGTGATATCTATTAAACTTTACAATAACAGTGTAAATTGATAGTTGGTTAAAAATTGGAGATAGAAAGAAAGTGGGTAAAGGATTACCTCCAACATAAGTAACAACAGTACCTCTGCCATCATGTCCAACACTTCTACACAAGTCACAAAAACATTTTGAAATGTAAATATAAACCTCAGGTACAACAACAGTAGTCTCGATGTTATAGCCCGATAGTCCCATGACCTTGATATACAAATAGAGTAAAAAGCATAAACATATGAATTTTGAATTTTGAATTTTGAATTTTGAAGATATATATAATATAATATATACCTCTTCACCTTCCTCATTATCATAGACATTATATCTAAATGCTTGGCTTAAATTATTTGCTAAAGCAGCAACATCATAGTCTCGATCATGATGAATGTCATCTTCATCACTATCCCTATTTCTATCATGAATTGAAGTTGGCCTCCTATATATACATATACATCAAAATAAATAAATCATATGATAAAATATTATTTTTATAAATAAAAAAATACAATGTTATAGAAATTAAAACACACGCCCACAAGCCCATCGGTAAACATTTTCAACCATATTCCGATTCTGTAGAGCTGTAGCTTGCCACTCATTCCATTCACTACTTTCCTAAATCACAACAAGTATTTGAACTTTAAGCATATAATGTTATAATACATGTCAAACTTTATATTCATAATAATTAATTAGTTATAAACTTATAATAGATTAAATAAAACACCTGAATATGCATCTGAATGCGAGTATCAGTGTTACCTAACTGCATGATTTTATTGGCAATGCGAGTGATGTGTCCGATGTTTCCAACTCGGAGTGGATTTCTTCCGGAAGCTAGTGATGTAGGCTGCATGTATATCATAATAATAATAGAAATTGTTACAGATTCGTTTAAAAAATATTATTTGGATTTAAAGTAAAAAATAATTAATTACCAGATTAAGTTCTCCAGAAAGGAAGGGATTGTTTTCTGTTTGAAGACTCTTGGCAAACAAACCGCATCCTTGAAAGAGATGATCAATTACAGTATTGTTTGTGCTTTCTAAACAGGAATATATTATACTCTCGATGTGATGATGCAAAGCATTATTAAAAGGGTACCTAGGAAAATTTAACAATTAACTAATTAGATTTAGATCAGGGTCAATTTTGACATTTTAGTAATGTAGTTGTGGCTTACTCAAAGAAAAGATCAAGAACTCTTTGTATGGTTCCTGAGCTGATTAATTCCTTTTCTGCAAGTCACCTGAAACATTTGAATAATAAGTACAATGTTTTTGTAAAGCATAAAAAAAATGAAAATCATATGCATAAAACTCACTGAGTTGAGGCAACATTGTTCCTATAGTTTATTGATTGACTTGAACAGGTGACTCATATACTATGGGAACGGGTTGGCTCCAGGAATGAGAAAAGTAGATCCATTAGCTGAAAGTTTTGGGTTTGAAGAAGGAAATCATGTGAGAGAATGTAATAAAGAATGTATTTATGTAACAAAATCATACTAAATAAAACTCAGAAACCTCTTCTTTTTCCACTAAAGTTTTGAAGATCACATCAATTCGCAAGTAAAGATCTCACAAGCAATGAAAGAGAACCTAAACATGTACAATAAGTTATTAGACAAAACCAACTTTGATCCAAATATAGTTTATACAACAAGACAATGACTTACTTGAAAATTCGTTTGCTATCAGCATCAACTTGAGGATCCTCTGTGATATATCGCAGTAATTGTTCAACTTGGGCTCTGTCATGCAAACTGAAAATAAGGATTTTCTTTAAGTATTCATGACATAGATTCTTGTCATCCTATTTACAATTTAATAAATGGAAATATCACAACTGAGAGATCTGTTAGTTATACCGGACAATAGGCTTCAGCTCCAATCTAGCAGACAGCCAAAGACACCATTCATGGATTAACCTATAACCATTAACATGATTAATAAAAATACTTGTCAAGAAGATTGCAACCTTCTAATTTCATGAGAAAAAATAGAGATACCTAAATTACATGTGCAGAAAATCCTACCAAATCCAAACCTGTGTAATAAAAAATACAAATAGATGAGAAATCAAAAGCAAACTAAAATCCTAAACAAAAACCAAGGTAAAAAACTTAAGGTTTTCATGGTGCTTACTCCATAGCTGATGCTAATAGTCCTTGATTTGCTAAAATCTCAGCATACTTCTCAACAAGTCTACATAAAGGAGCACTGAATCTCTTTTGTCCAGTTGCTAAAGCAAGGACCACAATTTTCTCCATTAAATCCTTCAAATACATACAACATATATATTTACCAATTCACCAAAAAGAAAAGATTATGTATACATTAGATTAAAAGCTCCCACCTGAAAGCAAGGACCACAGTTTTCTCCATTAAATCCTTCAAATACATATAACATATATATTTACCAATTCACCAAAAAGAAAAGATTATGTATACATTAGATTAAAAGCTCCCACCTGAAGAAGATCAACATATGACTTTCCTTCATACTCAGTTGAAACCTTCTTTGACCAGATTTCTAGGGTTCTATCGATATTTCCAGAGCATATGTAGCAAAGAGTTGCTGCTAATGTGTTTCCAGCATTTAGGAGTCTAGAAGCAAGAGTATCACAGAGTGAAGTCCATTCATCTCCCTGTGCAAACTGTCATTAAAGGGATAAAAAAGTAATTATTATCATTAATTTTTCAGAACTGTAAGTTGTTTTATTAGCTTACAGTTCACCACACCATGTGAAATAACAACCAAAACTGAAAAAATATTTTCTTTTTTGCTCCTAAACCAAAGAAAACAGGTAAAATCACAACGACCAGATTTGTAATCCACTCTTTTTACTATATTGCTTGTTTCTTTAGTGTTTTGATATTTTTAACAACAAAAACCCTTTAAAGGGTATTTACATGCTCTTTCTTTTACTAAAAACGTTAACATATTTTAGCAGATACAGTTGATTTACCATGTCGAATCACAAAGGGCTGCAAATATTATAAAAGAGATGATGCTTCTTCTTGCCTTGTTCGTTTTGGCTGAAAATATGCTGAGATTTTAGCTGTATGTTCATTAATAGTAAGCAGGACATATTAATGTAAGGTGGAAGTGTTGTTGATTGAAGATCCATCGATGATTCTTGACGTTCTAGGATCGGCTGCCTTGGGCTTCGGTTCAGTTGCGACAGCACGAGTCACACCATTCCGTCGCTTAACCCTAACAATGCTCGAAAAGGAATGGCGACCGGCGGTGAATCTGGTACTGCAATCGTTAGAAGCTAACAAGAGAGAGGCTGCTTCCATGGAGGAATTTGCGAGACTTGCCATGGGCATAGTGAAATCGTTATGCTCTTACCAAAATGCCCAGATAGTTATTTAAATACAGGCGATTAGGGAAGGAAAGATGTGAAAGCGTAAAAGGCAAGACTTAGGGTTCCGGTGGGTTTGCTAAAATTAAAGGGTCGGAAAAATTATAAAACGGTGACCAGGTACACCAGAGCACCGGCGCCAACACGCTCGGCAATGTGGCGTTTTCTAATTTTTTGGGTTTCTAATCGAAGCAGGGAGGTCGATAGATGTTTTCAGACTGAAATCGTAGATTAGAGAGCCGAAGAGGAGAGAATCACAGAAGGCGTGAAGTGTGGATTAAGTTTTTAGGGTTCAATGGTGGTGGCGATGGCTTAGGGTTTACAGAGAGAATGAAGGGAGATACAAAGAAGAGAGTGCAGAAGCGGGTAGTTCAAAATTTTAGAATTTGAGAGGATTTCATTTCCCCCCTTTAAAAAGGCGCGTTCCAGTAAAAAGTTATAAAGCGACACTAGTAGATGACACGCATTAAAGATAAGCGTCTTCCGTGTTTATATTTTTTTTTGGACATTAATTTTAGGGCACGCAAAAATGCGTGTCCTCTATCCTTCAAATTTTGCAAAAATGACATTCTTTTTTAGGGCACACACAAATGCGTGTCCTCTATTAGCATGTGTCATTGTTTGCGGGTCAATAAAAGACTGTTTTCTAGTAGTGAATGCGCCTTCTTGTGGCACCTCTGATCATTGCAATGGACACAAATCAGATTAGATATTGGAGTGGTGGTGGTAGAAGTAGCAGTGCAATCCCTGCTAATGTGACCCGTCTGACCGTACTTGAAGTAGCCAGAACCACCCACCCTACATGCCTCATCATGCATCTTATTAGAGAAAGAGATCGGAAGACATAGTATGAGAAAGAGATGGAAGAAGAAGAACTCACCAGACACAACCGTTGTGTCTGATATTGCATAGATGTTTATGTTTTACAGGTTTAGGTTATAGCATTCGTGGTATCAGAAGATAAGACATGACCACAAGGAAGAAATAGATAGTAGGTTGCTATTTATGTATTTTCCTTATTCCAATTTGTATGTAAGATTTTATTGTAAACTCATGATTTGTCCTGGGATGTAAAGGTTTTAATTAGAGTATAATTATGCATTATATAGATAAAAATCTGATATATATATATATATATATATATATATATATATATATATATATATATATATATATATATATATATATATATATACTAGTCGTGTACCCGCGCAAAGCGGCGGCGACGAATATTTTCCGAGCGATGATTAATTCATTTTGGTGTATAGTTTCCTTATGGCTATCAGATCAAACCATAAAATCCATTACGTCAAACAATCGATGCTTAAACTTCAGATGCCAAATAACTAAAATCACACAAAAAAGTACACACATTGATGACCAGATATAGGTAAAATCACATGTAAGTTGGGAGTGGAAAAAATTAGTATCGTGGAAGGTCAACATCATGGAGGGTCTCTCATGGAAGGCTTCCAACAGTGGTGAATCTATCTAAAATCGAAATCGGAAACAACTCACATTGCTACATTTGTAAACTGGAAGTCAACTCGGAATCACATCTGTTTATCTCATGTCCTCATGTCCTGTGTCAAAAGAACACAAAAAGAACTCTGAAGAAACATTAAAAAATAGAGGAAGTTACTCCGTACCTCCTATCAATCGATTCCAGATTTACTGCATTTTAAAAGTAGCACAAGTATTAATAAAAAAGTATGTCGGTTACACAAAACTATTGTGCTTGTGTTCATCTGGGTCATATGGAAATTCAGAAACTCCATAGCTCACTCAGATATCCCACAAAATGGACTGGTAAATGACATTCAATCTTTATCTTATTTATGGATAAATTCCAAAAGTATAGATACGAAGCTACAGTGGTTGGAGTGGTGTTGTGATCCAAAAGCAGAAATTAAATAGTTATAGATCGACATAATGGGGTTTGGGGCGTTGGGTTTTCAATGGGTGGGTATACAATATTGGTTTATTTGGTGTTATGTCTTGGCGCAACATGTGTGTGTTTGGTGTAAGTCTCAATTCACATGGTAGACATCATATAGGGTGGTTGTTGTGTCTTGATATTTCTTTATAGTGTCCTTCATGTGATTGGGGTGGGGGTGGTAATAGGGGTGTGATATTGGTGTGTGTGGGTTTTCTTCTATGGTTTTGATTGTTAATTACAGGTAATTCCCACAGCTTAGTTGATAGTATTTATCATGGATGGAGAAATCTCAAAATGATACTGCTGATGCTCCACCTTCATGTGGTTCAGACATTATGCCCTTGTCACTGCAGTTTTTATCCTTGGCCTAGTTGAGCATCTTTCCCCTAACGATACAGGGAAGGATGTGGTTTCACTGCTTATTGCAATTGGAGTGTACTAATATGAATATCTTAAGACTCTAGATTGCCTTGTTGATGGTCATCTTTATTTGTTTAACGATTTTGCCCCTAATCTCTAGACCTCCGTATTTGGTGTTGTGTAATTTTGCAATTTGTTGAAGCTTGAAGGAAAAATTGGCTTGAAACCATATTGTAGTTGCGTCTTGGACGTTTACCCATGAGATCATGACTGGAGAAATTTTCCTACAACACATTAAATGATGTTATTGGTGGAATCTACAACCTCGGTGCACCTAAAACATGTTGAATTTACCCTTGGAGTCTTCAATCTAAATCACTGTTATTGACCACCTTGCAACATATGTCGAAATCTAGATTGTCATTGATTCTATCTAGATCATTTAGGCATTTTATCTCTCTTGTAGTTTCATCTGTAACGGTTTTCTCCAGTATCCGGCTAGTTATCTTCTTTCATAAAATTATTTTTTCCGTTAAAAAATAATAAATAATAATAATTGAAATCATGTTGCACACTAATTCCAATCGTGGAATTAAAAATAAAACATTATGTGTTGGCTAATTTATAGAAATTTGCTCCAAACAATAAAAAAAAACTATTGAATTAATCTATTTATCAAAATGGAGATCTTATGTTTCTTGGATGTATGTTTTAATGATTTGTTTGCTTTTGCATTTTTGGTTGTAATGAGTTTTCATTGGTGCATGCTGACTTGGAGTAAGATTACAAGACTTCATGAAAAAGAAGATATTGCAAACCATTCTATCTTTTTTGCACAAGCAAGTAAAAAAACAAAATATTGCTTTACTCAAAAACTTCAAACACACAAACAGAAAACATGTAAAGACTCAACATGTTGGTTTTTTTTGTTTCCCTAAATCATTGACAATCATAGACACTAAAACATCTCTTTTCTCTAGAAGCCTTACCAATGAAGCTCCTTATTTGGCTATAATAGCAGCACTACACTTTTCCATAACTTGTTAGTGTTTCAAAATACTGAACGGCCAGTTCCTGCACCAGTTGAGTTGAATAGCTACAAAAAAATCAAATATAAATTAAATGAGATTTCAGTTTTTATGAACTCAATAATGAGAAAAACGAACCTCTAACAGATCTCAAACATCTATACATATCACAAATCATTTAAATTGAAGATTGAGGTATTTCTTATCTCATTTAACATTTTACACCAATTAAATATCAAAATCCCGTTTTATGGGCTTATCTCTTTACCTCTTTATATTAGTTTGTATAGTAGCTGGCATTATAATCTGGGATCCGGTAAAACCTCATAGGCCACATCCTAAGGTTTCCTATAGCTATATTTGATTGAAAATTTGAAGCATCAGAGTAAACATCACCATTTAAAGAAAGGTTGAAATGAAGATGCGAGTGTCAAGTGAGCTTCTTGGTAACTCCACCCATGTGCTACTTTCATACTTGGTAGCTCCACCCATGTCTATAGTATTAGAGAAACCAACTATTTCCTGCATTGGAAATTCAGGGAAGGTGTTAAATGTATACCACAGAGACAGTCTAGCATACATATGTGACTAATCAATTATGATGCCAACTAAAAATGTAAACCATGGTGCCTTTATTATACAAAAACATAAAAATATGTTCAACCTGATTACTATATGAATAAGTACAAATCATAGTGTGTGTTGCATATAAAAACATGATATATTTGATCAAAAATGTCAGAATGAGTTAATTTTCCCTAGATGGAAGCAACCAACATGGACCATCTTTATTCAATTATCACAACACTACAATTAATTATCACAATAATGTTGCACATTAAAACTCAAGACAAAATAAAAATTCAGTCATGTAAAGTGCAATAAAAGAAGTTACCTCAAGTAATTACAACATGAAATAATATAGAAGGTGCAACTATGTCAAATACATATAAGTAGAGAATAGCCACGTACATTATTATAAGAATTAATAAATGCATGTGTAATGAAGAGATAAATAGAATGAATGGGTACCTTAGTGGCATCAAGTCGAATAGCCAGCACGCCTGCTTCCAAACAAACAACTTTCAGTTGGGCCCCATTGAAATCTTCTATTGATTGAGCCAGCTCTTCAAAGTTGACATCCAGGTCAACTTTTATCTTCCTTGAAAGGATCTACAAACCCACCTCAATTCATCATACATAAGCTGCTAAACAATGGTAATTAAATTAAACATATGAAACACAACACAATAGTTCCAACTACAAAAAGACATGGATTCCCTCTCTCACTATCTCATACCTGCAAAATGTAGGCGATTGCTTCTACAATTAGGCGAGAAAACTCAATTTTACAGTCTAATCTGCAAGATGTGGGCCATTGCTTCTTCGGTTGGGTGAGGAAACTCAAATTTACTGTTACCTGCACAAAACTAATAACTTTAACAATAAGCATCTACTTTTTAGCATATTTTTAAAAAATAACACAATATAAACTACAAAAAATTGTATAAAATCATGTACTTTACCAGCCCCAAAAGAAATGGAAAAGACATAGGTAACATGTTCGTCTAGACGATTTACTGCTAGGGTTTCAATTTGGGATTTATGAATCAAAAGAGAACATAAGGAGAACGTAGAGAGAGTAGAGATAAGATGGAAATAAGAATATAAATTGGGAATCAAAAGGCAAATATCAAACCTGGGAAAATAGCAAGACCTGGATGAGGTAGTAGGTTGGCTATTCAGTGGTGGTAGTGAATCCGGTAAATAATGGTGACGACTATGAATTGTAGAGAGAGGAAGAGATAGACAAGTAAGATGGAAAACGATGATGGTTAGGGTTTAGAGCGATAGAGATCAATCAGTGATAAAATTGGAGAAATCTTAGAAGTGGAGCAACAATGAGATTTCTTTTATAGAAATAATGAGATTTCTTATATATATATATATATATATATATATATATATATATATATATATATATATATATATATATATATATATATATATATCCCTTAGATTAGATGTATAGAAAATTCGGGTCGATACACGACGCATAATCGTAAGTTTCATGTTACGACAATCATTGTATGGCACATGTCACGTTCATCACTAATACTTGTCGCATTTTATACTTCGTTGCTATAAACTAATACCATCTACTTTCATACATGTACCCCAAAAGTATGTTGCAGTCATCGTTCATTTACGTAACTTCATTCTCGCCTCACACGTCGTGTATTTGATCACATATCATATTTAAAGGCTCAAACAACATTCTCTTTATGATATTGCACATGCACACTCTTTTACACATACCCTCAAGCAAGATTCATGATTTATTCCCCTTACTTGTCCCATCAACAAATTACATCCCCCGTATTAATACATGTTATAAAAAGAAAAACAATTTTTACAATGCAACTATTGGTTTACCCCTTCACCCTTTGGAACAATGACATTTTGGTATACATTTTCAAAGTTTGCGTGCTTAGAATACAAAAAAAGATTAGGGACAAAATGAGATCAAAATGAATATTAAGTGACATCAACCCTTTATTATAGCATTAATTAAATTTTCCTTTCATTTTCAACATGTATGTATGTCCATGTTGGGAGAAAGTACGATTAATTTTGAGGCACTATTTAAATAATGTGCATCGTTTATATATATATATATATATATATATATATATATATATATATATATATATATATATATATATATATATATATATATATATATATATATATATATATATATATATATATAGGAGGGTTCAATTGAGAAAATAAAAAAGGTTGAAGATGGGGGAATCATTCTCAGCCACTCATTTAATCTAAGCATAAAAAGACACGGTGGCAAACTTGTAAATATGATAATAACCTTCAATCTCAAATACGTAACTGTGTAGAAATAGATAACAGTTCAAACCCATTTCTAATCGATCGTTCATCATCCAAATTTCTCCTCCAACCTTCAACAATCATCTAGATTTCTTCAATTAAACCATCATCAACATCATCCAGTGTTAATCAATCATCGATCTTCGTCAATAACATGTTTATCAACACGATTCAACAGTTAATAACAAAAATTCGTTTTTGGTTCTTTTAATCCAACCTTCAATTCTGCTTGAATACGATCATATCTTCAACATCTACGATTAATTATACTCCCAGCGTCATTAGATCAACATCATCGATAATCAACAAAAAATCCACTTCATATCATTCATTCAACATCGATTATCAAATAAAACTTCAAAATTGAGGTTAGAAAAAGATCAAATCGTTTTTTTTTTTTGAAAAATTTCATATAATTCTCTATCAATCTACTATTTTGTAAGATTTAAATAGTCAAAGTATCATGTTTTTAACATTTTTAAAAAAGTTAAATTGTATGCACTCCAACTGTTTGATGAAATGCATAAACTAAATTACCACGTTATATTCATATATGAATATGTTTTCTCACCTGAATCAGTATATGCTTATTAAAACAAAAAAACAAATATGCAAGTCTATATGTTATTCATATGTGAATAACATATAAAAATTATATATATTTGTGAAAATACCTTGTAATATTCATATGTGAATATACTGTGTAATATTCATAAGTGAATATATCATCTAATATTCACAAGTGAATATACTATGTAATATTCACATGTGATATACATTGTAATATGTAATATTCAGATATGAAAATATTATTTAATATTCATAAGTGAATATACCATCTAATATTCACAAGTGAATATACTATGTAATATTCACAAGTGAATGCATCGTCTAATATTTAAATATGAATATATACTATGTTTATTATATGTTATATTCATATATGAATGATACTTAAATTGTAAAAAAAGTTAATCATAGTTTTTATTCATAAGTGAATAACGAATGTACTGTACTAAAAACCTGATTCATTTTTATTCACTTATGAATAACGATAGCTGAAAATATAAAAAAAAAATTATTTTATCTTAAAACTATATCAATATGGATGTCTATTTGTAGAGAATAAAAAATTATTAATTTTGGTATATTTAAAATTATTTTTCGATAAAAAAAGCTTCTTAAAAATTAAAAAAAAAACGAAAAAACTATGTTTTTGTATATATTAAGTAGCATAGTTTAAGGAAACATATTTTGTTGGAAAACACATGTCTATTTCTTTCCCATTTCCGCTGGTACGACGTAGGCTTTTGCGGCAAAAATAAATGAGTGTCTGAGAATGATTCCCCCATTCTCAACTTTTTTTTTCTTAATTGAACGCTCCTATATATATATATATATATATATATATATATATATATATATATATATATATATATATATATATATATATATATATATATATATATCCGGTAAGAAATTTTTTTTTGGTAGGAAGATAAGAAGTTTTTTTTCTACATATTTTTTTGACGAACAAAATAAATGAATCACTAGATGATTCATTTGTAAGATGATTCACAAGAAAAAATTCCCAAAAAAAACATCGTTATGATTCATTTTTAAGTAAATTAAGAAAAAATTCACTTTTATGACAATTTTAGTGAATAACAACAAAATCATTGTATAAATGAATAATCGAGATGTTTTTTTGAGAATTTTTTCTTGTGAATCATCTTACAAATGAATCATCTAATGATTCATTTTGTTTGTTCGCGAAAAAAATATGTAGAAAAAAAACTTCTTACCTTCCTACCAAAAATTTCCTTCTTATTTGATCTTGACTCTAAGAAGTTTTTTTTCTACATATTTTTTTCGCGAACAAACAAAATGAATCATTAGATGATTCATTTGTAAGATGATTCACAAGAAAAAATTCTCAAAAAAAACATCTCGATGATTCATTTATACAATGATTTTGTTGTTATTCACTAAAATTGTCATAAAAGTGAATTTTTTCTTAATTTACTTAAAAATGAATCATAAAGATGTTTTTTTGGGAATTTTTTCTTGTGAATCATCTTACAAATGAATCATCTAGTGATTCATTTATTTTGTTCGTCAAAAAAATATATAGAAAAAAAACTTTTTACCTTCCTACCAAAAGTTTCCTTCTTACCGGATCTATATATATATATATATATATATATATATATATATATATATATATATATATATATATATATATATATATATATATATATATATAGGGTGAGGTTCAATATAGAATCATAATTAACCAATGAACTAATCTTTTTTTCAACTTTTAAAACTTATTTTTTATATAAAAAAAAACTAAAAATATAGAAATTCATAACTTTTTATCATTTTTCCAATGATATCAAATTCGAAAAAAGAATAAAAAAATCGTCAAATTCACAATGTGAATCTTTGAAAATTCACAATGTGAATCTGCTGGAATACACTCTCATTTTTCTAGATATGAATTTATTCAGAAATAATATTATTGTTGACATTAATAAAGAATTTAATTAGTTTCCATAAAAATAAATTATAAGTATGGACAACATTTAATATACATATAATTAATACTAAATTTTTGTTGATGCATTCTAGAACACAATAGAAGTGAGAAACATTTGAACCTATATATATATATATATATATATATATATATATATATATATATATATATATATATATATATATATATATATATGGGAGCATTCAATCGAAAACATTTCTTATCGCGAGAAATTTGAGAACAAACTTAGACCACACAATTTTTTTAATTAAAATTATAATAATATTCATATAAATCAAAAAATAGTTACAAACAATTAAAAAACCCACTAACTAACACCACTCACCACCACCACTCGCCACCACCACCCATCACTAACCACCACCACCAACCACCACCCATCACTACCCACCACCACCATTACCCACCACCACCACCACCAACCACCACCCGCCACCACCATCACCACCCACCACCATCATCACCCAACCACCACTACCCACCTCCACCACCCATTACCACCGCCATCCACCACCACCCACAACCACTACCTACCACCCATCACCACAACCCGCCACCACCACCCATCACTACACACCACCACCAACCACTACCCACCACCACCACCCGCAACCACCACCCATCACTAACCACCACCACCAACACCAACCACCACCCACCACCCATTACTACCCACCACCCACCACCACCACCACCAACCACCACCCACCACCAACCACCACCCACCACCAACACCACCCAACCACCACCACCCGCCTCCACCACCCATCACCACCGCCCGCCACCACCACCAACAACCATTACCTACCACCCATGAGCACCACCCGCCACTACCACCCATAACTACCCACCACCACCAACCATTACCCAGCACCCATCACTATCCACCACCCACCACGACTCGCCACCACACACCACCCACCCGCCACCACCACCCATCACTACCCACCCACCCACCACCACCAACCACCACCCGCCACCACTCACCACCATCACCACCAATCACCACCACCCAACACCACTGCCCGCCACCAACACCAACAACCACTACCTACCACCCATCACCACCACCCGTCACCACCACCCACCACTACTACCCACCACCACCCACCACCACCACCACCACCCGCCACTACCACCCATCACTACCCACCACCACCCATCACTACCCACCACCCACCACCAACCACCATCCGCCACCACCATCACCACCAACCACCACCCACCACCAACCCACCACCCGTCGCCACCATCACCACCCACCACCATCACTACCCAACCACCACCACCTGCCACCACCACCCACCTCCATGACCCATCACCACCGCCTGCCACCATCACCCACCATCATCACCACCCAACCACCACTACCCGCCACCACCGCTCATCACTGCCCACCACCCATCACCACCCACCACCACCCGCCACCCCCCACCACAACCACCACCACCAACCAACCACCACCCGCCACCACCACCCATCACCACCCACCACCATCACTACCCAACCACCACCACCTGCCACCACCGCCCACCTCCATGACCCATCACCACCGCCTGCCACCACCACCCCCCATCATCACCACCCAACCACCACTACCCGCCACCACCGCTCATCACTGCCCACCACCCATCACCACCCGCCACCCCCCACCACAACCACCACCACCAACCAACCACCACCCGCCACCACCACCCATCACTACCCACCACGACCAACCACCACCCACCACCCATCACTATCCACCAGCCACTACCACTTGCCACCACCACCACCCACCACCCACCCACCACAACCACCACCACCAACCACCACCCGCCACCACCATCACCACCTACCATCATCACCACCCAACCAGCACCACTCGCCACCACCACCCACCAAAACCATCACCTATCACTATCACCATCACTTGCAACCACTCACCCACCCACCACCACCCATCACCACACACCACCACCACCAATCACCACCACCCCCACCCCCGACCTACAAAGATTTGCTATTGTGTTTTTGATTCATTAGGTTTTATCTTGTATATAATCACATGTGATTATATATATCAAATCACATATGATATATATGTTATTAAATACATATAATCACATGTGATAAAATACACGTGAAAAACTAGTGAATCGAGAATGCAAAAATGAATAGTGTCCACGTAAATCATATGTGATTAGATACATATAACTACACGTGATTATATGTATTTAATAAAATATTATTTACGTGGGCCGTATTTATTTTCGTGTTTTCGATTTAATAATTGGCATCGTGTATTAAATCACATGTGATTATATGTATTTAATCGCATATGATTTACAAGGACAATATTTGTTTTCATGTGTTGATTCAATAGTTGTTCTTGTGTATTTAATGACATGTGATTCGTATGGAAAATATTTATTCTTGCGTCGATTCAATAATTGTTCTAATATATTTAATCACATATGATTATATGTATTTAATCACATATGATTTATGTGGACAAGATTCATTATTTCTTTCTCAATTCAATAGTTGTACTCATGTACTTAATCACATGTGATTATATGTATCAAATCACATATGATTTATAGTGATAATATTCATGAGTCAATATTTTTTCTTATGTATTTAATCATATGTGATTGTATGTATTAATCACATATGATTAATGTGGAAAAAGAAAAACTATTTAACCAAAAACGCGAAAATGAATCTTGTGTATAGAAATCATATGTGACTAAATGTACAAGAACTATTGAACAAGAATGTGAAAATGAATATTGTCCATATAAATCATATCTAATTAGATACATATAATCTCATGTAATTAAGCACACAAGAACAACAACTGAATCGAGAACGTGAAAATAAATATTTTCCACATAAATTCTATGTGATTTGATACATATAATCACATGTGATTATATGCATTTAATCATATATGATATATGTGGACAATATTTATCTTTGTGTTCTCGATTCAATAGTTGTTCTTGTGTATATAATCATATGTGATTATATGTACCTAATCACGTATGATTTATATAGACATCATTATTTTTTGTCCGTATAAATCATATGTGATTAGATATATATAATCACATATGATTATATGTATTTAATCACATATGATTACAGTGGACAAAGAACAATTATTGAATCGAGAATGTGACAATGAATCTCATCCACATAAATCATATATGGTTTGATACATATAATCACATGTGATTATATGTATTTAATCAGATATGATTTATGTATACAATATTTATTTTTGCGGTTTCGACTGAATAATTGTTTTTGTGTAATTAATCACATATGATTATATGTATATAATCATATATGATTTGAGGTGGACAAGATGCATATTTTCCTTCTTGATTCAATAGTTGTGCTCATATACTTAATCACATACGATTATACATATAATCACATGTGATAAAATACATGAGAACAACTATTGAATCGACAAAGCAAAAATGAATTATGTCCACATAAATCATATCTGATTAGATTCATATAATCACATGTGATTATATGTATTTAATCAGATGCGATTAGATTCATATAATCACAAAGAAAAAATGAATTACCTCCACCACCCACACCCACCTACCACCCACCAAAACCACCACCCGTGACTATCACCACCACTTGCAACCACCCACCCACCCACCACCACCCATAACCACACAACACCACCACCACCCCGCCTTCACCACCTGCCGCCACCACCCCCACCCCCACCTACAAAGATTCGTTATTGTGTTTTTGATTCATTAGGTTTTCTCTTGTATATAATCACATGTGATTATATGTATCGAGTCACATGTGATTATATGTTATTAAATACATATAATCACATGTGATTAAATACACGTGAAAAATTCGTAAATCGAGAACGCAAAAATGAATATTGTCCACGTAAATCATATGTGATTAGATACATATAACTACACGTGATTATATGTATTTAATAAAATATTATTTACATGGGCCGTATTTATTTTCGTGTTTTCGATTTAATAATTGGCATCATGTATTAAATCACATGTGATTATATGTATTTAATCACATATGATTTACATGGACAATATTTGTTTTCACGTGTTGATTCAATAGTTGTTCTTGTGTATTTAATCACATGTGATTATATATATTTAATCACATGTGATTATATATATTTAATCACATATGATTCGTATGGAAAATATTTATTCTTGCGTCGATTCAATAATTGTTATAATATATTTAATCACATGTGATTATATGTATTTAATCACATGTAATTAGATGTATATAATCACATATGATTAAAGTTGACAAAAAACAATTACTAAGTCGAGAACGCGATAATGATTCTTGTCCACATAAATCATATGTGGTTCAATAGTTTTTTTCGTGTATTTAAATACATATAATCACATAAATCATATGTGATTAAATACATATAATCACATGTGATTATATGTACCTAATCACATATTATTTATATAGACAAAATTCATTTTAGATTTTTTGATTAAATAATTTTCTCATGTATTTAATCATGTGTGATTATATGTATTTAATCACATATAACTAATATGGACAAAGAACAAATTTTGAATCAAGAACGAAAAAACAAATTTTGCACACCTAAATCATATGTGTGTTAATACATATAATCACATGTGATTAAATAAATGAGAACAAATATTGAATCGAAAACGCAAAACGAATATTGTTCATATAAATCATATGTGATTAGATACATATAATCTAATCATATGTGATTAAACAATGAAAAACAACTATTCAATCGGGAAAGCAAAAACAAATAATGTCCTCATAAATCATATGTGATTAGATACATATACTCATATGTGATTATATGTATTTAATTACATATAATTTATATAGACAATATTCATTTTCGCGTTTTCGACTCAATATTTGGTCTCGTGTATTTAATTATATGTATTTAATCACATATGATTTATTTAGAAAAAAAATTGTTTTCGCTTTCTTTATTCAATAATTGTTCTCGTATATATAATCACATGTGATTAAATGTATCTAATTACATATGATTTATATGGACAAGATTAGATTTTTTGCATATAAATCATATGTGTTATATACATATAATCTAATGTGATTAAATACATGAGAACAACTATCAAATAAAGAAAACAAAAATAAATCATGTCTACATAAATCATATATGATTACATACAAATAATCAAAAGTGATGATAGATATTTAATTAAATATGATTTATATGGACAATATTCATTTTCTCGTTCTCGATTCAATAGTAGGTCTCGTGTATTTAATCACAAATGATTATATGTTTAATAATATATGATTCATGCGGAAAAGACTAGTTTTCGCGTTTTTGATTCAATAGTTGTTTTCGTGTATATAATCACATATGATTATAGGTATGACGCATCTAATCACATATGATTTATATGTACAAGATTCATTTTCGTGTTTTCTAATTAATATTTTTTTCATTTATTTAATTAAATGTGATTATATGTATTTAATCAAATGTGATTGATACACAAGAACAACTATTGAATCAACAAAAAGAAAATAAATATTGTCCACTTAAATCATATGTGATTAGATACATATAATCAAATGTGATTAAATACATTAAATCACATATGATTAAATACATCTAATCACATATGATTTATATGTACAAGATTCATTTTCGTGTTTTCTAATTAATATTTTTTTCATTTATTTAATTACATATGATTATATGTATTTAATCAAATATGATTAATACACAAGAACAACTATTGAATCAACAAAACGAAAATAAATCTTGTCCACTTAAATATACGGGAACACTTATTGAATCGAAAACGCAAAAATAAATATTATAATTCTTTATTAAATGTGATTATATGTTTTAATTACATATTATTTATGAGTACAATATATGATTTATAAGTATAAGATTTGTTTTGCGATATCAATTCAATAATTATTCTCATGTATCAAATATATGAACAATTATTAAAAAAAATTATTAAAACATTTTAATTATTACAAAAATCAAAATAATATACATTAAAAAAACGTATAAACTTGTGTATTGTAAAAAATGATGTTATGGTTAGTCTTATATTGTCTTAAAATATTTTCTCCATAATCTTTTGATTTATATTTTTTTATTATTAAAAAGAAAAATGGGGTGTACAAGTAACACAATTTCACTTGTCAACAGTTAGCCAATTACTAAATAAAATAATTCCGATAACATTTTCATATACATTTATAGTGTTATAATTTATTATAGATTTTTATTTAAAATGTAAATTTTTTTTTCTATTTTACTTCAGTAGCTTTATTACCCCACCATAGACTACTTGTAATCCTAATTCTTCCTCAGCTGTCACAATCTCATAGACTTGTCCTTTATTAATATTCAATTTCATTGTATGGTAGATTTAATTTATAGAAAGAGAGATAAAAAAAGGATTTGCGTACATTCATTCAATCGGAGAGGAGATCAATATCCAACGAGTTTTCCGACGGTATGCAAGGGATCCGCTGACGACATGGATTGTATAAACTCTATCGGAGAAACCACAACCACATTTCGGTTGATGTTGATTTTGGTCAGCCTACTACGACGACCTAATTGAAAGTGAGCGAGAACGAAGTCGCACCGGTGGCCGGCGAAATCAGATCTGGTGGCCGGTGAAACGACGATCAATCCATGATTTCCGGTAAGAGCTTAAACCTGATAGCGTCAGCGGCGGATTTGATGGTGGCGATAGCTAACGAAACCAAATCTTATCACCTTCTTCATATCTGACGAAACGAGATCGATAAATGATGGCCTTCTGTTTTAGATCCGGTAGAAGCCAGCTCTAGTGGTAAGTGAAATGATATTGGGGAAACTTTTCAGTTGGAAAGAGAGCCGGAGAGAGTTGGTCCAAGGAGTAGTGGCGGAGGTTGTAGATCTGTAGAGTGAAAAGGCAACTGTACAGTTGTTTCGTCGCTTCCAGCTTTCTGGCGGTGATCGACATTAAGTGAAGAGGCGGTTTCTGACGGTGGGAGGCCGAAGGAGATGACAATGAGAAGATCTGGAGAGGGAAGAGGCGTTGTTCCGGTGGTTCTGGCGGCATTACACTTGTTCCGACGGTGTAACGGGGTTCCAACGCTGGCGTAATGGTGATTTCAATGACAGCTTAACAGTGGTTCCGTCAATGCTCTGGTGCCTTATGGTGCTCTAGATGAGAGAGAGTATATGTGTAGAGTGTGTCACGGATTTGAAATTATATATATATATATATATATATATATATATATATATATATATATATATATATATATATATATAAAGGAACCAAATCCAAAGCGTCAGAATTTAAAGCGATCAACGGCAAAAGAAAGGGTTTTAAACTTTTATAATGGACGCACATGTATCGGATTATAACAAAAGTCACTTCCTTTTTTTCATTTAAAAAATTTTTTAGGCCAAGTTTTTTATCGAAAAAAAAAACCGAATATACCGTTGTTCACGATTTTTCGTCCTTTTTCCATAGAGATCCATGATAATATATAAAAAACGAACTTTTTTCCGAAAAAAAACCATTTAATTTTCTTAGTTTTTTCAATATTTAAGTTTATTTTTATAAAAAAAACTAATTATACCAAAAATATTAATTTTTTATACTCTATTAATAAACATCAACACCGATTAAAAAATTAAAAAAAAAAAAAAAACCTCGAATAGTGTAGATTCACACTGTGAATCTAAACTGTAAATATTTCAATTTTTAACATTCACAATATGAAAAATCTCGAACAGTTCAGATTCACATTGTGAATCTGAGTTACTATTATGCACACTGTGAATCTGAGAAGGTTCACAAAAAAAAACTCTCGATCAGTGTAGATTCACACTATGAATCTAAACTGTAAATATTTCAAATTTTAACATTCATAATGTGAAAAAGCTCTGATCAGTTCAGATTCACACTGTGAATCTGACTTATTATTATGCACACTGTGAATCTGAGGAGGTTCACAATGTGAATCTGAAGAGTTTCACAATATGAATCTCAACGGGTTCACAATGTGAATCTGAACTGAAATATCATTTTTTTTAACATGAATATGAATCTATGTTTAAAAAGTACAAAAAATATGAATTTTGATATATTTATTAATTTTTTTCTATAAAAAATAGACCTTAACTTTTTTCATCAAAGAAAATGAAATGAGTTTTTTTCGAAAAAAAAAGTTCGTTTTTTATATATCATCATGGATCTCTATGGAAAGAGGACGAAAAATCGTGAACAACGATATATTCGTTTTTTTTTATAAAAAAACATGGCCTAAAAAAATTTAAACGAAAAAAGTGGTGAGTTTTTTTTGTAAATGGTGAATTTTTTGGTATAATCCGATGTGTGTGCGTTCAATGTAAAAGTGTACATCTATTTCCTTGGCCGTTGATCGTTATGATTTTCGACGCTTACGATTGGATCCTTGGTTAATTATAGTTCTCTATTGAACCTCACCCAATATATATATATATATATATATATATATATATATATATAGAGAGAGAGAGAGAGAGAGAGCTAGGTTCATTTGTTTAAACTAAGTATTGTGTTATTGTATGTATAAATGTGGGCCAATCAAAATTTAAAATATAAATAAATAATTAAATAAATAAATAAGGGTAATTAGGTAATTTTATAAACAATTTCCCTAAATAATTTCCTATAATTATGCTAGTTGATTTTAAACTAATTTATTCCCTTTTAATTACCACCGATGTCACTTTGTAAAACCTTACGGATTCGATCGAAAGGGAACAAGATCGAATGAATCAGAAACCCCTCCTTCTTCTCTTTCGCCCCATTCACCTGCTGCGACGCTATCGCCGTCTCTAGGGCTTGACAAGGCCGAAGCGTCGATGACGTGTAGAAGCAGCGAAGGTTCAATTGTTCTTCGCTGGCTGTGAGATGCGAAGGAAGGAGGTCCGATGGCTGCTGATCTTATCGATTCGCAGTCGGTGATGGCCTCCAGGGTTCGACTTAGGCCGAAGAAGAGGAAGGGGAAAGAAGCAGAGACGCTTCTATGGGGTTGGGGAAAGGGAGTGAGAAGCGAGGGGGAAGAGAAAGGTGTGTGGGGTTGGACGATAAGCCACAGCAGCTTCGGTAAGGGGTTCGGTGGCAGCTGCTCGACGGGAGAAAAACAGATGTGCGAGAGGTGTTGCTCTAAATCGATAACAGGTAAGTGCCTTGTCGTTTCTTGTTCACTATTTTCTTTTTGTTTTGACAAAAGCTAATGAAGGAGGATGAAAGAAGGTAAAAAAACGATCCACTGATGTGTTTGGCTTTGATTTTTGATAAGAGAAGGAGAGGGAAGAACAAAGGAGGTTTGATACTCCTTTTGCTAATGAAGGAGGATGAAAGCAAGCCCATGGATGATGGAGCCCAAGGATGCAAGAGCCATTAGAGTGTAATCCAGTGCATCTGCATAAGTTAAAAGCTTGGTGAATGGCAATGGCTGATCGTTCAAGATCTCTTTTTCGTCATCTACTACTTCTTGTGTGTTAACTTTCTTCATTATGCTTGCAGCAAAGTTTGAGACTGGTAAAATCAACTTGTTTTTGTTATAGTTTACACCATTACATGGTTTATATTGATTTAATTACATACTGTAAAGAAGCATCAGAGAATCGTGAGTGCATATTCGATTGGGTTTGTAGAAAAAAAAGAAGGTGACAAATATATATAGAAGGAATTCAGCAAAGGATAGATATTTGATCAGGTTTCACTATGATCTCTTTATACAATTGTGAACTATGATCTTTTTATACAATTGTGAATCAAGCATTGGTGATAAGTTATTAATTTTTATCAGGTTATGGGTTTGATTGTTTGACAGGAAAGAAGGAAGAAGGAAGAACAAGAGGGAGCAGCTGGTGTTTGGGTGGTCCGAGGCTAGCAGTGAAGAAAGGAGTGCACGTTAGTTCAATTCAGAATGGGTTGTTTGCTCTCTTGATTCAATGGATGATATTGGTGAGATTCCAATTCTATTGGAATGGAATCACGAATTCCAATTCTGTTGGAATCACAGAAGTCGATGCTTGAAGAACGGACCACAAAATTGAAACGTACCACATTATTCTTTTAGAATGTATTAGTCGTTGTTAGATTTTGATGTTTTCTTTCCGGTTTTGATTGTTTTTTAAGTTTTATTCTTTAACAATAAATGTAATTATTAACAAGTTTTACCCGTATTCTATAAGAAATAATGTATTTTTTGTTTTTATTCTTCTAGTGATTGTTCAAGAATTTGTTATTCTGCAAGAAGTTTTTAAATTCATGATCAAGAAATAGGTTCAAGAATATTTTTATTATTTATGGTTCAAGAATATTTTTAATTTTGAATATACTCATAAACATATTCTGTCAGAATGTCCGAATTAAAATAATTATAATTCTTAAAATCGGATTTTTAAAATTAATAGAATCTATGATCCCTTAAAAAATGCAATTTTCCTTTATTAAATCTATGTTAATTGACTAAAATACCCTTCTAGTTAAACTAGATGATATTTTTCGATTATTTTTAATTCAATAATATGTATTAATCACTTTCTTAAAATAAGTAAAATGATTGGCCATATTTATGCATACAATAACACAATAATTAGTTTGAATAGAATAACCTAGGCATATATATATATATATATATATATATATATATATATATATATATATATATATGAAAAAATTAAATAGAGAACCATTATTAATCAAGGAACCAAGGAACTAATTCAAAACGTCGAAATTTAAAGCGATGAACGGCAAAAGGAAGGGTTGTACACTTTTACCATGGATGCATATGTACCAGATTATAACAAAACTCACTTCCTTTTTTTCATTTAAAATTTTTTTTAGGTCATGTTTTTTATCGAAAAAAAAACTGAGTATATTGTTGTTCATGCTTTTTCGTCCTCTTTCCAAAGAGATCCATGATGATATATAAAAACAAACTTTTTTTTCGAAAAAATCCCACTTCATTTTTTTGTTGAAAAGTTCAGGTCTATTTTTTTATAGAAAAAAACTAATAAATATATCAAAATTCATGCTTTTTTGTACTTTTTAATATTCATGTAAAAAACGATATTTCAGTTCAGATTCACATTGTGAACCTTCTTAGATTCACAGTGTATATAATAGTAAGTAAGATTGACAGTGTGAATCTGAACTGATCGAGCTTTTTCACATTGTGAATGTTAAAAAATTGAAATATTTACAGTTTAGATTCATAGTGTGAATTTACACTGATCGATGTTTTTTTTATTTGTGAACCTTCTTAGATTCACATTGTGAATGTTAAAATTGAAATATTTACAGTTTAGATTCACAGTGTGAATCTACACTGTTCGAAGTTTTTTTTTTTAGTCGGTGTTGATGTTTATTAATAGAGTACAAAAAATTAATATTTTTGGTATAATAAGTTTTTTTTTATATAAAAATAAACTTACATATTGAAAAAACTAACAAAATGAAGTGAGTTTTTTTTTTCGGAAAAAAAAGTTCGTTTTTTATATATCAACATGGATCTCTATGGAAAAAGGACGAAAAATCGAGGACAACGCTATATTCGGTTTTTTTTTTTTTTATAAAAAATGTGGCCAAAAAAAATTTTAAACGAAAAAAAGAGGTGATTTTTTTGGTAAGGAGATGGATTTTTTGGTATAATCCGGTATGTGTGCGTCCAATGTAAAAATGTACATCTATTTTTTTGGTCGTTGATCATTATATATATATATATATATATATATATATATATATATATATATATATATATATATATATATATATATATATAGGGCTAGGTTATTTTGTTTCTTACATTTATTGTGTGCTAGAATGCACCAATGGGAATTTAGTAAATTAAATAATTATTTAATTAAATAAATATAGATATTAAATGATTTCCATAATTATATGTATATTAAATGATATCCATAATTATAATTCTTTTTTTATGGAAACTAATTAAATCTGTCATTAATGTCAGCAATAACATTTTTTCAAAATGAATTCGCATCTAGGTTTTTATATATGAGTTCGTATTTTGTTTCAGGACTCACTCACTTAAAATACAATAAAGTTGCATGGAATATGAAGAACGATCATTCTGCTAGAATACACTCTCATTCTTCTAGATATGAATTCATTCTGAAAGAATATTATTGTTGACATTAATGACGAATGAATATAGTTGATAAGGCTATATTGATCCTAGCTATGATTACATAACTGTTCAGGTTTGACGACAATGTTCAACCTTTAAATACTTTAGTTCTGTTCTTCTTGTGATACTTGGTCTACATGTATAAGCAAGTAGGTATATTTTTATAACTTATCGTTATACTCTCAAAATATATCATTATCCAGAGCACTTAACCCCCATTGTATTTATAGTTGTATATCTTTTATCGGTTGATATACTTAATTCACTATAAACGATGCTCTGATACCAATTTGTCACACCCCCAAAACCGGAACGGCGGAAACGTTCGGGGGTGGAGGACGTCATGTTTAGTATCACAAGACATGCATCATAGTAATCAAAGTAATGAACAAGCATTTCATTAGAAAGAAAGTGTTTACAATGTGTGTATTCACAAAACATAGAATACATATGTAAATAACAAAACAAGACTTGAAGTTATTATGCTCCATCTTCTGAATTCCCAGCGCGAGTACCTGTCTAATAGTCTCCTGAGAATACAAGTTATTTGAAAGAGTTGATCAACAATTAAGCTGGTGAGTTCATAAGATTTTAGTGATGTAAGTAAGTTGTAGAAAGTCGTTGAAAAATGTAGTTGAAATGTAGTAAGTTGTAAGTTCTGTTTAGAAAAGTTCGCCTGTTCCTCTAGAAAATCCTATATTTCCTACTTTGATGAAAGATACGTAAAAATGATTCTACAATCCTTTCTATGAGTACTAAATGAATACAAGTTATATAAAACTCAGAGTAATCAAACAATCGGTTGTGCGCATCTGCCCTAAGCCCACAACCAAACAAGGAACAGGAAGTAAGGCGGATAGCACACATCCCATTGTTTGTTAGATCATTGTTGTATATAACCCTGGCGTATTCACTTGTTACTCATGGAGTTAATTGTAATGGTTCCTTTATATTAAATGAAAAGATTCTTTTAAGAAAACCCTTATTTCTTATAATAAAATGGTGACCACAGTGATTACTTCTATAATCACTTAGTTTATATTGGCTATATATGATCTAATATCGAATAGATAGTTAATTGGGTGAATCTGCCGTAAGCCCACAACCAAACAAGGAACATGAAGTAAGGCGGAAAGCACACATCCAACTACCTATTGGGTATTAATGATATATAACCATGATGTATAAATTCAGGTATTATAGAGTTAATCACCTAAGGTCCTTTAAGTTTATACTGGTTTAATAAAATGGATTAAACCCTTAACTGGTAAGTTTCTAGTTTTGTATACCAAAAGTTCTGATTTGGAAAGTATGTTTTGTACTAGAAAACTGTGCATTGACTTTGTGTCCTATGACTTGACCCATACCTGGTACCCTTATGATGACTTAATGTATACCGAACATATATATATCTAAAATCGAATAGATAATAGACTGGGTGAATCCGTTCCAAGCCCACAACCAAACAAGGAACAGGAAGTGAAGCGGAGAGCACACATCCTATTATCTGTCGGATCCTATTATATATATATATATATATATATATATATATATATATATATATCCTTTGATGTATACATTAAGGAATCATAAGGTTAGCATTATGGTCCCTTTCTACTGAATGTACTAGACTCGACTGATCTGTTTGTCGTTTGTAAAATGTAAGTTTTCCCTAGTTTATAACTATCTTAACTCGAAAATAGTTTGCATTTGACTTTCAAGTAGGCTAGTACCCCTACTATACGCTCTCCCTGTATGGAGATTAAGGGAACCAAACGCGACTTTTTAGCAAACCAGTTGCTACGCCGTGTAATTCACATTAAAGTTTTATGATCATGTATACCCAATATAACTATCACCTTTTGTTTAGAACAATGAGTTAGTGATTCATTGGTATAATTAGATCCTGTAGTAGTTCCATGCTATAGCAACTTAATATGTTCGTTCTGTTTCTCATATAGTATGTTCTGTTTCTCATATAGTATGTTCGTTCTGTTATCGTGTATTGTATCTAGTATGAACTGAATCTCTAAACTATACCTATTATAGTTTACTAATGTTTTACTTGAACTGATATTGAAAAGACTCATTTGTCTACTAAGTTATGCTTGTACTTTAAAAACGGAGTTTTGTTAAACTATGAAGTAACATAACTTTAAAAGAGTTTTTGAAATGTTTTGATCACTTATAAAAGACATAAGCAATCTTTTGAAAGATGTATATATAACAAACATTTACACAATTATCATTGTGTTCAACTTGTATTCCCCCCCCCCTCCCCCCTTAAAAGCATTTAAAATAGTTAAAAGATTCATTACGGGGTATGAACTCACCTGATGTGGGTGATTCAACGAATATGCGTGTAAGGATGAGAAGTTCCACGAATGAAGTCCCGAGACTTAACAAGTCCTAAATGACATATAATGGCATATATTGGCATAAATATAGTTTTTAGAAGCAACCAAATGCAAAGAAACACCTCACGGGACTAGGAAACACTTTGTCCAAGTGTTGGAATCACATGTGATTCATCAAAGGAAAGTGGAAGGGCACTATCATGTGTTTACGGCCATTGGTTTACGGCCAAGGGAGTTTACGGCCGTAAAATCATGGTCAAACATGCATAAGAGGGTGTTTGAAGGCTAGGGAAACTTGAAGGACCATTGCTCTACACAAGGATGATAAAGACCATCATAATGGAGGCTTTTGATGAGTTTACGGCCAGGCAAGGAGTTTACGGCCGTAAACTCATGGACATTATGAACTTGAGAGTGGTTTAAGGTCCTATTTTCAACAAGGAAGGGTTCTAGGTCACAAGCTTTGCATCTAGGAGGGTTTATGGCCAAAATGGCACCCTTATAGGGGTTTACGGCCATGGGAGATGGTTTGGCCGTAAACTCCTTTTGGTCTTGCATTCTTGATGATTTCAAGGCTCTAATTAGGTGTTTCAACTAGATAACAAGCTAAGGAGTGAGTACTTACGATATAGAGGCTTGAAATGGTGATTAAGGTCCAAGAACACTAGTGTGTGTTCTTGGTGTTCTTGGTGTTTCTTAAAGATCTAAGAAAAGATGATTTCCATGGATGAAATCATTAGATGAAGCTAGTTAAGAAGGATTAACATCAGATTAAGGAAGAACACTTACAAGTTTTGAAGATCTAGGATGAAAATCGGGATGATAGTTGAGAGAGAAATGGAGTGTTCTTGAGTTGGAAATGAAAGAATGAAGAAAGTTGAAGTATATGAGCCTATAAGGAGGGAGTTTACGGCCCACCTTGAGTTTACGACCATAAACTCAAGTGTTGTGGCCGTGAACTCTAAATGAAGAGGTTAAGGCTTGATTTGTTGAACAGTGTCTCTAGCAGGTACATTCTACCATCCATTCCTTAAGTGTACTAGGCTTAAAATTCCTTAGAATGGCCTTTAACCAGGCTAGTACTCATTACCAATGAGTCTGACACTCAGTTGAGTTGACTGACTGAGCTTTCAAAGCAAAAAAAATTCGGTTTGTCACACTCGAAGGGCTAATTGTCACAGTTTTAGAAGTCGGGGGTTAAAAGTGTGAGTTCCGGACTCAGTTTGTAAATATTTATGAAGACAGGGGCTCCGTGGTAATTATTTGGATTTAATTTGAAAGGAAAAGTGGTGGAAGGGCTGAATATGTCATAATTAAGATATTGGGGGCTAAAGGGGTAACATAGGGAGCTTAATTGTAAAGATTTTAGAAGATGGAGATTGTTTGGTAATTTATGGGACTTAATTTGTAAGGGATTTCCATGGATTGGGTTGAAAGGGTAAATATTGGATTAGATTTGAAAGAAAAGGGGCTGGAGGGACTGTTGTTGCCATTATGGAAAACTTTTAAGTGGATTCGGGTATAAAGATCTAAGGAACCCTAACCCTAAAAGGGAGTTGCAGCCGACATCTCCATCCTTATGCCTCCCTCACCGGCGCCACCTCTCCACCCTTGCCTCTCCACCACCGTTCCTCCCTAGTCGTCGCTGCAAACCGCTGAATCTTCCTCGCCGACGACGACCAAGCGGGCGACGAAGTTCGTGACGTCCGCCATTCCCCTTCTTCTTCTGTTACAGCTGCCACCCATATCGTTGCTCCGATCAGACCAAGCCGCCTAGCGCCCACCTTGCCATCGAAGTGCCGCCACTGCAACCTGCTGCTGGAGACGTTGTGCGTAATCGGAGAGTCGCCGAGATCGGAGAAGCAAGCCTTGTTCGTTGTTGTGCGAGTCGGGAAACGATGTTGCTGTTGGATAAGGTGTCTAAGTCCATAACTATTTCTGGTATGTACTTGACCCGACCCGACATGGTCCATTTGGGTTGCATGGCACCATGCAATTGGATAAACTAAAATGAGAGAAATAACACTTATGGTTTATTAATATATTATAAGTTCTAATATATTAATAATATTATTTAATTAGTTTGATCAAGAATTAATTAAGTGATCAAAAGATAACTAATTAAATATATGGGTAGATTATATAAATCTTCCATATCTTATATAGTGGGCTAAGAGGCTCCATGGATTATCAAGTTGGGTTCCACCCATAGGATGCTCCACGGAGTTAACCCATGGATCATGAAAAGAAGAGTCATGTTACATTAGGGTTTACCTAATGCAACACACTATATAAACAAAGGTGTTCTCCCCAAAATCGGTGACACTAAGAAACAAGAGGGCTAGAGCCGATTTTGCAAGTGTAAGATTCTCTCAAAGTTTACTCCTTTGCATTTGGTGTTGTGTGAAGCATTTGAGGCATCACACTTGGGGTGCTAGGCTCACAAGGTTTCAAGGATCATAATCAACAACAAGGTAAGTTATTCTATCTTTCATTCAAGTTAAAAATGTTCCCCATGTATGCTAGATAGGAATATAACCTTGGAATTCAACTTTGCATGATAATTAGACAAACATAGATCCAAGGTTATTAGGGTTGCATGTACACTTAGGAAGTGTTAGAATGCTCAAAACCCATCAGTGGTATCAGAGCATAGGCTTGTTTGTTGTTTTTTTTTATGCAAACTGCTTGAAAAAATCGTTTTTCTGTTTTCTGCTCTTATGAACTCGCCGAGTCCATGGGGGGACTCGACGAGTCCATGAACAAATGCAAGTTACTCGTCGAGTCTGTTCTTGCACTCGACGAGTAGAGGCTGCAGTTTTCAGAATTTCGACATTTGTTGCTAGAAATGGACTAGAAAACATTACCCTAAACTGTTTTGGTGTTTTAAAACTTGTTTTAGATGGTGTAATGTTTATGCTAATCCATTTACAATGACAATTATCAAAATTATAAGTTTTTTAAGTGTAATTTTTGATTTTTGAAAGTGTTCATATTCATGTTCTTGAACTTATGAAGATTAGATGATCATAGGAATTGTTTGTAACCTTCATGGTAGTTTAATTCATGATCATAATGTGTTTTAATGGAGTCTATAACTTGTCCTCAAGTTATGGAAAACCAAAAGTCTCACTTTTATTAAAGCCATTAAAAGAACACAAGAGTTATAAAAATGAAGAGTCTTCATTTTTATTACTCAATTAATTCATAAGTTATAACAAATGAAAAGTTTTGGAAGTTTACAAAACTTGCCCTCAAGTTTTTGAACAAGTAAAGTCTTGATTAAAACTTTAGTTCCAACCCTTAGAATTTTAAAAGTTAAAATTCAACCCTTATACTTTATAATATTATAAGTTACTAATATATATATGTATAAGATCAAGTCGTCTTACCGCTAGTACGCCTCATTCACGAAGTCGGTCTATAAGGGGGTATAAGGTTGTTGCCTATAAAATGGCAACTTAATGGGTGTCCACTCTCACCCACCGCTTCCTTGATCGGTGGAGGGTCGTTAGCCGAACGGGTAAGACAAGGACTTATAAATTCTCATTAAAAGTATGATGAATATTATAAAGTAACTAAATTCTTTTATTAAATTCCCAATCTTAGTTACTTTAGGAAAAATGTGAATAAGGTGCTAATCCATGAAATTACACTTTACACTTTGTTTAAGTCGTTGGTGGAGCGTGTGTGGTTAACCGGCACACTAACTTGGACTTAACAAGTAGGTAAAGGGTGACTTAAGGTTTATCATAGTATCGGTGGAGCGTGTGTGGTTTACCGGCACATCGATTGAATGATAAACTTTAAGGGTACCAAGTAATTTGCATGGTTACTTCACACCTTTTTTTGTGATCCTCGGTATCCCAGTCACAAAACTTGGAGGGCACACTCGAGATTGAAACATGCCTTTGAAAAAAAAAATTCATTGAATCTCAAAAGAATCTAGGAATTTCTAAGAACCAATTAAAAACCTAATATCTATATTTCGTTTTTCATGGTGGAAATTGGTGAATCGTCATTCACCTACCTTTCAAATATGTTATAGCTTGGATTACGGCATACCTCTTCTAAGTTATAATATATTGTGATTGGATCCTAGCCTTAATATTACATTTGGGTGTTTTATTAAGGACTCTCTTAATAACTTGGATAAAGCATCATTATGGCATTGTCGTCTTGGACATATAAGCAAGAAACGCATAGGCCAACTCCAAAAGGATGGAGTCTTGGAGTCATTTGACCTAAAGTCAGATGATAGTTGCGAATCATGCTTACTTGGAAAAATGACAAAGTCACCCTTCACAGGTTCTTGTGAGAGGGGTGAAGGTTTGTTGGATCTTATACACACGGATGTGTGTGGACCCTTCAAACATGCCACAAGGGATGCTAATCGTTATTATTTGACTTTTACTGATGATTACAGTAGATATCGATATGTCTACTTAATCAAGCATAAGTCAGAGACTTTTGAAAGGTTTAAAGAATTTAAACAGGAAGTCGAGAATCAATTGGGCAGGAACATTAAGATGCTTCGATCTGATCGAGGTGGTGAGTATCTTAGTTCAGAGTTCCTCGACTATCTTAGGGAATGTGGGATTGTCTCACAATTGACACCTCCCAGGACACCGCAGTTGAACGGTGTAGCTGAGAGGCGTAATCGAACCTTGTTGGATATGGTTCGTTCCATGATGAGTCGAGCTTCGCTACCAATCTCATTTTGGGGGTATGCCTTAGAGACTGCCGCTCATATCCTTAATCTAGTTCCCACAAAGAAAGTTGCCAAAACTCCTCATGAGATGTGGACTGGTAAAGTACCCAAACTAGACCGCATTAAGATTTGGGGTTGCGAGGATTTCGTGAGACGCGAGACTCATGATAAGCTCGAACCTCGAAGTGATAGGTGTATTTTCATCGGCTACCCACAGAAATCCTTTGGTTACCTCTTCTACAGACCTAGTGAGAATGTGGTCTTTGTAGCTAGGAGGGCTTTCTTTCGAGAGAGAGAGTTCATAAGCCAAGGAGACAGTGGGAGGCAAGTTGACCTTGAAGAAATTCAAGAGTCAAGTGGTGAAGGAACTTCAAACCCTAGCACTCAACTTGAGGAGGAAACTTCTGTTGAGCCAATTGACAAGTCTGTACCTCTGAGGCGTTCCACAAGGGTTAGGAATGCACCTGAGCATTACTATGGATTCCATATTACTGCGGAAGGTGATACACTTATCAGTGATGAGACACTGATAGGTCTGGATGAACCTAACAGTTACGCGGAAGCCATGGCAGGCCCTGAGTCAGCCAAGTGGAAAGAGGCAATGGACAGCGAGATACAGTCCATGTATGACAATCAAGTTTGGAACTTGGTTGAGAATGTACCAGGTCGTAAGACTGTAGGGTGCAAATGGATCTTCAAGAAGAAGACCGACATGGATGGTAATGTACACACTTATAAGGCACGACTGGTTGCAAAGGGTTTCACACAAACTCCGGGAGTTGATTATGATGAGACCTTTTCTCCAGTGGCCAAGATTAAGTCTATTAGGGTTCTGTTAGCCATAGCCGCATTTCATGACTATGAAATATGGCAAATGGATGTCAAAACCGCTTTCCTTAATGGAAAGTTGGCTGAGGATGTTTACATGAGTCAGCCAGAGGGTTTTGTCAACACAGAGTACCCTAATAGAGTGTGTAAGCTTGAGAAATCCATTTATGGGTTAAAAGCACCTCGCAGATGGAATCTTTGCTTTGATGAGAAAGTCAAAGAATTTGGCTTTTCTAGGAGTGAAGATGAATCTTGTGTATATGTCAAGGCTAGTGGGAGTATAGTTAGTTTTTTGGTATTGTATGTGGATGACATACTACTCATAGGAAATGACATCCCAACTCTGCAGGAAGTTAAGTCCTGGCTTGGGAAGTGTTTCTCTATGAAGGACCTAGGAGAAGCTGCCTATATTCTAGGGATAAGGATCTTGAGAGACCGGAGTAAAAGACTAATTGGACTTAGTCAGAGTACCTACTTGGATAAGGTGCTGAAGAGATTCGGCATGTAGGACTCCAAGAAAGGAGAGTTACCCATCCAGAGTAACGCCAGATTGAGTAAGACACAAAGCCCTAGTACTGAGGCTGAGATAGCAGAAATGAGTCGAATACCTTATGCTTCGGCTGTAGGATCGATCATGTATGCTATGACGTGTACTCGACCTGATGTAGCCTTTTCCTTGAGCATGGTTAGCAGGTATCAGGGGAACCCTGGCAAGGCACACCGGACTGCGGTAAAGAATATCCTCAAGTACCTACGGAGGACTAAGGACTGGGTCCTTACCCTCGGTGGGAGTGAAGACTTGAGAGTTATAGGGTATAGTTATGCTAACCCAATTACATTTTGGTGTTTTATTAGAATGCTCAAAACCCATCAGTGGTATCAGAGCCTAGGTTTGTTTGTTGTTTTTTTTTGTGCAAACTGCTTGAAAAAAAATCGTTTTTCTGTTTTCTGCTCGTATGAAAGTTTGCACATTTGTTGCTGGAAATGGACTAGAAACATTACCCTAAACTGTTTTGATGTTTTAAAACTTGTTTTAGATGGTGTAATGTTTATGCTAATCCATTTACAATGGCAATTATCAAATTACAAGTTTTTTTAAGTGTAATTTTTGATTCTTGAAAGTGTTCATATTCATGTTCTTGAACTTATGAAGATTAAATGATCATAGGAATTGTTTGTAACCTTCATGGTAGTTTAATTCATGATCATAATGTGTTTTAATGGAGTCCATAACTTGTTCTCAAGTTATGGAAAACCAAAAGTTTCACTTTTATTAAAGCCATTAAAAGAACACAAGAGTTATAAAAATGAAGAGTCTTCATTTTTATTACTCAATTAATTCATAAGTTATAAGAAATGAAAAGTTTTTGAAGTTTACAAAACTTGCCCTCAAGTTTTGGAACAAGTAAAGTCTTGATTAAAACTTTAGTTCCAACCCTTAGAATTTTAAAAGTTAAAATTCAACCCTTATATTTTATAATATTATAAGTTACTAATATATATATATATATATATATATATATATATATATATATATATATATATATATATGTATAAGATCAAGTCGTCTTACCGCTAGTACGCCTCATTCACGAAGCCGGCCTATAAGGGGGGTATAAGGTTGTTGCCTATAAAATGGCAACTTAATGGGTGTCCACTCTCACCCACCGCTTCCTTGATCGGTGGAGGGTCGTTAGTCGAACGGGTAAGACAAGGACTTATAAATTCTCATTAAAAGTATGATGAATATTATAAAGTAACTAAATGCTTTTATTAAATTCTCAATCTTAGTTACTTTAAGAAATTGTGAATTAGGTGCTAATCCATGAAATTACACTTTACACTTTGTTTAAGTCGTTGGTGGAGCGTGTGTGGTTAACCGGCACACTAACTTGGACTTAACAAGGTAGGTAAAGGGTGACTTAAGGTTTATCATAGTATCGGTGGAGCGTGTGTGGTTTACCGGCACATCGATTGAGTGATAAACTTTAAGGGTACCAAGTGATTTGCATGGTTACTTCACACCTCGTTTTGTGATCCTCGGTATCCCAGTCACAAAACTTGGAGGGCACACTCGAGATTGAAACATGCCTTGAAAAAAAAAATTCATTCAATCTCAAAAGAATCTAGGAATTTCTAAGAACCAATTAAAAACCTAATATCTATATTTCGTTTTTCATGGTGGAAATTGGTGAATCGTCATTCACCTACCTTTCAAATATGTTATAGCTTGGATTACGGCATACCTCTTCTAAGTTATAATATATTGTGATTGGATCCTAGCTTTAATATTACATTTGGGTGTTTTATTAAGGACTCTCTTAATAACTTAGATAAAGCATCATTATGGCATTGTCGTCTTGGACATATAAGCAAGAAACGCATAGGCCAACTCCAAAAGCATGGAGTCTTGGAGTCATTTGACCTAAAGTCAGATGATAGTTGTGAATCATGCTTACTTGGAAAAATGACAAAGTCACCCTTCACAGGTTCTTGTGAGAGGGGTGAAAGTTTGTTGGATCTTATACACACGGATGTGTGTGGACCCTTCAAACATGCCACAAGGGATGCTAATCGTTATTATTTGACTTTTACTGATGATTACAGTAGATATGGATATGTCTACTTAATCAAGCATAAGTCAGAGACTTTTGAAAGGTTTAAAGAATTTAAACAGGAAGTCGAGAATCAACTGGGCAGGAACATTAAGATGCTTCGATCTGATCGAGGTGGTGAGTATCTTAGTTCAGAGTTCCTCGACTATCTTAGGGAATGTGGGATTGTCTCACAATTGACACCTCCCAGGACACCGCAGTTGAACGGTGTAGCTGAGAGGCGTAATCGAACCTTGTTGGATATGGTTCGTTCCATGATGAGTCGAGCTTCGCTACCAATCTCATTTTGGGGGTGTGCCTTAGAGACTGCCGCCCATATCCTTAATCTAGTTCCCACAAAGAAAGTTGCCAAAACTCCTCATGAGATGTGGACTGGTAAAGTACCCAAACTAGACCACATTAAGATTTGGGGTTGCGAGGCTTTCGTGAGACGCGAGACTCATGATAAGCTCGAACCTCGAAGTGAGAGGTGTATTTTCATCGGCTACCCACAGAAATCCTTTGGTTACCTCTTCTACAGACCTAGTGAGAATGTGGTCTTTGTAGCTAGGAGGGCTTTCTTTCGAGAGAGAGAGAGAGAGTTCATAAGCCAAGGAGACAGTGGGAGGCAAGTTGACCTTGAAGAAATTCAAGAGTCAAGTGGTGAAGGAACTTCAAACCCTAGCACTCAACTTGAGGAGGAAACTTCTGTTGAGCCAATTGACAAGTCTGTACCTCTGAGGCGTTCCACAAGGGTTAGGAATGCACCTGAGCATTACTATGGATTCCATATTACTGCGGAAGGTGATACACTTATCAGTGATGAGACACTGATAGGTCTGGATGAACCTAACAGTTACGCGGAAGCCATGGCAGGCCCTGAGTCAGCCAAGTGGAAAGAGGCAATGGACAGCGAGATACAGTCCATGTATGACAATCAAGTTTGGAACTTGGTTGAGAATGTACCAGGTCGTAAGACTGTAGGGTGCAAATGGATCTTCAAGAAGAAGACCGACATGGATGGTAATGTACACACTTATAAGGCACGACTGGTTGCAAAGGGTTTCACACAAACTCCGGGAGTTGATTATGATGAGACCTTTTCTCCAGTGGCCAAGATTAAGTCTATTAGGGTTCTGTTAGCCATAGCCGCATTTCATGACTATGAAATATGGCAAATGGATGTCAAAACCGCTTTCCTTAATGGAAAGTTGGCTGAGGATGTTTACATGAGTCAGCCAGAGGGTTTTGTCAACACAGAGTACCCTAATAGAGTGTGTAAGCTTGAGAAATCCATTTATGGGTTAAAAGCACCTCGCAGATGGAATCTTTGCTTTGATGAGAAAGTCAAAGAATTTGGCTTTTCTAGGAGTGAAGATGAATCTTGTGTATATGTCAAGGCTAGTGGGAGTATAGTTAGTTTTTTGGTATTGTATGTGGATGACATACTACTCATAGGAAATGACATCCCAACTCTGCAGGAAGTTAAGTCCTGGCTTGGGAAGTGTTTCTCTATGAAGGACCTAGGAGAAGCTGCCTATATTCTAGGGATAAGGATCTTGAGAGACCGGAGTAAAAGACTAATTGGACTTAGTCAGAGTACCTACTTGGATAAGGTGCTGAAGAGATTCGGCATGTAGGACTCCAAGAAAGGAGAGTTACCCATCCAGAGTAACGCCAGATTGAGTAAGACACAAAGCCCTAGTACTGAGGCTGAGATAGCAGAAATGAGTCGAATAACTTATGCTTCGGCTGTAGGATCGATCATGTATGCTATGACGTGTACTCGACCTGATGTAGCCTTTGCCTTGAGCATGGTTAGCAGGTATCAGGGGAACCCTGGCAAGGCACACTGGACTGCGGTAAAGAATATCCTCAAGTACCTACGGAGGACTAAGGACTGGGTCCTTACCCTCGGTGGGAGTGAAGACTTGAGAGTTGTAGGGTATAGTGATGCTAGCTTTCAGACTGATAGGGATAATTTCCGCTCTCAGTCAGGCTGGGTCTTTACCTTAAATGGAGGAGCAATTTCTTGGAAGAGTTCCAAGCAAGAGACAGTGGCTGATTCAACTTGCGAATCAGAGTATATAGTAGCTAGCGAGGCAGCAAAGGAGGCGATATGGCTGAAGAACTTCATTGGAGACCTTGGAGTTGTACCAGCTATTAAAGAGCCAATGGAAATTTTCTGTGATAGTAAAAGTGCAGTTGCCTTAGCCAAGGAACCAAGGGATCACGGGAGATCCAGACACATCGACAGAAAATACCATTTCATCAGACATCGAATAGAAGAAGGACTCCTCGTGGCAAAGAGGGTATCATCGGATGAGAACCCAGCAGATCCCCTCACGAAGGGACTGACTCGGGTTAAGCATCTCCAGCATGCTCGGAGCATAGGGCTGAAGGATGATATTAGATTTAGTAGTTAGATAACCTCGAAATTTGTAAAGTGTAATTGACATTAGATGATGAATAAAAGGTGTTTTATTTATGAGTAAAGTGTTGCTATCTCTTGTCGATCGTTTACTATATTTCTTTTGCATGTTTTGACTTCCAGAATAATTATGTTTGGTATATCATATTATTCGAACCTCCATAGTCGGTCATATGTCGGAAGTAGGTATGAATCAAGACTTTCATGATTGATTGCAGAGGTTTAAGGTGTTGGACATGGCTACAACAATCTTGAGTGCTCATAAGTTCTGAGCATTGGACTCAACCCACGCTCACTGGAATCACTTCATGGAATTTATCTCAAGTGATCGTGAGACGGTAATATCATATGAGTCTTCAAACCTAGAGATATGATTTGTTACTTATGAGTTGGTTATGCATTGATTGTACGAAAACGCATTGGTAACTCGATGTTATAAAACGTGCTCTTGTGTATAATTCAATGAGTGGTAGAACAAACATATGAGTCGAAGTTTATCTGTTCCTTCTTGGATTAGAAGCTGATATCTGGGCCCCTCGATGATTTTGTTTTGACCTATGTACCGGGCCCGGTCAGAACTAAGTTGATGTGTTCAATTAAGTTCTTTGTCAAACAAATCGGAAATCGGGAAACAAACTGCTGGACAATAAGTAAGACATTGTTCCATGTATTTGTCCGGCTGATATCTCGAACAGAGGATTATATGATCACTTATCTTAAATGGCGTATCATCATCTTCTCAGTTCCGAGAGACCTTGAAAGAGCTACGATTGCCGATCGGTTCCTGAAGTATTGCAGTTATAGTTATTAGACTTATCCAAGTGGGAGACTGTTGGATAAGGTGTCTAAGTCCATAACTATTTCTGGTATATACTTGACCCGACCCGGCATGGTCCATTTGGGTTGCATGGCATCATGCATTTGGATAGACTAAATGAGAGAAATAACACTTGTGGTTTATTAATATATTATAAGTTTTAATATATTAATAATATTATTTAATTAGTTTGATCAAGAATTAATTTAGAATTAATTAAGTGATCAAAAGATAACTAATTAAATATATGGGTTGATTATGTAAATTATGCATAACTTGTATAGTGGGCTAAGAGGCTCCATGGATTATCAAGTTGGGTTAAACCCATAGGATGCTCCATGGGAGTTACAAACCCATGGGTCATGGAAATGAAGAGTCATGACACATTAGGGTTTACATGGTGTAACCCTAGATGTGTCAACACTATATAAAGAACCCATGCTCCACCAAAATCGGTTGCACACAAGAATCAAGAGGGCTAGAGCCGATTTCGCAAGTGTAATATTCTCTCAAAAGTTTACTCCAAAAGCATTTGGTGTTGTGTGAAGCATTTGAGGCATCACACTTGGGGTGCTAGGCTCACAAGGTTTCAAGGATCATAAGCAACAACAAGGTAGGTTATTCTATCTTTCATGCAAGTTAAAATTTGTTCCCCATGTATGCTAGATAGGAATATAACCTTGGAATTCAACTTTGCATGATAATTAGACAAACATAGATCCAAGGTTATTAGGGTTGCATGTACACTTAGGAAGTGTTAGAATGCTCAAAACCCATCATCAACAAGTAGTAGAACAAGCCATATGAGTCGAAGTTTATCCATTCCTTTTACCTTCGGGATAAAAGCGATATCTGTGGGCCCCTCGATGATTTAGCGATGACACATGTGAGTGCTTGGCCAAGCCAGGACTGATTTGATTTGTTCAATCAGTCAGTCATCATAAATCGAAAATCGGGAAACAACAAATGGATAGAGAGAATGATTATAATCCATGTTTCAGTCCATATGATATCTAGAATGGAGGAATATATGATCCCTTATCTAATGGACAAGTCATTGACAAGGTCAGAGTTCGACAGTGGCTTTAAGAGCTACGATTGCCAGTTAGGTTTTGAAGTCATACTCAATAATAGTTTTAGACTTATCCAAGTGGGAGACTGTTGGATTAATGTCTAAGTCCATAACTATATTTGGTATGTACTTGACCCGACCCGGCATGGTCCATTTGGGTTGCACTTCACCGACACAATTTATATGGATAGTCTTTTGAGAATAGTATATTTATGATTTATATTAATATATTATAAGTTCTAATATATTAATATGGAATCATATTATTTAATTAGTATTGATCAAGAATTAATTTAGAATTAATTAAGTGATCAAAAAGAACTAATTAAATATGGACTCTTATATATATATGGAATGGGCCAAGTTCATTTAGGTTGGGCTAAGCTTTCATGGATGGTTCATGGAGCTTTTAACCCATGGATCCTATGTAAATGAAAGGTCATGGGTATTAGGGTTTACATAGATGTAACCCTAATCCTCCATAATATATAAAGGGGTCCTTGGCTCACAAAATTGGCACACGTGTGTGAAAATAAGAGTGGGCCGATTTTAGTGTGCATACATATTCTCTCAAGTTCTTCCAAGGTGTTTTGGTGATTTGTGATTCCATTTGAGGCTTCCACACTATTGTGGCTAAGCTCTTAAAGCTTGAAGACATCAAGCTACATCAAAATGTATGTCATCTAACTAGAACTTTGTAGTATAGGTGCTTCATAATATGCTAGTTTGGATGAAACCTTGGAATAGTTAATATTTGCATGTATAATAGAGAAAAACATAGATCCAAGGTTTATAGGGTTGCATGTACACCATAGGAGTGTTAGAATGCTCAAAACCCAACAGGCGAGTCGGCTAGGGTTTTTCCCCAACCCTTTGATACGCGTGAACTCGGCGAGTTGCGAGGAAACGCGACGAGTCAACCAAGGATTTCATGACATCTCGAGTTCAGGAAGGACTCAACGAGTCGGTGAACTGCACTCGACGAGTCGAGTCAACATGGACTGTTGACTTTGACTGTGGACTTTGACTTTGACCAAGGGTTGACCAGTTGGCTTCTGAGGATATTTTGGTAAATTGAATATTGATAGCAAAGGACATTGGTGAATATAGGTGTGGGAGTTGGAGCTACTTTTGGAAGAGTTTGACACTACCTTCCGAGCTACTTGCGAGGTGAGTTATCCTCACTATACTCAAGGGTCTAAGGCACCAAGGCCGGCCCTTTGGATTGTTATGTGGTTATATTATGCTAGTATGATCTGTTGGATCGGTATCCTAGAGGGTAGGATAATATTATATGATATATGGTATGATCTGTTAGATCAGCATCCTGGTAGATAGGATGGTGTTATGTGCTATGTGGTATGATCTGTTAGATCAAGTATTGTCTATAGACTGTTGTGTGATTATTTGTTATATGTGCACATGTTTGTTTGGCGGTTGAGGCTTATCTGCTTTGTGCGAAAGCCAATAGACCTGGGCATTCCAACCTGTTGGTTGTGGGCCGTGAGTATTCCATCCCGAGGGTGACTGGACTCATAGTATGTGGGCATTCCAACCTGTTGGTTGTGGGCCTGGGGTATTCCATCCCGAGGATGATTGGACTCATAATATGTTGGCATTCCAACCAGATGGTTGAGGGCCTGGGGTATTCCAACCCGATGGTTGACTAGACCCATAGTATGCTGTTTATGATTATATGTGTATTGTTATGGGTATGGGTATTTTGGGGGAAAATCACTAAGCTCTCGGGCTTACAGTTTCAGTTTATTGTTTCAGGTACATCAGGGGATCGCGGCAAGGCGAAGGCGTGATCGTACAACTCCTCATGTTTTTTTTATGTTTCTGGGAAAACTCTGATATTATACATTTTGAAAACAAAGTTGTACTGATTTTTAATGGTTTGAAATGTTTTTAAAAGTTTTAAATCGACTTGAATTTTTGGGTGTTACACGAAGTTTGGCGATTTTTAAACCCAAACCACCCCATATGATGTTCATTATCGCCTCCTCAGCGCCGGTTCTTTAGATTGGTTGTGTTTGGAGCTCCTCTGAGGAATATAGTTTGTCGTCGTTGCTCTCGATTTCTCCACTGTGCAACACCGTCGCTCCACCAAACGTTGTTGATTTTGTCGCCGCCACCATTTCTGGAACCCTAAATCGACAACATTTTTGGTCCGGTATAGTAAAACCCTCTTTCTTTCCCATATATTTTCTGTTAACAAAACTCTAATCTCATTCTTTTTTCAAATTCTTCTATTGATCTTGGTCGAAATGGGTATTTAAATAATTTACAATTGACAAGTTTGAATATTGCACTTGTGGGTTGTGCAGTACACGACATATAGTAGGTATGCGTTTAAATTGAGTTTTTTTAGCCACCGAAGTCAATCTAAAATGTAATCAAATTTCTTTGTTTTGTTTGTTCTTTGGTAAACCTTTGAATCATCCATTGTTTAATATTTTTATTGTCCTTAATTGTTTATTGTTTCAATACTTTTAGTTGTTTATTGATTCATTGTCCTATCATGTAAAAGCTCATGAATGTTTTTATTGGGGTATAATAGTTCTGTTGTATAGAATATTGATTCTCGCATCAATTTCAGAACAAAAAAAAGTACATCAATTAAGCAACAATAAAAAGAGTATTGGCGTAATTGGTTACACATGCCTGCGAGGCGTTTGTTGAAATTTCAGATGCATTTAAAACCCGATAAATTAATTTTCCCATGTTTCTTAATTTTCACTTTTTCTTATTTTCCCTCTTTGAATTCTTAGCAAATCAATTCTGTTTAAAAAAACTCGTTGATAGAAAGATGGAAACATGATTAGTAAATCCACAAGTTTTTGTAGTATTCAAATTCTCACCGAATTAACAGGTGCAGTAAACTCATTCTTACAGAATATAATATGAAGAACACATTTTTTAAACCATATTTAATTGATCCGAGCGTATAATAGTGAATTTTGTAAACCCTTGTGAGTTTTTTTGTTTGTAACAGCCTTGTTGTCAGTTTTAGTGGGTGTTAAGCCCTCTTAATATCTTGCTAATGATGATTTGTAAGCCTTTTAACACTTCAGATCAGGTGTAGGCTGCTAGAACCAAAGAAATTGCCTCAAAAATACATGTGAACTCCCAAAACCGAACATATTGCGAATTTCCTGTTTTGAGATCTTTGTTGTCGGGTTTTATGGGTTTTAGATCTTCTTACTTGTCTCAAATGATATCTTTTATGTTGTTTAACACTTAGGATCAAGTCTGCTCAATTGAATCAAGAAAATGTCCCAAAAATGCTACTTTGAACCTTATTCTTCATATTCAAATCACAACCATACATAGTGATATCTATATAGCTAAGAAATGATGAGATCATGTAGGTGAAAATGTTGGAGTAAAAACATAGTAGATTACAAATGGAACCTATTTACTGCAACTTCATTACCCCCTTATACATATGTTCATTCTATGAGAATATAAATATTACATAAAACATGTGTTGCTAGTAATTCTAACACAATACATTTATATATGCTTTAGAATGTTTATACATATAGAAGAAAAGACTATGATTTAAGTTCATTTTGTAATGTATTCTGTCAGAATTTATTTATATAAATGCATTCTGTTAGAATATATTTGAGAATGTTTGTTAACAACAAGTATATTTGTTTAACGGGTAATAGTAACGAGTAATGTACTTATTCTTCCAAAATTGCATGGATAAGCAATTCAATATTGATCATACAAGAGAAATATTTGGAATCGAGTTCAACAACAAGTATATATGCGAAGATCAAGTGGATTATATGGACCACTGAAGAAGATCAAGTGTATTTGTTCAATAATTGTATATTCAAGAATGTTATTTCTTAAGAATTTTATTCATTTTTTATGATATTTTGTTAGAATATGTATAATTATATTAAAATGTATAAGGATATTAGCCAGTAAGAATATGTATGAATTTTCATTTAATTTCGGATGTATATTAAGAATAAAATCATAGACCCAACTTGGATGTATATGAATAATATGTAGAATTCTTAAATCAGGTTAAGTATCAAAAATATCTGCATTGGAAATATATTCTACAAGAATAAAATAGAAAATATATTTACTAGTTTATGGTTGGCATTCTGTCATTCTGACAGAATAAAATCGGATTTTTAAATTTGGATTAATTTAAAATATTTAGATTTTTAAAAATAAAGGAAATAATTATCCCTAAAAATCTAAAAATTTTATTTTTTAATATAGGTTAATTGACTAAAATGCCCTTATGCTGAAATTTGTGTGATTATATGGTACATGTTACCCTATTGTAATATCATAGACCCTCATATCATTAATTTGATTTTATTGATCTGTGCATTCTGGCACACAATAGTTAGTAAAAACAAAATAACCTAAGCGTGCATATATATATATATATATATATATATATATATATATATATATATATATATATATATATATATATATATATATATATCATAAGGTATGATTTGTAATGTCATGTACATCTTTTTGGACTTAAAAGCATTTTGTCTTTTAGTTAAGATGCCATGGCTATATAAAATATAAAAATTAGAAGATTTTTTTATATAATCTCTCATCCTTTTGTATAAAAACCTAACTAGAGAAAGCTATGGGACATAATTGTCTTATTTGATTATTTTAAAGGGACTGTCATTCTTTAGAAGCATGTCATGGCAAAATGATTAAGCACGAGTCTTAATAATAGACTCATGGGATAAAGACCTTAATAAAAGCCTTAAGAAAGGCTTTGATTCTTACTGGTTTTTTATGAAAATTTCATGGTTTTTCATGCTCTCTTTCAATTAAAGGATTAAGTAATTGTTAGAGAAAAGTTGATACTTTATACCCTCCTTTAATAAAAAAAGATTTGTTTTGTTCTTAAAAGCTTAAGAGGTTCTTATTATTATAAGGACTGACATCCATATCAAGTTGGTAATTGTTAGTGGATATCTCTAGAAGAACTTTACTTTGTTTTTTCCATCTTCTACAACTTCAACTTCCCAAGAGGAATCAAAGACTTCAAATGTTGTAATTCTGTCTTTGTATTGTTGATTTTACCTTTCATGTTCATGCAAAATGATCATTGGTGGGTTAAAATGGTTTTAAGTTATTCAACATTTTAAAATTTTCATTACTGTTTTTAGTGTTTTTAGAAACCGGTTTTTAAATAAAACCCAACAGTACGTAGTTGATGTTAGTTATGATGTGACTTACAGGTTATTGTTAGGTATTTTGTAAGTAGCACGTGGTCATGATATAGAAGTGGTTATTTCCTGTATACTTTTAAAGTGTACTCATTTCTATTAATTTTCAATATAATATACAAGACTTTCCTTCTCAATACTCAAAAATATATTATGGAATCGGAGCCTAGATTCAAATCATTCAAATCAAGAGTTCTTTGAATCAGACTCCAGCACCTGCTATAGTGAATTACACCATCAGGTTCAGATCTTGTTTGATCCTTATGCAATCATCTTCATGACATTCCTTCTCCTGCCTTTGCAATTTGTTTCTCGATGTATGTTGAACTGTAATCACAATTACAAGTTTCGATCGAGTCTCATTAGATGTTTTTCCAACGCCCCCATGAAATCTTGATAGAAGATCCTAAATCTTGTTGGATCTCAAATGTCTGTCCATTATTCCAAAATTCAGAGCAATTTGTTGCGACTTGTGTTGTTTGCATTGGATCATCTTTACTTCTCCTAGGAACGAGCTCAGCTGCAAACGAAGTCCAATACATCCTGTGTATGTGAAATGAAATGATATTGTATGATGAATTCAATGACATGGTCCGCCTCAAAGAACTAAAGGGAACATATCCCACATATGTCTTTACTTTTCCATCATATTCAGGCTCCGGTTGTTTATCAAACCTCCAATTCTTAAAAACATACTCTCTATTATCTGGCTCCTGCTTGATGATTATATCAATATCCAGAATCCCGGAGTTGGCAACAACACGTATTAACAACCCACAAAACTCATTGTACCAATCATCTGGAAGACGCAGTGTAAACTTATCACTATGAGATTTAATGGAAGCTCCGGATGGCTTCCTGTATTCAATTGGAAAACGCCATGTGAATGTTTTCCCCATAAAGCACCCACCTACAAACCCCTTTGGAATTTGGTGTGCGAGAGCGAAATCAATGAAGTGATGTTCAATATCAATTGCCTGCCACATTATATCAAATGGAATTATGAATCTAATGGTTGGATTTTATATATAATAAAGATTGAGATTGAAAAGGTACATAGAGCTAAACCTGAAGCATGGAGTGTAGTAATATCTCACCATCAAGTGGATTTAAGTTGTACCCACCCGCATGTGAGACTTTCCACAACCATTTGCAGTTTGAAATATCTCCGAAGCTTCTAAGTGAGTAACAATAATCCATTGTAAGAATAGATATACTTGGTGGGAGCTCTGACACTTCTACAAGTTCTTGGCACCATGACAGGTTTAACCATTTGAGCCGGGGAAGTCCGAAGAGACCAAAATTTAGTCGTGAAAATTTATTTCCATCTAGATTCAGTACTTGCAAGTTGGCTAACTCCCAAACATCAGAGCCTATGTCTTCATCTCCCAAACCACAGTTGCTGAGTTCCAACTTTGTTAAGAATCCAAGTTCTTGCATGTTGAGGATAAACTGCAACCCTATCTTGGTTTGGCATAAAGAAAGCCCCTGAAAACAACATTCTACACCAGGAAGATTGCTGCGACCTAAATTGTCCATATTCTGTTGGATCTCTGAGGGATTAAAAAGTTGGGGGCAATGATGGAAAGAAAGGGTCTCGAGTTTCTTTAGTCGGGTAACAGGTGGAAACATCTTAAGACTGGTACAAGCTTCTACTGATAAGAGAACAAGCCTTTCCAAGCGTCCAATTGATGGATGAATCTCTTCTAAATACATGCATTGATACAGCTTCAATCTTTCAAGATTTGGAACTCCATCAAAATCTGGTGTCATGATTATATTAGAACTCCAAAGTTCCATTATCTTCAAATTTGGCAGCAACTGTTGCATACAGGTGCAAACAAGTCAAAAATATATCAAGGTGAAAAGATCATGAGGAAAATGGCACACACGCAGACATACACATTGAAAACAAGAGACATTTACAGAATGAAGGCCCCTGCTTTCAATACTACAGATACTTAAAAATTTAATCTGGATTATTCACGTCTATATTTCATAATCGGTTTTGTTTCCATCCGTTAGATAAACAAAAAAAGTTACCTTACAACCCTCCCAAAGTTGTTTTTGCAAGACTCTGGACAAATGAAGATAACAAAGCTCCCTAGGTGGAAAGTTATTAAGCAATGGATTTTCATGGTTGACATCCCATTTAACATAACGAAGGTTCTTCATGTTTGCAGCAATCAGAGGAAGATCTTGTTCTTTCTTTGGCAACCAATTGAGTCCAATTTGCAGTGCTTTAATATTTTTAAGTTCCTGTGATATAAGAGCAAAATGGTGTCAGGAGTTTGCATTAAGAGTACTTCTTTATACGTATATATCATGAAAAGGTTGACTAATCATTACCACCGTTGCATCCATAGCACTTATTTTTAGAACATCTTCCTCCTTCCAAATTCTACTATGTTTTTCAGGATTGTTAGGGTGCTCCCCTCTAACAATGTAGTGTCCCATTTCTTGCACCAGATCATGCATATCAAACCTTCCGTTGGAAACAGTTATGAGGGCCTTTTGTATCAACACCTTCACTCCTATAACAGGATGAAAACCACAAGCATCAAGTATCTCCATTACCTGGTCTTTCCTCTCCCTCCTAAAAAAACAGGCAATATCAAGGAATAACTCTTTCTCAACCTCCGTAAGTCCATCAAAGCTGATTTTTAGCTTTCCCACAATATCATCATTGGGGATCTCTTTCAATCTGGCTAATACACTCATCCACTCATCCGTATCTTTGTCACACAGAAAAGGACCGAGAACTGTAAGTGCTAATGGGAGCCCACCAGCATAAGAAACCACATCTTTTGAAAGCCGCTCATAATCTTCCTTACGTATGTAATCTTGCGGTGAAAGCTTGTGGAAGAGCTCAATAGCCTCCTCATCGTTTAACAAGCTAACATTGTGCATTACATCAACTCTATGTGCATTTAATAAATGCACATCTCTGGTTGTGATTATTATTCGGCTTCCTTCACCAAACCAATCATGTGATCCAGCTACCGCTTTTAGTTGGTCAAGCTGATTGACATCATCTAGCACAATCAAGACCATTTTGTGGCACAACCTATCCTTTATCATTTGTCTTCCTTCCTCAACTCTCCCTATTCCCTGCACTTCCTTTTGTTTCAAAACACCACAAAGAATTTTTTCTTGCAATTTTCCCAAACCATATCTGCCTGATTCCTCTCGAATATTTTCAACAAAGCAGCAACTGTCAAACTTGCTAGAAATTTCATTGTAAATGGAAGAAGCAAGAGTAGTCTTACCACCACCCCCAACCCCCCATATTCCAATCATGCGCACACCTCCCGACCCAATTTGTATCTCTAATTTCAAATGTTGCATGCGATCCGCCATTCCAATCAGGTCCTCATTTGCACTTGAAGTTACTAGTTGCAACCTCTGAGAAATTGTTTCAACAATTTCTTTGATGACCTTTGATTCATGCCTACATATTGGATATACAAGTATAATTAACACATGCTCACACTGACAAAAAGTAGTAATCTGTTTCAGGCTATAGAAAACACAAGAGATCCTAATCGTCCTTTATATTTCAGATTCAAAGTAGGACATGTAAAGTTAATACCACAAGTAGTTTGTAACAAATTTTTTTGGACACATCACATAGTTTAAAATAGCAAAAACCAAAGCAAGATGGATTAGTTTTTGTAGCTTGAAGCGAGGCGTTAGGTGCAGAATTAGAATTTGAGCTTATCCACAATCCTAGGACCGAGATATCTTTTAACTTACCAAACCGAAAAGTTGAGCTACTCAAAGCCCCTATTCATCAAGGTCATCAAGAGTAATTGAAAGTTTCAATTTGAAACAATTGTATAAAAAGATTATAAGTTATGAGTAAAATGTGTTGTACAGAGTAAAGACATATGTTAAGGATAGAAAATGTGTAACTGAAGAAGAAAATTACCCGTTGGCAATGTGCTTGGGTTCCCATCCAGAAATGTTACTTGCATCCACAAGTGCTTTTCTCCAAGATTCAACTTTGGTCTTGTTCTCCAACTCATGTTTGGACAATGCTTCTCCGTATTTTTGTTTTTGTTTTCGCACTTCGGAAGGATCCACGCCATAAAATATGGGCATAACAATGTGGCCTTTTGTATCCTTGCATTTCATAATACATTCAAGCTCATCTAAGCACCATGATGAATCTGCATAGTTTTCAGAGAATATGATGACAGCAATTTGAGATTCTTCTATAGCCTTCAAAAGGGATGGACCAATCAATTCGCCTCGAGGAAGTGTTTCGTTGTCCTTGTAAGTGTGGATCCCTTGTTGTATGAGAGCTGTGTAGAGATGATCCACAAAAGTCTTGCGAGTGTCTTCTCCTCTAAAGCTAAGAAAGACATCATATTTCCATGATTGAGAAGAAAAAGCTAGAGCAGAAGGAGAAGATGATGATGATGATGATGATGATGAAGATGCCATCGTTGTGTTGATTAGTTGAGATGGAATGTATGTGGTTTCAGCATCACAATGAAATGAGCTTTATATAGACTTTCCAATAAAACCTGTTATCACGTAGAAAAACCTTGTCAGAACTCGTTATTAGAGTAACTGGTTACCATGTTAGAAAATCCTATAACTATTCATCGACTTCTTTGTTATTATTTTGGTCATATGAACTCCTTCAGTCCTCTGAAAGTATGATGCAAGTTATAATTCGAAAGATACATATTAATATTTTGCTTATAACTCTAAGTTGAGATTTTTCTGAAAAGACAGGGTGAAAATTTCCCAGCAACACCAAACATATTAATATTTTGCTTATACTTCAATTTGCATAGGATTTGTTCCTTTAATATCTTCTTTCAACTTGAATCAATCTGAGTATGTGGATGCCTTTCCTCCACCACTTGACTCTTCTCTCTCAAGTCTCTAGATCGGTTAACCACAGAGTGAAGATAATGGAAAAGTAATTATAATTCCCTTATCGTTATAATCATGTTTTGTAGTTTCAACATTTAACCACCACACTTCTACATTGTACATTCTCACACCAAATTTTATTTCATCACTTATGCTATTTGTCAGATAGCTTATACCCCAAAATTTCACCAAATACATAAATACCATCTCTGACTTACCGTTCCATACATTAAAATATGGAATCAAATATCCCATTCCAGGTGTTTTTACATTAAATACTGATTTACACTACATCTTTCACCTAGAGTATATATCTTGGTTAACAATTCGTTTGTATTGCATTCAAATTTCAAATCCAATGATTCACTATTATAGTGTGAAAAAAGTTGACCGCTTTGGTACAAACCAATAATAATGTAATTAATCATTACATACCAACCCACCGTTTATATTGTTTACAAACAGCCTCTCCTATTTTATGCATGGGGTACACTCAACAATTCAATCAAAATGATCTTACTTAATTTCTTAGTTTAGTGGACTCTATTTACTGGAAAGTTACTATTACTAAAAGTATGGATTTCCTATAAACGGTCCCACACTCCTACTTTCGACTTTAAAATCAAGATCCTCCAATAATTTTACACATAATTACTGCCACTGTCACTCTCTTTGGATAGCAAGGGATATGCTCATATTAATAATTTGATGTCAGCATCTATCTCTCTCTGGATAGCAAAGGATATCCTCCAACTTATTAAGTTTCACAACCACGAACATCTATTAATCTATAACTTGTATCCTCTTTAAAAAAGTTAGTAATATAGTGCCAAGCGTACTTGGATTTGCTCAACAGAGCATCAGCGCACACTCATAATCGACTTGTTATTTTCTTTTTGTATTGACAACACATACACATATAAATCGGCTCATTTACCTCTAAATTCCATTCATTTATAACATACACAACAGCATATTAACTTCACGAATTGTTTTATTCAATCATCTAACTATATTAATTCGAAAACTTCACAACGTTGACTAAATTAGGTCAAAATACGTTTCTCACATTCCGGATCGACCTTTTTAACTGTTTGTTTAAATTTACTTAATAAATTATATAAAACTTCATTGACGGCTTAACGCTTCCATTTATTTCTTGATAACTTATGATTCATCAAGTTATCAGTTTAGGGAACGTACCTCAAATTCCCAGCAGCACTGAACTTTTAGCAGACGCCCTTTCTAAGCTCTTCACTTTGCAAGCTTATACTTCAATTTCGGCAGAATTTCCTTAATTTCTGTTTCAATTTGGATCGATTTGAATAGGTTGGTATCTTTCCCCATCGTGGACTATTATTCTCTCTCAGTTCTAGAACAGGTATGAGAAAGTACTTATAATAAGAGTACATTACAACTTTGGTCCCTGAATTTATCTTTTTTTTTAAGGTTTTGGTCCTAAAATAAATGAGGTTGCAGTTTTGGTCCTTGTATTCATGTTTTATAAGATTTTGGTCCCCGGTTGTTAAAGTTAATAATCATATAATTATCTTACAAAATGACCATTTAACCCTTAATATCTTTTTTTTTTGCTGTCAACCTAACTTTTTGTTTTGATTAGTTGGTCCTTAATTTAACTTTTGAATATTCTATGTCCCTAAAATATTATTTTACTTGTTAAAAAAATCTTGTTTTTACTTTTAGAACTTGGGTGGATTCAAAACTCTATTTTGTTGATTCTTCCCTTTTAGATCATACAAATATGATGGAGGACATGCTTTATGGGCTTGATCTTCATCTTGATCTTTCTATACAAAATCGAGTTCAAGAACTTAGTCAAAACAAAACTAGCTCGAAGAAGATTAATGAAACCCAAACCATTTCAAAATCATGTTTTGCGAGTTTGGTCTTCATTTTCAAGCTAGTCTAAAATTGAACCATATGAGTGAAGGATTTTTGTTCCCTAATTGTGCTTTGTGGGTTTGTTCTTCATATTCAACCTATATGAGTGAAGGTTTATGTCTTTATCTTTAAAATCAAACCAAATAATTTTAGGGTTTTTTGCTTTAATTTTAATCTTCAAAATTGTACATTGTAGGTTTGGTCTTCATCTCCATGAAGGTTTTTTTGTTCCAAAAGTGAAATGGGTTCTGAAATCAGATATGAACATTGGTGATTCTTGAAATCGGAGATGAACATTGGTACAAGTGATTAACAAAGTGGGTCTTAAAAAGCTATAATTTTTTATCACGAAAGTTTGAAGACACATTTTTTGTTCGGGCACCATGTTCTTTTGTACGATTTATGTGGTTTTCAATTTGCATTCATATCTTCATGGGTTCTAGTAAAATTTCTTCATGTTTTGAATGTTTAAGATGAGATTGTGAGTTTGGTTTGAAGATTTTGGTGGTGGATTGAGTTTTAAATACTCTTGATTTAAAGAACTTTTACTTTTTGTAACGTCCCAAAAATACCAAGTAAAATTTTTATTTTAATTAAGTCAAAACCATTCATTCATTGTTCCAAAAGACGATTAGAGTAAAAGTATCATCAAAATACCAGAGTAAAATCATAAACATTCATTGGAGAATAATCTCCTAGGGATGTAATGCAATCAAGTCGGGCCCTTCCTTTTGAAACTAGAAGTACCTGAAACCATTTTAAACATAAACCGTAAACACAAAGCTTAGTGAGTTCCCCAAAATATCATATAGCATACAAATCAGTGGGCCTAGCCCTGGGGTATATTACAACCCAACATACAATCATGGTCCCACCCCTAGGGTTTCTTTCAATCCAAACACACAATAATAGGCCTATCCCTGGGGTTTCTTTCAATCCAACATATAATCATGGGCACAGCCTTGGGGTATATTTCTACCTAATCATACATACAAGAGTCACAAAGACAGCTAGCATCCTACATAACACAATATAGTAGGTCATCATTGGTGCCTTCGACCCACAAGTATAGTGAGAAGACTCACCTAAATCACAGCGTCGACTGTCACAACTAACAGCTCTCATCGCTAAAAGATGGGTTCTAAACACCTCTTAACAATCCACGCAAGGCAAACCCTAAGTCTACCTTCTAAAAATAGAAATTTGGCCAAAAGTCAACCTATGCCAAAAGTCAACGATCAACATCCACTTTAGTCAACCTCCACGTCGTGGCTATCCATGGCCATGTCGTGGCTCTCATACAACGATACAGTCGGGAATTTCCCAGTCACCACTTCGTGGTGACCTTTAGCCATGTCATGGGCATTGGGTTCCCAACAGCTTAATGGGTTAAGTTATTTCCTTCGATCCAACGAGCTCCGAGGCTCTGGTCCTTCTTATAGTCTAGATGGATAAAGTTTCCAACTTTATCCATTAAGACACTCAAAGATATCAAGATCTCAAACCCTATGTCCAAATAAAGTTCAGTACAACAATGTCTTAACCATTAAGCCCCTTAAACGAAATTGGTATATACTTGAATTAAAAGCAGAGTCCTTTTAGGTTGCCCTCAAAACTAGTAATTGACATAATGACTTTTTTGAGAGAGAAGTTGGCTTATTAGTTTATTATAAGATTAATAAATAGCAATAAACAATTTATTAATATATTATTAATTTAATATATTAATTAGAAATAGTATTATTTAATCAATAACTAATCAGAAATTAATTGGAATTAATTTTGGGATTAATTGGATTAATTAAAAGTGTAAGGACCTAAGTTGTAATTATTCAATAGTTGAACAAGAAGTAATTCCAGAACCTTCCATAGCTTGGATGGTTTTGGTAGGGCCTTTTAAGGGTTATAGAATTATCCTTAAAGATAATTAAGGAGTTGGATGGTTATCAAATTTGAAATAATAGTATTATATTTAAATTAGGGTTATCTATAGTTTCCTTGTTCAGCTATATAAGGAGCCTTATGGCATCAATTTTCGGCCACTCCTTCTCAAGAATAAAAGACAAAACTTTCCTTACTCCCTCTTCTCTCCTCTCAAGTCTTCTATTGTTAGGGTTTGGGTACAAACCATTAGAGGCACGAGATTTCTGGTGCTTGCTTTCTGAAGCTTGTTCAACAATGTCACAACTAGCAAATTTGGCTAGGAAATTCTATCCTTATGTAAGCATTATCAATGGAAACAATTGTAACCATGACTTGAAAGTATGCATGATGTTTATTCAATGACAACAAAATTCCATCAAACACTTTATACAAACACTTAGAATAGTCAACAAAAGATTGGAAACCCTAAAAATCCTGGTTTAAGTCCATTATAGACTAGAATTTCCTTATTGAGCCTAATGGATCAATAAGTTTCCAATTTGACTATTTTGGGCTTAGAACCCTTAATTGGGCTCTAATTGGACCCACATTCATAAAACCTAACCTTTTGGGCCATCATGGGCCTAAAATGGATTAGTTTACCTTTAATGGGCCTTGTTGGGCCATAACAAATCTAATTAGCCTTAATGGGCCATAAATCCATTCGTTTATACAAGATTGGGCCGTGAACTACTCTAAAGGCCTAATGGGCCGAAAACCATCAAATTGGGCCTCATATTATCGGACTCAAGCATTGAAGGCCCAAACTATTTCTCTTCCTTCTCCCTCTCTGCCCAACATATATATACAAAAAAAAGGAGAATAATGGTGTAAATTAATGCATTGACACCTCACTTTTGTTTAAGGAATAATTGAGCAATTACACAACAAATAACCATGAACTTCCCATACATCCATGCATCTATCACTTCAACTCTCTTTCCCCCTCTCTCTTCTTCTTCTCGGTCGAACACACAAACACACACATCTTACTTGGAAATTTTCTCAAACACTCTCAAGGAAAACAACTCTCCTTCCCTTCCTTCCTAATTTTCGAGATTTTGAACATCTTCAAGAAGGTTTTCACCACCAAAAATCATCATTTCTTGGTAAGTCTTTACACATTCAAGTATTATAACTTCATTCTCATGATTAGATCACTCATTCTAAGCAAGTTTTTGGTGATCACACTCCTAGAACCCTCCTAGGTTCAAGACCCACCCAAGAAAGCTTGCTAGGACCAAGATCTCTTCATCTCTTCTTCAAAACCGAAACCACAAACCCAAGGTGAGTTCATACCCCCTTGTTTTCGGTTTTCGGTTTTCACTTGTTTTTGGGGGAGAATACAAGTACTATGTGTTTATCTATGTGTGTATGCTTGTTATATGTGATTTCTTTGGTTTATGTTGTGAAAATATGATATTATTTGCTAAATCTTGAAATCTATGGCTAAAGTGTGAAGGTTACATAAACAAATGACATAATAAACCACATACTTCAAAGATCTAAGGGTCCTTAGGCTTAAGAAGTGAAAACAAAGTCAAAAATCCTTATAAGTGTCATTTTTGCAAAAATAATAAAGATTTGGGTAAAATATGATATTTTCGGTTTTATAAGGGTAAAATAACATTATTTACATAAAAATCTGACTTTTATGGAAATAACACTTTTCTAGGGGTCAAAAACATAAATTATAGCTTAATGGGCTTATAATTGGGCCTCACGAGTTTTTGGGCCCAAAGTTGCGAAATATTGGAGAGTTTGGGGGCTGAAGTTGTAAACTTATCAAAATATGAGTCTAAAACATAAACAAACTATTTTTAGGGGCTGAAAATGACTTTGATGCAAAAATTGGACTAAAAATGCAAAGTTTTTGATTTTGGGGTCAAAATTGTAAACTTGCGGAATTTAAGCCAAAAGTATAAATTTTTTTACAAAAAGGGCTGGAATAGGCAAATACAATAGTTTTGGGCTGAAATTATTATCAAAATAAGGTTTGGGTCGAAAATGTCAAGAAAAATGGTTTAAGGAACAAAAATGTCAATTTTCATAAAAAGGGACTAAAAGTGCCATTTTTAAAGATAAAGGGGCTGAAACGGTCAAAATAAATATTTTTGGTCCAAATAGTCAAGTACTAAATTATTGGGTTAAAAATATCAATTTATAACGCATGGTTTTTTATTGGGTGAAAGTTCGATGGAACGCAAAGCATGGACCGGAATTCACATGGGAACGCGAAGACCAGATTAAGCAAAAGTACCCTCACTTATTCTCTCATTCTCAAATCTAGCTTCAAAAAGAATTTTGGGACGAAATTCCCTCTAACGGGGGGATGATGTCACAACTAGCAAATTTGGCTAGGAAATTCTATCCTTATGTAAGCATTATCAATGGCAACAATTGTAACTATGACTTGAAAGTATGCATGATGTTTATTCAATGACAACAAAATTCCATCAAACACTTTATACAAACACTTAGAATAGTCAACAAAAGATTGGAAACCCTAAAAATCCTTGTTTAAGTCCATTATAGACTAGGATTTCCTTATTGGGCCTAATGGATCAATAAGGTTCCAATTTAACTATTTTGGGCTTAGAACCCTTAATTGGGCTCTAATTGGACCTATATTCATAAAACCTAACCTTTTGGGCCATCATGGGCCTAAAATGGATTAGTTTACCTTTAATGGGCCTTGTTGGGCCATAACAAATCTAATTAGCCTTAATGGGCCATAAATCCATTCTTTTATACAAGGTTGGGCCGTGAACTACTCTAAAGGCCCAATGGGCCGAAAACCATCAAATTAGGCCTCATATTATCGGACTCAAGCACTAAAGGCCCAAACCATTTCTCTTCCTTCTCCCTCTCGGCCCAACATATATATACAAAAAAAAACGAGAATAATGGTGTAAATTAATGTATTGACACCTCGCTTTTGTTTAAGGGATAATTGAGCAATTACACAACAAATAACCATGAACTTCCCATACATCCATGCATCTATCACTTCAACTCTCTTTCCCCCTCTCTCTTATTCTTCTCGGCCGAACACACAAACACACACATCTCACTTGGAAATTTTCACAAACACTCTCAAGGAAAACAACTCTCCTTCCCTTCCTTCCTAATTTTCGAGATTTTAAACATCTTCAAGAAGGTTTTCACCACCAAAAATCATCATTTCTTGGTAAGTCTTTACACATTCAAGTATTATAACTTCATTCTCATGATTAGATCACTCCTTATAAGCAAGTTTTTGGTGATCACACTCCTAGAAACCTCCTAGGTTCGAGACCCACCCAAGAAAGCTTGCTAGGACCAAGATCTCTTCATCTCTTCTTCAAAACCGAAACCACAAACCCAAGGTGAGTTCATACCCCCTTGTTTTCGGTTTTCACTTGTTTTTGGGCTATAACGTGTCCGTAGCATACTCGACAGTCTATAATAACGTACATCATTAGTGGACCACCGTTCTCCTATTTTATGTTTTGTTAGGCTTACTTCATATTCACGTAAACATCATTCGGGTCGTAAAACAAGGTTATTCAATTTCATTGGGATTTAGTGAGAAATAACTGGCGGCACCAATAAGTGTTGGCCGTAGCCTGTAGTTATAATCAGAGTCTCCTGGAGGGAGAGCGGGAGTTTATGTATAGATCTATACGGGGGTGACTCCCCCACACCTGAGCTGCTCGCTACAGTTAGACTCGGCCAGTCTAGGGTGACAAAATCTTAATTCAAAACCGGCACTCGACAGAATGCCAAGACAGGCGAATTAGTCATTATTATGCATGGTTATAACGACTCACATAGAGATCCATTCCCATCCAAGTAATCATGGGAAATCATATTCATACTCTGTGACGATGCAAAGTGATTATACAATAATACAAAACTATCATACTATTTATATCGGAAAACATCGGGTTTTCCGGGGAACAACATTATTCACTTCTACTTACAACAACTATAATACAACGAACTATTATGAAAGGCATTTCACTTTTACATGTTTTGAAATCATATACACGTATACTTATGGATCATCACACCTTTTTTTTTGTAAACAGTTTTTGTTACAGAAAATATCGGATTTTTTGGGTTTCACAAACAATACAAAACATTTTCACATCAAACCTGCTTATGAACTCACCAACATTATATATGTTGACCGTTTTCAAAATAACTTGTGTTCTCAGGTAACCGTTAGAATGAAGAAGCACCAAGTGTGTGTCTGAAACGTCTTTGTGTGATGTCAATCGATAAACAATTTATGTTTTGGATTATGTAATGTAAACAATGTACTTGATGTGAACAATGACGATTGTAATGTATTAATGCATGGTGATGCTTATGTTATGTTTCATGTATATTCATTGTGATGATATTTCAATTTAACTCACACGAGCCCTCGGACGTTTCCGCCGTCTGGTTCGGTGGGTGTGACAGGTTGGTATCAGAGCTCTGTTTATAGTGAACTGACATATCTAACCACACATTGATATGCAACTATAAACCCAAAGAGGGACTAAATAACTCTGAACAAAACAAATAAAACATAATAATAAACACTCTTACTTGTGCGAATTAGAAAAATAAACATAATAACAATTCAAATAAGACATTTGAAAAATTCCGACATCTCGGTTAAGCCAGAACTGTTTACAGTTGTATTAGGGATGAATGTAGCCTGATCAACTACGTTTCCTTCAGAATACAACTATCACATGCCCTGGAGCGGTCGCGATGGTCAGTAAACCTAAGGCATACCCTTTTGTTAACCAAGAGGAGAACATCAAACCAATTTCAATAACAACAAAAATATCATAGGAATGATAATGGTTTATTTATATATCCTCCTTACGTGTTCCTCATCACAGTCACCATGGAGGAGGAACATCAAGGCATACAGTTTTACCAGGCCCTGGTGGCCCACGGAATGATTGAAGACGACCCCGAGGAAGGACAAGGGGCAGCAAACGACATTGGGCCCGACGAGTACACTGATACGGACTACGAGTTTGAGGGGACCGATGACGACATGTAGGAGGAAAGAAACACAGACGAAGCCCACGTCAAACCACCTACCGACGAGACACACCAGGACCACCCTGTCCCACCAGGAAATCCCGTGGGTGAGGATCATTCTCCTGAAGCAGAGGCCGCCACCCTTCGGCAACAGTTATTTGCCATTGAGGCACGAGCTGTGCAGGCTGAGCAGGAAAGGGATGAGGTCATCGGGGAAATGACTGAGATGGCTCAGTTATTGGCACATCATTTTGGAATATGACTTCGCTACCACCATTAGACACCTCCTAGTGTGTTTAGAATCAGTAGACCCCCTACTAGGGCTATGTTCTCTTATGTTTACCATGTTATGTACTACCGACTCCATGTTTAAGTGATTACACTACTTATAGAGTCGTTATGCTGCCAAACTTTGTACCCTTATGTATGCCCTTTCGGGCAAAATTTTCATGTATCAAAGTACAGATATTACTAGTGGAAAATATTGTGTGTTTTATCGTGATGTTGTTATCTGCTATGTGTTTTATATTCTTATTGTTTGGTGTAAATATATGCAACCACTTAGATACACAATCAATTCATGGAATTCCCAACTTAAATAAAATACGTACTCAACATCTTTATGTTCCATAACAGCAAGATGGCGCAGAGACCAAACCGTGGAAACAATCAACCACCGCCGCTACCAGAAATCAACTCGGTTCCATTTCAAGCAGCTATATTTGCTGCAGTCACAGCAGCAATGGCACAGATCCACAATGGAAACAATGGTGGAGGCAACGGACAGGGGGCCGGAAGTTCAAACAACGGGATGAACCAAGGACCTACCAAGACATGCTCCTACAAAGATTTCACCAACGCCAAACCGCGAACCTTTAATGGCACAGGGGGAGTGATAACCCTGAAAAGATGGATGGAAAAGGTGGAATCGGTGTTCGAGATATGCGGATGCCCTGAAGAATTCAAGGTGAAGTTTGCAGCATGTAAATTTGTTGATCAAGCTCTCACCTGGTGGAATGGACATGTGGAAGCTATGACTCTTCCGGTAGCTAATGTTATGCCTTGGGCGGAATTGAAAGAAATGTTGATGGCTGAATACTGCCCCTGTGGCGAAGTTCAGAAAATGGAGCAAGAGTTATGGAATCTCACCGTCCGAAACTCTGACATCGATGCCTACATATCAAGGTTTAGTGAACTGTCTCTGTTGTGCCCTGGCATGATTACTTCGGAAGGGAAGAAAATCGAATGATTCATCTGGGGATTAACCTCCCCAATTCAAGGAAATGTGATAGCCGCAAATCCTGAAACCTTTGACAGTGCCAAGAGGTTGGCCAAGAAGCTGTACGACCACAACAACAAGAAGGGCGAGAAAGCAGGGGAAATGAAAACCAAGAAGGAGAGCAATGACAAGAAGGGAAAGAATAACAAACGGAAGGGACGACAAGGCTCAAAGTCGTCAAAGAAACAACAAACAGTGACAGTTCATGCTGCAACCATCCAAGTTCCCTCCACACCACATGCTCCAGCCTCATCCACACCAAGTGCCCCTAAGCAGTATGCCGGAAATCTCCCAAAGTGCAACAAGTGCAATCTCCATCACAATGGTGAATGCAGGGAGATGCATTGTACCAGTTGCAACCGAAAGGGTCATACAACAAAATATTGTAGGACCTACCCTCCCCAGAACCAGCAACAGGGAAACAACAACAACAGCAACACCAACAACAACAACGACAACAACGTTGTGGCTAGCCACACCTGTTATCGATGTGGAAGGACTGGGCATTTCCGTCGAAACTGCCCCAATGTCAACAACCAAGGGAATGAAGGAGCATGGAGAGTGCTGACTATGGGTCAAGGAGAAGCGGTTCAGGATCCCGTTGTTGTCACTGGTACGCTTCTCCTTAACAACACATATGCATGTATCCTATTTGATACCGGGGCAGAGCGGAGTTTTGTGAGTAATAAATTCAAACATTTGCTAAAACAACAATCCCAGAAGTTTAATGAAACCTTTACGGTGGAAATGGCTAATGGGAAAACAAAATCAGCTGGGGAAATCTACATAGGATGTACCCTAACTTTAAATCACCACGCATTTCAAATAAACTTGATGCCTGTAACTATTAGGAGTTTTGATGTAATCATCGGCATGGATTAGTTGAGCCCCCATCATGCTGAAATTATGTGTCACGAGAAGGCTGTTCACCTTCATCTCCCTAACCACGAAACCCTAATCATATACAGAGATAAACCCAGTACGAACCTTCGTATTATCTTATGTATTAAGGCACATAAGTGTCTACAAAAGAAGGACTTTGCGTTTCTGGCTCACATCGTGGATAAATCCAAGGAAGAGATTAATATTCGAGACATCCTAGTGGCTTGCGATTTCCCTGACATCTTTCCTGAAGATCTTCCGGGGATACCCCCAGAAAGACAAGTCGAGTTCCGAATCGACCTTGTGCCAGGAGCTACTCCCATCGCCAAATCGCCCTATAGGTTGGCTCCTGCGGAGATGCAAGAATTGTCAAGCCAACTCAGCGAACTCTTGAACAAAGGATTCATCCGACCCAGCTTATCACCTTGGGGAGCTCCGGTCCTTTTTGTTAAAAAGAAGGACGGATCCTTTAGGATGTGCATCGATTATAGAGAGCTGAATAAGCTCACTATCAAGAATCGCTACCCACTTCCACGAATCGACGATCTATTCGACCAACTTCAAGGAGCAAATTACTTCTCTAAGATAGATCTGCGATCCGACTACCATCAACTCAAGGTCCGGGAGGAGGATATCCCCAAGACCGCTTTACGAACTCGCTATGGACATTATGAATTTGTTGTAATGCCCTTCGGTCTAACAAATGCTCCTGCTTCATTTATGGACCTGATGAATCGAGTTTGCCGACCATTCCTCGATAACTTTGTCATCGTCTTCATCGACGACATCCTGGTCTATTCTCGAAGCGAAGAGGAACATGGGCAACATCTCCGACAAATCTTGGAAACTTTGCGAGCTGAAAAGTTATACGTAAAACTCTCTAAGTGTGAGTTCTGGCTCCGTAGCGTAAACTTTTTAGGTCATGTTGTCAGCCAAGAAGGGATACATATGGACCCTACTAAGATCAAAGCTATTGAAGGATGGGCAGTCCCAATGACACCCACAAAAATTCGTCAATTTCTGGGTCTCGCAGGCTATTACAGAAGATTCATCCAGAACTTCTCCAGAACAGCCAAGCCTCTTACCATGCTTACACAAAAGGGGGTACCATTCGAATGGACAGAAAAGCAGGAGGTTGCCTTCCGAACTCTGAAACGAGCTCTCTGTAGTACACCAGTACTATCATTACCAGAGGGAACTGAGGACTTCGTAGTTTACTGCGATGCTTCGAATCAGGGGTTTAGGCTGTGTACTCATGCAGCGAGGGAAGGTGATAACTTATGCATCTCGACAACTAAAGACACATGAGGTGAATTATACCACCCATGATCTCGAATTGGGAGTTGTGGTCTTTGCTTTGAAGATTTGGAGGCACTACCTTTATGGTACAAAGTGCACCATTTTCACCGACCACAAGAGCCTTCAACACATTTTAAATCAAAAAGAGTTAAACATGAGGCAGCGAAGATGGGTTGAGCTGCTAAACGATTATGAGTGTGAAATCAAGTACCACCCAGGCAAGGCTAACGTGGTAACCAATGCCTTGAGTCGAAAAGAATACTCGAATCGTCGTGTGAAAACTCTTTCAATAACCATTCAACCCCATCTATTCTCGCAAATCAAAGAAGCCCTGTTTGATGCCATGAAGACAGAAAACAAAACAAGCGAAGCGTTACGTGGAATGGAAAAGAACTTCGTAGTCAAGGAGGATGGAACATATTATTTCATGAACCGAATTTGGGTCCCTAAACTTGGGGGATTCAGAGAGGTAGTCATGAATGAGGCTCATAAGACACGATACTCCATCCATCCGGGTTCAGATAAAATGTACCTGGATATCAAGCAATATTGTTGGTAGCCTAATATGAAGGCAGAAATTGCCACTTACGTTAGCAAGTGCCTCACTTGCGCTAAAGTGAAGGTAGAATATCAAAAGCCCTCGGGACTATTACAACAGCCGGTAATACCCGAGTGGAAATGGGAAAGGATTACCATGGACATTGTGACCAAATTACCCAAGTCAACTGATGGATTGGATGCCATATGGGTGATAGTCGATAGGTTGACAAAATCCGCCAATTTCCTGCCAATAAAGAAATCATACAAGATGGAATGATTGACTAGAATCTACATCAAGGAAATTGTGAGACTCCATGGAGTGCCAATATCTATCATCTCAAATCGAGATAGTAGATTCACTTCACGCTTTTGGCAATCACTTCAAAAGGCTATGGGAACACAGCTCGACATGAGCACTGCTTACCACCCACAGACGGACGGTCAAAGTGAGCGAACCATACAAACGCTTGAAGATATGCTTCGAGCATGCGCGATAGACTTCGGAAGGCCGTGGGATACCCACTTAACTTTGATTGAGTTTTCATACAATAATAGTTATCACACGAGCATTAAAGTTGATCCCTTTGAAGCATTATATGGTCGTAAATGTAGATCACCGTTGTGTTGGGCTGAGGTAGGTGACACTCAACTAGCAAGAGGGCAAACACCAAACAATGCTTTAACATGGCCAGATATCATACGCGAAACGACGGAGAAGATAGTCCAAATCAGAGCTCGACTTCAAGCATCACGAGACCGACAGAAGAGCTATGCTGATAAACGGCGAAAGCCCTTAGAATTTCAAGTCGGGGATCGGGTGTTGTTAAACGTCTCTCCCTGGAAAGGGGTGATTCGTTTCGGGAAACGGGGAAAACTAAACCCATGATACATTGGGCCATTCGAGATTCTTGCCCGAATCGGTCCAGTGGCCTATAGGCTGCAGCTACCTGTTGAGCTCAGCAGTATACACCCCGTGTTCCATGTTTCCAATCTGAAAAGGTATTTATCCGACAAAACTCTTGTCATCCCATTGGAAGAAATCGAAATCAACGAGAATCTCCTGTTCATCGAGGAACCAGTTGAAATCATGGACAGGGAAATGAAGCGTACTAAGCAAAGTCGCATTCCGATTGTGAAAGTTCGATGGAACGCAAAGCATGGACCGGAATTCACATGGGAACGCGAAGACCAGATTAAGCAAAAGTACCCTCACTTATTCTCTCATTCTCAAATCTAGCTTCAAAAAGAATTTTGGGACGAAATTCCCTCTAACGGGGGGATGATGTCACAACTAGCAAATTTGGCTAGGAAATTCTATCCTTATGTAAGCATTATCAATGGCAACAATTGTAACTATGACTTGAAAGTATGCATGATGTTTATTCAATGACAACAAAATTCCATCAAACACTTTATACAAACACTTAGAATAGTCAACAAAAGATTGGAAACCCTAAAAATCCTTGTTTAAGTCCATTATAGACTAGGATTTCCTTATTGGGCCTAATGGATCAATAAGGTTCCAATTTGACTATTTTGGGCTTAGAACCCTTAATTGGGCTCTAATTGGACCTACATTCATAAAACCTTAACCTTTTGGGCCATCATGGGCCTAAAATGGATTAGTTTACCTTTAATGGGCCTTGTTGGGCCATAACAAATCTAATTAGCCTTAATGGGCCATAAATCCATTCTTTTATACAAGGTTGGGCCGTGAACTACTCTAAAGGCCCAATGGGCCGAAAACCATCAAATTAGGCCTCATATTATCGGACTCAAGCACTAAAGGCCCAAACCATTTCTCTTCCTTCTCCCTCTCGGCCCAACATATATATACAAAAAAAAAACGAGAATAATGGTGTAAATTAATGTATTGACACCTCGCTTTTGTTTAAGGGATAATTGAGCAATTACACAACAAATAACCATGAACTTCCCATACATCCATGCATCTATCACTTCAACTCTCTTTCCCCCTCTCTCTTATTCTTCTCGGCCGAACACACAAACACACACATCTCACTTGGAAATTTTCACAAACACTCTCAAGGAAAACAACTCTCCTTCCCTTCCTTCCTAATTTTCGAGATTTTAAACATCTTCAAGAAGGTTTTCACCACCAAAAATCATCATTTCTTGGTAAGTCTTTACACATTCAAGTATTATAACTTCATTCTCATGATTAGATCACTCCTTATAAGCAAGTTTTTGGTGATCACACTCCTAGAAACCTCCTAGGTTCGAGACCCACCCAAGAAAGCTTGCTAGGACCAAGATCTCTTCATCTCTTCTTCAAAACCGAAACCACAAACCCAAGGTGAGTTCATACCCCCTTGTTTTCGGTTTTCACTTGTTTTTGGGCTATAACGTGTCCGTAGCATACTCGACAGTCTATAATAACGTACATCATTAGTGGACCACCGTTCTCCTATTTTATGTTTTGTTAGGCTTACTTCATATTCACGTAAACATCATTCGGGTCGTAAAACAAGGTTATTCAATTTCATTGGGATTTAGTGAGAAATAACTGGCGGCACCAATAAGTGTTGGTCGTAGCCTGTAGTTATAATCAGAGTCTCCTGGAGGGAGAGCGGGAGTTTATGTATAGATCTATACGGGGGTGACTCCCCCACACCTGAGCTGTTCGCTACAGTTAGACTCGGCCAGTCTAGGGTGACAAAATCTTAATTCAAAACCGGCACTCGACAGAATGCCAAGACAGGCGAATTAGTCATTATTATGCATGGTTATAACGACTCACATAGAGATCCATTCCCATCCAAGTAATCATGGGAAATCATATTCATACTCTGTGACAATGCAAAGTGATTATACAATAATACAAAACTATCATACTATTTATATCGGAAAACATCGGGTTTTCCGGGGAACAACATTATTCACTTCTACTTACAACAACTATAATACAACGAACTATTATGAAAGGCATTTCACTTTTACATGTTTTGAAATCATATACACGTATACTTATGGATCATCACACCTTTTTTTTTGTAAACAGTTTTTGTTACAGAAAATATCGGATTTTTTGGGTTTCACAAACAATACAAAACATTTTCACATCAAACCTGCTTATGAACTCACCAACATTATATATGTTGACCGTTTTCAAAATAACTTGTGTTCTCAGGTAACCGTTAGAATGAAGAAGCACCAAGTGTGTGTCTGAAACGTCTTTGTGTGATGTCAATCGATAAACAATTTATGTTTTGGATTATGTAATGTAAACAATGTACTTGATGTGAACAATGACGGTTGTAATGTATTAATGCATGGTGATGCTTATGTTATGTTTCATGTATATTCATTGTGATGATATTTCAATTTAAGTCACACGAGCCCTCGGACGTTTCCGCCGTCTGGTTCGGGGGTGTGACAAACCAGGAAGTGTTTGATTATTTACTACAATAATCAAGATGTATGTAAACCCTAAAACCCTTTGTGTTTTTCGAAAATATTAGGGCACTCCTAAGGTTCTTGATGTTCAATTGTTTATTGCAATCAATAGAGAAAACTTAGATCCAATAAGTTTTATGTGAACTTAGGGTTAAGTTTTTCCGCCACAATTTTTTTTATAACCTATAAAACCTATTAGTGGTATCAGAGACATAGGTTTTCAATTGATCTTGCATAATGTTGAATATATCAAAATTATGGTTTATAGAAATTAAACCCTAAGGAATGTATTTTCGAAAATCGTTAGGGTTCTTGAAACCCTACCCTCCACCCTTGAAGTTTTCAAAAATTGGTAGGGTTCTTGAGACCCTAGCCCCCCCCCCCTTTCTTCCCCTTAATCCTTTTCCAGAAATTTAAGGAGATTTTTAGTGTTTACCTTGTTTCCTTATTTGTTATTTTAAAAGCCTTAAAATTTGAACAATTAAAACCAAATAAACCCTAGCCCTATTTTCGAAAATTAAGGCGCTTTGGATTAAGATTAAATTTAAATTATTTTATTAATTAGTTATTTGTAAATAATTATTTAATCCATAATGATTTAATTAATTTAATTAATTGTTTAATTAAAAGATAAATATAAATCATAATTGGTTTAATATTAATTAATTAAAAATATTAATTTAAGTAATTAATATTTGAACCTCATATTTTGAAAAGTTTTAAAATATACATTATATATATATATATATATATATATATATATATATATATATATATATATTAAAGGTTAATTACTATGTGTATAAGACAAGTCAGTCAAATTGCTAGTACGCCTGATTCACGAAACCATGCTATAAAGAGGGTATAAGGAAGTCGCCCATAAAATGGCCGGTGAATGGGTGTCCACTCTTACCCACCGTTCTCCTGTGTGGTGGAGGGCCATTAGCCAAACCTGTCACACCCCCAAACCAAGGATGGCGGAAACGTCCGGGGGTGGGGGACTTCATGTATAATATCACAACAACGAGTATAATAGTGCTCAAAGTAAATACAACCATCATAAATATAATTGAAAAGGTTACAGCATAGAATAAGTTACATGTTTCAAAATCAATTACATTATGATGACAAAATGTACTGTTTGACGATTTATCGTCCCATCCTCAAAATGCTGTTGGTTTTCCTGTTTCACTGATTTCCTGAGAATACAAGTAGTTTTGAAAAAGTGTCAACAATTAAGTTGGTGAGTTCATAAGAGTTTTGTTTGAGGAAGAAACCGTTTTCCTTGTAAAAGCGATAGAGTATGATTTCCAGAAAACCCAATATTTTTGTTGAGTCTAATTGTGTTGCGTCTTGGGCTTTATGTTTTGTATCCGGATTGGGCCTGTCCATCCGTGTTTATCTGGTAGGGTTATACTATAAATATGCATGCATGTATGCATTAGTTAAAAAAGGGTTGATAATTATGTTTATTGTTTTGTAACCCTAAACACCTCTATAGTTGAAGTTCTTAATCGAGCTCTTCTGAGGTGTTGAAGTATTAATCATACGACATATTCAAAGCCATTCTTGTGTTGTTGATTACGTTCTTAATTGTTTGCTTGCATAGAATCTAACGATCCTAAAAGAACTTTGTTCTAACAATTGGTATCAGAGCAGGAGACTGTGTGATCAATACACATTTCTTTTGTATTCAGAATTCTTTAGGGTTTTCGCTTTTACCGTATAAATAGAAGTCGTCTTCTTCGTATCGACGGCAACTCTGTTTCAGATAAAACCCTAATCTCAAGTTTACAGGTTTGATTCTAGCAGCTCACCATGTCTCACAAAGATTCGTAAACAAATCCTATCAACATCTCAAACAACATTGGATCAACAACCAGGATACCCATACTCTACACTCAAGACTATGAAGTATGGGCGCATCACTTTGAAGACTACGTGGTTGGATATGAAGATAATGGCTATCTCATCTGGGAAGCTATCACACTTGGGCCGTTTGTTCATTCAGGAACGAACACGACAGTTAAGTCCCAAAAGGAATATAACAAGCTTGTGGCGGATGTAGAGAATATGCCATAGGATGAGAAAGACAAGTTGCTGTGTAACGTGAAGGCCATGAGAATGATCAGATTCGCCTTGCAATCTGACACTTTTCGATTGGTTGGATCATGCATGACGGCCAAAGAAATCTGGGATAGATTGAAAGAACTTTATTCAACTGATGAAGATCTGGAACACTCCATTCAAACCTTGCTGCTGTCAGAATTTGGAGTTTTCGAACAGAAACCAGAAGAAAAACTCATACAAACTTTCGATCGGTTTAATCATCTCCTAAGTAAGATGATCAAGCATGGAATAGAAAGAAAGTTGATCGAGCAGAAGGTGACCTTCATGAACGGTCTGAGACCAGAATGGATGGCTGTGGTTTCAACCGTGAAAGCGCATGAACAGTTTAAATCTTACTCACTGGCGAAACTTGTAGGAATACTTAAGTCCCATGAAAGTGTAGTAACCAAAGAAGCGAAAGTAGTTTCTGGTGTGGGATCGCTGACCCTTGTCTCAAAAGCAAAAAGCATTGCAGAAGAAGAAGAAGAGTCTGATATGTCTGAGTGTGACCTTACAAGCGAGGAGTATGCTATGATGGTCACCAATCCAAAGAAGTTTGCAAGAAGAAAATTTCCTATCAACAAGAACCGAAACTGGCAGGGAAGTTACAGTTCTGAGAGGACGAAGCTAAAGTCTCTTCTCAAAAGGATGAAGACAAGAAGGAGAGCAAACTTGCAGGAGACTCTGGGTTCGACTGCAACTACTGTCACGACAAGAACCACTTTGCCAAAGACTGCATGCTAAGGAAAATGGTTGAGAAAAGAGATGGTGAAGATGATGAGACGTACTACATGCGCAAGTTGGAAGAGATCAAGAAAAAGAAGGCAACTAACAGCTCTATGAATGCCTTGATTGTGCAAGAGAATGCAGGTGAAGATGAGTTCGGTGGCGTCGAAGTTTGGTCAACCGATTCTGAAGATGAAGAGGTGAGAAAGCCCACTCATGGAAAGGCTTATGTGGCAAAGGAAGTAGGTTCGGCTGGAAGGTGTTTAATTGTCACAGCTGGTTCATCAACCGAAAGTGCAAGTGAGGAACCGAACCTGACTGAGGACAAGTGTTTTGCGGCCAAGCCTGTGAGTGAGAAGATCAACGACTGCGATCAGTTGATCAAAAAGGTACAATCCATCCTTGAATCACTTAAAGTTCCAATAACAGATTACGAAGAAGAATTAAATGAATTAAAATTTAAATTTTCTAACTTAAGTGGTAGTCTCATGCAAACTCGCTTAGCGAATTCTAACCTAACTGACCAACTCAGCAGGGTGTCTTCAAAAAGTGAGGAGAGAAGGATGTGGATTGAGCTGAAGGAGGCGGAGTTAATTAGGGCTAGGGATGAAAGTATTTATTTACAAAGAGACAATTTAAAGTTTTTAAAACAAAGGAATGTTTTTTGTTTAATTGCTAAGCGTTTATACTTTAATATTGCTCAATTGCATTTAAGTTGTGAGATAGGAAAGAAGATTCATAAGATGATGTTACCCTTCCTTGAATTTAAGGAGGATGAGGTCATAGCAGAATGTGAATCAGTAGTGTCCTCAGAAGAAACGTCAATTCATTACAAAATCGGACTGGACAAGATAGAAACCTTCATTGACTCTAAGGAACATAAATGTATGCTCAAAGATCTTTTAGATGAAAATGATATGTTAAAAATAAAGTCCGAAACTATTAAATCATTTGACTCGTCTAACGCAAAATTGATTTCAGAAAATAAAATGAATTTAGCAAATACGTCTGAATTTGATGAGGAAAGTGAGATGAGCGAAATCTCAGTGGAAGATGTAGTTGATTGCTCAGAGTTTATGAAAAGCAAAACCAAGAATGAGAAACCTCTCATTTCTGAAAATTCGGTTGAGTTCGCTCGCTTGTCAAAAGACAAGACAAAGAAACTCAAGGAAAAAGCTATGGTCTACCAAAAGGTTCAAACGGTGCCGAATCAGGTGTATGCAGTTACAGGAATCACTGCTAAACAAACAGCAGAATTACAAATCCTGGTCGACAAAGACAATGCTGAAGGATGCGACGATTACTTCTGGTCTGCCCCTATCGACAACGCAGACGAAACCGTAGGCTTATCTAAGCAAACTTCATGGAGGGTTAAAGGAAGATATGTTGATGAACCCATCAACAAACCCTCAAGTTTCAACAAACCAAGCATAAGTGGAACCAAAGAAATCCCTGAAGAACCGATGACAGAACCAACTGTTCCAACAAATACAACCGAAATTAAAAAGGAGAAGCCAAAGGCTAGCTTCAATATCCACAAATCACAGAAGGAGTTAGTTGAACAGAAACGCTTAAGAAATCAAAGATACGCAAGGAATCTGAAGGAGCGAAAACGTCACTGGGAATCCCAAAATCCCAACTACGTACCTCCTAAGAAAGAATCAACGGATAGAGGAAAGGAAAAACTGAAAGGAAAAGAAAACTTCAGCCCAAATTCCTACTATTCCAAATCTCAAAACCGAAAGTCTACTTTCGGTTCCCAAACTAGCGTACCGAACCGAAAGACAAGTTTCGGTCCCCACATGGACTCACAGAACCGAAAGACAAGTTTCGGTCCAACCGACAAGGCTAACAACCAAAAGCCTACTTTCGGTCCCAACAACAGCACTCAGAACCGAAAGTCGAGTCTCGGTCCTAAGTCTAGTTTCGGTCCTTCTAACTCCCAAAGAAAATTAACTTCAATGAAGGATATCAAAGGCAAGGGAAAGCTTGATTCTGAGTTCAATAATAAGAAAAAGTCAGCTAAACCTAGGATTCAAAAGAATATTCCTAAACCATCTAACGACACACCAACTAATGCACCAAAAATTAAACAAGATAAAACAAAAATCAAGGTGTATACCATTAAAAGAAAAGATCAAACGACTCTAGTAAAAAGAATATATTTAGTTGATATTTCTTCTGTACTTCCTTTTTCTGTGAAAAACTCACCAGGACCCAAGAAACTTTGGGTTCCTAAATCTGCTTAAATTTGTAGGTAATCAATGACGAGCAGTTCGATGATGAATGGTATATAGACAGTGGCTGCTCGCGTCACATGACAGGAAGGGAGGAAGAACTGAGGGAGTTTCGGTCCCTAAAAGATGGTGGGTGTGTAAAGTATGGAAATAACTCCTATGGAACAATCAAGGGATATGGTATGATAACCAATGGACATTTCTCAATTCGAAAAGTGGCGTATGTGGAAGGATTGTAGCATAACCTCATCAGCGTGTCACAATTAGTTGTGGGAACAGGTCTGAAAGTATCATTTGATGATGAGGGCTCTGAAATAATAGAAAAGCAATCGAAAAAGGTTCTGCTAAAGTCTGAACGCAAAGGAGAAATGTATCCTTTAAATCTCAACCCAATACGAGGAAAACCAGCAATATGTCTGCTGTCAAAGGCGAACACTGATGAAAGCTGGTTGTGGCATCGACGACTATCGCACCTGAACTTCAAAGACATTAATAAGTTGGTTCTTGGTGATCACGTTCGAGGCCTCCCTCTTCTCAAGTTTGACAAGGAACATCTGTGTGATGCATGCGAGATGGGCAAACAAAGCAGAAAGAGCCACCCTACACGAATTAATACAAAGATTGTTGAAGCTCTTGAACTATTGCACATTGACTTATGTGGACCTTCGGCTATCGAGAGCATCGGTGGTAGTAAGTACATCCTTGTGATTGTAGATGATTTTTCACGCTTCACCTGGGTTTTCTTTCTTAAACAGAAATCAGATGCAACTCCCAAGTTGAAGACATTTATCAAGCAAGTGGAAGTGCAGTTGAGAAAGACGGTGAGGAATATCAGAAGTGACAACGGTCTGGAATTCAAGAATAACGATTTTGAGGACTTTCTGGCTGACAAGGGGATAACTCACAATTTTTCGGCCCCTTATACACCACAACAGAATGGGATTGTTGAAAGACGAAACCGTTCTTTGTGTGAAGCAGCCAGAACCATGCTCAGTTTCGCTTCTCTTCCGTTATACTTCTGGGCTGATGCAGTTGCAGCCGCGTGCTACACTCAGAACCGATCCTTGCTCAACAAGAGATTCTCAATCACTCCATACGAGATCATAAACAATCGAAAGCCCAACGTCAAATTTTTTCATGTGTTTGGTTCAAGGTGCTTCATCTTCAATTCAAAGGAGAACCGAAACAAGTTTGACGTCAAAGCAGATGAAGGAATTTTTCTAGGATATTCACTATCTTCTAAAGCCTACAGAGTGTTGAACAAACGCTCCAAACGAATTGAAGAAACATATTATGTCACCTTTGACGATAACTACATGAAGAAAGTGCAAAGGTGTGAAAGTGACTTAAGTGAAATATTTCCTGAATCTGGACAGGTCTCGGTTCCAATATCCAACCTGTTTGAAGAGTACATTCGGTTATTTGATGAACCAGAGAAAGCGGCACACTCAGAGGCGAAAGCAGTAGATAACAAAATTGATAATCTCAAAAAGATCATAGATGAAGCTGCCAAAGAAATGGAAAGTGATCCTCCTAAAACTATAGGTGTTCAATCCTCAACTGACTCTCCCATCAACGGCTCAATATTCAAGGGGGAGAGTTCTTCAGTCGCAAAGACAACCGAAATGTCTTTCGAGGGGGAGAGTCCTATTCTATCCCCAACTCCTAAAGGTCCAAGCGAGGGTGAACATATTGCTCCAAACCCACCCAATAGTAGTCCAATCGAGGGAGAGAATCCAACTCCCACAAAGGATGCATATTCTAATGCTGCCACAGGTTACACTTCGCCAGTCGAGGGGGAGAAAGAGAATGCAACTGACGAAGGCGAAGGTGATCAATCAGAACTTGAAGAGGAAGTGAATGCTAAATTGGATCCAGCATATGACCCAAATTATCCTTCGTTAATCAAATGGACCAAGGACCATCCCAAAGCTCAAATTATTGGAGAATCATCTGAAAAAGTACTCACTCGCTCACAGTTGAAAGCGAAACAAACTGCATTATTCTCTAAAGTTGAATTATGTATGTTTAATTCATTCATATCCAAGGTCAAGCCGAAAACAGTTAATGCTGCACTTGATCATTCTGATTGGGTTCAAGCAATGCAAGATGAGCTCCATGAGTTTGAACGCAACCGAGTTTGGAGGCTGATTCCTACACCAAAGGATGCTTCAGTAGTCGGCTTAAAATGGGTCTTCAGAAATAAATTAGATAAAGAAGGGAATGTCATTCGCAATAAGGCTCGGTTGGTGGTGAAAGGTTATTGCCAAGAGGAAGGGATAGATTATGAGGAAACCTTCGCTCCAGTAGCTAGGTTGGAGTCAGTTAGAATCTTCCTGGCATTTGCTGCTCATAAAAACTTCGAAGTTTTCCAAATGGATGTCAAATGCGCTTTCTTGAATGGGGAACTAGAAGAAACAGTGTATGTTGAGCAACCTCCCGGGTTCGTGAATGAGAAATTCCCTGATCATTGCTATGTGTTGGATAAAGCGGTATATGGTTTGAAGCAAGCACCGAGAGCATGGTATGAAACTTTAACTCGCTTTCTGAAAATGTCAAAATTTAAGCAAGGTTCGGTTGACCCAACCTTCTTCCGAAAGAAAGAAGGCGAACATCTAATGATAGTTCAAATTTATGTCGATGACATCATCTTCGGCTCCACGAATCCTAGCTTAACAGCTGAATTCAGGAAGTTGATGGAGACTAAATTTAAAATGAGTGCAATGGGTCCGATTAATTTTTTCCTTGGTTTGAATATTAGACAGGGACCAGAAGGTATTTTTATTAACTAGGAGGCGTATACAAAGACCCTGCTAACAAAATTTGGCATGACAGGAGACTCAAAAGTGAAGGTTCCTATGGCATTTGGCACCAAGTTAACTCCATCTCTGGAAAAACCTGTTGTTGACATAACACTATATCGACAAATGATAGGGTCCCTTATGTATCTAACAGCTAGTAGACCGGACATTATGTTTTCTGTTTGTTATTGTGCTAGGTTTCAAGCTAATCCAAGAGAACCACACATGGTGGCGGTGAAAAATATTTTTCGTTACCTGAAGCGAACATCATCTCTCGGTCTCTGGTATCCTGCTAGATCTGGATTCTTCATTCAAGCCTTTTCTAATGCTGATCTTAGAGGATGTGGTCTGGACCGAAAAAGCACTACAGGTGGATGCCAATTTCTTGACGGAAAACTAGTTAGCTGACAGTCCAAGAAGCAAACCTGCGTGTCACTTTCAACAGCCGAAGCTGAGTATATAGCTGCAGCATCTTGTACTTCTCAAGTCATTTGGATTCAAAGTCAACTAAGAGATTACGGGCTAAGTATGAAGAAGATTCCTCTCTATTGTGACTCAGAAAGTGCAATAAGGATATGTCACAATCCAGTACAACACTCAAAGACTAAGCACATTGCACTTAGATATCATTTCATCAAGGATCACGTAGAAGATGGGAACGTGGAAGTGCATTTTGTTCGATCCTCTGATCAATTGGCTGACATATTCACTAAAGCCTTACCTGAAGCGAGTTTCAATAAAATTATGCAAGGCTTGGGAATGATGGAAGCAGAGTCGGTATCGAATCCTTAATTCAACATCTAAAAATTAGACAAGCGAAATGGAGCGAACGCTCGGTCTATTTCGGCTCCATACTTTTCGGGAACCGAAATGAACCGACCGCTCGGTCTATTTCGGCTCTGGAATTTTGAGGAACCGAAATGAACCGACCGCTCGGTCTATTTCGGCTCCATAATTTTCGGGAACCGAAATGAACCGACCGTTCGGTCTATTTCGGCTCTGGAATTTTAAGGAACCGAAATGAACCGACCGCTCGTTCTATTTCGCTTCATTCCTTTTAGATAAGGTTTCGGTTGTACATTTTGTTCAAAGAGTGTTTTATGCAACCTTATTTTCTTTTTCTGTTTTTATTATTTTTCAGAAAACTTCAAAAATCCAAAAATATTTTCTTTTTCTGTTTTTATTATTTTTCAGAAAACTTCAAAAATCCAAAAATATTTTCTTTTTCTGTTTTTATTATTTTTCAGAAAACTTCAAAAATCCAAAAATATTTTCTTTTTCTGTTTTTATTATTTTTTAGAAAACTTCAAAAATCCAAAAATATTTTCTTTTTCTATTTTTATTGTTTTTCAGAAAATTTCAAAACTTCAAATTTTTTTTTTTTTGTGTAATGTGTTTGTTTGTTTGTTCCTTTCATTAGGTCACACATGTATAAGTGCAACAAAATTTGGAGCTAAGACAGGTATAATCATTTCCATAAGAACTAGTTAAGGGTCCCTAGAAGCATGCTGCTGCATGTTGACCAAAGCCTCTACGACTTAGAGCAAGGCCTTAATGATTCGATCTCTACCTATCGTTTCTTCCCAATCAGGCTGTTCAGATCCACTCAGTCTAGAGCTACCTTACTCTTCTCATATGAGTTAAGAGTTTTTCTGCTTAGTCACGTCTTTATAGCAGAAGGTACTTTCGGTTCCTTAACCACCCTCCTTACTTTCTCCATCAACCTTCGGTTCATCACTGTAACCCTTGAGACTCTCAATCTTTACCATTGAGGTTTATGGTTGCACAAAATCTGTGTTTATGATCTTAGATATGTATACCATGTACTGAGTGAAACCCACAATCCAACACCAACAACGAATTGACGGTGAATTGTCATATTCAAGATGTTACTGGTTACCAAACGAAATCTCATTTTTATTTTTGAGTGATCTTTTATGAATTTGTCTAACACCAAGGCTTTTTCTTCCCATAAAGATCCAGTTTCTTTTTGCTTTTGAGATTTCTATATCTTCTTTAGTCACTATAAAATATATTCCACCTACTTGTTCAACAGACCACATCGGTCTCACAAGTACTTCTTCCAATGTTCGGTCTTATGTTAAGCATCGACGTTCGGTTGAAGATAAGCAACCTTAAGCATATGACTTAAAAAGAAGCCTTTCAATGTTTCTCTACAAACATTTGATCGTTATTTCACGGGAACCCACACAAGCACTTCAAGTCTCTCTTGACTTTGAAGGAAGCGATTCTTGCCCGGAATCCCCTGCTTTCTGTCTTATAATGAGACATCACTCACATCCAATACACATTTGCTTTATTTCTTTATCTTTTGTCACTCTATTGCACGAAAATTTTAGTTTTCCAACATTCTGGTTGCTGTTGGTTCGATTTGTGTTTATTTTTTTGGCGAAACAGGGGTAATTCTACATCTTGGAGCGAAACTGAATTTCAAACGACGATTGAGGATAAGAATTTGGGCGCGTGAATTTGAACGGTCGAGCTACCCACGCGTGCTGACGTATACCTGGGAGTAACCAACCTGTCACATCGCGCTTTTTCAGGCGACGTTTTAGTGACCACGTCATTATCATGATGATTTTTCTCTCTCCTGGCAACGGTATATAAAGGGTTTCTAATTTTATTTGTCTTTTACTAGCCCCCAAATTCTCTCCAATTACAAAGCAAGTTCAAACTGTTCATCTTCTTCCTTCGATCAACAATGGCGACTTCTTTACCCGTTCACGATCAGACTGCTTCGTCCACATTGCTTTCGATCAAGCCCAATCAGAACATGATTATTGAACTCAATCCGTTTCTGTACGATTCGTATATGCTGCAGGTGGTTGAGTGTTTGAAGTATTCTCCACTGGTTCTAGCCCTAATACAGGTGGAAGCCGTTCCGATGTCCCTTCTATCACAAGTTTATTCTACTGCCTCATATGACAAGAACAAGGAAAGAATCTACTTTCTAATCCATTCTAAAAAGGCTTCTATTTCAAAAGGGACATTTTGTTCCTTGTTGCACCTCGCTGTGGATTCATCTGTGATTTCACCCGATTTCATCACCACTACTAAGCTTTTCTCGATGCTGTACGAAATGGGATACACTGACGTGCTTACAACAATAACGAAGGTTAAGAAGTCCTGCCTACCGTCCCCATGGAATGGACTGCTTACTCTTCTTATCAAGAGTTTGGCGGAGAGAAGTACTGGATCTGATGGCACCAGCAAGGCTTTCCTAACCCTTCTCTACGGCTTTTACAATGGTCTCAATCTTGATTATGGGACGATCATCTGGTCTCAAGTGGTGCAAAGCCTCAACACTACAACGAGGCATTCTGAAATCTCATGTGCACGATTCTGGACTCTCATTACCAGAAGGGCGATAAATTCTTTGGAAATTCCGGTGATGAAGGATGCCCTAGTTGCGTCTATTGCTACGTTTCACACCAAGAAAATCATAATTTCTGATCCTCTGAAGTTTCCTCACATTGGCTCTATCCCTGAGACAATGTATAGATGTGTTACAGCCGAAAGTAAACTCATAGCTGATTATCGAAAACTTCCTCCCAAGGAACCGAGAGTTCTATCTCCTGAACAGCAGGCTGCCCTAGATGCTGTTGACAAGCCGAGTAACCGAGGTAAACGGATTTCTACCAAGAAAGAGCCAAAAGAGGATGATAAGTCTAAGACTTCCAAGTCCAAGAAGCGAAAGTCTGATACAGGGGATTCTTCTAAACCGAAGAAAATTAAAAAGATGGCAAAAAGGTCCAAGAGTCCTACTCCTCCTAGCTCAGAAAATGACGAGGAAGGTGAAGAAGAGGAAATTCGTCGAGCATCACCGAGAGGTAACACTCCTCCTCGATCTCCTACTCCAACTGAATCTCCTCATAACAAACTTCCAACCCCACCTCCATCACCGAAACAGACAGTTCCAGTTTCGGTTCCTCCTATTCCCCCACCTACCACATCTCCAACAACAACTTCCTTACCACCACCACCAGTTTCGTCTATTCCTATTTCTACAACTCCAATCCCAACTCCTATTTTTTCCCAATCCACTACCACCACTATTCCTGAACCGACAATAGGAGTCAACGTATCTGATACGGGGGCGACTACTGAAACAGAACCCCCAGTTACTTCTACACCCATTTCACCCTCACCTTCAACCGACTCCGGTGCTACTCTCGGTGGTGCTAATGATGAGTATGATTCTACATACTTCAGTCCCTATCGGCTTCCTACTGATGAGGATGATGATGCTCCCGTCACAAGACAAAATCTGCAGAGAATTCACGACAAGCTTGATAAATTGCTTGAGGACAGCAAGTCATACAGTGGTGTTGTACTCAAGGCTTTTCTGGATACAGCTCTAGAACAATACACCGATTCCATTGAAAAATCCGCCAAAGCTGTTAATGAGTCTACCTCCTCTTGCAAAAAGGCCACCACTGATGTTACTGAAATTGTACATAGTACTCAGATTTTTCTTGAGTCACTTAAAGGGCATGCTGATACAAATGCATCAAAGGTAAATGCTTCTGTGGATTCTTTTTCCAAGTCTCTTCAGGAAGAACAAACTAAGTTTGAGGCTGTGCGTTCCTCTATCCAAGCCGAGAACTCTTCACTTATCAGTTCAGTGAATTCTCGACTTGAATCTCTTCACGCTGATTTGGCGAAAGAAAGTGCTTTGAAGGAAGAACTTGCTCGCCAAACATCCATGGTTGAAGTACAGAAAGTGCAGCTAGCCCAAGCAGAAAAAGAAATTTCTTTGTTAAAGACCGAAAGAGCTATTTTTCGCAGCTGTGCAGGGGATGTGAAGGATATGCTCACCAACATTCTTGGTGCTCATGATCCTATCCTCACTTTGACCATTCGGAATCATCTTACAACAAAACTTCTTCCCGCCCTTGCATTGTTACATGAGATGAAGGGTGTTTCGGAGAGATTTATTGCTCCAAAACAAGGGGGAGAGGGTGCTCCTCAACCGAAGGTTAAGACTGAAACCGAAACTGCTCAACCGAAGATCAAAGTTACAACCGAACTGAAGGATAATGTAGCTTCAGGTTCTGGTCGACAAGAAAAGCAAAAGGAGATTGATGATGATAGCAGTAATGAATCCGGTGAAACTATTGTTGAGGCTCTCAAGCGAAAGAAGAGAGACAAAGAGCTTGATGAAACCTTGAAGGTTGCAAGGGAAGCAGAGGAGAGGGAAAGGAGAAACAAGGAAGAAGAAGAAGCCTTGAACTGCAAGAAGGCCTTGTTTCCCTTATGGACTAAAGAGGCACTTATCAATCAAGCTATAGAGTTTCCAAGTATTTATTGGTTGGAACCTCTTGCTTCTTTTGACTGTGATAATTCTAAGGACTCGCAGTTCGACATGCCAATCACACGAAAGGCATTCACGTTCCACTGCTTTGATTTGACTGCTGGGGTTCCTTTTCCTCATCCAAAGGTTGATCGAGAGCTTATTGATTTCTATCTGAAGTATGGACAACCTCAGTACTTGACATGGAGCGCACAGAAAATAATCACTGTCAAGGTACTGAAACCTACGTCTGCTGGGAGATTTGTAAATGTCAATTTCAAAATCACACGAGGTTCTGCAAACTCGGTGTCGATTATATCTCTAGCAGATCTTCCGAATCTAAACCCTCATGATTGGATTTTATTATTCAATATTCTGCTCACAAATCCGAGGGAATATGAACCGATTTTGGAGCACTTGAAGAGGATGTTGGCTTCTTACATCCATGAGGTTGCAGCTATGGATCAAGAAATAGCGAAAGTAATGAACAAGAAAACGACCATCAAGCCAACATCGAAACCAGGAGATGTGAATAAGATGAAGATGGGCCAAATAGATTCAAAACATCTCACTGTGATGTTTACAAAAGGCGAAGCTCACAAATTTTTGTTCGCTCTTGTTGATAAACATTTATTTTCAACTGACTGCTTGGAGCACATCATCAACATTATACATCGGTGCAAGCAGAACTCAGAAGCTGACAAGAAGAATTTTACTGACATGCTTCGGTGGTACATAACGTTCCGTCATCATTTGCTGGCTATCATTCCGAAGGTGTTCAAAACAATAAAGAAGACTTCTACAGCTCAACCGAAGTGAGCTTTCGGTCCCATTGACGCAAAGGGGGAGATTGTTGAGTCTAATTGTGTTGCGTCGTGGGCTTTATGTTTTGTATCCGGATTGGGCCTGTCCATCCGTGTTTATCTGATAGGGTTATACTATAAATATGCATGCATGTATGCATTAGTTAAAAAAGGGTTGATAATTACGTTTATTGTTTTGTAACCCTAAACACCTCTACAGTTGAAGTTCTTAATCGAGCTCTTCTGAGGTGTTAAAGTATTAATCATACGACATATTCAAAGCCATTCTTGTGTTCTTGATTACGTTCTTAATTGTTTGCTTGCATAAAATCTAACGATCCTAAAAGAACTTTGTTCTAACAATTTTCTTAGTCAAGTGTGGAATGAATGCTCCTATGTTATGCGATAATGAACCCTAGAAGGACCCATAGATTCCTTCTATGATCGCCCAACGTATATAAGTTATATAAAAGTTAAGTTAAATAAATCGTTGAATATAATGGGTCTGCCCTAGGTCCACAACCAGACAAGGAACAGGAGATAAGGCGGGCCCACCAATTCTAAGTCGATTGTGACTAAATTCTTAAATAACTCTATCATATACACTTAGCAATTATAGCTGAAGTCTAACAATTCTAGATGAGATAGTTTTGATAGAAATATGATCCAAAGAAAATCCTATATTTTCCTTATGAAAGTTATGTAGTCATAAATCCCAGGACCGAGAATGTGTGTGTGTGTTTTGTACTTATAATGTTCATACTAGTAATGTGTTTCCAAAGAAAATCCAATATTTTCCTTATAAAAGTTATGTAGTCCTAAATCCCAGGACCGAGAGTAAACAAGTATTTTTCCATACTTAAAGTAATTCATGCAAGTTTAAATTGACATAAACTCGTTTAGTTTAGAAGTAAAACCCTTTTTCAAAGTAGAATTTTCCATGTAAACTTGAAAGATTGTTAACTACCTATGTGAGTCGCTATAACCATACTATGACGAGAAATAACCTGCACAACGTTTTTCAGACGTTAAGATACTATGACTCTTGTCACCCGCAGACCTGCCGGTCCGGCTGTAGCTAGCAGCGAGGTGTGGGGTGTCAATCCCAATATAGATCTATACACAATTATCACGCTCTCCCTACAAGAGACTCTGGTTATAACTTACAGGAATTGGGATCCCGTACTCGAACGTACGAGGAGAGAATTGCCTCACAACCTAAGTTAACTAGTTTACACATAGTTTGATATTAAAACCTCTTCCGTGGAGGAAGTAAGATCACATTTTCTGAATAAATAGTGATATGAAATCCTTAAACTATTACTATTATAGTTTATCACGTAGGATATGAAAAACCCATTTGTTTTGAGAGTAAAACCTTTTTCATGTAGTAAAATCCATAAAGTATGCTTATTGAAGTTTATTATATGTGTTCGAAATGAATGAGTAAACCTTATCATGAATGACTAAATTTCAGTTTAAGATGATAAACTAACAAGATAATACATTCAATATTTAGAACTTATGGTTATACACTTTGCTCAACATATTACAAAGTGTTATGAAAGTTATAAGTTGTTAACTAGTCCGTGAATGGAGTTAATCTTTTCTGATGAAAGCTGTTGAATGAGTTTAATTGTGTTCTTGGTGTTTAACTTGTATTCCCCCCCCCCCCCCCTTAAAACTTAAGAAAAACATGAAAAAATAGGGGTATGAACTTACCTTGAGTGATTTTAGTAGATGGATGATGGAGAAAGGTAGTGTTCAACTCAAGAACACTAAGAAGATGCCTTGAAGGTTCGAAGATCTAACATGAATGTGATGATGTTTGTGTAAAATATCTATGATTTGAGTAGAAGGAAGTGAAATAATTATATGGAGGATGAATATACTTACCAAAAGTGGAAGAAAAGCTTGGAAGAAGGCCCTTGAATCTCGAATTTTAGTGAGAGAATTGAGAGAGAAAATATGTTTAATCTTTGGTGGAAGAATGAGAAAATGAGAGAGTGTTAGGAGAGAGGATAGATTTCAGCCTTAGACAAGGAATGGGGTTGGGAAATGATGGGAAAAGGACGATGAATGACCAGGTATGGTGGGGGGGTGTGGGCTGGTCATGGAGTGGGTGTGGGTGGTTGATTGTGTTATAAACTAAAGTAAAGTCAACACTCCACCTCAAGTACTTCACCCACTCTTCTTGGATAAGATTTACACTAAAAAACGTGATTATTCATGAAGTATGGGGTTTTATATGTTAAAACATGATTTTGGGTGAAAATCCCACGCAAAAATAGTGAAAAACAGGCTTAAAACGGAGTAGTGGTCGAAAACCGGGGGAAAAACAGAAAATCCGAAGTCAGGGCGAGGGTCCGGTCTCAGCAGTCTTAGAACCGGAGTGATGTTTTGGGTGGGTGCATTGGAACCGAGGGGAAGGGACTTCGGTTCGAGCAGGTACCGCAGGCGGACTCATCCGAAGGGACCGAAGGCGGGGTCAGGTGCGATGCTCCAGTTGCGGGTGCGGTTCAGCGCTGCGGTCTTCAGCAACCTCGGTCCTCAGTAGTTCCAGTCCTTAGTCATTGCGGTCCGATGGCTGCGGTTCCTCAAGGAGACTTCGGTTCTGGTTCTTGGGGCTTCGACTCAAGGAGGGTTTGGTCCCTATAGAGGGACTTCGGCCCTAAAAAGCTATTTTCCAAAGTATCATCCCGTTTCGAATGGTTTTTCACCAAGTCAAGTGTCGGGATGCCCCAAATGATTACAAAAAAAATCAAAAGAGGTTTTGAGAGAGATTTGGGAGAGATTTCACACTCTTGGAGAGGTTTCTCATACAGAGAGAGATTTGGGAGAGATTTCACATTCTTGGAGAGATTTCTCATACAGAGAGAGATTTGGGAGAGATTTGACATACTTGGAGAGATTTGGGAGAGATTTCACATTCTTGGAGAGATTTATCATATAGAGAGAGATTTGGGAGAGATTTGACATACTTGGAGAGATTTCTCATACAGAGAGAGATTTGGGAGAGATTTCACATTCTTGGAGAGATTTCTCATACTTGGAGAGATTTGGGAGAGATTTGACATACTTGGAGAGATTTGGGAGAGATTTCACATTCTTGGAGAGATTTCTCATACAGAGAGAGATTTGGGAGAGATTTGACATACTTGGAGAGATTTCTCATACAGAGAGAGATTTGGGAGAGATTTGAGATACTTGGAGAGATTTGGGAGAGATTTCACATTCTTGGAGAGATTTCCCCTACTTAGAGAGTTTTAGGAGAGTTAGAGTGAAAGAGATTGGGAGAGACTTCTTTTGTGACCTTTTTGAGTGTTTGACTTTGTAACGCAAGGTTTGTAAACCTCGTTAGGTCTCGTTATGATTGTTATATGCCCCCGAGGGTTAAGGAATAATGTTTTATCGAGTAGTTTCATCGCTTGCCCTGATTAGGGTTTGGAATTTCCGAACACGTGAAAACTCTAAGTGATACTTTGTATTAAGATTGCGAGTTGTTCAATAAGAAACATAATGGAAACCCTAATATACAAGGGTTAGATGAGTCGACCGGTTTGACTTGTTGACTTTAGTTGACTTTGACTTGGCCAAAATTGACGGTTGTCACATCATACCCCCGTTAGAAAGAATTTCGTCCCGAAATTAGTGTTTCGACTGGGACTTCAAGAATTTGGAGGAAAGATGGGGGAACTTTTCGTAGTATAAGAAATTGATATGGTGGGGAACAACCCGCCTGATGTTAAATGACGACCTTGGAATTTCTTATTGTAACTTGAGCTGAGTCGATTTAAAGGAGTTATTGTTTTGGAATGATAGTGTATTCTACGTGTGCTTTTATGCTCTCCGCTTTACACTTGGTATTACCCCTATGAATATTTTATAATGTAGTTAGCGAGTTCCAGTATTACGAATGTTTCAACAAATTGTGATGAAATTCACATTATAAGCCCTACCAGTTCTTTTATAATCGCTTGATGTAAACTAGTCGTATATCATTAATATTACAAGGGCATTCGGATGGGTGACCCCGCCTTAAGCCCACAACCAAACAAGGAACAGGAAAATGAGGCGGAATCACACATTCTAAGTCCATAGAATCTTAATGATACATGACCATAATGTTTACACTAGCCATCATAGATTCACTAGTAAAAACCCTGCGTTTTTATATAGATGATAAGACTTATTCGGGTTTTGCCGTGTTCTCGAGATGCTTTCAGCCTTTCTCGAATTTGTACTAAGTCATAAGTGATAGCTTCTCCTCGGAGCGCTACATAGGGTCTGATTTAGTGTTTCTCGTTTGATTAGATCGGTAGGGAACATATGGGTTCGGTTTACACGACTAGACTTATTCGGATGATAGAGCGTTCACTTGCACTCCTGGGTATTCTGGTCCCGAAGTTCATGGCAGGACTCGTACCTGGTCCATCTATCATTAACTTGCGCGTATAGGTCGTATGTACTTATGGTTGGCAAGACAGTTGGATGGGTGACTCTGCCCCAAGTCCACAACCAGACAAGGAACAGGAAATAGGGCGGAAGCACAAATCCAATGTCCGTAGAATCTTAATTATACATTATCCTCGCGTATACACGTAGTAGTGGTAGACTAACCGTATTCGTCCCAAGCTTCTGTGCTTGAGCCTTATCTGTTGCATGCGTGACATTCCGGAAGGGTCTTCTGGAATTACTTGTGGTAAGGTTTCAGAGGTTATAATACTCCTCTGGTGAGTGTTTTGGGGTTTCGCGGCGAGAGATGGCCCGGAGGTCCGTGTTGGATTTGTGTTTATGAGAGACGAAGGTTTTTCGAGATTAGGTGAAAGGTCTTTTCGTAGCCGTTTAGTCAGGAAAGTGAGGACTATATCAATTGAAATCGAATGACGACAACAATATCTTTTTAGGTAAAACATGTGTTAAGCTGTATTCGTAAGAAGTGCTCATTAGGCTGATATAGTATCTTGTGTTTCTTTTCAGTGTGTTCCTTCGTTCGATATTATTATTACTGCAGATGATTCATACCACATCGTCTAGCACTGGTAGTGAGTGTGTTCTGATAGCTAGCAATGATACTTGATATCATGATCCCTAACAGGTTACTCTATGATCGAGCGGTATATGTAAGTCGCATGTAAATTGATATTGGTGAAATCGTCGAGTGGGTGGTTCCACCCCAATCCCACTACTAGACATGGAACAGGAGTCAGGATGGAATTATTTGCCTTAAGTCTTTAGTATTTTGATTATAATTAACCCCGATGTATGCACAAAGTCATCATAGCTTACAGGTAATGATCCTAAGGTCATACATGAGTGTCTTTGATTTGATTTGTACGAGAGAGTATTTTAACTACTTTTAGAAAGACGTAAATTTTAGCAAGCATACCAAATTCATTACAAACATATGGTACTTAAACGTTTTTGTCGTTGGAAACATTACAAAAGTCCTAATAGGCTTCCGCTGGTTCAGTTGTCACACTCCTCCTGTTCCTCCGTCATTCTTCTCGGTTGGACAGTCTCTCTTGAAGTGTCCCGTTTCACCACATAGGAAGCATACTGGACTTACACCAGCATTGGTGGTTGAAGCGATGCGCTGGGTCGGGGTCCTGCAGAAGCGGGAAGTATGTCCGTTCTTGTTGCAGTTTTTACAGTGCATCACCCGGCAAACCCCATAGTGATGGAAGCCACACTTGTTACACTTTAGGAGTGATCCCTTATATGGTTTGGCCGGTGCTTGGGTGACAGACCTTGTGGCTAGTGTCGAGGCATGTGTCGTGACTGCTGTTGTAATAGCAGGGGTGGCCATGGGTTGTTGTCTTTTAGCGAATCTTCGAGATAGGTTGCGCTCCTTTTTGTTCCAAAACTTTCGTTTATTACTCTTAGGTTTGTGGTCTGAGGCGTCTTTGTTGGTAGACGCCCGCTGGTGTTCTTGATTGTTATTGCGGTTAGTATTTCTGACACCATCTATGCGCCTGCTGGCGTGGTTAGCATTGAGCTGTGCCATGACGGCTGCCACAACTGCCGTGACTGCAGCTTGAAAAGTAGCAGAGTCTATCTGCAGGGTTGGCGCCTTGCTAGTTGGTTGGTTGCCTCTTGGTGAAGACATAGTTCTGTTTCATGATGAAAAACGACTTCGTGAGTGGGGGTGATTATATCAAGTGCATTCTTACGATTTATATTCATATATATAAATTTTGCACGTTGCTGTACTATTCTTAGTGTTTCTGCTAAACACTCCTGAGATGGAGTTACAGAAATGGGTAGAAGTAGGCTTTGTACGAATGTTAAATTTACTCATCCTAGTTACTGACCTTGCCCAACACACTTAGCTGAGGAGTTATGATGGGGTCCGGTGCATTAATGCTGGTATGATTGCACCCTATAGGTCTACGAAGAAGGCACCTTTCAACCAAAATGTTTAAAGGTGAGACGATAATGAGTTTTTAGAATGGCTATACGTCGCGAGTTTTCTAACTAAGTTTATCTTAGTTCAATTTGTAACGTATTTCGGTTGTTTATGGTGTTCTGAAAGCAATTCATAATGAAAGTATATATATATATATAGTAAACCCATGTATTTTGGTAGTTCTGTATCCAAGTGAAACCTTGTAATTTGATCCGAGCTAGGTCCTTTTTACGACCAATTGATGTATGCTTAGTTATATAATTAAGACTAAATAAACCTTCGAGTCTATTAGGTATGTCCTAAGCCCATCTTGTTAATATGATTCTAGTAATTATGGTTTCAGAGAAAATTTTGACTTCGATGCAGGTCTACCTCACATCCATGCAAGGAAAAGTTTTGACAGCAAATAGATCCCCCGATTAGTATAACCGCTAAAGTCGCAGTGTTGAGCTTACACATAGAATAGAGTAGCACCAACGCATACTCATGAACCTAATCTACAAGGTCTTGTGAGCAATATGAACTCTACTCGCGACGATCCGTCCCTTGCGATGCCTGAGGCAAAGTCGATGTACCTTGCAGCTCTGCCAATCGACGCTTGGCTGCAACCATTCTCTCTTTGAATGTCGTGTGTCTATTCTGTTACTCTTTTGCCTCTGCCCAAGCGACGATAAGGTCCTAAAAAGAAAGTTTGTTTCTGAAATAGCAGTCTTTTTCCAAGTCTCGGGTACGTGAGATGGTAGGGTCTGTAATAGCGCGCAGTTTCCGAACCCGGTTTGCAATCTCCCTGTTTTAATCCCCGATGTTCGCGATCTGCCGGGTCTTCGCCGGGAGGGCTCTGTCAGTCGGTCCCCCGTGGTTGAGGTCATAGCAACCTCATTGGTCTCCACATGGTGATTGCTATCATCGCTGTCGACTCCAACCCTCGATCACGGTTGCCCAACGGGGCACAGGTCCGATGTAGTCGAAACGGTTCGCGGGAACCCTGGCTATGCATGGAGGGTTGATTAACTCCGGTTCCGCTTCTGATTCTTCTCATAACCATCCACCATTTCCCTGGTTGGGAAAGTAGAGGTCACCTGATAAGTAGGATCTTGCTATGTTATACTTGCGAGAATAGGAGGGGTAGAAGAGATAATTAATAGACGTCTAATCCTATAATTACTTATATGGGGTGATCCTTATTAGTCACGTCTATAATCACATAGTGCATACCAGTTATACATAATCTAAGATAGAATAGACCTTCGAATAAGTGACTCTACTGTAAGTCCACAACCAAACAAGGAACAGGAAGTAGAGCAATAGTCATAGATTCTGAGTCTATAATATCTTTAATTATGTATAACCTTGGCGTATGCACTCAGTCATTAAAGACCTACTAATAGGGGTCTTTAGTTTTCACATAAGTTGGTTATAGTATCACCAAATACTCCTATAGTATTTTAATGTTTGACTTATGTTTTTTAATGTTTGTTGGTAGATAGAATTGGTAATTTTTTAGACTTGTTGCAACACCACAACCATTCCCGGGCATATGCTAATCACTTCTGGGTTAGACATAGTTGATCAGGCTATGTCATTCCCAGACCTGACTATACATCCCCAATCCTACTTGTGCCATTCAACAATCATTACTTTTGTTTTGTTCTAGAATGATGCTGACCTTAGTATGTATGCATGCATGTATACTTTTAACAAGAAACTATTTATTTCTAAAAGTATAATTATTTGAAAAATGTTAAATCAGAGACCTTAGTCCCAATGCATTTATAGTTTGTATATCTTATGTGGTTCGATATACTTAGTTCACTATAAACAATGCTCTGATACCAATCTGTCACACCCCCAAACCAAGGATGGCGGAAACGTCCGGGGGTGGGGGACTTCATGTATAGTATCACAACAACGAGTATAATAGTGCTCAAAGTAAATACAACCATCATAAATATAATTGAAAAGGTTACACCATAGAATAAGTTACATGTTTCAAAATCAATTACATTATGATGACAAAATGTACTGTTTGACGATTTATCGTCCCATCCTCAAAATGCTGTTGGTTTTCCTGTTTCACTGATTTCCTGAGAATACAAGTAGTTTTGAAAAAGTGTCAACAATTAAGTTGGTGAGTTCATAAGAGTTTTGTTTGAGGAAGAAACCGTTTTCCTTGTAAAAGCGATAGAGTATGATTTCCAGAAAATCCAATATTTTCTTAGTCAAATGTGGAATGAATGCTCCTATGTTATGCCATAATAAACCCTAGAAGGACCCATAGATTCCTTCTATGATCGCCCAGCGTATATAAGTTATATAAAAGTTAAGTTAAATAAATCGTTGAATATAATGGGTCTGCCCTAGGTCCACAACCAGACAAGGAACAGGAGATAAGGCGGGCCCACCAATTCTAAGTCGATTGTGACTAAATTCTTATATAACTCTATCATATACACTTAGCAATTATAGCTGAAGTCTAACAATTCTAGATGAGATAGTTTTGATAGAAATATGATCCAAAGAAAATCCTATATTTTCCTTATGAAAGTTATGTAGTCCTAAATCCCAGGACCGAGAATGTGTGTGTGTGTGTTTTGTACTTATAATGTTCATACTAGTAATGTGTTTCCAAAGAAAATCCAATATTTTCCTTATAAAAGTTATGTAGTCCTAAATCCCAGGACCGAGAGTAAACAAGTATTTTTCCATACTTAAAGTAATTCATGCAAGTTTAAATCGACATAAACTCGTTTAGTTTAGAAGTAAAACCCTTTTTCAAAGTAGAATTTTCCATGTAAACTTGAAAGATTGTTAACTACCTATGTGAGTCGCTATAACCATACTATGACGAGAAATAACCTGCACAACGTTTTTCAGACGTTAAGATACTATGACTCTTGTCACCCGCAGACCTGTCGGTCCGGCTGTAGCTAGCAGCGAGGTGTGGGGTGTCAATCCCAATATAGATCTATACACAATTATCACGCTCTCCCTACAAGAGACTCTGGTTATAACTTACAGGAATTGGGATCCCGTACTCGAACGTACGGGGAGAGAATTGCCTCATAACCTAAGTTAACTAGTTTACACATAGTTTGATATTAAAACCTCTTCCGTGGAGGAAGTAAGATCACCTTTTCTGAATAAATAGTGATATGAAATCCTTAAACTATTACTATTATAGTTTATCACGTAGGATATGAAAAACCCATTTGTTTTGAGAGTAAAACCTTTTTCATGTAGTAAAATCCATAAAGTATGCTTATTGAAGTTTATTATATGTGTTCGAAATGAATGAGTAAACCTTATCATGAATGACTAAATTTCAGTTTAAGATGATAAACTAACAAGATAATACATTCAATATTTAGAACTTATGGTTATACACTTTGCTCAACATATTACAAAGTGTTATGAAAGTTATAAGCTGTTAACTAGTTTTTAACCGTTTTGCACTGTTTTAGAAAAATCATAGAAAAATCATACGAAGTCGAAAACTGAATCCGTAAATTCTGAGAGTTCATAAAATGTGTCTAGGTTGTTCATAATTTTTATTATGATTTTTGGAAGTCTTTAACTTGTGTTAAAATGTTCATATTCACAGACTGGTCCGAATTCGTTTTTGAAATGATAGGCAGTTTTGTAAAAATCACCATAAATCGTAGAAAAAGCGTATGGTGATGTGCAAGTAGTCATTTTAAAGGTATGAAGCTGAACTATTTGCACCTAATACAGTTTTGAAAACTAAAATGTTTAAGTTGACCAAAACAGTCCGTGAATGGAGTTAATCTTTTCTGATGAAAGCTGTTGAATGAGTTTAATTGTGTTCTTGGTGTTTAACTTGTATTCCCCCCCCCCCCCCTTAAAACTTAAGAAAAACATGAAAAGATAGGGGTATGAACTCACCTTGAGTGATTTTAGTAGATGGATGATGGAGAAAGGTAGTGTTCAACTCAAGAACACTAAGAAGATGCCTTGAAGGTTCGAAGATCTAACATGAATGTGATGATGTTTGTGTAAAATATCTATGATTTGAGTAGAAGGAAGTGAAATAATTATATGGAGGATGAATATACTTACCAAAAGTGGAAGAAAAGCTTGGAAGAAGGCCCTTGAATCTCGAATTTTAGTGAGAGAATTGAGAGAGAAAATGTGTTTAATCTTTGGTGGAAGAATGAGAAAATGAGAGAGAGTGTTAGGAGAGAGGATAGATTTCAGCCTTAGACAAGGAATGGGGTTGGGAAATGATGGGAAAAGGACGATGAATGACCAGGTATGGTGGGGGGTGTGGGCTGGTCATGGAGTGGGTGTGGGTGGTTGCTTGTGTTATAAACTAAAGTAAAGTCAACACTCCACCTCAAGTACTTCACCCACTCTTCTTGGATAAGATTTACACTAAAAAACGTGATTATTCATGAAGTATGGGGTTTTATATGTTAAAACATGATTTTGGGTGAAAATCCCACGCAAAAATAGTGAAAAACGGGCTTAAAACGGAGTAGTGGTCGAAAACCGGGGGAAAAACAGAAAATCCGAAGTCAGGGCGAGGGTCCGGTCTCAGCAGCCTTAGAACCGGAGTGATGTTTTGGGTGGGTGCATTGGAACCGAGGGGAAGGGACTTCGGTTCGAGCAGGTACCGCAGGCGGACTCATCCGAAGGGACCGAAGTCGGGGTCAGGTGCGATGCTCCAGTTGCGGGTGCGGTTCAGCGCTGCGGTCTAACAATTCTAGATGAGATAGTTTTGATAGAAATATGATCCAAAGAAAATCCTATATTTTCCTTATGAAAGTTATGTAGTCCTAAATCCCAGGACCGAGAATGTGTGTGTGTGTTTTGTACTTATAATGTTCATACTAGTAATGTGTTTCCAAAGAAAATCCAATATTTTCCTTATAAAAGTTATGTAGTCCTAAATCCCAGGACCGAGAGTAAACAAGTATTTTTCCATACTTAAAGTAATTCATGCAAGTTTAAATCGACATAAACTCGTTTAGTTTAGAAGTAAAACCTTTTTTCAAAGTAGAATTTTCCATGTAAACTTGAAAGATTGTTAACTACCTATGTGAGTCGCTATAACCATACTATGACGAGAAATAACCTGCACAACGTTTTTCAGACGTTAAGATACTATGACTCTTGTCACCCGCAGACCTGCCGGTCCGGCTGTAGCTAGCAGCGAGGTGTGGGGTGTCAATCCCAATATAGATCTATACACAATTATCACGCTCTCCCTACAAGAGACTCTGGTTATAACTTATAGGAATTGGGATCCCGTACTCGAACGTACGGGGAGAGAATTGCCTCACAACCTAAGTTAACTAGTTTACACATAGTTTGATATTAAAACCTCTTCCGTGGAGGAAGTAAGATCACATTTTCTGAATAAATAGTGATATGAAATCCTTAAACTATTACTATTATAGTTTATCACGTAGGATATGAAAAACCCATTTGTTTTGAGAGTAAAACCTTTTTCATGTAGTAAAATCCATAAAGTATGCTTATTGAAGTTTATTATATGTGTTCGAAATGAATGAGTAAACCTTATCATGAATGACTAAATTTCAGTTTAAGATGATAAACTAACAAGATAATACATTCAATATTTAGAACTTATGGTTATACACTTTGCTCAACATATTACAAAGTGTTATGAAAGTTATAAGTAGTTAACTAGTCCGTGAATGGAGTTAATCTTTTCTGATGAAAGCTGTTGAATGAGTTTAATTGTGTTCTTGGTGTTTAACTTGTATTCCCCCCCCCCCCCCCCCTTAAAACTTAAGAAAAACATGAAAAAATAGGGGTATGAACTCACCTTGAGTGATTTTAGTAGATGGATGATGGAGAAAGGTAGTGTTCAACTCAAGAACACTAAGAAGATGCCTTGAAGGTTCGAAGATCTAACATGAATGTGATGATGTTTGTGTAAAATATCTATGATTTGAGTAGAAGGAAGTGAAATAATTATATGGAGGATGAATATACTTACCAAAAGTGGAAGAAAAGCTTGGAAGAAGGCCCTTGAATCTCGAATTTTAGTGAGAGAATTGAGAGAGAAAATGTGTTTAATCTTTGGTGGAAGAATGAGAAAATGAGAGAGAGTGTTAGGAGAGAGGATAGATTTCAGCCTTAGACAAGGAATGGGGTTGGGAAATGATGGGAAAAGGACGATGAATGACCAGGTATGGTGGGGGGGTGTGGGCTGGTCATGGAGTGGGTGTGGGTGGTTGATTGTGTTATAAACTAAAGTAAAGTCAACACTCCACCTCAAGTACTTCACCCACTCTTCTTGGATAAGATTTACACTAAAAAACGTGATTATTCATGAAGTATGGGGTTTTATATGTTAAAACATGATTTTGGGTGAAAATCCCACGCAAAAATAGTGAAAAACAGGCTTAAAACGGAGTAGTGGTCGAAAACCGGGGGAAAAACAGAAAATCCGAAGTCAGGGCGAGGGTCCGGTCTCAGCAGTCTTAGAACCGGAGTGATGTTTTGGGTGGGTGCATTGGAACCGAGGGGAAGGGACTTCGGTTCGAGCAGGTACCGCAGGCGGACTCATCCGAAGGGACCGAAGGCGGGGTCAGGTGCGATGCTCCAGTTGCGGGTGCGGTTCAGCGCTGCGGTCTTCAGCAACCTCGGTCCTCAGTAGTTCCAGTCCTTAGTCATTGCGGTCCGATGGCTGCGGTTCCTCAAGGAGACTTCGGTTCTGGTTCTTGGGGCTTCGACTCAAGGAGGGTTTGGTCCCTATAGAGGGACTTCGGCCCTAAAAAGCTATTTTCCAAAGTATCATCCCGTTTCGAATGGTTTTTCACCAAGTCAAGTGTCGGGATGCCCCAAATGATTACAAAAAAAATCAAAAGAGGTTTTGAGAGAGATTTGGGAGAGATTTCACACTCTTGGAGAGGTTTCTCATACAGAGAGAGATTTGGGAGAGATTTCACATTCTTGGAGAGATTTCTCATACAGAGAGAGATTTGGGAGAGATTTGACATACTTGGAGAGATTTGGGAGAGATTTCACATTCTTGGAGAGATTTATCATATAGAGAGAGATTTGGGAGAGATTTGACATACTTGGAGAGATTTCTCATACAGAGAGAGATTTGGGAGAGATTTCACATTCTTGGAGAGATTTCTCATACTTGGAGAGATTTGGGAGAGATTTGACATACTTGGAGAGATTTGGGAGAGATTTCATATTCTTGGAGAGATTTCTCATACAGAGAGAGATTTGGGAGAGATTTGACATACTTGGAGAGATTTCTCATACAGAGAGAGATTTGGGAGAGATTTGAGATACTTGGAGAGATTTGGGAGAGATTCCACATTCTTGGAGAGATTTCTCCTACTTAGAGAGTTTTGGGAGAGTTAGAGTGAAAGAGATTGGGAGAGACTTCTTTTGTGACCTTTTTGAGTGTTTGACTTTGTAACACAAGGTTTGTAAACCTCGTTAGGTCTCGTTATGATTGTTATATGCCCCCGAGGGTTAAGGAATAATGTTTTATCGAGTAGTTTCATCGCTTGCCCTGATTAGGGTTTGGAATTTCCGAACACGTGAAAACTCTAAGTGATACTTTGTATTAAGATTGCGAGTTGTTCAATAAGAAACATAATGGAAACCCTAATATACAATGGTTAGATGAGTCGACCGGTTTGACTTGTTGACTTTAGTTGACTTTGACTTGGCCAAAATTGACGGTTGTCACAAAACCAATTTGATAGGACATAATCTCATTAAAAGTATAATGCTATAAAAGTACTAGAACCTTCTTTAAAAATCATACTCTAGTTACTCTAGGAAAAATGTGAAATAATATGCTAATACATGAAAAAAAACATCATACTTTAATATGTAGTTAGTGTAGCGTATGTGGTTAATCGACACACTAATAGGGACTTTAAAGAGAAATGATGGACATATCGAAAATTATCATTGTTAATGGAGTGTGTGTGATTAAACGACACATTAATTAGAGATGATAAGTGACATCGAGGGTGCCAAGTGTGTTTACATGGTTATTCACATCTTGTTTGTGATCCTCGTCATCCCTGTCACAAATAAAATAACATAATCTGATATTAAACATGTCATTGATAAGATTCAATGAATCTCAAAAGATCTAGGATTTTCATAGTTTGAAATTGGTGAATCGTTCTTACCTAACTTCATAAATTTGCAATACGATTACGACATCCCTCTTCTTAGTTGTGATTTGTTATATTGGATCCTAGCCTTAAATATTAATTATGGGTTAAATTATTAAGGAATTCATATTAACTAACTAAAACTACTTCCTTCATATAGATGTCTACTCCAGGAGAAGCTACTGATGCTCAATCATCTACCAAAAACAACTTCACTCTATTATCGATCCTCTCCAAAGAGAAACTAGCTAGTCCATACGACATGGACTGGATGTGAAATCTCAAGATGACTCTTCGACATGAGGGTAAAGAATATATTCTCGAGAAACCTCTTGTCAAAGTCGATAAGTTAACTGCTACTCCAGAAGATATTGCTACCTACAAGAAACACTATGATGACGCAACGAAGGTCAAAGTGCCCAAAAATGATGTATGAGTAGGACGATAAAAGGTAAGACCAAAGGCCAAAGTGCCTTTCACATATCGTAGGATCCGTTTAACAAGCTTTATATGATGGACTGTAGGAGCCTACATGAACTGACTGGCTTGATTAACAGCATATGAGATATCACAACGAGTGATGGTCAAATACTGAAGTGCCCTCACGAGAGACCGGTACTTAGTAATGGCCTGGAATGATTCACCAAGAGAGGTGAAAGTATCCTTCGCTGCTAAAGGTGTATGAACGGGTTTGGAGTTTAAAAGATCAGCTCGTTTAAGAATCTACGTTGCATATTTGGATTGAGAAAGGAACAGTTCATCGTCCCATCGAGTAACTTGAAGGCCGAGAAAGTAATTTAGATCTCATAAATCCTTGATGGAAAATTTAGAATGTAAACGAGAGATGAAGGAACATAGCACAGAATCACGATTCCCAGTGAGGATCAGATCATCAACGTACACAAGTAGATACAGGAGGCAATCATCTTGTAAGAAGACAAATAAGGAGGGATCAAAACGACTACACCGAAACCCATTTTGTAGGAGAAATTTGCTAAGACGTTGGAACCAAGCACGGGGAGCCTGTTTAACCGATATACATGATTAGGAAAGCGAGAATCCACAAATCCCGGTGGTTGTTCCATGTATACAAGCTCACTTAACTGGCCATGGAGAAAGGCATTATTAACATCAAGTTGATGCAACTTCCAACCATGAATGACAGCCAGAGAAAGAACTATGCGAACAGTAGCGGCTTTGACCACAGGACTAAATGTGTGAGAGTAATCAAGCCCATATGTTTGACTGAACCCTTGAGCAACGAGACGTGCTTTGTGCCGTTCAATTGATTCATCAGATAAATACTTTGTACGATACAACCATTTGGAACCAACAACATTGTGAATGGCGGGGCAAGGAACGAGTGTCCAAGTGTTATTATTATGAAGAGCATTAATCTCTTGTTGCATTGCCTGCATCCAATGAACGGATTGAGCAGCCGTCTTGAAACCTTTAGGATCAGAGGCCGCAAACAACGCCGTATAGAGAGGGGTGATATTAGTAAAAGCCAAATCAGCCCTATGTTTGGGCTTGAAGATACCTGCTTTTGCACGTGTAGTCATTGGGTGAGATGGAGCAAGGGGTGGAACACGAGTAGCCATGGGGATTGGGGAAGATGGCTCATCAGAAGGCGACAAAGTGCTTTGTGAGGCCGGTGAAGTGGGTTCACTAGTGGGTAGAGGTGTTGGCGAAGTTGGTTCATTAGGTGGAGGCATAGCATCATCACAGTAGCCGCATCCAAGCGAAGGTGAAGGGGGTGCTGATTTCGAGACAATTGGGGGAGTCGTTCTGGGTGAAATCAATGGGAAATCAGTCATGAAGGAGCCCAAAGGTAAGTTGTTGAAATCAGTTGTGGAGTTTGTGCCGCCAAAAGGATACGTGGACTCGTCAAAACGAGCATGACGGGTAATGTATATACGAGACGTAGTCGGATCTAGACACCGATAGCCTTTTATATTGTGATGAGTATCCCATAAAGACACACGGTAGGCTACGAGGAGTGAGTTTGTCGGTGGCATAGTTCCAAAGATATGGAAACACACGACATGCAAATGTACGAAAGTTTCCATACGTCGGTTGTCTAGAAAAAAGAACTTCAAAAGGAGATTTGCCATCTAATATCGGAGTGGGAAGCCGGTTAATAATATAAATAGCCGAGCTAAAAGCATCTACCCAATAAGCTGGCGGAACATGACCATTAAAAAGCATAGCCAATCGTGTTTCAACAACATGTCGATGCTTCCGCTCAACCCAACGTTTTTGTTGAGGGGTGTATAGACAAGATAAGCGGTGGAGCGTGCCATTTTCTTGAAGTAGGTGACGAACATAGTGATTGACAAACTCGGTGCCCCTGTCACTTTGAAAAATTTTGATTTTTCTGGAGAATTGTGTTTGTACAAATTTCATGAATTTTGAGAAGATAACATGGAATTCAGATTTCGTTTTTAACGGATATAACCAACTAAAACGGGAATAATCATCCACAAATAAAGCATAATATCGATAGCCATCAACAGATAAAACCGGGGATGGCCCCCATTAATCACAATGAACCAAGTCAAGTGGGTATAAAGCCTGTTTTTCATTAACCTCAAAAGATAATCGTTGTGCCTTAGACATTTGACAACACGAACACAAAAGAGGTTTAGGTAGTAAAGAAGTGACAGATAACCTCCCCATTTTATTTAAAAGCAAAATAGTATCAAGAGCCACATGACCCAACCGTAAATGTCATAACTCAAATGAAGCCTTTAAGGATGAAGCAGCAACAAGGGCTTGAGGACAAGAATGGAGCACATATAAACTGCTTTCACATCTGCCTTGGGGACAAGAATGGAGCACATATAAACTGCTTTCACATCTGCCTTGGGCTAGGACTTGTCTCGTGGAGCGGTCCTGAATATAGAAATTAGGATGAGAAAATAACACATCCAAATGATTATCAACGGTCAATTTACAAACATAAAGTAAGTTTTTGGTAAGGCGTGGGACAACCAACACGTCATTCAAACGAAATTGATTGTGAACCATAGTTTGACCAATATGGGAAACAAGAAGCGAATTACCATTCCCAAAAGTGACATTGGCAGGAGACGGTTGTGTAGTACCCGGAGTGACCGTATCCGAGGATGATGTCATATGGTCAGTAGCCCCAGAATCAACATACCAATATGGGTGTGAAGGAGCAATAGTGCATTAAGCATGAAAAGCATTTGCAATATCGATACCGGGTGTAGTAGTTTTAGCAGCAAAACTTGAAAGTTGAGGGCAAACATTGGCATAGTGACCATCAGTACGACATAGTTGACAGTGGGCAGGTCGCCTACCACGTCCCCAACCACCATTGGAACCGCTACGTGAAGGCCGGAAGTTGGTGCGAGATTTATTTAAGGGGGTAGTGGAGGGGCGAACCGCAGAGAAAGCAGCAACGGAATGGGTGGAACCATGCAGTGATTTCAAGAACAACTCGTGACTCTCGACTTGAGCCAAGAGGTCACGAAAGGAAGGCGCCGGTCGAGTGGTTCTCACAGCAGTTGAAAAAGTTTCAAACGAGAGTCCTAAGCCGCACAGGAACCAATGTAACTTGTCCGAGTCATCAACGGGATGTCCTATGGCCGCCAATTGATCACAAAACCCCTTAAATTTACGGGCAAATTCAGCAACAGTAGACACACCTTTCACCGATTGACGAAGTTGGTCACGCAAGTTCTGGATCCTTTCAACAGAAGAGTTGTTGTAAGCAGTCTCAAGCGCCAGCCAGATGAGGCGAGCAAACGGAAGGCCTACAATCTCAGCAACTGCCTCCTCAGAGAGGGAGGCATGAAGGATAATGATTGCTCGTTGATCATCAATTTTCCAAGTGGTATAGAGAGGATTAGGGCTGGACTTGCCGTCAGTTAGAACTTCAGGAGAAGGAGCGACTACAGAACCTTCAATGTGAGGAAGAAGGTTCTGATAAGCAAACAGGGATAGCATCTGATTTTTCCAGAAGGTAGTTTGAAGGAGATAACTTGATGGTGATCATATGAAGGAGGGTATTCATGGGGAGGGTATGATCTACGGAGGATGAAGACATAGTCACCGGAAAAAAGAGAAGAAGAAAGAGATTTAGGGGAAAGAGGAAGCGAAATAGGTGGAAAAACAAAGGTCACAGGAACTGTCTGATACCATGTGTTAATAGGTAATTGAAAAACCCCTGACCCAATACGTGGGCATCGGAGCAATATATATATTAAAGAAATTTACAATTTGCTATACAAAGAAATAAAGAATTGCAACAAGGGACAGACAATAATAAATGAAAAATAATCAATTTATATTAACAATCACTCATCATTTAATGACAATAATGCAATACGAATAAACAAATTTGAGACCCCTGGGCTAGCTACCAGCTAGCATATTAGTCCATAGATGTGTGGGAATGGATTTGTCAGTGCTAGTAGAAAGGATGCCACAAGATCTTTATAGATGGCTGTGAATCATGCTGGATACTAAATGTCTTTCTATGTTCGCGTCCCGTGTACCAAAATTCAGAGAAATCTGTTGTTTGCACCTGATCACCTTTACTTTTCTTAGGAACGAGCACAGCTCCAACATAACTCTTAATTGCAAGTGGATTCCGATACGTTTCTTCTAATGAAAAAGAAATGATGTTGTATGATGAAGTTGACCACGTGATGTGCTTCAATGAATTAAAGGAGACATATCCTATGTATGTTGTTGTTTTGATATATTCAGGCTCCAGTGCTTCATTAGACTCCTGCCAAAAGTCGAATCGAGAATCTTCTCCGTCTACGTCTCGCTTGATTATTATAGTAATTCTGGGACATTCGATGTCGGTGACTATGCATACTAAGAACCCACAAAAGTCATTATACCAACCATCTGGAAGATGCAGTTCACATGTTTTTCCCCCAACTACAAACCCCTTTGGAATAATCTGATTTTGTAAAAGACATTTCCCTGATAAAACGACGCTGATAAAGTGATCCATAACAGCGTTTCCCTGCCATGGAAAAAAGATTCGGTTACTCGTATGTTTGGTGTTATATAATAAAGATTGAAATTTGAAAGGTTCATAATTAAAGCCTAACCCGGAGCATGGAGTCTAGTAATATGTCACCACCAAGTGTCTTATCCCAGTACTGAAGTGAGACCTTCCACAACCATTTACAGTTTGAAATATCTCCAAAGCTTTCCAGTGAGCTACAACCATTCGCTATAACAACAGCTATACTTGATGGGAGCCCTGACAATTCCACAAGATTGAAGCAGGCTGCCAGGTTTAGCCATTTGAGCCGAGGAAGTTTCAAGAGACTAAAATTCAATCTTGAAAAATTATTTGCTGCTAAACTGAGTTCTTGTAAGTTGGGTAACTCCCAAACACAAGAGCCAATGTATTCATCTCCTAATTCGCACTGGCCGAGATCCAACTCTCTTAAGCTTCTATACAGAAACCGTAACCCTATGTTGTTGGGAAGTAAACAAGGCTCCTCTAAGCAACATTGTAAACCACCAAGATTGCTGCAACCACACGTCCAACAAGTAACACAAGAGTTTGTAAAAGTTTTTTTATAGGATGCAACCTCTTTCCCACTATTATCATCCATATTTTGTTGTTGGGTGTCTGAAATCTTAAATAGTAGTGTCGGGCAAGCAACGAATGTAAGGGTCTCCAGCTTATTCAGTCGAGTAATGGGCGGGAACTTCTTAAGACAGTAACCACCCCTTATACACAAGAGAACAAGCCTTTCCAAGCGTGCAATAGATGGATGAACCTCTTCTAAACAATCACATCTGTAAATCGTGAACGTTTCAAGATTTGGAAGCCCATCAAAATCTGGTGTGACGACTAGCTTTTCAAAACCATATAGCTCCATGTTTCTCAAATTTGGCAGAAACTGTTGTATATGTTGGCAATATATTAGTATTTAGTAGAAGAAATCCCTATCGATTAAAGATATACATGGAATTGAAGATATTTCTAATAATAGGGGATGCATATAGGAAAGCAGAAGAAAATTGTATATGTGTAAAGACAGGATATCTAGATGGAGGATGAGCCTTTTATATAGATGCCATGTATTACAATGACCATTGACCAAAATGTGTCAATATCATATTAAACAAGTTATTATTTAAAGAGTTTATAATTATTAATCATAATTTGTCTTATAACATTTATCATTATAAAACCAATAGATATGAAACGCTCGAAGACGTTCAGGTTACGGTTTAGAGCAATCCAGTCTCATACGGGACGTTGAACTAGATACATAATTGGGTTTTATTGTAATATGTAAAATATAACCATATAATGTGGTTTCATGTTCAGAAAAAAAAATATAATAAAACATCCATTTGATTCAACAGGAGAAGATTGAACCGAGTACCTGTTTTTGAAAAGACGATAGAACTGTAAACCAAATAAGTACTCAGTTTAATAAAAATAAAACCAAGAACCAAGAAAAAACTAGCCAACTTAATGTGCCTTAGAGTAAAGTTTGCACATGTCGTATTCGTTTCACCAAATTGACCTGTAAGTGTTAGTTACCTCACCACTTTCACTTTGTATGTTATCACCACAGACTTTGTGATAAAATTTTGACTAGTTATTAACGAAATATTCAAGAAATAGTATAATCGTCTTGATAGCCTGTCAATTTATTATTGCTAAAATACAATAAAATCTAACTGTATGATATATCTTCTATGTATATGTGTGGTTCTTGATGGTTCTATTTCAAATTTTAGCCACTTGTGTTAAAAGGATAGGAAGCAACTTGGACCTGAGGTGGTTATTGTTAAGTGGTTAATCTAGACTTGGTCACTGTGGTGGTTAGTTAATTAACAAATGACAGATATTTAACCATCAAACGGTAGTTAGTAACCATTTATAGCTGTATACATATCATGGATGATGAATAACAGATTACCTTTCAAGTCCTCTTAATACATCCCTTTCTCTTTACATAAAATTTCCTGTGATTATTGCTCTTTAAGCCTCTGCACAAGTTTTTAAGGTTCTGGGAAATCACCAGTCCATCCGAATTTGGGCCCACATGATCCAACTTGCTCTTATTTGGGTTGACCGAAATAGGCATTTCAAACTTGGATTGGGGTAATTTTGAAAATCGGATTACCAAAAAATCAATTCAGCAGTTCAAATCATTTAGGTTATACGGATTGAATTATCCAAATAATTGGATATGGACCATTTGAATTGGCTTATCCCATAATTTTATAACTTATAAGGAGTATATTTCTATACTATGGCATGCCTTTCGGAAAGGGCCAGATGACCAGATCCAAAATTGATAAAATGGAACCAAACCATTAAACTGGTTCCTTATTCGGTTCTACTCAAAAACAGAACCAAACCTGAATAAAAAATGGATTGAAAAAGTTATCTACCCTACACATTCACTTTTAACGAGTCTCATGTTTGTTATTCATGTTTTTTGAAATTTACAATTCACAAATCACGTTTAGCCCTAACAATTGTCTCTTTCTTGAGAAAACTGATTTCATATATAACAATTAGTTGTATATGAAGATGAAAACTAAACTAAGTTAAACAAGCACAAAGAACATTAATGAAATAGAGGCTCAATCCGCTTTGATGTGTTGGCTAGTTATAGAAAATTCCAATCTACTTATGTAATGGCGTGATATGAGATAACGGTGTGCTCATATTCATATAGCTACTTAACTTAAACTATTTAGTTTTCATGTTGCTTCCATGAAATATCTAATTCGAGATATATAAAAAAAAATACCTTATAACCCTCCCAAAGATGAATTTGCTTCACGCTAGTCAATAACAGAGAACACAGCTCCCTGGGTGGAAAATTTTCTGGCAATGTTTGTGTAGTCTCTACACAAGCTTCAGTTTGGAACTCAATGGACCGAAGTTTCTTCAGGCAAGCAAGAACGTGAACAAAAAGTTGTGATTCCTCATCCGTAGCATCCACAAATTTTATTGCTTCAATCTTGTCAAGTGTCTTCAAAAGAGGAATAAGATAGTGTCAGGGTTGCAATGTTGCATTAAGCGTGCTTCTTTATACATAGGTATGAATATCTAAACATGAAAAAGCTATATACCGTTTTGCATCCATAGCAAGTATTCGGAGAACATCATCCTTCTTCCATATTCTACTATGCTTTTCAGGATTATTAGGGTGTTCCCCTCTAACAATAGAATGTCCCATTTCTTGCACCAGATCATGCATATCAAACACTCCATCCGAAATAGTTATGAGAGCCTTTTGTATCAACACTTTAACTCCTATAACAGGATGAAAACCACAAGCATTAAGCCTCTTCATTGACCTAACTATACGTTCCCTCCTGTAAAAACATGCAATATCTAGGAACAACTCTTTCTCAAGTGGTTTAAGTCCATCAAAGCTGATTTTTAGCTTTTCCACAATATCAGTATCTGGGATCTCTTTCAGTCTCTCTAATGCACTCTTCCACTCATGGATGTCTTTGTCGCATAGAAAAGAACCCAAAATTGTAAGTGCTAATGGAAGCCCACCAGCATAAGAGACTACCTCTTTTGAAAGTTGCTCATAGTCTTCCACAGGTCTGTTATCCTGGGGTGCATGCTTGCAAAGGAGCATAATAGCCTCATCTTCGTTTAACAAGCTAATATCATGTATCACATTTACTCTGTGCGCAGTTAACAAATGTTCATCTCTAGTTGTGATTATGATTCGGCTTCCATCACCGAACCAATCACACGATCCAGCTAATGCTTTCAGTTGGTCAAGGTGATCGACATCATCAAGAACAATGAACACCTTTCTATGACGTAACCTATTTTGTATCATGCGTCTTCCTTCCTCGACTCTCCCTATTCCCTGCACTTTCTTTTGTTTCAAAACACCACAAAGAATTTGTTCTTGCAACTTTGCCAGACCATTCTTACTTGATTCCTCTCGAATGTTTTCAACAAAGCAAGAACCATCAAAGTGGCGATAGATTTCACTATATACAGAAGATGCAAGAGTAGTCTTACCACCACCCCCAACCCCCCATATTCCAATCATCAGCACACCACCTGACCCAATTTGCAACTCTGCTTTCAAACTTTGCGAGCGAGCCACTATTCCAATCAGGTTCTCATTTGCACTTAAAGTTACTACCTGCAATCTATGTGAAATTTCAATTACAATTTGTTCGATGCCCTTCGACTCACGCCTGCACATTGGATATACACAAGGATAATTAAAATATGCTCAGCTTGACAAAGGTGGTAATTTGTTACGTATACTGACTACCGGTTATATTTCACATTCAAGTAGAACTTGTAAAGTCAATATCACAAGTCATTTGTACCAAGTTTCTTAGGACAGAATCAGATTAAACAGCTTAGAATTGCAAAAAGTAGAGCAATATCAGTTTGGTGTTAAGTACATAATTCGAATTAGAATTATTACACAATGAAGCCCATCGTAACCCTAGGACTTGGGTACCAAGTTCATGATATACTAATTCTCATATTTGTCATATAGAAACAGTCTAAAGCTTTAAATGTCAATAGGAGCCAACTAGCATAAGAAACCACATCTAGCGAAAGCATTTCATAATCATCTACAGAATCATATTCCTCATATGCATGCATAACAAAAAGCTTAATAGCTTCATCATGGGACAGTACAGTAATATCCTTGATAATATCTACTTGGTGAGTTCTTAACAAATGTTAATCTTTGGTAGTCGTCATTATTATTTGACTCCCTCTCTGAACTGATCAAGTGAATCTAGTAAAACCGTCTATTCGTCAAGGTTATCAGCATCATCAAGCATAATCAAAACATTTGTAGAAAAAGCTTACATGGTACAAGTATAGATGTCTTGTAGAGCATGCATATCTTAAGTATAAAATGTGCAAAAATAAAAAAGAAAACTACCCGTTGGCGATGTGCTTGGGTTCCCATCCAGAGAGATTACTTGCATCCATAAGTGCTTTTCTCCAAAATTCAACCTTCTCATTGTTCTCAAGCTCATGTTTGGCAAATGCTTCCCCATATTTTCGTTTTTGTTTTCGCACTTCAGAGGGGTCCACGCCATAAAATATGGGGATAATGATTTGCCCTCTCGTATCCTTGCAGTTCATAATATAGGCAAGTTCATCTAAGCACCATGAAGAATCCGAATAATTCTCAGAAAATACAACTACAGCAATCTGAGATTCTTCTATAGCCTTCATAAGAGATGGGCCAATCGACTCCCCCCGAGGAAGTGTTTCGTCGTCCTTGTAAGTGTAGATCCCTTGTTTTTCAAGAGCCGAGTAGAGATGATCCACAAAGGTCTTGCGAGTATCTTCACCTCGAAAGCTAAGAAAAACATCATACTTCCACGACTGAGAAGAAAAAGCTGGAGTAGAAGAGGAAGATGATAAAGATGCCATTGATGAGTTGATTTGTTTATGTGGATTGAGCACCTCATTGAACTGATCAACCATATATATAGAGATATGTGACTTTCCATGAAATTTCCAAAATGCACATCTGACTGGAATAATTAGACAAATGAATGAATACAAAGTTATTATTAAAAAATTACTAGACAAATAAATGAAGACAAAACTATTATTAAAAAAATGTTAGACAAATGAATGAAGCCAAAATCGTTAAATAAAAATATGTTCGGTAACTTGTTTTCACATGGAATGATTAAGAAAAGTTTCTATTCTTTCTAGATGTTCGTCCTATTTAAAAAAGAAAAAAAGATAACACCAAATAAAGTTGATTGTCTGTTGGATGATCTTGATGGGTCATGGAGCGGGTCAGATGGGTAGACAGTTGCTTGTTTGTCCTAGTATTATGGAGATGAGGAGCATTGACCGAATATTATGCATGGCAAAATAGGAAGTGGAGATTATGCATAGGCCAGCTAGCAAGCATTTACTTAGCACGTATATTTGTTTAACAGTTTAATTGTGTAGTCTATAATTTGCTTTATAAGGGTAATCAGTTTTCTTCTTGAAAGTAATATAGCAATGAGAAAACCCCAATAACTTGTCCATATAACACTACAAGAAACCGGACCTATAGGGACGACAAATGTCGTCTCTATAGGTTCTAAAAGTCGTCCCTATAGGTGTCCGAGACGACATATCGTCCCTATAGCTCTCGTCACCATAGCCCCGTCGCAATAGATCTTTTTTTCCGTCGCTATAAATACCGTCGCAATAGGTAGCCTTTAGAGACGACATGTCGTCCTTTTTTTGTTCGTCGCTAAGATGCTAGTCTCCATAGATAAATCTATAGAGACGACATGTCGTCTCTATAGGTGCGTCTATAAGACAACAAGTCGTCTCCATAGATAAAGCTATAAAGACAGCATGTCGCCTCCATAGATGGAGATATCTAGTTAATACGTTTCATCCTAAGCAATAAGCTTCGCAATTGCACCTACTAAAAATACCTGTTCACACACCAAAAAAGAGCAATTTGAAACAATAGTTGTCATGCCCTTTGATTCACGAAGCTTATTTTGGGTATGAGAATGCAAGATTGTAGGGCGTCTTTCAGGCTTGCTCTCATCATCCACCAAATCCAATCCCACCACCTTTATAAGATTATTAAAACATTACATACAAATTTTTATGAAATAAATCAAATTCAAATTATGTAATGTGTACAATTTAATTGGTACCTGTTTCAAGAAAACATGCAACTGGGGATGTGAATCTTGATCGATTAAAACATTATCTAAAATTGTCTGAAATGATGTCAAAATTCCCATTTCTTTGTATATGTTGTAAAGCCGGGGTAGCTGAACAACACAAGTATGCACATAAATTATAATGTTAGTTGATATTAAAGTATAAACATTTGGTGTCTTTTAAAGTATTGTAGTAAGAGATCACCTGAATCAACCAGACAACATTCTCACTGTATAATTCATTGTTTACAATCCAACTAGCTAAATTGTCCCATTCACTTTGCTTTCTTCCATATATAGATATTCTGTATTCAGCCATCTGTCAAAAGGCAAAAGCTTTAAGTGTAAGTGTAAGTGTCATGCATGAATCAAAACAGATAAAAGGAATAAATAAATAACATGGATTTCAAAACTCACTTGTCCCATTCACTTTGCTTTCTTCCATATATAGATATTTACTCGCTTCAAGATCTGCAAACACTTGGCTTGTTACCTCAGCAAGGAAACGACCTGAAAAAGTAGTGAAACTTACCCTGAATAAGATTGTCCTGTTTCAAGAAAATCTCCCGAAGCCTACTTTGACCACAGGGGTTGTATTTCAGATTGAATTTATCAAAATGATGAAATGTGCTCTTGTCTGCATGCACATCTAATTGATCAACATTCAGGTCATATCTACATTTAAGACTTATGATCAGAAAAAAAAAACATTCACACAAGAAGATATAATTGTTCTACAGATAGTAAAGTTACCCTGTTAAATCCAAGCTCTCAAAAACCTCTTTTAAGGTCAGATATGTCCCATCACAAAATATTACAACCTGAAACAGAAAAAAAGAAACTTTGATTCATGCAAAAGAGAAACACATTTTTAAATGATCAAGAAATAGATATGAAGCATTACCTCATCTGGTTTCCTTCTGAACTTGGACTTAATGAACCTCAACAGATGCTTTTGATTCATGCTATCTTACAATCTTTATCTGCATAAACATGAACCACGCCATCTTCCATTTGGAAATAATGCTGCAAGCATTTTAATATCAAGTCAAGATTCAAGAAAATAAGCATCAAGAACAAACTTGTGTCAGAAACTTCAAACCTACATCATATTTTGTCTCAGGGGTATACTCAAAAAAGGATTTGGATTACGCTTTGGAGAACTAGGATCAGATATAACTTGTTTCTCCCATGGAGCAATGCTTTCTCTGAACACATAGCTCTTTCGCATCTCAAGACAACCTTGTAATGCTCTATAACCTTTGTTTCATCAGAAGATGGTGTCTCTGCAATAAGAGTTGGAAAGAAATAAGATTATTCAATTTTCAAATACTTGTGTGTGTATGTGTTTTCCTGCATAGATGAAATTACAAACAAAAAGAAAAAGAGATGATTACCAAATGGGTTGATTCTCAGCCTTACAAAGGTCTCGTGCTCTGGTTCTTTCCTAAGAATATCAGCAGCTACAGGATCTGGTTGAACACCATGCAGGTCTCCAGATACACTATGCTCTCCATTTGCATTATTATGTTCTGGTAAGCTCCCATGACCCTGTTTGGTAGATGCCAAACAAATGTTAAAAAGTGTGTGTTTCAAGATGGAATATCAGGTATCGGTTACAAACACACACGGAGATCTAATAATGTATCAAAAGCTTACAGCATTTCCATTAGTATGAAGGTATGTTGTATGTAGATCAGCATTGTCAGTCATATCAGCATCTTCTTCAGACGAATAGGAAGTAGACAGAGAGAGTAAAAGGGAAGGAATAAGTACCGATTGGAGAGGATACGTGATGATTTGAGCAATGATACCTCCGCCAGCTCCGACAAGGCCATTCACGACGGTGTTCGACATTCCTCTCCGTCAATGATTTCTATGAGAGCTATGAAACCATAGAAAATCACAATTCCAGTTTCAAACACATAATTGCTAACATAAACCCCAATTCCAGTTTCTAACCGAGAATTACTAACCTAGGTCGCCAGAGTGGGGCTTGTAATTGTTAGAATTCGTAATCGGGGGTGAAAAGGAAGCCGGCAGTTGGAATCGTCGGTGTTGAAGCTGATCGTCGGTGGTCTTCGGCAACTAGCATGAGGATCGGTGGAGAGAAGAAGAAGATTTGCCGGTGGTGGGAGGTGAGGAAGTCGTCAGGGGAGAATATTTGACCGATCAATCGAGAGAGACCGATGATTGATTACTTAGCGTGCGTGAATGAAACGAAGGGGCTGTTCCAATTTTGGCCGTAGAGAGCTATGAGGACGACAAGTCGTCACTATAGATATCCCCAAAACGACCTTCCCCCATTATTTCCGTCAAAGGATTTAAAACATGTTATTTTTTATTTTTTGTTATTTATTGGAGTGATATGTCGTCCCCATAGGTGTTTCAAGAACGCGTCAAATTCACTTTCGTTCCCGCCTAACATGTTGAGACGAGAGATCGTCGTTGTAACTTCAAAAGTCAAAAATAATTAGTCAACTCTATGGCAACAACATGTCGTCCCTATAGGGCACTATTGCGACGACATATGTCGTCCCTATAGATATCGTCTCTATAGGTGCTTATTCTTGTAGTGATATTTCCTGGTTGCTGTGTAAATCGCATGAGTCGCTAGTTGCAGGTTTGCAGGTGGGTTTAAAGGAAGGGCTGATTTCCAATCCAATTGTTGAACAACAAGCTTCCTGGGTCAGGAATTTTCTGGGATCGGATTAACTTGTAGAGTAACAAGACCAACAAATAAGCTGCAGCTCATTAAAATATAGCATTTATTGATATGTACATATTATGTGTGATATATGTTTAATGCATAAAAAGCATATATTCTTGAAAAGCTAGCTTAACATTTATCGTTGTCGCATACTCATAACACATGTTCCAAATGTATTAGTATATGTCTATCCTCTCTCCAAATGATAACACCTCCAATTGTTAATACAATGTATATTTCCAATGTGATTGGTATCATAAGTACCCTACTGGACTCTGAAACGTAATACCCCAACTTAACTGATAAAAGTTAATTTAATTTAGGCAACAGATGTTTTATAAAACAACTCTCAATCCAACATAAATTTTACCGTTTTACAAATAATATTAAGATTTAATCATATTTAAACGGTAACTTTCGGTCTCTGTAAATCTAGAGTTCAAAATACAATCTACAGCTCTCGTATGTTTTACTTTTTTTATGGCAATTTGATTTTTATATTGACACTAAGGTGTTGTTTGTTTTGGAAGTGGTTAAATGTCTTTTGTCTTTTTCCATGTTTGCGGAAAAAGACGTGCACTTGAGAAACGTCTAACCACCAGACGGGAAAAGTGCTCAAAAAGTACTTTTGTAGAAAAACAAATGAGGCCTAAGAAAGCATGGAGATAAAATCCATATGTACCTAAAGGAGCTCAGCAATATCAGGATTAACATCAGTGGTTGATTTCACAATCTGCTTGGCTTGGATATACGTATATATTGTATATAACAAATGCTCTTTCTCCAAGCATACATACTCAGCAAACAAATTTCTCTTTTCTTTCATCAGCAACCATTTTTTCAGCTCTTTGTACCAGTAAACATATTCTCATGACATTTCAACAGTCATGTTTCTCAACTTGAAGCCCAAATAAAAACTGTGAGTCCATCTTAGCAACAATTTGATGTATACATCAAATCACTGAACTTGACACACAGTAGATCAATAATTAGCAATGACCATGACATGGAGAAAGCTAATTGGATCTTTTTTCATGTTCTGTGTACAACCTGTAAATTAACCCAATTGGTACAGGGTCATGAGAAGGATGACCGAAGTCTAATTTTCAAGCATGGGAAATTCATGTCTTAACATATAGAGCTGCATATATCATCCGGATGCTGCTACTGTGATCAGTCATCAGTCCTCAATTCCACATACACAAATACCTCGTTCTTTAAATATTTCAAGTCCTAATTTAGAAAGGTTATTGATCTAAATTGACCATCCTATACTAAGCATTATATCTTAAACCACAGGAAAACCACTCCATTAGTGGTTTTCATTCACTAAAAGAACATAAACCTGATCCACCAAGGAAGTTCGGGGTTAGTTATGTTCTTGAATTAATACAGTCACTGCACATGTCAAATGTGCCGTTATGTTGGGACCTAGGAAGTAAAAGACGCTCCTTTTATCTAAAAGAACTAAAAAGAATAACCTGTAAATCAAACACTGCGTTGTTCCTTTTGGCTTTCAGAAGCGAGTTCGTCATTGTCTCCAGATATAACCCCACCCCGTTTCTTAGATTGAAAGTCATCTCCGGTCGCATACCTACTGAAATTAGGGTCCTGGTAACACCGAAATGCAAGGTGAAGAGCAGTAAGAAGCCATTGACAGGAAAGATATTAAAAACCCAACCTGTAAGAACAAAAGGGTTCGATTCGTATTTGGAGGAACGAGGAGTGGGTGATTCCATGAAGGAACAGGTAGAGTAAGTCATAAACGACAATAATCAACCGACCAGAATCGTCCGCTGAGTTGTTATAGCGGGATTATGATTGATCACGAGGAAGGTCCGACGACAACAACGGATGATATACAAATCAACCTGCAATATCGAATCGAATGGGGCGTCTATTTCGGGTAAAACATTGAACCACGTCCCCCAAAAGTGAAAAAACACCCAACCCGGCCGATCATGTGTTGGTGTTGGTCAACGTACATTTGAAAAGGTAGCACGTGTGTTTCACGCGTTGATTCGTATAACTTGATTTTCTCTCTTGTTTTCTCTTGAGTGTTTTTTTTTTTTAAAAAAGTTTCTTCTTATTTGAAAAATCTTTTTATGTTAAAAAATTCATTTTAAACATTTATTATCTACTAACTTTTTAATATTTTTAACTTTATCATATTGATCTCTATATTAATTAATATATTATATTTTATATCCCAATGATATTTAAATATTATATTTTTTATTAGTTAATCAATTAATTTAACAAAAAAATAAAAATTAATATACTTTATAAAAGATTTATATAAATTAAAATCATTTGTCATAATTGTTAAAATTTTAAAATATCAAATACTATAAAACATTTCGGTTACATAACATCTTATTGTTTTAGTAGTTTTATAATCTTTTATAGTTTTGGGAAAAACATCCAATAATGAGAAATTATAAATTATATGAGGGGGTTTAATAAGACATTTAATATAGATAAATAATAAAATATTTAAACTAATTTTTTTTTTAAAAAACATTAACTATTAGAGTATGTATTTACTAAAAACTTTTTATAGAAAAAAAAGTCATTGGATTGGTAAACTATTTTTAAAAGTTAATCCAACAACTTAGTATTCACTAAGTGGTTATTCTAATAGTATTTTATTTATAAATTATGCCATTTGCTTTAATAATGTTTGTTTTACCCTATAATTATATTAAATATTTATAAGATTTATGTTTTTTCACTAATTAGTCAAATAATCAATGTTATATATATATATATATATATATATATATATATATATATAAAAGTTAACCTCTGAAATGCTCTAAAAGAGAACAATTTAAATCTGAAAGAAATATAAATTTAAGTTATTTAACACCAATATTTTTCCCAAAACAACTCCAATTTTCAAAATAAGTAATTAATGTTAGTTATAACTTTTTCATAAGATTTCATTTACTTACTCATAATAATACTAGTTATAACCCGTGAGAATCACGGTTATAAAATTAATTAAATTTTCTTATTAAAAAATTAAAATTATTAATCAATTATTTTAAATAAATTATTACTTAAGAGATATTTTTTAGTTATATAAACTTATAATCGTTGATTTAAATAAATACGTGAAGTTATATCACCTTATAATCTGTATTAATTTTATTTTATTTTTCAATGTAATTTTATTAATTTAATACAATTAGTGTGAGAAAATTTAAAATTTGAAATTTAAAATGAAAAATCAATTATTAATTTAATTTAATTAGAGTGAGAAATTTAAAATTTGAAATTTGAAATTTGAAATCAATAATCAATTATTAATTTAATGTAATTAGAGTGGAAATTTAAAATTTAAAATTTAAAATGGATAATTAATAGATTGACAAGTGGCATGATTATTGATATAAAACATTAATGATGAGTTCTAATTGTATGACACTTGTTAATAGGAGATTAAACATATTGTTTTATTAGAATAGGGAGAAGATTTAGTTATCCTTATTAATTTCTATCTATTAATTACTCATATTCTTGAGAATTATTTATTAATATTTTTTATTTTAATTATTTGAAAACAAATTTGATTATTTCATTCGTTGATTGTAATGAAAAGTGATAAAAATGAATGTATATTCAATATAATAAATATAAAACAAATAAGAAAACCAAAATAAATAATAACAAACTAAAAGTATTAGATCATAAAATTTTTCTTTCTCATCTCACTGACGACTTCAAATCATTTTTATAAATATAAGAGAAATGAGTAGATCTACTACTATTTCAAGTCTTTTGTCTATGTAAAAAGGACAACTTAGTATATTTGCAAAACCTAAACCTTTCAAATCCCCAAATTAAGAAATTCTTTCAAATTATGATTTTTGGCTAACGAAACTTATTCCAATATTTTAGTACTCAACATTTAAACATATTTAGTAGGAACGTTGAATAGGTAGTCCATAGTGGGCCATCCATGTAGAGTTGGCGATCACAATGAGCTATCCAGGTAGAGTTGGCTATCATCTCTCCTAACAAACATGTGGTTGTAAATTATTCATGGTAGTTTAAAGTGAAAGTTTAGATGATGCTTATTAATATAGTAACATGTAGTTTCTTAGACTCTTTTTGTTTATTTTGACACAAGTTTTGTTAAATTTTATTTCAAGTGCCTTTCTATGTAGGACCCCGCTTAAGTAGGCCAGTTTCGTTAAATTTCTTCTATTTTTTTGGTTTTCTATTATTTATGGTTTGTAATTGTAACTATAAAGAAATCCTTGTCTCCTTGACGTTGGAGGTACTCTTGAGAATGTTATATAATATAAATGGAAAATTGTCGGCTAAAACATATTTTTATGAGGGCAAAATTTTAGTTTGCGTAGGATATTGTCATATTTAGCTTTTCCTATTAATGATCTAGCAAACTTGTATATCGGAAAAGCATGTGGTTTCTCAATCTTAGACTTCTTAACGGTTATATATGTAACAGATCACTACAAGGATAGGGAGCTATGCAGACGACACTTATCCCGACGACGCATGTCGTCGCTACAAGTACCCCTATCCCGACGACATGTCGTCGCCATACCTTTTGCAAACTTTGACCAATTTACTTTGACCAGGACATCTGTGCCGACGACAAGTCGTCGCGACAAGTCTGTCGGGAACGACAAAAATGTTCGCGGTATTATGAAATTCTATACCGACAACATGTCGTCGGTATAGGTATAAAAAAAATCTATTTTCCATTTATTTTTATTCCATGTGTTGGAAAAGTAATTAATGTTACATAAAGTCCAAAGCAACTTATCTTTAGATGTATTGTCATGTAGGTGAGAAAAAAGAGAAGAAAAAAAAAACACCCCTTTTGAATTTCTTATATGAAACAATGGTAGTTTAAACTTTAAAGATATGACGAGTGCATTTGTGAGATTTTTAAATAGTAATAGTAAATTTATATAAGTATATTGAAGTTTTGAATGAACATTCTAGACAATATAAACTTATTAATAAAGAAGTCCAAATGATGTTGTAATGTCCAATAATAAGATTTGAAGAAGAAATAATAATAAGATTTGAAGAAGAAATCTGTGTTTTATTGAAATTTCAAATAAAATTTCAATAATTTTCAACAAATTTCTAATTATTTTGATTAAACCAGTCATAATTGAGAAAAGTAACTACTGACAAGAAATAAGCCTCAAAATGAAAAAGAAAAGTAGCAAAAGACTCATAGAAACAAAGATTAATTACCCACTAAACTCAGGAGAAAGTGAGAAACAAGGGAGGGGAAGATACAAATGGAAATGTCACCACCATTTATCATTTTATGACAATGATGCAAAAGAAAAAAATTGAGAGCATGAACTAGAAACTGTTGGTGATTTTATATCATCAATATTATTTAAATGTAATAGGATTAAATTTGTTGACCAAAAATGATCTTGTTGAATATTGAACAAGTTAGGATGGTGTAGGAGTGCACACTTGTTCAAGTTTTTCAATATTCAAAGTACATTGTTATTTAGGGGCGAAGCCCCTAAACGAACGGGGGTCCGGGGGCAGCGCCCCTGAGAGCGGGGTCCCAGGGGCGACAGTGGTGTCAAGGTTCTAAATAACGTAAGGCGTGACTTGGCGGCAATGTCAAGCCTCAAAAATCCAATTTTAGAAAGTTGACCCTTTTTTCCCTGAGATCCGTTTAATCACAGGTTTGGTAGTTTTATGACAGTTTGTAACTGTCTATTGACAGTTTTCAGACAAAAATGATATATTCGTTTTTGGTCATTTTCCTGGTACATCTTGAAGAACTTTTTCACATACATTCTCAGATTTCATTCTCTGAATTTCATCCAATTGAGTGTTCGATCTGTACCATCGAAATACTTCAATTTGATAGTGAATCACGACTTTCAGAGAATCCAAGCAATCTATTCATCCCCTATTTTCTAACAAAAACTCTGCAAATTAACAGTCGAGAGACCTGTGGGAATGGATTTAGTAGTCCCTGTATCGGTAAGGTTCCTATACTATCTTAATAGAAGATTGCAAATCATGTTGGATAGTATATGTAATTCCATCTTTACGTTCATTTTTATTAAATTCAAAAGAAAATGCTAAGCCTTTTGTTGTTGTAGCTGATGACCTTTAGTTTTCCTTGGAACAAGCTCAGCCCCAACGTAACTCTTGCCTGCATACAGCCGATCTGTCACCCATGTCGTTCCATATTTTCCATGTTTCGGTGCTTCACTAGACTCCTGTCAAAGCTCTAATCCGGGACCTTCATCCACCTCCTGCTTGATGATAATATCAATCTTCGGTTGAGGCATATTAAGAACCCGCAATAGTCATTGTACCAATCCTTTGGGAGTACAAGACAAGTGGTTGAGACTAGATAAGCGGTTTTCCTTCTGTTAGGACTTTGATGTTTCAATTGTTCATTAAGTTGTTAGGTTCAACTAATAAAGTTGTAGTTTCATTGGGAAAACATGATTAATAACAGTAACCCAACAGCTTAAATCTTTATTGCACTCCGAAGATGTCTAAACTAATTCAAATCTAGTAACATATTATATCAACTAAGTTAAAACCCGTGGAACCCACATGTGTTAATTTTAAATAGAATTTAAAATTTAATTATGTAATAAAATAATATTTCATTAATTTAGAAACCTTATGAATTGTAATATTGTATTTTTTAATAACTTTTTGATTTGTAGGTATTTAATTACACAGTAAATGGTAAGTATTTAATTACAAATGGAGATTTTTAAAACCCTTACTTTTGGTGCATGATTCTCGTTGAACATATGGAGATGATGACACAACCACAAAGGAGCGAGTGGGAAGAAAAAACGTTTGTTGGCTAAAACGCAACTTTTGCCATTATAACTTACCATCCCAATAAATCTTCAAGTCCACTGTCTCGATCAGTCGTCATTGTCATTGTAGGATTTTTACTCCTTCATCGTTCACGGTGTTAATTTCGTGAGATTAATAGAAATTGTTGCTGTCTTCGTCAGTTTTTTTCAAAACTTTACCTTGATTCACTGTGTCATGTGTTTCTTTTTTAGGCTTACTGGCCATAACCTTGAATTTTGTGCAATGGTGGTGTCAAAGTTCTAAATAACGTAAGGCGTGACTTGGCGGCAATGCCAAGCCTCAAGCTTTTTCGAGCGTTGGCGAGTCACGACGTTTGTAAGACGTGACTTAAGGCGGAAATCTTCTATATAATTAATATTTTTATATGTATTTTCAACTATTATTCATTTTTATACACATATATGAGTTAAGGCGGCGTTTTAGCAAAGCTTGGCGGCAGGTGCAAGCCTTGGAGCCGTGGCGCGCCATGGCGAGCTTTTTATAACCTTCCGTGGTGTTTTTCTTAGGATATGTTCTTTATTTTTAGTAACTTTGTAAATTTTAAGTATTTAATTACAAATGTAAATACACTTATTTTATAAAAGTCATGACTTTATATAATGCGACATACGTTTGAGTAATTACAAAAAAAAAACCCAAAAATACATCAAAATTGATTTGATACAAAACAAACAAAACATGTCTGTAATGAAATTAACATAAAAAAAATACAATACATAATTATGAATAAATAAATTAATATGATGGATGAAGTGTGATTTGCTAAAAATAATAAAGAAATAAAAGATATATAATCTGACTTTAAGTTGCTAATAGTCATCTTTATCTAATGTTTGGATGGGTTAGGATTTGATGTTTCAAGTGCCCGAAATGAGACAATTTGTCAAATAACATCTACACAAGTTTAATAAAATATAAAAAGTAAGATTAGGTTAAATACTAGCATGTATAATAAATTACACAAGTTATAAAAGTGATTGGAATAAAATTAAATAACTAACCAAATAATGAGTCTCTTGTGCATTTTTGTTCGATAATAGAATTAAAATCAACAAACACAAAACCATTCACCGGACCTGAAAAATCCTCATATTTTTTTACAATAGCTTTCCAATTCAAAGTTATTGACCCGTAGCACTAAAACCATTATTAACAACGCCATGTTGGGTTTTATAATGATATATGTTTGACCTTCCTTTAAAAGATCACCAAATCTGGAAAAAAATTGATTGAAAACACGAGAATGGTATTTTGTACCATGTTAAATCAAAAAAATATATATTTTATTACTTGAAACATATGTAATATTTAGTGGGATATTAAAAAAACAATATAACCAACCTCCTCGTCCATTACGATCATTTCAATTGATAAAACCATGTTATTCTTTATAAAGTTCCACATCTTTACCACCCACACTTTGATATGTGAATCATCATCAATATGTTCAATGTTTTTGAGGTATACTTTATTACCTATATTCATTTTCTGCAAACAATTGAAAGCATATTGAAATTGAAAGTTAAGTATATATTCCATTGTACTTTGTCCCATTTTGATTGACAAAAAAAGACCATTTTACCATTTTTGGTTTGTCTTTTTTACCTAATAACAGTAAATGGTCAATATGAGCCTTACTCAACAAATACTTTTGCCTTGCTTTTCTTTTTGTAAGTTTGTCAATAAAAGACAGAATAACAAAAAAGAAATTAGAGAAAATAGAGAAAGAAATATAAAAATAGAATAAGGTAAAAGTATATTGTTAATTATTATAAGTTGTGCAACCAATAGAAGACTAAAAATGGAATGGATAAAAACTTTTTTAATAAGTGACCATTATACCCCTGGAAACATAAGTATGTTGTTAATCATTATAACTTGTGGTAAATTAAGAAAAGTAAAATAGAACCACGGTTAGGGGGATGAATTTTTTTTTTTTTTGAACTGAAATGTTACGATGTGGTAGTTGAAAGAATACATAATTAGTTTTATAACATTCTTCAATAATTTATAGTAAATAAAAGACCAAAAAACGAAATGGATAGCAATGTACTATTGTAATAACAGGAAAAAATAATTATCATTGTTTGTAATGTAATCAAGAAATAAAGACGCTATTGAAATAACAGAAAAAACAATTACCAAGTTGCCAGTGTACTTTGATTCATGCACAATAAACAGATACATATACAGACAAACAGATACATACTGGTCCACGTGAAGGATTTTTTTTCTTAAATAACGCAACAGTAAATTAGGATCTTCTAAATTATTAATAATACAAGAAAGTAGGACGGTTGGAAAGTACATTGGTGTAATATTGAAAACATGCAAAAAAACATTGGTTATATAAAACAATATGAACAAAGTAGATGTTATTTTAATAAGAATTAGGAAAATATTTTAGAGATGTAAACCGTGTATACAAAGAGATAGAGAACTTAAAACTGACAAATATGATTATATAGAACCTTATGACTTATTGAACAAAATAGATGTCAACACTTCTGTAAAAGCAAATGTTGATTTAATTGCAGAAAAAGATACCGATAATGCAGATGAACTGATAGAACCAAAAATATGAACAAAATACAAAATGATAGAGTAAATAAAAACTAACCTCCAATAACCTTGATGTTATGTTATTTGTTGTTCACGATGAAGGGAAGGGCCGGAGATAAATTTTTCTAGAGACGTAAACTGTGTACTCAAAGAAAATGACAACTTAAATTTATAAGTGATATATTTTTAATGGATATATCCATATAAAAGGTAATGATTAAGGAATTCAATAATTAAATTCCTGATTGTATGGTATAAATATCTGTGTAATTGTCACACCCCCAAACCTGAACGGCGGAAACGTTCGGGGGCGGAGGACGTCATGTACAGTATCATAACAATTGAATAGTAAAGAAAGTACACACCACCATAATATAAATATATTTGAAAAGTTTACATGATTGTATGTGTAACATGTTTAAATATCAAATACAATATGGTGATCCAAAATATGTTACTAACGCCAGCGCGTTAGTCCTCAAAAGTAGTTGCTACCTGATTTAGTGTTTTCCTGAGAATACAAGTTATTTCAAAGAAAAAGTGTCAACAATAAAGTTGGTGAGTTCATAAGTAGTGTTTTGATAAAATGTATGCCATTCGAAAGTTCGTGTATGTTTTCCAGAAAATCCGATATTTTCTAACAAATGTATGAAATGAGTATGAAAGATCGTTGTATAAACTGTATGTATTTGAACCAGGAAAATCCTATATTTTCCTAAATGAGATGCAGTCTTAAATGTCCAAGACCGTAACCTGTAAGCAAATATGACATGCTCAAAAGATGATGTATAGTCTTATTATAAAACAAAACTACAAGAAGATTTGTATTTGAATGTGAAAAGAACTGTATTTGTTACTTTTCCCCATTAAAACGTAATACCATAATAATTGTCTATCCAGTGAGTTTTTATAACCGTACTATCATAGTTTGCCTGTAGCGACGTTCTTCAGGCGTCGAAATGAGATGACACTTGTCACCCCGGGGACTGTAGCTAGCAGTCAGGGCGCAGGATCATTAGTCTCGTATAGATCTATACACACTTGTCACGTTCTTCGGACGGGAGATTCTGGTTATAAACAGGACTTCTAGTGGTACCTTAATAGGTATATTGAAGATGAATGCCTCACGAATTCTCAATTAAGTCCCGTATTAAAATGTATATGTTTGTTTTTGAAATGATTATCCTTTTTCACAATGTTAACAAAGGCATAATAAAAGGTGGATGTTCTTGTATGTATAAAAGATGTCATAACGAAAGTGGTTACCCTTTATATGATGCTAACGTATAAATAGAGCTTATGATATTTATACTTATGTTTTATCCTGTGAGGGTAAAGTAAGGTAAGATGTTTTGTATGTTAGACATGATCCATATGATAGTTATTAAAAACAAATCTGAAATGTATAATGAAAGATAGATGTTTTCACACAAGGTTGACCGTGTGTTTACTTGTATTCCCCCCCGTAAAGTGTTCAAAAGCATTTAAAATCAGTTAAAAGCGTAGAAATGGGGGTATGAACTCACCTGATAGAAGTGGTGAGTTGAAGAAGGCGAGACTAAACTCGGGCAGTACTTCGACTGGAAAGAAGCAAGTTCCTCGGGAACTACGGGACTTCGAGCCTTACGTCGTGTGCTAGGGTTGTTTTCGGGGCTTCGGGGTGGTCTCGGGATGCTTAACACAGAGTAGAAGTGGGAGAGAGGATGGGGTTGAGCAACCAAAGTCGGAAGGCTTAGATTTCTATATATAGCCACCATTTGGACTCTCACGTCGTGAGTTTTGCATAACTCACGTCGTGAGTTTGGTCCCGAATCGTCATGGCATGCGTCACTCGTCAACTTGCTCTGGAAGGGTCATTCAGACTGTTCACGTCGTGAACTTTAGTGTTCACGTCGTGAACACTGACAAATTCTGACACAGCGTCGAAAATCGTGCCTCAAACTTCAGAAATTCATATCTTTCGTATACGAGCTCCGTTTTCGATGTTCTTTATATCCACGCGTAGGTGAGATTATGCTCTAAAACTCTCGTTTAGACTTCGTTGGCTAATTTTGACTTTATTTTTAATATTACATTTTTAACAGGCCAGGACAGGAAAAGTCCGTTAAAAATCCATAACTTCTTCATTTGATGTCCGTTTTCGTCAGACTTTTTACCGTTGTAATACCATTGATGAGATCTTCGATTCTTGTTTAGGTCATGTTGGCAAAAAGTCGCTCGATCTCTAATTCGAGTTTTTAGCTGTCTACTGCTATGTCCGAAACTTCGAAAAATCATAACTTCCTCATATGAAGTCAGATTTGGGCGTTCTTTTTATGTATGTTTACGGTTTAATGATATATACGACTTTCATTTAGATACCTAAGGCTAAAAAGTATTTTATCGGAATTTCGCATTTTACGCTTAACAGTGTTTTGTCGGTTTTGTTGCGGATCTTCGATTGGTCATAACTTCTTCGTTATAACTCGGATTTTAGTGTTTTTTATATTTTTGGAAACCTAGATATGATCTCTATCACTTCATTTATCCCAATTAAGGTTATTGAACAATTTATTTTTGACCTAAATTTTGCTGGTGTTACAGTAATCCCTATAATTGTGTTAGAGTAAGTTGGAAAATTGACAAATTAACAAAAATATTGATATTAGATGCCGATTTCAAATGGATTTGAATTTTTAATTACGGTTGGGGGTTTCAATAGTTCAATGATTTTTATATTCACCATGTTCTCTAATAATTATGTTATTAAAACCCTATGAGCAAATCCACATAAAGAATTAAAGATTCATTCTAATATGTGATTACAACCTTAAGATCTATAAACATAAATAAATAAAAATAGAAAATAAAACACAACCATAAGTTGTACATAGAATCTTTTTGGTACAACCATAAGCTGCTCTTCGTACATCCCAACTTGAATGACACAGAAACATAAGTAAAATAGGTAATAATGATTCTCAGCATTAATAAAAAAATAATCAACATGACTAAATGTTGCAGAAATAAATAAATAAATAAATAACCTGTGAGCATGATCCATAAAGAGTGTCTGAAGTAACTCAATCGATCTTTCACAGTCCTCCACCGATAGTTTCGAAACCTGAACATCAATCACATTAGATAAAAAGTAAAAACTACAACAAATGGGCATCTATTAATTATAAATAAAAGTTATCATAGCTACAGGGACAACTGAAGGTTGTGAAATCAAAGACAAGACCTTTTCCTTTGACACAATTTCATCTTCAGGAAAAAAAAATCAAAATTAGTATTTTGAACAACCACTTTTAGCTATCAGTCGATATAAGAAAAAAATAGAAAATAGGTTAAGAGTACAACTAATAATAGAAATCAACACCTGCTTTTTATATCAGAGGCTGTGATTTTCATCACAATGAGTAACGCATAAATGCCATCCAATTGTTGTGCTTTTATATCAGAAGCTATGATTTTCATCACAATGAGTAACACATAAATGCCATCCAATCGTTGTGCTGCTTTGGTAAAACCAGTTTTTACCAGCTGTATAAAAGGCACAAGCAAAAAAGATATTTGGTAGCAAGCATCACAAAAACATCAGCCACATGAAAACATTCGTGAAAAATATATTCAGATATCAACATTCAACACTACTTAGTAAACTTAGTTTGCTTACAGGCAAAACTGCATCACATTTTAACATATGACCCTTAGGCATCGAAGATAACCACTTCTTAGTGCTTACTTCTCCTTAAGACCTGATGCAATAAATGAAACAACGTGTGGCCTAATAGCATCTGTAGATCTTGCAATCCAAGAAGCTAAGGCAGTCAAACATGCAAGCTTTACCTCCTCATTTACAGTTACTCACCAGAAAGTGCACTATGAAAAAATTCACATTTGCAGCCTGTTGAATTTTCTTAAACAAAATTAGAAAAGTCTTAACACGACTTTCACTTGGGCATTGTATCAAACAGTTGGGGTGTAAACTGGAAGTAAAAAAAACAATAAATTACCAGCACTGCATCTCCAAGCACAAGACCATTATGCTCACCATTTCGCAATGGATCGTCTCTCCTCAAACCCAGTGAATCAACCACAAAAAAAAATAGAAAATAAACCCATATAAACCAAGAAAAGTACAAAATTATACAGAAAGAAAATAAACCCATAGGCGAATTTCATTTCAAAAGTTTGTACAAAGAAAACACTTGCAACAGAAAGAATGATTGAGATGAATATTGTGGCCTGATTCAGCTGATGTTTTTAAAATTACTCCATTTCTGTAATTAGCGATGTTTTTTGTGTACATGAGAAATTAGCTCATCATTTTTCCCAGAAATTAGGTCGCAATTCAACTAAAGCCCTAGTATACCGGATTAAGTCGGTGGAGGTTTCACCATTTAGGATAAAACCTTCAAAATGACGGTTGCAAAGAATCGATGGTTAAGGTCGTTGGAAGCAGGAGAAAAAGAGCAGAAGAAAATGATTGATATTGAAGATTAGGAGAAAACGTAACCTGCTGAATTCATTTGGAAGAGTTTGAATTTTGATTTTGATTTTATGGAGAAGAAGAAACATCGGCGAAGGATCAGAGGTAAATTGAAGGGAGAATTAAGAAGAATGTGAAGATGAAGCGAACCATGGAGTTTATCGTAACATAAGGATAAGGGAAATATTGGTATTTCACTTTAAAAATTGGAGCGGGAAAAAATGATTGGGAGGGGCTTAGAGAATGCCATGTGGCAATGAAGCTCTTATTTATTAGGATAAGAGATATTTTCATAGCATATTCCAGAGCTACATGAAATAATGTGCAGGAAGACGAAAATTAGATAATGTTCTGAATTAAAGTTGAGGGAATAAGCAGGTGCTTGGTGCACATTAACTAATATAGATTGTAAAGCTACACTAATGTTGCTCAATAAAACCAATACTCCATGCCACAATAAGCAATTTTACCGATATATCTACAAAATAAATTACAGCATAAATTAGCAGACTTTTTACACAGGATCCATAAGGTTTATATGTTAATCAAAGAAACACTTGATTTATCTTTTAACCCATCCAAAGTTCTTTTTGCAAGCTCTGATACAATTCATTGTAGAACGACAAGCTTCATGGGTTGGAAACTGATTTGCAGGATAACAAGACTGGCCAACAAATAAGGTGCAACTCATTAGAAAGACAATTGAGCTCTTCAACATTGTTTTGGTGAAAGAAGAAAGGCACATAGAAAGAACCATAGCTTCTTCATGTTTTCAACAAGCTTAGGAAAATGTGATGAAGACCTTTAATGTATTCATTGTCTCTTTAATCTTAACTGATATGCATGTCAATGAAAGAGCTGAATAGCCTCATTGTGTGATAATAAACTAGCACCATACATCATGTCTACCTTGTGATTTATAGTTAATGTTAATTTCTAGTAGTGATTAATAAACACTTGGTTTTCGGCCTAGGTAGAGAACCTAAACAGATTTCGGTCCTAACATGATCCAAGGATGGGTTTTCGGCCTTAATGGGCTTTAGGAAATGTGTTTTCAGTCATGGTGGGTTTTAGGATGTTGATTTCGGTCATATGTGTTTCTAAGAAGTTGATTTCGGTTCTATAGTGTTCCAAGGTTCTAACACTTGAAATCCTTTAAGTAATATACCATAGCATGCTCATAGACATATTACTTGAAGTTGTGTTGACTCCTTTGAGTCCTTGATGGCTTGTTGACTTCATTTGTCTTTCAAAGGTTCATTACAACTTGGCTTTCAAAAGTGTATATACATATGAACTTGTATAATCATGCTCTCTTGGTTTTCAAAGTTCCATTACATTAAGTATGTTGTGAATCTACTGATACATGGGTGAAGTTTAGACCTAGTTTGCTCTAGGATTTTTCAGGTTGTCACATCATCCCCCCCCCCCCCCCCCCCGGTTAGAGGGAATTTCGTCCCGAAATTTAAACTTCAAGTGGGAATTCAAGTGTGGGAGAAAAGATGTGGGTGTTTCATTTGATCTTTTTGTTCAGGTCCTCGCTTGGCATGCCAGCGGACTTTGACTGTTGGTGTGTGGCTTTGTTTCGTTCCATTGATTCTCCCCGTTTATGTTATGTTACTGGTTCTTTTACGAAGTGTAGACTCTTATTTACCTCGACTTCATCGAGTGGAATTATTAGTGTCTCGATGGCTGGATATTGTTTCAGATTGTGCGTGGAATATGGGGTGTATGTTACTGACTTCATATGGTTTTTGTGGTTTTCGAAGAGTTCGTGTAGTCTCACAATCTCCTTGTGATGCATTCTTATCTGCCTTCTACTTCATCTGTTACTTTGATCGGTAGGAAGTGTGTGGATGTGGTTTATCTGCCTATGATCGCTCAAACGGTAGTGTGTCCATCAATAGTCCTAGTCCTGGGTAGCTTCGTCCTAAAGTTCATGGTTAGACTCATACCTGGTTCATCTATCGTCACTTTGTGTATACAAGTCGTATATAATTAAGATTGATAAAACGGTCGGATGGGTGACTCTGACTTAAGTCCACAACCAGACAAGGAACAGGAGGTACGGCGGAAACACACATCCTAAGTCCGTAGAATCTTAATTTTATACCGCCCTCGCGTATACACTTTTGTAGTGATCGGTTAACCGTATTTGTCCCTAGCCTCTGTGCTTGAACTTGACTTGATGTACGAGTGGCATTCCCAAAAGGTCTGATGGGAATACTTCGGGAAGGTTACGAAAGGTATGGTACTCCTCGCATGGGTACTTTTGAGCGAGCGACGATTCAGAGGTTTGTGTCGGGTTTGTCGTTATAGATTGAAAGAGTTTCGTTACGAAAGGTATGGTACTTCGGGAAGGGTCTTTTTGTAGCGCATGAAATTAGTATGGTGAGGAACAAACCAATCCATGTCGATCGACGACGTCGGAACTTCTTATTGAAACAGGTGTTAAGTCGATTTGGAAGAAGTGTTTGTTAGAGCGATAGTGTATTCTATGTGTATGTTTTCAATGTTTTCAGTTTTATCTTTGTTATTACTACTGCGAACATTTTGTACCGCATTTAGCGAGTACTAGCAGTACGAGTGCTTTGATAAATATTAACGATATTTTGTAGTATAATCCCTACCAGGTCCCTCTATAATCGCTTGGTGTAAACTAGTCGTATATAATTAAGATTGAGAAGACGGTCGACTGAGTGACTATGTCCACAACCAGACAAGGAACAGGAAATAAGGCGGAATCACGCACTCTAAGTCTGTAGGATTTTAATTATACATGACCCTAATGTTTACACTAAGCCATCATAGCTCACCTGCAAGGATCCGTAGTTTTTATTTGAGTAATGTGATTTGTCCTGATGAGGAAGCATTTTATGAATATGATATAATTGGTACTAGTTTTAGTGTAAATTCGATGCCTAAATACTGTTGTTTGTAAATGTACCGAAAATCCCAGTAGGGTCCCTCGTTGCTTTTTCACGTTCTACTATTAAACTCCTCCCGCTCCTCCATCATTCCTCTCTGTTGGTCAATCTCTCTTGAAATGTCCCGTTTCACCGCATGTATGACATACTGGACTTACTTCAGCATTGGCGGTTTGAGTGGTGGGTTGGGCCGGAGTCCTACAGAAACGGGCAGTGTGCCCATTTTTGTTACACCTATTGCAATGCAACACTCAGCAGACTTCATTATGATGGTAGTTTGCATTTGTTACAGTTTGGGAGTTTTCCAGCATAGGGTTTTGTCGGTGTTGAGGTAGTAGGGTTAGTGGGGGTATGGACTGCCACAATTTGTCTTTTGGTAGGTCCTTGATTCGAACTGTGTCACACCCCCAAACCAGACGGCAAAAACGTCCGGGGGTGGATGACTTCATTTGTAGTATCAAAACACATGCATTATAGTAATCAAAGTACAAACAACCATTGCATTAATATGTATAAGTTTTTACATGTGTTCAATCAATGTATATTGACACCAAAATAGTTATACAAAAGAAGAAGGCATGACTCAAAATAACTCCATCTTCTCAAAAGCTCGGGGAGTACCTGTCTACTGATTCCCTGAGAATACAAGTAATTTGAAAAGAGAGTATCAACATAAAGTTGAGTGAGTGCATAAGTATTTATGTTTGAAAGTATGCTTTCTGTTTCTTTAATATGTAAACTGTTCCAGAAAATCCTATATTTTTTGCTGTATATGAAAAGTAGTTTTGATCTTATAAAACCGTTCTGTTTGTAAACCAATGTTCTGTATTTGTATTCCTTTTGTAAAAACTGTAGCTGTGACTGTGCCTGGTTCCACCAGCTATTATTGTAAACTGTAATGTAATACTGTAAATTGTATCTTGTAAACTAGTACTTTGAAAATGTACTTATGTTTAGTTAATTATACACTAACGTATTGTTAATATCTTTTTAATGAGTTATTATAACCATACTGAGACTAGATGGCCTGAAACAACGCTTTGAAGGCGTTAAAACTGTTGATAACAACTGTCACTTGTAGGCGTGTATGCCTGACTGTAGCTAGCAGTCTAAGTGCGGGGTTGTCAATCCCAATATAGATCTATACACACTTGTTTCGATCCCCGACTGGAGATTCTGGTTATAATGTCACGACTTTAACTATGATGTTTAAATGAATTAAACAACCTGAATCAAATGACTCATAAAAAAGCATATAGACGTTACGTGTATAATATAAGTGAAAACCCAATCATTATGAAATAATGATCGATTGTATACTCCTGAATTAGTATTCTTAAAATGTATATGAAAGATATATACTCTTGATTAGTTTTGAATCAAACTTTTGTTCTTGTAAAATGGTGTACTCTAGTATACTTGAATCGTGAATTAACGTTCTATGAACCGTAAATTATACCTATTATAATTTATATGTACTTTCTGAATTGGTACTAACTGTTCATGAATACAACCCCTTGCTCAACTTGTTACAAAGGGTACTTGAACTGAATGAAATAACTTTTATATTTATATACATATACAAATATATATAAGTAAAATTTAAATGACGTTCGGACAAATAACCGATTCTTATAAGCCCACATCCAAACAAGGAAAAGGAACCAAAGTGAATTATCAGTCCTAAGCCTTTTAAATCTTATATATATATATATATATATATATATATATATATATATATATATATATATATGATTTTTGGGGAAAACATAAGTTTATAAAATCATTTAAGGAATTTAACATTTTGAAATACTTTTTGTGACTTGATATCATTTTAACAAAATTTGAAATTATTTGATTTGATGATAATTGAAATCCATTTTGGTGAAATATTTTGAAATCATTTGTTTGTAACACAAAATCCTTGTGTTAGACTTGTATTCCCCCCCCCCCCCCTTAAAACAGTAAAAACTATGAAAATACGGGGGGGGGGGGGGTATGAACTCACCTTTTGGAGGGTGATTCAAATGATGAATTAATATAGGATGTCTAGACACATGAGTTAAACCCCGTAGCAAAACAAGCCCTATATAGCAATTTGTATAGTATATATGCAACCAATTAGCAAATATAATCATAGGAATGATTGAAAATCGGGGTGATTTGTAAGTATAACTTACAAATTGGAGTGTTAGAAGCTAAAAAGGAAGCTGATATGTGTTCACGGCCAGGAGTTCTTGAGGAATGAAGAACACTTGATGATCTTAAACAGATTCTAAGAAGATTCAAAGGTTTTCAGGTGCTTGTTCTTTGTGTTCTTTGCGTGTTCTTCGTGAAAAATAGATGATATTAACGGGTTTCAATCTAATATAAGAAGATTGAAAGATGTTCTTGAAGTGTTAACAAGATCAAAAAATGATACCTATTAGATCTTGTGAAGAACTAGTAATTATTGCTTGAATATGATGAGAAGGGATGATTATAGCATGTTCTTGAGGAGAGAGGTTGTTCTTCGTGTTCTTGGCTGATGATACTTGAGAGAAAATAGCTTGGAATTGTGTTTGAATGTGTAAAATGTGACGAAAAATCGACTGAACCATATATATATATATATATATATATATATATATATATATATATATATATATATATATATATATATATATATATATATATATATACACGAGGGTTCACGGTCCGAGGGGTTCACGGCCATGAACCTCGTTTGCAGTCCAAGCTGATTACGGCCTAATAAGAATTAAATTCTCTAAGATCGTTTAGATTCGTAACAGATTTAGACAAACACAATAAAAGCAAAGAACACCGGACGAATCAAACAAGAGCTGAATGATTGATATGCTCCACCTCAGAAGAGCTCGATAAAGAACTTCGACTGTAGAGGTGTGCTAGGGTTACAGTACAATGAAAGGAATAATAATTAAGAAGAGTACAGAGAACGATGCATGCATGCATCTTATAAAGTAAACCATAATATCATAAACACGACTGGATAGGCCCAGAACCGTGATAACAATGGACCGAGGTAACAAGCCCAATGACGCAACTCCTAGACTCAACACTCTCCCCTTTACGTCAATTGCGGTGAGAGATCATTTCGGTTGAGTGAGAGTAGATTTCTTCACAGTCTTGAATAGCTTTGGTATGATGGCGAGAAGAGTTTGACGGAAGTCAATATACCACCGAAGCATATCCGAAATTTTTTTCTTATCAGCATCACTGTTTTGCCTACACCTGTGAATGATGTCAAGAATGTGCTCCAGACAAGTAGTGGAGAACAGGTGTTTATCATCAAGAGCAAACAAGCACTTTTGGCCTTCGGCTCTGGTGAACATGACTGTGTGATACTTCGGGTCAATCCTACCCATCTGCATCTTGCTAACATCGTTTGCCTTCCCAATTGGTTTGATTGTAGGATTCTTCCTTAAGGCAGAGGCGATCTCTTGATCCATCTTGGCAACCTCATGAATGTAAGAAACTAACATTTGCTTGATGTGATCGATGATAGGCTCGTACTGTTGTTGATCAGTTAGCAAAATGTTGTTCAGGATGATCCAGTCGTGTGGGTTTAAGTTCGGCAGATCAGCAAGAGAGATCATATGAACCGAATTGTCAGAGCCTCGGGTCACCCTGAACTTCACATTTATAAAATTCCCCGCTGAAGTTGGTTTCAATACCTTGACCGTTGTGATCTTTTGTGCGCTCCAGGTCAAGTATTGTGGTTGAGAGAATGCAAGATAGTAGTCAATTAATTCTCGTTCAACCTTCGGGTCAGGAGAAGGAACAACGGCGATTTGCTCAAAGCAATGAAACACAAATGCCTTTCGGGTGATAGGTATGTCCTTCATACTAGAATCTGAAGCTTCATTAACTTTCGGTTCAGTGGTGACTTTCGGTTGTGAAGAGATTTGAATAGGTTTGCTTGTTGGAGGTTGTGGGGGTTGACCCTGACATGCTTCTCCCCCTTGTTTCGGAGGGACACCAGTCTCCGGAACACCTTCTATACGCCTCAACATGTCAAGAGCAGGTCTCAGCTTCTCTGCCAAGTGTCGTCGGACGGTGAGAGTAAGAACCGAATCATGTGCCTCTAGGAGATTGGACAGAAGAGAGTGCACATCACTAACACACCTTTTGATAATTGCTCTCTCAGACTTGATATCATCAATTTCCTTGGTCGCCTGATTGAGCTTCAAGGACTGAGTCTTAATCTGTGTGGTTTTTAGGGCGAGTTCATCCATGACTTTGTTTTCTAAGGCAAGATCAGCCTGGAGTTTATCAAGACGGGCAGTGACTGATGTTTGAAGCTCGGTGTTGTCAGACTTGATGCTTTGGCGTACTTCTTCAAAATGCTTCTTCTCAGCTTGAAGCGATTTGCTGAGATTCTCAACAGTGGCATTAACAGTTTCGGCGTTCTTTTGAGCAGCCGCGTGAAGAGAATCTAGAAAGAGATTAGCATCAAAAATTAGTTTTTCGACGTTTTCGGTTGCTTTCTTGCATTCGTTTGTGATTCGTCAACAACAATGGTGGCTTTCTGGCAAGAGGAGGTGGAAGCTTCAATGGCTTTGGTAGCTTTGGAAATAAAGGAGTCGTGCTCCTTGACAAAAGTTGCCAACATAGCTTTGATAGCAGTCTCTGAGTAAGTCTCGCTTGGAGTGGAAGATGAAGAGGAAATTAGCTTGTCAAGTTTCTCGTTAAGATCCTTTAAATGTCGTTTCGTTACAGGAGCATCATCATCATCATCGCTCTGAACTCTGTAGGGGCTATAATAGAAGGAATCAAAGTCAACATCCTCCCCACCGAGAACGGTGTCAGATTTGTTTGAGATAGGTGGAGATAGAGATTTAGAGGTAATCAGGGGTTTAGTCCCTAAAGTAGGTGCCCCCGTATCAGATACGTTGACACGAACTTGAGGTTCGGTTGTAGTAGTGGTGGTGGTGGTAATTTCGATGAATAGGGGGGTTGGTATTGGTATAGAAGTTGCAGTTGGAGAAGAGATTGGAGGAGGGCATGGAGCAATTGTGATAGGAACAGAGCGAGTAGGAGAGGAAGGAGGTGAGTTTCGGTTAACCTGATGAGCCGGTGAAGTTGGAGGTGAAGCTCCTCAAAGGAAACTCTCATCTTGAGAATGTTCACTATCGCTTGACTCTCGTTCGGGTTGTTGGTCAGAGGGAACATAGTTTGAATCACTTGAAGACTGAGCCTTTGGCTTGTGCGCCTTCTTCTTGATCTTTCGCTTCTTAGGAGCGGAAGTAGCTGCTTGTTCTGACTTTCGCTTTTTAGGCGTAGCAGCTTTAGGTGATGGTCCTTCCTTCTCGCTTTTTCGTTGATCAACCTTCTTCCCTCGTTTCACTAGTTTATCAGCGGCATCCAACGATCTTTGCATTTCAGGGGTTAGCTTCCTCGGTCCCGTAGGAGGAAGCTTCTTGTATTCACTAATGAGATTGCTTTCCCCAGAGACACTATTGTACATAGTCTCAGGAATTGAACCAATGAACAGAAATTTGGTTGGATCGACGACAATAATCTTTGTCGTGTGAAAACTGGCGATTGAAGACATCAAAGAGTCTGCCATTATAGGAATGTGGAATTTCTCCATTGCCCATTGAGTAACTAAGGTCCAAAACCTGCCACATGAGATTTCAGAATAACAAGAAGATGAGTTTAGGCTTTGTACCAGTTGAGTCCAAAGAATAGACCCATACTCCATGTTGATCCCATAGTAAAGACCATAGAGGAGAGTCATAAATGCTTTTCTTGCTCCGTCAGACCCTGCAACCCTCTCCGATAAGCCCTTGAAAAGAAGAGTAAATAGACCATTCCATTGTGGAGGAAGGCATGACTTCTTGAATTTTGTCACTGTTGTAAGAACTTCGGTGTACCCCATATCGTAAAACATGGTGAAAAGCTGAGTCGTGCTGATCGATTCTGGGTTGATCATGGAGTCGTTGATGATTAGCCTTACCAATGAGCAAAACCTAACCTTTGAAATCAGAGTCTTCTGATCAAAAATCTCAAAGAAAATCCTTTCATTAGCTTTTTCGTATGAAGCCGATGAATAAATTTGAGACAAGAGAGACATCATAACAGATTCAACCTTGGTGAGGGCAATCATGAGTGGTGAATATTTGAGGCATTCAACCACCTGAAGCATGTAAGGATCATACTGAAAAGTAGAGAGTTCGATGATCAGTTTTTGATTCGGCTTGATGGTGAGAAGCGAGGACTGTGCGCTTTGTTCTTGAACAGAGGATGAGTTAGCCATTGTTGAAGCTTAAAGTGAAGAAGATGAACAGTAGAGAGAAATCGATGTTTAATGCTCAAGAGGATTTTATAAGTGGTAAAGAGGTAAAAGTGAGGTGAGAAAACCCTTTATACGATTACCATGAGAGAGAAAAATCCGGAGTGATGATTGCACGATCTTCTGAAGCGACGCCTGAAAAAGTGTGATTTGACAACTGTTACCCCTAAAAGTGTGAATCGTGTCAGGCGGCGTGAGAAAAGGAAACGGTTCAAATTCACGCGCCTTTTAAAGTCTTATCCATTCACCGCCTCTTTAATTTTAAAACTGTTCAAATTCCCTTTGAAATGTGGACTCACCCTTTCGCTTTCATTGGTATTGACTAGCCTTCGCTCCCAAACATAGTCTAACATCATAACGTATTGAACCGAAACTATAGATCTGAGAAATAGCCATTAGTACCATGATTAAGACTTGTGGAAAATCATAAAGATCTTCGTGCTAGAGTGTGCCAAAGAAAAAGAAATAAAACAAAGTATTTGTGGGATATAAGTGATGTCAATTAAGACACAAAATTGCGCATCCCGGGCACGAATCTCTTCCTTCAAAGTCAAGAGAGACTTAGAAGTGCCTGTGTGGTTTCCCGTTAAAATACAATCAAATGCTTATTAAGAAGCATTGAAAGGCATCTTTTCAGTATAAGGTTATTAGGGTGGCTTTCGCTTCAATCAAACTACGGAACTTGATATAAGACTGAAAGTTGGATGAAGTACTTGTGAGACCGGTGTAGCCTATAAAACAAATAGGATTGATCAATTTTCAGTGACTTGGTGATATTGTAGAAATCTCAAAAACAAAAATAAACTGGATCTTTTGGGTAGAAAAGTCTTGGTGTTAGACAATTTCATAAAGATCGCTCAAAAAATAAAAAGAGATTTCTTGGTACCTCCCACTAAAGTGGTTTCGTTAATACTTGGGTGAAAACTAGAACGTGTGATTGTTCACCGTCAATTCATTGTAGGTGTTGGATTTTGGGTTTCTCATAGTATGTGGTGAAACAAAACTATGATCATGAACACAGATGTTGTGTAACCGTAAACCTCAGTGGTAAATTCTGAGAGTCTCAAGGGTTACGTTTATGAACTGAAATGTGATGGATAAAAGTGTGAAGGTGGTTAAAGAACCGAAAGTACCTCTACTATATAGTAAGGACCGAGCAGAAAACTCTTAACTCAATATGAGAAGAGTAAGGTAGCTCATGACTTGAGTGATTTTAGTAGCTTTATTGGGAAGAAACAATTTGTATATATTGAATCAATAAGGCTTCACTTAGAGTCGTCGAGGCTTAGGACAACATGCAGCAACATGCTTCTAGGGACACTTAGCTAGTACAAAGATAAAGAGAGTTATACATGTCCCAACTTCATAATTGGAAGTCGTCCATGAGTCCTTTCAATGTGATATTTTTGGTATTTTTATTTTATTTTGAAAAAGAAAAGAAATAAAACTAAACACAAAATAAAATATTTTTGATCATTTTGATTTTTCTGAAAAATAACAATAAAAACAGAAAAGAAAATATTTTTGGATTTTATGATTGAAAAGAAATAAAAACAGAAAAGAAAATATTTTTGGATTTTATGAAAAGAAATGAAAACCATAAAATGAATTTGAGAAAAGATATACATAGTGTACAAAATATACAACCGAAATTTCACCTTAGAAGTAATGAAGCGAAATGGACCGAGCGTTCGGTTCATTTCGGTTCCCGAAAAATCTGGAACTGAAATAGACCGAGCGTTCGCTCTATTTCGCTTGTCCAATTTTAATGAGGCGAAAGTGGATTCGGTACTGATTCAGCTTCCATCATTCCTAAGCCTTGGAGTATTTTATTAAAACTTGCTTCTGGTAAGGCTTTCGTGAAGATGTCAGGTAATTGATCAGCGGATCGAACAAAGTGGATCTCAACGTTACCATCTTCTACGTGATCCTTGATGAAGTGGTATCTCAGTGCTATATGTTTCGTTTTTGAGTATTGCACTGGGTTGTGACATATCCGAATAGCGCTTTCTGAGTCACAGTAGAGGGGAATTTTCTTCATGTTTAGGTCATAGTCTCTAAGTTGACTTTGTATCCATATGACCTATGAAGTGCAAGACGCTGCGACGATGTATTTAGCTTCGTCCGTAGAAAAAGACATGCACGTTTGTTTCTTGGATTGCCAGCTAACGAGTTTTCCGTCAAGGAATTAACATCTGCCAGTTGTGCTATTTCGGTCTAGACCACATCCTCCAAGATCGGCATCGGAGAATGCTTGAACAAAGAAGCCTGATTTCACAGGGTACCAAAGACCGAGAGACGAGGTTTGCTTCAAATATCTGAAGATATTTTTCACAGCCACCATATGAGGTTCACGTGGATTAGCTTGGAACCTGGCACAATAACAGACAGAAAACATAATATCTGGTCTACTAGCTGTCAGATACATTAGAGACCCTATCATTTGACGATAGAGGGTCATATCAGCAGCTGGTTTCTCCAGAGATGGTGTTAGCTTCGTTTCGAATGCCATTGGAACCTTTATTTTAGAATCTCCCATCATACCGAACTTCGCCAGTAGAGTCTTCGTGTAAGTCTCCTGATTAATGAATATGCCTTCTGGTCCCTATCTTATGTTCAGTCCAAGGAAAGAGTTAATCGGACCCATTGAGCTCATCTCAAATTTAGTCTCCATCAACTTCCGGAAGTCAGCCGTCAAGCTAGGATTCGTAGAACCGAAGATGATGTCATCGACATAGATTTGGACGATCATTAAGTGGTTACCCTCTTTCTTGCGAAAGAAGGTTGGGTCAACCGAACCTTGTTTGAATTTTGACATTTTAAGAAAGCGAGTTAATGTTTCATACCAGGCTCTAGGAGCTTGCTTTAGACCATAAACCGCTTTGTCCAAAATATAGCAATGATCAGGATACTTCTCGTTCACAAAACCCGATGGTTGCTCCACATATACAGTCTCTTCTAGTTCTCCATTCAAGAATGCACACTTGACGTCCATTTGAAAAACTTCAAAATTCTTGTGAGCAGCGTATGCTAGAAAGATCCGAACTGATTCCAACCTTGCTACAGGAGCGAAGGTTTCTTCATAATCTATACCTTCTTCCTAACAATATCTCTTAACCACTAGCCTTGCCTTGTTGCGTATCACGTTCCCTTTTCTGTCTATCTTGTTCCGGAATACCCATTTTAATCCAACCACGGATGCATCCTTTGGTGTCGGAATCAATCTCCGGACTCGGTTTCGCTCAAACTCATTGAGTTCGTCTTGCATAGCCTGTACCAAATCAGAGTGATCAAGTGCAGTGTTTACTGTTTTCGGCTCAATCTTGGAGACAAACGAATTAAACATGCAGAATTCCACTTGAGAGAATAGATCTGTTTGCTTCGCTTTCAGTTGAGAGCGTGTAAGAACTCCCTCAGATGATTCACCAATAACTTGAGTTTTCGGATGATCTTTTGTCCATTTTGTGAGAGGAGGGTAGTTAGGATCATAAGCAGGATCCAATTCGGCATTGACTTCTTCTTCAAATTCTGACTGAATGTCTTCATCATTCGTATTACCATTCTCCCCCTCGAATGATGAAACAATTTCAACGTCAGGTTCAAAATTCTCCCCCTCGATTGGACTTTCATGGTTCATTGTTGGATATGGGTTCTCCCCCTGGAAAGGCAAATCAGGTCGCTTTGATGTAGACGAACCCTCACCCTGGAAAGTGATGCGGTCATGTGGGTTCGCTTGGACCTTGGGGTTCGCTAGTATCTTGAGGTTCACTAGGATCTTAAGGTTCACTTTCTATGGCTTTTGCAGCTTCGTTGATTATCTCCTTCAGGCTGTCAACCTTTTTATTAGCCGCTTTCGCTTCAGAGAGAATTGTATTCTCCGGTTCATCAAAGAGCAACATGTACTCTTCAAACATATTTGATATAGGAGCCGTGGCTTGACCTGTTTTTGGAAAGAACTCCTCCATTGGACTTTCGCTGGATTGAAGTTTCTTCACGTAATTGTCATCAAATGTGACATAATAGGTTTCTTCTATCTTCTTTGATCTTTTATTCAGAACCCTAAATGCCTTGGAGGAAAGAGAGTAGCCAAGAAAAATTCCTTCGTCTGCCTTCACATCGAACTTGCTTCGGTTCTCTTTAGAGTTAAAGATGAAGCACCTGGAACCGAAGACATGGAAGAATTTAACTTTAGGCTTGCGATTATTCAGAATTTCATACGGTTTGACAAAAAATTGCTTATTGAGAAAGGTTCGATTCTGGGTATAGCAAGCGGCAGAAATCGCATCAGCCCAGAAGTACAGAGGTAGAGAAGCGAAGCTGAGCATAGTTCGGGCGGCTTCACACAACGAACGGTTTCGCCTTTCAACTACACCATTTTGTTGTGGAGTATAGGGTGCGAAGAAGTTGTGAGTTACTCCCTTTTCGGCCAGAAATTCTTCAAACTCTTGGTTTTTGAATTCCAACCCGTTGTCACTTCGGACATTTCTAACCACCTTTTGCAGTTGAAGCTCCACTTGCTTTATAAGGTTTTTGAGCTTAGGAGTCGCCTCTGATTTTTGTTTAAGAAAGAAAACCCAGGTGAAACGTGAAAAATCATCAACTATTACAAGAATGTATTTACTACCACCGATACTTTCTATGGCCGATGGACCGCATAGATCGATGTGTAAAAGCTCAAGAGGCTCAATGATCTTTGTATTAACACGTGTGGGATGACTTTTCCGACTTTGCTTTCCCATTTCGCATGCAGCACAGAGATGTTCCTTGTCAAACTTTAGAAGTGGCAGTCCTCGCACATGAACACCAACAACTAGCTTGTTGATGTCTTTGAAGTTAAGGTGCGAGAGTCTTCGATGCCATAGACAACTTTCATCAGAATGAGCTTTCGTTAGAAGACATACATCAGGCTTCCCTAGTATCGGGTTTAGATTTAATGGATACATTTCGCCTTTGCACTGGGACTTGAACAGAACTGTCTTAGTTTTCTTTTCAATGATCTCGGATCCTTCATCATCAAATGAGACCTTCAGGCCAGTCCCTACAACCAATTGCGAGACACTTATGAGATTGTGTTGTAATCCTTCCACGTAGGCCACCTTTCGAATGGAAAAATCTTCGTTCGTTATCATTCCATAGCCTTTTATAGTGCCATATGAGTTGTTTCCATACTTAACACATCCACCATCTTTTAGAGCCCGAAACTCCCTCAGCTCTTCCCGTCTCCTTGTCATGTGATGCGAGCTTCCACTATCAATATACCATTCGTCGTCGAACTACTCGTCATGATAACCTGCAAAAATTAAGCAGATTTAGGAACCCAAAGTTGCTTGGGTCCACGTGAGCCTTTTACAGAACAGGGAATAGCAATAGAAAGATCAACCAAATATGTTCATTTTTAAAGTGATTTCGTCTTTCCTTTTGATTGTGAAAACCTTAATTTTGTTAGCTTTCGTTTTGTTTGAATCAGATTGTGGAATTTTATTTTGATTCTTAACAAAAGCTTTCTTTTGTTTCCTAGGGTTAGTAGACGTCTTCTTTGCTTGTTCTTCAGAGTCTGAGACTATCTTTCCCTTCCCTTTAACATCCTTGACTGGATTCGGCTTCGGTTGATGTGGAGGAAGATGGGATTTAGGACCGAAACTGCTCTTTCGGTTCTTTTGACTACAAGAGTTGCAGTGTGAGCATTAACCTGAGTTTGTTTGTGAGCTTACTTTCGCTTTTGAATTAGACACTTTTTCTTTGCGAACATAATTGGAGTTTTAAGACTACCAAAACTGCTTTCGCTCATTGAGATTCTTTTTATATCTTCTGTTCCGCTGGCGTTTTTGTTCAACCAGCTGCTTTTGAGACTTGTGAATGTTTGCTTTCGGCTTCGTTCTTTCTGCATGAGTTTCGCTCTTCAATGAAGAGGTTTCGCTTGCTGCCTTTATAGGTTCTCTATGAATTTCTTTAGTACCACTTGTGCTTGGTACATCAAAGCTTGTCAGCTTGTTGAGTGGTTCTACCACGTATCTGCCCTTGACTCTCCATGAGGTTCTTTCCGATAAACCGACAGTTTCATCTGCATTGTCAATTGGAGCAGACCAAAAATAATCATCACAGCCGCCTACGTTGTCTTCATTTACTAAGGCTGTAAGTTCGGCGGTGTGTTTCTGAGTAACTCCTGCTGTGGTGTATACCTGATTTGGTACTGTTTGTACCTTTTGATATACCACAACCTTCTCATTCAGAACTTTGACTTTGTCTTGGGATATCCGAGCGAACTCAACTAAATTTTCAGATATAAGACCTTTGGTAGATTTGCTTTTGACAAATTCTGAACAGTCACCTACATCCTCTACAGATATTTCACTCATATCACTGTCCTCGTAAAATTCAGAAGTGTTTTCCACATTTATCTTGTTTTATGAACTCAACTTGGTACTCAATGAGTCAAATTTCTTCGTGGTTTTAGTCTTGATTTTTAATTTATCATTTTCGTCCAATAGGTTTTTAAGCATGTCCTTATGGTCTTTGGACTTGATAAAGGACTCGATTTTGTCCAGACCGATTCTGTAGGCATCAGAAATCTCATCCGAAGAGACAATAGATTCACATTTATAACCATCGGCATCGACTTCGTCCTCCTTTAATTCAAGGAAGGGCAAAATCATTTTGTGAATCTTTTTGCCTATCTCACAATCTAGATGCAATTGAGTAATATTAGAATATAAGCGTTTAGCAATCAAGAAAAAAATATTTCTTTGTTTCAAAAGCTTCAAATTATCACGTTGTAAATAAATTATTTCGTCTTTCTCCCTAACTAACTCAATTTCCTTCTGCTCTATCCATATCCTTATTTCCTCACTCTTTGATGACACCCTACTGATTTGATCATTTAGGTTAGAATTTGCTAGGCGATTTTGTTTTAGACTACCACTTAAACTAGAAAACTTGAATTTTAATTCGTATAATTCCTTTTCATAGTTATTAACTGGTATTTTCAGTGATTCGAGGATAGATTGTACCTTCTTGATCAACTGATCACATTCGTTGATCTGCTCACCCATCGGTTTGGCAGCGAAGCATCTATCTTCTCTTTCCTTCGCCTCATTAGACCCGCCATCCGTTGTGTAGCCTCTCATTTGTGATACTCCAGCAGTCACCATTAAGCACCTTCCAGTAAACTCAACATTATCATCCTTCGCCACAAAAGCTCTGCCATGCTTCCTCCAGCTCTACTCCTTCGTCCTCGGAGTCGGTAGACCAAATCTCTACTCCTCCAAACTCATCATCAACTATATTCTCCTGCACAATTAAAGCATTCATTGAATTATTGGAGGTTTTCTTCTTCTTTATTTCCTCCAACTTGCGTGAATGGTATGCTTCATCATCTTCTCCATCCTTCTTCTCAGCCAGCTTCCTCAACATGCAATCTTTAGCAAAGTGATTTTTGCCGTGGCAGAAATTGCAGTCATATCCGGAGTCACCTACAAGCTTGTTCTCCTTCTTCGCTTCTTCTTGCCGAGGAGCGTTTTTAACCTCCTCTTTCGCCTTTTCGGAACTGTAGCTCCCTTTCCAGTTTCGGTTCTTGGAGGTGGGAAACTTTTTGCGAGCAAACTTCTTGGGATTAGAGACCATTAATGCATATTCATCATTTGTCAGATCACATTCAGAGAGATCCAACTCTTCTTCTTCTTCAGCCATGTTCTTGCCCTTTGAGAGAGCCAAAGATCTCATACTAGACACCACCTTCGTTTCCTTAGTTACTACATTTTCATGTGACTTGAGTATTCCCACAAGCTTCGCCAACGAATAGGTTTTGACCTGTTCATGAGCTTTCACTGTCGAAACCACAGCCATCCATTCGGGTCTTAGGCCATTCATGAAAATGACCTTCTACTCGATTACTTCTCTGCCAATTCCATGCTTGATCATCTTGCTGAGAAGATGATTGAAACGATCGAACGCCTGAATGAGTTTTTCATCTGGCTTTTGCTTGAAGTCACCGAACTCAGAGAGCAAAAGAGTTTGTATTGAATGCTCTAGATCCTCATCTGTGGAATACAACTCCTTAAGCCTATCCCAGATTTGTTTTGCCGTTGTGCATGAGCTAACCAGACGAAAAGTATCCGATTATAAGGAAACTCTGATCATCCTCATAGCTTTAATGTTGCTCATCAGTTTGTCCTTCACGTCTTGAGGAACTTTCTCGACATCGATCATCAGCTGATTGTACTCCTTTTGAGTTTTGATGATTTTATTTGTTCCAGAGTGAGCAAACGGACCCAAGGTGATAGCCTCCCAGATTAGATACCCATTATCCTCCGAACCAAGAACATAGTCTTCAAAGTGATGCGTCCAGACTTCATAATCTTGAGTATATAAAATCGGGATTCTCATAGTAGATCCGATGCTGTTGGATATGTTGATGGGGTTTGTTTGTGAATCTTCGTGAGACAAGATGACCTGTTTTGAATATCTGTCAAGAACCAGACTTGTAAAGGTTGAATTAGGGTTTTATCAAAAACGTGGAACAACGTCAATAATGAGATGACGACTCCAACAATTTCAACAAAAGCGGAAACCCTAAAGAGATTCTTCCAACAGAAGAGATGCGTATGAATTACACAGTCTCCTGCTCTGATACCAATTGATGAGAATTAATTTCTCTAAGATCGTTTAGATTCATAACAGATTTAGACAAACACAATAAAAGCAAAGAAAACCGGACGAATCAAACAAGAGCTAAATGATTAATATGCTCCACCTCAGAAGAGCTCGATAAAGAACTTCGATTGTAGAGGTGTGCTAGGGTTACAGTACAATGAAAGGAATAATAATTAAGAAGAGTACAGAGAACGATGCATGCATGCATCTTATAAAGTAAACCCTAATATCATAAACATGGTTGGATAGGCCCAGAACCGTGATAACAATGGAGCGAGGTAACAAGCCCAATGACCCAACTCCTAGACTCAACACGGCCAAAGTTGTTTACGGTCCGAGGTCGGCTAGCGTTTACGGTCCGAAGGCAGTTTGCGACTGAGAACGTGCCCCAATGCGATAAGGTTTGGTTTCCGAGGTGATAAGATCCGATTAATTTGCGGCCGAAGCCTGATTACGGCCTTGTTCATGGCTCGAGGGTTTACGGCCCTCGTATGCGGTCCGAAGCAAAAGGGAAAGAAGGAAGATGCGAAAGTTTACAGTTTTTAAGCCTTTTCCTTCTAAATTTAATTACAATTATTTTAAGGATTTTTAACAAGCAAAGGTTATTATTATAACCTAAATAAAAACCCAAACAATAAAAAGGACCTTAGTTGACCTACATTTGACTTTGGTTGACTAGGGTTGACTTTACAAGATAGAAAAATAACGGGATATTACATTATCCCCTCGTTAGAGAGAATTTCGTCCCGAAATTTGGATTAAAGAGATACAGAAAGACTAGGGAAAAAGATGTGGATACTTCTGTTGCATTTGATCCTCCCGCTCCCAAGTGAATTCCGGTCCCCGTTTTGCATTCCAGCGAACTTTCACTATCAGGATACGGCTTTGTTTGGTTCTCTTTACTTCCCTGTCTAAGATCTCTACGGGTTCTTCCACGAAGTTGAGATTCTCGTTTACCTCGATCTCATCAAGTGGGATAACAAGAGTCTCGTCGGATAAACGCTTTTTCAAGTTAGAGACGTGGAAAGTATGATGTATGTTACTTAGTTCTTGGGGTAGTCGGAGTTTGTAAGCTACTAGACCGATTCTAGCAAGAATCTCGAATGGTCCTATGTACCTTGGATTCAGCTTGCCATGCTTTCCAAAGCATATCTCGCCCTTCCAGGCTGAGACCTTCAACAAGACGTGGTTGCCAACCTGGAATTCCAAAGGTTTTCTCCTTTTGTCAGTGTAGCTTTTCTGTCTATCTCTGGAAGCTTTAAGTCGCTCCCGAATTTGTACGATTTTCTCCATAGTTTCACGAATGATTTCCGGACCAGTGAGAGTACTGTCAGGAGCTTGACCTCTAGCTAGCTACGTGTCACCCACTTCAGCCCAGCACAGTGGTGATATGCACTTGCGACCATTAAGGGCTTCGAATGGAGCAACCTTTATGCTAGTGTGATAACTATTGTTATAAGAGAATTCGACAAGGGGTAAATGAGTATCTCATGCCTTTCCAAAGTCTATCACGCAGGCTCGTAACATATCTTCTAGAGTTTGAATCATCCTATCACTTTGTCCGTCAGTTTGTGGATGGTAGGTTGTACTCATGTCCAACCTAGTTCCCAAAGATTTTTGTAAAAACTACCAAAAACGAGAGGTGAATCTACTATCTCGGTCTGCAATAATAGATATTGGCACACCATGCAGTCTAACAATCTCCTTGAGGTAAGTTCTTGTTAGCTTCTCCATCTTGTCGGTTTCTTTTATTGGCAAGAAGTGTGCGGATTTGGTCAATCTATCGACGATCACTCAAATAGTATCATAACCACCCGATGTCTTGGGTAACTTAGTAATGATTTCCATCGTAATCCGCTCCCACTTCCATTCAGGGATTTCAGGTTGTTGCAATAAACCTGAAGGTTTCTGGTACTCTACCTTGACTTTGGCACAAGTAAGGCACTTGCCCACAAAGGTAGCGATTTCGGCCTTCATGTTAGGCCACCAGTAGAGCTTCTTTAGGTCCAGATACATCTTGTCTGAACCTGGGTGAACAGAGTATCGAGTTTTATGAGCTTCATTCATGACCACGTCTCTATAACCACCGAACTTTGGTGTCCAGATCCGGTTCATGAAATAATAGACTCCATCATCCCTAATTTCAAAGTTTTTATCTATTCCTCTCGGGGTTTCACCTGCCATCTTTTCGGGTTTTAAGGCCTCTAGTTGAGCCTCTTTGATCTGTGTGGACAAATATGAATGGATTGTCATGGTCAACGACTTTACTCGGTGTCCCGATTATTCTTTTCGACTAAGGGCATCTGCTATTACATTGGCCTTGCAGGGGTGATAACGAATCTCACATCCGTAATCATTTAGTAGTTCTACCCATCGTCGCTGTCTCATGTTGAGTTATTTCTGATCAAAGATATGTTGAAGGCTTTTATGATCAGTAAAGACTGTACACTTTGTACCATACAAGTAATGCCTCCAGATCTTCAAGGCAAAAACCATTGTTCCCAGCTCAAGGTCATGTGTTGTATAGTTGACCTCATGCGTCTTTAGCTGTCTCGAGGCGTAGGATATAACCTTTCCTCTTTGCATAAGAACACATCCAAGCCCTTGATTAGAAGCATCACAGTACACTACGAAGTCCTCTGTCCCTTCAGGAAGAGACAGGATTGGTGCACTGCACAGAGCTCGCTTCAGCATTTGGAACGATGTTTCTTGTTTCTCTCCCCAGCTAAAAGTTACACCCTTTTGCGTCAGGGTGGTAAGTGGTTTAGCAACTCGGTAGAAATTTTGGATGAATCTGCGATAGTAGCCAACAATACCTATGAATTGTCGGATTTCTGTAGGTGTTTTGGGTGTTGGCCAAATCTCGATTGCCTTGATTTTGGAAGGGTCCACGTGTATTCCTTCTGAACTGACCACGTGACCTAGGAAATCTACCTTCCTGATCCAAAATTCACATTTTGAGAACTTCACATAGAGTTTCTCTGTTCTAAGAGTTTGCAATACTTGACGGAGATGTTGGCCATGCTCCTCTTTGCTTCTTGAGTAGATGAGGATGTCATCAATGAAGACTATGAAGAATTTGTCCAGGAATGGACGACACACTCTGTTCATCAAGTCCATGAACACAGCAGGTGCATTCGTCAATCTGAATGGCATCACTACAAACTCGTAATGACCATAACGAGTTCTGAACGCTGTTTTGGGAATATCCTCCTCCAAAATTCGTAGTTGGTGATACCCGTATCTTAAGTCTATTTTCGAGAAGTAGCTCGTACCTTAAAGTTGGTCGAACAGATCTTCAATGCGAGGCAGAGGATATCAGTTCTTTATAGTAAGTTTATTCAGCTCGCGGTAGTCTATGCACATACGGAACCATCCATCCTTCTTCTTCACGAACAAGACCGGTGCTCCCCATGGTGAGAAACTTGGTCTTATGAAACCCTTGCTAAGGAGTTCGTTCAGCTGGCTGGATAATTCCTGCATTTCAGAAGGTGCAAGACGATAGAGGGATTTGGCTACAGGGGTAGCCCCAGGGATTAACTCGATTCTGAATTCGACTTGTCGTTCGGGAGGCACTCCTGGAAGATCGTAGGGAAATATGTCGGGAAAGTTGCAGACCTCAGGAATGCTCGCGATGTCTTTCACTTCTTTCTTTTTGTCTACCATATGAACTAAGAAAGCACAATACTCCTTGCGAAGGTACTTCTGTGCCTTGATGCATGAAATGATTTGAAGGTTCGTTCCGGGTTTGTCGCCGTAGATGATAAGAGTTTCGTTAGTTGGCAAGTTCAAGCGAATAGCTCTTTCATAGCATAGGATGTCGGCATGGTTAGATCACAACTAATCCATACCTATTATGACGTCGAAACTTTTGATAAAGACCGACATAAGGTCTATTCGGAACGAAAAGTTATTCAAGGTAAGGGTACATCCTATGTATATATCGTTGGTGTATTCGGATTTTCCGTTAGCCATTTCGACTGTGAAAGTTTCATTTAGTGGTTGGGAGTTTTGATTTAGCAGGTGTTTGAAATTATGGCTCACGAAGCTCTTCTCAGCACCACAATCAAATAGAATGCATGCATAAGTATTGTTGAGAAGAAACGTACCTGTGACCACCGCAAAGTCTGCCACCGCTTCTTCGTGACCCAATGCTAGAATCCTCCCAACTCCACCGGCATTTCCATCTTTCGGACAATATCTTTTGAAATGCCCAACATCACCGCATCCATAGCATATTTGACCTACTCCAGCAACAGGTACTTGGTTAATCGGTTGGGGTGGTCATTTACAGAATCGGGCAGTATGCCCTTTGCTGTTGCAGTTACGACACTACATTTCCCGGCAATTTCCGTTGTGGTGAAAATTGCACTTGTTGCATTTGGGGAGATTACCAACATAAGGCTTAGCTGGTGCAGGGTTAGCAGGAACAGCAGCAGGTACAGTAGCAGCATGGACCGCCACTAGTGGTTGCTTTTTAGAGGGTTCCTAAGAAGATTCGCCCTTCCTTTTATTCCAACCTTTCTTCTTGTTGTTGTTGTTGTTATTGTTGTTGTTGTTGTTTCCCTTGGGTTGTTCTGGAGTAGCAACCACTGAGTTTTGACGGGCTCCGTGGTTGATAAGGGACTGTGCCAGCTCTTTGGCACTGTCAAAGGTAACAGGCCTGGAAGCAATGACACTTTCCTGAATCTGGGGCTACAGCCCCCAAATATACCTCTCGATCTTTTTTCTCTCTAGAGCAACCATTTCTGTACATAGGTTTGCTAAGTCACAGAATTGATTTGTGTAAGTTGTTATATCTGAACCAACCATAGTAAGACCCCACAGCTCTTGCTCGAGCTTTTGAATTTCACCCCGCGGACAGTACTCCCGCATCAGCATGGTTTTCAAGTTCTCCCAACTTATAGAGTTAGCCACTACCAAGGTCAATGACTTAACATGGCCGTTCCACCATGTTAGGGCTCTATCAGCAAAGGTACAAACAACGAATTTGACCTTGCTACTCTCCGACCAGGAGCAGATCTCGAAAATTGCCTCTGTTTTCTCGATCCATTGTCTTAACGCCATAACTCCCCCAGTTCCGTTAAAGGTCCTGGGTTTAGCGTTTGAAAAGTCTTTGTAGGTACACTCTCATGAGTGCCCGTGACTCTCACCGTGGTTCGAGGGATGTGCACTAACTCCTGATCCACTAGCGCCAGTGGTGTTTATATGAGACATAGCAGCTGCGACTGCTGCTGTGACCGCCGCCTGAAACATGGCAGTGTCAAATTGAGGAGGTGGTCGCGGAGGTGGTGTTGGCGCTTCATTAACATTGACACACCTTGGGTTTCTCCGTGGAGGCATCTTTTACTATAAAAGTTAAAATATGAAAGATGGTAAGATATCAAGAATAAATATGAATTTGATATCTCTGATCTAAAACACTTAGTTAAATATGAATCTTGTAAGTAATTGGAAATAGAAGTCTACTGCACGTATAACTTGCAAGAGGATAATATGAAATTGAGTGATTATTTTTCAAAGAGTATGAAAATGCATGTCGATTATATTGGTATATTGAGTACACAGAGTTTGGAAAACTTGACCTTAAACAGGTCTACAATACACCACAATATTGGGAAAACATCGACACTAAACCGACCTACCGAAAATGAAATTTTCGCGGTCGTACTGAAAAACATGAAAAATAACGCTAGAACATATCCGTAGACTTAACTATAACCAAAAGAGTAAGTAGTGAATGAGTAGAGTATAATCTACTTCCTACTAGGTGCGGCCCTGGGTTTAGCTAACTGGCGTTCTATTTCGTACATACGCCTGTCTTGTGATCTTTTTCGTTCTCGTAGTTCCCTAACTTCTGGCTGGGATGCCGCTAGTTCTCTCATTAAGAAATTAGTACGATCTCTTGTCGCATTATGACTGTCCTCTAAGTTACAAATGCGAACGGTGTTGACTCCTGTAGCAGCATCAACCTCCATGACTCGGTCGATAGCAGCTCTTCCTTGTTCATCGTTACACGCCACACGACGAACTAAGACCGGGAGGGCTCTGTCTGCTGAGCCTCCTGTGTCCAGATTGTAGAAGCTTCGGTCTCCTTGGTAAGGATGGTTCTGACCCTGTTCGTTACTCCACCTGTCTAAGTTTATCGCCCACAGAGGCTTCAGGCCTTGGAAATTTTGTCGTGGATTGGGATTCTGGGCAACTAGTGGTGGATTATAGGCTTCTGATTCCGAATCAGTACCTCCAGGAAAATTTTCTGCAAAATCATCATCTAAGGGGATTTCATGATTCGCTTCTGGCTCTTCATCGAGCCATCCTCCACTTTCCTGATCGGGAGAGTACAGGTCTCCGGGTAGATGGAATCCAGTCATTGTTATCTAAGCGAGAATAGGGATATAAGAGATATAGAATATAATTAGTAAAGATAAATTACAAATACAAGTTTCTACGAGAGAAACTTACAGTTAACAAGTAATGTGTTCTGTATGGTATAACTCCTACTGGGTCCATCTATAATTACAAAGTATATACCAATTATATATATATAACTTAAGTCTAATAGACCTTCGAATAAATGATTCTACTCTACCCCCACATCCAAACAAGGAAAATGGAAGTTAAGCTAAATCACACATTCTAAGCCTATATATATATAACCTTTATTATATATAATCGCAATATATACACTTAGTATTTATAGATCTACCTGTAAAAGTAATTTGTTTTCATTTAGTTTGTTCTTAGTATACAGTGCCTAAAATACTTCTATAGTATTTTAACTTTATGTTCTGTTCTAGAGTTCTTCTGTATGTGTATAGTTGGTAAGTTTTAGACTTGTTGCAACACTACCTTCACTCCCAAACACATGTTGGTGATATCTCAAACCAATATAGTTGATCAGGCTATATTAATCCCAGATATGATTACATAACTGTCCAGGTTTGACTGCAATGTCCAACATCCAAATACTTTTATGTTGTTATGACTGTGATACTGTTCTTATATGTATAAGTGTTAGTATATTTCTTGTAAAAATACTTAAATTTTAAAAAATATACTTGTAGTCAGAGCTCTCATCCTCAATGTATTTATAGTTTGTATATCTTTTATGGATTGATATACTGAGTTCACTATAAACAATGCTCTGATACCAATCTGTCACACCCCCAAACCAGACGGCGGAAACGTCCGGGGGTGGATGACTTCATTTGTAGTATCACAACACATGCATTATAGTAATCAAAGTACAAACAACCATTGCATTAATATGTATAAGTTTTACATGTGTTCAATCAATGTATATTGACACCAAAATAGTTATACAAAAGAAGAAGGCATGACTCAAAATAGCTCCATCTTCTCAAAAGCTCGGGGAGTACCTGTCTACTGATTCCCTGAGAATACAAGTAATTTGAAAAGAGAGTATCAACATAAAGTTGAGTGAGTGCATAAGTATTTATGTTTGAAAGTATGCTTTCTGTTTCTTTAATATGTAAACTGTTTCAGAAAATCCTATATTTTTTGATGTATATGAAAAGTAGTTTTGATCTCATAAAACCGTTCTGTTTGTAAACCAATGTTTTGTATTTGTATTCCTTTTGTAAAACCTGTAGCTGTAAGTGTGCCTGGTTCCACCAGCTGTTATTGTAAACTGTAATGTAATACTGTAAATTGTATCTTGTAAACTAGTACTTTGAAAATGTACTTATGTTTAGTTAATTATACACTAACGTATTGTTAATATCTTTTTAATAAGTTATTATAACCATACTGAGACTAGATGGCCTGAAACAACTCTTTGAAGGCGTTAAAACTGTTGATAACAACTGTCACTCGTAGGCGTGTATGCCTGACAGTAGCTAGCAGTCTAAGTGCGGGGTTGTCAATCCCAATATAGATCTATACACACTTGTTTCGATCCCCGACTGGAGATTCTGGTTATAATGTCAGGAATTTAACTATGTTGTTTAAATGAATTAAACAACCTGAATCAAATGACTCGTAAAAAAGCATATAGACGTTACGTGTATAATATAAGTGAAAACCCAATCATTCTGAAATAATAATCGATTGTATACTCCTAAATTAGTATTCTTAACATGTATATGAAAGATATATACTCTTGATTAGTTTTTAATCAAACCATTGTTCTTGTAAAATGGTGTACTCTAGTATACTTGAATCATGAATTAACGTTCTATGAATCATAAATTATACATATCATAATTTATATGTACTTTCCGAATTGGTACTAACTGTTCATGAATACAACCCCTTGCTCAACTTGTTACTTGAACCGAATGAAATAACTTTTATATTTATATACATATACAAATATATATAAGTAAAATTTAAATGACATTCGGACAAATAATCGATTCTTATAAGCCCACTTCCAAACAAGGAAAAGGAACCAAAGTGAATTATCAGTCCTAAGCCTTTTAAATTATATATATATATATATATATATATATATATATATATATATATATATATATATATATATGATTTTTGGGGAAAACATAAGTTTATAAAATCATTTAAAGAATTTAGCATTTTGAAATACTTTTTGTGACATGATATCATTTTAACACGAAATGAAATTATTTGATTTGATGATAATTGAAATCCATTTTGGTGAAATATTTTGAAATCATTTGTTTGTAACACAAAATCCTTGTGTTAGACTTGTATTCCCCCCTCCCCCCCCCCCCTTAAAACAGTAAAAACTATGAAAATACAGGGGTATGAACTCACCTTTTGGAGGGTGATTCAAATGATGAATTGATATAGGATGTCTAGACACACGAGTTAAATCCCGTAGCAAAACAAGCCCTATATAGCAATTTGTATAGTATATATGCAACCAATTAGCAAATATAATCATAGGAATGATTGAAAATCGGGGTGATTTGTAAGTATAACTTACAAATTGGAGTGTTAGAAGCTAAAAAGGAAGCTGATATGTGTTCACGGCCAGGAGTTCACGGCCAGGAGTTCTTGAGGAATGAAGAACACTTGATGATCTTAAACAGATTCTAAGAAGATTCAAAGGTTTTCAGGTGCTTGTTCTTCGTGTTCTTTGCGTGTTCTTCGTGAAAAATAGATGAAATTAACGGGTTTCAATCTAATATACGAAGATTGAAAGATGTTCTTAAAGTGTTAACAAGATCAAGAAATGATACCTATCAGATCTTGTGAAGAACTAGTGATTATTTCTTGAATATGATGAGAAGGGATTATTATAGCATGTTCTTGAGGAGAGAGGTTGTTCTTCGTGTTCTTGGCTGATGATACTTGAGAGAAAATAGCTTGGAATTGTGTTTGAATGTGTAAAAAGTGAAGAAAAATCGACTGAACCATATATATATATATATATATATATATATATATATATATATATATATATATATATATATATATATATATATATATATATATATACACACGAGGGTTCACGGTCCGAGGGGTTCACGGCCATGAACCTCGTTTGCGGTCCAAGCTGATTACAGCCGAAGCCGTTTACGGTTCGAGGTCGACTAGCGTTTACGGTCCGAAGGCGGTTTGCGACCGAGAACGTGCCCCAATGCGATAAGGTTTGGTTTCCGAGGCGATAAGATTCGATGAGTTTGCGGCCGAAACCTGATTACGGCCTCGTTCACGGTCCGAGGGTTTGCAGCCCTCGTATGCGGTCCGAAGCAAAAGGGAAAGAAGGAAGATGCGAAAGTTTACGGTTTTTAAGCCTTTTCCTTCTAAATTCAATTACAATTATTTTAAGGATTTTTAACAAGCAAAGGTTATTATTATAACCTAAATAAAAACCCAAACAATAAAAAGGACCTTAATTGACCCACATTTGACTTTGGTTGACTAGGGTTGACTTTACAAGATAGAAAAATAACAGGATGTTACAAACTGCCCCCTTTCTTGTTCCAGGACTTTCGTTTCTTGTTCTTAGGTTTGCGTTTTGGGGTGTTATTGTAGACAGTCACTCGTTGGTTGTTACTACGATTGGGATTATCGACACCATTTCCGTCTCTGTTTGTGTCGTTAGTGTGGAATTGTGCCATGACGGATGTACGACGGCTGTGACTGCGGCCTGAAAAGTGGCGGAGTCTATCTGTAGAATTGGTGTTTCGCCGGTTGGCTGGTTACTTCCATGTGAAGGCATGATTCTGTTACAAGGTGTGAAACAAGTTCGTAAATAACTATGGTCGTGTCTAGTTGAATTTTATCTATGTATATACACATATACTTTTCACGTTTTGATGTATGATTCTCAATGTTTCGGCCAACATCGCTGTGATGTTTTTATGGTAGAGAGTAGAAGTAGGTATTGTACAAATGTTAAGTTTAAAATAGATTATAGGCATCAAAACTTTAGGTTGGTTCGAGTTTCATGAGTTTTGGAAAGGTGTATCTCACTTGATTTACTACTACTAGTCACGATGAAAGATGTGATAAGCCTAACACATAGCGTGAGTAGTGTAGTCACTCACTAGGTTATATTAGTTTATTAGTTATCAAAGTGACGCGTAAGGTGTTCCGTCACCTTGCACTTCTCGCGAGTGATTTACTTTGCTCTCTATTCTTACTATAATTGCCCTAGTTTCAACTGTAAAGATTTGTTGTCTCCGGGTGGCTATTTCTTCTTTTAAGGAGTGTAGGTGGTCTGTATTATTTTCCTTATTTTTTTGTAGGTTTGGCATAGTAATCGTATGCTGTCTTTGTTTTCCGTGGGTGTGTTGAGTTCGCATTGTCATGATCTGGTCTTGGTCACCTATCTCTATTACTTCGCGATAGAGAGTCTGAATCTGAATGTTTAAGCGAGCCTTATCATGTCTGCTCCTAATAGGGTAAGGTTCATTAACGATCTTCAGCGTCTTTCTCTTCGTCTGATTCCTTCTCGGAATCCTCTTCATGAACTCCTTTTGGCTCTTCCTCCGTCCTTCTGTTGGCTGTTTTAGTGGGGTTGCCTAGTTATGTCGTGTGAGAATAGGAGTCTATAAAAATAGAAGCATTTTTAAAGAATTTTTCATGGGGTGATCGTTACCGGGTCCTCCTATAACTACGTAGTGCATACCACTTGTATATAACTAAGATCGAATAGACCTTCGAATAAGTGATCCTACTCTAAAACCACAATCAAACAAGGAACATGAAGTAGAGCGAAGATCACAAATTCTAAGTCTATAAAATCTCACTTATATATAACCTTAGTGTATACACTCAGTAATTATAGACCTACCAGTAAGGGTTTTTTTTTTCACATAAGTTATTTATAGTATCTTAAAATACTCCTATAGTATTTTAAATTTTATGTTTGGTTCCATAGTTCCTTTGTATGTAGGGTTGGTAAGTTTTAGACTTGTTGCAACACAACGGCTATTCCTAGGCATATACTAATCACCTCTCGAATAAATATAGTTGATCAGACTATATTCATTCCAGACCTGATTATATATCCCAAGGCCTACTCGTGTTGTTCAACAATCATAATACTTTTGTTTTGTTCTAATTATGACACTGATCTAGTATATAGGTATGTATGTACACTTTAAAAAAAATTATTATAATTAAAAGTATAACTCTTGGTCAGAGTGTTTTTAGTCTCATTGTATTTATAGTTGTATATCTTATATGAGTTGATATACTTAGTTCACTATAAACAATACTCTGATACCAATCTGTCACACCCCCAAACCGGAACGGCGGAAACGTTCGGGGACGGAGGACGTCATGCATGTACAATATCATAACAATGAATAATAGTAATCAAAGCAACAACCACCATTGTATTAATAATATAGTGTTTACATTGTATTCGAATCACAGTTTGATTGACTCCAAAAGTAAATAGCAAAAACAAAGACTTGAAGCTACTATGCTCCGTCTTCTCGGACCTTGTGCGTGTACCTGTCTACTAGTTTCCTGAGAATACAACTGGTTTTAAAAGTGTATCAATGTTTAAGTTGGTGAGTTCATAAGTATTTTATATGAAAATGTATGTTCTTTGTTATTTGAAAACGTTAATGTGTTCTTTCAGAAAATCCAATATTTTCTTTGTAAATAAAGCGTAGTCTTAGTAACTTAAGACAATGGTTGTTGTTGCTTTGATTACTATTATTCATTGTTTTGATATTGTACATGACGTCCTCCGCCCCCGAACGTTTCCTTCGTTCCGGTTTGGGGGTGTGACAAAGGAATTCTTACCATGATATACAATCATCTTCATTTCATTCATTCTCCTCCCTTTGCAATTTGTTTGTCGATGTATGTTGCAGTGTAATCACAATAATAAGTTCAGAGTGTGGACTATACAATACAAACTGGCAAAGTGTCGAGAGATCTATGTATGGGTGTATTGGTATGTTAGATGTTTTATCGCCATTTAATATTGATAGAAGACTTTGAACTATCTTGGATCATAAATGGCTTATAAGCATCATTTTCCTCATTCCAAAACTCTGAGGAATCTTTTGCAACTTTCGTTGTTTGCACCGGATGATCTTTACTTTTTCTAGGAACGAGCTCAGCTGCAAACGAAGTCCAATGCCCCTTTATGGAAAATGAAATAATATTGTATGATGGATTCAATGATGTGGTCTGCCTCAATGAACTAAAGGAAACATATTCCACGTGTGTCCTTAAATCTCCACCATATTCAGGCTCTGGTGCTTCATTAGACTCCTGCCAAATCTCAAACCGAGAATCTATTTCCAGATGTCCTAGAATTGTAACAACGCGTATTAAAAACCCACAAAAGTCATTGCACCAATCATCAGGAAGATTCAGTCTATACGTGTCGTCATCCGATGGAATATGATGTGTATATAGGTCCCATTTAACATGTAGGAGGCGCTTTGTAAATGTTTTTCCCCTAAAGAACCTACCTACGAACCCCTTTGGAATCTGATGTAAAATACTGAAACTGATAAAATGATTTTCGATAGCCTTCCCCTGCAATGGAAAACACATTCATTCATATGTATGTTTAGGTTAATATGATAAAGATTGAAATTCAAAAGGTATATATGTAGAGCGAAATTAACCTTGAGCATGGAGTCTAGTAATATCTCACCAACAAGTGGACCTATTTTGTTTTTCCACTTAAGTGAGACATTCAACAACCTTTTGCAGTTTGAAATATCTCCAAAGCTTTCAAGTGAGCTACAATTATCTGCTATAACAACAACTATACTTGATGGCAGCTGTGACAATTCTACAAGTTCTTGGCACCATGACACGTTGAGCCATTTGAGCCGAGGAAGTTGGAGGCAACTAAAAGTTACCCGTGAAAACTTATTTCCGAATAGATTGAGTTGTTGCAAGTTGGGAAACTCTAAAACATCAGAGCCTATGGCTTCATCTCCCGAATTGCACCAGCGGAGATCCAACTTCCTTAAGAAGCGGAGTTCTTGCAAGTTGTTAAAAACCCCTAACCTTATGTTGTCACAGAAATCAGGCTCCTCTACACAACATTCTACACCAGGAATATTGCTGCACCTATTAAAAAAAATGTTTGGATAAGATTCTACGTAGGACGCAACTTCATTCCCACTATTATCCATATCAAAATGTGGTAAATTCTCCAAATTCTGTTGTTGGATCTTTGGAAACTTAATAAGTTTAAGGCTCCCCGAGAATGAAAGGGTCTCGAGTTTCTTTATTGCCCTAATGGGTGGAAACATCTCAAGCCTGGGACAACCTTCTATAGATAAGTAAACAAGCTTTTCCAAGCATCCAATTGATGGATGAATTTCTTCCAAATACCAACATCCATGAAGAGTGAATCTTTCAAGATTTGGAAGTCCATTAAAATCTGGTGTCATGATTAGGTTATTCATATCGCAAAGTTTCAATAACTTCAAACTTGGCAGCAACTGTTAAATACAAGTGCAAACAAGTCAAAATTGTATCAAGGTGACAAGATTTTAAGGAAAATGGCTCGCACACAATTAAACTAGTTCCTTCCATCCACAAATGGAAATCAACTTAAGTGTTCGGTTGTTTAATAAAATATCTATAAATCACTTAATAAAAGCAAGATAAAAAAAGATATTTAAACCCAAATCAGTGCTCTCAAAATTTTATAATGGTTTTTAGTCAACAACAAAATGTAGATTTAGGAGTAAAGTAATGGGTGTGTGAGTTGGCCATTCTAAAACTAAATATATGAGATGATAATTTGTTGGGGGATGGGCTTTACATAAATACCATGTATTACAATGACTAATATGTCGATAAACAATTTATTTTTTGAAAAGTTTATAGTTATGAAGACAGAGGACATTCACAGAATAATGGTCCATGACTTTTAGTACTATCGATACTTAAAATATTCTCTGGGTTAGTCATGTCAGTAATTCATCATCAACTAACTTTGTTTTCATCTGTTAGTTAGATAAAGTGATAAACAATACAAATTACCTTACAACCATCCCAAAGTTGTTTTTGCGAGCCTTCGCACAATATAAGACAGCAAAGCTCCCTTAGTGGAAGGTCATCAAACAAATATTTTGCAGGATCCCCTATCGATTCCATATACCGAAGGTTCTTCATGTTTGCAGCAACCGAAGGAAGATAGTGTTCTTTCTCTTTTGCTGGGTGAAACCGAAAATCCATGTGTATTGCTTCGATCTTGTCAAGTTCCTATGATAGAGGAACAAAATGGTGTCAGGATTGATTCAAAATTGTTTGTTTATACATACAAAATATATCATACAAAGCTTAGCTTAAACATTACCGTGGTTGCATCCATAGCACATATTTTTAAAACATCTTCCTTTTTCCAAATCCTACTATGTTTTTCAGGATTTCTAGGGTTTTCCCCTCCAACAATGTGGACTCCCATTTCTTGCACCAGATCATGCATATCAAATTCTCCATCATCTGAAATAGTTATGAGAGCCTTTTGTATCAAAACCTTTACTCCTATAACTGGATAAAAACCAAAAGCCTCAAGTATCCCCATTGCCTCGTCTTTCTCCCTCCCCCTAAAGAAACATGCAATGTCAAGGAACAACTCTCTCTCAACCTTTGTGAGTCCATCAAAGCTGATTTTTAGCGTTTCCAGAATATTATCATTTGGAATCTCTTTCAGTCTGGCTAATGCACTCCTCCACTCATTAATGTTTTTGTCACACAGAAAGGAACCAAGAACTGCAAGTGCTAATGGAAGCCCACCAGCATAAGATACCACCTCTTTTGAAAGTTGCTCATAATCTTCCGTGGGTGTGTGATCCCAGCGTGCATGCTTGCAGAAGAGCTTAATAGCCTCATCACCGCTTAACAAGCTAATAGTGTGCATCACATCTACTCTGTGTGCATTTAACACATGCTCATCTCTAGTTGTAATTATTACCTAGCTTCCTTCACCGAACCAATCATGTGATCCAGCTAACGCTTCTAGTTGGTCAAGTTGATCGACATCATCAAGAACAATGAGAACCTTTCTATGGCAGAACCTATCAATTATCATGCGTCTTCCTTCCTCAACCCTGTCTATTCCCAGCACTTCCTTTTGTTTCAAAACACCTGAAAGGATTTTTTTTTGCAAGCTTACCAAACCATTCTTGCTTGATTCTTCCCGGATATTTTTAATAAAGCAACAACCATCAAAATTGCTAGAGATTTCATCATAAATAGAAGATGCAAGAGTAGTCTTACCACCACCCCCAACCCCCCAGATTCCAATCATGCAAACACCTCCCGACCCAACTTGTAACTTTAATTTCAAATGTTGCATGCGAGCCACCATTCCGATCAGGTTCTCATTTGCACTTGAAGGTACTAATTATAACCTCTATGAAATTGTGTCAACAATTTCTTTGATAACCCTTGATTCATGCCTACACATTGGATATACAATGATAATTATCACATGTTCATGTTGGATATGCCCAATAAAATAATTAAAAAGGTGGTCCTGAATCCTGATCACCCAATATTATCTTTGAAAGTGACCTTGTAGAGTTAATATCACAAGTAGTTTGTAACAATTTTCTTGGGAAAATTTGAATACTTTCAAATAGAAAAAAAGTGAAGCAAGATTGTTGTTGTAGCCTTAAGTGAGACGCTAAGTACGGAATTACAATGAAAATTCAACGAAGACCATCATAACTTAAGTTAAGCTTATCCATAATATATCCTATGATTTGAGATATCTTTTAACTTACCAAACTGTTCAATTGATCCAGTCAAGTGCTTACAAGGTACAAGCATAAACATCGTGTAGAAAGCACTTACTTAAAGCATAAAAAGCGCAACAATAAAGAAGAAAATTACCCATTAGCAATGTGCTTGGGTTCCCATCCAGCAATCTTACTTGCATCCACAAGTGCTTTTCTCCAAGATGCAACCTTGGTCTTGTTTTCCAACTCATGTTTGGCAAATGTTTGTGTCCAAGGTTTAACTTTTTTTTTGTTCTCCAACTCATGTTTTGCAAATGCTTCTCTATACTTTCCTTTTTGTTTTCGCACTTCAGAGGGATCCACATCATAAAATATAGGCATAACAATTTGACCTTTAGCATCCTTGCATTTCATAATACATGCAAGTTCATCTAAGCACCATGAAGAAACTGCATAGTTTTCAGAGAATATGATGACAGCAATTTCAGATTCTTCTATAGCCTTCACAAGGGATGGACCTATCGATTCGCCCCGTGGAAGTGTTTCGTTGTCCTTGTAAGTGTAGATCCCTTGTTGTTCAAGAGCTGTGTAGAGATGATCCACAAAAGTCTTGTGAGTATCTTCTCCTCTAAAGCTAAGAAAAACATGGTACTTCCACGATTTTGAAGAAAAGGCCAGAGCAGAAGGAGAAGATGATAGAGATGCCATTGATGAGTTGATTTTTTATGTGGTTTAAGCACCTCAATGAATTAATCAACCACATATATATATATATATATATATATATATATATATATATATATATATATATATATATATATATATATATATATATATATATATATATAGAGAGAGAGAGAGAGAGAGAGAGAGAGAGAGAGAGAGATATGTGACTTTCAATGAAATTTCCAAAGTGCACATATGACCGGAACAATTAGACAAATGAATGAATACAAAATTATTATTAAAAAAAATTACTAGACAAATAAATGAAGACAAAATCATTATATAAAAAATGTTAAGACAAATGAATGAAGCCAAAATCATTATTTAAAATATGTTAGGTAACTTGTTTTCACATTGAATGATTAAGAAAAGGTTTCTATTATTTCTAGATGCTCGTCGATTTTTTTTTTTTAAAGATAACAAATAAAGCTTATTATCACAATTATAAACTTTTTTCTTTCCTAAACTTGATTATGTACCATTATTTTGTCAAATATTTAATGTGATTTGTATTAATCTTTATCACGTTTTGTAACAATACATTTCAAAATACAAAATCAACAACTCTCTTACAGTCTCTGTAATTCTGGAGTTCAAAATTAAGACTTAATCATGTTTATAACGGTAACTTTCAGTCTCTGTAATTCTGGAGTTCAAAATTTTAAAAAAAAAAAATCTACAGCTTTTGTATATTTTCCTTTTTACTCAACAAACAATTTTCTATTTTCTTTCATAAGCAACCATTTTTTCAGCTCTTTGTACCAGTAAACATATTCTCATGACATTTCAACAGTTTTGTCTTGTGATCACCAATATGCTGCACAAGCAACAATCAAGTTTCTCAACTTGAAGCCCAAATAAAAACAATGAGTCCATCTTAGCAACAATTTGCATGTATACATCAAATCACTGAACTTGACATACATACATCAATAATTAGCAATGGCCATGACATGGTGGAGACTAATTGGATCCTTTTTTCATGTTCTGTGTACAAAATTGACCATCCTATACTAAGCCTTTTATCTTAAACCACTCCATTAGTGGTTTTCATTCACTCTAAGAACATAAACTAATTTTGGGGTTAGTTGGTTCTTGAATAGGTACAGTTACTGCACATGTCAAATATGCGGTTATGTTTGGACCTAGGAAGTAAAAGCGCTCCTTTTATCTAAAAGAAATAAAAAGAATAACATGTAAATCAAACACTGCGTTGTTCCGTTTGGCTTTCAGAAGCGAGTTCTTCATTGTCTCCAGATATAACCCCACCCCGTTTCTTAGATTGAAAGTCATCTCCGGTCGCATACCTACTGAAATTAGGGTCCTGGTAACACCGAAATGCAAGGTGAAGATCAGTAAGAAGCCATTGACAGGAAAGATATTAAAAACCCAACCTGTAAGAACAAAAGGGTTCGATTCGTATTCGGAGGAACGAGGAGTGGGTGATTCCATGAAGGAACAGATAGAAGTAAGTCATAAACGACAATAATCAACCGACCAGAATCGTCAGCTGAGTTGTTATAGCGGGATTATGATTGATCGAGGATGGTCCGACGACAACAACGGATGATCTACAAATCAACCTGCAATATCGAATCGAATGGGGCATCTATTTCGGGTAAAATATTGAACCACGTCCCCCGAAAATGAAAAAAGACCCAACCCGGCCGATCATGTGTTGGTATTGGTCAACGCACATTTGAAAAGGTAGCACGTGTGTTTCACGCGTTGATTCGTATAGCTTTAATATTCTTTTTTTTTTTTTTTCAAAAGTTTCTTTTTAGACAAAACTGCGAAAATGGTCCTTGTGGTATGCATTTTTTTGGGTTTTAGTCCAAACCACGACTTTTTGGATTTGTAGTTCTTTTGAGCTAGTTTCTTTGCGTCTTTGGTCCCTCAAAATAGTGAAATGACTGTAATACCCTTGGGGTATTTATTTTCCATTTTTCTTTCATTTTTTTTAAATCTAATACTAATTTATTTGTTTTAATAATTAAAAAAAAGGGCCCTCTCTCTCTCTAAACCCAACTCCTCACCACCATCTCTCCTTCCAGCTTATCATCCAAAAGCTTCATTGATTTCTGCAGCAACCTCAAAGCCTCTTCGGGTTCATTGAAAGATTCATATATTGTTGAGATTTCAGTCATTCCAGTAGCAATGTGTTCTGGAGTCATTCTATGCCAATCATTGCAAATTATTGATGATATGCATACAACTTCACAAACCATAGTCTAACTAATGAATAAAGTAACAATGACAGAGGATGTTTGTGTTATTGCATCTGATAATTCAAAGGAACAACCAAAGAAGAAATCGTAAGTAAATAAGTTGAGGTACCTGGTTCAGGGGTGCTAGTGGGACTATAATGGCGATCATATAAGTACCGAATTCGATTCCAATAGTTAAGTCATGAACTAGTTGAAGCCTCTCGTCAATGAATTGTAGCAACAAACACGATTTACTACACCCAAGAGTGAACACACACCAAAACTAGTCAAACTAAGTTGAATTAGGTTTTCTGAAATCGAACTAGATAGAGATACAGTGGAAATCAAGTCAAAAATCAAAAACACGTTTAGAAATTTGGCAGAATCATAATTTGAATTATGAAATCAGTTCATACATACATATGCTCACAAAGTTGAATGCAAAAAATCTAAAATAGATTACAGGAGAGCAGATACTAGCAACGGCTTAAGTTGGAAGAAGGAGGTCGGTCGCCGACGAAGTTGGAAGAAGGAGGCCGGGTTCCATTTTCTCCACATCACCATCGAGTTCACACCACACCTCTATTGCAGATACAATCTTCTGTTCATCTGAAATCGGAGGATAAACAGATTGATTTTGGAGATCTGTTGTTGATTGATTTTCGAAGGTGGTTGTTGAAATCGACACACACATACACACCTGCAAATCCAGTTGAAATCGACATACTCACACACGTTGGTTGGATGAGTAATCGAGGGAATGCTAGCTTCAGTAGTTCTCAAATATGCAGATGTAAAACGGGATGAAAGGGGGAAAATGAAAAAAAGAAGAGAACGTGGAGAGAGAGAGAGAGAGAGAGAGAGAGAGAGAGAGAGAGAGAGAGAGAGAGAGAGAGAGAGAGAGAGAGAGAGAGAGAGAGAGAGAGAGAGAGAGAGAGATGGGGCCCTTCTTATTTTTTTATTATTAAAATAAATAAATTAGTATTAGATTTAAAAAGAAATGAAAAGAAAACGGAAAATAAATACCCCAAGGGTATTACAGTCATTTCACTGTTTGGAGGACCAAAAACACAACGAAACTAGCTCAAAAGAACCATCAATCCAAAAAAGTCATGGTTTGAATTAAAACTCTAAAAAAATGCATAGCACGGAGACCATTTTTGCAATTTTATCTTCTTTTTATTTGAAAAATCTTTTTATGTTATCAATTTAAACATTTATTATCTACTAACTTTTTAATATTTTTAACTTTATCATATTGATCTCTATAGTAATTAATATTATATCTTATATCCCAATGATATTTAAATATTATATTTTTTTATTAGTTAATCATTTAGTTTAACAAAAAAATAAAAATTAATATACTTTATAAAAGATTTATATATAAGTTAAAATCATTTGTCGTAATTGTTAAAATTTAAAAATATCAAATACTATAAAACATTTCAGTTACATAAAATCTTATTGTTTTAGTAGTTTTATAATCTTTTATAGTTTTAGGAAAAACATCCACTAATGAGAAATTATAAACTATATGAGGGGGTTTAATAAGACATTTAATATAGATAAATAATAAAATAGTTAAATTGAAAAAAAATTAAAAAACATTAACTATTAGAGTATGTATTTACAAAAAGCTTTTTATAAAAAGAAAAGTCATTGAAATGGTAAACTATTTTTAGAAGCTAATCCAACTACTTAGTGAATCGTATTCACTAAGTGGTTATTCTGATAGCATTTTATTTATAAATTATGCCATTTGCTTTAATAATGTTTATTTTACCACATAGTTATATTAAATATTTATAAGATTTATGTTTTTTCACTAATTAGTGATATTGCCATATTTATACATATTTTTAGGCAATATTTAAGTACATTTTTATACATATTTTGGTCAATTGCATGGAATAATGGTACTTATAAGGTTAAAATGTATTTTACAGCCAAAGAGGAGCATTCTTGAAGAATAGGGACTAAAAACGACAAAGCTTGGAACTTTGGAGGCTTGGAGAATAAAAGAAAAAGAAACCCACGAAATCAACTCAATTCACGATGCTGACCACACGTTCACGACGTGTCATGGAGGATTCTGGAAGATGAGTACGCGCAAAGTCGAAATCCTTGCCCAATAAGGACTCCTGTCAATTCACGACGTGAATGGATAATTCACGACGTGAAATGTAAATTTTATGATAACTATATAATCTCTTGATCCTTATGAATTGAGGAGTTTTTTGGCTGATTCAGAGAGTTTCAGAAGTCGAAATCAGAAGGAGAAAAGGCTTGGAAATTGGTTTGCATACCAATGAAGAAGAAGAAGTTCATAATCTACTTTCTAGTTTGGTACATTATGATGTTTTCAATTATGACTTGCTTATGTTTACCTGTTAGAATGTCCAGCTAAATCTAGTTGCTTCTGTTAGCTAGATGAAGCTGGAACTCATGGTTTTATTATATTATTCTAGACTTTACTTGTTGGTTATGACTTGTGTTTGATTGATTATACCTAGCATGCTTGATTTGATATTAGATTGCTTTAACTTCTTATATATTGTAGTTAATGACCATTAATCTGCATGAATTTGAATACGTAGTAATTTAGTGAACATTAGATTATTAGAGCTAAGATCGAACCAATCTTAGATAAGTAATTAAATTATTGAATTTAGCTGTGCTAGAGAACTCATATTATGACCATAATTGTGTTTGTCAACTCAATCTTACATAGCTCCAATTCTATTTAATAATTGATTATGTGTTAAATTATGTGACCATACGTAGATCTACATGAATTAATTAATATTAGTTAATTTGGAACTGAATTGCTAATAATATTTTAATTGGTAACCAACATGAATTGTCATAATTAATTTATAAATCATTGAGGGAATGTGGATTCGAACTAACAAAAGTGTTTTGTTTATTGATTGAATTTGTGTTAAGGATTTAAGTTCATCTAAACTTGCAAAATTAGATAAAACCCACTACTTTGCTAGAAATTAGGTTAATTTAATAGTAGATAAATTAATTAGTTAAAATCGTTCCCTGTGATCGATACCCGACTTACCTAAACTATACTATAATTTAACTAGGTACACTGCCTAGGTGCAATTTAGTTAGTTAAGTTAGTTACGTTATAAATTTAAAATTAGGTATAGCTATTTGCACGCATCACGTTTTTGGCGTCGTTGCCGGGGAACGGATTATTTGGTTGTTGATTTATTTGCTTTAGGTTAATCGATCATTTTTGTGGGGTAAAACCCGCAAAAAGTTATTTTTCAGCCAAGTTTTTTTTGTTCCAGAACTGAACTCACGACGTGAAGGTAAAGCTCACGACGTGAATTCAGTCGTTTTTCGTTTTTCTTTGTTTTTTTGTTTTAGTTCAGTTTTACGTTTTTATTTTTTGTTTTATTGTAGTAGTTAATGACAAGAGGTTCCAAAACACCTTCGGTGCCACCACTTGAAGATCCGGAGTCGGCCCTTCACAAAAAGACGGATAAAAACGTGAAAGAAGATCAAACACCAAAGAATTCGTCTTTCAAATATCTCAAATTTGTTTTTCGAAAGAAGACGGGGAAGAAAACGGGAGAGTCAAGCACATCTTCGAAGGACAAGAGCATGGTTGAAATCTTACATCAAATACCTAATCCAGCAGAATCTGAATACGAATCCGAGCCCGAGTTCGAACTATATAGGAGTGAACCTGAAGACGAGCCAGAAAACGAGATGGTGGACATTGCGGATATGTCCATGGGAGCTTACAAAAAGCGAATTAGAGACGATGTTGGTTCGTGTCTAGTACAACCTGCAATTCCTGCCACTGCCACATTCAAGTTGAAAGGACACATCCTTACTACACTTAAAGATATACCATTTTATGGAAAGGATCATGAGAATGCTTTTAAGCATCTAGATGAGGTCAATGACATTGCATATTATTTCAATGTCCCGAATGTTAGTAGAGACACAGTCTTGTTAAGGATGATTCCCGTTACTTTCAAGGGAGCTGCAAAAGATTGGCTAAAAGCACTTCTACCTGGTGCAATCACTACTTGGGACAGATGCGTACGCAATTTTTGGAACAATTCTGCCCACCATCAAAGATAGCTAAACTCAAGAAGGAGATAGCCAACTTTGAGCAGCAACCGGGGGAGTCACTTTATGAGGCATGGGAACGCTATAAAGGGTTATTAAGAAATTGTCCTCAACACGACCTTAACATACAACAAGAAGTGTCCATATTTTATGACAGGGTCAATGTCATGACAAGGCAACTCCTTGATTCTCAAGGACCATTTACGAAGAAAAATCCAAATCAGATTAAAGTGTTAATTGAAGAATTCTCAAAGCATTCTCGTGAGTACCACAATCCAAGACACGATGGAGCAAAAGGCAGTGGGGGTGCACATTCTGAAGAAATGGCTGCTATAATGGAAATGCTAAATAATATGGACGGGAGGTTGACCCAAATGGATCAATCAGTTCATGCAATTAGAGTTGGATGTGAAAGATGCAATGGCCCACACTTGACTAAGGGCTGCCACTTAGGTTAATATGGGAACAAAAAGGCTCAAGTTTGTTATTCTAGTGGGGATAAATATGATGAAGATTGGAGAAAACCAAAGAAGGAGTGGTTGCCATATGATGAATACAAGAAGCAAAAAGAAGAGAAATATAGGCAGACTGGAAGAGGCTTCTACCAAAAGGAACAACCACCGGCCGAGAAGAAAGTTGAATTAGAAAACATGTTAACTCGATTTATGGAAGTTTCCGAGAAAAGGCATGATGATACCGATGCAGCACTGAAAGATCACATGAAAAAGATGAAAGAACAACAAGTTATGATGAAAGAACAACAGACAATGATGATTGACCAGCAAGATTCATTAAGAAATCATCAAGCATCGACCCATAATCTCGAAGCCCAACTTGGTCAACTAACAACTTTGGTAAACGAAAAATTATCCTCATAATTTCGTGACAAAAGACTCAATCCCATGTTATGATGATCGAGACTGAAGAAGAGGCTATTTCTGAGTTCCTAGAAGCATTAGAAGTGGAGCCAAAGCAGTCCGAAACAAAGCCAAAGAAGTCAAAGATCGAAAATAAAAATTTTGCTGAAACACCAGACTCATGACGTGAGCCTTCTAAGTTCATGACGTGGGCCCAGTCTGAACAGAATAATTCAGCAACTGTTCCGGCTTATCGTTCTCTTTTACCATTTCCGTCCTGAGCTAATCTTCGTCCACTGGAACGGGAGCATCTGGAGTTTATCAAGCACGTAAAGGGTATCCCAATAAATACTCCTTTTGTCGAGTCGTTATCTAAGGTTCCCCAATATGCAAAATTCCTACAAGATTTGATAGACACTCGTCAGCAATTGAAGAAAATTCCAAGGTTATTCTTAGTGAGCAAAGCTCAAAAGTTGTATTGGGAGAGTTACCTAAGAAGATGGGAGATCCTGGACGCCTCACTCTTCCTTGTGAATTTGGGAATAATCTGAAGACTTATCCTTTAGCTGATTTTGGGGCTAGCATAAATTTGATGCCTTATTCATTTTTTTAGAAGCTGAATATTCAGAAGTTGAAGACTACAAGAATGACCATTCACATGGCCAATCGTTCAGTGACACAACCCATGGGCATTGTAGAGGACATATTAGTAAAAATTGGAAAATTTGTTTTTCCAATTGATTTTGTGGTTATGGACATGAAAGAAGATCCCGATGTTCCAATCATTCTTGGTCGCCCATTACTAAATACTGGTAAAGCCTTGGTTGATATTCGCGAGTCCAAGCTCACTTTGAGAGTTGGAGATGAAGAAGAAACTTTTGGAGTCCAAGATGGTTTCCAAGGGAATGATGTTCAAGGTGAGGTTTTTAATATTGATGAAGAAGATGAAGTTAGAGAATTGGAGAAGCTAAAGGAAGAAGTACTAAACACAATTCTGTTGGGTTTGAGCATTCTAACACTTCTATGGTATATATGCAACCCTATATACCTTGTATCTATGCTTTTCTCTATTATACATGCAAACTTTCAATTATCCAAGGTATTATCCTAACTAGCATATTATGGAGTACATACAATACAAAATATGGTTAGATGACATACCTTTTAATGTAGCTTGAACCCTTGAACCTTTAAGAGCTTAGTGCCCCAAGTGTTGCACCTCAAATTGTACACACAAAACTACCAACAATTTGGAATAACTTGAGAGAAGATTACTTACACTCAAAATCTGCTAGCCCTCATGTATCTTTCACTAGTGTCGATTTCTTGAGCTAAAGTGGTCTTTATATAGTGAGGCTTAATTAGGGTTAAACCATGCAAACCCTAATGTGCATTACCTTCCATATTCTTCATGCTCCATGGGGTTTAACCTCCATGGAGTATACATGGGTCACCCCATGGGTTTAGCCCAACATAAATAATCATGGATCATAAGCCCACTATACAAGAATGAATGATTTACACAATCAATCCCCATATATCTAACTAGTCTCTTTTGATCACAAAATTAATTCCAAATTAATTCTTGATCAATACTAATCAAATAATATGATTTCATATTAATATATTAGAACTTATAATATATTAATAAATCATAAATATCCTCTTCTCCAAAAAGTCTATCCAAATTGTTCCAGTGTCATGCAACCCAAATGGACCATGCTACTCTCAGGTCAAGTACATAACAATTATAGTTATGGGCTTAGACATCTAATCCAACAGTCTCCCACTTGGATAATGTAATTCCCGTGTTTCTAGCCTAGGCATTAATATTGATGTGATAGTCTAGGTTAACCTTTGTAACTCATTTTGAAGAAATGAAAAGGAATTATGTGAATATTATGTGAATTATGTGTTTTATGCTTAATTATTAGGATTTAATTAATTAAGAATAAAAATGAACGTCGAAAATAAATATTAGATAAAGCCGATATCTATTAAGAAACTTGTAGTGGGCGTGACAAGGATTACGGATATATAAAGAATACCGAAATCCGAGTTATAACGAAGAAGTTATGACCTGTCGAAGTTTCACGACAAAACCGGCACAGTGTCGAATGTCGTAAAAAGTGAGTTTTTGATAAACTATATTTTAGCTTTAGTGATCTAAACGAAACTCGTAGTGTTCGTTAAACCGAGAGTAGGTATAAAAAGAACGCCCAAATCTAACTTCGTATGAGGAAATTATGATTTTTCGAAGTTTCAGCTTAGCAGTAGACAGCTGTCACACCCCCAAACCAGAACGGCGGAAACGTTCGGGGGCGGAGGACGTCATGCTCAGTATCATAACCATAGTGAAGAAAGTAAAACACAACCATCATAGATATAATTTAAAAAGGTTACATTGTTTCCAAAATACATGTTCCAAAAATACATGTTTCCAATTAAATTACATATGATGATAAAATGTAGCAAAAGAATCTACGCCTTAGCGTCTTGACTTCAGAAAAGTTGCGGTTACCTGTATTACTGATTACCTGAGAATACAAGTTGTTTTGAAAAGAGTATCAGCATAAAGCTGGTGAGTTCATAAGTATTTTATGAAAAATGAATGTTGTTTCCTTAACGTTTGTTACAAGTTTGTTTCCGGAAAATCCAATATTTTCTAAAAGATTTGTTGTAGACTAAATTGAAACAAGGCTTAGTATGTGTAAGTAAATTGTTATACTTATGTGTGTGTTTTATATTTAAATAAAACTCCTTTGTATAAAGCCTTAGAATTTCCGTGAACTGTGTGTTTTGTTAATATTCCATGCGAGATGTTATAATCATACTAAAGACTAGATGGCCTTGTATGCGACGTTCTTCAGGCGTCGGAAAATTATGACACTTGTCACCCCAGACCTGCCGGTCTAGCTGTTGCAAGCAGCTCAGGTGCGAGTTTGTCGGACCCAGTATAGATCTATACACAACTATCATGTTCTCCCTCCAAGAGATTCTGATTATAACTAAAGGACTTTTCTATGGTACTTAGAGTACCCCGAAGGAGAATGTCTCACAAATATTCATTAACGAGTTCACATAGTGTGATAAAGAAAATTTCGTTTTGTAAATCGATGGTGTTACTGCTTTCTTTGTTAACCGAAGTGTTCAAAACTATACCTATTATAGTTTATCAAAAATGTTGTATGATGGTATGAAACCTCGTTATGCATGTATATGTATTTCAAATAAATGACATTGGAAATACTAAGTGTAAATCTTACACACCTTGCTCAACATGTTACAAGGTGTGAATAACTCTTAAATATGTATTTGACAGTTTTACCCTTAACTGTCACTGTTTTTGAGTAATTATAGAAAAATCATCGTAAGTCGAAAACTGAATCCGTAAACTCTGAGTGTTTGGAAAAAGAGTCTACTATATCCATAAATTTTCCCATAATTTTTGGTGGTCTCAAATCAGTGTGAAAATGTTCATTTTCACAACTGGTCCGATTTTGTTGCTGCAGTGATAGGCAGTTTTGTAAAAATCACCATAAATTGTAGAAAAATCGTATGGAGATGTGAAAGTAGTCATTTTAAGGGTACAAACCTGAACTATTTGCATATTAAACAGTTTTGAAAAATATTAAGTTTAAGTTGGGTAAAACAGTTCGTGAACAGGTCACAACTTTTCTGTTGTAATCTGTCAAGTTAAGTTTTAAATATGTTTTGGAGTTTTAACTTGTATTCCCCCCTGAAAACTGAAGAAAACTAGAAAATATAGGGGTATGAACTCACCTTGAGTGATGACTTGAAGAGTGGGAGGTTGAAGTTAAAGAATATCAAGTCAAGAGCACTTGGTGAACACGTGAAGACTTGGATGATCCTAAGAACGATTTTTGGCGTTAAGATATGAGTCAATGATCCAAGAGTGTTATGAAATTATGGAATAACACTTGAGTTTAGATGGAATACTTACTAAAAAGTGCAGTAGCAACTCAAGAACACTTGCACAAGGTGGTGGAAAGTAGAGAGAAAAAAGAGTTTTCTTGAGGTGATATGAGAAGTGTGTATGTTTGAAGTGAGCAAGTAAATCAAGAAATCCTCCAGGGATTTCTTTATATAGAAGGTTGCTGGAGCAACTTGTGAGTTTGAAGTGATGTGTGCATTGGTTTGTGTGATGTGGATAAGGTGGCAAATGAGAGGGTGACACATGGAGGGCAAGTGGGCACACTTGACCCACTTGTGGGGTAGAATACTCATCTTATTATAAAATAATGATTTTTAATTAATAATCTTTGAAAAATAAATAATATATGAGTTCTGGGGGTTAAAAATGGTAAAAATATGAATTTTGTGAAAAAATCCCGTAAAAAACGTCAAAAACGGGCTTAGGAAGCGAAAGTGGTCGAAAACCGGACAATAGGGACCGAACCTGCGAGGTTCGGCTCTAAGAGGTTGAGAACCGAGAGAAGGGAAGAAGGAACCGAGAGGGAATGAGTAGGACCGAAGGTGCGAGGGGGAGGACCGAAGGTCAGGTCTCGGTCTGAAGTGGATAGGGAACCGAAATAGACCGAACCCTCGGTCCATTTCGGTTGAGAGGGTTTCGGTTCTGATGCACGTTCGGTCCGAGAATGAGAGGTTCGCTTCTGACAGGTTCGCTTCTGACAAGTTCGACTCCTAAGAGGTTCGGTTCCTAAGAGGGGTTTCGGTTCCTAAGAGGTTCGGTTCCTAAGAGGGGTTTCGGTTCTATTTAGCTGTTTTTCGATAATTCACTGATTCGAGCGGTTTTTGGCCAAGTTAAGGGTCGGGATGACTATAAAAAGTTGAGAGAGATTTTGGATAGATTTTGGGAGAGATTTCACATACTTGGAGAGATTTGGGAGAGATTTCACATACTTGGAGAGATTTCACATTCTTGGAGAGATTTGGGAGAGATTTCACATTTTGGAGAGATTTGGGAGAGATTTCACATACTTGGAGAGATTTGGGAGAGATTTCACATATTTGGAGAGATTTCACATTCTTAGAGAGATTTAGGAGAGATTTCACATACTTGGAGAGATTTCATATTCTTGGAGAGATTTAGGAGAGATTTCACATACTTGGAGAGATTTCACATTCTTGGAAAGATTTGGGAGAGATTTCACATACTTGGAGAGATTTGGGAGAGATTTCACATTCTTGGAGAGATTTGGGAGAGATTTCACATACTTGGAGAGATTTGGGAGAGATTTCACATACTTGGAGAGATTTGGGAGAGATTTCACATACTTGGAGAGATTTGGGAGAGATTTCACCTTAGCCATTATTATCGTATAATCTCGTAATCCAAGGTTCGTGAACCCCGTTATGCTTTGTTTATGATTGTTTTAAGTCCCCGAAAGGGTCCTTAGTCGTGTTTTGATGCCTTTAACTCCCTTTTTAGGGTTTTTACATTGATAACACATAGATTCTGCGAGACATTTGAATCCTTGACATACAAATGTACATTTTTATACATAGAATAAGTTTTAACATTCAAGTACAAATTAAGTTTGACCGGTTTGACTTGTTGACCTTGGCTTGAATTTGACGGTCGTCACATTATCCTCCCGTTAGAAGAAATTTTTTCCCGAAATTTGCATTTTGAGTGGGACTTCAAGGGTTGGGGAATAGATGTGGGTACTTTTGTTTCATTTGGTCCTCACGTTCCCAAGTAAATTCGGGTCCTCGCTTGGCGTTCCACCGGACCTTTACGATGGGAATGCGGCTTTGTTTCGTCGATTTGACCTCTCGGTCCATGATTTCAACAGGTTCCTCTACAAAATAGAGGTTCTCGTTGATCTCAATTTCTTCCAAAGGAATGACGAGGGTCTCATTAGACAAACATTTCTTCAGGTTTGACACATGAAAGGTAGGATGGACGTGGTTGAGTTCCTGTGGTAATCATAGCTTGTATGCCACCGGACCAATCCTGGCGAGGATTTCAAATGATCCGATATACCTTGGATTTAATTTCCCACGTTTCCCAAAACGTATTAATCCCTTCCAAGGTGATACTTTTAGAAGTACTTGATCCCCAACTTGGAACTCCAAAGGTTTTCGTCTCTTATCTGCGTAGCTCTTTTGTCGGTCTTGCGAAGCCTTCATTCGCTCTCGAATTTGAACGATCTTCTCGGTTGTTTCCCTTATGATCTCTAGACCAGTGAGTGCGCTGTTAGGGACTTTCCCTCTTGCTAGTTGCGTATCGCCCACCTCAGCCCAGTACAGGGGTGATCTGCACTTACGGCCATAGAGGGCTTCGAACGGAGCAACCTTGATGCTAGTGTGATAACTATTATTGTAGGAAAACTCAATAAGAGGTAAATGAGTATCCCACGCTTTACCAAAGTCTATCACACAAGTTCTTAGCATGTCCTCTAACGTTTGAATGGTTCTTTCACTCTGTCCGTGTGTTTGTGGGTGGTAGGCTGTACTCATGTCCAGCCTAGTCCCCATCGCTTTCTGTAGTGACTGCCAGAATCGTGATGTGAACCTACTATCTCTATCGGAGATAATGGATATCGGTACTCTGTGAAGGCACACTATTTCTCTAATGTAGATCCTCGTCAGCTTCTCCATTTTGTCTGTCTCTTTTATTGGTATGAAGTGTGCGGATTTGGTTAATCTGTCGACGATTACCCAGATGATGTCAAGTCCACCCGTGGTCTTAGGTAACTTGGTAATGAAATCCATCGTAATCCGCTCCCACTTCCACTCGGGTATCTCTGGTTGGTGAAGTAGTCCCGAGGGCTTTTGATATTCTACCTTAACCTTGGCGCAAGTCAGGCACTTGCCCACAAAGGTAGCTATTTCAGCTTTCATGTTCGGCCACCAATACATCTTCTTGAGGTCTAAGTACATCTTGTCTGAGCTGGGATGCACGGAGTAGCGAGTTTTATGAGCTTCGTTCATGACAACATCCCTAAATCCACCAAATTTTGGTGTCCAGATCCGGTTCATGAGACAACGAACTCTGTCATCCCTGACTTCAAGATTTTTGTCCATTCCTCTCAATGCTTCACCTCTCACGTTCTCTGGCTTCAAAGCTTCTTCCTAAGCTTCCTTGATTTGTGTGGACAGGTGTGAGTGAATGGTCATGGTTAAGGCCTTTACTCGGCGGCCCGAGTACTCCTTTCTGCTTAATGCGTCTGCAACCACGTTGGCCTTTCCGGGGTGATAACGAATCTCACATTCGTAATCGTTTAGTAATTCCACCCATCGCCTTTGTCTCATGTTGAGTTCCTTCTGGTTAAGGAAATGCTAGAGGCTTTTGTGATCGGTGAAGATGGTGCACTTGGTGCCGTAAAGGTAATGCCTCCAGATTTTTAGGGCGAAAATTACTGCTCCCAATTCAAGGTCGTGCGTCGTGTAGTTTACCTCGTGCGTCTTCAGTTGTCTTGAGGCGTAAGCAATGAATTTTCCTCGTTGCATTAACACACACCCTAGACCTTGGTTTGATGCATCGCAGTAAACCACAAAGTCTTCGGTTCCATCCGGTAGGGACAAGATCGGAGCACTGCACAGAGTTTGTTTTAGTGTTTAGAATGCAGCCTCTTGATTATCTCCCCAGACGAACGTCACTCCTTTTTGAGTCAGGGTGGTGAGGGGTTTTGCGATTTTGGAGAAGTTTTGGATGAATCTACGGTAGTAACCGGCGAGTCCTAAAAATTGTCGGATCTCCATGGGTGTTCTTGGTGATGCCCAGCTTTCAATCGCCTTGATCTTTGAAGGGTCCACATGGATTCCTTCCTTGCTGACTACATGTCCGAGGAAATTCACCTCTCGAATCCAGAACTCGCACTTTGAGAATTTCGCGTACAATTTCTCCGCCCTCAGCATCTCCAGGACTTGACTTAAATGTTGGCTGTGTTCTTCCTTACTTCGGGAGTAGACTAGTATATCATCAATGAAAACAATCACGAACTTGTCTAAGTAAGGTCGACACACCCGATTAATCAGATCCATAAACGTTGCGGGTGCATTTGTTAAGCCGAAAGGCATCACTACAAATTCGTAGTGACCATAGCGCGTTCTGAAAGCTGTCTTGGAAATATCCTCCTCTTGAACTCGTAGTTGATGGTACCCGGATCTAAGGTCAATCTTCGAGAAGAAACTCGCTCCTTGTAGCTGGTCGAAGAGGTCATCGATTTGGGGCAAAGGGTATCGGTTTTTGATGGCGAGTTTGTTTAGTTCACGGTAGTCAATGCACATGTGGAACGATCTGTCCTTCTTCTTAACGAACAAAACCGGTGCTCCCCAAGGCGAGAAGCTTGGTCTAATGAAGCCCTTGCTCAGCAGCTTGTTCAGTTGACTGGACAGTTCCTGCATCTCGGCTGGGGCTAGACGGTATGGCGATTTGGCTACGGGGGTAGCTCCGGGAATTCAATCGATTCGAAATTCGACTTGCCGAGGAGGGGGCACTCCTGGAAGGTCTTCCGGGAATACATCGGTGAAATTGCAGACCTCCGGAATGTCCTTGATGTCTTTCGTTCCTTGACCCTTATCTACGACGTGGGCTAGGAAGGCGTGGTACTCCTTGCGGAGATACTTTTGAGCCTTGATACAAGAGATGATCTGGAAGTTCGAGCTAGGTTTGTCGCCATAAACGACGAGAGCTTCGCCACTTGGCAGATTAAGGTGAACGGCCTTTCGTAACACAGGATTTCAGCATGCTGAGGGCACAACCAATCCATGCCAATGATAACATCAAAACTTTTTATGGTGACCGGCATCGGGTCAATTTGGAAAGAGTGATTGTTTAAGGTGAGGGTACACCCGGTGTAAATATCGTTAGTTTTCTCTGTTTTTCCGTTAGCCATTTCTACGGTGAATGTGTCTTTTAGTGTTTGTGGTGTTTGATTAAGCAAACGTTTAAATTGGTGGCTCACGAAGCTTTTCTCCGCGCCACTATCGAAAATAATGCATGCGTAGGTATTGTTGAGGAGAAACGTACCGGTAACCACAGTTGGATCTGCGACGACTTCCTCATGACCTATCGCCAGAACTTTGCCCACTTCGCCGGGGTTGGGGTTTCTTGCCTTCGGGAAGTTACGTTTGAGGTGTCCTGCTTCTCCACATCCATAGCAGGTTCGGCTAGCTCCGACATTGGCAGCTTGTGCGTTCGGTTGGGCTGGAGTTCTACAGAATCGGGCAGTGTGCCCTTTTTTGTTACGGTTGGTGCAATGCATTTCACGACACGCACCGTTGTGGTGGAAACTGCATTTGTTGCACTTGGGCAGGTTCCCGGCGTATTGCCTTATCAGAGTGGGGTTGGCAGTGGTTGTGGCAGCGTGCACTGCAACCACTTGTTGTTTCTTGGGAGGGTCTTGAGTAGGCTGCCCCTTTTTCTTATTCCAGAATTTTCTTTTGTTTTTTCCCCCTTTTGCTTGCTCGGAGGTGGTTGTTACCGCGCCATGGCTGACGTTATGGTCAATGAGTTGTTGTACCAGTTCCTTGGCACTGTCAAAGGTAATTGGCTTTGAGGCCAATACGTGTCCTTAGACTTAGGGAGAGAGTCCCCATATGTACCTTTCCACCTTCTTACTTTCCGTTGGAACCATTCCTGGGCACAGCATGGCCAGATCATTGAACCTTGAGGTGTAAGACAGGATGTCAGAGCCCGTCATTTTGAGACCCCAAAATTCTTCTTCGAGCTTCTGTATCTCGCCCCTGGGGCAGTACTCCTTCATCAACGTGGTTTTTAGATCTTCCCATGATATTGAATTAGCCACCGGGAGTGTTAGCGTTTTGACGTGGCCTTTCCACCAGGTGAGGGCTCTTTCGGAGAATGTGCATGCAGCAAATTTAACATTGCTTGCTTCAGGGCATGCACATATTTCGAAGATGGTCTCGGTTTTCTCGAACCATTGCAGCAAGGCTATAACACCTCCGCTTCCGTTGAAGGTTTTGGACTTGCCGTTTGTAAAGTCTTTATAGGTACACTCTCTCGAGCGTCCCTGTCCGTCCCCATTGTTAGAATTCGAGGTACCACTACCCGCACCGCCAGAATTAGTGGGGTTGATTTGAGCTATCGCGACTGCTACTGCGGCTGCCACCGCAGCCTGGAACATGGCTGGGTCGAACTGAGGAGGTGGTGGTGAGGGTGGTGCAATCCCAGCTGCGCCGTTGCGTCTAGGATTTCTACGAGGTGGCATTTTCTGCCATTAACAAGAATGAAAAGACAATAAGTCTTTGATACAAGTCGAGTGTTAAACTAAACATTATTAGTTCTTTATATGTATCATGATTCCGGCTTGTAAGAATGTTGTAGGAATCCATTCATACCAGAAGTCTATGAAATATAGACTTTATGAATTTCGATAGTATTGATTCTCATGAAATGTATGTGTTAGTATCCATACCGGGTCCAACCAACAATCGCTTGATGTATAATATTTACATGTAATTAAGATTAAATAAACTTTCGAATCTAATGGGTCTGCCCTGGGCCCACAACCAAACAAGGAACAGGGTCCAAGGTGGAACCACCATTTCTAGGTCGACATGATCTCAATTACATATAACTTTGGTTTATACCTCAGGCGATCATAGGTTGAGCACCAGTAAATTTCTATCTGAAAATTGTTCATGTTATGAATCTGATGTAGTGTTCCCAATAAAACAAATAGGGCGTCAATATCATTGATATAACTTAGTATACAATACTTGGAAAAATTTTGACCCTACTAGGGGTCTATGCTACATCAATGTACGGAAAATTTTGACCGCCTAACAGATCCCGGAAGTGTAAACACTTAAATCGCGAGATCGGGCCTAAAATACTAGAAAATAATAGTAATATTTATCCGCAAACTAGCTTAAACTGGAGCGAGCAGTACAATACTACTTGCGGCGGTTGAAGCTCTGAGGATCACGAAGTGTAGACCCGAAGTTCCTCATTTCAGCTCGGGATTCCGCCGCTTGGCGCTCTGCTTCAGCCAGGCGTCCTTCAAAAGTGGCTCGGTGTTCTCGGAGTTCTTGCACTTCAGCTCGGGTCGCAGCCATTTCCCGTCGAAGAAGCTCGGGGCGGTCTCGATTCCGATCGTGTTCATCATCCAAACGGCGAATGCGAACGGAGTTGACTTGGCTGGTGGCACCAACTTTCATGAGATGTCGGGTGTTAACTCTTGTTTGCTCTTCGTGGCGTGTGACACGGTGCACTATGACAGGGAGGGCTCGGTCGGCTGACCCTCCTCTGCTAAGATCGTAGAAACCTCGTTGCATGCCATAGGGAGGTCGTTGACCTTGCTCTCGGCTCCATCGATGTATAGTTTCGGCCCATTGGGGTGTCGGCCCCTGGTAGTGTTGTGGATGAATAGGGGCAGGGTGTGGATTGTAAAATTCGGGTTCCGAATCGGTTCCATCTGAGTCTTCTTCTTCTTCTTCTTCACCGTCTACTGATTCTTCCTCTTCCATGGGTTCCTCATCCTCCATGGGTTCTTCTTCGGGATCTTCCTCTGGGTCTTCCACGATCCAACCGGCATTCCCTTGGTTGGGGAAATAGGGATCCCCCGGAAAATGAAATCCTGCCATCGTACTTGTGCGAGAATAGGGATATGTCGCGAGAAACTTTTGGGAATAAGGAGTTAGTTATTATAGTTGTGATTATTACGGCTTTTTGTGTTAAAATACTCCTATAGTATTTTTAAGTTTGATTCTTGAAATCTTTGGTAAGTTGCAGACTTGTTGCTCACCATGATCCTTCTTCGGCATACATTGGTCCTACCTTGGCTAAATATAGTTGATCAGGCTATATTCATCCAAGATCTGACTACATACCCCGAAGCTGGACCATAGTGTCCAACTTGTCTTAATACTTTTATGTTATTACCTTTATGATACTAAATTTATGAGTGCGATTGTATGTGTACTTTTTATAAAAATACAAGTTTTTATTTTTAAAGTACTTTTTGAAAAGTTACGTCAGAGAATTTTGTCCCGTTGTGTTTATAGTTTGTATATCTTACGTGGTTCGATATACTTAGTTCACTATAAACAAAGCTCTGATACCAATCTGTCACACCCCTAAACTAGAATGGCGGAAACGTTCGGGGGCGGAGGACATCATGCTCGGTATCATAACCATAGTGAAGAAAGTAAAACACAACCATCATAGATATAATTTAAAAAGGTTACATTGTTTCCAAAATACATGTTCCAAAAATACATGTTTCCAATTAAATTACATATGATGATAAAATGTAGCAAAAGAATCTACGCCTTAGCGTCTTGACTTCAGAAATCTTACGGTTACCTGTATTACTGATTACCTGAGAATACAAGTTGTTTTGAAAAGAGTATCAGCATAAAGCTGGTGAGTTCATAAGTATTTTATGACAAATGAATGTTGGTTCCGGAAAATCCAATATTTTCTAAAAGATTTGTTGTAGACTAAATTGAAACAAGGCTTAGTATGTGTAAGTAAATCGTTATACTTATGTGTGTGGTTTATATTTAAATAAAACTCCTTTGTATAAAGCCTTAGAATTTCCGTGAACTGTGTGTTTTGTTAATATTCCATGCGAGATGTTATAATCATACTAAAGACTAGATGGCCTTGTATGCGACGTTCTTCAGGCGTCGGAAAGTTATGACACTTGTCACCCCAGACCTGCCGGTCTAGCTGTTGCAAGCAGCTCAGGTGCGGGTTTGTCGGACCCAGTATAGATCTATACACAACTATCATGTTCTCCCTCCAGGAGATTCTGATTATAACTAAAGGACTTTTCTATGGTACTTAGAGTACCCCGAAGGAGAATGTCTCACAAATATTCATTAACGAGTTCACATAGTGTGATAGAGAAAAATTCGTTTTGTAAATCGATGGTGTTACCGCTTTCTTTGTTAACCGAAGTGTTCAAAACTATACCTATTATAGTTTATCAAAAATGTTGTATGATGGTATGAAACCTCGTTATGCATGTATATGTATTTCAAATAAATGACATTGGAAATACTAAGTGTAAATCTTACACACCTTGCTCAACATGTTACAAGGTGTGAATAACTCTTAAATATGTATTTGACAGTTTTACCCTTAACTGTCACTGTTTTTGAGTAATTATAGAAAAATCATCGTAAGTCGAAAACTGAATCCGTAAACTCTGAGTGTTTGGAAAAAGAGTCTACTATATCCATAAATTTTCCCATAATTTTTGGTGGTCTCAAATCAGTGTGAAAATGTTCATTTTCACAACTGGTCCGATTTTGTAAAAATCACCATAAATTGTAGAAAAATCTTATGGAGATGTGAAAGTAGTCATTTTAAGGGTGAAAAAATCCCGTCAAAAACGGGCTTAGGAAGCGAAAGTGGTCAAAAACCGGACAATAGGGACCAAACCTGCGAGGTTCGGCTCTAAGAGGTTGAGAACCGAGAGAAGGGAAGAAGGAACCGAGAGGGAAGGAGTAGGACCGAAGGTGCGAGGGGGAGGACCGAAGGTCAGGTCTCGGTCCGAAGTGGATAGGGAACCGAAATAGACCGAACCCTCGGTCCATTTCGGTTGAGAGGGTTTCGGTTCTGATGCACGTTCGGTCCGAGAATGAGAGGTTCGCTTATGATAGGTTCGCTTCTGACAAGTTCGGCTCCTAAGAGGTTCGGTTCCTAAGAAGGGTTTCGGTTCCTAAGAGGTTCGGTTCCTAAGAGGGGTTTCGGTTCTATTTAGCTGTTTTTCGATATAACTCACTGTTTCGAGCGGTTTTTGACCAAGTTAAGGGTCGGGATGACTATAAAAAGTTGAGAGAGATTTTGGAGAGATTTTGGGAGAGATTTCACATACTTGGAGAGATTTGGGAGAGATTTCACATACTTGGAGAGATTTCACATTCTTGGAGAGATTTGGGAGAGATTTCACATTTTGGAGAGATTTGGGAGAGATTTCACAAACTTGAAGAGATTTGGGAGAGATTTCACATATTTGGAGAGATTTCACATTCTTGGAGAGATTTGGGAGAGATTTCACATACTTGGAGAGATTTCACATTCTTGGAGAGATTTGGGAGAGATTTCACATTCTTGGAGAGATTTGGGAGATATTTCACATACTTGGAGAGATTTGGGAGAGATTTCACATACTTGGAGAGATTTGGGAGAGATTTCACATATTTGAGAGATTTGGGAGAGATTTCACATACTTGGAGAGATTTGAGAGAGATTTCACCTTAGCCATTATTATCATATAATCTCGTAATGCAAGGTTCGTGAACCCTGTTATGCTTCGTTTATGATTGTTTTAAGTCCCCGAAAGGGTCCTTAGCCGTGTTTTGATGTGTTTAACTCCCTTTTTAGGGTTTTTACATTGATAACACATAGATTCTGCGAGACATTTGAATCCTTGACATACAAATGTACATTTTTATACATAGAATAAATTTTAACATTCAAGTACAAATTAAGTTTGACCGGTTTGACTTGTTGACCTTGGCTTAAATTTGACGGTCGTCACAACAGCTAAAAACTCGAATTTTAGATCAAGTGATTTTTAGCCAACACGACCTAAACGAGAATCGAAGGTCTCGTCACTAGTAGCACAATGGTAAAAAGACAGACGAAAACGGACGTCGGATGAAGAAGTTATGAATTTTTAACGGATTTTCTATCCCGGTCTGTTAAAAATAATAATATAAAAATTAAAGTCAAAATTAGCCGACGAAGTCTAAACGAAAGTTGTAGAGCGTAATTTTACCTACGCGTGCATATAAAGAACGTCAAAAACGGAGCTCGTATGCGAAAGTTATGGATTTTAGAAGTTTTGGCGCGAAAATCGAGAAAATATGCCAAAACCGAGGAATCTCGCATACGTGGACTTCGGCCACGTGTCCTCGCCTCGCATCCGACGCGCGTCCAAAATTCTGCTGAGTCATCCGAAGCTGTCCAGTGAGAACCCGACGCGTGTCCTCTTCCTCGTGTCCGAGCCTTCGCATGATGCCACGAACCCACCCTACCTCGGACTAAACCTCGGTCCAATCAGAGGCCGACACCGAGCCCCTCGCACGCGCAACCCATGTGTGAGCCACCTTCTAAAACCCACCCTACCTCGGACTAAACTTCAGATCTGCTGACGCGTGGAGGCTTCTCAGCCATTGGATCAGCAGCTTCGGACCCCTATAAATAGAGGGCTTGCGAGCCTTCTCGGATACATTTGGGAATTTGCCACTTTTAGCCCCATTCTTAATATTTTCTTCATATTAACATCCCCCAAAACCCCGGTATCGATTATAACCCCTGGAATACGCCACGAAGAGCCCGAGAAGCCCGTTAAATTTATCTTTTCGGTTTCGAAGCCCGACCCTCGCAGAGCCCGGTTTCTGAATAAAACTCCCGGTTTTATTAGAAACGAACGTTTTAGGAAACGAATTGCTGCCCGATTATCATCAAAATCATGTGAGTGTATAGTCACCTTCATCTTACACCTAGATATGAAGTATTTTGTATAAAATACGTGCTACGTGTAATTATATTAATTGTTTAATTGAGGTGATTGTTGAATAGATGTTTTATACAAGTTTTAAACTGTATATGTATTTTTATCTACAAATATGTTGGGTAAAACATGGGTAGATAGTTGATGTGTGGTGAAATAAAATGATGAGAGGCCTCGATGTGATTTGTGATCCAGTCACGTAGCGGAGTTTGGATGACGACCACAGACTTTCTAGACAGTCCAGTGGAAACGCTAGCAGGCCCGCAACCTGTAGGTGTTAATGAACTTGGGCGTTCATTCGCTGTACTCCAATCCCCCTCATGGTCGCCTTTAGGACATATATGGCTGAGGAAACCCCTTAGCAGTAGTGTCCATCCCGATGATATTCTTTAGGCTAGGTCCCTTGGGATAAGTGTTTAGGGACGTAAAGTGAGGATAACGGGAACGGGTAATCAGGGTTATTGTTGATTGATGAACTTAATAAGTTTATTATAATTGTGGGTTGAAAACCCTATATGCTCACCAAGCTCCCAAGCATGACCCACTCAGCTTTTTATGTTACAGGTAGTGGACCTCGAGCATAGTCGGAGGACGATGAGAGATATTTTGATTATAGGCCAGTAGTTGTAAACAACTGTTGTACGACTTATAATGTTTTGTTTATGTTTTTGATATGTATCGGAACATGACATCCTGAGGTTTTGATATGAAATGAAATTATATATTTCTTAAAGAAAGGTTTTGACAAACTTTTATCATATTTTGTATTGGGGACCAATTCTGCAACATCTTTTAAAAAGATTTCTCTGATTTTATTTTAAAAAGCATAAATTAAATCGGTCTTTTCTGGCCGAGAAATTAGGGGATGTCACAGTTGGTATCAGAGCATTAGTTTAAGCGAACTAAGAAATTGTAGAATTTCTGGACTTAAACTTAGAATGCTAAGTGATGATTGTGAGATGAGTGTCTACCATATTTTAGACACGAGCACTAGTTTATTTTAGGAAAGATGCCTAAAATGCCCTGATGTGCTAAATGTTATATGTTTGCCATATGTGCCATTATTTGTTCGGATCTATGGTCTGTTGCCGACCGGATCTGGAAACCTTATGTGTGTAGGATTCTAAGCGTATGATTACGAGATTAGAACTAACATGTAAACGTTTCGGAGTGATAAGGGAATTTAAATACCTATCGAGGATAAAGACCTAAATTCGCCTTATTCGGTATATAGATTGTAATGGCAAGAACTCGTAGTGGAGTTGCAAATGCAAATGGAAACAGGAATCAACAACCTCAACCTCAAGTAGTTGAGTAAGTACCTGTTGTAGGAGCTGCACCTGAGCCAATGAAGATGGCTGGGGTACAAGCAATGATGCAGATGATGTTAGATCGCCAGATGGAGGAGACAAGGCGATTACTACAACAGCATAGGGAAGAAACTACGATACCTGTTGAACAGCCCGAATTGAATGAAGGGCAATCAGTAGGAGGGAACTACAGTGGGACTCTTGGTCAAGCCAACCCACCGATAGTTAGACAAAACAACCAGGATGGAGGAGTTGATGGACGCGGATGCAAATACAAAGATTTCATGGCATCTAAACCACCGTGTCTATCTGGAAGTCCGACACCGGTGGAAGTCATGAATTGGATCTCCGAAATGGAGACGATGTTTGAAAGCTGTGAGTGCAGCAACAAACAAAAGACCGCACTTGCAATTCCTCTGTTAAAATCTGGTGTACTGAGCTGGTGGAAATTACTAGCTGATTCCATGCCCAAGGGAGAAGCTAGTAAGATGTCTTGGGAAGACTTTGTGGTACAACTGAAATTGCAATACTGCTCTGAGCAGGATCTTCTGGAAATTAATAATGAGTTCCAGAATTTGAAAAAGGGAAAGATGAGCGTTACTGAATACGCTGCTAGTTTTACGGAAAAGATGAAGCTTGTTCCTTACCTAGTTCCAACTGAACTCTCTAAGGTCAACAAGTTTGCCCTCGGATTACCAGCGGACTTTGGTCCGATGGTCAAGCAAGCAACCACTTTGAAAGCCGCCATCTGGTCTGCTAAGAATGTTGAGGTTCAGATCAGAGAGAAGGGTCTGGAGAGGGCAGAAGTTGGTGAAAAGAGAAAATTTGAAGGAACTTCGAGTTCCAACAAGAAAAGCAAATTTTCTAAGTCTAAGAAGTTTGGAGGAGGAGGAGGTGAAGCGAAATGGTGTGAGAAGTGCAAGAAAAAGCACTATGGGAAATGTAGTGAGGGGGTGACTTGCTACAAATATGGAAAGACTGGGCATTTTTCCAACGTGTGTCCGTCCGACAAGATGGTATGTTTTGAGTGCCATGAACAAGGGCATATTTTTAGAGACTGTCCAAAGAGGAAGGATGCAGCAAAGCCCAATCTACCACCAAAGCCGAAGGCGAGAGCCTTTCAGATGACACTTGAAGCTGCAAAAGAAGAAGTCGATGTCGCTTCAGGTACCTTTCTCGTAAACGAATTGCCTGCCCAAATTTTGTTTGATTCTGGAGCAAATTACTCCTTTATTTCGCATGAATTTGGTAGAAAACTAGCTTTGCCTGTAGATAGACTAGTTAATGCTTTATTAGTCGGAATTGCTAGTGGCAAGTTTGTACCTGTTAGCCATCGTATGAAAAACATCCTCATTGACTTGAATGGGAATAAGTTCCACGAGGAATTATTGCCTATCGAGTTAAATGGTTTCAACATAGTTTTAGGAATGGATTGGATTAGCGCCAATGACGCCGAAATATTGTGTAAGCAGAAGATAGTAAAAGTAAACCCGCCAGGGAGAGAGTCGTTTATGGTGTATGGAGACAAACGCAGAGTAAACTCTGGAATCATTTCCCTAATGAAAGCCAGAAAGTGTTTGGCCAAGGGATGTACATCATATCTAGCATTCGTGATCGATGCTAAGAAGGAAAAGAAGGAGGTGCAGAATATTCCGGTGGTGTGTGAATATCCGGAAGTCTTTCCCGAAGATCTTCCCGGATTGCCCCCTGATCGACAAGTAGAATTTCGTATCGACTTGTTACCAGGAACGACGCCGATAGCCAAAGCACCGTATCGATTAGCACCAACCGAGATGAAAGAACTTATGACACAACTTCAGGAGTTATTGGACAAAGGTTTCATTCGACCTAGTTCATCACCTTGGGGAGCCCCTGTGTTATTTGTAAAGAAGAAAGACGGGAGCATGAGAATGTGCATCGATTACAGAGAGCTGAATAAAGCGACAATAAAGAACAAGTATCCGTTGCCAAGGATCGATGACCTGTTCGACCAGTTGCAAGGTTCGAGCTATTTCTTGAAAATCGATCTTAGGTCAGGATACCATCGACTTAAGGTGAGAGAGCAAGATATCGAAAAGACTGCGTTCAGAACAAGATATGGACACTATGAATTTTTGGTTATGTCGTTCGGACTAACCAATGCCCCAGCAGCTTTCATGGATTTAATGAACAGGGTTAGTAAACCATACCTTGACAAATCCGTGATAGTATTCATAGACGATATCTTGATCTATTCGAAAAGCAAGCAGGAGCATGAAAAGCATCTGCGTGAGGTGCTAGAAGTTCTGAAAAAGGAGAAGTTGTATGCAAAGTTCTCCAAATGTGAATTTTGGATTCAAGAAGTCCAATTTTTAGGTCATGTGGTTAACCAAGAAGGAATAATGGTTGACCCAGCAAAGATTGAAGCTGTAATGAAGTGGGAACAACCAAAAAGTCCTATAGAGATTCGAAGCTTTTTAGGATTAGCCGGATATTATCGCCTATTTATCCAAGGCTTTTCTTCGATTGCTACTCCATTAACAGCTTTGACCCACAAAGGAGCTACTTATGCTTGGAATGAGAAGCATAAGGAAGCCTTTGAGAAGTTAAAGAAGAGATTGTGTGAATCACCGATTCTTTCGTTACCTGAAGGAGTTGATGACTTCGCAGTTTATAGTGATGCCTCTGGAGTTGGGTTAGGTTGTGTTCTGACCCAAAGGGATAAAGTGATAGCGTATGCATCGAGGCAATTGAAAGAGCATGAAAAGAACTACCCCACTCATGATCTGGAGTTGGCAGCGGTAGTATTCACCTTAAAGATATGGAGGCACTATCTTTATGGTCTTAAATGTAAACTTTTCACTGATCATAAGAGTCTTCAATATCTCTTTAATCAGAAGGAATTGAACATGAGGCAACGGTGCTGGCTAGAGTTACTCAAGGACTACGAATGTGAGATACTTTACCACCCTGGTAAAGCAAATGTTGTTGCTGATGCTCTCAGTCGGAAGGTAAATCTTGAAAAGAAAAGTCCAAGAACGTTGAGAATTGAAGTTGTCTCGACAATTGTGGAAAGTATAAAGAAAGCTCAGGAGGAAGCTTTAGAGAAAAATGACCGAAAGGAGGAACGTTTGGGAAAAACGTTGGTGTTTGATACAAACGGTCAAGGATTAAAGGTATTCAAAGATAGGATTTGGGTACCTAAGACGGGAGGAGTAAGAGGTCTTCTGATGGAAGAAGCTCACAAAACCATGTACTCGATTCATCCCGGCAGTACGAAAATGTATAGGGATCTAAAACCCTATTACTGGTGGCCAACGATGAAGCTCGATGTTGCTAAGTATGTGGCAGAGTGTGTAACTTGTGCTAGGGTTAAGGCACAACATCAGAAACCGTATGGGAGTTTAGAACCTTTACCTGTACCTATGGGTAAGTGGGAAGACATTACCATGGATTTTGTGACTAAACTGCCCAGAACAAGGAACGGTCACGACATGATTTGGGTGGTCGTTGATCGCTTCACTAAGAGTGCGCATTTCATAGCCATTACCATGGATTTTGTGACTAAACTGCCCAGAACAAGGAACGGTCACGACATGATTTGGGTGGTCGTTGATCGCTTCACTAAGAGTGCGCATTTCATAGCCGCTAACGAGAAATGGTCTATGGATAAACTTGTGAATTATTATATGAAGGAAATTGTGAGGCTTCACGGTGTTCCGTTAACAATTGTATCCGATCGTGACAGTCGTTTTACCTCAAGGTTTTGGAGAAGTCTACAAGAGGAATTGGGTACCAAGTTGTGTTTAATTACAGCTTACCATCCTCAAACCGATGGTCAAAGCGAACGAACAATTCAAACATTAGAGGATATCCTGAGAGCATGTACCCTAGAATTCCAAGGTAACTGGGATAAATACTTACCTCTAGTAGAATTTTCCTATAATAATAGTTTCCACTCGAGCATCAAGATGGCACCTTATCACGCTTTGTATGGGGAAAAGTGTCGAACGCCATCATGTTGGCTGGAAGCTGGAGAAAAGTAGTTTATGGGACCTGAAATAGTCCATCAGACTACTGAAAAGTTGAAAGTGATAAGGGAAAGGATGTTAGCTGCTCAAGATCGACAAAAGAGTTATGCTGAAAAGAAACGACAACCGATATACTTCGAAGTTGGAGATTCAGTTTTACTTAAAGTCTCGCCGTGGAAGGGACTTATAAGATTTGGTAAAAGGGGAAAGTTGAGTCCAAGGTTTATTGGACCATTTAAAGTTCTTTAGAGGATCGGGAATCAAGCTTACAAGCTAGAATTACTGGAAGAACTGGAGGGTATTCATAATACCTTTCATGTGTGCTATTTGAGAAAGTTCACGGGAGATGTTCCCGACATAATTCCCATTTCTGAATTAAAGTTGGATGAAAAAAAGAGGTTGATCGAAGAACCTGAGGCAATCGTTGACCGTAAGACTAAGAAGTTGCGACGCAAGATGGTCGATTTAGTGCTTGTGCGTTGGAAACATACGAATGGGCCAAATCTCACCTGGGAAACGGAGAGTGACATGATGAGTCGCTACCCACATTTGTTTGCTGATGTGTGATTCCGGGGACGGAATCATCCTAAGGGGGAGAGAATTGTAATGCCCGTGTTTCTAGCCTAGGCATTAATATTGATGTGATAGTCTAGGTTAACCTTTGTAACTTATTTTGAAGAAATGAAAAGGAGTTATGTGAATATTATGTGAATTATGTGTTTTATGCTTAATTATTAGGATTTAATTAATTAAGAATAAAAATGAGCGTCGAAAATAAATATTAGATAAAGCCGATATCTACTAAGAAACTTGTAGTGGGCGTGACAAGGATTACAGATATATAAAGAATACCGAAATCCGAGTTATAACGAAGAAGTTATGACCTGTCGAAGTTTCACGACAAAACCGGCACGGTGTCGAATGTCGTAAAAAGTGAGTTTTTGATAAACTACTTTTTAGCCTTAGTGATCTAAACGAAACTCATAGTGTTCGTTAAACCGAGAGTAGGTTTAAAAAGAACGCCCAAATCTGACTTCGCATGAGAAAGTTATGATTTTTCGAAGTTTCAGCTTAGCAGTAGACAACTAAAAACTCGAATTTTGGATCGAGTGATTTTTAGCCAACACGACCGAAACGAGAATCGAAGGTCTCGTCAATAGTAGCATAATGGTAAAAAGACAGACGAAAACGGACGTCGGATGAAGAAGTTATGAATTTTTAACGGATTTCCTGTCCCGGTCTGTTAAAAATAATAATATAAAAATTAAAGTCAAAATTAGCCAACGAAGTCTAAAAAAAAGCTGTAGAGCGTAATTTTACCTACGCGTGCATATAAAGAACGTCAAAAACGAAGCTCGTATGCGAAAGTCATGGATTTTAGAAATTTTGGCGCGAAAATCGAGAAAATTTGCCAAATCCGAGGAATCTCGCATACGTGGACTTCGGCCACGTGTCCTCGCCTCGCATCCGACGCGTGTCCAAAATTCTGCTGAGTCATCCGAAGCGGTCCAGTGAGAATCCGACGCGTGTCCTTTTCCTCGTGTCTGAGCCTTCGCATGATGCCACGAACCCACCCTACCTCGGACTAGACCTCGGTCCAATCAGAGGCCGACACCGAGCCCCTCGCATGCGCAACCCGTGTGCGAGCCACCTGCGAGCCTTCGAATCTGCTGACGCGTGGAGGCTTTTCAGCCATTGGATCAGCAGCTTCGGACCCCTATAAATAGAGGGCTTGCGAGCCTTCTCGGATACATTTGGGAATTTGCCACTTTTAGCCCCTTTCTTCATATTTTCTTCATATTAACATCCCCCAAAGCCCCGGTATCGATTATAACCCCCGGAATACTCCACGAAGAGCCCGAGAAGCCCGAAAAATTTATCTTTTCGGTTTCGAAGCCCGACCCTCGCAGAGCCCGATTTCTGAATAAAACTCCCGGTTTTATTAGAAACGAACGTTTTAGGAAACGAATTGTTGCCCGATTATCATCAAATCATGTGAGTGTATAGTCACCTTCATCTTACACCTAGATATGAAGTATTTTCTATAAAATACGTGCTACGTGTAATTATATTAATTATTTAATTGAGGTGACTGTTGAATAGATGTTTTATACAAGTTTTAAACTGTATATGTATTTTTATCTACAAATATGTTGGGTAAAACATGGTAGATAGTTGATGTGTGGTGAAATAAAATGATGAGAGGCCTCGATGTGATTTGTGATCCAGTCATCTAGCGGAGTTTGGATGATGACCACAGACTTTCTAGACAGTCCAGTGGAAACGCTAGCAGGCCCGCAACCTGTAGGTGTTAATGAACTTGAGCGTTCATTCGTTGTACTCCAATCCCCCTCATGGTCGCCTTTAGGACATGTATGGATGAGGAAACCCCTTAGCAGCAGTGTCCATCCCGATGATATTCTTTAGGCTAGGTCCCTTGGGATAAGTGTTTAGGGACGTAAAGTGAGGATAACGAGAACGAGTAATGAGGGTTATTGTTGATTGATGAACTTAATAAGTTTATTATAATTGTGGGTTGAAAACCCTATATGCTCACCAGGCTCCCAAGCCTGACCCACTCAGCTTTTTATGTTACAGGTAGTGGACCCCGAGCATAGTCGGAGGACGATGAGAGATATTTTGATTATAGGCCAGTAGTTGTAAACAACTGTTGTACGAATTATAATGTTTTGTTTATGTTTTTGATCTGTATCGGAACATGACATCCCAAGGTTTTGATATGAAATGAAATTATATATTTCTTAAAGAAAGGTTTTGACAAACATTTATCATATTTTGTATTGGGGACCAATTCCGCAACATCTTTTAAAAAGATTTCTCTGATTTTATTTTAAAAAGCATAAATTAAATCGGTCTTTTCTGGCCGAGAAATTAGGGGATGTCACAGATAAGTCTAATAACTATTATTACAAGTAATCCTCTGCAACCCGACTAGCAATCGTAGCTCTTAAAGCCACTGTCGAACTCTGAACAAATCAATGACGTTTCCATTATATAAGGGATCATATATTCCTCCATTATAGGTATCATATGGACTGAGACATGGATTATAATAATTCTCTCTGTCCATCTGTTGTTTCCCGATTTCCGATTTATGATGACCGACTAATTGAACAAATCAAATCAGTCCAGGCTTGGCCAAGCACTTCGGGTTGTCATCACTAAATCATCGAGAGGCCCACAAATATCGCTTTTATCCCTCAAAGGGTAAGAGGAATGGATAAACTTCAACTCAAATGCTCGCTTGCACTTACTCATCAAATCACACACAACAATATGTTTTATAACACCAAGTTACTGGTGCGTTTACATATGTCAATGTGCAACCGACTCGTAAATTGCAACTCACATGTCTTGGTTTCAAGAATATAAGATATTATCGTCTCATGATTACTCGTGATAAAATCCATGAAGTGATGCAAATGAGCGTGGGTTGAGTCCAACACTCGAATCTTATTCCACGAGCACTCATGAATACTGCAGCTATGTCTAAAAGCACATAGACAAACTACAGACCCATTCATGACAGTCTTGCCTCAATACCTACTTCCAAAGTATGATCGACTGTGGATGTTTTGAATAACCTAGTTATTTGGGAAGTCAAAACATGCAAAGTGAAACACAAGAATAATACTAATCATATATGGCCCCTAAACTTTTGAGCCATATTGATTACTCATTATTCATTGTTTAATGTTTCGAATAATCAACTTCATACTTGAATTAAAACAATAGTCATGCCATGCTCCAAGCATGCACATTATGTTTACCTATGGTCCTTTCTTTGTGAAATATATCGATTGACAATATTTCAATGATGCTCATTTCACAATTCCACATCCTTATTGTACAGGTAAGAATTCCAAATTCTTGCCATTTACCGAAATCTGTCAGATTCTAAACTTATATGCAATGATCCCCTTGTAATGACTATGCACAAAAGACACAGAGACTTGGCAACAGACATTACAAAGTATTCCAATGGAGAGCATTTCCATGGAAATGATGTCTCACATTCAAAGTACATTCCTTTGAACATCCTTCTTGCATTAAGTTTTCTAATCTTACACAGATTTGAAAATAACTTCCACCTATAGAAATATTTCCATGTTCCCATTTTGACTATCACTAAGAGTTGCCTCTTTTCAGAATATGTTAATATGGTCCTTTCCAAAATTTACACCATACTTCCAACTGTCCATGAGCAACCAATCTTTGGTAAACCTCAGATTATCCTCGACAATTGCTTAATTATTTTAGTCATATCCAGTTCTAGTCATTTTTCCCTCTTAATGCCCTAGGCATTTGGAAAATTTAGAATGGATAAATATTATAGCACATGTCATTGATCCTATACCTAAAGCATATGGGACACGATTCATGATGTCTTACTTAAACACATGATACTTTGCCAATCTTTTGCTATAAAAATTTTATTTGCCATGTTCTCATAATTCGAACTATGAAGAGGGATGTCGTAATCATAATCGAATTTTGAGAACGCAATATATATAGAATTTCCTTATGTTGAACCATTCCAACATAACATTCATATAAATCCTTGACTAAAGTTGATTAAAATCTCAATCTAAGCTTTTAGAATTGGAATGAAGTATAAATTCCTCTCCCTTAATTATAGCAAAACAACGTTTCAAAGCGAATTGAAACTTTTGTTTTCTATAATTAACAATGCTAACTTGCAATACTTACCATAATTGATTATGCTCCCACTAGCATAATAATTATTATTTTACTAGCATAACACTTATGCTCCCACTAGCTTTGACATGTACCTAGAAATCAGCTGGACTTTTAGAAATCAATACTTTATTGACTTTCATTACTAAAGTTCAGATCTCTGATACAAGATGCTTTGATAAGATTTTATCAAAATCATACACCTTTCCTTAGATAGCTCACATGTGTGTCTAAACAATTTTAGAACTATGAAGAGGTATGCCGTAATCATAGTCTCAATTGGTTAGACCTTTGCCATTTCTCACAATCTAACTATGAAGAGGGATGTCGTAATTATAATCGAATTTGAGAAATGCAAATATCACAATTTCTAACTATTTAAAATCTACTTAGTGAAAACGTTTCCTCACCATCATTTTCATAAATCGGAGAGAAACCTTATGAGACTTAGATTTTGTGGTGTATGTGTTCCTACCCATGTGAATTTGTCAAAACCATAATCATAAGACAAGGTTAGTGACAAATCCAAACTCAAATGGACTGAACTTGTTCAATATTAATTTCTTGCCACTTGGTGGCACAAGGCCTACCATTGCTTCTAGGTTGTTATGCAAACAAATGAGAACTCATAGAACTCACATGCATAGTCAACTTCAACTGGAATGGGCACAAAAACAAGAATATGTCAACACGATAGGTTCCAAACCTCAAGTCGTGTGCTAGTGATAAACAATAAGTTTTACTCTTGATAAGTTCTTGAAACTTTTCCAAGATCTTTAAGACTCCCACTGACCTCTTGACATATAAGATTCTCTTGTCAAGATCCATTCCTTGACAAACAAAAATTCAAGAGTTAGTGCGGATTCTTATCAAGATAAACACTTCACACAACTGGTCTTAGTTGGTCTTTGTTTTATCCAAAACATCACAACTCACCAATTTCAAATGTACAAAAGTAAGAAAACATTTTACTCTACATTTGACAAGTGTTATAAACCTTCTTAAGATTATGTCACTCAAGGCTTGATCTTGGAGTATGACTCTAAGACCTAATTTTGGAACGAAGTATGATTCACCTTTTTGATTTAACCATTCCAACAATTCACGATTCTTCTTCTTAGCCATAGAAATGCACTAAGATCACCTTAGAGGATCAATTGCGATATGGTTTTCATAATCATTAAGATGATCATAAAACATGATACTTAAGTACTCTCCCATCTTTTCAGACTGGAGAAACTTTTATCTTTCTGCCTAATTTGATTCTTCTCTTTCGTTTTGTCATACATTGAAACTTTTCCAGTGTTCAGAATTATACTTAAACTTGTAAGCATAACCATATTTACTAAACTTTAGTACATCATGACGAATAGTCTTATCGTTCTTTGTGGTGGACCTGACCAGCGCACACCCAATGTACCAATCCCCTAGTCCTTCACTTGACTCATATATACATGTGAACAAGGAGTTAGTCTTAATTTCCCCAAAGATGAAGGTTCTCATTCATCACACAATACAGGTTGCATGATTCCAAGTTTCTATCCAACTGAAACTTGGGTGATGAGAATCTTTCCTTATTTGGTAAATTTTGACACTACCACAAACGAAAGAATCAAATTCATATTGCTAACATGGAAACATTAAAACATCAATTTCACAAATGCCATTGCAAGGAGATATAAAATAATAAAACAAAATTTTATTTATTTAAAAGGTGCGGAAAAGCTTTTCCCTACAATGCAATTACAAATGAAACTATGTCATTACATATTTCCTAGCAACCTCTCATAACTCCTAAGCAGTAGCTCAAAAATCCGATCTTCGAACCATGCGATTGAAAACCATCTTCGCGATCAGATTCAGCATACTCTTACTTTTAAGCTTTCTTCCTTTTGCTTGACCCCACAAAACATCAAAATGCAACCTTGTCACATCATGTATTAAGAATCAACAATTAGGAACTTAGTAGAGTTAGATAGTGAACTTACCTGAAGCTGAGTCAAACTTTTGATTTTACCTTCTGTCAGATCTTTCAGGTAGTCAAGGCAGCTTCACAACCAATGCCCATTTTCTTGGCAACAAAAACATATAGACTCTTTGGGAATGGCACACGGGACTATCATAGGCTTAGCCTTTCTCTTTACCATTTGGTCAACCGGGTTGACCATGGCCAAACCCTTTCCATTGGGAAGAGAAAGCCTTTCTGGACTTTCAATGTTACCATTGTCAAAGTCCATGGAAGTTTGAGAAGCAGATCTTCTAATCAAATTTTCTTTTCCAGTGCGCCAAATCATTGCTGATTCAGCAGCAACAAGCAAATATGCAAGATCATTAAGGGTCATGTCGTGGTCTGTCACATAGTAGTCCTTAATGAACTCACTATATGACTCGGGAAGTGACTGAAGAACCCAGTCAATAGCTAACTTACTTGGGACAAAAACACCCAACATTCTCAACCTGTCAATGTGTGACTTCATCTCTAAGACATGAGTACACACAGGACTTCCATCTTTATGTTTCATTGCAAGTAGGGCTTGAGTGATCTTAAACTTTTCAACTCTTTGGGCTTGTGGGTCAGGGAGAATAAATGGAGGAGGTGGAGTAAGTGAAGTATGATTTCCACTCCCACGATCCAATAGTGGAACATCATCTTCAATTGGGAAGCTTGTTCCAAGGGATTTGGGTAGACCATAGTTGTCTGAACTAGACATCTACAAGGGAGAAATTCAAGTTAGTTGATTTAAGTCCTTAATATAACACCCAATATGAAATATTAAGGCTAGGAACCAACACAATATTTTATAACTTGGAAGAGGGATGCTGTAATCCAAGCTACAAAATATTTGAAGGTAGGTAAATGATGATTTACCAATTTCCACCATGAAAAACGAAATTGAAAATTAAGTTTTAATTGGATTGAAACTCCTAGATCCTTTGAGATTCATTGAACTATTCAATGACATGTTTAAATCTCGATTGTGCCCTTCAAGTTTGTGACTGGGATGTCGAGGATCACAAACAAGGAGTGAATAACCATGCAAATTAACATGGTACACCCAATGTTACAACCACCTAATCAATGTGCCGGTTAACCACACACGCTCCATTGATCTATGGTTAACATCAAGCTACCCTTTGCCACGCACTGTCAGTCCCAGATTAGTGTGCCGGTTAACCACACACGCTCCACTAACGACTTAACAAGGTGCAAAGTGCAATTTCATGGGTTAGCACCATATTCACATTTTCCTAAAGTAACTAAGATTGGGAATTTAATAAAAGCTTAGTTACTTTATATTTATCGTTATACTTTTAATTAAGGGAGAATTAGAGTCCTATCCTACCTGTTCAGCTAACGACCCTCCACCAGTAAGGAAGCGGTGGGTGAGAGTGGACACCCATTAAACTGTCATTTTATAGGCAGTAACCTTATACCCCCTTATAAACCGGATTCGTGAATGAGGCATACTAACGGTAAGACTGACTTTTACTCTTATACATATATATAAATATTAAACCTATAATATTATAATAGTATAAGGGTTGAATTTTAAACTATTAAAATTTTAGGGTTTGGAACTAAAGTATTCATGAGGGGTAACTTTACAAATTCCAAAACTTGAGGGCAAGTTTTGAACAATTCAAAAAACTTTTGGAATCCATAACATATGAGTTTAATATAGCTTTAATGGAGAGACTCTTGAAAATCCATAACTTGAGGACAAGTTATGGAGGTCATAAAACAATTTATGGAAAAAGACTCTTCAAGTTTATAACCTATGGCTTTAATAACTTTTTATAGGAAAAACTTTTGGTTTTCCATAACTTGAGGACAAGTTATGGAATCCATTAAAGGCCATTTAAATCACCAAATAAACTAATAAACATGTCTAGAAATATTCATGATCTAGATTAAACTCATATGAACAAGACAATTCAAATCAAACAAGTTTCATGTAATTAGCCTAACCATTAAACTAATACAAAGCATGAATTTTGAGAATTATCTTTTGATTTGGATTAGCATGATCATTACCACATCAAAAACAGGTTTATAAGTTCAAAAACAGCTTAGGGTAATGATCCTAGTCCAATTCCAGCCTTACAACTCGAAGATATGCTGTCAGGGGCTCCAACTCGTCGAGTGCATGAACAAACTCGACGAGTTGGATGAATTTGTGAGTGGAATCGGCGAGTCCATCAGTGGACTCGGCGAGTTCACTGTCCAGAATGCACAAAACAAGTTTTTTCAGCCTTTTTCAGCAAGTAGGATCAAGTATAATTGAAAACAACCCTTGGTTCTGATACCACTGTTGGGTTTTGAGCATTCTAACACTCCTATGATGTACATGCAACCCTATATACCTTGGATCTATGTTTTTCTCTATTATACATGCAAACTTTCAATTATCCAAGGTATTATCCTAACTAGCATATTATGGAGTACATACAATACAAAATATGGTTAGATGACATGCCTTTTGATGTACTTTAACCCTTGAACCTTTAAGAGCTTAGTGCCCCAAGTGTTGTACCTCAAATGGTTCACACAACACTAGCAGCAATTTGGAATAACTTGAGAGAAGATTACTTACACTCAAAATCGGCTAGCCCTCATGTTTCTTTCACTAGTGCCGATTTCTTGAGCTAAAGGGGTCTTTATATAGTGAGGCTTAATTAGGGTTACACCATGCAAACCCTAATGTGCATGACCTTCCATATTCTTCATGCTCCATGGGTTTTAACCACCATGGAGTATCCATGGATCACCCCATGGGTTTAGCCCAACATAAAGAATCATGGATCATAAGCCCACTATACAAGAATGAATGATTTACACAATCAATCCCTATATATCTAACTAGTCTCTTTTGATCACAAAATTAATTCCAAATTAATTCTTGATCAATACTAATTAAATAATATGATTTCATATTAATATATTAGAACTTATAATATATTAATAAATCATAAATATCCTCTTCTCCAAAAAGTCTATCCAAATTGTTCCAGTGCCATGCAACCCAAATGGACTATGCTGCTCTCAGGTCAAGTACATACCAATTATAGTTATGGGCTTAGACATCTAATCCAACAAATTCAACAAGTCAAACGCACGAAACCGAGAGCATCTGTTCCATTTTTAATTGAAGTATTTGCTTATACAAAACCAACTTCTTGGGTAAGTGAGGAAAAAGACGATTTATCGAGTGACGAGGACGAGGTTACTTCTAAGGAAATGAATCCAGTTGTTGAAGAAAAGAAGATTCCCATGGAGCTTAAAAAGAACGAAGAAAAAATGGAAAATAAAGGGACCAAACGAAAGCTCGATGTAGATGAGATAAAAGCTAAAAAGGAAAACTAAAAAAAAAACATATATCCGACGAGTTCAAGCTTACAAAAGGCGATGGAAGGAACAAAAGATTCAATTAGTGATGGACTCTTCGGAAAACTCAATGTGAGGAGGCATGGAGTCCGGCTCATGACTCCAACAAAAAGAAGCGCTTCTCGGGAGGCAACCCGAGACTGGTTTGAATTTTCTTTTCGTTTATGCTTTTAGTTTTAGAATTTTTAGTTTTTAGGATAATTGATCATCTAATCATCTAATAATCTCTTAAATGATAAAAATAAGATGTGGGGTACTTTAAAGAATTAAGTGGTAAACATTTAAATTAAATAGTATTATTAATAGACTTGTTTTGCGTCCAGACTACGATTTACGACGTGAACCTTAGATTCACGACGTGAATAAGTGAATAAGTAAGACATACGGGATTAAGATGGTTTAGCCCAAAGTTACTTTTAAGCCCACTAAGTGAAATTAGGATATGGCCCGATGACATGTTAGCCCAGCTGTAAGCCCACAATGTGGAGTTTCATTTCGCGACGTGAACTTTAAAAAGTCACGGGGGTGGGGGGGGACTAGTTTATACCAACAGTTTGACCATTATTCCCCATTTGTTTACTCTTTTGCGCACAGGCGGTAACATTGAACCCCACAACCGATTTTCTACTATTTTCTTCACAAATTGCTTGCATCCCTTGTCTCCTAGCAACATTTGGTAAGTGTTTCATCCACTAATTTATAATATTCTTCATATTTTAAGCATTTAGTGGTTAGTGTTTATTTAGATGTAAAAATCCCAAAATTTAGTAAATTGGTTGGTAATTTCTGAATGCATGGCCATAGATTCATTGAATAAACAAACCCCAAGTGAAATATATGATGAATTTTGAACATATAATGACTGATGCAGATTCACGTCACGACCAGGCTTCACGACGTGAATTCGTTGTCCGCGTCGTGAAAACTGGGCGACCAGTTTGTTGTTTTGTGTTTTGATTTGATATCTTGGTTGTTTTGGTTTGTTTTGTTTGTTTTTGGTCATTTTAGGAAAATGGGTCCTCGAAGAGCTGTCCAGCAAGAACACGACCCTATTGATTTGGAAAGCATACACCCGCTATATAGGTTTCCACAAAACTTATCACGAGCTTTGTTGAACAATTATGAAAATCGTTTGGGATGGTTATACAACCGAGACTTTGCAATCGCTCCTATTGTGGATTGGGGGTGGCTTCGTAGGGTTGGTATGGTTTTGGAATTAGAAAGATATTGGACGAAAGTGTTTGAAGGAGATGGTTTCACTTTCACTTGCAATGGTTGGAGAAATCTCTTCGGTTTCCAAGAACCAGTTTATCAGGAGTTGTCGGTAGAATTTTTCGTTACCGTGAGTTTTGAAGATAAAACCGTCGATCCCAACTACAACCGGGCACTAGTTTTTCGACTGGGAGGTGTGTACCGCGAGTGCAGCCTTCGAGAATTTGCATGGCGTATGGGACTGTATACCTAGGAGGAAGCACAATCACCTTCATTTGTGTTATTTTTGCAGGGGTGTGTTCGGGATTTTACCCCCGGGATGTTGGATGTCCAATTTGGGAGGACTATTTCTAATCATGAGTATAATTCTCGTGATGCAGATGAGGGACAAATCAGGAGTCCCGTTCATCGATTTTTGCATCGCCACATCACTTTTTCCATTAGTCATAAGCACCATGTAGATAAAGTGCCCATTCAAAATTTGTTTTATTTATGGAGCATACTCACACCCCGACATTTGTTGTGACATACCTTACATGCTCGCGCGGTTTTTGGGAAGGAAGACGGCTAGCTCTAGGCCCGGGAGTCCTATCACGGGTGGACACTTAGTCACCCGACTTGCCCAATCTTATGGACTTTTGTCTCCTAATTTTATTAGGAACATCACGCGCTTCCCGGATAATGAATTGACTATTCAAGTTTTGGGTGTCATGAGGGTTGTAGTAAATATTAGGGGGATATTTGTGATACCCCCGGAGGATGATGAACAAAAAATTGGGCAACAAGAAGAACAACCTCAACCAAGGCCTCGAAGAAGGAATGTGAGACCACGGGGAGAGATGGGGAGAGCTCAATGATATTAAGGCGGTATACCCACCGACCCATTCCAAAGTCGGGTGGGTACATACTTGGACAACATTCGTGGGGGAGTAACTTATAATACCCAACTTCTCGAGGGTATATATTCTTATATGAATGTGGTGAGACCACCCACCGTGCCACCTCAATACCTTTATATCCCGACGTGGGAAGAGCTTTGGATGCCAAGAGGAGATGGGGCTGGAACAAGTGGAGTTCATGAAGATGAGGATAATGATTGATCTTTAGTTTATTTGATTTTTAGTTTATTTTTAGTTATTTTATTTTGTTTGTTTGTTTTGGTGTGTTTTGGATTGTAAGACTTGAAGTTATTATGTTCCTTTCTACTTCTTTTGGTTATTATTTTCAGATTTGCTAGAGGAGTTGCGGGAAAGGAATGTTGAGATATGAGTGCGTTTACGTTTAGCCGAGAGTCTAGAGTCGAGAGTCCAGACCCGCAATTTAAAATAAGTGTGGGGTGGGACGAGAGATAAGATAAAGTTAGAGATAAAAGTCATAAAAAAAGAGTTTAAGAAGTGACTTAATTCATTAAGACAGTATGGGTTGAAGTTCCACATTGAAAGAAGAATTGGAGGAATTTTGATGTGTGTTGAATGCACTAGTTGTAGTCCTACTATTTAAATATGATTTAGACACACAAAAGGCAGTGTACCTGTCAATTGGTGGTATAGTTTTAGCAAGCAGGGTATCGAACACAGGGAACGGTAATTAAACTAACTACTAGAATTATCTAAAAACAAATAATAAAAGAGGAGGGTTTTCTCTAGTTTTGCAAGACTAGAAACTTAAACACTTGACTAAAACTAAAATAAAACGACTAACATCTAAGGCAAATAAAAATCAACTAAATTCAATAATAAAGGAGACTTTTATTCAGGTTCAACTAACTTATTCATGTGGTTGATTTTATGGCAAGTGCAATGGATTAATTTGTCATTGGCTACCGATTAATGTGATTAGGTTTATGTTCACTATTACTAATCCTTAGAAAACAAATCAATTCAAACAGTGGCCAATTGGTTAACCTAATGATTTTCCTAGTTTATTGATTCGGGTTAAGTAAGACTTGTAGTTTAGCTAATTAAATTGGTCGTTCAGTTAACCTCTTGTGTAACACCCCGTTATTTTCTTCTTGTAAGTCAATCAATTCAATCACAGTCAGACTCGTTTCTGCTATCTTTTAGCATTGTTTAGAGTCTGTTTAAGTGTTCTAAGCTTAGTACATTCAAGTTTTGAGTTTAGGGATGAGTTAACTTGGGTTCTGCATGTTGCACTCGATCCAAACACTCCATCAAGAGGAGTGTACGGTCGCACACATGGGTGTACGACCGTACACCCAAGATGGTTGTGAACCCATGCCCATATATAAGCCATCCCTTCATTTCTTCAACACTTTTCACATTTCCAAGTCAAGAAAGTCAATTCTCTCTCAACTATCATCAAGCTTTTCACCTTGTTCTTCAAAAACGTAAGCATTACTTCCATTGATTAGTTGATATCTTGCATTATCTAGTAAAGATCCATGATTCAAAGCCTTGAAACATCATCAAACTCAAGAACATCAAGAGTGTACAGCCGTATACTCTATCTACGGCCGTACACCCTTGTTAGAATCATATTAAAGCCTTAAACACTTGCTAGGTACTTTTTGTCCATTAGAACTCTTGAACCCTTGAATCCCTTTGAATTAAGACCCAAAAATGCACCTATTTTGGAGTGTGTACGGCCGTAAACACTTAGTGTGGCCGTACACACCTCAAGTCCTTCCAAAAATGAAAACTTTGTTCATCCTCTTGTTGTGTAATTGTCACACTAGCTTCCCCATGGAACAAACACCCTCTTTTTGGATGTTTTCCCATGAGTGTACGACCGTACACTCCATGGCCGTACACCCCTTGGCCGTATACTCCCTTGTGTGGCCATAAACCCCTTTTAGTCAATCACATATGATTGTAACAGTTAGTTCAAGTGTTTCCTAGTCCCCTAAGGTGGTTCCCTATCATAATTAGTTGTTATATACACTAATGATACACACACACACACACACACACATATATATATATATATATATATATATATATATATATATATATATATATATATATATATATATATATATATATATATGCCAAATTAGGATCCAGTTGTGCTCGGGACTTCGTTTGGCATACCAAATATCCGATATCATATCTTCAATCAAATCTCCAACATAAGGTGAGTTCATACCCTCATATTTTCAAGCTTTTTAAAATGCTTTAGGGGGGGGGGAATACAAGTAAAACACAAGATTGCTTGTGTTTAAAAACATAACTTATTTATTATGTTTTCTTATCGTTTAATTGTATTTGAACTTGAAACTTGTTAAAACAGGGAAATCAAGTTATAAACTATTATAGTGTAGTTTATGGATCGTAGGAACTATTTTACAAAAATCCAGGTTAAAACATGGAAATGAACGTATAAACTATAATAAGTATAGTTTATGAAACAAAAGGAAATCTTTCACGAAATTACTTGTTAATTATAAAAAGTTTTTACATTTTATGTAAATAATTAATACATGATTGTGAACCACTTGATGTACCACTCAGGGTACCCGTTCGATTCTTAATTATAACCAGAGTCTTCATAAGGGAGAGCGCGAGTTGGTGTATAGATCTATACGAGACTAACTTTGTATTAGTATGGTTATAATGAATATTCACAATAGCATTAACTAATTATTTACATAAAGATACACTTTTTCCAAACTTTCCCAAGGGATACTAACTATATGATTTCTCAGTATATACAATAGGATTAGATAAAATTGAAGTCCGATAGACAGTGGAATGTGTGACTTCCGCCTCATTTCCTGTTCCTTGTTTGGTTGTGGGCTTAGGGCAGATTCACCCATTCAACTGTCTATTCGATCTCGGTATTATACAACTCGTGTGTACTAAGAGATCATAGGAGGGTAGTATAGTCACGTCGAACTTTCAGGGTAATTACATGTTCAGATGGGATTACTAATAAACAAAATTGGGTATCATTAAGCTAAGTATGGTAATTATACTTGTGCTTCTCGGCCTTGGAGCGTTTAAGACTACAAATTGTTTTAAAGAAAATATAGGATTTTCTATGGTTTACATCGTTATTTTGGAAGATAAACAGTTTTCGATAGAACTTTCTGAAATCAATGTTTCACAATAGAGTTAGTGAAACTAGAAACTTATTTACAAAAGGTTTTGTAAGGGTCGAAATGTTGTAATTAGTCGAAGTATGTTTTGTACCCTTCGGACATTTTGTAATCTATTTTACTAGGGCATTGTATTCGAAGCTTAACGCATAGTCCTTAGTACATTTTTTGTACGCTTTCCTCTCCTATAAATAGGAGTGTTTACTAGAGTCATAAAAAGGAGTCTTTACAGGATTGTCACTTGTACTCTGTAAAACTTGAGAGCGTAATAGAGCTGAAACAAGATCATATTTACATCTGTGTTCAAATCTCGCAATCTTACTTTGATCATTAAACTCTGATTCATTTCATACTCGATTCATAGCTTCATCAATTGGTATCAGAGCAGGAATCATATCTCTGATCTGATTTTCATCTTTTCAAAAGTTTTTAAATCAACTTTTTGGTTTAAGAAATTCCGCACTTTTTGAACGTGAAAAATTCATTGGATCTAAGTCTGTGATTCGATTATGCACTTGAATCATTGAATCGAGTGTTCTGCTAGTGATTCTGATTTGAATAATATAGTTTGTTGTCAAATTCTCAAAGTTTCTTCAAAAATTCTCAAGGAATTATTCCGTACATCATTGGCGTCTTTCAATCTTACTTCCATGACTTCATTTTCTCATCTTCTAGGATCATCCACCAAAATTCCTATGCTAATCCCTGAGTATTACGATCAATGGGCTGATCGTATGCAGGATTATCTCAACGGATTGGATGAAGAACTGTGGAATTGCATTTCTGGCAATCTCAATCCACCAATGAATGTTCAACCAATTGGATCATCTTCTGGAAGTTCCGAAGTTGAGAATCAGTCTGATCGTCTGAAAAAGCTAGAGAAGAGATGCGTGAGAGAGCTAAGAGGTGCTTTGCCTCCAGCTGTTTACAACTATGTGACGAGTTGTACAACTGCAAAGGAGATCTGGAACAATATCAAGGAGAAATTTCAGGGGAGTGAGAAGACAAAAGTTAACTCTGTGAAGCAATGCTTAGTGGAACTGAAGGACTTCAGACAGAAAGATGGCGAAACGATTGAAGTTTACTACGATCGTCTTAATGAATTAATCTATCGATGCAATCGATATGGTATCACCAGATCAGCCATGGAGTTCAATTTAATTTTTGTTATGGGTCTTCGTAAGGAGTGGCGTAGTGTGAGCAAGATGGTTAAGAATCAACAGAGCTTTGATACGTCAACTTTGAATGACTTGTAGAATCAGCTGAAGTCTCATGAAAGCGAAGTGAACGAAATTGCTGAAGAATCGAAGACAAGTTTGGGAGGTCCACTAGCTTTGGTTTCGAAGATCTCTGAAAGGGAAGCTGAGAAAGATGTTTCAGACAAAGACGAAGGGTTCATTATGAACTCAGATGATGAGGCGATTGCTTTCTATTCAAACAATCGTGTGAAAAAGTTCTTCAAAAAGCCATTCAATCCGAAGGCAAAGTCATCTGAGACAAAAGGGAATTTTATGAGTAAAAGTGTTGGGGATGAGAAGAAGAAGGAAGAGAAGAAAGATACGAAGTTTGTTGAGGGAAAAACATAAAAGAAGTTAAAGGGAGATGCTGGGATTGATTGTCATTATTGCAACGGGGCTAATCATTTAGCTAATGATTGCATGCTGAGGAAGAAAGATGAGAAAAAGAATAAGACGAAGGATGAAGCGTACTATGTGGAAAAGTTGGAGGAGGTGCGTGCGAAGGCAAAGAATCTTTCATTAGTTGCTCGTGGTGAACAAGAAGAAGATGGAACTTATCAAATTTGGTCATCTGGATAAGATGATGAGGAGATGCGAAATCCAACCCACGGAGCAATGTATGTAAAGATGGAAGAATATTCAGATGAGGAGGAATACGAAGTTCATGGGAGATGCTTCGTATCAAAAGCTGCTGACAAATCTCCGATGACCACGAAGGTACGTAATATTCTTGAATCTTTCAATATTCCAGTACATGCTTATAATTCTGAATTAGTATCTTTCGATGAAACTGTTACTTATTTTGATTCAATTGTGGTATCTGCTAGCAATGAGGCTAATAAGCTGTCTATGCAGTTGCAAGAGACACAGAAGAAACTAGATTCGAAAATTACTAAGATAGATTGTTTAGAACTTCAAATAACTAATATCATGGTGGATAGGGATAACTTGTCTAGTGAATCGAAACTGTTGTTAGCCCAGAGGAACATTTACTGTAATTCGGCTAAAAGATTGTATGGGAAATTAACTAAACTACATCATTCATGCGAAATCAGTAAAGAACAACATAGAAAATTGCTGCCATTTTTAGCTTATGAAAGAGCTACGGTAGATAACATTTCGTATGACTGTGAAAAAGAAATAGCTGATTTTAACAAAGTTCTGAATGATAAGTATAGATATGGAATAGTCAAAGTAGATGAATGTCTTGATTCAACTGAATTGGTTAAAATTGTAAATGACACTTTGACTAAGTCTGAACAAATTCACATCTTGAAAAAGACTGAGAATTCAACATCTGATTCTCAATCGAATTTTGTTGATATTGAGGATAATTCTGACAATATTAGTGAAATCAGTGAGATTGAGGATGTTGATTGTTCTCAGTTGTCTATTATAAATGTTGCATCATCATTTAAAGGAAAAGAAAAAGGTAAGGATTTGTTGGTTGAGATTGACACTGATCAACCCTCAACTTCGAAAGTTTGTGATGTGGACTTTGAGGAAGTCAAAGACAGCCAAACAGATGATAGTGATGATGAAGAAGAAAAGAACATTGAGAAGGAAATGGAAACTACAAAAGAAGAGGCAACTCCTCGAATAGTAGTTGATCAAGTGTATGGAGATACACAAAAGTTCGAAAAAGTAATGAATGAAAAAGGTGAAGACTATCTTGAAACAAGTACAGTGGTTTATCCAAATTTCAAATGTACAGATGATGTCATTTTTCCAAATCAAGTTTTTGTAACTACTGGAAATGTTGAAAATATCAAACCCGAATTAAAGAAATTAGTTGAGGAGGATAATTCAAAAACAACTGATGAAGGCTTTTTCGCAAATCAAAACACAGTTGAAAACAACTTAACAAAGAATTCGTATGTATTTCAACGACAAAAACCACAAAGCCAATGGGTTGAAAAATCAAAAATTGAAAAAGAGAATACAAAACATGTTGAAAAGGAAAATGAAAAAGTTGTCAAACTAAACTCTAATGAATTTAAAGATCAAATTGACAAATTTTCAAAGGAAAACAACATTTCAAAACGACAAGCAAGAAAGAAAATATTTTGGCAAAATATTGAGTCTCAAAAAATGTCTGAATCACAATCAACCAAAAATGTTTTCAAAGCTAAAAATTCTTCTTTTTCAAAAAAAATTCACCATTCATCTCAATCCATTCATACAAGGTCTGAAGAGAATAAGCAACCAAAGTTTTCGAAAGTTTCTGACACTAACAAATCAAGAGCATTTTCAAATAAATCTAATTCAAATCAACAAGTCTTTCAAAATCAACATTTTAAATCAACTATTGATACATCATATGCTCATCCCAAAGTTAATTTTGTTCCTCAAAAGCCAAATTTTCCTAATCATACGAAGAAACAAACACTAAAGGCTTCGCATGAAAAAGGCATAACTTCAAGGAAAAATATAGATCACTGGCTCGAAGGACGCGGAAAAGTTTATCAATCCAACAAATACTCAGAAAAAAAATCAACGAAGCTTATGAAAAGTATGTCAATACTTCTTCGAATGGAAGTTCATCCTCAAAAGATTCGAACATCTCCATCAAAGCTTGGAGACCAGTCACAAAAGCGAAGACAGTTCAGTCACAAACTCAAAATGCGAAGGGTAAAGTCAGTGGACATCCGAAACCAACAAAATCTTATGTTTCGGTTCCTACAAATGATGATGTGGACATTATTGATAGTCTCAAAACTAAAGTTTGTGACTGGGTCAAAAATTCTTCATTTAATTCCATGTTGAAATCTAATTTCCAAGGACCCAAAAGGTCTTGGGTACCTAAATTTTTCCACTGATTGTAGGTACTATGTGACGAGCAATATGATAACAAGTGGTACATTGATAGTGGTTGCTCTCGTCACATGACTGGGAAGAAGGAAAATTTACGAGATTTTCGAAGTCTAAAAAATGCTGGAGTAGTAAAATTTGGGAACAATCAAAAATGTCAAGTCAAAGGATATGGGAAGATCACAAATGGACAATTCACAGTGAATCGTGTTGCATATGTTGAAGGTCTCCAACATAACTTGATAAGTGTTTCTCAACTTGTTGTGGGCACTGGCAATCAAGTTCTCTTTAACGAAGAAGGAAGTATTATTTCGAAGGTCAACACAAACGAAGTGTTACTGAAATCCAAAAGGAAAGGTGACATGTTCACTCTGGACATCAATCCTATTATAGGCAAACCTGATGTATGCCTTCTTTCGAAAGCCACATCTGATCTAAGCTGGCTATGGCATCGAAGACTTTCACATCTCAACTTTCGAAACATCAATAAACTGGTGGTACAAGATCTGGTAAGAGGTTTACCTGTACTTAAATTTGATAATGATTCTTTATGTGTAGCTTGTGAAGTTGGCAAGCAACATAAACAAGGTCATCCAATAACGATAGATTCGAAAATTGTTGCACCTCTGGAGCTTTTACATATTGATTTGTGTGGTCCTTCGACTGTTTCAACTCTCAACAAGAAACGGTACATTTTAGTTATTGTTGATGATTTTTCCAGATTTACGTAGGTTTATTTTCTCAGGCTTAAATCCGAAGTTGCACAAATCATGATTGATTTTATCAAAAAGATGGAAACGACATTAAAGAAGATTGTTCGAAAGATCAAGAGTGATCATGGAACTGAATTTAAGAACAATGTTCTTGATTCATTTTTGGTGGACAAAGGGATTTCGCATAATTTTTCATCTCCTTACACACCACAACAAAATGGTGTTATAGAACGAAGGAATCGCTCACTATGCGAAGCAGCAAGAACCATTTGGCATATGCGAATTTACCTCAATATCTTTGGGTTGAGGCAATATCCACTGCATGTTTTACTCAGAACGGATCTTTCATACACAGGCGTTTTAATATTACACCATACGAAATTCTGAATAATCGTAAACCTAATGTGAAATTCTTTCATGTTTTCGGATGTAGGTGCTTTATTATGAATCTCAAGGATCATCTTTCGAAATTTCAAGCAAAAGCTGATGAAGGGATTTTTCTTGGATATTCGCACAATTCTGTCGCATATCATGTGTTAAATAAGCGAACATGAAAAGTGGAAGAAACTTTCAATCTCACATTCGATGATTACTATGTTAAACAAAATGAGCATAAATTTGCAAATCATCCAATTTTACAAGACACACAAGTTGAAACTGAATCTTTACAAATGGATGATATTTATTATGATTTGATTTTTGGAATTTCAGATCATGCAATCGATGCTGAAATTCATGCTCCTGATAATCACATACCAGAATTTGCGAAGTTTACTGATGAATCAACATCAACTCCTCAAGAAGGCGAAAGTATGCAAAATAATCTAGTGGAGGGGGAGCACTTGGATTCGAATACTTTAAATGACGAAGTACATTCTTTTGAGGGGGAGAAAGAAAGATTGAATGCTAATGTTGAGGGGGAGCCTAGAGTTGAGGGGGAGCATATAGAAAATATTGCAAATAATAATGATTTTGATGATGTTTGTTCGATTGCAGGTTCTGAGAATGATGATATATACGAAGATGCTCCTTTGGAATTTGATCCATCATATCCACCAATGGAAAAATGGACAAGAGATCATCCGAAGGATCAAGTAATTGGGAATCCACAAGAGGGAGTTTTACCAAGAGCTCAAATTCGTGCAAAGAATGATGTATTGAATACTCATCAAGAATTTTGCATGTTCAATGTTTTCATATCTAAAATTGAACCAAAAACAATTAAGGTTGCAATGGAACACTCAGATTGGGTTGTTGCAATGCAATCTGAATTGTCTGAATTTGAACGAAACAAGGTATGGAGATTAATTCCTAAAACTGAAAATGTTTCGATTGTCGGGTTAAAATGGATTTTCAAAAATAAAACCGACAAAGATGGAAACATTGTTCGAAACAAAGCCAGACTTGTTGTTAAAGGATATTCACAACAAGAAGGAATCGACTATGAAGAAACTTTTGCCCCTGTCGCAAGACTCGAGGCTGTTCGAATATTTCTGGCATATGCAGCTCATAAAGATTTTGATGTTTATCAAATGGACGTGAAGTGTGCATTTTTAAATGGAGAGCTTGAAGAGACTGTTTATGTGGAACAACCCCCAGGTTTTATTAACGAAGAATATCCAAATCATGTTTATATTTTAGATAAGACAGTTTATGGTTTAAAACAAGCACCAAGAGCATGGTATGCCACTCTAACTTCGTTTTTGAAACAACCTAAATTTAAACAAGGATCTGTTGATCCCACATTATTTCGAAAGAAAGTTGGGAATCATCTAATGCTTGTTCAAATTTATCTTGATGATATTATTTTTGGCTCAACTGACCCTGCTTTGTCTAAGGAATTCGAAGATTTGATGAAAAGTAAGTTCGAAATGAGCATGATGGGCAAAATCAATAATTTTCTTGGATTGAATATTCGTCAAAACAGAAATGAAATTTTCATCAATCAAGAAAAATATACGAAAAATCTGCTCGAAAAGTTTGGATTGACGAAAAACACGAAGTTACGTGTTCCAATGGCAACAGGCATAAAGTTGACACCGTCGTTAGATAAACCAGACGTTGATATAACTCTTTATCGAAGCATGATTGGTTCATTACTTTATCTCACAGCAAGTAGACCTGATATCATGTTTTCTGTGTGTAATTGTGCCCGGTATCAGTCTAATCCATGAGAGCCACATCTCACTGCTGTGAAGAACATATTTCGTTATCTTAAAGGAACAATTTCGTTAGGATTGTGGTATCCTTCGAAAACTGGATTCTTCGTCCAAGCATATTCGGATGCAGACTTGGGAGGTTGTAATCTTGATCGAAAAAGTACAAGTGGTGGATGTCAATTTCTTGATGGCAAATTGGTGAGCTGGCAATCGAAAAAGCAAACATGTGTATCAATCTCAACAGTGAAGCAGAATATGTGGCTGCTGCTGCTTGCACTTCACAAATAATATGGATTCAAAGTCAATTACGTGATTATGCAATTAATATGAAAAAGATTCCATTATATTGTGATTCTCAAAGTGCAATACGAATTTGTCATAATCCTGTGCAGCATTCGAAGACTAAACATATAGCTCTTCGTTATCATTTTATCAAGGATCACGTGGAGGATGGGAATATTGAAGTACATTTTGTGAAAACAACTGATCAATTAGCTGATATTTTCACGAAGGCATTAGATGAAAAATCTCTTGTGCGAATTATAGAAGGACTTGGAATGATCGATGGAAATTCATTTCCTTGCGAAAAAGAAGAATGATGGTTACAAAGCATGAATCAGAGGCGCTGAATAAAAGATAACGCAAAGTAATTCAGCATTCAGCGGTTACTGTTCATAGTCAACGCTTCGACCCCTTCGAATTTGCACGTTTGTCACTTATTTTAAGGGTTGATTCAGTGGTTACTGTTCATAGTCAACGCTTCGACCCCTTCGAATTCGCACGTTTGTCACTTATTTTAAGGGTTGATTCAGTGGTTACTGTTCATAGTCAACGCTTCGACCCCTTCGAATTCGTATATTAATCACTTCTCATGGGATGATAAAATTTCATGTTTTGCAACAAGTAGTATTTCAAATTTTCGAAAAATCAAAAATCCAAAAAGATTTTCTTTTGTTTTGTATTTCAAATTTTCGAAAAATTAAAAATCCAAAAAGATTTTCTTTTGTTTTGTATTTCAAATTTTCGAAAGCTTCATAACAACAAAAATATTTTCAGTTTTATTTTGTTGCAGAACATCATGAAGATATAAGATGGAATATGTTTGCAGTTCTAGGGTCAGGTAAATTTTCGTATGAATTGATCAATATTTTTCGCATTTTGAACTAGTTAAGTTGTCCCTAGAAGCATGTTGCTGCATGTTGTCCAAAAGCCTCCAATGACTCAATGTGTGTGTACGAAAGCCTTAATGAAATTCTTCATACGAAAGCTTCTTCCCAATCAGGCTTATATTCACATTAGTCTCTGAGCTACCTGACTCTTCTCAAAATGAGTTAAGAGTTTCCTGTTTGGTCCAACAATAACAGAGGTACTTTTCGTGTCTAAAATCCATCCTTTTCATCCAAAAGTTCTTACACGGTCACACACGAAGACATATGTCCGAGAGGTCTCTGATCAAACTAATCGAGACTTAGACATATCAAAAATCTGTGTTTAAGATCTGACATCATGAGACCGTGATGGAAGTGAAACCCAATTTTCATAATCTTGTTAAGGAATTGACGAGGAACTAAGTTCCAGATTTTCACGAAACTTTTTGTTTATGTACCCAAATTCGAAACTCCAAATCATATTCATTTCGAATGAGTGGTCTTGATCAAACATTCGAAACCCACGATGTTTGTTACCCAACAAGATCCAGCACACAATTTTTTTTTTCTTGAATATGATTTCAGTGTGAGTTTCATTCGAATGTTCTCGTCATGTTAAAATTTATCAAAGTCAACTTGTCACTGACTACACTGGTCAAACAAGTAATTTCTGTTACAATTTCTCACCTTATGTTTAGGTTGACATGTAACAAAATTTTTTTTTACCCACGAAGCCTAATAAAAAGAAGCCCTTTGATACTTATCAATAAGTATTCGATTGTAATTCACGGGAACCCACACAAGCAATTGATCATTTCTCTTAATGATTAATGAAGTAATCTTTGCCCGGGATTTAATCTGCTTTTGTGTCAATGGTTTGACATCACATTATCCCATATTTTTCTTATATTTGTTTCTCGTCTATATTCTTTGGAACACTACACTCACGAAATCCTTAAGGTTCTGAGTAATACCAACTCAGGCTGATGATTTCGAACTTCTGGCGTATGACTTCGCTTTTCAACCCAAAAGTGAAAGAGCCTTGCTTCCATACGAAGAGTCATAACGGTTACAAATCATCTTGGGGATAACAATACAGGCTGTCTGCATATGACGTATGGTATTCTGTCCGGTTCTCTAGGAGATGTGACAGTTCCTTTTTGACGCATGGCTACTTTTACGCGGTAATGGTCTGATTTTCAAGGTGCCACGTCGGATCTCATTAAATGCATCCCGCTTCAAATTCAAAAATCAGGGTTACATATAAAAGGGGATTCAAGGGTTACTTTTCAATTTACGCGATCAAAACAAACAAATTTCTAAATTCTCTGTTCATCATCATCCTCAAACCCTAACAATGGTGACTTCTGCTCATGTCGATTCTCATACCACTGAAGATGCCTCTTCATTACCATTAATGAAGATTCAAGCAACAAACTACTATCTGGAGGGTGAAGTTTCTCAGTACCCGGAAGAACTGAAGATGCTAATCATTGCTTTAAAGAATTCTGTCCTGTCAAAGGCGATGTTTAATTCTTTCTCGGTTCCTTTATCCTGGCTTTCACAAGCAGGATCAACTGTAACCTACAACAAAGCCTCTGATACGATCACTTTTCATCTTGTGAACGACAAAAAGGTCAGGTTATCCAAGAAAATTTTCTGTCAAATTCTTGATATCCCGAATACTCCTCCATATGTTGCTGTTACTTTTCCCCAAATTGTTCACATGTTCAATGAGATGGGTTATCAGCCACCATTGTCCAAGATAAGTGATTTTAAAAAGTCTGGTCTTCCACGACTCTGGAATTTCCTGTTTGGAATCTTTCTAAGGTGTTTAACTGGGCGTTCTGCTGGTCTGGATAAAGGAAGGATGGAAGTGTATGCCATGGTAGCTGGTATATATTATGATCTTCAAGTAGATTATTCTACTCAACTATGGAAGGAATTTCAAAAAGGAGTAGAACACACGAATGCCACTCATGGTATTTCGTGTGCAAGATACTGGAGTCTGATTTTGCAACATTTTTACAATAAGGAAGGAATTTTGGTGCGAAATGATGAAGAAAGAGCAGTTTTCCAACCATACCACTATCCGAAGGATGTCACCGATAATGCTGATATTTTTCCATCAGTTGCTAGAACTCCAAATGCTATGCTTAAAAGAATTGATCCTTCGAACTCTGTCTTGGTGGCATATTTGCAGACCATCGATTCTACAATTGAAACTGGCAAACTCCTGGATATCGATGAAACAAAATCCAAGAAGTCGAAGAATACTGAAACTGAATCAAAATCTTCGAAATCTCCGAAGAAGAAGCCTGTGGTTGTTGAAGTATCTGTTGCTGAGACCCATGTGATTGAGCCTATCATTGCAGAAACTCAAGAGAATGTCAATATTCCTTCGAAGACTGGAATGTTTCGAAGGATCAAAATGAAGTCTTCTCACAAACGTAAGTCTCCTACACAAAATGTGGTTCGAAAACCTCAAATCACTCATCAAGGGGTGTTAATTAGAGAGGTGCCAGCACCGGTTTCTCCAGTGTCCAAGAAACGAATGGCTGAGGATATGGCCAAGCGTTTGACCAAGAAGAAAAAGAGGAAGACTCGAAAGCTGGTGATTTCTACTGAGTCAACTGAAGAAGATGACGAACAAATTCCTGAAACTCCTATTTTTGCTCAGACTTCGACTCCTGAGAAAATACTCATCATTACACCCGAAGATTCGATTGCCAAATCAGTTCCTGAGGAGGTTCTAACTTCAGGCATCCCTGCACACGTATCTGATACGGATGCAAATGTCAGTATGGGTGAAGGTCTTGTTACTTCTGCTCCTTTCGAACATATTGTTTCTTCATCACCATCTATTCCCATCTCATCAACCACAGATTCACCTACATTCAAACACATTATCAATCAACCATTCACTTCAATTTTCTCTTCTCAATCTACTGATCCACCCAAACCAACTTCACCTATTCAAGAAACCATTGAAATGGAGACTGAGACTGATAATGAGGGGTTTGGTGGTACATTTGAAGAATTGGAGTTTCACGAAGAGGAAGAGGAATTTCCTGATCATATGCTGATGACCATGAAGCAGTATAAAATTCTGAATCAGAAATTGAATTCCATAATTCAATCTCAAGCCGATCTTGGAGGTGGTTCATCTGTTTCTAGTTTGGAGATTGATTCTATGCTCAAGATGTTCGAAGCCAGAATGGTGAGCAAAGTATCGGGGATGCTTAAAGATTCTGAATCTTGACTCTTGGAGAAGATTGATCATAATTATCAAAACAATGAAATTCGGATTATATCTCAGAGTTCGCAATTTACTGGTGATCTGAGAGAGTTGAAGAATGTTACCAAAGAAAGACACGTTCTTTTCGTTCAAGATGTGAAGAAAGTTCGAGAGGATGTCAACTCGCAGATTCAAGAAATTCGTGAAGTTATGCGAAACGAAATAGCTACTGCTCAACAAGACTATGCGTCTTTACATCAAAAAGTTGATATAATTTGTGACGCAGTCACCAAATTTGTCAAGTTGTATGAAAATTTGAGTCCTCAAATTACTCAAATTTCAACAACTGAAAGTGCGAATTTTGAAGAAGTGATTTCTCTACTAAAGGAGTTAAAGGAACTTTCTGTCAAGCCGGTTTCTTCTCCTTTGATAACTCCTGAATTTGTGTCTCAGAAGTTTATCCAGTTCGAAGCCATTCTTAACAAACAAGTTGCTCCTCTCCTTCGCATATCAAGTCTTCTTCCAACAACAACTGCCCCGCCTGTTTTCATAGGGGTGCAAGGGGGAGAAAGGAAAACTAGTGATTCGAAGACTAGTGAAGAAGATGCGAAGGTGGTGGGAAAGGTTTTTTCTTCGAAAATCCCTACAACAAAACCAATAATAGTTTCTGCTGAACAGGTGACTTCTACAGTCGTAACAACATTACCCATTACAAGAACTTTTTCAAAAGGGATTGTAATTGGTAAATCTTCGGAGACTGGTGGAAGTGGTTCAATTCCAAAGGAGATAATTGATAATCCAGCATTGAAAGACAAGGGGAAATCGATTGTTGTCGAAAAGTCGAAGGAAGAAAAGAAGGCTGAAGCTGAAGCTGAGATCGAAAAGCTCAGAATCGTTCAAAGTATAATGGCTCAGCGAGCAAGTGATCCAAAGGGAATGGATAAAGGGGATCCAACAAAACACTATAACTATGAAACAATCGAAGCCAAGGTTGCATTCAATCACATGTATTCGTTTGAAAAGAAACCAAAGCAGAGTTACCTGGTCACGAATACTGATGCAAGCCAGCTGGATTTCCCGATAAACGAAATGATGTTTATCATGCCTCAGTTCAAAGCAGAAGGGAATTTTAAAGAAAAAGATGAAGGCACACACATGAAAATTCGTTTTCATGCTGTACTTGGAAAAGCCCCTGAGGAAGTATGGTCACTGGTTAAAATCAAGAAAGTGATCAGTATGAAAAAGGATGTGATTTTCGAAAACACAGTCCAAAATTTTAAAGATGTGGTTGCCAGGGCAGATGGAAAAATTTGCGAATTCACTATTGCAGATTTTCCATTAATGAACTTGTATGATCTTATACAAGTTGCATTACTTTTGAAAGACAAATCATTTTCTTATCTTCAAAACACAGAACTGGAGGAATTCAAGCTTGGAGTTGCTCACATCAAAATCTTCATCGAAAATTACTATGAGTGTTTGGCAATGACTGATGTGGAGTTAGCAACAGCTAAAGGAATGGAAATAACTGCTCCAATGGCTCCTTCGAAGACTCAGGCTGATTTGAAGAAGTATGCTGATGGTGAAATTTGCCTAAAGCCTTTTGGATTAGTCTTCGCAGGAAAATCGAAAAGGTTTTTATTCCAGGCAAGTGAAGTGGAGAGGTACACTACGTCTCAATATACGAACTTAATTGTTCGTATGAATCACTGCAAGAAGAATAATGAAGGAGATAAGAAAGAGTTGAAGAAAATTATCTCTTGGTACACAGAGATTCGAAGGGTGTTGCTGTATTCCATCACACTTCTTACAAACTGAAGACTTCGACTATGATTACAAAGGGGGAGATTGTAAGGGTCGAAATGTTGTAATTAGTCGAAGTATGTTTTGTACCCTTCGAACATTTTGTAATCTATTTTACTAGGGAATTGTATTCGAAGCTTAACGCATAGTCCTTAGTATATTTTTTGTACGCTTTCCTCTCCTATAAATAGGAGTGTTTACTAGAGTCATAAAAAGGAGTCTTTACAGGATTGTCACTTGTACTCTGTAAAACTTGAGAGCGTAATAGAGCTGAAACAAGATCATATTTACATCTGTGTTCAAATCTCGCAATCTTACTTTGATCATTAAACTCTGATTCATTTCATACTCGATTCATAGCTTCATCAGGTTTAATACTTCTTATTAAACTAATATTACATAAAGGACCTTTATGGTTATTTCTATAATTCCTTAGTTTATACATTCAAATTATATATAAATAATATCCAATAGACAGTGGAATGTGTGACTTCCGCCTCATTTCCTGTTCCTTGTTTGGTTGTGGACTTAGGGCAGATCCACACATTCAACTGTCCGTTCGATATTAGGTTATATACAGTTAGTATAAACTAAGAAATTATAGAAGGAACTATTGTGGTTACCATTTTACCGGAGATTCATAATTGTTAATTATGTAATTACTTGATGAATACATTAGGATTATATATAATAAATATCCCGTAGACAGTGGAATGTGTGACTTCCGCCTCATTTCCTGTTCCTTGTTTGGTTGTGGGCTTAGGGCAGATTCACCCATTCAACTGTCTAATCAATCTGTATTATTTATAATTAGTACTCACTGAATGATTACAAGAGGAATAACTACAGTCATATTACTTATTAAGAAAATATAGGATTTTCTTAAGGGAACGTTTTCAAATTAAAGGATCATTAAACTTAATGTACTTAGTAAATACCTCAGGGTTAGATACATGAAGATCCGACAGATAGTGGGATGTGTGGATTCCGCCTCATTTCCTGTTCCTTGTTTGGTTGTGGGCTTAGGGCAGAACCACACAATCGACTATCTGTTCGATCTAAATGTATATGACTTGTATTCACTAAGTACTCGTAGAAGGGAAAATCATGAGTTGTTTTAGTTATTATTCATATACAGCAGAAAATATAGGATTTTCTGGAGGAACTGGCGAACTTTTCAAAAGAACAAAGGATATACTTTCTATAAGAAAAATACTTATGAACTCACCAACTTTAATGTTGACACTTTTTCAAACCACTTGTGTTCTCAGGTTTGTAAGTAGACAGGCACTCTCTCCCAGGAGTTGCGAAGACGGAGCTTTACGTCTTGTCTTTTGTTGTACTTTTCATGTATTTCAAGTAATGTTTTAAACATAATGTAAATATTATATTATCAATAAAATGGTTGTTGTTACTTTGATTGCTATATTACATGTGTTGTGATACTTGACATGACGTCCTCCACCCCCGAACGTTTCCGCCGTTCCGGTTTGGGGTGTGACATCTTGTATGGTTGGTCATCATACAAGCTCACACATTAACTTACCTATTTTCTAGTTAACCCCTAGTTTCATGTTCACTATTCCTAGGCATATAATATTGTTTTCACATAAATTATATGAGACAAGCAATTAAGAGATGTTCATGCAACTTAATAAACTTGATAATTCATAGAAAATAGTTAATGTTAACACATAAGGATCTTTAACAAGCTTAACAAAACAAAATTCACCAAATCAAATAATCCAAGCCATAAAATTCAAACCATATAAACAAGCTATTCTACCCTAAACATAAGCTATAAGTGTTTAGCTCATATTCATGGTAGAAAATATCTCACAAACTAAACCTAATGATTCAAACATGTTGTAAACACTAGACTAAGAAAAGAGAATAAGTTTGTGCCTTTCGATCTCCTCAAAATTGAATGCTAAGGTTGATTCTCGATTTCTAGAGCTCCAACAGCACTTCCAGTCGTTATTCAGTCGCCTAGGGTTCCAGAGAAAGCCAGGGTACCGGGCACTAATGCCCTATTTATAGATTTCTGGAAACAGGAGCGACTCGTCTAGTCCAGTGACCAACTCGATGAGCCCATCACTTAAAACCCGTGTACGGAAAGGCATGACTTGTTCGTGAATCTTCGTGCCTACTCGTCGAGTAGGTACCCAACTCGCCAAGTTCTTCAGGATTTTGGCTCTTTTACTTCAAACTTCAATTCCCGAGCTTCCGATTGCTAATCCCACTTCCTTTTGCTTTCGAGCACGTCTTTTAGGATGAAAATACAATTTAAACATAATTAAGTAGCTTTTGTTCATTAAATGCAATAAAATAGCCAAAAAGTATTAAGATTCTTCCGTCCAGTTTTCACGTCGTGATGTATCTATTCACGTCGTGAATCAGACACTGATGGTTTCCAGAATATGCGTTTTATCGACTTCACGTCGTGAGCTTTACCTTCACGCCGTGAATCTTACATTTCCACAAAATTGAAGATCATTGTTCCATGGGTCACCACCATTCTTCTTGGCATTATGATGAAGACTATTATGGCTCATTTTCTCTACCATGCAATGTGGCGTATGCTTTCCCACATTGTTATTTACACTTTGGAGATTTACACCACATTTGTTGAAGATTGAAGGCTCGATTCCACATTTTGTCGCATATTTGCATATCTCACATGTTCAAGATCCAAGTTCCACATTTGAAGAAGTCCATATTCAAGATGCACAATTTATCCACACTTTTGAAGTTCGATCACGCCACTTCTATCCCAGGGAGTTTGTTCCTTTTTCTCCCTTTTATTGCTTTTAATTTATTTTATGCATACAATGAGGGCATTGTATGTGGGGTAGGGGGTAGAAAAGTAAAATTGCTAGAAAATTAGAAAATTTAAAAATTTAGAAATAAATTTTAATAGATTTGAAATAATAATCTAAAAATTAATCTAGTAATAATAATTTGAACTTAAGTTGTTAGTGTTATGTGGGATGATCCGATGAGAGCTCAAATGTTTAGCTAAGCCAATATATATTATAGTATATTTGTGGCTTCCCAAATCTTAGTGAAAAGTCATGAGGTATGAAAGGTAATATGGTAGTTTATATGGCATAATATGTTTTGTAGCCTAAACCTGAAATCTATTCAGGAGAGCTTATGTAGTCATTGCACATAGACTAATGCCTTTAACCAATAAGGTTTGAAGTTAAGCGCCCATGCTTAAGCATGTAGGTTTTTGAGTGAAAAAAGTGAGATATACATGTAAAAAAAGAGAGAAATTATCAAAAAGTTGTAAGAATTTTGGAGTTGTCAAAATGTGAAGATCAAAAGATCAAAATTCTGAAGAAATTCAAAAAGTTGAAGATACCAAAAAAAATAAACAAAAAGGTGGTGAATTCAAAGAAATCAAATATCAAATATCAAAGAAGTGAAGAATTCCAAAGAGCTCCATTGTGGTATCTAAAAGTTGTAATTTCTAGATTATGTATGCTTGGGTAGCTTTACAAAATTACCTTGAGGTTAAGAAAGATTTATGAGGATTGATTCGGAGGGTTGCAGAATGAATGTCTTATTAACTAAGGGGTGAAGGTTCATAAAGACTGTGAGTATTATGATTGGGAGGTTGTTAGGATTTTAGACACAAATATGCGCATTGAGGTCTTGGTATAATGGCTGAGCTTGAAATGGATTGTTCTATGTGATGCTAGTGATGAGGGTTTGAGTTTAAAAATAATTAGATTTGTTTGAGGGCAAGCAAATAATAAGTGTGGGGTATTTTGATATTGCCATATTTATACATATTTTTAGGCAATATTTAAGTACATTTTTATACATATTTTGGTCATTTGCTTGGAATAATGGTACTTATAAGGTTAAAATGTATTTTACAGCCAAAGAGGAGCATTCTTGAAGAATAGGGACTAAAAACGACAAAGCTTGGAACTTTGGAGGCTTGGAGAATAAAATAAAAAGAAACCCACGAAATAAGCTCAATTCACGACGTGGACCACACATTCACGACGTGTCATGGAGGATCTGGAAGATGAGTACACGTAAAGTCGAAATCCTTGCCCGATAAGGACTCCTGTCAATTCACGACGTGAATGGATAATTCACGATGTGAAACGTAAATTTTATGATAACTATATAATCTCTTGATCCTTACGACTTGAGGAGTTTTTTGGCTAATTCAGAGAGTTTCAGAAGTCAAAATCAGAAGGAGAGAAGGCTTAGAAATTGGTTTGCATACCAAGGAAGAAGAAGAAGTTCATAATCTACTTTCTAGTTTGGTACATTATGATGTTTTCAGTTATAACTTGCTTATGTTTACCGGTTAGAATGTCCAGCTAAATCTAGCTGCTTCTGTTAGCTAGATGAAGCTGGAACTCATGGTTTTATTATATTAGTCTAGACTTTACTTGTTGGTTATGACTTGTGTTTTATTGATTATACCTAGCATGCTTGATTTGATATTAGATTGCCTTGACTTCTTATTCTGTGTAGTTAATGACCATTAATCTGCATGAATTTGAATACCTAGTAATTTAGTGAACATTAGATTATTAGAGCTAAGATCGAATCAATCTTAGATAAGTAATTAACTTATTGAATTTAGCTGTGCTAGAGAACTCATATTATGACTATAATTGTGTTTGTCAACTCAATCTTACATAGCTCCAATTCTATTTAATAATTGATTCTGTGTTAAATTATGTGTGACCATACATAGATCTACATGAATTAATTAATATTAGCTAATTTGGAACTGAATTGCTAATAATATTTTAATTGGTAACCAACAGGAATTGTCATAATTAATTTATAAACCATTGAGGGAAGGTGGATTCGAACTAACAGAAGTGTTTTGTTTATTGATTGAATTTGTGTTAAGGATTTAAGTTCATCTAAACTTGCAAAATTAGATAAAACCCACTACTTTGCTAGAAATTAGGTTAATTTAATAGTAGATAAATTAATTAGTTAAAACCGTTCTATGTGATCGATACCCGACTTACCTAAACTATACTATAATTTGACTAGGTACACTGCATAGGTGCAATTTAGTTAGTTAAGTTAGTTAGGTTATAAATTTAAAATTAGGTGTAGCTATTTGCACGCATCAATTAGTCAATTAATTAATGATATATATATATATATATATATATATATATATATATATATATATATATATATATATATATATCAGTGTTGTAAAAATCCCGATTAGGCCATGACTAATCTCCGATTAATCCCTAGCCGCTACTCGACGGATTAGAGGGCACCTAGCGAATAATCCCTACATACACAATGACTGAAACAGTAGAACCCGATGAAATTTGAACACTTTGAAGAAGTTATATCTCAACAGAAACTATTTGAGGTATGATTAGTGTTGTATTTATCATATTAACCTATTTTGTTATTATATTAGTGGTATTTACTAACTTTTATGTGATATTAGTCATACTTAATTTATTAAAATCTAATAAATTAGCAATTAATGGTCCCCGATTAATCTCCGCCTAGCCGATTAATCCCTTAACCTCAGTCCACCGACTAGCTAACGTCGAACGATTTTTACAACCTTGATATATATATATATATATATATATATATATATATATATATATATATATATATATATATATATATATATATATATATATATATATATATATATATATATATCAAGGTTGTAAAAATCGTTCGCCGGTAGCTCGACGGTCGACTGGTGTTAAGGGATTAATCGGTCGTGGCGAGGATTAATTGAGGACCATAGATTATTAATCAAATACTAATATATCTTAAGAAAAACAAGTACTTCAAAATTAGAAAATAAGAAAATTTGTAATTTGAAAATACAAAAATATGAACATTTTTATATAATATTTGAAATTTTGAAAATTCAAAAATGTTGGAGTAAAAAAAAAGTTGAGTATTTGAACTTTTTAAATTTTGTTTGACCTTTTTTGACTTTTTTGACTTTTGTTGACCGATTAATCCTGCCAAACCCGATGAATCCTAAATTTTCGATTAATACCCTAATCCTCGACGATTGGAGAATGCCAAGCGATTAATCCCGATTTCTGCAACCGTGATATATATATATATATATATATATATATATATATATATATATATATATATAGATAGAGAGAGAGAGAGAGAGAGAGAGAGAAAGAGCTAGGTTCAAATGTGGATTGACATCTATTGTGCGGACGTGTGGATAGTGCTATTCTGTGAGTTTTACAAAGAAAATATGTTTTTTAATAATGTGAATACGTTCAACTTTACGTAACTATTGTCATTATCAAGCATAATTAAATCATCTATAAAGTTATTATAGACTTTTTTAATTATCATGGTTGTAGAAATCAGGATTAATCTGCGATTAATCGTGGATTAATCGTTTAGCGTTCTCCAACCGTCGACGATTAAGGCATCAATCGGAAATTTAGGATTAATCGGGTTTGGCGGGATTAATCGTTCAACAAAAGTCAATAAAAGTAAAAAAAAATATCAAAAAAGGTCAAAAAAAATTTTAAAAAAAATCAAAAACCAACCTTTTTTTACTCTAAAGTTTTCAAATTTTCAAAATTTCAAGTATTATACCAAAGTGTTTATATCTTCGTATTTCTAAATTTCCAAATTACAAATTTTCTTATTTTCTAATTTTGAAGTACTTGTTTTTCTTAAAATATATTAATATTTAATTAATTTTAATATTTTATTAATAATCTATGGTTCCCGATTAATCCCCGACTAATCTCCGCCAAGACCGATTAATCCTTTAACACCAGTCGATCGTCGAGCTACCGTCAAACAATTTTTTCAACCTTGTTAATTATTCACATTCTGTTAGAATGTTGTCAGAATGTTTATTGAGTCGTATTTCTGAAGAATGAAAATAGTTGAAAAACAATGCTTGAGAATAAAAATGAATAAAATTAGTGAGAATGTATGAAAATGACAATAGTTGTGTGACGTTGAACGTATTCACATTATTAAACAATCTACTCTCTTAGTAATTCTTATAGAATAACACTGTCCACACGTCCGCACAATAGTTGTTCATCCACATTATAATCTAGTCCTATATATATATATATATATATATATATATATATATATATATATATATATATATATATATATATATATATATATATATATATATATATTATGATCAAATGATCAAATATTATTTGTAAAAGTTGACCTTTGAAATGCTCTAAAAGAGAACAATTTAAATCTAAAAGAAATATAAATTTAAGTTATTTAACACCAATATTTTTCCTAAAACAACTCCAATTTTCAAAATAAGTAATTAATGATAGTTATAGCTTTTTCAAAAGATTTCATTTATATACTCATAATAATATTTAGTTATCCTTATTAATTTCTTATATTCTTGAGAATTATTTATTAATATTTTTTATTTTAATTATTTGAAAACAAATTTGATTATTTCATTCGTTGATTGTAATGAAAAGTGATAAAAATGAATGTATATTCAATATAATAAATATAAAACAAATAAGAAAATCAAAATAAATAATAACAAACTAAAAGTATTAAATCATAAAATTGTTCTTTCTCATCTCACCAGCGACTTCAAATCATTTTTATAAATATAAGAGAAATGAGTAGATCTACTACTATTTCAAGTCTTTTGTCTATGTAAAAAGGAAAACTTAGTATATCTGCAAAACCTAAACCTTTCAAATCCCCAAATTAAGAAATTCTTTCAAATTATGATTTTTGGCTTACGAAGCTTATTCCAATATTCTAGTCTTCAACATTTAAACATCTCTAATAGGAAATAGTGGGCCATTCATGTAGAGTTGGCGATCACAATGAGCAATCCAGGTAGAGTTGGCTATCATCTCTCCTAACAAACAGGTGGTTGTAAATTTTTCATGGTAGTTTAAAGTGAAAGCTTAGATGATGCTTATTAATATAATAACATGTAGTTTCTTAGATTCTTTTTGTTTATTTTGACACAAGTTTTGTTAAATTTTATTTCAAGAGCCTTTTGATGTAGGACCCGCTCAAGTAGGCAAGTTTCGTTAAATTCTTCTATTTTTTTTCTATTATTTATGGTTTGTAATTGTAACTATAAAGACATCCTTGTCTCCTTGACATTGGAGGTACTCTTGAGGTTGTAGAATATAAATGGAAAATTGTCGGCTAAAACATATTTTTATGAGGCCAAATTTTAGTTTGTATATATATATATATATATATATATATATATATATATATATATATATATATATATATATATATATATATATAGAGAGAGAGAGAGAGAGAGAGATCCGGTAAGAAGGAAATTTTTGGTAGGAAGGTAAGAAGTTTTTTTTTCTATATATTTTTTTGACGAACAAAATAAATGAATCACTAGATGATTCATTTGTAAGATGATTCACAAGAAAAAATTCCCAAAAAAACATCTTTATGATTCATTTTTAAGTAAATTGAGAAAAAATTCACTTTTATGACAATTTTAGTGAATAACAACAAAATCATTGTGTAAATGAATCATCGAGATGTTTTTTTGAGAATTTTTTCTTGTGAATCATCTTACAAATGAATCATCTAATGATTCATTTTGTTTGTTCGCGAAAAAAATATGTAGAAAAAATACTTCTTACCTTCCTACCAAAAATTTCCTTTTTATTTGATCTTGACTATATATATATATATATATATATATATATATATATATATATATATATATATATATATATATTTATTTCTTTCGTGTTACAGTTTGCATGGTTATGTGGCTTTTGCCTATGATTGGACATGCAATTATGTGGCTTTTGTCTATGAAATAATAATAATAATAATAATAATAATGAAAATATTAACAACAACAACAACAACAATAATAATAATAATAATAATGGAAATAATAATAATAATAATAATAATAATAATAATAATAAAAGAAAGAAAATCGGTAATGTATAAAAAGTATTAAGTATCCCTTATAAGTGGATGTGGTATACCCGACCTGATGGTAAAGAGATTGACATGGTACACGGTAGACGCGAGCTCGAACCCTCCCCCAGTTTTTCTATTCTCCATGCCCTAAATCGATCTTAAGTTAGACATCAATGATTGAGAGGAAGAAGAAGAAGTAGCTATTAAAAGAGATTGAACATAGACGCCGTTCATTTTTCTCTTCTCCAAGTCCTAAATCGATATATAAATGGCAATTCTAATATGTTTATTCCATGTCATTAAATATAATACCATTTCATTTGCCAACTAGTTTTATATACCTAATGAATCTGGTTGCCTCTAATGAGAATTGAACAAAAGCGTCAGTTTGTTGGGTTTTTTTCAACAAACAAAACATGATTGGGGTTTTTTGAACGGTTTTGAAACTCCGTTGGTCTTACAAGTCATTTTCCGGTATTTAATTACACGTCATAAGCCATGTCATTCGTTGACTTTCATTAGCCGGTTGACCCTAAATGAGAAGTGAACGAAACTGAAAGTTAGTTGGGCTTTTTTAGACAAAAGGTTAAGTTCGTTGGGTTTTCTTGAATAGACAAAACATAATTGGGGTTTTTTGAACGGTTTGGAAAGAAACAGGCTGAAGAAAAACTGAAACTTGAAAATCTATAATTTTCTAAAAAAATGGATATATGAGGGTTTTTTATTTGTTAATTTTGATTGGTTAATACTCATTCACATGGACCACCAAGTTTTTAATCTATACCATCCAAAATTAATTCAATGGTTAATACTCATTCATCCGTTGGTCCAGATCTGTGCATTGTGGGTCCAGGTCTTAAAAACTTTATTCATTCTTCAAGTTATTCCTATTAGGTATTCGACGCATTCTTCCAACCATTCCTATCACAAATACAACAAAAACTAATAATGGTTAAAAACATGTTACTTACAGTTAACTATCACTTTATATATTCTGGTAGAATACATAGAATATAACAGAATACATAGAATACATTCTGACAGAATACATCTATTCGAATGCAACAGTAAAATTCTATTAGAATGCACACTTATGAACTAAAAATTCTTCCAACATATAAATAGTAAAATTCTATTATAATGCAACAGTAAAATCTATTAGAATGCAACAGTACAATTCTATTAGAACACATTATCAACATATAAATACTAAAATTTTATCAGAATAAAACAGTAAAATTCTAGTAGAATTTATTATCAACATATAAATAATTAACCAAAACCATGATCGGAAGACATGAATAAAAAAATTAACAAATTTTTATCCTCTCAATTTATTAACAATCAAATGAATAACAAATATCTAACCATGGTTTTGTGTGGCATCAAAAGGTTAGTTTGGTTTCGTTTTCTAGTGCTCTGTGACATCCCCATTTTCATGGCCAGAAAAGACCAATTATTATAAGGTCCTAATAACATTACTATATTTAACTAAAAGCTATATTTAAAATAGTGTAGTCATAGCTCACTTACAGCAGGTTTTTATTAAAAAACTGGGCTTCGCTGGAGCAGCGTTTTCGAGCCGAAAAGCTCTTTTCTTGGAGCCTTCGGGAGCTCCGGGGCTTCATTCGGGTGCTAGGGGGTACCCTAGGCTTTGGGGGCTTAAGGGGCTAGAGAGAGAAAGTAGTGAGAGAAAGATTGAAGGATTGGTGTGATTTTTCGGACAGCCCTAGTATGCCTTTTATAGGCCCAGGCTTCGGATTACGGTGGGCGTAAATCCTCGGACGCGGGGCGTAAGGCTCGGATCGTACAACACGCGTCGCCGCTTCGGTGGATCATCATGGTGTTGGGTTTTGAGCATTCTAACACTTCCTAAGTGTACATGCAACCCTAATAAACCTTGGATCTATGTTTGTCTAAGGTACATGCAAAATATTATTTTCCAAGGTTTATAACCTATCTAGCATGGCATGGGGTACTTTTAAACATAAAAGAACTAGATGAATTACATACCTTTTGTTGATTGTTGATTCCTTGGAGTTTGAGAGCCAAACACCAATAATGTGAATGCCTCAAATAGAAATCACAAATCACCACAAACTTGGAAAATGTATGAGAGAGTATACTAACTCTTAGATTTCGGCCACCACTATTACACACACACTCTAGGGTTTTATTTCATGCAACATGAGCTTGTTTATATGGTGTTCATGATTAGGGTGAAACCCTAATAACCCATGTCTTTTCCTCTTCCAAGGATCCATGGGTTAAAAGCTCCATGGATCATCCATGGACTTCCATATAAGCTTAGCCCATTAACAAATGAGCATTAGCCCACACCATATAAATATAATAGCCCATGATTTAACTAGTCTTCCTTTTAATCACTAAATCAATTCATAATTAATTCAAGATTAAAACTAATTAAATAACATGACTTTATATTAATATATTATAACTTATAATATATTAATAAACCGTAAGTATACAATTCTCATAAAATTATCCATAAACAGTTTGGGTGAAGCGCAACCCAAATGGACCATGCCGGGTCGGGTCAAGTATATACCAAATAAGTTATGGACTTAGACACCTTATCCAACAGTCTCCCACTTGGATAAGTCTAATAACTGTATTTGCGTATGTTACTTCAGGAACCAACCAGCAATCATAGCTCTCGAAAACTCTGTTGAACTATGAAGCGCCATTTTAGATAAGTGATCATATAATCCTCTGTTCTCATGATATCAGCCGGACAAATACATGGAACAACGTCGTACTTATTGTCCAACAGTTTGTTTCCCGATTTCCGATTTGTTTGACAAAGAACTAAATTGAACACATCAATTAGGTTCTGACCGGGCCCGGTACATAGGTCAAAACAAAATCATCGAGGGGCTCAGATATCGCTTCTAATCCTCCAAGGACTAGAAGGAACAGATAAACTTCGACTCATATACTTGTTTCTACTACTTGTTGAATTATACACAAAGGCACGTTTTATAACATCAAGTTACTGATGCGTTTACGTGCAATCAATGCACAACCAACTCATAGGTAACAAATCATATCTCTAGGTTTGAAGACTTATATGATATTACCGTCTCACGATCGCTCGAGATAAATTCCATGAAGTGATACAAGTGAGCGTTGGTTAATTCCAATACTCATAACTTATGAGTACTCATGAATGTTGTAGCAACCATTGCTATGTCTAAACACGTTTAGCCATCTACAAACTCGATTCATGACAGTCTTAATTCATACCTACTTCCAACATATGAACGACTGTGGAGTGTTTAAATAACTTAGTCATTCGGAAAGAATAACCTAGCTATTCTGGAAGTCAAAACATGCAAAGTGAAACACAATAATAATCGAATCCAATATGGTCTCAGAACCCTTTTGAATATAAATAAAACCACCTTTTATTTATCACCATATTGATTACACATTATTCATTGTATAATGTTTCAAATAATCAACTTAATACTTGAACAAAAACAACAGTCGTCCCATGCTCCTAGCATGTACACTTTCTTTTTCTAAACAATAGTTATGCCATACTCCAAGTATGCACACTATGTTTGTCTATGATCTTTACTTTGTGAAATAGATCAATTGAACATGATTCCAATGATGCTCATTTCATAATCCCAAATCCTTATTGTAAATGTAAGAATTCCTAATTCCTACCATTTACCAAAAAAAACTGTTAGATTTTAAACTTATATGCACTGATCCTCTTGTAATGATTATGCACAAAGTCACAAAACGTGTCAACAGTCATTACAGAGTATTCCAAAGGAGATCAACTCTATGGAAACGAAGTCTCATATTCAAAGTACATTGCTTTGAACATCCTTCTTGCACTAAGGTTTTCTAATCTTACACAGATTGAATAACTTCCACCTATGGAGAAATTTCCATAGTCTCATTTTGACTATCACTTCCGAACAAGAGTTACCTCTTTTCAGAATATGTCAATATGGTCATTTCCAACAATTTATATCCTACTTCCAACTGTCCCCGAGCAACCAATCTTTGGAGAACCTTAGATTGTCCTCGACAATTGCTTAATCACTTTAGTCATATCCAATTCTAGACTTTTCCCTTCTTAATGCCCTAAGCATTTGGAAAATTTAGAAAGGATAAATATTATAGCACATGAAATCGATCCTATATCCGAAGCATATGGGACACGATTCATGATGTCTCACATAAAGACATGATACTAGACCAGTCTTTTGCTACAATAAGGATGAATATTATAGCACATGAAATCGATCCTATATCCGAAGTATATGGAACACGATTCATGATGTCTCACATAAAGACATGATACTAGACCAGTCTTTTGCTACAATATTTTTTATTTGCCATGTTTTCAAAATTTAACTATGAAGAGGGATGCCGTAATCATAATCGAATTTTGATAACGCAATATATATAGAATTTCTTTAAGTTGAACCATTCCAACATAAAATACATATATATATCCTTGACTAAAGATGATTAAAAACTCAATCTAAGCTTTTAGAATTGAAATGAAGTATAATTTCCTCTCCCTTAATTATAGCAAAACAACTTTTCAACCCCTACAACTTTACGAATTGAAATTTTTGGTTTTCTATAATTAACATTGCTAACTTGCAACACTAAACATAATAATCATGCTCCCACTAACATGATGATTATCAGCATAACACTTATGCTCCCAGTAGCTCTAACATATTTCCAGAAATCAGCTGGACTCCTGAAATTTAGATTCGTACACCCTTTCTTAGATAGCTCACATGTGTGTCTAAACAATTTCCAGAACTATGAAAAGGGATGCTGTAATCATAGTCTTAATTGTTTAGACCTTTGCCATTTCTCACAAGTCCATGTTAGTGTGCCGGTTAACCACACACGCTCCACTAACGACTTTGAGAATGCAAACATCACAATTGCTATCTACTTAAAATCTTCTTAGTGAAAGCATTTCCTCACCATCATTTTCATGAATCAGAGAGAAACCTTATGACACTTAGATTTTATAGTGTATGAGTTTCTATCCATGTGAATTTATCAAAACCATAATCACAAGACAAGATTAGTGACAAATTCAGCCTTACATGGATTGAACTTGTTCAATCTTAATTTCTTGTCACCTGGTAGCACAAGGCCCACCAATGCTTCCAAGCTGTTATGCACACAGTTTAAAACTAATAGAACTCATATGCATAGTCAACTTAATAGGAACAGACACAGAAACAAGAATTATGTCAACTTAATAGGTTTCAAACCTTAAGTCGTGTGCTAGTGATAAAACTCAGGTCTTACTCTTGATTAAATCTTGAAATCCTTTCAGGATCTTTAAGACTCCCACTGTCCTCTTGACATATAAGTTTCCCTAGTCAAGAACCATTCCTTGACAAAACAAATATTCAAGGGATAGTGCGGATTCTTATCAAGACTAACACTTCACACAATTGGTCTTAATTGGTCTTTGTCTCATTCAAGACATCACAACTTACCAATTTCAAATGTACAAGAGTAGAAAACATTTTACACTACATTTGATAAGTGTTTTAAACCTTACTTTATGTCACTCAATGTTACAATCTTGGAGTATGACTCTAAGAGTTGTTTTGGAACGAAGTATGACTCATTCTCTTGATTTTAACCATTCCAACAATTCATGACCCCTCTTCTTAGTCATAACAATGCACTAAGATGTCCTTAGAGTATGAATTTGTGATATGGTTTCATAATCATTAAGATGATCATAAAACATGATACTAAAATACTCTCCCATCTTTTCAGATTTGAGAAACTTTTTATCTCTCTGCCAAATTTGATTCTTCTCATCCGTTCTGCCATACATTGAAACTTTTCCAATGTTACAGAATTATAATTAACCTTATAAGTATAACCATATTTACTAATCTGTAGTAAATCATGACGAATCGATCTTTGTGGTGGACCTTGACCAGCACACACCCAGTGTGCCTAACTCCTTAGTCCTTCAATTGGCTCACATATGCATGTGATCAATGAATTAGTCTCAATTTTCCAAAGATGAGAATTCTCATTCATCATACAATACAACTTGTATGATTCCAAGTTTCTGTCTAACTGAAGCTTGGGTGATGAGAACCTTTCCTCATTTGGTAAAATTCAGACACTACCACAAATGAGAGAATCAAACTCATATTTCCAATATTGCTAGAAACATACAAACATCAATTTTCCATAAATGCCATTGTAAGGGGATATAATATAAAATAAACTAAACAAAACTTTTATTTCTTTATAAAATGCGGAAAAATATTCCTTACAATGCATCTTCAAATGAAAACTATGCTATTACATATTTCCTAGCAATCTATCATAACTTTTAAGTAGTAGTTCAAAAATCCGATCCTCGAACCATGCGATAGAAATCCATCTTCGTGATCAGATTCAACACACTCTTCTTTTAACCTTCCTTTTGCTCGATACTGCTAAACATCAAGATGCAACCTAGTCACATCATGTAATAAGAATCAACAATTAGGAACTTTAACAAAGTTAGATAGTGGACTTACCTGAAGCCGAGTCAAACATTTTGTCTCTACTTGCTTTCAAATATTTCAGGTATTCAGGGCAGCTTCGCTTCCAATGTCCCTTCTCATGACAATAAAAACATATAGACTCTTTGGGAATGGTACACGAGACAATCACAGACTTAGCCTTTCCCTTTACCTTTTGGTCAACCGGGTTGACCAAGGCCGATCCCCTTCCATTGGGACGAGAAAGCTTTTATGGATTTCCAATGTTTTCCATTGTCCATGTCCATGGAAGTTTGAGAAATAGATTTTCCATCAATATTTGCTTGACCATTGCGCCAAATCATTGCTGATTCAGAAGCAACAAGCAAATAAGAAAGATCTATTAGGGTTATGTCGGGATCTGTCATATGGTAGTCTTTAATAAACTCACTATATGACTCAGGAAGTGACTGAAGAACCCAGTCAACAGCGAACTTCCTTGAAGTAACAGCACCCAACATTCTCAACCTGTCTATGTGTGACTTCATTCCTAAGACATGAGTGCACACAGGTCTTCCATCTTTATGTTTCATTTCTAGTAGAGCTTGAGTGATCTTGAACCTTTCAAGTCTTCGGGCTTGTGGGTCAGGGAGAATAAATGGAGGAGGTGGGGGGAGTGAAGCATGATGTTGAGGGACATCATCTTCAGGAGGAAAGCTTGTTTCAAGCGATTTGGGAAGATCATAGTTGTCTGAACCAGACATCTACAATGGGAGAAAATCAAGTTAGTTGATTCAAGTCCTTAATATAACACCCAATATGAAATATTAAGGCTAGGACCCAACACAATATTTTATAACTTGGAAGAGGGATGCCGTAATCCAAGCTATAAAATATTTGAAGGTAGGCGAATGACGATTCACCAATTTCCACCATGAAAAACAAAATAATTTATTAGGTTTTAATTGGATTTGAAACTCCTAGATCTTTTGAGATTCATTGAACTTTTCAATGGCATTTTTCAATCTCGATTGTGCCCTCTCAAGTTTTGTGACTGGGATGCCGAGGATCACAAAACAAGGTGTGAATAACCATACAAACTCACTAGGTACCCTTAATATTATCACCTAATCGATGTGCCGGTTAACCACACACGCTCCACCGATCTATGATAAACATTAAGTCACCCTTCGTGATCCTTACTAGTCCAAGTTAGTGTGCCGGTTAACCACACACGCTCCACCAACGACTTGGTAAGGTACAAAGTGTGAATTCCATGGACTAGCACCAAGTTCACATTTTTCCTAAAGTAACTAAGATTGGGAATTAAAATATTTAGTTACTTTATAATAATCATTATACTTTTAATGAGGATTTAAAGTCATTGTCCTACCCGTTCGGCTAACGACCCTCCACCGATCAAGGAAGCGGTGGGTGAGAGTGGACACCCATTAAGCTGCCATTTTATAGGCAACAACCTTATACCCCCCTTATAGACCGGCTTCGTGAATGAGGCCTACTAACGGTAGAACAACTTATTCTTATACATATATATAATAATTAACCATTAATGTTATAAATAGTATAAGTGTTGAATTTTAACTATTAAAACTCTAAGGGTTGGAATTAAAGTTTATTAAAGTGTGTGAAACTTTACAAATTTCAAAACTTGAGGGCAAGTTTTGTAACTATCCAAAACTTTTCATTTCATAACTTATGAATTAAAGGTTCATAAAAATGAAGACTCTTCATTTTTATGTAACTTATGTGTTTAAATGTGTGTTTAAAAGAAGTGACCTTTGGATATCCATAACTTGAGGACAAATTATGGACTCCATTAAAACACATAAATGATCAACAATTAATCCTAAACAATTCAGCAAATAATTCCTATCATCTTCTAAATTCATAAGAACATGAACATGATCATCAAAGTTTCAAGAATTATATGAACACATACAAAGCATGAAATTTTGATATAAGCTATTGTAAATGGATTAGAACAACCATTACACCAACTAAAACAAGTTTTAAAACACCAAAACAGTTTAGGGTAATGTTTCTAGTCCATTTCCAGCAGCAAAAGTCGAAAATCTGCATTCTGAGGCTCCTACTCGCCGAGTGCACGAACCTACTCGGCGAGTAGGATGAGTTTACACATGAACTCGGCGAGTCCCCCCATGGACTCGGCGAGTTCATCAGTCAGACAGCAAAAAACCGACTTTTTATCACTATTTTGCATCAAGTATCAAACAAACAAGCCTAGGCTCTGATACCACTGTTGGGTTTTGAGCATTCTAACACTTCCTAAGTGTACATGCAACCCTAATAAACCTTGGATCTATGTTTGTCTAAGGTACATGCAAAATATTATTTTCCAAGGTTTATAACCTATCTAGCATGGCATGGGGTACTTTTAAACATAAAAGAACTAGATGAATTACATACCTTTTGTTGATTGTTGATTCCTTGGAGTTTGAGAGCCAAGCACCAATAATGTGAATGCCTCAAATGGAAATCACAAATCACCACAAACTTGGAAAATGTATGAGAGAGTATACTAACTCTTAGATTTCGGCCACCACTATTACACACACACTCTAGGGTTTTATTTCATGCAACATGAGCTTGTTTATATAGTGTGCATGGTTAGGGTGAAACCCTAATAACCCATGTCTTTTCCTCTTCCAAGGATCCATGGGTTAAAAGCTCCATGGATCATCCATGGACTTCCATATAAGCTTAGCCCATTAACAAATGAGCATTAGCCCACACCATATAAATATAATAGCCCATGATTTAATTAGTCTTCCTTTTAATCACTAAATCAATTCATAATTAATTCAAGATTAAAACTAATTAAATAACATGACTTATATTAATATATTATAACTTATAATATATTAATAAACCGTAAGTATACAATTCTCATAAAATTATCCATAAACAATTTGGGTGAAGTGCAACCCAAATGGACCATGCCGGGTCGGGTCAAGTATATACCAAATAAGTTATGGACTTAGACACCTTATCCAACACATGGCTGGCTCCTGACCACGGAAGACTAGTTCGTTGGGCGTACGAGCTTCGGTACGCGGGGCATACTCGGACGTGGGGTGTCCCTTCTCTACGCGGGGCGTACCCCTTCGGACGAGATTCGAGATTTCCCACTCCGACTTCAAAAATTCATATCTTTCGTATACGAGCTCCGTTTTCGACGTTCTTTATATCCACGCGTAGGTGGGATCGTACTCTATAACTTTCGTTTAGACTCCGACAACTAATTTTGAATTTATATTTAAAGTTATATTTTTAACAGGCCGGGACATGAATAGTCCGTTAAAAAATCATAACTTCTTCATCCGACGTCCGTTTTCGTCTGTCTTTTTATCGTTATGCTACTATTAACGAGATCTTCGATTCTTGTTTAGGTTGTGTCGGCCAAAAGTCGCTCGATCTAACATTCGAACTCCAGGCTGTGCACTGTCGATCCGAAACTTAGAAAAATCATAACTTCCTCATACGAAGTCAGATTTGGGCGTTCTTTTTATGCACGCTCCTGGTTTAACGTATTCTACGACTTTTGTTTAGATCACTAAGGCTAAAAATTGCTCTATTGTAAATTAACTATTTACGTCGCGCAATGTCGTGCCGGTTCTGTCGCGAAACTTCGACATGCCATAACTTCTTCATTATGACTCGGATTTCGGCGTTCTTTATATCCCCGGAATCCTTGTCACGACCACTACCACTTCATGTATAGATATCGGGTTTATCTAACACTTAAATTTTGACGCTTATTTTTATCCTTTATTTATTATACCTTTATATATAAGTATAAAGCACATAAATTCACATAATACTCAAATAATTCATCTTTATTACCTCAAAATAGATTACAATGGTTGACCTGACTATTACATCACTACACTAATGCTTAGCCCAGAAACACGGGCGTTACATGCTCCAAGGACTTTATAAAACAAACGCAAAGGAAAACAAATCACAAATTTATTCTAACCACATAAATTTTGCAAGAATGCATACAACATTTTAAATTGACAATGTGGGCCACATTCAATTAATTCTAATAGAATTTTTTTTTTACATAAAGTTAGATTGCTTAGTTACGAATAACCCATATGTTTTGTCAAAATAAAATTCGACATGAGCATTCTAAATTTCGTATATTGTAAAAGAACAAAACTATAAATTATAACAGAATGTGGTAGACATTAAACTAGTTAACCATATGTGGGAAAATAAACTATTAAAGTAATTAAACAACTTGTTTAACATATGATAGTCACAAATAAACTAAAAACTGAAGTTCAAATACAATCAATCGGTAATACAGTGTAGGGTTCTCATACAATGTAAACTTAGTTATAATTCTTATACTAAAAACCAAGTAAAGCATTATAAGTGATAAACAAAAACCAAGTTCATGATTAATTATATGTTTCAACAAGAAATATATTATGGAGTAATCTAAGAAGATAGATTAAATAAAATGGTTGAATGAATAACAATTTATTTTTATATTAGTTAATTAATTGGTTTTTGAATGAACATAAATTAAGTAGAAATATATTCCATATCAATTTTGAAAGGGGGCTGCATAGTTCCTGTATAAAGATATCACATACATATTGTGGTTTTGGACGGATGTACTCAACTCCAATCAAATAAAAATAATTAAAATAAAGGATCAAATAAATTGGAGATTAGTCTCACGTTTTGAAAAATTCAGCTTTCAATATAACTAAGTAGCGGCAGAAAAGAAAAACATACCTATATTGGGGTTTGTAAGGCAGATGAATTGATTTCGTTCTTCAATTTTATCGGTGGAGGGTGAAGAACAATTGTACGATAGAAAATTAAAATTACCTAAAAGAACAAGAATAAGTGAATAAGTGATATAACACTAGTAGAAATAAGATGATTAATCTTTGAACAGGATCAACGCCGGAATAACAGGGGAACGACTGCGGGTGGTGTAGCACTGGCAGTGAAGAGGGTCACTGATTGGCCGGCGAGTGAATGAGGATGTGGCCGGAGGTGTTGGTGATGTACGGCTCTGGAAAAAACGGTGGTGTAGGGTTTTAATTGGTAAATAAAAAATGATCCCTTAAATAAAGGGATATCAATTGTTATTTTTGGATATTCATTAATACATATATGTAATATTACTAATTTACCATTATTTATTTAATTAATTATTTAACTATTTGCTAATTTCTAATGGGTGCATTCAGGAACACAATAGTTGCAGGAAACATTTGAACCTAGCTATATATATATATATATATATATATATATATATATATATATATATATATATATATATATATATATATATATATATATATATATATATATATATATATATATAGAGAGAGAGAGAGAGAGAGAGAGAACTAGGTTCAAATATGGATTGACATCTATTGTGCGGACGTGTGGACAGTGTTATTCTGTGAGAATGACAAAGAAAATATGTTGTTTGATAATATGAATACGTTCAATCTTACATAACTATTGTCATTAACACACATTCTCAGTAATTAAATTGTCTATAACGTTATTATAGCCTTTTGACAAAGAAAATATGTTGTTTGATAATATGAATACGTTCAATCTTACATAACTATTGTCATTAACACACATTCTCAGTAATTAAATTGTCTATAACGTTATTATAGCCTTTTTATTATTATTCTCATTCTGTCAGAATGTTTATTGAGTCGTATTATGTCAGAATGAAAAACGATGTGTGAGAACATAAATGAATAAGAATTAGTGAGAATTCATGAAAATGACGATATTTTTGTAAGGTTGAATGTATTTGCATTCGTAAACAACTTATTCTCTTAGTAATTCTCATAGAATAACATTGTCCACACATCCGCACAATAATTATCCATCCACATTATAACCTAGCCCTATATATATATCAACATTTTCATTGCATATTCTAGAGCTACATGAAATAATGTGCAGGAAGACAAAAAGTAGATAATGTTCTGAACTAAAGTTGAGGGAATAAGCAGGTTGAATAACAGATTATCAGGTGCTCTATGCACATTAACTAATATAGATTGTAAAGCTACACTAAAGTTGCTCAATAAGACCAATACTCCATGCCTCAATAAGACCAATACTCCATGCCACAATAAGCAGTTTTACCGATACATCTACAAAATAAATTACAACATAAATTAGTCAGACTTTTTACACAGGATCCACAAGGTTTATATGTTAATCAAATAAAATCTTGATTTATCTTTTAACGCATCCAAAGTTCTTTTTGTAAGCTCTGATACAATTCATTGTAGAAGGACAAGCTTCATGGGTTGGCAACTGATTTGCAGGATAACAAGACCGGCCAACAAATAAGGTGCAAATCATTAGAAAGACAATTGAGCTCTTCAACATTGTTTTGGTGAAAGAAGAAAGGCACATAGAAGGAACCTTAGCTTCTTCATGTTTTCAACAAGCTTAGGAAAACGTGATGAAGACCTTTAATGTATTCATTGTCTCTTTAATCTTACCTGATATGCATGTCAATGAAAGAGCTGAATAAACTCATTATGCGATAATTGTTGAAATATTAAGCTAGACTTAGTGATTAGTAAATGTTGTTTAAAGAAAGATTGGACAGTTAAAAGTTGGTAGTTATTGCTCAAGGGTTGCAACGGTTACACACCCATTGTGATGGTTCGAGGATATTCCATCCATTATGATGGTTCAAGAATGTGTCGTATACTCTCTATATATACATGTAATAATCTTATGTAAATTGTATTGATTGGTGATTAATAAAAGCTTTTGTTTTCTGTACAAGAATCTCTCTTTGTATCTCTTTATCTCAATATATATGCTTTCTCCAACAATAATAAACTAGCATCATACATCATGTCTACCTTGTGATTTATAGTTAATGTTAATTTCTAGTAGTGATTAATTACTGTTGGCCCCCTCATCATACCAATCGTGTAATCCACCTAGCATCTCTAGTTGGTCAAGGTCATTGACATCATCAAGAACAATTCGATTATTTCTATTACACAACCTACTTTTGATCTTTCATATTCTTTCTTCCTTGCTGTGTTAGACTATTCCTGTGGCAGTTGGAGGCAGTTACGATGTTATGATGTGACTTACAGGTGATTTTTAGCTCTGATGTGAGTCACACCCTGTTATAATAAAGAGGTGGTGCTTTCCTGTATAAATACAAAGTGTAGTCCTATGAATTAGCTAAAGTTTATATAGAAAGCATTCTCTCTCAATATTCGATGTATTTTAGGGTATCAGAACCTAGGGCAAATCAGAAGGAGATCTCACCACGATATGCACTAATCTTCAGGTCATTCATTCTCCTCCTTGTTAGAAATTAGGTTAATAAAAGGTTTGGAAATTCTGAGAATCGTGTATGCACTTTCAGATTAAAGTATTTGGGTGGTACTCCCAATCTTTAATCGGATAAGACTCAGGAATGAGAGCAAGAACAGAAAATCTGGTTGTTATGAATTTCGTGTGTTTTTGTTGTACCAGAAAATGATGATGACCAAAATGATTAAGTACTTTATTTTTCTGAAAACTGTCAAGGCAGTTTTCTTTGTCCAAAAAACTACTCCAACTGTCAAAACCAATAACAGTCACTAAAACGGAATCATTAATAAAGGTCAAAATGAAGTAAAAAAACCGGGTTTATTTACAGAAAATTCAGATCATTAATCGATCCCAGCCAGGGGCTCTGTCCCTTCGACCCCGCCAGGGGCTGCCGCCCTTTGGACCCCGCTCCCAAGGACGCTGCCCCCGGACCCCTGTTCTTTTAGGGGCTTCACCCCTAAATGACAATCCACTTTGAATCTTGAATAAACTTAAACAAGTGTGCATTCTGCACCTTCGTTACTTGTTTACTATTCATCAAGATTGAATTTTGGTCAACAAGTCAATGCATTACACTTAAATACACATTGATGATACAAAATCACCAACACTCCCTTTACAATTTTTTTCAGGATTTTTGTTGCAGTGTAATCACAATCATAAGTTCAGAGTCACTCGGACTATACAAACCGGCAAAGAGTCGAGAGATCTATGTATGGGTGTATGGGTTTGTTAGATGTCTCTCTATGCGTGCCATAAAATATTGATAGAAGACTTGGAATTATCATGGATCATAAATGCCTTATAAAGATCATTTTCCTCATGCCAAAATTCTGAGGAATCTGTTGCAACTTTTGTTGTTTGGAATTCCACCGGATGATCTTTACTTTTTCTAGGAACGAGCTCAGCTGCAAACGAAGTCCAATGCCATTTTATCGAAAATGAAATAATATTGTATGATGGATTAAATGATGTGGACTGCCTCAATGAACTCAAGGAAACATATCCCACTTGTGTACATTACCGTCCACCATAATCAGGCTCTGGTGCTTCATTAGAATCCTGCCAAATCTCAAACCCAGAATCTTCTTCATCTGGCTACTCTTTCATGATCACGTCTATTTTCAAATGTCCAAAAAGGGTAACAACACGTATTAAGAACCCAGAAAAGTCATTGCACCAATCATCTGGAAGACGCAGTCTAAACGAGTCGGCATCGTATTTAACATGTGGGAGACGCTTTGTAAATCTTTTTCCCCTAAAGGACCTACCTGCAAACCCCTTTGGAATCTGACGTGGAATAGAGAAACTGATAAAATGATCTTCAATAGCATTCCCCTGCCATGGAAAACACATTCATTTATTTGTATGTTGGGGTTAACTAATATGATAAAGATTGAAATTCAAAAGGTACGTAGAGTAGAGGCGCCAAACCTGGAACATGGAATCTAGTAATATCTCACCAACAAGTGGACCTACTTTGTTCTTTCCCTGAAGTAAGACTTTCCACAACCATTTACAGTTTGAAATGTCTCCAAACCTTTCAAGTGACATACAATGAACCGCCTTAACAACAACTATACTTGATGGCAGATCAGACAGTTGTACCAGGTCAAAGCAGTATGACACGTCTAGCCATTTGAGCCGAGGAAGTCGCAAGCAATTAAAACTTAACCGTGAAAACTTATTTCCTCTTAGATTGAGTTGTTGCAGGTTTGGAAACTCTAAAACATCAGAGCCTATGTCTTCATCTCCCAAATTGCACTCCCTCAGATCCAAGTTCCTTAAGAAACGGAGTTCTTGCAAGTTGTGGAAAATCCCTAACCAACATAAAAAAGGCTCCTCTACACAACATTCTACACCAGGAAGATTACTGCAACCACACCTCCAACAAATAACAAAAAATAAGTTCTGACAAGATTCTATGTAGGATGCAACTTCATTCCCACTATTATCCAAATCAAGAAGTGGTGAATTATCCATCTTCTGTCGGTGGATCTTTGCAAACTTAACAAGTTTGGGGTGCTCTGGGAATGAAAAGCTCTCCAGTTTCTTTATTCCCCAAATGGGTGGAAACATCTCAAGACTGGGACAACCTTCTACAGAAAAGAAAACAAGGTCTTCAAAGCATCCAATCGATGGATCAATCTCTTTTAAACAACCACATGCCTTAAGAATGAATCTTTCAAGATTTGGAAGTCCATTAAAATCCGGTGTCATGATTAGCTTCTTCAAACTGTAAAGTTTCAATAACTTCAAACTTGGCAGCAACTGTTGAATAAAAGTAAAAAATGTATCAAGGTGACAAGATTTTGAGGAAAATGGCATGCACATAGACATACATAAACACATGCAGACAAACACAGTTATACACAGGTAATAATTAGACAAAAAAAGCTAATTCCTTCCATCCGCAAATGGAGATCATCTGTAGTGTTCAATTGTTTAATAAAATATCTATAAACCACTTAAGAAAAACAAGATAATAAAAGATCTTTAAACCCAAATCAGTTATTGTTGGGTTAATCGGTTTGTTCAGGATCACCCGGGTCATGGGCCGAAGTTGTGGATCAGTTCATGGGTTTACAATAGTTTAGCATATTGTAATTCACTCGTTTATTCGTGTATTTTACAAGTTTTGTGAAAGTTTACCAGGTCAAAAGTCATGGGCTTGTTCTTCCTGGCTTTTAGGAACTTCACGTAGGAGTAGGTTAGCTACCTATTCTTTAGGATCAAGTTTGTTTGTTTCTTATTTAAATGTTAATTGTGAGATCAATGAAAAATGTTCAGGTGATAAACTCAAATCTACATAACATAAGTTCTGAGTGTGTGTGGTTGTGTGTGTTTTTGAGGGGCCGGAACCAACAGTTATATCAATATATTATAAAATTGCTTTTAATCAACCGAAAAATAGATTGAAATCTCACCTAAATAGTAACATAATATTTATTTTCGAAAAAACAAAAAGAAATTTGTATCTATGTTAAGTCAAAAGGATATTTAGATGGAGGATGGGTTTTACATAAACACCAAGGATTACAATGACTAGTATGTCAATAAACAAGTTATATTTTGAAAAGTTTATAGTTATTTAGACAAAGGACATTCACAGAACAAAGGTCCATGCTTTTCAATACTATATATAGTTGAAATTTACTCTGGATTAGTCATGTTTTTAATTCATCATCAACTTTGATTTCATCTGTCAATTAGATAAAGTGATAAACAGTACGAATTACCTTACAACCCTCCCAAAGTTGTTTTTGAGAGCCATGGGACAATATAAGACAACAAAGCTCCCTTAGTGGAAGGTCATTAAACAATGATTTTGCAGGATCACGTATCGATTCCATATACCGAAGGTTCTTCATGTTTGAAGAAAACCAAGGAAGATCTTGTTCTTCCTCTGATTCTGGCTGAAACCAAAAATCTATTTTTATTGCTTCGATCTTGTCAAGGTCCTGTGATAGAGGAACAAAATGGTGTCATAACTGAATCAAAATTGTTTGTTCATACATACATAATATATCATGCAAAGCTTAGCTTAACCATTACCGTGGTTGCATCCATAGCACATATGTAATATTTTCATAATATATTCATTCTCCCAAATTCTACTATGTTTTTCAAGGTTGTTAGGGTGTTCCCCTCTAACAATGCGGTGTCCCATTTCTTCCACCAGATCATGCATATCAAATCTTCCATCTTCTGAAATAGTTATGAGAGCCTTTTGTCCCAACACCTCTATTCCTATAACTGGATGAAAACCACAAGCATCAAGTCTCTCCATTGCCTCGTCTTTCTTCTCCCACCTAAAAAAAACATGCTATATCAAGAAACAAGTCTTGCTCAAGCGGTTTAAGTCCATCAAAGCTGACTTCTAGCTTTCCCAGAATATTAGTATCTGGGATCTCTTTCAGTCTGACTATTGCACTCCTCCACTGATTCATATCTTTGTGACATAGAAAACAACCGAGAACTCTTAGTGCTAATGGGAGCCCGCCAGCATAAGAAACCACATCATTTGTAAGCACCTCATAATCTTCAACACGTCTATCACCCCGGGGTGCATGCTTGCAGAAAAGCTCCATGCCCTCATTATTATTTAACAAGGTAATTTCGTGTATCACATCGACTTTTTGAATATTTAATAAATGCTCGTCTCTTGTTGTAATTATTATTAGACTTCCTTCACCGAACCAATCATGCGATCCTGCTAACGCTTTGAGTTGTTCAAGGTTATCAACATCATCAAAAACAATCAAGACCTTTCTATGGCACAGCCTATCCTTTATCATGCGTCTTCCTCCTCCAACTCTATCTACTCCCATTTTTGAGAGAATATCTTCTTCCAACTTTCGCAGACCATACCTGCTTGCTTCCTCTCGAATATTTTGAATAAAGTAGCAACCATCAAACTGCCTACAGATTTCATCATATATGGAAGAAGCAAGAGTAGTCTTACCACAACCACCAACCCCCCATATTCCAAGCATGCGCACACCACCTGACCTAATTTGTAGCTTTGATTTAAAAATCTTGCATGCGAGCCACAATTCCAACCAGCTGGTTGTCATTCAAACTCGAAGTTACTGGATGCAACATCAACGAAATTTTCTCAACAATTATTTTGATAAACTTTGATTCATCCCTACACATTGAATATAAAAGGATAATCAACACATGCTCCCAATGACAGAAGAGGTAATTCATTTCATGCTTCACGATATAAAGTAAAAGAGTTCTAATTAGCCTTTGCATTTCACACTCAAAATAGAACTTGTAAAGATACTATCATAAGTAGTTTGAAACAATTTTCTTGGGAAACATCAATTAGTTTCAGATAGCAAAAACTAAAGAAAGATGATTTTGTCGCTGTAAGTTAAGGTGAGGCATTAAGTACATAATAAGAATTAGAGGTAGAACTCACCGAAGTCCACCATTAACTTATTTTGAGCTTATCCGTAACCCTAGATTACAACCAAATCACATCAACTCTTCTCGTAATCCTACATAACTCTCATTGTAATCACATGGATGTGGGATATCTTTTAACTTACCAAAATTATCATCTAATCCACTCAAAGCCTCTGTTCATCAACATTATCAAAAAATATTTGAAACATTTGTATATAACAAGCCTATAAGATAAAAGTATAAATGCCTTTGAGAGCACACATGTCCCTGGATTGTAAAATATGCAAAAAACAAAGAATTAATAACTTACATGTTTGTATTGTCATTGAATTCCCATCCAGCAATGTTACTTGCATCCACAACTGCTTTTTTCCAAGATTCAACCTTGGTCTGGTTCTGCAACTCATGGTTGACAGATTCGTATATGTATTTCTGATTCTGTTCTCGTGGTGCAAAGAGCCATCCCAAAGGGTTTTCCAAAACTGATTGTTATGACAGAAGTATACAATCAACAAATCTAATTGAAATAAAACAAACGAAATTCAAATATATATATATATATATATATATATATATATATATATATATATATATATATATATATATATAATACAAGAATCAATTTACAGAAAACATACTTGTATGATGATTACACAGGAAATATAATCACGAAATTGTACAGATTGAGGCCTGCTATGCAGTGTCCTAAGACAGAAATTTCCCTGGTAGGGATCTGTCAAGAGGATACAACAATCAATCCAAGAAGTGATCTTGAATCTGACGAAATTTCTATGTTCCCTTCATCTTCAGGAAGAACGAATTTGAAAGAGAATTTTGTGGTGTGAAAAAGTGATTTCTGTAACCCCTCACAGATGAATGAAAACAGGTATTTATAGGTATTAGTTATGACAGTTGGACACTGTCAAAACCGAAAATAACTGTCAAAACCTGTCATTCAGTAATTACGAATTTAATAAAAATAAAGAATAAAAATTAATTTCGTAATTAAAAATTATTTAATTAATCAGGAAGACCCCCAAGGCCCAAGGCCCATCTTTTGACCATTAAATATTCTCTTGATATTAGCCTATTTTGAGTCCAATTAAGCTAATCCAACACCACAACCCAAACCCAATATGCTTAACCCATTACTTGACCCATTTAATTAAATGAGTGGGACAAGACATATAAGGTGGGAGAAGGTTTTCTCTTCCACCAATGTGGGATAAGTCTCACATTGTAAAGCAAAGTTCCAACAATACCCCACATTTTCTATTCAAACTCCAAGAATACCCCACATTTGAATAGAAAATAAGTGAACTTTGATATTCAAATAAGGGAAGTTAGATATGACATGCATCTGAATAGGTGTTGTAAAACTTGAACCTTTCATAGTGACTACTACTTGGATCTACTTTGTGGGTAGTGAACTAGAGTCTTGAACTAACCACTTTTTGTAGTAGAATTAAAACAAGAAGTATCACACTTATCATATCTAAACATAGATTATTTCTTACCATTGTGTTCATTTCGGTCGTGAACAATCCTTTCTTCATGAGACTTTTAGAGAGCTTAGCCATATCAGCTCCCAAAGATGCGACCTCACATCCATCTCACATAGGTAATGCTAATATGGAATAATCCGAACTATTCCACTATAAAAGCTATCAGCATTATTAAGAATAAATAATTCATCCCTATATCATCAACGGAAAACACAAAATAAATATCACAGGAGTGAGCATACCTTTGTGTTAGTGCTTCTTTGAGTCTTCCCCAACTAGTTGTCCTATTGAACCTAGACCATGGGATCTCCAATGTTGCTAGGTTAGGTTTCCGCCAGGTGGTGACTCATTGTGTTGGCTTTAAGCCCATTCCCCTCGATGTGAAGAGAACTTGCTCTCTACTAAGGCCTTTTGTCAAGGGATCATCTATATTTTCCTTTGACTTTATGTAGCTAATGGAAATGATTCCATTCTTCAACGAGTCTCTTATTGTAATATGTCCGCGCCTAATGTGTCTCGACTTGCCATTGTATATATGACTTTGTGATCTAGTAAGAGCAGCCATACTATCACAATGTATGCCAATGGAAGTAACAGGTTGAGGCCACAGAGGAATACCTTCTAGGAAGCTTTTAAGCCATTCAGCTTCTTCAGCAGCTTTGTCTAAAGCAACAAACTCTGCTTCCATTGTAGAACGAGTATTCACAGTTTGCTTAGATGATTTCCAAGAGATAGCAGCTCCACCAAGAGTGAACACATATCCACTTGTGGATTTTGCCTCTGAGGTATTGGAAATCCAATTTGCATCACAATACCCTTCAAGAACAGGAGGATATATTGTGTAATGCAACCCATAATTCATTGTATGCTTTAAATATCTAAGCACTCTCACTAATTCATATCAATGATCTTTCCCAGGATTGTGGGAGTAGCGGCTCAATCTACTTACACTAAATGCTAAGTCCGGTCTTGTACAATTCATAATATACATTAAGCTACCAAGAACTTGACTGAGCTACACTATCACCTTTATTCTTCTTTAGATGACTAGAAGCATCAAATGGGGTGACAACCGACTTGTCATCATAGTGTCCAAACTTCTTGAGTACACTTTCAATATAATGGGACTGAGTAAGAGTATAACCATCTGGTCTTTTTTGAACTCTTACACCAAGGATCACATCTACTACTCCCAAGTCCTTCATGGAAAAGGAGGAGTGTAGCATTTTCTTGGTTTGATTGATTACATTCAAATCAGTACCCATTATAAGCATATCATCAACATACAAGCATATGATGACACAAGCATTCTTGTATTGTTTGACATAAACACATTTATCACATTCATTAATTCTAAATCCATTAGAGAGTAATGTGTTGTCAAACTTCTCATGCCATTGCTTTGGAGCCTGTTTTAGTCCATAAAGTGATCTAATTAACTTATAGACTTTGTTTTCTTGACCTTTAACCACAAACCCTTCAGGTTGATTCATATATATCTCTTCATCTAGTTCACCATACAAGAAGGCAGTTTTCACATCCATTTGGTGTATTTCCAAATTGTGAATGGATGCAATTGCTACTAATGTGCGAATTGATGTAATTCTTGTAACAGGTGAATAAGTGTCAAAGAAGTCTTGACCCTCCTTTTGACGATACCCTTTAGCTACTAAACGAGCTTTGTATTTTTCAATGGTACCATCAGGTCTAAACTTCTTCTTGAATATCCATTTGTGCCCAATTGGTTTTTGCCCAGGTGGCAAATCTACCAATTTCCAAGTGTTATTTTGCACAATGGAGTCAATCTCACTTTTGATTGCCTCTTTCCAAAAAGGAGCTTCAAAAGAATGCATAGCATCCTTATAAGTTTGTGGTTCCTTATTTACTACATAGGTCATGTAATCAGGTCCAAAATCTTTGGCTATTTTGCCCCGTTTGCTTCTTCTGGGTTCTAAGTTCTCTTCTTGAACCTTAGAAGAACTATCTTCATTTGATTGTAAACTTTTGTCTGGAATGGTATCATTTAGTCCATCATCTAGAGGTCTTTTCCTAGAGCAGGTAACCTCTTTCCCTTTATTCTTAAAAGGAAAAATATTTTCAAAGAATTCAGCCTCTGCTGATTCCATGATGGTTTGGTTATGGATATCATCAACATGTGATTTATACACAAGAAACCTATAGGCTGCACTATTCATGGCAGGTCCAAGATAGATGCAATCTATGGTTTTTGGTCCAAGTTTAGTCCTCTTAGGAAGAGGTACTTGTACCTTAGCAAGGCAACCCCACACTTTCATCCTTTTATAAGAGGGTAACCTCCCTTTCCACAGATGATAGGGTGATTTATCACTCTTTTTATGAGGAATTCTATTAAGTATCGAATTTGCTGCAAGACATGCTTCTCCCCACAGATTATGTGGTGCTCCAGAAGTAATTAACATTGAATTAATCATGTTTTTCAATGTTCTATTCTTTCTTTGTGCCACTCCATTTTGTTGAGGAGTATATGGAGCAGTTGTTTGATGTATAATACCATTTAAAGAACAAAATTCAGCAAAGTCTTTGGATTCATATTCTCCTCCTCAATCAGACCTTAGAAGTTTGATCTTTTTGTCAAGTTGATTTTCAACTTCAGCCTTGTAATTCTTAAAAGAATTCAAGGCTTCATCCTTGGTATTTAACAAATAAATATAACAATACTTGCTGCAATCATCAATAAAAGATATATAATAATTCTTTCCTCCTCTTGTAGGTGTTGCTCTAAAATCACATAAATCAGAGTGGATTAAGCCAAGTATTTCATTAGATTTTTCAACTGATTTATGAGGATGTTGTGAAAATTTTGATTCTACACAAACCTCACATTTTCTGTTTTTATCTAATGAACATTTTGGTAACATGCCAAGTTTTGTCATTCTTTGAATAGAACGAAAATTGACATGTCCCAAACGAGAATGCCACAAAAATGAAGGATCATGCATATACATAGAAGAGGGGCTAGTAGTGCCCATTATTGCATTAGCATTAACATTGGTTACATCATTGTTTGGTGTTTCAACACCATAGTACAAAGGTAAGACACTGACTTTGAAGAGACCCTCACTAAGGTATCCCTTTCCAACATACACCCCACCCTTGGTGAGAACAAACTTATCATACTCAAATACAAGTTTGAAACCTTTGTTACTAAGAATAGGACCAGAAATCAAATTCTTAGTAATTTCAGGAACATGCAGAACATCACTTAAAATAAGTTCTTTTTCAGAAGTCAGTTGCAGCTTCACTTTTCCATTTCCTTCAACTTTTGCAGTAGAGCCATTCCCCATGAACATTGGTTCAGAATCCGACACTTTCTGGTAAGTGGAAAACATGGTTCGGGAGTTGCAAATGTGCTTTGTGGCTCCAGTATCAATCCACAAATTCACACAATTGCTAACCATGTTGGTTTGAATCACAGCAACAAACTGATTTGGTGATTCAACCATGTTGGCTTGACTAGAATTTCCTCCACCAGAATTACCACCATTGTTTCCATTGTTCCCTTCATTGTTCCCTCCATTATTTCCTCCATTGTTTCCTCCTTGACCCCTCCTGAATCTGCAATCTTTGGCCTTGTGTCCAATTTTGCCACAAACATAGCATGGACCAGAATTCTTCTTGAAATTCTTCTTGTTAGGGCCATGATTTTTGGCATCTTTGGAAGAGTTTTTGGAGCCTTGCTTCCCTTTCTTGTTGTTGTGCTTTATCCTTGAAGTACTTGCTTCTCCAACAAAGTTTGCACTTGGTTCCAAGGAATTTGCATCTGCCTTCTCATTCAATCTGTTATCTTCTTCCACACGAATTCTCAACACAAGTTGCTCAAAACTCATGTCATCAGTTAAGTGTTTAAGATATAGTTTGAAGTTCTTCCAAGAAGGAGGAAGTTTTTCAATGATTGAACCAACAAGAAAGTTAGAGTTTATACCCATACCTTCAACTTCAAGATCATGTGCAATGACTTGAATTTCCTCCACTTGTTTGAGGACAGATTTGGTATCCACCATCTTGAAATGCATGAACGTTCCAATCACGAATTTCTTGGAACATGCCACTTCTGTTTTGTATTTCTTTTCTAGTGATTCCCATATCTCTCTTGCAGTAGGAATGGTAGAGTAGATAGAATAGAGGGAATCATCCAAGGCATTCAGAATATAATTTCTGCAATTATATTCATTTGTGTTCCAAGTTTCCACAGCCCTTTGGTGTTCTGCCAATTGGGCTGCAGTGGGCGGTGTTACTCCTTCTGCAGTGGTTACACCAGTGGGAGGAGAGGGAGAATCATCAGTGAGAACATTGGAAACATGAAGAGTTGTCAAGTAAAACAACATCTTCTGTTGCCATCTCCGAAAATCTAAGCCTTTGAATTTCTCAGGCTTTTCCACATGTGTTTTGATGATGGATTGTTGATCCATTCTTCCACTTTTTGATTTCTGTCTTAGATTGTTATGACAAAAGTATACAATCAACAAATCTAATTGAAATAAAACAAACGAAATTCAAATATATATATAATACAAGAATCAATTTACAGAAAACATAATTGTATGATGATTACACAGGAAATATAATCACGAAATTGTACAGATTGAGGTCTGCTATGCAGTGTCCTAAGACAGAAATTTCCCTGGTAGGGATCTGTCAAGAGGATACAACAATCAATCCAAGAAGTGATCTTGAATCTGACGAAATTTCTATGTTCCCTTCATCTTCAGGAAGAACGAATTTGAAAGAGAATTTTGTGGTGTGAAAAAGTGATTTCTGTAACCCCTCACAGATGAATGAAAACAGGTATTTATAGGTATTAGTTATGACAGTTGGAAACTGTCAAAACCGAAAATAACTGTCAAAACCTGTCATTCAGTAATTACGAATTTAATAAAAATAAAGAATAAAAATTAATTTCGTAATTAAAAATTATTTAATTAATCAGGGAGACCCCCAAGGCCCAAGGCCCATCTTTTGACCATTAAATATTCTCTTGATATTAGCCTATTTTGAGTCCAATTAGGCTAATCCAACACCACAACCCAAGCCCAATATGCTTAACCCATTACTTGACCCACTTAATTAAATGAGTGGGACAAGACATATAAGGTGGGAGAAGGTTTTCTCTTCCACCAATGTGGGATAAGTCCCACATTGTAAAGCAAAGTTCCAATAATGATTGTCCCCAAGATTTTAGTTTGTTCTTGTTCTCCAACTCATGTTTGGCAAATGCTTCTCCGTATTTCCTTTTTTGTTTTCTCAATTCAGACGGCTTCACGCCATAAAATATGGGCATCACAATTTGACCTCTTGTATCCTTGCATTTCATGATATGTACAAGTTTATCTAAGCACCATGAAGAATCTGCATAGTTTTCAGAGAACACTATGACCGCAACCTGTGATTCTTCGATAGCCTTAATAAGGGCTGGACTGATTGATGCACCGCGAGGAAGTTTTTCGTCGTCCTTGTAAGTATGGATTCCTTTTTGTTCGAGAGCTGAGTACAGATGGCCACAACATTATTGCGAATATCTTCTCCTCTAAAGCTGTTAAAAACATGGTGCTCCCATGACCGAGAAGAAAAGGCCGGAGTAGAAGGAGAATATAAAAACATGTATGTGGTTCGAGGACTTCAATGCAGTGAACTACATAGAGAGAGAGAGAGAGAGAGATGTGAGTTTCCAAGATATTTCCAATCAACCAAAAGCTCAAGAAATATCTTAACATTTTCAATACAAGAGGGTTGTTTACACATTGATGATGTCATCCTCATAATCAATGATTTTTGAAGGACCAAAAAATGTTATTTGACTTCTTATCCGTTGCTTTTTTATATTGTCTCGAAAATGTTTCTGTGAACAATCCATTTGTACAAAAAAATACATCTTACCGCACTGTTTATGTGTATGGGTAGAAGATTCCAATATTCTTGTACCTTGTGCATCGGTAGATTGTACCTCACAACAAAACGAGCCACGACGCCAATAAGTAAGACCGATATCCAAAATCAAAATCAAAATCGTAGCAACCTTATTGAAACAAAAATCTTAGCCCTAAATCCCTAAACCCAAATAGAAAACCAATTGTTTGTGTTTGTGGAACCCCAAAATGTGCGTTTTTTTTCTTTATGTAAGGATAAAGGGCGGTGGATCCTACCTCTAATATTGTTGCTTCTCGCCTCCCCATTGTTGCCTCGTACAGTGCCTTATGGGGGCAGCATCATCCTTTTTCTCTGGTGATGCTGCCTTCCTTCCCTCGGTGATCTGAAAAAAAATATATAACCTCAATTTGTAAGCATTTAAAATAAAATAAAATAAAAAATCACACTAGAACTAGGCGGTGAAGTCCTCATGTCATCTTCTCTTCCATCTTCTTTTCAGACTCCTCAACGCCCGTCGCCACCTCCCGATAATCACTGACTCACGTTGTGGCGTCGATTAAGTTTCTCGTCGCCGTCTGTTATCTGCGGTTGTTGGACGGAGAAAGTTAAAAAGGGAACAACATATTTGATGTCATTTTTTGATTGAATGAACTTTCTAAGAATAACAAATTTTTTTGATACAAGTTAAATTTTTGTCATCACATTCTTAAAAAATTAAAATCTTAATATACTATTCTATCATAATGAAACACTCACTAATAACAAAATAGACACAATTTGTAGATTATTCTAACTAAATATTCTACCAGAATATACATTCTAGTAGAATAAACTCTTGTTCTCCATGTATTCTTTTCCCACATCACTGTCAGTCTCTTCAAAACCTATATGCATAAAGAAAACATAATCAACTTTCAAATATTAAAAAATTCAGTGCATTCTAAGAGAATAAAAACTATAAATTCTGACAAAATGTAGTACAACCTATAAAATTCAGTGCATTCTAAGCGAATAAAAACTATAAATTCTAAGAGAATCCACTACTTTTTACCATAATTCATAAATACCATATAATTAAAATTGAATATAAAGCCTCTAAATTTTGAACTAATTCAACAATGAACAATCTTAATCTGCGACACTACAAATCCTTAACACTAAAAGAAAAAACAGGAAAAAAAAATAGTTAATACCTTTAACATATTGGACTCCATATTTTTAGTCGATCTTAGATCAAAAGCTTGAACAAGAATGTTGAACCCACAAAACCCAATCCACCTATAACAAAGAATGAATTCATTTTAACTCAAAATCAAGTGAAATTAAGGTGAAAGATTACAATCCAATAAGAACTTGGATATGTCACAATAAGGTGAATAATCGGTTGATGTATCTCGAACGGGAACAAACTTCAATTGGCAAGATATTTCAAACAAAAAGAAGGCGTTTAGAGTTTTCTTAACAGAAAAAAATGGGAAAAAAGAAATTTCACAATAACGGACTTCAATCGGTAGTTTACGGTTGTAAAATCGAAGAAGTGAAGACCGTCCATGGCGTCGATTTAGGGTTCTAACATTGTAGCGGCAAAGAAATCAACATCGTTTGGGTGGGCAGCGGTATTGTGGCTGCACACATTCTTTCGAGAAAAATAGAATGCAATTGAGGGATGATGGTGATGAAAAAATAATTATATATGTGAATCATTGGTTTCTGAAACAATGAAAATGCATCCGGTCTCCTTTGTTCAAGATAGGAATGGTGATGGATAGTTCCCATTTATTTATGTTTACGCGTTTTATTAGGGATACAACTATTATATATTTGTTATACCATAATTAATTTTTAGCAAAAAACCGGATATATCCTTTTGATTTAATTAATTACTTAATTATTTGCTAATTTGTGATTGATGCATTTAGGAACACAATACTTGTTAGAAACATTTGAACCTAGCTCTCTTTCTCTCTCTCTCTCTCTCTCTCTCTATATATATATATATATATATATATATATATATATATATATATATATATATATATATATATATATATATATATATATATATATATATATATATATATATAGAGAGAGAGAGAGAGAGAGATGTGCGTTTCCAAGATATTTCCAATCAACCAAAAGCTCAAGAAATATCTTAACATTTTCAATACAAAGGGAGTTGTTTACACATTGATGATTTCATCCTCATAATCAATGATTTTTGAAGGACCAAAAAATGCTATTTGACCTCTTTTCCGTTGCTTTTTATATTGTCTCGAAAATGCTTCTGTGAACAATCCATTTGTACAAAAAAAATACATCTTACCACATTGTTTATGTGTGTGGGTAGAAGATTCCAATATTCTTGTACCTTGTGCATTAGTAGATTGTACCTCACCATCACTCAGTCTTTACCTAATCCAACTCTCAAAATGAAGAAAAATATTAGCAAAACCACTCTTGAAACAGAGAAAACTATAAACATAGAAGGAGAAGGAGAAGGAGAAGGGGGAAGGGGGAATTGGCAAGGTATATATTCATAATGTTCAAATTAGTATATAAAGAGAAAACAGTAAAACTATAAACAGACCACTAGGACGTTAAGACTAAAAGCGCATTTAGCAAGACGTTGGTTTACAACAACATGATCATTTGATAATAATAACTCAAAAGAAAACAACGAGAGCATGAACTATGAATCCAAAATAGTCATAGATATAGGTACTGGGTTTGCTAGATGGTGTCCTAAGGTTGCCATAATATCTGGATAAAAGAGTATAAATCATGTTGGATCATAAATGCCTTGCGCGTATCATGTTCATCATTCCAATATTCTGAATCTGTTGCGACTTTTCGTGATTTATCGGCATCATCTTTTCTTTCCCTAGGAACAAGTTCAGCTGCAAACGAACTCCAATCCATATCCTCTATGGAAAATGAAATAATATTGTATGATGAATTTAACGATGTGGTCTGCCTCAAGGAACTAAAAGAAACATATCCCACATACGTCTTTACTTCTCCTTTTAAATATTCAGGCCCCGGTGCCTCATTAGAGTCCTGCCAAATCTCAAATCTCAAATCTTTTTCATATACCTCATGCGTGAATATTATATTAATATCCGGAAGTTTATTGTTGGTAACAATGCGTATTAAGAACCCAGAAAAGTCATTGTACCAATCATCTGGAAGACGCAATGTAAATGTGTGCTCACTATCATTGGCATTACGTGGACGACGCCTTGTAAATGAGTACCCGTACCCCGTAAAGAACCTACCCACAAACCCCTTTGGAATCTGACGTTCAAAAGCAACACTGATATAGTGATCTTCAACAGCATTTCCCTGCCATAAAAAACACATTCAACTATGAATGTGTAGGTTTATGACTTTATATAATAAATACTGGAATTGTAAAGGTATGTAGAACCAAACCTGGAGCATGGAGTTTAGTAATATGCCAGCTTCACTAAGTTTGCTCTCCCAGCGATGTGAGAAGTTCCACAACCATTTACAGTTTGAAACATCTCCAAAGCTTCTGAGTGACCTACAATGATCCGCCTTAACAATAGCTATACTTAATGGCAGCGCTGACAATTCAACAAGATTTCTGCACCATGACACATCGAGCCGTTTGAGCCGAGGAAGCTGCAAGCGAGTAAAACTTAATTGTGAAAACTTATTTCCTTCTAGATTGAGTTCTTGCAAGTTAGGTAACTCCCAAAGAGCATAGCTCATGTCATCATCTTCCAAACAACACCAGCTCAGGTCCAACTTTTTTAAGACGAGTTCTTGTAAGTTGCAAAAAAGTTGTAACCCAAGTTTTGTGTCACCAATATTATATAAATGAAGATTATCCATATTCTGTTGGATCTCAGAGAGCTTAAAAAGTTTGTAGCACCCTGAGAATGAAAGGGTCTTGAGTTTCTTTAGTTGGGTAATGGGTGGAAACATCTTAAGTCTCCTACAATCTTCTATAGATAAGAAGACAAGCCTTTCCAAACATCCGATCGATGGATGAATCTCTTCTAATAGCCGACATCCAGTAAGCTTGAATCTTTCAAGATGTGGAAGCCCATTAAAATTTGGTGTTATCATTAGGAAAGACAAATACCAGAGTTCCATTATCTTCAAATTTGGCAGTATCTATTGTATACAAGTCAAAAATGTATCATGGTGAGTTCAAAGAATATATATATATATATATATATATATATATATATATATATATATATATATATAGAGAGAGAGAGAGAGAGAGAGAGTTGTGTGTGTGTCAATCAGTTACTATTTCTATATGTCCATAATCAAAAATCATTTGAAGAACTACATTGTTTACTTAAATATTTAGAAATCACTAAATAAAAACAAAATAATATATCTTTTAACCCAAATCGATTATGTCAATCAAGGTTGTCAAGATTGAGATATTACATCATTTTATACTCTCTGCAAGATCAAGATCAGAACAGGATCCTACTAAAAATGTAGGTTTTTTTTTTTTTTTTTTTTTTTTTTTGTGTATGATTTGTAATATATATCAAGATTAATTATCCAACAAATTCTAAAAATATTTGAACTTTGAACTTAAATATTTCAAAAAATCTTAGGTCCAAATTTCAAGCACTAAGGAATACAAACATACAACACAAGCAAACTCCATTTGATCCTCTACATTCATCTATTCATGACAAGTTATATAAAGATTGTATAAATCTAACATGGTAAATATTGTATAATTATTATTTCCCTATTCTATGGTAAAACCAGCTTACATGTTTTAATAAAATAGGAAAGAGAGTGAATAAAAAAGATAAAACCTAAATATAAATTATATTTTTTATTCGTTTATATATAAATCAATCTAAAATGTTCCATTAGATTATAAAAACCTCAATAAAAGGGATAAAGAAAAATATCATTTTATAAATGTTTTTTTTTTTTACTTTTTAATATATAAATATTATTAACGATCTTATTCACTAATGATCTTATACCAGTCTTACACCTAAACCGACCCTATCAAGATTGAGATCATATTTGTATGGTAAGATCATACGATCGAACGATCCTATTCAGGAGCACGATTTTAACAACATTGATCTTAATGTTCTATAATGATTATCAACAAACAGAAAGAATAGAGTTAGACTGAAATCTTACCTAAGAGCATCCACAATGCAAGTAGTATAAGAGTTGAATAGGGTGGTGATTAGGATTGAATAAGAGTTGAATGAGGTGTGGGTCATGACATGGAGTGGAGTTGAATGGAGGAGTTCAATGATCATTGAATGGTTCAATAGAAGGAATAAAGTGGTGATCAGGATTGAATAGGTGTTTAATGGGTTGTGGGTGATGTTGTATAGATGTATAATGGATGATGTGGCAATCCATTGAACTCTATACAGTTCAATGGATGGTGGATGCCCTAAGTAATAATACAGTACTAGCTTTCAAGAAAACAAATGAAAATTTTCTGTATTTATGATAAGACAAAAGAGTATTTATGTGGACGAGCTTTACATAATGACATTATACGACTGATGACTCAATTTAAACAAGTTATATTTTAAGAAGCCATCTGTTCTCAAGACAAATGACATAATAGATAGACAATAAGAATTACCTTATAACCCTCCCAAAGTTGTGTACGAGAGCTGTTATGCAATATTAGACAACAAAGCTTCCTTTGTGGAAAGTTAGTAAGCAATGGACTTGGAAGATCACCTTGCCATTCAATCCACCTAAGGTTCTTCGTGTTTGCAACAAACGGATGAAGATGTTTATACCTTTGTATGTGATCCACACTATTGTGTTTAAATCTGATTGCTTCAATCATGTCAAGTTCCTGTGATAGAGGAACAAAATGGTGTCGGGGTTGAGTTAAAAGATCTTTCTTTCTTTATACTTACATATATACGATGAATAGCTATCTTAATCATTACCGTTGTTGCGTCCATAGCACATATGCTTACAACATCTTCCTCCTTCCAAATCCTACTATGTTTTTCAGGATTGTCACGGTGTTCTCCTCTAACAATGTGGTGTCCCATTTCTTGCACCAGATCATGCATATCAAACATTCCATTCGATATATTTAGGAGAGCCTTTTGCATCAACACCTTTACTCCTATAACTGCATGAAAACCACAAGCATCAAGCATCTCCATTGCCCTATCTTTCTTCTCCCACCTAAAAAAGCATGCAATATCTAGGAACAACTTTTGTTCAACCCTTGTAAGTCCATCATAGCTGATTTTTAGCTTTTCCATAATCTTATCATGTGGGATTTCTTTCAATCTAAACAAGGCACTCCTCCACTCATTCAAGTTTTTGTCACATAAAAAACGACCGATAACTATGAGTGCTAATGGGAGCCCATCAACATACCGGACCACCTCTTTTGAAAGTAGCCCATAATCTTCCATAGGTATCTTATCCCGGGGTGCATGGATGCACAAAAGCTGAATAGCCTCATGATCGTTTAACAATCTAATATTGTGTATAACATCTACTTTATAAGCAGTTAATAAATGCTCATCTCTAGTTGTGATTACTATTAGACTTCCTTCACCGAACCAATAATGTGATCCAGCCAATGCTTCTAGTTGGTCAAGTTGATCGACATCATCAAGGACAATCAACACCTTTCTATGGGATAACCTATCCTTTATCATCTGTGAACCTTCCTTAACCCCGCCTAGCACTTCATTGTGTTTCAAAATACTTGAAAGTATTTTTTCTTGCAATTTTTTCAAACCATACTTGCTTGATTCCTCTCGAATATTTTCAACAAAACAGCAACCATTAAACTCCCTAGACATTTCATCATAAAAATAAGACGCAAGAGTAGTTTTGCCAGCACCCCCAACCCCCCATATTCCAATCTTGAGCACACCACTTGACCCAATTTTCAACCTTGATTTCAAATCTTGCACACGAGTCTCTATTCCAACCAGGTTGTCATTCACACTTGAAGTTAGTGGATGCAACATCTTTGAGATTTTGCTGACAATTTCTTTGATGAACTCTGATTCATGCCTACACATTGGATATACAAGGATGATTAAAACATACTCACAAAAGAGGTGATTCGTTTCAGGCTTTCATAAACTAGAAAAAAAAAATTAAAAAATAAAGTCTTAATTACCCTTTATATTTCACATTCAAAATAGAAACTGTAAACTAACATCACAAGTTGTTGGAAAAAAATTTCTTGGGCAATATCAATTAATTAGCTTCTAATAGCAAAAAGTAGAGCAAAATGGATTTGTCGCTTTTAATAACAAAAAGTAGAGCAAAATGGATTTGTCGTTCTAACTTGAAGTGAGGCATTAAGAAAAAAAATTAGAATTAGAACTCAATGAATTAAATCATAACTAATTTTGAGCTTATCCATAATACTAGATCACATGAACTTCACGTAATCCTACATAACCTGGTTGCCATCACATGCATCTATCTTTCAACTTACCAAAATGATCATGTGATCTAGTCAAAGCCTCTGTTTATCAACAGCATCATCAAGAATAATCAACACGTTTGTATAAAAAGCTTATAAGGTACAAGTATAAATGTCTTGCAGACTACACATGTCTTTAGCATAAAAAATGCAAAAATATTGAAGAAAATTACCTGTTGGCAATGTCCCATCCAGAAAGGTTACTTGCATCCACAAGTGCTTTTCTCCAGGATTCAACCTTAGTCTTATTCTCCAGCTCATGTTTGAGAAATGCTTCTCCATACTTCTGTTTTTGTTTTCTCAGTTCAGAGGGCTCCACATCATAAAATAAGGGAATAACGATTTGGCCTCTCGTTTCCCTGCAATTCATAATATAGGCAAGTTCTTCTAAGCACCATGAAGAATCTGCATAGTTTTCAGAGAATACGATGATGGCAATCTGTGATTCTCCAATAGCCTTCATAAGGGATGGACCAATCAACTCACCCCGGGGAAGTTTTTTCTCGTCTTTATAAGTGTAAATTCCTTTTTGTTCAAGAGCTGAGTAGAGATGGCCCACAAAAGTATTGCGAGTATCTTCCCCTCTAAAACTAAGAAAAACATGGTACTTCCATGATTGAGAAGGATAGGTGGGTACAGAACGAGAAGATGAAGATGCCATGTATGTGTTGATTTGTTGAGATGTGGTTTGAGCACCTCAGTGAAATGAACTACATACAGAGAAAGAGAGATGTAAGTTTCCAAGAGATTTCTCATCACTTGATATTTTATATAAAGTGAAGTGTTTACACATTGAAAAATAAAAGATAGTGGGTACCTCCTTAATTAGGAGTTTCCATGAAATTTCCAATCAACAAAAACTAAATAATATCTTATCACTATATATTTTCAATATAAAGGGAGTTGTTTTCACATCATGTCAGCATCATATTCAAGATAGAGATCATCAATGATGTGGCACGAGTTGGTAAGGTGATTATTATTATTATTATTATTATTATTATTATTATTATTATTATTATGAATAAAAAAGTTAAATACTTAACTATGCAAGATCGAAGCCAAGAACTTCTTACCTTTTTTGACGATTCATGCAATAATGTTGTTTTTTATACAAAATATGTATCAGGTTAGGGCCAAAATCACATGTTTCTGTGTGTGGGAGGAGAATCCAATAGACTTGTAATTAGTTGTACCTCATGCATTAGCAGCTTGTACCCCTGCATTTCTTTGACTGGGTGGTAGTGGGGGGTTTATCTTAATTCAACCCACCATTGTTGTTCAGATGGTTTTTTTTTATGTAAAACTAGACTTCTTCTTCCAGACAACTTTGCTGCAGTCTGAACCCACCTTCCAAAACACTAATTTATTATTACTCATGATTCAAATATATGTGTTCATTATCACTCAAACATTGCCAATTGCAAAGATTTTGATTTGAGAAGATGTGATGATAGAGTCACGATGTAGAAACTTGGATTCGTGGGTGGAACCTATAGATGTTGGAGAAGGGATGATGATGAAGCTACCAACAAAACGAGACATTAACACAATATCCAAACAAAAAATTCAAAATCGAAATTCTACCTTATAACCAATCAAAACCCAAAATCAAGACAGTAAATATATTGAAACCGAAGCCTTATTCCAAAATCAAAACCACCGGATCGAGGAAACCACTCTGCTTCGTCTCTGGTCTCCAGTTGTTGGACGGAGCAGGTTAAAAAGGAAGAAAATTATATGTGATGTCATTGGTGGGACCTACGACGCCATCTAAAACTCTCCCATATTCACCTTCATGATGTGCCCGCCTTTCGGTCAAACTGCATCCTCACCGGAAACCCCACAGTCGTTCAACTCATCATCAGGATAAAATTCTCAAGATACCGTAACTAAAGATGATATTTTCCCATAACACTCTTCGATTTGCCCGGAGATGGAGTCGTTAACTTCGATAGGGTTGAGTGGAAGTTTCAGAGACCGCTTTCAGCCATGAACTCAACACAAAGTCTCGTTGGCATTTCGTCAAACATCTGGTGGACGCTGAACTAAAGGAATGTTTAAACCAAAATTTAACCAGCGGAACTACTAATAATATTGTTTTAGGTAAATTAGATTAATAATAGTCCCTGTTGCATTTGCTAAAATATATTTCAAAAATTAATTCGGAGTGTCTTTGATTGGTTTGAACTTGCACGTTTCATCCTAAAAGACAATTTTATTATGGTTTTAGTCCATACCATATTTAAAATGACCATAATACCCATGTGTATTTATTTTCCTATTAATCTAATACTCCATCCGTCCCAAAATTATTGTTCACATACAAAAAAACATACAGATTAATGAAGCATTAATTACCACTTACTTTATACAATAAAATGACAGTTTTGTCCTTACTTTACATTTAATGTTCTATTAAAAAACTTAGTTGGTTAAATAATAATGAGGGTGTATTTTGATAAAAATGTTATTTATTTTTAGAAGTGGACTATTATTTTGGGGACAAACCAAAAATGAAAGATAAACTATAATTTTGGGACGAATGGAGTATTATTTATCATTTGAAAAAGGAAATTGAGCCTATTCTCACCACCCTCTACCTATCCCTCTCCCCGTTCTCTTTTTTTTTCATTAGTGTAGAACCCGCAGACAAAGTCATATGCTTTCGACAAGCTTCAAGATACCCATGAAGTCGATCTGCACCTCAAAAGGCACCATGAATCCAAATCCTTAATCAGACACCATTGGAGCAAGGTTACCTCCTCTATTTTGTGATAGAGGAAGCCATTGCCAGAAAGATATGAAGAACCATCGATCTCTTTCCTTCTTCTCCATTCTCAATGAAGAACTATCATACTCTTTGTTTATTCTATGTTCGAATCAGAGGCAGAGACGTTATAATCGGAGGAAGAGGCGAGCACTATCTCCGACGACATGGTTACAGAGGGTTGCATCACAAAACATTTAGCTAAAAGATAAACAAAATCAATATTTCTTCCAATTTAATTAAAATATTATATGTGTTAGTAGTAATCATAATGATCTAAACAATAAAGGTTAACAGTTAAACTCATTAAACATCTATACACATCAGCTTCTTCCTTTGCCCAGCCCTGTTGAAATTGGATCAGTTTCCTACTTTGGGCAAAACAATGTCTATTAGTGCTCGGGTCACCTCAAGTTCCTTTTACATGTCATACCAAGAAAAACATATGTTCATTTCATATTCTACAAATTTTGGTTTTAAATAATAAATAATCTTTTTAAATATGGTCTCTAACCTTTAATGGAGTTAAAATCATTTTTCCACATGTCTCCAATTAAACGTATATAATACTCAAGAAATCAAAACGAAAGATTCACATGACAATTTGCAAATTAAGATGCCATTAAAGTTAGATTCCTTACGAGTTCCATACTTTGGAACTAAAATAAACTATTCGGGAAAAAACTTACCTTTGCTCAAATTTAAAGACCCATGGAGCTTCTCCTTACACAAGTTCAATTGATCCTACAATTTCCAGGAGTTGATAATTAACCAAAATATAACGATAAAACAACCATATAATTATTAAGCAACAAAAGCCACACCTAGATGGAGCAGCAGGTTCAGCTGTTTCAACTTCTTCAAAAATGAAATTGGCCATTTCATCTTCACTGAGCGAAGCATCCTTTCCCTCATCCAGTAGTTCTTCAGAACTATCACCTATAAATGGACCTAGAAATTATGGGCAATTTGAAAATATCTCAAAAACGCAATTTATTTTATTGCAATCAAACAATAAGCTTTGGTGTATTTAATATCTACCATCATCATCCCCAAATAAGGTATGTGTCAGCTTCAGAGCTTCTCCTTAGCCATTCCACTTCTGTCATATTCTTCCCCACCAAAACCGATGATGGTCCTTCATCACCTCGAACCGGTCTGGTGAAGGCAAGAAATGTTAGAAATTCGAGGTAATAAAGGCACTTGCAAAGAACAGAAAAGAACAGAGAATCTGGGTGTTATTCCACTTTCAAATCAAAGTATTTGGGTAGTACTCCCTAATCTTTGATTGGATAAGACTCAGAAGTGAAAAGAACAGGGAATCTGGGTGTTATGAATTTCGTGAGTACCATCAAATGAAGACCAAAATTAGTTAAATCAGTTTTTCCATCAGAAAACTATCACCAGACAGTTGTATGTCTGAAAACTGTCACAAAAAACAGTTTTATGTCTGAAAACTGTTACTAATCCGGGTTATTTATATAAGGGTCAAAACAAAGTCAAAAACCAGGTTTATTTCCAAAATTCAGATTTCTGCCGCCCCTTGGACCCCACTCCCAGGGGCGCTGCCCCCGGACCCCCGTTCGTTCAAGGGCTTCGCCCCTAAATGACAGTATACTTTGATACTTGATCACACTTAAACAAGTGTGTACTCCACACCTTCCTTTCTTGTTTAATATTTATCAAAATCACTTTTAGTCAAGAAAGTAATCCCATTACACTTAAATAACATTGATGATAACAAATCACCAACAAGAAACACAATCATATTAGAACCTGAAGCTGAATTTAATGTGAAAACATTTGTATAATTATTAAGCAGCAATCGTAATTCCCAAATAAAAAATCTAAGGAATGTAGAAGGGCTGTGAAGGAGAATAAGAGATGGATTGGTGTTTACCTGCAATGGAAGGAGGATATGCCATGCGGGTTTTAAAAACTGAAGGGCATATTAGTTATTTCACTTTGAAATTTTGGAGCATAATTAGGATATGCCACATGGCACAAAATTCATTTTTTTGTTAGACATGAAGATATGTTTGAGATGAGACTAAAACCCTCAACCTCAATGAGGCCAACTCTAGATCAAAGGCCTTTTGGTGTAGACCTAAAAGTAATAGATATTACATAAAGTGTGAAACAACTTATCTTTATTTCTATTGTGTCATGTTGGTAAGAAAAGCAAAACATCATTAATTGGAATTTTATGTAAAAAACAGAAGCAGTTTCATTATGATTAAACTTCATTGATTATGGTGTATTAGTAATCTGATATGTCAAAAGAAGGCACTATAAATGATGAAGTTCTACTAAAATTTTGAAAACAAAACATTTTAAGCAATATAAACTTTTTTAATACAATCACAACAAATTATGCTAAGATATCCATATATTAAGGATATTTTTTATTTTTGTAAACGATATTAAAACAACTACTAATTGGAATAAAAGCCTCAAAACAAAACTAATGTAGCAAAACAGTGTCCAAGAAAGCAAGAAAACCCTAAAAGTAGAAGTACTGGAAAATAGGGAAAGAATTAACAATGGTCGCATGAAGGAACACAAAGAAAGCCACAAACTTATAAACAAATCACTAAGAGGTTGTCAGAACCACTTGTCCCAAGGTCGCCATAGAATCTTGATAGAAGACTTTGAACCACGTTTGATCTTAAATGTCTTTATACTACTAGCTTCCTCATCCCAATATTCTGAGGAATCTGTTGCGACTTTTGTTGTTTGTAGCTGATCACCTTTACTTTTCCTAGGGACAAGCTCAGCCCCAACATAACTCTGACCTTTTGACGAATTCCTATACCTGCTGTCCAAGGAAACTGATATTGTAGTGTATAATGAATTCGAAAATCCGGTGTGTCTCAATGAACCAAAGGAAACATATCCTATATATGTTGTGTTTTTATCAAATTCAGGCTTGATTACTTCATTAGGCTCCTGCCAAAGCTCAAATAGAGAATCTTCATCTACCTCCTGCTTGATGACTATATCAATATCCGGATATGGCATTTGGTTAACAACAACGCATATTAAGAACCCACAAAAGTTACTGTACCAATCATCTGGAAGACGTGGCGTAAATGTTCTCCCCCTAAACAGCCTACCTATAAACACCTTTGGAATCTGATGTTCAATAATGAAACTGATAAAGTAATCTTCACTGGCATTTCCCTGCCATGGAAAACACATTCATTTATGATCCTTTTATTATGCTTGGGTTTGTATAATAAAGATTGGAATTTAAATGGTAAATAGAGCCAAACCTGGATCATGGAATCTAGTAATATGTAACCAAAAAATTTGTTCCCACGCCGAAGTGAGACTTTCCACAACCATTTGCAGTTTGAAATATCTCCAAAGCTTTCAAGTGACTTACAACCATCCGCTATAACAACAGCTATACTTGATGGCAGCTCTGACAATTCTACAAGGTTTTTGCAGCATGACACATCAAAGCATTTGAGCCGAGGAAGTCGCAAGGGACTAAGATTCAACCGTGAAAATTTATTTCCTGATAGATCGAGTTTTCGCAAGTTGGGTAACTCCCAAATAGCAGATCTCATGCTTTCATCTCCTAATCTGCAGTAGCTGAGATCCAACTCTCGTAAGTCTCTCAGAAAAAACTGTAACCCTATGTTGTTCATGTTGTTGTCACGTAAGCAAGTCTTCATGTTGTTTTGAGCTAAAGGCTCCTGTGAACAACATTTTACACCAGGAATATTGCTGCAACAACACCTCCAACAATTAACAAAAAAGTTTGTACATGATTCTATATAAGATGCAACTTCTTTCCTTCTATTATCCAAATCAAGACGTGGTAAATTCTCCATGTTCTCTTCTTGGATCTCTGAGAACTTAAAAAGTTTGCTGCACCCTGTGAATGAAAGGATCTCAAGTTTCTGTAGTCCGGGAATGGGTGTGAACCTTTTAAGACTGGAACAACTTGATATGGATAAGGAAACAAGCCTTTCCAAGCGTCCAATCGATGGATGAATCTCTTCTAAATATAAACATCCACTAAGAACGAATTTTTCAAGATTTGGAAGTCCATCAAAATCTGGTATCGTTATTAGGTTACGCAAACTCTGAAGTTCAATTGTCTTCAAATTTGGCAGCAACTGTTGTATACAAGTGCAAACAAGTCAAAATTTTGGCACGCACGCACACACACATATACATATATATTATTATAATTACACAAAAACCTAATTTCTTCCATGTGTACATGGAAATCATTAGTGAGGTGTTTGTTTAATTAACAATCTAAATATCTCTTACTAAAAGCAAGATAATAAAGGATTTTTTGAACACAAATGATTTACATCAATGTCTTATAATGGTTATCAATCAACAAAAATATAGCTTTAGTTAGGTCTATCATTCATCATCACTTTTTTTACATCTCTTAATTAAATAGACAATAAGAATTACCTTATAACCCTCCCAAAGTTGTCTTTGCAAGCTGTTATTCAATCTTAGATAGCAAAGCGTCTTTTGTGGAAAGTTACAAAGAAATGGATTTGCAAGATCACCTTCCCAATCAATCCACCTAAGGTTCTTAGTATTTGCAACAATCGCAGGATGATGTTTATGCCTTTGTAACTGATCCTTACTGCTGTATTCAAATCTTATTGCTTCAATCATATCAAGCTCCTGTGATAGAGGAACAAATTGGTGTGAGGGTTGAGTTAAAAGTGTTTGTTTATAAATACATGATAATCATGCAAAGCTAGTTTAACCAATACCGTTGTTGCATCCATAGCACATATCTTAAAAATATCTTCCTTCTTCCACAACCTACTATGTTTTTCAGGATTGTTAGGGTGTTCCCCTCTAACAATGTGGTGTCCCATTTCTTGCACCAAGTCATGCATATCAAACAATCCATACGAAATGGTTATGAGAGCCTTTTGTATCAAAACCTTCACTCCTATAACAGGATGAAAACCACAAGCCTCAAGGATTCTCATTGCCTTATCTTTATCCTCCCTCCTAAAGAAACACGCAATATCAAGGAACAATTCTTTCTCAACCGGTTTAAGCCCATCAAAGCTAATTTTTAGCTTTTCCAGAATATCACTATCTGGGATCTCTTTCAGTCTGGCTAATGCACTCCTCCACTCATTGATGTCTTTGTCACGCAGAAAAGAACCAAGAACTGTAAGTGCTAATGGAAGCCCACCAGCATAAGACACCACTTCTTTTGAAAGTTGCTGATAATCTTCCACAGGTCTGTTATCTTGGGGTGCATGTTTGCAAAAAAGCTTCATAGCCTCGTCACTGTTTAACAAGCTAATATTGTGCATCACATTTACTTGGTGTGCAGCTAATAAATGCTTATCACGGGTTGTTATTATTATTAGACTTCCTTCACCGAACCAATCATGTGATCCAGCCAACGTTTTTAGTTGGTCAAGGTGATCGACATCATCTAGAACAATTAACACCTTTTTATGGCACAACCTATCCTTAATCATGCATCTTCCTCCTCCAACATTGTTTACTCCCATTTTTGAAAGAATCTCTCCTTCCAACTTTCCCAAACCATACCTGCTTGATTCCTCTCGAATATTTTGAACAAAGCAACAACCATCAAACTGCCTACAGATTTCATCATATATGGAAGAAGCAAGAGTAGTCTTACCACCACCCCCAACCCCCCATATTCCAACCATGCGCACACCACCTGACCCAACTTGTAACTCCAATCTCAAAGCTTGCAAGCGAGACCCCATTCCGATCAGGTTTTCATTTTCACTTGAAGTTACTCGATGCAACTTCTGCGAAATTTCGGCAACAATTTGTTTGATGCCTTTTGATTCATGCCTACACATCCGATTTAGAAGGATAATTAACGTACACACTTTGACAAAAGAGGCACTTGTTTCATCTTCCATGAAATAAAGAAAAGGAGTCCTAATTACCTTTTATCTTTCTCATCCAAATATAACTTGTAAAGTCAAATATCACATAGAAGTAATATATAACAATTTTCTCAGGAAATATGAAATAGTTTCAAATAGCAAAAAGTAAAGCAAGATGGATTTGTCACCATAGCTTGAAGTGAGTTGTTAAAACTAAATTAGAGCTAAAACACAACCAATTACATCATAACTTAATTTGAGCTTATACATAATCCTAATACTTGGGATATCTTTTAACTTGCCCACTATGATAAGAAACCACATCTACTGAAAGCCAACCATAATCTCCACCAGGTTTATATTCGGCTCTTTGATCAAGTGATTAAGTCAAAACCTCTTTGTTTATCATGGTCATCAACTTCATTAAGACTAATTAAAACATTTGTTTTAAAAACATATAAGGTACAAGTATAAATGAGTTGTAGAGCACACATATATGTCGTAAACAAAAAAGGTGCAAAAAAAAGAAGAAAATTACCCGTTGGCAATGTGCTTGGGTTCCCATCCAGAAATATTACTTGCATCCACAAGTGCTTTTCTCCAAGATTCAACCTTGGTCTTGTTCTCAAACTCGTGTTCAGCAAATGCTTCTCCGCACTGCTGTTTTTGTTTTCGTATTTCAGAGGGATCCACATCATAAAATATAGGCATAACAATCTGGCTTCTCGTATCCCTGCATTTCATAATATGTGCAAGTTCATCCAGACACCACGATGAATCACAATAGTTTTTTGAAAATACAATGATGGCTATTTGTGATTCTTCAATAGCCTTCATAAGGGATGGGTGGATTGATTCTCCTCGGGGAAGTGTTTCGTTGTCTTTGAATGTGTAGATACCTTCTTGTTCAAGAGCTGAGTAGAGATGACCCACAAAAGTATTGCGAGTATCTTCTCCTCTGAAGCTAAGAAAAACATGGTACTTCCATGACTGAGAAGAAAGAGCAGGAGAGGAAGGAGAAGCTGCTGATGATGATGCCATCGATGTGTTAATTGCTTGAGATAGAATGTAAGTGGTCTAAGCACCTCAATGAACAAAACCTCATACAGAGAAATGTGAGTTTCCAATAAAACCTGTTATCATGTAGGAAAATCTCGTAAGAACTCGTAATTGAACAGATTACCATGTAGAAAATCTCATAACTAGTCCTTACACTTTTCTTTTTCATTTTTTTGGTCATAAAAAACTCCTTTGAATGTATAATACAAGCTACAATTCGAAGATAATGTGAGTTAGTTTTTCCACAAACACATTATAGAAACTAATGTTTTACTCAATATTCTACATTGAGATTTTTCTTACAATAAGTGGAGGAAATTTCACCACAAAACAAAACTTAAGCAAACTCCCTTTCTCAACTCTTTAATTTAAAAGCTCATAATTCAATTTCCATAGGATTTGTTCCACAGCTTGACTCTTTTCTCTCAATTCTCTAGATCGATAAACCACATAGTGAAAATAATGAAAAAGTAATTTTGTTTGCTACGATGGGAATGGAATCTCGAAGTAATGGAATGAATGAGGTAATAAAATTGATCATTACATTTCATAGTCATGTTAGGTTGGTTGAAAAAATGGAATGAGTCATTCAAACATGTTTTTTCTTATGCATTAGATTAAAAACTAAATAAAAATTAAATTGATCAATAAAAAAATGTTATTGTATTTAATCAAATAAAGGTATATCCTTAAATAAAATACATATAAGCATATTTCATTTCGTTTAACTTATGTTCTATGTGTATTTCAAATAGTAAAAAAATGTATGTATATATATATATATATATATATATATATATATATATATATATATCAATTACAATATTGTTTACAAACTCAAAACTAGCATGTAATCATAAAATATATTTATAAAAAATATAAATACCAAAAAATAGTTTAATTAACATATTAAAACTTAATAAGAAAGATTAGTATTATTGAATATTATATGAATAAAAGTAATTTATAATTAAAATATATCATTCCGGTCCCTAAAAGAATGAAAAAAAGAACACCCCTCCCCCATGCAATGAAAATCATGTGAGAAGGAATTGCATTCCATGAGATAATTCTCCATTTGTTCCTTTGTGGCAAACAAACATGATTTTTTTCATTATTTCGTAATGCTCCATCCCATTTACGTTGTACATTCTCACCCGAAATTTATTTCATAAGTTATGCTATATGTCAAATAACTTATGCCACGGAATTTCAGCATTTACTCCTAATACATAAGGGCTTTTGACATGAAAGTCCTTAAGGTTGGCAAATTTTGTTGGTTTTATCCGTGTCATGATTTCTTGCTCGTTTATACCCAAAGTTTGCCAAGTTTTTCATTTTTTCCCTTGTTAGTTGTAATAACAGTTTCCATGTTACCATGAACTCAAATTTGCAAAAAAGAAAACCTTATGTTCACAAATCTTTTACGTTTTTACCTTAAGTATGATTTTTTTTTTCATATTATACGTATTCATGTAGAAAAAACATAACTATACACGAAAAAAAAGTTTAATTAAACATTGTATAAATATGTTGTTTTAGAAGTATAAATACTCATTTTTACATGTTTTAGAAATATAAATATATTTTTTAGAAATATTAATGATCTTCTAGAAGTATAAAAATGTAAGTAGAAGCATATCAATCAAAAGCATGTTTATATGAAAAATCGTAGTTATAGTTCTAAAAACGTAAAAATACAGATTTGTACCTCTAAAAAAATCTAATTATACTTCTAAAAAACATATAAATACATATTATGCTTACAAAAATACGTAGGGAAATGGACTTAATAAGGTAATTAACTTTTCGGTTTGTTCACATCTAGGTAACTATCTTTTTTTTGTACACATCTAGGAAACGAACTTTTTGGAAGTGTTCACATATGACCATTATGACCGGCTATAGCAGGTTATATCCGGTCATAATGGTCATATGTAAACACTTCCAAAAAGTTCGTTACCTAGATGTGTAAAAAAAAGATTGTTACCCAGATGTGAATACACCGAAAAGGTAAGTAAATTACACGAATGGTCCCTGTGGTTTCGGTAATTTGTGTGTTTGGTCCCTAACTTATTTTCTAACTCTGATGATCCTTACTTTTTATTTTTGTTGTGCGTTTGGTTCCTGTCTTACCTCAAAAGACTATTGTGCCCTTTTTAATTTTTTTTTATTATTTATGTATTTATTTTTTATATATTTAAAAAAATTAATAGACCCCACATACCTGCATCTCCTCACCTTAAACCTGAAACCACATTTGAGAAATTTAAGTTGGGTCCCACTGGTCACCATCCCATCTCTCTTCATCCTCAACTTCTATTTCCTTTCCATCTTTAGTGATATTGACGTCTTCATCATCCCTTATATTTTCGGTCTTTCAACTACAACGAACCAACCCTACAACCCACTGTCTCTTCATTGAATTTTCCACCACCACAACCCAATATAAGGGTTGTGGTGTTGGTTCTCCGGAGTTGAAGGACCGAAAAAAGAAGGGATAGTGAAGACGTTGATGTCATTAAAGATGGAAAGGAAAGAGAAGTTGAGGAGGATGAGAGATGGGATGGTGATTGGTGGGACCGAGCTTAAATTTCTCGAATGTGGTTTTAGGTGTACGGTGAGTAGATACAATTATATGGGGTCTATTAATTTTTTAAAATATATAAAAAATAAATACATAAATAATAAAATTAATTAAAAAAGGGCACAATAGTCTTTTGAGGTAAGACAGTGACCAAACGCACAACAAAAATAAACAGTAAGGATCATCCACGTTAAAAAATAAGTTAGGGACCAAACGCACAAATTACCTAAACTACAGGGACCATTCGTGTAATTTACTCTTACCTTTTCGGTTTGTTCAAATCTGGGTAACTATCTTTTTTTTGTACACATCTAGGTAACGAACTTTTTGGAAGTGTTCACATATGACCATTATGACTGGATGTAACCCGCTACAGCCGGTCATAATGGTCATATGTGAACACTTACAAAAAGTTCGTTACCTAAATGTATACAAAAAAAGATAGTTACCCAGATGTGAACAAACCGAAAAGTTAATTACCTTATTAAGCCCATTTCCCAAATACGTATATAGCCTTCCAAGAGGACATCACTAAGTCACTATATTATAACTTTTACAATGATACCATCTACTAAAATTCACACTCGTAACCATCATTAAGTATTAGTCTATTGATTTACTACGATTGTATTAAGTATAAGTCTATTGATTTACTATCGCTGTATAAACATACAACCCGAATATATGCGTTTCACAAGGCTTATATTACGAACTTTTGCTTTCCCACCAACACCTATAACTTGTATTTGATTTATAAAGGTTAACTTGAAATAACCAGATTGGATTTGAAACACCAGAATTGGTAATCAGTAAATGAGTAGTATCTTTGATCCAATTATAATGTTATCTACTAATAAAGAGTTTCCTAGGTATTTGGTGCTTAAACGTAGCAATACAAAAATTCAAATAGTGGCAAGCATACTTGTATTTTCTCAACAAACACACAGCAGCGCACAAGGGACCAACCCCCTGTTTCACTTTCTTTTAGTATCCACAACACATATACACATCATTAGACTCGTTTTCTTCCAAATTCCATTCATATATAACATACACAACAGCATATTAACTTCACAGATTGTTTAATTTGATAACCTAACTAACTAATTCCAAAATTTCACAACTTTGACTAAATTAGGTCACAACTTTCACAACTTTGACTAAATTAGGTCAAAATACGTTTCTCACATTCCGGGTCGACATATTTTTAACCATTTGATAAAATTTACTCAACACATTATATAAAACTTCATTAACACATCCATTTCTTTCTTGGTAACTTATAATTCATCAATTTATCAGTTTGACGAACGTACCTCAAATTCCCAGCGACACCAAACTTTAGCTGAAACCCTTTCTATCTCATTACTTTGAGGGTTTATACTTCAACTTCAATAGTATGTATCCTTAATTTATCCTTTCAACTTGGATCGATTTGAGTAGGTAGCTACCGTTCACTCTGTTCTCCCAGTTCTTCGGATAGATTAACGAGGTAGTGAAAACAATAAGAAAGTAATTATCACCTTTTATATATTTACTCAAGTTTCAGAGTTTCATTATTAGTCCTCACATTTCTTCACATTATTACCTCATAACCCTTAAAATTAGGGCTGACAATTCTCGACACGACCTGCGACACGATACGAAATAAATGGGTTTGGGTTGAGTTTTTCAACCCGCCAACCCGTTTATTAAACGGGTCATATATGGGTTTCTCAAAAAATAAACGGATTGACCCGCCAACCCGTTTATAATTTTAATAAAAAAAATTATTTTATTTTTAAATCTATTATGTATCAAGTAATAATATTTAATAAGTATTATATAATATATACCATTGATTCGTAGACCATTTGACTGTTTTGACATTTTGACTCGTGCTTCTCAAAATCAAATTGCGTATGAGCGTATCTCCCTCTTCCAGACTTCCAATGTCCCGGTCTCCCACAGTCCTACTATCCCCTCTATTACTCTGTGATCGAAATCAGGTATCGAAATGGTGTTGGAGAATTGACTTTGTTTTTTGGGAGAAAAAATGGGAATTGTGGCTATTACTTTAGCAGTTGAATTATCTATGTTTGTATTAATGTTTAGTTTGAACATGTTTCTATGAATGTTTTTAATTTTTACTTGGATGTTTAAAACTTAAGTGTCTAAAATTCGAATATGTTTGCATCAACCATCAAGAATTTATTCATGTTTAATTGTCAATTTTATTTATGGAATTTGAGCCACGAACCCAAATCTGACCCACAAACCCGCCAACCTGTGAACCCGTATAAATAAATGGGTTGGCGGGCCATATATGGGTTAATGTTCCAAACCCGCCAACCCGTGACCTGCCAACCCGTGACATGTATATTTAAATGGGTCGTGTTTGGGTTGATATATTTTGACCTGCCAACCCGCGACACGCCAACCCGAACACGACACGATTGCCAGACCTACTTAAAATCGGGATATTTACAAAACTGGTAACATAATTTGGAAAATATAAGAAAATGATCTAATTTTTGGGCATTTGCAAAAGACAAAATTGCAAAAATGGTCTCTGTTGTTGGTAAAATTTTGTGACTTTGGTCCAAAAAAGTTTAATGGTGCATCAGTAGTCCAATTTTGGAACTTTTTATTGTTTTTGGCCCCTACACACTTAAAAAGACAATTATGCCCTTATAATTTATATTTTTCATTTTCTTTAATTGCTGAAATACATAAATTAATTTAATTTATATTTTTCATTTATATTTCATTTGTCTTTTCTCTATCAACAAAAGAAACACACACACACCCTCAAGAAACATATCACCCCTAATGGATGCCACCATCACCACAGACTGCAACCACCAACAACTACCACTGTCCACCACCATCACCACCGACTGCCACCACCCTCCACTACAAACAACCAATCCCACCCTCACCCATCTTTCTTTCCTCAGACCTCAATGAAATTTCCCCACCATCACCACCATTCTGATTGGTGATGTCCCTACCCAAATACCACCATCTCCGTCTTTCAATGATTAGGATTTTCATCAGTCACCACCACTTCCATAGAAGATGATGTGATCGTCATTCACCACCATCTTCGTTCTCCACTGTTATTCGCTGCCAACCACCTTCATCAACCCCTACCCTCACCTCTTCTTCCTTAACCAGATGACCCTTCACCGCTGACCACCAAACCACCATTCATCGATTTTTTCCAAATGCCTCTCCCTCCCAGAAGACCTGAAACATAGGAAAATCGATGGTTTAAAAACGTCGACTTTCCATATGAAGGGTTTTATCACCTCTCTCTTCTTCCTCGGGTTAGAATCTGCAGATCAATAGGTTTAAAGAAAAGATCGGGTATGCCGGTCTCATTTGCAGATCTGGAAACGAACATATAGAGCTACCAGAGAAGACGAAGGGGCGGTGGTAGGTGGGTCACGTCGCTAGAGTTTGCGTCTGGGTTGCAAGCCATTGTCACCGGAGTTTGCTAGGGATGGGTGGTGTTGCACAAGTAAGGGGCGACAATGGTGGTATAGGTGGTAGTTTCCGAGCACCAATATAATAGAAGGAGAAGGTAGACCGATTACCAATTTTGATGTTGTTGAGAGAGAGAGAGAGAGAGAGAGAGAGAGAGAGAGAGAGAGAGAGAGAGAGAGAGAGAGAGAGAGAGAGAGAGAGAGAGAGAGGTGGGGTTCAGTGGGTGATAATTTTTTTTAATAAAATAATAGAAAATTAAATAAAATAAATTAAAATTGAATTATTTGAGGGAATATTGGTCATTCATGTTGGGTGTGGACCAAAACTACACAAAAATGACAAATATATGGACCAAAACCGCATAAGGTATCCAAAATTGGACCAGTAATGCACCGTTAAACTTTTTTGTCCCAAACTCACAGAATTTTGACAACCACATGGACCATTTTTGCAATTTTGTCTTTGCAAAAATAACCAATATTTTTGAAAGAAAAATTAAATATCCTCCTAATTTTCGGACATTTGGGATTTCAATAAATATATAATGTGTATTTCAATCACATTTCAAAAACTCTATCTACCAATTTTAGAAAATGGTCATTTTTCAAAATATATAATATCACCAATTTATCAATGAATATCATATTTTATTCTCTTGTATCGTATCTGCTTTCCAATTGCTATATTCCTTTAATATATTGTTGAATTCTAGTAAGAAATAAAATATTTTCTCAAAATTTCTAGCTTGTTCTTGAAATTTCAAGAAACTTATTTTTTATATCTGTAATTAGGAATCCAAAACCCGAAATATGAGCATGAAATTTGAATATGAAAATATACTTTTTATTAGAAAAAGTACTTTTGGTAAAACATAAATTTATTTCGAAATAGCTCGAAATGCCCCCATTTCGGACATGGTAGGATTTGTTAAAACCTGGAAAAGGTAGGCTATTTCTTTAAGGAAATCTACTATAAAGTCTCTATATTTTAACCTCATATGCAATGAAGTCCATATATTTTATTATCATTTTCCGGTTACCAGGTCATCCCATTTTTAAAATTTATACTTTTGGCCTAGATTTTAAATTTTGTTGCAAATTTGATCCAAAATATACCCTTCTGGCATAGATTTCAAAAATTTATGACAATTTCATCATAAATTTAGTTTTTCTACATAACTATTTTTTCAAAATTTTATTTCGAATATGTCATTTTTGCTTTATAAAATTATTTTTATACAAAAAAAATATATTTTCACATAAAAAAAACCTTATTTTTCTATATAAAAACCTTTTTTTTAAAAAACTTTATATATATATATATATATATATATATATATATATATATATATATATATATATATATATATATATATATATATATATATATATATGAATTTGGTCCAAAAGGTTTTTCGCATAGAAGGATTTTTATATAAAAAACATATTTTGTTATGTTTACTAGATTTTGCTTAGAAGAAATTTTATGTTTGTTGTTATTAATATTATTAGTTTTCATTTAATAATTTTTACTTTCATTTATTGGTTTATATAAAAATAGAAAACCTTGGTTGAACAAAAAGCATTGAAGTTGGTTGTGTTTACTAGATTTTACTTAAGAACTAAACAATATAAAACATATTATTATTAACGAATAGATGGCCGATTGGTATGTATTTTATTAATAAATGTATGTGTAAATTAATAAGTAAAAAACTGCAAAGATATATTACTAAACATTGTTATTAAAATAATTTTTTAAAGAGTATAAATAGTTGTATGATAAAAAAAATTGGATAAATATTTTTGAAAAAAAATATTTTTAATTGGGTAAATATCTTGGTTTTTTAAAAATTGTTTTTGTTTGTCTACCTATATAATTCGAAAATGAATAACATGTCAAAAATATTTGTGTAAATATCTTGGTTTTTTATGTAAAAATATGTTTTTATGTGAAAATATGTTTTCTTAAAAAAAAGGTTTTTTTATGTGAATATGTTTTTTTGTATAAATCATATTTTCACATAAAAAATCTTCTATGCGAAAAACATTTTAGACCAAATTCATACAAAAAACATATTTTTCCCATATAAAAACTTTTTTTTTTTAAATGTTTTGTAAAAAAAACTTTTTTCTATGAAAAAAGAAGGTTTTTTGAATTCGGACTACACATTTTTCTTGCCTTGCTTGTGCCACCTCAAGCATAACCAAACTACCAAGCATCACTAGATTGATTTCTTCTTTAACACTCATTTCCAAAATATTTCTACTCTTGAAAGTATAAAGTTATCGTGGGTATTCTCCATTCTAAGATATTTACATGCCAACTCTAAGATAATAATTAAACATATAGAGGTCTACAGACACAAATCTCTCACTTTACTTAAAAATCAACTATGACACCTATATAAATCTTTATAGTTTAAGTCTAAGTACTAATCCTAGTACCTAGTTGACTTAAGCTATTTTTCTTATACTAAATTGAAACACCCCTCGCCAATTTAGTTTGAAAATACAACTTTAAAACCTTTTTAGTTTAAATAAAATGTTTAAAAGTTTAAAAGTTTTACCGGTAGTAAATGGTCCCAAAAAGTATTCTAAAAAATTATAGTTTTATCGGTAGTAAATGGTCCCAAAAAGTATTCTAAAAAATTATAGTTTTATCGGTAGTAAATGGTCCCAAAAAGTATTCTAGAAAATTATTTGTTTAGAAAAGTGTGAGGTTTTAAATATGTATCATAACAAAGGTTTAAGTACCGCACAAGCGGGCCTTCTAAAAGTCCTTGTTATATCCTAGCCTCATCAAGTTTGCAATCTAAACACACATCAAAATTAATTAGGTAATGAATTTCCATAGTGAGTTACCCGAGATTAATTCATTTAGATAGGATGTCAATCCAACATACTTGACTCAAACCTCTAAAAATAGATTTTTAAACTTGCAAAAGTAGTCAAAACATTTATCATCAAAGAATAATGAATGACAAGGATAAGTAGTAAGATTTTTCGAAAGATATGCAATGCATGCAATTACACCCTCCCTTATATATGAAGATCTCATGGGTAGTGAAAAACCAAGTAGTGTCTTTATACTTGTAAATAGGAAATATGGAGCCACCACTTTATACGACACAAAGGGTAGCGATCCCACATGTGTACGTGAGGATTATCTAAAAATCTTCTCAAAAAAATATACCAAAGTCAAATTTAGGCATATAGGGATCTAAAAGTCATAACCTGTAACAACCCAAAAAAATTCAAACTTTTTTAACATTAAAATGCCATGGTTTTAAAAACATCTGGGTCTTAACCCACATTTAACAAAAATTGGTCCCACAAAAACGTTTAGAAATTAAAGCATTGAGTGTTACCATTAAGCGTCAATACAACCATAGCAAGCCAATAAGAATTACATCAATATAATTATCAATGAACTTAACAAGTTCCACTCCATTCTCTATCACTTGACTTCTAACTTCCATTTATCATCCTCTCTCCTTAAGTATAATCCTGGAATACATGGCATTAAAAAGAGATACGTAAGACAATAATGTCTCGTGAGCTATGCGGGTTTGTGACCCAAAAATTTATAACATTTTCATCAAAACATTTCATTTTTACAAAACATATATTTTCAAGCATTTTCAAGAAAACTCTTTTCATACGTATCATAAATATCATTTCATCTACTATCATTTCATTTCAAAAGATATATTTCCTCATTCCATTCTATATCAAAACATTTCATTATTCATAATGTAATTCAAGACATTTCTTTTCACATTCCATTCTGTAACATCCCGTTTAAAATAGAGTAATTAAATAATAAACCCGAGACCCCAATATGTAAATTTGTATTTTATATTATTTTATAATGGCCTTAAAATCCATAATATTTAGCAAGGTGTTGGTTCCGGGGAGCCAAATGATATAATTTAGACTTTCGGGGGTTAAAGTGTAAGTTTCAGATTGGTTATGTAAAGATTTTTAGAAGTCAGGGGGTGTTTGGTAATTATTGGACTTAGATTGAAAGGATTTTGGAATGTTGAGGGTTGAATGGTAACTTTTTGGACTAGAATTGTAATGAATTATTAAAGATGGGGGTTATTTGGTAAATAATGGATTGAAGTTGAAAATGAATTTGGAGGGAGGGGCTAAAAGTGGATTATGGATAAAGGGTTCATGTGACCGGGTATAAACCCGTCACCTTCTTGATACCAAACCCTAAACCTAGCTCTTATTTCTCAGCCGCCGGGTATGACCCTTCACCCGCCACCACCTGTTTTGCTCACCTTCCGATTATCCATGGCCGCCAAACAACCGCCGATCCCAGCCAACGTCGCTGTCGTCAATGGGTGCCATCAACCATCCAGCCCCGTAGTTGCTTCCGTCGCCGACAAGGACCACGAGCAGTCACCGCCATGTTTTTGTCGCTGCTGTGAACAACCGAAACCCAGCCGCCGTCGTCGCCTCCTTGCCTGATGACTTCGGAGAACCACCACGTACCCGTCATCGCTGTCCTATCGTCGACGAAGACGAAGAGCCGCCATTTCCGTCGTGATTCAGTCGTGGAGATCGGAAGACCGACGACTTTGGGGGCTGCTGTAGTCCATGGTCGGGTCGCTACGCTACCGTTTCCGTGAAGACGAGGCCGTCGCCGGTCGCGGCACCATTTTTCCACTATAGCATCGCCGCCGCTTACAGAACTCGTATTCCGCTACTCCGGTCGAGGCTCACTACTCCGAGGGGGGCTGTCATGTGCATTCCAGCTTCTGTGACGCAAGTATGTGTATATTTCGATGTGGTTGTTCGTTGTGTGGGTGTATCTTGGCTGGAAAACCGAAGAAAAGCCATTACCACCACCGTGAAGTGGTGGCTGTCACCCTCTACCACCGCCTGCGGCCACAAGGGTGGTTGTGTGTGTGTGTTTTATTGTGTGTGTTATTTTGGGATATTATGTTGTATATATGTAGTTAATTTGGGCCGAAATACGCAAGGAAATCGCCACCACCACCACCGGCCGCCGTGTTGGGTGGCGGTGTGCATTTATGTGTGATTGGATTGCTTTTTGGGACATTTTAATGTGTTTGATTTAGAATCGTAACCACCACCACCACGAGGTGGTGGTCGCCGCCGTTGACCACCACTACCCGAGGTGGTAGTGGGTGGTGCCCAACTTATTTAACCCTAATTGACCTAATGAAGCCCTAATTGACCTAAAAACCTAACCATTTAACTAATAGACTCGTGCTTGGGTTAGAAACCCTAATTAGGGTTTAGAAAACCCTAATTTTGGAAATGTGAGTTTTGGATTTGTCGGGACCCGCGTTTGGGCCGTTGGATATGCAATTTTGAATTACACCCGATTACTTTGTATGTTTGGTCTAGTGGAGTAATGGACATAATGGGTTAAGTAAGAACACTTAACCCTAATCGTCATTTTATGTGAAAAACCCTAATTAGGTTTGGGCTCTTGTTGGGCCATTTCTTGGGCTGAGTTGTTGTGGGCCTTCGTGGGCCAAATAGAACAAGTTTATGGACTAAGGAAATTATTGGGCTTTAGGATAAGGCCCATTGGAAGAGCTTGGGCCCAATTTGGAAAATTAGACCATAGGTGGGCCATAATTGGGCCTTGATGATTATGAGATATTGGACCTTAGGGTAAGACCATGTAAAGGTTTGGGCCTAATTTGGAAATTGGGCCATATGTTGGGCCTTGGTTGATTAATGGGCTTTTAGAGTGTGAGTTTGGGCCCTGGTTTTGAATCAAGCTAGGTTGGGGGTAAAGTAGCCTTTTACCCCAAGCATGGACTTATGGTTATGTATTGGAACCCACTTATTAATTGGGTGTTGTTTTGATGTCTACAGTTTGGGAATCTGTCAACCAACAGCTGGAGTTTTATCCGTGGGACTTCAGCAGTGCGAGGTGAGTCTCCTCACCATACCAATGGGTCGAAGGCACCAAGGCCGGCCCATTATGTTTTATGTAGTATGCTAGCCATTATGTGTTATGTGGTATGCTAGCTATTATACGTTATGTGCTAGTTATTTCTGTGATATGTGATATGCTAGTTGACTTTGTGTTACTTGCATGGAAGACCCCGGGGGGAGCCCGTGGCACTTGGATGTCAAACCATGTGGGGGTGCCCATGGCATTCCAGGTAAAGACCATGGGGTTGCCCATGATACTTGGTTATAAGACCATGTGGGGGAGCCCATGACATTCCAGGTAAAAGACCATGGGGGTGCTCATGGCACTTGGTTATAAGACCATGTGGGAGTGCCCATGGCATTCCAAGTAAGACCATGGGGTGCCCATGGAACATAGGTGTAAGACCATGTGGGGGTGCCCATGGCATCCTGGAGTAAGACCCTGGAGGGTGTCCAGGGCATCCTTATATGTTTATATGCATAACTATGTGATTGATATGGCTTATGTGATTGATATGGTTTATGCGGTTATGTGGATTATGTGGGGTATGCTCTGGGGAACTCACTAAGCTTCGTGCTTATAATTGTGTTTATGGTTTCAGGTATCATCGGGTTGGAAAGGAAGGGCCCGGCTTGATCGCAACGCACACACCCGAGTTTCCGCAATATGTGATTTTGGGACGAACTCTGATAAATGTTTTTAATTAGCAATGCTTTTGGGAATGCTTGGATTTATATGATATTGTGTTTTAACTATAAAAATAAAAAATTTTACCCTTGATTTTTGGGTCGTTACTGTCACGGCTGTCACACCCCCAGCCGTCGGCGGAAACACCGGGTGGTGTAACGTCATTCTTCGTATCACAGTTATATAACATACATTGAACAGTACTAAAGAAAATACATACCTTTATTGATAATTGAAAGTTACATAACTGTTTTTCTAGAACCTATTACATAATATCCGACTATGGCATACTTCTTAATGAACAGAAAGGTAATAGTAAAACTTCTCCTGTTCGAATACATACCAGCTTTTCAAGTTCCTGAAAACGCATGCATTTTAAAATACGTCAACATAAGGTTGTGAGTCCACGGGTTTTGACTCCATAAAATAATACATTTTCCACGTTCAAAAGTATAGTTTTGAAAGTATCATTTTTACTCTCCAACATTTAGTATGTATATTAGGTATAATAGTTTACTTATCAATTAAGTGTTATACCTAAACATTCCTTGAGCCTAAGGTATAAGTAGGGGGAAACTTACACTTAACATTAATACTAGTATACGATAAAGTATAATGTTTCTAACAATTTGCTGCCATGAGCCTGTAACCGCTGCTATGACATAATACCCCTGATAAAACACACTCACGATTTCCATGAGAAACAACACACTCATGATTTACCATGAGAAACAACACCGTATGCTTCATCGACGCCGGAACAATAACAAGTAAAAGGATAGTTCATCACTCGCTTTTGGTTGAATGTAGCTAACAGTCACAAGTGGGGTGGTCAAGCCGTATACTAATTATACACGACTTCCTCGCTCACACGGGATTAATGGTTACAGTTCAGAGGATTTCCGCTAAGATCCCCAATCTTAGTTGATGAATACAATTACTCATGTAGACTTCGACGGCTTCCTATAGCTCTAACAACAAAAGCATTTTCATGTCTAAAACCCTAAGTTACTAGACTATGCTTTTAAATAGTACTCCTAACTTCATAATATTTAGGCAGTATAACAGCTATAACTTGAAGTAAAACTAGGTTTTATCTTGACATAAAACCAATAACAACAACAACATATAACATACCAAGTTTTATCTTGTCATAAAACTAACAATAACAACATACTTTATAAACTAACATATAGAACTTCCGAATATAACTTCGGAACTATATCGCACACACCATATATATAGAATCCTAAGAATAACTCAAGATCTACATAATAACATGCTAACAAATTGATGATAGTTGTATATATTCAAAATATTATATTTAGAACAACTATATCCTGGTTATTATAACTATCTATGTTGATGTTGATATACTATCATATAGACATAATAATAACATATATACAACATTTAGCATGCGTTTTCCCCCAAAATATTAGAAAGTGGGGCCGTGAAACTCACCCTAGTAGCGTGATTTTATGTAATCTAAGCAGAAACGGTCAGCGTACGAGGTCGTCGGGGCTCGGGATGCAAGATGGCTTCAGCAAAGGAGAGAGGAGAAAAGGAAATGGTGTAAGGAATAGCTGAAGTCGGACCTGCTATTTATAGTAAGGATTTTGGACTCTCACGTCGTGAGTTTTATAAGGCTCACGTCGTGAGTCATGCATGCTCATCCCGTAGACTTGCCATTTGCGTCCCTAGCTTCGGAAGGTGTCACTTTGACTCCTCACGACGTGAATCAATCCTTGCTCATGTCGTGAGTTTGGATATTATCCCCTCGTAGCCTCGTCACACCTTCTAGATTCTGAGATGTGGCAAAATGACTCTTCACCTCGTGAACATCTAGGCTCACCTCGTGAGTTCAGTCAGATTAGGGTTTCTGACAGTTGTATCTTCGGAAGGTCGTAACTTTTGCATACGAATTCCCTTTTTGACGTTCTTTATATGTACGGGTAGGTATTTACAAGTACTACAACTCTCTTTTAGACTCATATAGCTAATTCTAAGTCTATTTTAAATTTCTCTTATTATAGAGATTTATAGTGTTCGGTTTATCATAACTTCTTCATGCGAAGTCAGATTCAGATGTTCTCTATATTTTTGGAATCATATTGACGTATACTTTGAGTTGTATCATAAAGAAAGTTCATATTTGTATTAGAATTTATCATGAACTACATAGCACTCTTATCACATTACTAGTTTAACAAAATCACATTACATGATTGGCATAATCACATGTGATTGTCTATTGACCTATTTTGACTGGTGTTACATTTTACCACCGTTAGAATAATTTCGTCCCGAAATTTATCTTATGGATGGGGTTTTGTCAAACAGTTGGGGGTATTTTTCTTTCATCTGATCTTCACGTTCCCAAGTAAATTCAGGTCCTCGTAAAGAGTTCCATCGAACTTTCACTATGGGAATACGACTTTGCTTTAATCGTTTGACTTCTCGATCCATGATCTCAACAGGTTCTTCTACAAAGTTGAGTTTCGTAATGACTTGTATCTCTTCGAGAGGTATAACAAGAGTGTCATCAGATAGACATCTTTTGAGGTTTGATACGTGAAAAACATCGTGCACATTACTTAGTTCTTGAGGCAACTTGAGTTGGTATGCGACAGAACCAATTCTTGCTAGAATTTCAAAAGTTCCTATATACCGTGGATTTAGTTTGCCTCGTTTCCCGAATTGAATTACGCCTTTCCAAGGAGAGACCTTCAACATTACTTTATCTCCAACTTGGAATTCTAAAGGCTTACGTCTTACGTCAGCATAGCTCTTTTGACGATCACGTACAACCTTTAATCGATCCTTAATTTGCACGATCTTTTCAGTTGTCTCATGGATTATTTCTGGTCCAGTACGTAGGGTATCGCCCGTACGTTCTCTGGTCATCTGCGTATCTCCAACTTCTGCCCAACATATTGGGGAACGACATTTTCGTTCATAAAGAGCCTCAAACGGTGCAGCCTTGATGCTGGTGTGATGACTATTGTTGTAGGAAAACTCAATTAACGGTAAATGAGTATCCCACGCATTTCCAAAGTCTATTACACAGGCTCGGAGCATATCTTCTAAAGTCTGAATGGTTCTCTCACTCTGACCATCAGTCTGTGGATGGTAAGCTGTACTCATATCTAGACGTGTTCCTAAGGATTTTTGTAGAGATTGCCAAAATCGTGAAGTGAATCTACTATCTCGGTCAGAAATAAGAGAATTTGGAACTCCATGCAATCTGAAAATTTCCTTAAGATAAATTCTAGTCAGCTTCTCCATCTTGTCGTTCTCCTTAATTGGTAAGAAATGGGTGGACTTAGTCAATCTATCGACTATTACCCAAATAGTGTCGAACCCACTAGGAGTTTTAGGTAACTTAGTGATGAAGTCCATTGATATCTGCTCCCATTTCCATTCAGGTATTTTCGGTTGTTGAAGTAAACCTGAAGGCTTTTGATGTTCTGCCTTTACTCTAGAACAAGTCAAACATTTGCTCACATAAGTAGCAATTTCTGCCTTCATGTTTGGCCACCAATAATGTACTTTTAAATCTAAGTACATTTTGTCAGAGCCTGGACGCACGGAATATTTGGACTTGTGGGCTTCTTCTAAGACCAAGTCCCTGACTCCACCGAACTTAGGCGTCCAAATTTGGTTCATAAAGTGTCGCGTTCCGTCATCTTTTTGTATAAGTTGCTTTTCCATTCCTCGCAAAACTTCGTTCTTGATGTTTTCTTCTTTTAGAGCTCAAGTTGAGCTTCTCTAATTTGTGCAGTAAAGTTAGAATGGATAGTTATAGTTAATGCTCGTACCCGACGTGGTTTAATATATTCTTTCCGGCTCAAGGCATCTGCTACCACGTTTTCCTTTCCGGGATGATAACGAATCTCACATTGGTAATCATTCAACAATTCGACCCATCTTCGTTGTCTCATATTAAGATCTTTTTGGTTGAAGATGTGCTGGAGACTCTTGTGGTCGGTAAAAATAGTACACTTAGTACCGTATAAGTAATGTCTCCAAATTTTTAGTGCAAAAACTACAGCTCCCAATTCAAGATCATGGGTAGTGTAATTATTCTCATGCACCTTAAGTTGTTGTGATGCATAGGCGATAACTTTTCCTCTTTGCATCAACACACATCCCAATCCTTGATTTGATGCGTCGCAGTATACGACAAAATCTTCTGTCCCATCTGGAAGGGATAGGATTAGTGCACTACACAACATTTGCTTCAGTTTCTAAAAAGCAGCTTCTTGTTTGTCTTCCCAGTTGAACTTTGTATCCTTCTGGGTTAGTGTTGTAAGCGGCTTGGCTATTTTGGAGAAATTCTCTATGAATCTACGGTAATAGCCAGCAAGTCCTAGGAATTAACGCACTTCTGTTGGCGTCTTTGGTGCTTCCCAAATCCTAATCGCTTCAACTTTGGATGGGTCAACATGAATTCCTTCGTTGCTAACTACATGACCTAAAAATTGTACTTCTCTAATCCAAAACTCACATTTGGAGAATTTAGCGTACAACTTTTCTTTTCTTAGTAGTTCCAATATTATTTGCAGGTGTTAATCATGTTCTTCCTTGGTTCGTGAATATATCAATATACCATTGATAAATACGATCACGAATTTATCCAAGTATGGTTTGCAAACACGATTCATGAGATCCATAAACACTGCTAGGGCATTGGTCAATCCAAAAGACATAACTAAGAACTCATAATGACCATAACGAGTTCTAAATGCTGTTTTTGGAATGTCGTCTTCTTGTACTCTGAGTTGATGGTATCCTAATCTAAGATCTTGTTGGATTAGTGTCTAAGCCCGTAACTATATTTGGTATGTACTTGACCCGGTTGTGCATGGTCCTTCTGGGTTGCCTTCACCAAAGCAACTTGACAAGGTAATTTGATATGAGAGAGAGGATATTATGGTTTATTAGTATATGATAAGAATAATATATTAAAGGAGAAATCATATTTATTTAATTAGTATTAGTCATAAATTAATTAGGAATTAATTTGGTGACTAAAAGAGATTAATTAAATAAAGGGGTATAAACTGTCAAATGTGTGATAGTTGGATTTTGGGCTAGGAAACCTAATGGACTAGAGGGGGAACGAAAATATGATGAAAGGATCATCATATTTCGTCCAAGGCCCTATTCCAGAAGGTTCCTTGGGCTGCTTGGTGGCTAAGCTGTCCATTAGGGTTTAGACTGAAACCCTAGTAGCCTGCAAGTATAAATATGACCCCTAGGCTATGGAAATCAGATAGACATTATTCCAAGAGAAACCCTAGGCCGATTTCTAGCATCCTCCCTCCTCTCTCTTATTGCCTTCTTGCTACTTGGTGTTTGTGATCCATTAGAGGAATTACAATTGTGATTCTAAGCTCAAGCAAAGAAGATTCAAGCTATTTGAAGAGGTAAACATCTAGATCTGATGTTATTTGTTATTTTGATAATATGTATGCTAGTTTAGGGTTTGCAAGACTTGGATTCAAAGCATGTACAATAGAGAAACCTAGATCCAAGCATTAGGGTTTGTATGAGCACATAGGATTGTTTCTTATGCACAAAACCCATCAGTGGTATCAGAGCCTTGATTGGTTTCAATTGTATGTGATGCTTAACTGTTTTGCTTGCTGAAAATCGAGTTTTTTGCCTCTGCCCGACTCAACTCGGCGAGTCAGTATCTGGACTCGGCGAGTTGGCCCCTACTCGGCGAGTTCAGAGCTGACTCGGCGAGTTCGAGCGTCAGACAGAGGATATTTCGGGATTTAGTTGCTGTTTTGACTTGGATACAATGCCTAAATCGTTTTTTGAAGTTAAAATCCGAATTTTATCTTAATTAAATGATTATCCTTGCCAAAACAATAGATAATTTCAAATCTTTTGAATATTGGTTGTTTATATGATAAATATGGATTATTTAAAATTATTTGGTAATTATCTAATGACTAAATAAAGTTAGATCAAATATAGATAATTATGAAATTAATTGTTTAATTTAAATTATGTTTTATTTGATCCCTTATGTTTTGAAAAGTTCAAAACTTGCCCTCAAGTTTTGAAATTTGAATTTTGTGATTAAAAGTTTAATTTGAAAATTTAAATTTCAAACCCTTAGAATTTTACAAGTTTAAAATTCAACCTTATGCTATTATATTATTACAAGATTAATTAATATATATGTATAAGAATAAGCTAGTCTTATCGCTAGTAGGCCTCATTCACGAAGCCAGTCTATAAGGTGGGTATAAGGTTGCTGCCTATAAAATGGCGCTTAATGGGTGTACACTCACACCTACCGCTTGCTTGACTGGTGGAGGGTCGTTAGCCGAACGGATAGGATAGGGCATTTAATTCAGCATTATAAGTATAATGGAAATATTAAAGTAACTACATTGTTTTATAAATTCCCAATCTTAGTTACTTTAGGGTAAAATGTGAAAATGATGCTACTCCATGGAATTACACTTTGTACCCCTGTCAAACGTTAGTGGAGCGTGTGTGGTTAACCGGCACACTAATTTGGGATTGACATTGGTGACAAAGGGTGGCTCGAGGTTTTATCATAGATCAATGGAGCGTGCGTGGCTAACCAGCACATTGATTAGGTGATGAAGACATTGAGTGCACCATGTTGATTCGCATGGTTATTCACAAACTTATTTGCGATCCTCGGCATCCCAGTCGCAAATCTGAAGTGCATATCGAGATTTAAACATGCCATTGAAATGTTCAATGAATCTCAAAAGAAATCTAGGAATTTTCAAATACATTTAAAACTTAATTCTTTTCATTTTGCATGGTGAAAATTAGTGAATCGTCATTCACTTACCTTCAATATTATTTACTTTTAGATTACGGCATCCCTTTTCTAAGTTGTATATAATGTTGTTGGATCCTAGCCCTAATTTCTCATTTGGGTGTTTAATTGGGGATTCATTTCTAATCAAACCTTGTTCCTTTCTATTTCAGATGTCTAATGCAAACGCAAACAACAACACTTCTGGGTCGTTCTCGTTGATGAACCTGTGTCAAAAGGTGACATTTGATGGCTCGAACTTCAACGAGTGGATGAGATACATTCGCATGATAACTCGCTACGAGGACAAAGAATATGTCCTCGACGAGAAGCTATAGAAGATTAACCCAGAAGAAGCTACTCTTGAAGAGTTGGCCGCCTTTGAGGCCCACGAGCGTGATGCAACGAAAGTTCATTGCATCATGTTGGCCACCATGAACCTCGAACTCCAAAAGTCCTATGAGGACATGTATCCATATGAAATGCACATCAGTGGTATCAGAGCAACCTCAAGGACAAATCAAGTCAGGATGACCTACCACATGAACAAGGAAGAGGTCACCCTGAGTAAACTCCAAGGGCTCCTGAGGACAGCTGAGAGCAACCTCAAGGACACATCTGTTGCATCATCCTCTAATGTAGCTGCTCCTGTGTTGGCAATTAGCCAAGGAAAGGGTAAGAAGAGGAAGGCTCCTTCCAAGAGCCACCATAAGGGTAAGACCCAAGATGGTTCCTCTTCTAGTGGGACCAAAGCAGGTTCTATTAAACCCTCTTCTGACCCCAAGGAAGCAGAGTGCTTCTACTGCCACCAGAAGGGCCACTGGAAACGAAGTTCCCCCAAGTATCTGCAGGATATCAAGGATGGGAAGATAAAGCCCACCTTCGCAGGTATGTATTTAATTAAATCTAATAACTCATCACTTGCTACTTCATGGGTCCTTGATACAGGATGTGGTTACCACATTTGTTCTGATTTGCAGGGGCTAAGAAAAAGTAGGGAAGTGGAGCATGGAAGGATAAGCTTGATCATGGGAAACAGGAAGTCTTCACCAGTAACCAAGATCGGAGTTTATTCCTTAGTGTTGAGTAATGGGTTAGGACTAGATTTAAATAATTGTTGCTATTCGCCAGATATGGCAAGGAACATCATTTCTTTTCATGGATTGTTTAGACAAGGTTTCAGATATTCGTTTGATAATAGTAATGGTTCTATTAATGCTTATTTGAATGGTGTCTTTTATTTCAATGCATTACCTTGTAATGGGATTTATGAATCTGTGTTAGTTATTGGTAATTTAGGAAATGATGTTTTGAATATTGATTCGTCCACAAGTTTGGACAAAGCATGCTTGTGGCATTGTCGCCTTGGCCATGTTAACAAGAAACGTATAGCCCAACTCCAAAAGGATGGAGTCTTGGAGTCATTCGACCTTAGGGACGATGACGTGTGCGAGTCTTGTTTTCTTGGGAAGATGACCAAGTCACCCTTTACTGGCTCATGTGAAAGGGGTGAGGGTGTATTGGATCTCATACATACAGATGTATGTGGACCCTTTAGATCCACCACAAGGGACGCTTGTCGCTTCTACGTGATTTTTACAGACGATTATAGCAGATATGGATATATCTACTTAATCAAACAGAAGTCAGAAACCTTTGAAAAGTTCAAAGAGTTCAAGAATGAAGTGGAGAATCAGTTGGGCAGGAAAATCAAGATGCTTCGATCTGATCGAGGAGGAGAGTACCTAAGTCTTGAATTTCACGACTATCTAAAAGAATGCGGAATAGTTTCACAATTGACGCCTCCTAGAACGCCACAATTGAATGGTGTGGCTGAGAGACGTAATCGAACCTTGTTGGACATGGTTCGCTCTATGATGAGTCGTGCTTCGTTACCAATCTCATTCTGGGGGTATTCCTTAGAGACTGCCGCCCATATCCTTAACTTAGTTCCCACCAAGAAGGTTACCAAGACACCTCACGAGATGTGGACAGGGAAAGCTCCCTCGTTAGCACATATCAAGGTTTGGGGTTGTGAAGCTTTCGTAAGACGAGAGACTCACGACAAGCTAGAACCTCGTAGTGAGAAGTGCTATTTCATCGGCTACCCACAGAAGTCTTTTGGCTATCTCTTCTATAGACCAAGTGACAATGTTGTCTTTGTTGCTAGGAGAGGGGTTTTCAGAGAGAGAGAACTCATAAGTCAAAGAGACAGTGGGAGTCAGATTGACCTTGAAGAGCTTCAAGAGTCAGGAGATGAAGGAACCTCTGACACTGGCATGCAACCTGAGGAGGAAACTCCTGTTGAACCAATTGACCAGTCCTTACCTCTCAGACGTTCAAGTAGAGTTGTTGTTCCACCCCAGTTTTATGGTTTCCATATTACTACTGACGGGGATACGTTTATTAGTGATAGTACACTAGTAAATCTGGACGAACCTAATAGCTACAAGGAAGCCATGGCAGGCCCAGAGTCTGATAAATGGAAAGAGGCAATGAACAGCGAGATTCAGTCCATGTATGACAACCAAGTTTGGAATTTGGTTGATAATGTACCAGGTCGTAAGACGGTCGGGTGCAAGTGGATCTTCAAGAAGAAGACAGACATGGATGGGAAAGTGCACACTTATAAAGCGCGATTGGTCGCAAAGGGCTTTACTCAAACTCCTGGAGTTGACTATGATGAGACCTTTTCGCCAGTTGCCAAAATAAAGTCTATTAGGGTAATGCTCGCAATAGCTTCGTTTCATGATTATGAAATCTGGCAGATGGACGTAAAAACCGCTTTCCTAAATGGGAAGTTGGCTGAGGATGTTTACATGAATCAGCCAGAGGGTTTCGTCGATGCGAAGCATCCAAATAGAGTATGCAAGCTTGAGAAATCCATTTATGGATTAAAGCAAGCATCTCGCAGATGAAATCTTTGTTTTGACGAGAAAGTCAAAGAGTTTGGTTTTCTGCGAAACGAGGATGAGTCATGTGTGTATGTCAAGACCAGTGGGAGTATAGTGAGCTTCCTCGTATTGTATGTCGATGACATACTACTCATAGGAAACGACATCCCAACCTTGCAGGAGGTAAAGCCCTGGCTTGGGAAGTGTTTCGCTATGAAGGACCTCGGAGAAGCTACATATATTCTGGGAATAAGGATAGTGAGAGACAGAAGTAAGAGACTGATAGGACTCAGTCAGGATACATACGTGGAAAAGGTACTAAAACGTTTTAGTATGGAAAATTCCAAGAGAGGGGAGTTACCAATCCAATGCAATACCAAACTGAGTAAGACTCAGAGCCCAAGTACAGAGGCAGAGATAGCAGATATGAGCCGAGTACCTTACGCTTCCGCAGTTGGCTCGATTATGTACGCTATGACCTGTACTCGCCCTGATGTGGCTTTCGCTTTGAGCATGGTCAGCAGATATCAAGGGAACCCTGGTAGAGCACATTGGATTGCTGTCAAGAATATTCTTAAGTACCTACGAAGGACCAAGGAATGGTTTCTAGTCCTCGGTGGGAGTGATGACTTAAGGGTGCGAGGGTACAGTGACGCTAGTTTCCAGACAGATCGGGATAATTACCGATCACAGTCGGGCTGGGTCTTTACCCTGAATGGAGGAGCAGTGACTTGGAAGAGTTCCAAGCAAGAGACCGTAGCTGATTCAACGTGCGAATCGGAGTACATTGCGGCAAGCGAAGCGTCAAAGGAGGCTATATGGTTGAAGAACTTCATAGGAGACCTTGGAGTTGTGCCAACCATAAAGGAGCCCATGGAAATTTTCTGTGATAATGAAGGAGCGGTTGCCTTGACCAAGGAACCAAGGGATCATGGCAGATCTCGACATATCGACAGGAAATATCATTTTATTAGACATCGGGTAGAAGAGGGACTCCTCGTTGTGAAGAGGGTATCGTCAGAAGATAACTCAGCAGATCCCCTTACGAAGGGACTGAGTAGGGTCAAGCATTTGAAGCACGCTAGGAGCATTGGGCTAAAGGACGATATTAGTTTAGATTAGATAGGTAGGAAACTTGTAATAGATAATTTTATATTCAACATTTGATGATTAAATAAAGGTGTTTTATTTATAAGAAAGTTACTATCCTATGTTGATTATTTATCTATTGTTTCAATTTTGCATGTTTTGACTTCCTGAATAATAAGATTATTCGAACAGTCCACAATCGATCATATGTTGGAAGTAGATATGAAAGAAGATTGTCATAAATTAGTTTGTAGATTGTCTAAAAGGTTTTAGACATAGCAAATGTTTGTTGCAAAGTTTATGAATGCTTATGAAATATGTTTTGAGCATTAGAATAAACCCGCACTTGCTAGTATCACTTCTTGAATGTTATCATAAGTGATCGCAAGATGATAATATCATATAATCTTAAAACCTAGAGATATGGTTGTTGTTTGCTGGTTGATTATATATTGATAATACGAAAACGCATCAGTAACTTGATGTTATAAAATGTATTATTGTGTGTAACTTAGCTAGTAGATAATAAGAGCATATAAGTCGAAGTTTATCTGTTCCTTTTATTCTAAGAGGATAAAAGCGATATCTTGGCCACTCGATGATTTGGTTTGACTTATGTGCCGGGCCCGGTCAGGATGATGTTGATGTGTTCAACTGAATTCTATGTCGAACGAATCAGAGATCGAGAAACAAAATGCTAGACAATAAGTATTGTCTGCATGATATCTAGAACAGAGGATTATACGATCCCTTATCTGAAGGACAGGATTTTGATCAGAGTGACAGAAGCGTATAAGAGCTACGATTGCTAATCGGATTCTGAAGACGTATGTGAGATATAGTTACTAGACTTATTCAAGTGGGAGACTGTTGGATTAGTGTCTAAGCCCGTAACTATATTTGGTATGTACTTGACCCGGTTGTGCATGGTCCTTCTGGGTTGCCTTCACCAAAGCAACTTGACAAGGTAATTTGATATGAGAGAAAGGATATTATGGTTTATTAGTATATGATAAGAATAATATATTAAAGGAGAAATCATATTTATTTAATTAGTATTAGTCATAAATTAATTAGGAATTAATTTGGTGACTAAAAGAGATTAATTAAATAAAGGGGTATAAACTGTCAAATGTGTGATAGTTGGATTTTGGGCTAGGAAACCTAATAGACTAGAGGGGGAACGAAAATATGATGAAAAGATCATCATATTTCGTCCAAGGCCCTATTCCAAAAGGTTCCTTGGGCTGCTTGGTGGCTAAGCTGTCCATTAGGGTTTAGACTGAAACCCTAGTAGCCTGCAAGTATAAATATGACCCCTAGGCTATGGAAATCAGCTAGACATTATTCCAAGAGAAACCCTAGGCCGATTTCTAGCATCCTCCCTCCTCTCTCTTATTGCCTTCTTGCTACTTGGTGTTTGTGATCCATTAGAGGAATTACAATTGTGATTCTAAGCTCAAGCAAAGAAGATTCAAGCTATTTGAAGAGGTAAACATCTAGATCTGATGTTATTTGTTATTTTGATAATATGTATGCTAGTTTAGGGTTTGCAAGACTTGGATTCAAAGCATGTACAATAGAGAAACCTAGATCCAAGCATTAGGGTTTGTATGAGCACATAGGATTGTTTCTTATGCACAAAACCCATCAGTGGTATCAGAGCCTTGATTGGTTTCAATTGTATGTGATGCTTAACTGTTTTGCTTGCTGAAAATCGAGTTTTTTGCCTCTGCCCGACTCAACTCGGCGAGTCAGTATCTGGACTCGGCGAGTTGGCCCCTACTCGGCGAGTTCAGAGCTGACTCGGCGAGTTCGAGCGTCAGACAGAGGATATTTCGGGATTTAGTTGCTGTTTTGACTTGGATACAATGCCTAAATCGTTTTTTGAAGTTAAAATCCGAATTTTATCTTAATTAAATGATTATCCTTGCCAAAACAATAGATAATTTCAAATCTTTTGAATATTGGTTGTTTATATGATAAATATGAATTATTTAAAATTATTTGGTAATTATCTAATGACTAAATAAAGTTAGATCAAATATAGATAATTATGAAATTAATTGTTTAATTTAAATTATGTGTTATTTGATCCCTTATGTTTTGAAAAGTTCAAAACTTGCCCTCAAGTTTTGAAATTTGAATTTTGTGATTAAAAGTTTAATTTGAAAATTTAAATTTCAAACCCTTAGAATTTTACAAGTTTAAAATTCAACCTTATGCTATTATATTATTACAAGATTAATTAATATATATGTATAAGAATAAGCTAGTCTTATCGCTAGTAGGCCTCATTCACGAAGCCAGTCTATAAGGTGGGTATAAGGTTGCTGCCTATAAAATGGCGCTTAATGGGTGTACACTCACACCTACCGCTTGCTTGACTGGTGGAGGGTCGTTAGCCGAACGGATAGGATAGGGCATTTAATTCATCATTATAAGTATAATGGAAATATTAAAGTAACTACATTGTTTTATAAATTCCCAATCTTAGTTACTTTAGGGTAAAATGTGAAAATGATGCTACTCCATGGAATTACACTTTGTACCCCTGTCAAACGTTAGTGGAGCGTGCGTGGTTAACCGGCACACTAATTTGGGATTGACATTGGTGACAAAGGGTGGCTCGAGGTTTTATCATAGATCAATGGAGCGTGCGTGGCTAACCAGCACATTGATTAGGTGATGAAGACATTGAGTGCACCATGTTGATTCGCATGGTTATTCACAAACTTATTTGCGATCCTCGGCATCCCAGTCGCAAATCTGAAGTGCATATCGAGATTTAAACATGCCATTGAAATGTTCAATGAATCTCAAAAGAAATCTAGGAGTTTTCAAATACATTTAAAACTTAATTATTTTCGTTTTGCATGGTGAAAATTAGTGAATCGTCATTCACTTACCTTCAATATTATTTACTTTTAGATTACGGCATCCCTTTTCTAAGTTGTATATAATGTTGTTGGATCCTAGCCCTAATTTCTCATTTGGGTGTTTAATTGGGGATTCATTTCTAATCAAACCTTGTTCCTTTCTATTTCAGATGTCTAATGCAAACGCAAACAACAACACTTCTGGGTCGTTCTCGTTGATGAACCTGTGTCAAAAGGTGACATTTGATGGCTCGAACTTCAACGAGTGGATGAGATACATTCGCATGATAACTCGCTACGAGGACAAAGAATATGTCCTCGACGAGAAGCTATAGAAGATTAACCCAGAAGAAGCTACTCCTGAAGAGTTGGCCGCCTTTGAGGCCCACGAGCGTGATGCAACGAAAGTTCATTGCATCATGTTGGCCACCATGAACCTCGAACTCCAAAAGTCCTATGAGGACATGTATCCATATGAAATGCACATCAGTGGTATCAGAGCAACCTCAAGGACAAATCAAGTCAGGATGACCTACCACATGAACAAGGAAGAGGTCACCCTGAGTAAACTCCAAGGGCTCCTGAGGACAGCTGAGAGCAACCTCAAGGACAAATCTGTTGCATCATCCTCTATTGTAGCTTCTCCTGTGTTGGCAATTAGCCAAGGAAAGGGTAAGAAGAGGAAGACTCCTTCCAAGAGCCACCATAAGGGTAAGACCCAAGATGGTTCCTCTTCTAGTGGGACCAAAGCAGGTTCTATTAAACCCTCTTCTGACCCCAAGGAAGCAGAGTGCTTCTACTGCCACCAGAAGGGCCACTGGAAACGAAGTTCCCCCAAGTATCTGCAGGATATCAAGGATGGGAAGATAAAGCCCACCTTCGCAGGTATGTATTTAATTAAATCTAATAACTCATCACTTGCTACTTCATGGGTCCTTGATACAGGATGTGGTTACCACATTTGTTCTGATTTGCAGGGGCTAAGAAAAAGTAGGGAAGTGGAGCATGGAAGGATAAGCTTGATCATGGGAAACAGGAAGTCTTCACCAGTAACCAAGATCGGAGTTTATTCCTTAGTGTTGAGTAATGGGTTAGGACTAGATTTAAATAATTGTTGCTATTCGCCAGATATGGCAAGGAACATCATTTCTTTTCATGGATTGTTTAGACAAGGTTTCAGATATTCGTTTGATAATAGTAATGGTTCTATTAATGCTTATTTGAATGGTGTCTTTTATTTCAATGCATTACCTTGTAATGGGATTTATGAATCTGTGTTAGTTATTGGTAATTTAGGAAATGATGTTTTGAATATTGATTCGTCCACAAGTTTGGACAAAGCATGCTTGTGGCATTGTCGCCTTGGCCATGTTAACAAGAAACGTATAGCCCAACTCCAAAAGGATGGAGTCTTGGAGTCATTCGACCTTAGGGACGATGACGTGTGCGAGTCTTGTTTTCTTGGGAAGATGACCAAGTCACCCTTTACTGGCTCATGTGAAAGGGGTGAGGGTGTATTAGATCTCATATATACAGATGTATGTGGACCCTTTAGATCCACCACAAGGGACGCTTGTCGCTTCTACGTGATTTTTACAGACGATTATAGCAGATATGGATATATCTACTTAATCAAACAGAAGTCAGAAACCTTTGAAAAGTTCAAAGAGTTCAAGAATGAAGTGGAGAATCAGTTGGGCAGGAAAATCAAGATGCTTCGATCTGATCGAGGAGGAGAGTACCTAAGTCTTGAATTTCACGACTATCTAAAAGAATGCGGAATAGTTTCACAATTGACGCCTCCTAGAACGCCACAATTGAATGGTGTGGCTGAGAGACGTAATCGAACCTTGTTGGACATGGTTCGCTCTATGATGAGTCGTGCTTCGTTACCAATCTCATTCTGGGGGTATTCCTTAGAGACTGCCGCCCATATCCTTAACTTAGTTCCCACCAAGAAGGTTACCAAGACACCTCACGAGATGTGGACATGGAAAGCTCCCTCGTTAGCACATATCAAGGTTTGGGGTTGTGAAGCTTTCGTAAGACGAGAGACTCACGACAAGCTAGAACCTCGTAGTGAGAAGTGCTATTTCATCGGCTACCCACAGAAGTCTTTTGGCTATCTCTTCTATAGACCAAGTGACAATGTTGTCTTTGTTGCTAGGAGAGGGGTTTTCAGAGAGAGAGAACTCATAAGTCAAAGAGACAGTGGGAGTCAGATTGACCTTGAAGAGCTTCAAGAGTCAGGAGATGAAGGAACCTCTGACACTGGCATGCAACCTGAGGAGGAAACTCCTGTTGAACCAATTGACCAGTCCTTACCTCTCAGACGTTCAAGTAGAGTTGTTGTTCCACCCCAGTTTTATGGTTTCCATATTACTACTGACGGGGATACGTTTATTAGTGATAGTACACTAGTAAATCTGGACGAACCTAATAGCTACAAGGAAGCCATGGCAGGCCCAGAGTCTGATAAATGGAAAGAGGCAATGGACAGCGAGATTCAGTCCATGTATGACAACCAAGTTTGGAATTTGGTTGATAATGTACCAGGTCGTAAGACGGTCGGGTGCAAGTGGATCTTCAAGAAGAAGACAGACATGGATGGGAAAGTGCACACTTATAAAGCGCGATTGGTCGCAAAGGGCTTTAATCTAAGATCTTGTTGGATTAGTGTCTAAGCCCGTAACTATATTTGGTATGTACTTGACCCGGTTGTGCATGGTCCTTCTGGGTTGCCTTCACCAAAGCAACTTGACAAGGTAATTTGATATGAGAGAGAGGATATTATGGTTTATTAGTATATGATAAGAATAATATATTAAAGGAGAAATCATATTTATTTAATTAGTATTAGTCATAAATTAATTAGGAATTAATTTGGTGACTAAAAGAGATTAATTAAATAAAGGGGTATAAACTGTCAAATGTGTGATAGTTGGATTTTGGGCTAGGAAACCTAATGGACTAGAGGGGGAACGAAAATATGATGAAAAGATCATCATATTTCGTCCAAGGCCCTATTCCAGAAGGTTCCTTGGGCTGCTTGGTGGCTAAGCTGTCCATTAGGGTTTAGACTGAAACCCTAGTAGCCTGCAAGTATAAATATGACCCCTAGGCTATGGAAATCAGCTAGACATTATTCCAAGAGAAACCCTAGGCCGATTTCTAGCATCCTCCCTCCTCTCTCTTATTGCCTTCTTGCTACTTGGTGTTTGTGATCCATTAGAGGAATTACAATTGTGATTCTAAGCTCAAGCAAAGAAGATTCAAGCTATTTGAAGAGGTAAACATCTAGATCTGATGTTGTTTGTTATTTTGATAATATGTATGCTAGTTTAGGGTTTGCAAGACTTGGATTCAAAGCATGTACAATAGAGAAACCTAGATCCAAGCATTAGGGTTTGTATGAGCACATAGGATTGTTTCTTATGCACAAAACCCATCAGATATATCTTTGAGTAGTAGCTGGATCCTTGCAGTTGATCGAATAGATCATCAATTCTTGGAAGCGGATAACGATTCTTGATCGTTAGCTTGTTCAGCTCCCGATAATCAATACACATTCGAAAGGATCCGTCCTTCTTCTTGACAAACAAGATTGGTGCTCCCCAAGGTGAAAAACTTGGTCGGATAAAGCCTTTGTCAATAAGCTCTTGTAGTTGGCTAGATAATTCTTGCATTTCGGATGGAGCCAACCGATAAGGAGATTTCGCTACTGGTGCTGCTCCTGGAATTAAGTCGATTCGAAAATCGACTTGTCGGACGGGAGGTATTCCAGGTAGATCTTCAGGAAACACGTCAGGGAAATCACATAATTGAGGTATGTCCTTGATTTCTCTTGTCTTTCTCTTCTTATCTACAATGTGGGCTAAGAATGGGATACATTTCTTATGTAGATATTTCTGGGTCTTAGTACAAGAGATGACTTTGAGGTTCTTCCCAGATTTATCACCATAAATAACCAGGGCTTCGCTGTTTGGTAAGGGTAGTCGTATGGCTTTCTCATGACATAGAATTTCGGCGTGGTGTGAAGATAACCAATCCATCCCAATTATGACATCAAAACTACCGATAGGCATTGGCATGAGGTTGACGTGAAAAAGGTAGTTATTAATAGTTAACAGACAGTTTTCTAGGATTTCATGTGTTTTCTCAGTTTGACCGTTAGCGATTTCTACTTCATAGATTTCTTTTAATTTGCTATACTTATGACTTAACAATTTTCTAAACGTCGGAGTTATAAAACTTCTATCTGCTCCAGAGTCGAAAAGTATAGTAGCATATAAATTATCTATGAGAAACGTACCAGATACGACCGAAGGGTCCTGGATAGCCTCTCTGCTTCCGATCACAAATGCCCTGCCACGTCCTATGCCTCCTTGACTCCTTAACTTTGGACATTCTTTCTTGATGTGTCCAACCTCCCCACACTCATAGCACTTTCTTCCTTCACCACGGCCTGTTCCAGTATTTGTTTGCTGATTGACTGTTGCAGGTGTTGTGCTCCTGCAGTAACTAGCAGTATGCCCCTTTTTCTTGCACTTCGTGCAGACAAAACAGTCACCTGGATGATGACGATTGCACTGATTGCACCATGAAGATTTTGGTTGTGTGGGTACTGCTATCGTGACTGCATAATTGGTTGCCACTTCTTGTCTTTTCTCAGATGATTGTTTGGGATTCTTCCTATTAAGCTTGCGCTTGTTTGTTCCAGATTTGGGAGACTCAGCCTTTGATACCACTTCTGTTCCTTGGATCTCTGTGAGGGTTAACTGATGAGCTATCCTCTTAGTGCTGTCATAGGCTGTAGGCTTTGATGCAATCACCATGCCTTTAATTTGCGATGCTAAACCACGTATATATCACTCAATTTTCTTACATTCAGGGGTTACAAGTGCTGGACACATTACTGCAAGATCATTAAATATAGCAGTATAAGCTTTTATCTCTGAACCCTTCATGGTTAGGGTCCACAATTCTTGTTCCAGCTTATGTATCTCCTCCCTAGGACAATACTCCTCCACTAGCATGATTTTTAGCTCCTCCCATTTCATGGAATTTGCAGTATCAATTCCCATTGTATTCACATGGCTGTTCCACCATGTAAGTGCTGCATCAACGAAAGTACATACTGCAAACCGTACTTTACAATCATCTGGACAGAAGCTTATTTGAAAGACGGACTCTGTCTTTTCTATCCACCTAGTCAAATTAACTACCCCTTCATTTCCATGAAAGCTTTTTGGCCTGCAATTCATAAAGTCTTTGTAGGTACATGTTCTAGCAGTCCCTACATGGCTTTCATTTCTAACTCCATCTCTTGTGACATTAGATAGAGCCGCATTAATTCTTTGAGCTATGATTTCTTCCAGTTGTGTTGTACTTATTGGGGGGTTTGGTTCTGGTGGTTATTGTTGTGGTGCTGATTGTCGGTTAGGGTTTAGCCGAGCACTACTTCTTCTAGGCATTTTGTTTTAGTTCCTATTATAAATAATAAGAATTTTTATGAGTTTTGTTAATCATTTAATACACGAGTACTAAATACTTCAATTATTCTTCAAAGTGTAAAACATAATGGATAACACAATGATTACTGTAATATATGCTTCATATTATTACCAGCGGTTACATCAGTTTATTTTAGCTTATATGAGAAAAGTTTCTATAAACATTGCAAAATTTGCAAGGTTTTCTACATCCTTGCTATAAACTTTACTCTTCTTTCCTTAACTAGTCTGATTTCCGTATTTACACAACCACTAGTTTTAACTTATCTACCAGAAACCTAAGTGACGACCTAACACGTCACTGACATTAACCACTTGCTCCTCAAGTGCTTGAGTTCTCTGCTCAAGACTTCTCGTGCGTTCTTCATTTCTCGAGGTTTGATTATAGAGCTCTAACTCTGCAATCCTTGCATCGTGAGTAATCATGTCGTTATAAGAGAAATTTATACGATGATGGACATCCATCACTGATTCCTGATCTCGCGTCCTTTGTCCTTCTAGCCTTCGTACTCTTCCGAAGAGATGAGTAGCCCTTCCTTCGACAATTTCCATCTTATCTTCAATTTTCACACTTTTCTCAAACAATTGAGATAAAGTGTTAACTTCAGAAGAATGTGGGAGATGTGGTCAAGATGATTGACCGGTCTCATACATCTTAGCAACTCTTTCTTCCGCCACCCACCTATCAACGGTTTGTGCGATCCGTGCAGGTTCATCTTGAACTCTATGACTTCCTGAAGATGTCGCCTTCTGATTCTTCTTAATCTTTTGCCATATCGGTATGGATTTACGTGCCATGCGTTTCATTTTTGCTCCTCCTGGAACTTGACGGTAAAGAGTGTTCATTGGTGGTAAAGATGATGCCACCGATTCTGCCTCTTCCATTGGTTCGCTCTCTTCCATTGGTTCACTCTCTTCCCATTCATTGGAAGGTAAAGGTGCTCCATCGTCAGAAGGTATTGGATGAAAGGTGGTTGGATTTATAGGGTAGTAAGGATCGCCTACCATCATAGGGAATGAAACTTCCTCTTCTTCATCTGTATCGTCAATGATTATCCATTCTCGTGAATGTGCCATGTCGAATTCCTATACATTTTGGATCACCAAGAGTTTAGTCTATGAAATATTACTCCCAAATTAAATAGTTCATATGATCTGATCATAATAAAATTTAGTTGCGCACCTACACCTAGTTGTGATAGGATATATGCACATATAAACTTTAGTTGGAATATTTGATCTAAATCCTTGAGATCAAAAACATTCCGGGTATTAAGGTGTATTCTCATCGTGGGTCTGAGTCTTTATATATGACTCTATATTCTTATTTTTTTGTATTCACGCTTTAACTATTGTTTGTTACTTCAGGTCTATCTGATAAGGCTCCGGCCAGTCAGGACAGCCGAAAGGGTAGGATCATTTTAGCATATAGCCGTTCAGGAATCCAGCAACCCAAATCGACATGTCTATCCTTGTCACTGCTCCCGTAAGTAGTCCTTCAGTAGAATAATTAATAATACTTTTTATTGTAGGCTAAGGGATATACCTAAACCTAATAGAGTAAGCCCTAAACTATAGACGTGCTTTCCTAAGAAAGTACTAGTTCACAATAGTTAATAGCTCTGATACCAATTCTGTCACACCCCCAGCCGTCGGCAGAAACACCGGGTGGTGTAACGTCATTCTTCGTATCACAGTTATATAACATACATTGAACAGTACTAATGAAAATACATACATTTATTGATAATTGAAAGTTACATAACTGTTTTTCTAGAACCTATTACATAATATCCGACTATGGCATACTTCTTAATGAACAGAAAGGTAATAGTAAAACTTCTCCTGTTCGAATACATACCAGCTTTTCAAGTTCCTGAAAACACATGCATTTTAAAATACGTCAACATAAAGTTGGTGAGTCCACATGTTTTGACTCCATAAAATAATACATTTTCCACGTTCAAAAGTATAGTTTTGAAAGTATTATTTTGACTCTCCAACATTTAGTATGTATATTAGGTATAATAGTTTACTTATCAATTAAGTGTTATACCTAAACATTCCTTGAGCCTAAGGTATAAGTAGGGGGAAACTTACACTTAACATTAATACTAGTATACGATAAAGTATAATGTTTCTAACAATTTGCTACCATGAGCCTGTAACCGCTGCTATGACATAATACCTCTGATAAAACACACTCATGATTTCCATGAGAAACAACACACTCATGATTTACCATGAGAAACAACACCATATGCTTCATCGACGCCGGAACAATAACAAGTAAAAGGATAGTTCATCACTCGCTTTTGGTTGACTGTAGCTAACAGTCACAAGTGGGGTGGTCAACCCGTATACTAATTATACACGACTTCCTCACTCACACGGGATTAACGGTTACAGTTCAGAGGATTTCCGCTAAGATCCCCAATCTTAGTTGATGAATACAATTACTCATGTAGACTTCGACGACTTCCTATAGCTCTAACAACAAAAGCATTTTCATGTCTAAAACCCTAAGTTACTAGACTATACTTTTAAACAGTACTCCTTACTTCATAATATTTAGGCAGTATAACAGCTATAACTTGAAGTAAAACCAGGTTTTATCTTGACATAAAACCAATAACAACAACAACATATAACATACCAAGTTTTATCTTGTCATAAAACTAACAATAACAACATACTTTATAAACTAACATATAGAACTTCCGAATATAACTTCGGAACTATATCGCACACACCATATATATAGAATCCTAAGAATAACTCAAGATCTACATAATAACATGCTAACAAATTGATGATAGTTGTATATATTCAAAATATTATATTTAGAACAACTATATCCTGGTTATTATAACTATCTATGTTGATGTTGATATACTATCATATAGACATAATAATAACATATATACAACATTTAGCATGCGTTTTCCCCCAAAATATTAGAAAGTGGGGCCGTGAAACTCACCCTAGTAGCGTGATTTTATGTAATCTAAGCAGAAACGGTCAGCGTACGAGGTCGTCGGGGCTCGGGATGCAAGATGGCTTCAGCAAAGGAGAGAGGAGAAAAGGAAATGGTGTAAGGAATAGCTGAAGTCGGACCTGCTATTTATAGTAAGGATTTTGGACTCTCACGTCGTGAGTTTTATAAGGCTCACGTCGTGAGTCATGCATGCTCATCCCGTAGACTTGCCATTTGCGTCCCTAGCTTCGGAAGGTGTCACTTTGACTCCTCACGACGTGAATCAATCCTTGCTCATGTCGTGAGTTTGGATATTATCCCCTCGTAGCCTCGTCACACCAAGATTCCGAGATGTGGCAAAATGACTCCTCACCTCGTGAACATCTATGCTTACCTCGTGAGTTCAGTCAGATTAGGGTTTCTGACAGCTATATCTTCGGAAGGTCGTAACTAGTTTAAGAAAATCACATTACTAGTTTAAGAAAATCACATTACATGATTGGCATAATCACATGTGATTGTTTATTGACCTATTTTGACTGGTGTTACAGTTACACATTCCTTATTTCATTAAGGGATAATTCAGGTGTTAAACATTTGCCATTTTTATGCTTGAGGCCTAGCAATATCCCCAACCCCAAGTCTATACCAAAGTGGAAAGAACAAATCAATCTACCAATGCGTCATTTCCATTAGGACATCTATATCGCGAAGGGGATGCGTCACCCCGATAGATTCCTCTATATCCTGTTACGAGGACATCATGGCTCGAGCAAAATATTCATTTCATTAGTTTCCAATTCTTTTCATTACTTCCCATTTCTTTTCATTACTTCTCATTTTTTTCATTACTTTCCACTTCTTTTCATTAGTTTCAATTTCTTGTCATTACTCTCCATACTTTACACATTTCATACATTCGTATCAAAAACTCGTTTCAAAAGTAAAGTATCTATATTTCAAAACATTTCAAACATATTTTCAAAACATTCGATCTTCCAAAACGTTCTTTTCTTTCAAAAACATCCTTGCCTTCAAGGCATTCTTTCCAAATATCCTTTCCAAAAACATTTGACATTTTCATTTCAAAACATTTCATATATCAAACATTAGTGTTTCATTATCAAAAATCATTTTTCCATGTACCCCAAAGTGGGAATATTCCAACACGTACTCACCTCAATCACACGTAGGTTAGCAAATTCTCTTCTAGCTCATTTCCCTAGATCAATCCTCTTCAAACACTACCTACACCGTATGTGGACATAAGTCATTAAAATGACCAAAATACCCTTCATAGCTTCCATTACTAAATTTTATTGTTTCAAATCATTCTTCATGCAAAAATATGAATGTAGGCGAAAATCGTGCGTAAATCCCAGTCCGTATGCAAAAGTTATGAAGAAAACAAGAAAGTCTCCAAATCAGAGACTTCCACGGGCCGTGTAAATTAAGGCATGCATTTACACATGTCGTGTTTTCATGTTTGCACTCACACAAAATTCGATTTTTCTCAAGATAACACTATACTTTGCATAGTTCTTGAAGACCTTTTTCCGAATCACTTTGTACCATTTGTATAGGTTCTCACACATGTTTAGGAGGTGTTTTATCATCTTAAAACACTCCACATAATCCATTAAGTGTTCATTGAAACCTTAAGATCATGATGATCCTTAAGTGTTTAAAAGAAGGGTAAACTAGTCCATTTTTCACTTGAACATTCCAAAGCTCACAAGGCTTGTTCCAAACTTATTGAACACTCAAATAAATGATGTCAAGCACATAAAACCTTAATTAATCTGATTGTAAGTACATAAACTAATTATGGAATCCTCAATTCTTAGATCTCATCCTAGGTTTTCCTAAGGCAAACTCCACACCACTCTATGCCATCAGCTGCAGAAGGAACTCCCGCTAACTTCCTCTAACTAGCTCACGAATACAATTATATATTCCTAAAACCAGATAATTCTTCGAATGAGAGGTCTCACACTACAACAGTTGGACTCAAACAAGAGATGCGCAATAGAGTTAAAACCTAACCCTCTAAAATTATTTAGTTCCCATAATATGTAACTTAGCATATTCATTTACTAGTTAGATGAGCCTAGTTAGAAGTCTTAAAAGCACGAAGCAAGCAACATTCGAGCATCAAGTAATCAAAACCAATCATCACCTAACCAGGCCATCCTATCACTGACATATCAGTATTAGCATGCAAGTCTACAAGCTCATACAACAGGCATACAAATGCATCTCTCCTAGCATACTATTATGCAAAAACTGAGTAGATCCTTAGCCCTAACAAGCATGCAATTCACATATTCATAGATTGAAGCATACCAGATAACATGTATGGGTATTTTGGGAAAACTTACTTGAGCTCGGCTGATTGCATGCACCACTAGGAATGGCAACGGGGCGGGTTCGGGGCGGGGCATGGTTTCCCAAACCCGAACCCGATTTCTACACATGTACTCGAACCCGACCCGATACCCGACGGGTTTCTTATCGGGGCGCCCCGTCGGGGCTGAAACTTTCCCCGAACCCGACCCTAAACCCGAAACCCGATAATTACCCGAAAACCCGACCCTAAAACCCGAAATATGGCAGAAAAAAATGAAGGAAAAGCTATAAATACATAATGGTAAATTAAGACGTTGCATAGGCTTAAAATACCAAATAAGTTCTTAAATCATTTAACCAAATAGAAATTACTAATAGTCTAATATTGTAACATCAACCAACCAACCAAAACACCCAAGTACACAACATGAAAAACTAATTGATCACAATAGTATTTGTCCCATCTTGTTGCCCTTTTCGAACCAACAACTTCATCTCCATCTTCATCAAAAACTGTATCATTAATATTTGTCCCATCTTGTTGATCCACAGAATCAGTATTTTGTTGATTAGAACCCGAACCTCCCACATCTTGACTACTTGCAGTTGGAGCATGATTTTGACTGGTTGAATTCATATTTCCTGAAAAATAACCAATGTAATATCATATTCAACAATTCTAAACAGATTCTAAACGTGTGTTTGTATGTGAATGTTGGTAATTCACTTCTCGTAGGTATTACCTGGTAATGTTTGATAACAAATCAAGTGTTATTAATTTGAGCTTGAAATTCAATTGAATTTTTGAAAACCAACATGCAATTTGCCTATCAGGACATTATTCTTAACCACACAAATGCAAAAAACAGTTTTGTATTGATTTTAAATAGGTGCTAATTGCTTAAACAATACATAGAAGACAAGATCAAATATATTCCTAACTAAACATATAAATATAAATTATTTTAGATATAATCAAAATTAATTGTTTCTACTGTAAAATGATTGTTCAAAATGTTATTAGGTAGAATCATAAACATGTATAAGCTCAAATTACCACAAAATTAGATTGTAAATGATTGTTCACAGATTCTAAATGTTCAAAATGTTATTCACAGATTCTAAGTAAGAAATCGATTTCAAGAATCCAAATTACCACGAAATTAGATTAACAGTACAGGGAAAGAAAGATGAAGAGAAAGAAAGATTACCTATAATCGATTTCAAGAATCGAAATTACCACAATCAGATTTCAAAAATCGAAATTACCACAAACAAGATGCGATCGATTACCTATGATCAATTTCAAGAAAAAATGAAGAGAAAGAAAGATGCGATCGATTACCTGTGATTGTTTCTTGTGCGTGGCGTCGATCGAAGAGAAAGAAATTTGTATTTTTCTTGTGGGTTGCGTATCCGTCGATCGATTAAAGGATCGCTCCGTCCGTCCGTCGCTGCTTGCTGGTCGCCGAGTCGCTGCTTGCTGGTCGTCGCACGTCGCACTATCGTCTATCGCAGGCTCGTAGCTTGCTATTTGATTTCAGTGAATTTGGAATGTCGGCTGTAACCTAGAAGACTAGAAGAGATGCGTGAATGAGTTTTGTTAGGGTTAGACTTCCAGGGGCTGAAGTGTTATATATATATATATATATATATATATATATATATATATATATATATATATATATATATATTCGAGGCGGGTCGGGTCGGGGCAGACACAACCCACTCCCTGACCCGAACCCGAAAAAAATACCCGATACCCGATAATATTGACCCGACCCGACCTGAAAACTTCAGGAATCGGGTTTCCCCGTCGGGTTCGGGTTTTTTTTGCCATCCCTATGCACCACACCCTTGCTTATTTTAGAAAAAACCTTTTCTTAAAGTTTATTTCTTTTTGAAATTTTTTACCAAATCCTCAATTTGAGTTCAGACACACCCGTGAGTGTACCCAAATCCCTCAAACCAAGGCTCTGATACCAACTTGAAACGTCCCAAAAATACGATCCAATAATTTCATTTTTTGTAACATTCATAAAATTTCATAAAATTTTAAACTTTTTCAAACCAATTCCAAAATCATAATTGTTTCCATTGTAGTTTTCAAAATATGGTTAACATCAGAGTTTTCCCAAAATCACAAAACACAACATGAGGAGGTGCACGATCAAGCCTTCGCCTTCCCACGATAATCTGAGGTACCTGAAACATAATCCAAAACTATAAGCCCAAAGCTTAGTGAGTTCCACCAAAGTACTGATGGGTTTTGAGCCTTACAACATTCCTATGTGCACATGCAACCCTAATTGCTTTGGGTGTAAGTTTTTCTCTATTGAACATGCAAATATGAACACCAAAGCAATAACCCTAGATCTAGTAAATACAATTTCGAAATTTACATATATATTAGGGTTAGGAGATTACCTCACTTGTTATATTGTAATAACAAGAACAATCCTTGATTGATCTTGACTTCTGAAAGCCTAGTGCCCCAAGTGTTGCACCTCTAATGGATTCACAAACACTCAATGCAAAGGATGATGATGGAGAGATGAGGAAATCGGCTAGGGCAACTCTTAGAAGCTTAGGGACGATTTCCTTAGGGTTTAGAGGGTTTATATAAGGCTAGGTTGCGTAACCTTTAAGCTGGACTTGAATAAGGAACCCCTAGTTCCTAACTTAAGCCCAAAGCAACCCATGGACCTCCTTAGTAAGCCCTTGGACGAAATCTTATGGTATAACCCATAAATTTCGTCCACTCCACTTACAAGGAGTCCCTAGGCCCAGTTTCACAACTATCAATGATTTGCAAAACAGCCCCTCCATTATTAATTAATCCCAAAATTAATATTAAATTAATTTCTGATTAATCACTAATAATATGATTTCCAAATAATATATTAATCTTGTAATATATTAATAAAATCATTCTGAGTACCAATTTATTATTTCATATAATAAATTCCACTCTGTCTCTCCACTAGTCATCCTGTCAAGTTGCATGAGTGAAGGCAACCCAAAAGGACCAAGCTACATATCAAATCAAGTACATACAAAATATAGTTATGGGCTTAGACACATAATCCAACAGTTGTAACGCCACGATTCTCAGGTATTGATTTAATGTGTGAGTTTCTTGATTTCAAGGGCTACTCGACGAGTTGATTGCCCTACTCGTCAAGTAGCAGTGGGTTGGTCCACGTATTTTAATGACCTACTCGCCGAGTCCAAGAAGGGACTCGACGAGTAGGAGCTGGCAGATGAAACCCTAAATCTCGGGGTTTTGCACCCTCTTTAAAGGATCATTGGTCTCCCCCAGCCTCCCCTTTACTGCTTCTTGTCCCTCTCAAACCCTAATCGAGTGTGTGTGTTCCATTTGTGTATTTTTGAGCTTGGAAGAGGATTTTGTGGAGAAGGGAGCTTGGAGAGCAAGTATTCAGAAGAAAGGAGCTTGTGGGATCTGAAATCTACCTTATTGGGCATCTTCTAGAAGGTATAAATCGTTACCCTGACCTCATTTCATTCTAGATCCCCTCTTTGGACAAATTCTAGGGTTTTTATGGTATGAATGGAAACTATTCTTGTGTGCAAGCTAAGATCTGGAGTTGTAACTTCAGAACTGAGCTCCCTTGGGCTTCTTAGTCCATAAAGTTTCCAACTTGTGCAAGAATGACACTCTCCCAAGGTGTAAAGCTCCATTGGAAGCTTAGATTGGTCATTTAGGGCCTTTAGAGCCTTGCATGTGCGTAAAGTTTGCAACTTTACGTGATAAACATGCCTTAGAAGCTTGGATCTGTAATCTGGAACCTTGCCATGGCTTAAAAAGCGTCTGCATGGATGAAGGTCTGCAAGGACTCGACGAGTTGGATGAACAACTCGGCGAGCCCGTTGAAGATGGCCATGAACTCGACGAGTTGGATGAACAACTCGGCGAGTCCGTTGAAGATTGCCTTGAACTCGGCGAGTCGTTCGAAGAGTCGGCGAGTCGGCTAGGGTTTCCCCCAATTCTTGGACACGTATGAACTCGACAAGTTAAAGGGGAACTCGACGAGCCAATCAAGGATTTCACGACTTCTCGAGTTCAGGAAGGACTCGACTAGTCGGTGAACTGCACTCGACAAGTTGAGTCAACATGGACTGTTGACTTTGACTGTGGACTTTGACTTGGACCAAGGGTTGACCAGTTGACTTCTAAGGGTATTCTGGTAATTTGGAGATTTATGAAAAAGGGATTTATGGTAACTATAGGTGGTGGAGTTCGTGTTGGTGATCCGGGAGTTGAGCTTTCTAGTTTCAGACGTCAGTTGCGAGGTGAGTTCTCCTCACTATATCAACAGGGTCTACGGCACCATGGCCGGCCCTTTGTGATTTACTTCCTGGTTTAGGAAGGTTGCTATGTTAGATTACATCCTGGTTTAGGATGGTTGCTATGCTAGATTTCATCCTGGTTTAGGATGGTTGCTATGTTAGATTTCATCCTGGTTATAGGATGGTTGCTATGATACTGATCGGTTAGATCTGCATGTTTACTTGTTTATATGTACGTGCACATGTTTGTTGGTTTGGGGAAAGGGTTGAGGCAGGTCCTGCTGTGTGCAGTAGGCCAAGACACCCTGGGTGGACCGGGTAGACTGCAGGCCCGGGCCGGGCAAATCTAGTCAGGCCGAAAGCCCAGCGAGCAGTCCGGATAGGCTGAAGGCCCCGAGGAGGGCGGTCCAGACGTGCCGAGGGCTCGGAGAGCGGTCCAGATAGACTGAGGACCGGGATTCGGTCCAGTCAGACTGATGGCTCATTACGCATGCTGTATTGTTTGCTATTATGTTTATATGATATGATATGGTTATATATGTATGGCGTTGGTATTTTGGGGGTAACTCACTAAGCTTTCGGGCTTACAGTTTCAATTTATTGTTTCAGGTACATGAGGGGATCGCGGCAAGGCGAAGGCATGATCGTACAGCTCCTCATATTATATTTATGTTTCTGGGAATACTCTGATAAATAATATTTTGAACAAGTTGTAATGTTTTGATGAACTTGACATGTTTTAAAAGTTTAAATTGGTTCGAAATTTTTGGGTGCGACAAGTTGGTATTAGAGCCTTGGTTTGAGTGAATTGGAGGAACATTCGTGTGAATCCAGTCTCAAATCAAGGAAAGATTTTCAAAATGGTTTTAAATGGTTTTCAAAATAAGTAAAGGAGGATGCAGGGTGTACGATCAGCCGGAGCCAGTAAGTAGACCCCAAAATACCATACAGTTATTTGATTATGTGATATGTTAGAACATCATGCTAGTACTAGGCTAGGGATCTTCAAGAATTGCATGATAAAATTGCCTGATTACATGATGCCTGCTAGCCTAGGGTTTCCCTTATATGAAATTGACATCATTACTGGAGTTGATTAGTGTATGCATCACGATTATACATAATTAAGATCTTATAGCCTGAGAATGTTTGATTTGGCCTTATGTTCTGTTCTTGTTTGATTGGGAGCTTAGGGTAGGATTGGATATTCGAAAGTCTATAGGGTCCAGCGTTATGTATGGCTAGCATACACTAGCGCTGCAGGGTTGGTGGAAGTTTCATGAATGGATAGGTTGTTTGGGATGAGTCCGCCCACTACGAGGCATTTAGCCTTCCTTTAAGAGTGAGGCTTGAGTGCTCGCTATGATTATGTGTATTGTTAGGGCGTTGTGATGATACTTGGGACAAATATGGGTAGGTATGGAAGGTGGTATGGGCCCGTACTACTGAAAGCACAGGACCTATACGCATAGCAAGGAAGTCACAACCCCTAGGGTTTTGTCGGGAGTTGGTTCCCAGTTCTTTATATGGATTATCTGATACCTTGTGTTATGTTTCAGAATGGTGATGACCAGGCGCTTTGTGATGGGATCCGGTTCGGGATCAGGATCAGGAGAGGGAGAGGGCGGACAGGGGGATCCGGGAGATCCTGCATGATGAGGTTGCTGCTTTGTTCCGGGCCGAGTTGCCAGAGATGTTCGGGTCTATTAAGACCGCTATGGTGGAGTATTTTGATGATCGCTACGCAGCCCTCACTGAGGCGGCTGCCGCAGCAGCTACAACAGTTGTATCGGCGGCAGGGATGGGAGCCGGTCGGGTTTTCAGTATCGGGACTTCGACAACACGAAGCCCCCTACTTTTGATGGGACTCAGGACCCCATCAAAGCCATGAGGTGGCTGTCTGACGTGGAAGGATGTTTCTTCACATGCTTGTGTCCTACTGACCAGAAGGTCAGATGTGCCCTGAACTTGCTAAGGTCTGGGGCAAAGGACTGGTGGAGGTTGATGAGTGGGTCGTATTTAGACGAGCAGAGAGCTGCTGTTACTTGGGAGCACTTCAGGGATATGTTCCGCGCTCGCTACATTCCTCGAGTCGAGCGGGAGCGGTTAGCTCAGGAGTTTCTGGAGTTGAGACAGGATCGGGAGAGGGTGACGGAGATCACCCATATGTTCACTGAGAGGGCGATGTTATGCCCGGAGTTTGCTTCTGAGCAAGCTCAGATGACTCGTTATCTGAGCATGCTCAAGACGGATACTCGACAGTTTGTGGCGACTCAGCGTTGTGATACGCTTCTGGAGTTACAGGAGGCCGCCAGGCGGCGCGAGCTTGAGATTGAGTTACAGCTGAGAGAGCAGGGTCGGGCCCCGGCACAGACGCAGCCGGCGCCAAAGCGGTCTAAGACCGCTGATTCCAGGACAGGGGGACATCAGAGCCGCACTTGTGGCAAGTGCAGAAAGGGGCACACGGGGGTTTGTAGGTCCGGTAGCGGATGCCGCAAATGCGGCCAGGAGGGGCATTTTGCGAGGGATTGTCGTCAGACGACCCCAGTTCAGGATATGAGGATCTGCTACCACTGTCATCAGGTTGGTCACGTGAAGACCAACTGTCCACAGCTTGCAGCCAGGCCGGCACAGGCTCCAGCTCCGGCTACATTGAGGATTACTGATGGGAGGCCAGTTAGGGCAGAGCCTCCGAAGGCTCAGGGGCGTGCCTTCCAGCTTACCGCAGAGGAGGCCAGGGCAGCACTAGATGTGGTTGCGGGTATGTTTCTATCCTTTATCTCATTTATTACGTATGTTTTATGCTTATCCGTTGTACCTGTGGTTAGGTACGTTCTTAGTGAACTCCTTGCCTGCCTTGGTTTTATTTGACTCGGGGGCGAGTCGGTCTTTTGTATCTCAGACTTTCAGTAGGGAGTTTGGTGTGCCAGTGCGCGAGCTAGAGTGTCCGTTACGAGTCTCTATCGCCAATGAACACAGAGTTTCTGCTTCTTCGGTCTATCGAGGGTGCGAGTTGGAGATCTTCGGTGTGTCCTTTTCGATTGATTTGATACCGATTCCCATGGGGGAGGTGTGCGTAATCCGAGGGATGGATTGGCTTAGCCATTTTGGTGCCATGATAGATTGCGAGGGTCAGCGAGTTATAGTTCGAACCCCAAGTGGGGGAGAACTAATTGTTTATGGCGATGGCACCAGAGTGGGTTCAGGGTTTTGTTCAGCTGCCAGGGCTCGGCAGTACATTCAGCACGGGTGTGCGGGTTATTTAGCGTATGTGGTGGATACGCGGGTCAGGGATCAGACTCCAGTTTCAGGGGTTCCGGTGGTCAGGGAGTTTGCTGATGTGTTCCCAGAAGAGTTACCTGGAGTACCTCCGGAGAGGCAGGTCGAGTTCAGGATCGACCTGGTGCCAGGTGCGGCCCCTATCGCTAAGGCGTCGTACCGATTGGCACCACCAGAGATACAGGAGCTGTCGTCACAGCTACAGGAACTGCTGGGCAAGCAGTTCATTCGACCTAGCAGTTCTCCATGGGGAGCGCCGATTCTTTTTGTCCGAAAGAAGGACGGTTCGCACCGGATGTGTATTGATTACCGGGAGTTGAATAAGTTAACGGTGAAGAACCGTTACCCGCTCCCGAGGATAGACGATCTCTTCGATCAGTTGCAGGGCGCATCTTGGTTTTCCAAGATAGACTTGAGGTCAGGGTATCATCAGGTCGGGTTCAGAGAGGAGGACGTGGAGAAGACCGCGTTTCAGACTCGTTATGGTCATTACGAGTTCGTGGTGATGCTGTTTGGGCTCACCAACACATCAGCAGTATTCATGGACCTGATGAATCGGGTCTGCAGACCGATGCTAGATCGATCGGTCATAATGTTTATATATGATATCTTGGTGTATTCCAAGACCCGAGAGCAGCATGAGGAGCATCTGCGGGAGTTGTTGGGAGTTTTGAGACGAGAACGGTTGTACGCCAAGTTCTCGAAGTGTGAGTTTTGGCTACGAGAGGTCCAGTTCCTCGGACATCTCGTTAACCAGGAGGAGATTTTGGTCGATCCAGCCAAAATCGAGGCAGTTATGCAGTGGGAGGTTCCGAAATCTCCCTCAGACATCAGGAGCTTTTTGGGATTGGCAGGGTACTACCGGAGATTCATACAGGACTTCTCCAAGATTGCGGTACCCCTCACTCGTCTGACGAGGAAGGGGGTGGATTTCCGGTGGGGCCCCGAGCAGCAGAGGGCGTTTGAGACCCTCTATCAGCGTTTGTGCGAGGCACCAGTCTTGACACTCCCGGAGGGAGTTGAGGATTTTGTGGTGTTCTGTGATGCATCCATCACAGGTTTAGGGGCGGTCCTCATGCAGAGAGGACGAGTGATAGCCTACGCATCGCGGCAGCTGAAGCTGCATGAGACGAGATACCCTACGCATGACTTGGAGCTGGGGGCGGTGGTGTTCGCCCTCAAGATATGGAGGCATTACCTTTATGGGGTCCGCTGTACCATTTACACGGATCACAAGAGTTTGAGACACATCATGGATCAACCGAACCTGAACATGAGGCAGCGCAGGTGGTTGGACGTAGTCAAGGACTACGACTGCGAGATCCTTTACCATCCCGGTAAAGCGAATGTGGTTGCGGATGCTTTGAGCCGCAAGTCAGCTGGGTCTCCTACCCCAGCGGTATGTATGAGGATAGCAGTGGACTCTCCGCTTGTGAGTTTGATCAGAGATGCTCAGGTTGAGGACATGCGACAGGAGAACTGGAAGCTGGAGAGGATCAAGGGTGAGAATACCCGGTTTGAGCAGGATAGTCGGGGATTATGCGATGCGGTCGGGTTTGGGTACCGATGTCTGGTGGGGTTAGACAGACGGTTATGGAGGAGGCTCATAAGTCTCATTTCTCTATTCACCCGGGGGCCACCAAGATGTACCGGGATTTGAGTTTGAGCTATTGGTGGCCGTGCATGAAGCGAGAAATCGCGTGGTACGTCGAGAGGTGCTTGACTTGTAGGATGGTCAAGGCCGAGCATCAGAAGCCGCATGGCAAGCTGTAGCCCTTGGAGATTCCCATATGGAAATGGGAACAGATCACGATGGATTTTATTACCAAGTTGCCGAGGACGGCGAAGGGGTTTGATGTTATATGGGTCATCGTGGATCGATTGACCAAGAGTGCCCATTTCTTGGCTATACGGGAGAGCTCATCGGCCGATAAATTGGCCGAAGTGTACGTTCGCGAGATCGTGTCTCGCCATGGGGTTCCCGTTTCCATTGTCTCTGATCGGGATGTCAGGTTTACCTCCCGCTTCTGGCAAAAGTTTCACGAGGAGCTGGGCACGCGGTTGCACTTCAGCACAGCATTCCACCTGCAGACAGACGGCCAGAGCGAGCGGACGATTCAGACCCTCGAGGACATGTTGAGGGCGTGTGTCATTAATTTCGGTAGGAGTTGGGATTCTCACCTACCGCTTGCGGAGTTCGCCTACAACAACAGCTATCATTCTAGCCTTGGCGCCCCGCCATTCGAGCTGTTGTACGGGCGGAGATGTCGCACCCCGGTTTGTTGGGGTGAGGTTGGTCACAGGGTGATGGGTCGGACGGAGGTGGTCTTGCAGACTACTGAGAAGATTCAGCAAATTAGGCAGCGACTGCAGACCGCTCAGAGTCGGAAGAAGAGTTACGCCGACCGGCGCCGCTCCGAGTTAGAGTTTCAGGTCGGTGACATGGTACTCCTGAAGGTCTCGCCCTGGAAAGGCGTGATCCGCTTCAGGAAGAGGGGAAAATTGGGTCCCCGATATATTGGGCCGTTCAGGATCATTGCCAGGGTTGGCAAGGTAGCTTACAAGCTAGAGCTGCCGGAGGAGCTTAGTCGGATACACAGCACTTTCCACGTTTCGCAGCTGCGAAAGTGCATTATGGATCAAGAGGAGGTGGTGCCGCTGGATGATATTTAGGTTGATGAACGCCTGAATTACGTAGAGAGGCCTGTGGCCATACTGGAGAAGAAGATGAAGATTCTGAGGAATAAGGAGATACCTTTGGTGAAGGTACAGTGGGAGCATCGGAGGGGGTCCAAGTGGACGTGGGAGACGGAGGCTGAAATGTGGGAGCATTACCCGGAGTTATTCGCTGCAGCAGACTTCGAGGACGAAGTCTAGTTCAAGTGGGGGAGAATTGTAATGCCCCGATTCTCAGGTATTGATTTAATGTGTGAGTTTCTTGATTTCAAGGGCTACTCGACGAGTTGATTGCCCTACTCGTCGAGTAGCAGCGGGTTGGTCCACTTATTTTAATGATCTACTCGCCGAGTCCAAGAAGGGACTCGACGAGTAGGAGCTGGCAGATGAAACCCTAAATCTCGGGGTTTTGCACCCTATTTAAAGGATCATTGGCCTCCCCCAGCCTCCCCGTTACTGCTTCTTGTCCCTCTCAAACCCTAATCGAGTGTGTGTGTTCCATTTGTGTATTTTTGAGCTTGGAAGAGGATTTTGTGGAGAAGGGAGCTTGGAGAGCAAGTATTCAGAAGAAAGGAGCTTGTGGGATCTGAAATCTACCTTATTGGGCATCTTCTGGAAGGTATAAATCGTTACCCTGACCTCATTTCATTCTAGATCCCCTCTTTGGACAAATTCTAGGGTTTTTATGGTATGAATGGAAACTATTCTTGTGTGCAAGCTAAGATCTGGAGTTGTAACTTCAGAACTGAGCTCCCTTGGGCTTCTTAGTCCATAAAGTTTCCAACTTGTGCAAGAATGACACTCTCCCAAGGTGTAAAGCTCCATTGGAAGCTTAGATTGGTCATTTAGGGCCTTTAGAGCCTTGCATGTGCGTAAAGTTTGCAACTTTACGTGATAAACATGCCTTAGAAGCTTGGATCTGTAATCTGGAACCTTGCCATGGCTTAAAAAGCGTCTGCATGGATGAAGGTCTGCAAGGACTCGGCGAGTTGAATGAACAACTCGGCGAGCCCGTTGAAGATGGCCATGAACTCGACGAGTTGGATGAACAACTCGGCGAGTCCGTTGAAGATTGCCTCCGTTCTACAAGATATCGTATGGACATGAGACATGGATTATAATGATTCTCTCTGTCCAAGGTTTGTTTCCCGGTTTCCGATTTATGACGACTGACTAATTGAAGAAATCAAATCAGTACAGGCTTGGCCAAGCGTTTCCAGTGTCATCACTAAATCGTCGAGGGGTCCACAAATATCGCTTTTATCCCATTAAGGGTAAAAGGAACGGATAAACTTCGACTCATATGCTTGTACAATTTACTCATCAAATCACACACAACAATACGCTTTATAACATCACGTTACTGATGTATTTACGTATTATCAATGCGCAACCGACTCGTAAACAACAACTATATGTCTCCGTTTCAAGAATATAAGATATTATCGTCTCACAATCACTCGTGATAAAATCCATGAAGTGATTCAAATGAGCGTGGGTTTAATCCAATACTCAAATTCTTATTTCAGGAGTACTCATGAACACTGCAACAAACTTGTGCTATGTCTAAGCATTTAGACATTCTATAGTCGGATTCATGACAGTCTTAATTCACTACTTACTTCCAAAGTATGATCGACTATGGATATTTGAATAATCTTATTATTCGGGAAGTAAAACATGCGAAGTGTAACACAAGAATAACCTAATCCAATATGGTATCAAAACTTTTGAATATAAATAAAACACTTATTATTTAATCACTATATTAATTAGACCTTGTTCATTGTATAATGTTTCTACTAATCAACTAAATACTTGAATTAAAACATTAGTCATGCCATGCACAAAACACGCATACTACGTTTATCTATGGTCCTTTCTTTGTGAAATAGATCAATTGAACACATTTCCAATGATGCTCATTTCACAATTCCCTAATCCTCATTATAAGTGTAAGAATACATAATTCTTGACACTAATAGAATGTGTTGGATTCTAAACTCACATGTAATGATCCTTTTGTAATGTCAAGGCTATAAAGTCACAGAGACTTTGCCAATGATATTATAAAGCATTCCATTTGTGATTGGTTACAAAACCAATCCCATGGAGATGAAGTCTCACATTCAAAGTACATTCCTTTGAGAACGCAATTCGAACTATGAAAAGAGATGTCGTAATCATACTCGAATTTGAGAACGTAATTATCACAACTGCTAACTCTTTAAAATCTACTAGTGAAAGCGTTTCCTCACAATCATTTTCATGAAGTAGAGAGAAACCTCTTACCACTTAGATTTTATTGTGTATGTGTTCCTATCCATGTGAATTTCTTTTCTCCAACCACTATCATAAGACAAGGTTTATGACAAATCCAAACTCAAATGGACCGAACTTGTTTAATATTAATTTCTTGCCATCCGGTAGCACAAGGGCCTACCAATGCTTCCAAGTTATTGAGTAGCTCACCCATACAGATCAATGTACTTTCACTGATCAAGGTGCTTTGCCTTACGCAGTCAAATGAGAACTCATAGAACTCACACACATAGTCAACTTAACTGGAATGGGCATAGAAACAAGAATATGTCAACACGATAGGTTATCAACCTCAGGTCGTGTGCTAGTGATTACTAAAGGTTTATTCTTGATCAGTTCCTGAAACTATTCAAGACATTTAAGACTCCCACCGACTTCTTGACATATAAGATTCTTTGTCAAGAAACATTATTTGACAACCAAATATTCAAGAGTTAGTGTGGGTTCTTATCAAGAAAACACTTCATATAATTCGTCTTAGTTGGTCTTTGTTTTTAACCAAAACATCACAACTACCAATTTCAAATGTGCAAAAGTAAGAAAACATTTCTACTCCACATTTCATGAGGTGTTATAAACACTACAAGAAAAAGACCCTTTTACGACGCGCAAACCACGACACTCATTGATTTATGTTACGCAAAAGAGAGTGACATTAAAAAAGTGTCATCTCTTCAAAAAATTTAAGGATTTAGGTCACACATTATTGCGCGCTAGTGTCTCATTTAAAAAAAAAAAACACGGAGGGCACTTTATCTAAAATGTGCGTCCTCTGTGAATGTCGTTTTATATTTTTGTAAGAAACGCGCGTCTCGTTAGAGGGAAAATGAAATCCCCAAATTTTTTAAACCCCCGCCTTCTTCTCCCTCGCCTCCACTGGATCAATCGCTTCACATCATGTTTAAGGTTAAGGGTTTGAGATTTCTTCCAAAATCGATCCTCACACTAAATGGTTCGGCGACTGCAACTCCTTTCGATTGTAGCGCCGATCGACAACTACGACTCATCAACCGTCAATCGAAGCTACCAGTTGAACAACCCCTAATCGACACCTCCACCTTCTTGTCTTTCCTTCTCCACCAGGTTTTTTCTCATCTCTATCCTCCACCATATGAAGATTTACGAAGATGTGAAGGGGGTAACCGAAGGAAACCCTAAATCCCTCTCGCAGTCGACCACTACAACCCTAAATCTCTCTTCTTTACGATAGAAAATATTTTTGATGGATTGTCCAGATTCTGGATCCTGGGATGTTCGGTGCAAGCGCTTTCCAAGTTCTTGGTTTCCTTCCTGAGTCGTTGATACTTCTCGGTATGTTCCTTCATTATCTTAGTTTCTCTCGATACCCTCAATCGATCCGGACCCACAAATTGAAAATGTTAAATACCTAAAGACTCCCCATTGGAAATTTCCGGGTCTTGGCATGTGCGTTTTTGGGTGCTTGTTGATTTTAGGGATTTTTCTTTGCAATTGCATGTTCTATGTGCCTGGTTTGGGATTATTATTATTTTGTTTCTTATTCTCTCTTTTAACTCCTAGCTTGCTCGTTAGATTGGTTATAATTTTTCTTGAAGTTTTATCTTTTATGTATTGTTTCATGTTTCTGTATAGCTGATTGGTGCTACCTTTTGTGATCCTTGATTTACAAGCTAGGAGTTCAATGTTTTAACAGAAATTCTCACTTTATGGTGGATAGTTAAAATTCTCTCTTTTAGCAGAATCTGAGTAAAGAATCTATAGAGCCTAGATGGAAACCTGGGATGCAGGGACATGAGAATAAGGGTGGCAGAGGAAACTACTCATCTCGCCACATGTCTAATGGTAATTCACCATATAAGATGCAGGTGGTGGAAGAACAGCTCTTTCTGCAAAGCAAAACGGGATAATCAATAAAGGTGCAGAGGAAGGGGCAAATCAGTCAATTCCTCAGGGTCAGAAGAGTATGTGAACTAATTGTTTTCCAGGGACAAATTAAGGCTAAACGACTTGCTTCTTTGACATCTTCTTTGCTAAAGTTAAATGTAAGAGACCCAATATTGTCATTTTCCATAAAAACATATATTTTGTGTGATTTCATATTTATGTTTAACTTAAAATTATTTTTTCTAGCATATTAAGTGAACCTATCTCACAAGAGGGCTGCTATTGATAAAATATTGGAGGGTCTTAACAAGACAATTGCAGTGGTGGAAAAGTCCAAATCTTTAAATAAATTTTGCATAACATGTTTTTTTCTTTGGGGAAGTTAGCTGTATAAAAGGTAAACTGCTTGCTATATAAATCTTATGTTATTTTTTTCTTATAAAAATCAAACATGAAGTGAAAGACACCAAATAAATCTGGAGATCCATACAAGACAATGTTTGTTGCTTGGCTTGTGAGCATTACTCTCTTTTGCATTGATTCCTTTTAAGGCTTTATGTCTTTTTAGTTTCTTGATTTAAATAAATTAATGTTTCTTTTTTAAACGTTCAGAACTATGAGACAACAGAGAACAAAAATAAAAGGGAGTTTGAGGCATATGGGCCAATCAAACAGGTAGATTTTGTAGAGTACCCTAAAAAGGGGCTCAAGGTCATAGCCTTTTGTTCGGTAAGAGGTTTGATTTTGTGGTACATAGAAAACATCCTCATCAAGTTGTCTGCAAAACATCTTTCAGAAACAAATAATGAACATATGTTTCACAAAAACTAATTTGCGAATCAAGAAAGGGATTTGTCTCCACATATATAAAATCACTTTTCATACCTAAGCATTTATCTACAAAATTATATAATCATCACAAGAGGCTACTTTCACATCTACGAAACATTAAATAATATTATACTTCACTAATTAAATTTCATGTAGTTTAGTAAAGTAGTCATATCATATATGTTTGCTAAATACCATTTACAGTTTAAGTCTCTTATTCACATTTTAACATCTTATCCTTTATTTTTATCGAATTAATTTATTTTAGCAATATACTTCAAATCTTATAATTATTAAATGACTATGTTAATATAGTCTTTCTAAAATAATTATCAATATAGTCTTTCTAATATAATTCAAACTCTATTCTAATGGTTAAATACGCCTCATAACTTAACGATTGTTATTATGATTATTATTATTAATGGTTGTTATTATGATTATTATTATTAAACTAGACAAAAACCATTGTAAGCAATAAATAATATAGACTCTATTACTTGAGTACTCATACAAAAGAGTCTACATTATGCTATATATAGATCAGTTATATAATAATAAAGCCTAAAACCATATACGTTTGATCCCATTATCCCATATACACCAATTCTATAGCTTCAATTCCCCATAACTATAACCATATTAGAAAATCTTCAAATCCATTTTACTCTATTACAATTTCCGACAATCCTCCCTTTCTATTGAACCCACCTCCAAACTATTGAATCCCGCAGCACTTGTATCATAATCGATCTTTCAAGTTTTCCTTTGCCTCAAGGTCCGGCAGAGGATACATGGAATCAAATCTAGCAAGAAATGAAGAAGGTATATTTGATACTTTTCCCCCTCATCCCAAAAAGTAGTTGTGGTTTGACTTTATGGTCAAACCTATTGAAATTTTGCATCAAAAATTGGAATGGTTTAACATTTGTTATCTTACCCATTTTGTTCAGGTTTGGGCTTCTAAATGGAATGAAAGAGCATATAAAAACAGGAATCATGATACATTATGCATTGGTATTTTGATTCAAGAACATATTAGAGCTGATTATGCCTTTGTCACATACACAAATCATCCTGTGTCTCGTGACTCCTCACAGATATACACAGATGTAAGTCTCATATTTATGGTTGCTTTTGTTTAGGGCTATTTTCAATTATGAGAATGTGAATAGTATCTAATTCCCTGTTGACACCTCATCTTTTTCAGCATGAAACAATACATTAACCTAATGTTTTTTTTCAGGATGCAGCTTCTCGGGGAATTGCTGGTGTAGGCTTTGATGTTGTGCAATACGGGTAATGTAATTGTAATCATTTCTTCATTATTTTGACTAATTTCTTTTTGGGTGTTATGATCTTGTTAATTATTTTCAGTGGTGTTTTCGTAGATTAGCATCTACTCCAGCAATGTTCAATAGAAATGGTTTTAAATTCTTTACTAATGAAGACTTTCTATGTCCAGTTGATGGAGCTATCATGATAACAGCAAGCCATCTTCCTTATAATAGAAATGGTTTTAAATTCTTTACTAATGAAGGAGGCCTTGGAAAACCCGACATTAAAGACATTCTGGAGCATGCTGCAAACATATACAATGGATTTACACCAGAATCTCTAGAAGAGGCAGAAAGAAAAGTTTCATCTTCCATCACTAAAGTTGACTACATGGCTATTTACGCTTCTAACCTTGTAACAGCAGTTCGCAAAGCTTCAGGAAACATAGGTATATGTGAAGATTACTTTTTTTTTTCTTTCTCTCATGCTTATTTTCTTACTTGCTGTGAATTACAGAAAAGCCATTAGAAGGATTTCATATAGTTGTGGATGCTGGGAATGGAGCTGGTGGTGTTTTTGCTGTAAGTTATCTTTTAGCATGTGTACATAATTGTTTACCTAGGTTCTCATCTCATGTACAACTTACCCACCATAACAAAACCAACATCAGGTTAGATTGTGACTTGTGAGGGTTAATGGAGCAGGAATGCCACCAATGGATGCAATGTCTGATGTGGGACTGGGAATTTTAAAAGATAAACAACCGGAAGCAGAAGCATCAGAGGGCCATGACGAATCACAGATCTTATCAAATGAAAAGAAAAGAGATGGGGGATCGCATGCTTCTTTTGATTTGTCAAAGCCTCCACCTGGACCTGGTTAGTGTCCTTCTTAAACTATACCTACCTGTACAAAGCTAAGGTAGTGTTCAGTATGATTGAATCAGGGATGGAATTTAATGGTTACTTGCTTTTGGTCCCTGAGTATAACTGATTTTTTCAGTTTTGCTCCCACTAATACAACCATTTTACTTGGAACAGTTGCTCATAGGATTCCAACTGTTATAGACAGTGACATGGTCATGGTCCTTTCCTCTGGTATATATCTTATTCTTCAGAAACCCATATATCTCATAAAATGACACAATTACCCTCTACAAAATAGTAAAATTTCATGTATAATAGGTGAAATGATGGAATATGATGCGCCCTCCAAGCTAATGGAGTCAGATTCTTATTTCTCAAAGCTTGTTGCTGAGTACTAGTCCAGCTGCAGGAGATGATCCACGGGTAATTTCTTTTTAAGTTAAAAGTAAAAGTAAAATTTCTTATTATTCCTTATATGTATATATGTATATGTATGTGTATATATGTATACACATATACATATATCTATTAATTCATTATTCTTTATGAAGATTTGAACTTGATAGTAGATGATAATAATGGAAATCTGGAAGAAAAATATGCAAGTTTTACAAAAATTTCAAAAGGGTATTTTGGGTATTACATAGGGAGGGATCTTATAACATTGTAACATAATAACATTGTAAAATGGAAACACTGCAGGAGAAATTGAAGCCGTTGGAGAGATTTTGCCTGCAACGAGTCTGAATCCCACCACGTATGACATTGGGATAACCAGAATCATATATGTCTCTCCGCTCATCCATTATACTCATACCTAAGAAGCAGAACCAAACCTTTCTTTCTCAATCTTGGGTAGGTTTTTCTATTTTTTTTTAATTGCTTACTGTCATATGCTTTACTTTTTTCATTTAACATGTGCAGTGGTTAATTTGTTTGTGTTTGATATAGTTTGATTGTCATTATATATAACAAGTGAGTTGTCCTATTTGAATCTGAAGTTTATTATTGATACGAAATAGGGATTTCATCATTCATATACCGGACTCAAAATTATTAAGAAAGTGAAAAATCTAGGTCTTTTTTTTCTTAGGTTCTGTCTTTAGACTCTGAAGTGTTTGATTTGTTGCGTAAGTGGAGGGTCATAATCTTTTTATCAGAACACAATGTCAATTGATTGAGAGTTTTTATAACAAGGTCTTATCTTTTTGTTAAGAATATATGACGTCTGTATCGTTTGTAGAGAGTTTAGGGTAAACCTTATCACATCTCAAATTTGAGCACTTTTAGCATCTGACTCTTTAACTATCATGAATCATCACAATTTTATGGTTCTAGGTTAAAGGATCTGAAATATTAATTTATGGTGGAGGTCCTGTTGCATATACTTCACAACATATGAGTCAAGTTATTTTATTATTGGTGCCTTTTGTATGTCAATTCAGCAACTTGTCTGCAAATTCTGAAATTTGTAGTAATTTTCTCATGTTTATGGTAACAATGGTGGACAGCACTAAACAAATTTCATCTAGGATGTTTTTCAAATCGACTATAGGTCCTTCAACTTCAAGCTTCTTATTTGTACCGATTTGCCATGTGCAGGTTCTGACAGCTCTAGCAACCTCCTTCCATGCCCTGCAGCCTCTCAAAGTTCCTGCATTCAAGTTATTCTCTTAGAAAGGAAATTGTCAAAGGAGATTCTCAAAGGAGAATTTAGTCATGGGTTTCTTTTAATGTTGTATATGTTTTGTTTTCTATAATAAATATTATGCAATATTAGCAATGTGTTACATTTACTTATTATTGGAATGATTATTTGTATTTGACATATTAGTGCAATGAATTATCTTTATTGTTTATGGTATTTTATTTTGTATTATGAGACTTTTAATGTGTTATTTAATTTGAAAATTAGTAAATCTATCAAAAATATATAATTTTAAAAACATTTAAAATTATGACACACAAAATGCGTGTCATCTTCCTTTATGATAGGGGCTTCCTTGATACGCACTGCGTGTCATAAACACGCGCGTCGTAAGGTTACGACACGCAAATGCATGTCGTCTTCCTTTATGACAGGGCCTTCCTTGATACGCAATGCGTGTCATAACTGCGCGTCGTAAATGTGTGTCATAAATGCGCGTCGTAAATAGATGACGCGCAAAAGCGTGTCGTCTCTCGTTATGACAGGGCCTTCCTTGACACGCATTTGAACGTCGTCTGAGCATTTTACGACACACATTGCGCGTCGTAAAAGGCTGTTTTCTAGTAGTGAAACCTACTTAGAATATGTTACTCAAGGTACAACTTGAAGTGACTTAGAGCATAACTCTAAAATTTGATTTTGGAACGAAGTACGACTCATCCTTTTGATTTAACCATTTCAACAATTCCCGATACCTCTTCTTAGTCATGTAAATGCACTAAGATGTCCTTAGAGGATCAATTGTGACATGGTTCCATAATCATTAGGATGATCATAAACCAAGATACCAAAGTATTATTCTTTCCTTTCAGATTGGAGAAACTTTTATCTTTCTGCCTAATTGATTCTTCTTATTTAGTCTTCTATACTTTGAAACTTTTCAAGGTATTAAAATTACACTTAATCTTATAAGCATAACCATATTTACTAAGCCTTTAGTAAATCATGACGAATAGACTTATTGTCATTTGTGGTGGATCTGACCAGTTCACATCAATGTGTAGTAGATCCTTTAGTCCTTCACTTGACTCACATATACATGTGAACAAGGAATTAGTCTTAATTTCCAAAGATCAAGATTCTCATGCATTATACAATTCGTATCGCATGATTCCAAGTTTTTGTCCGGTTGAAACTTGAGCGATGAGAATCCTTCCTCACTTGGTAAATTATGACACTACCACAAGCGATATCACTAAGAATCAAAACATTTTCAACATTGCTATTAATAGAAATATAAACATCAATTTTCATAAATGCCATTGCAAGGAAATAGAAAATAAAACAAACAATTCATTTTATTGATAATGTACGGAAAACTTGTCCTTACAATGCAAATACATATGAAAACTATATTTCTAGATATTCCTAAGCAATCTATCATAACGCCTAAGCAGCAGCTCAAAAATTCTGATCATCGAACCATGCGATCGAAATCCATCTCTTCACGATCAGAATCAGCCTTTACTTTCTTTAAGCTTCCTTCTTTCTCTTAGATTCTGCAAAACATCAAAATGCAACTTTACATCATGTAATAAGAATCTATAAATAGGAACTTATTAGAGTTAGATAGTGAATGTACCTGAAGCAGAGTCATAGAATTTGACTTTACTATCTCTTAGATCTCTCAGGTAGTTAGGGCATATTCGCTTCCAATGCCCATTCAATTGGCAGTAGAAACAAATGGACTCTTTAGGAGTGACACGTGGAACAATCTCATAGTTGGCCTTTCTCTTAAGGTCAAACTTTTTGACTTTGGCCAATTTCTCTCGATTAGGAGAATAAATCATTTCTGGACTATCAACGTTGTCATTGCCTATGTCCATGGAAATTTAGGAAGTAGATCTTCCAAACAAATTTGCTTGACCAGTACGCCAAAGCATTGCTCCTTCAGCAGCAATCAGCAAATACGTCAGATCGATAAGGGTCACGTCGTGGTCTGTCATATAGTAGTCTTTAACAAACTGACTATACGACTCCAAAAGCGATTGAAGAACCAAGCCAACAACCAGCTTCCTTGGGAATACGACACCCAACATTCCCAGTCTGTCAATGTGCATCTTTATCTTTATAACGTGTGCACACACAAGACTTCCATCTCGATGCTTGCATGCCAATAGGGCTTGAGTGACCTTGAACTTTTCAAGTCGACGAAAACGTGGGTCAGGGAGAATCACTGGAGGAGGTGGAGGAAGTGAAGTATGATTTCCAGTTCCACCAATGCACGAAGAAGGGATTGATCTTTCACCTCGATCGAAACGTGGAATATCATGTTTATGAGGAAAGCTTTTTCCAAAAGGATAAAGAAGACCATAGTTGTCAGAACTAGACATCTACAAGGGAGAAAATTCAAGTTAGTTGATTTAATCCTTAATATAACACCCAAATGAAATATTAAGGCTAGGACCCAACACAATAATTTACAATTCGAAAGAGGGATGTCGTAATCCAATTGCAAATTTATTTGAAGGTAGGTAAATGACGATTTACCAATTCCACCATGAAAACAAAATTTTAGCGAATTAGGTTTTAGATGAAATTCCTAGTTCTTTTGAGATTCATTGAACTTTTCAATGGCATGTTTAATCTCGATTACGCCCTTCAAGTTTGTGACTGGGATACCGAGGATCACAAACAAGGTGTGAATAACCATGCAAATTAGCTTGGTACTCTCGATGTCATTTATCACCTAATCAATGTGCCGGTTAGCCACACACGCTCCATCGATCTATGATAATTTACGAGCTACCCATCGCCATCCTTCATTAGTCCACATTAGTGTGTCGGTTAACCATACACGCTCCACTAACTGACCAATAAGGTGCAATGTGCAATTTCATGGATTAGCATCAAATTCACATTTTTCCTAAAGTGACTAAGATTGAGATTTTATAAAAACATCTAGTTACTTTATAATTCATTATACTTTTAACGAGAGTTTAAGTGTCCTATCAAACTCGTTCGGCTAACTACCCTCCACCGGTCAAGGGTGCGGTGGGTAAGAGTGGACACCCAATGGCGGTCATTTTACAGGCCGCTTCCTTAAACACCCCTTATAGACCAGCTTCGTGAATGAGGCTCACTAACGGTAAGACTGACTTTTTCTTATACATATATAATATATTAGACTTTTAATTTTATATAGTATAAGGGTGTATTTTATACATTTAAAATATTACGTGGTTTAATCTTTTAATAAATTAATCTTTTAATTTAGTTAAATTTAAACCTATCTATGGATTTATTAATTGTCTTTTAATTAAAACACTTAATTAATTATTTAATAAAATCCATGAGGGTGTATTTTAAACTATTCAAAATACCAAGGTTCTAAATCTAAGATTTCAAAATTAAAGCTATTTAATCAAATTCTCAAATATAAAACCAAAGGGTGCATTTTGGAAACTATCAAAAATATTAGGGTTTAGCCATTTAAATTTCCAAAAATTAAAACTTTTAATTTCAAATTTAATCTATAAAACCAAAAGGTGTAATTTGAAACTTTTTCAAAACCTAGGTTAAATCTTTGAATCAAAATAATCTTATATTATCCATATTTAACCAAATCCTTTAATTTTGATAAGGATATGAAGATACCAATCAGAAAAATCGATTTTAGGCATTAAAAACGAATTATGGTAATAATCCAAATCAAAATCTGATCAAAAAAATCGGAAACTGACGAGTCAACTCGTCGAGTTGGATTCTGAACTCGTCGAGTTCATCCAACTCGTTGAGTTCCAGCTCTGACAACAAAAAATTTCGATTTCTTGTTCTTTTGGCAGTTCACTCTTGGATCAATTCAATTGAAAAACATCCTAGGTTTTGATACCACTGATGAGTTTTGAGCATTGCAACATTCCTATGTGCACATGCAACCCTAATTGCTTTGGATCTAAGTTTTTCTCTATTGAACATGCAAATATGAACACCAAAGCAATAACCCTAGATCTAGTATATACAATTTCAAAATTCATATATATATATATATATATATATATATATATATATATATATATATATATATATTAGGGTTAGGAAATTACCTCACTTGTTATATTGTAATAACAAGAAAAATCCTTGATTGATCTTTACTTTTGAAAGCCTAGTGCCCCAAGTGTTGCACCTCTAATGGAGTTACAAACACTCAATGCAAAGGATGATGATGGAGAGATGAGGAAATCGGCTAAGGCAACTCTTAGAAGCTTAGGGATGATTTCCTTAGGGTTTAGAGGGTTTATATAAGGCTAGGTTGCTCAACCTTTAAGCTGGACTTGAATAAGGAAACCCTAGTTCCTAACTTAAGCCCAATGCAACCCATGGACCTCCTTAGTAAGCCCTTGGACGAAATCTTATGGTATCACCCATAAATTTCGTCCACTCCACTTACAAGGAGTCCCTAGGCCCAGTTTCACAACTATCAATGATTTGCAAAACAGCCCCTCCATTATTAATTAATCCCAAAATTAATATTAAATTAATTTCTGATTAATCACTAATTAATAATATGATTTCCAAATAATATATTAATCTTGTAATATATTAATAAAATCATTCTGAGTACCAATTTATTATTTCACATAATAAATTCCACTCTGTCTCTCCACTAGTCATCCTGTCAAGTTGCATGAGTGAAGGCAACCCAAAAGGACCATGCTACATATCAAATCAAGTACATACCAAATATAGTTATGGGATTAGACACCTAATCCAACAAGTACCAACACACAACATATATCACATAATAATAACAACATGTAATGGGTCCACAGCTAACAAACTAGATTACCCCTGAGCCCACATCATAAGTCTGGCTTGCCTTCGGCCCACAGCTTATGTCTGGCTTGCTCCCTGACCGGTTCAGTCCTTGGACTGAATACCAATGAGCCCTCAGTACGAGTCTGGCATGCTCTTCCCGGCCCTCAGCTCGTATCTGGAATGCTCATGAGCCCTCAGTATGAGTTTGGCATGCCTTCCCCGACCCTCAGCTCATATCTGGCTTGCTCCAGGGTTTGTTGATTACCGCACGGAGCAGTACAACCTCAACCCAACCCACGCAATATATAGACATATAACAGATAATATCATATATAGATAATCAGACAATATCACAGGTAGTCCTACTGGTCTACCAGACTAGCATATCAAATCTAGCAGGCATATCTTACTATACTCAGCATATCAACGAATATCAAATTCTCAAACCAATGGGTCGACCTTGGTGCCTTAGACCCGTAAGTACAGTGAGGAAAACTCACCTCATAGACTGAACTGAAATGAAGAAGTCCCACTCTGAAATCTCAGCTTTCTACATGCTACCTACATCCATCAAGTGACCAATTTCCATAAGAACCCAAAATACCTAAAATACCCCCAAGGTCAACTTGGTCAAAGTCAACGGTCAAGGTCAACAGTCCAGGTTGACCCAACATGTCGTGTTCCCTTTTGACCATGTCGTGTTCCGCGAACAATTCTACAGACGGGAAAAATTCAGCCAACACGTTGTGTTCACCAGATTTCCCACAACTTAAGATATTCAGCTGCCTTTTTCGACCCCAAGAGCTCCAAAGCTTAGATCTGTACTGGGAATGCGATTAGGAAGGATAAAGTTTCCAACTTTATCCTTTGGGACTACCAAAAGGTCCAAAAATCCAAACAACATGCTTAACCATGCAAGGGCTTAACCATAAAGTCCTTAATCCTTAAGATCCAAAGTCCCTTCCTTCCAGAAGTGGTTCAACCACCTAAACCATTCCAAAGATTGGTACTTTTTAAGACATGCATGTCCAATGCATGTCTTGAACCCATATTAGGTCAAAAAGAGGATTCATGACCTACTTTCCATGCATGGCACCAAAAATTTGGTTGAAACCAGATCCAAGCCACTACACGGTCTCCTTGACCTTGAGATTCATGAAGTTGCAAACTTTATAAGATCCCTCCATTGCATCAACCCATAACAAATAGAAAAGGGGACATAACTCAAGATCTAGTGACTATGAATGATAAAAATCGGGATTTGGACACTTACAATGGTCTAGGAGAGTGCTACACTGAAGTATGATGCTTGCTAGTTGAATCCTTGCTTCCTTCTTTCACCTTCTTCCTTCAAAACACCAACTATCTTCACAAATAGGAGAGGAAAAGATTAGGATTTATTTCTGAGCTTGAGAGGGCAGATAGAGGCTGAGGGTGGACAAACCCTAGCCCCCATATTCCTTTAAATAGGGGAATTAACCCGGAGTATTAGAGTTTCACACACAGCGGTCAACACGCCGTGTTCAGAGGGAAAACACGTCGTGTTGCCTAGCCAAAACACGCGCCATTTTAATGTCTAGACACGCCGTTTTGGTTCCTCCAACACGTCGTGTCTAAACCCCAAGATTGCAACCACTTGACCAGTTATCATGAAATGGAATGAGTTAGAAGTACCTGAACATCGGGATGTTACATTTTTAATTTTTATAAAATAGTATTCCAAACATTATCCATGCAACTCAAAGGAAAATAAATGTATCAACATCATATCAATCAGAGTAATCTCTCGAAAGCGGAAATCATGCGGTGTGTGCGATGCAGTCAACCCGAGCTCTTCCCTTTGGAACCGGAAGTACCTAAAACATAAACTGAAAACTGTAAGCACAAAGCTTAGTGAGTTCCCCAAGATACCGCATACCAACGTGTAATATATAATGGGCCCCGCCCATTGAGTATAACGGGCCCCGCCCTAACTCGCATAACGGGCCCTGTCCAATGAGTATAACGGGCCCCGCCCTAACTCGCATAACGGGCCCCGCCCACATACAATTCATACTTCATAACAAGTGATAACATACAAGGTAATCATCGGGCCCCGTCCAGTAAGTATACAAGCACGTACACATACTAGTGTCACACAGACAAAGAGTATTCTAACATATCAGATCATGGGTCGGCATTGGTGCCTTCGACCTGCTATACATGGTGAGGAACTCACCTCTGAATCTGAGCGATAGCTGAATAGATCCCGGCTCCGAATATCAGTTCTACCCGACACCTAAACAGTAACCAATCGTTAGATACAACTCAAATTACCTCAACACCCCCTATAGGTCAAACTTGGTCAAAGGCAGAAGTCAAGGTCAAGGTCAACAGTCCATGTTGACCCAACACGCCGTGTTGACTTGCATACACACCATGTTTTCACCATCATCCAAATAATCAGGAAAAACCCAACCAACATGTATTGTTGACTTGCAAACACGCCGTGTTTGCCAGAGTTCCAACAACTTAACACATTAAGCTTCCTTCTTCGACTCCAAGAGCTCCAAAGCTCATATCTGAACCAAAATGAGGTTTAGAAGGGTAAAGTTTCCAGCTTTACCCATAGGGATTACCAAAAAGGGTCCAAAACCCAACCATAAGGCTTGATAGAGCAAGGGATTAACCAATAAGCACTTAATCCTTAAAGACATAGCCCTAGCACGTAGATCTGACTTCCTTGAGTTGGAAAACCAAGTAAAAGTTACTTTACGTTCATGCATGTCTAAATGAAACTCTTAAGCTTAAAAAGGTCTTAATAAGTGACTTACTACATGCATGAAACCAACTCTCTCATAAAGCTTGCACCTTTATGCACAAGCAACCCAAAACAACCTCAGATCTGGAATAACAAGCCTCAAAACAACTTCATTCTCTCAACAACCCAAAAAGCGGCCAAAAGCATAACAAAACACAATATGAGAAGATCTAAACATCCATAAGTCAAGGTTCAAACTTGATACCTTAGAAAGCTTGCACAAGAGAAGATGATTCTGGATCCAAGGCCCTCCCACCAAGCAATACAACTTCAAGATCTCCTATTCCTTCACAAAGGCCGAAAATTAGCACTAAGGACTTCTTGCTAGCTCAAGAGTAGCACCAAACGACTTAGGTGTTAGGAATCGGACCGGGTACACGCAGCGGAAACACACTGTCACACACTCACAAACTCACAAAATAAAGCAAGAAGAACACAAGGATTTTACGTGGTTCGGATTCGGTGCAAATCCTACATCCACGGGCTGCAACTAGAGATTTTAGTATTATGAGAAGATTACAATTGTGATGAACACACTCTGCACTCTATGCTGTGTTTTTTGTTTGCTCGATACCTTCTGCATTTATAGGAACTCAAATAATTCCAATGGACAAAAGCAATGGTGGAGAATTAAAAAAAAAGCAACAAGTATTGATTGCCACTCCTTCTCCAATTTGTCTGCCATTTTATGAGTGGGTCTTCACACCACTAGCAATTATCACCATCCACTAATTTGGCCTCCACCAATTTTCTCCACCAACCAACAATCTCCCACTTGGAGAAAATAACCCAACAATTCTCCAGTAATCTTAAAACAACCAAGTCTTCCAAGCCTCCAGTTCCCAAGAACAAGCTAAACTTAGTCCAATTTCTCTAATTGCAGCCGCCCCTCATCATCATCTAGAAGGGCCAGTTGAAGTTCCCACTAGCTCCAACTCAGTCGTGGCTAATCCCACCACCGACTCATCCTCTGTCTCAACCGGTTTGGACACTCCACCAGATCCAGAGATACACCGAGGACCACTAACACTCTCCAAACATAGCAAACATCCAACAGGAGAGAATTTTTCAATCTTAGTCTTCAAAACCCAACGGCTCTTTGTAACTTTACCTGAAACACGTCCCGTGCTCCTACTGTCACCAAATTCCCTGAATGGTTTAGACTTTCGAACTCGTTCAGCTAACATCTCTTTGGCTCCAGAGTTCATGTTTGCAAAATGAACTCTCTTAGCACCAGATTTAGCGAACCAGATTTTGTCATGCTTAACCGGGACGGTCATACTTCCCTCAGCAGGTACCTCAACCATATACAATGACCCACACTTCATACCATGAGCAATCACCGAATTACCATTGACCATCCTCCATTTACCACCACCAAACCTTACTTCCAGTCCTTGTTTATCTAGCTGACCAACAGAAATAAATTTCTTTTTCAGATCCGGAATCACCCTGACATTCTTCAGGTTCCATGTAGTTCCCAATGAAGTAACCAGATCAATATCTCCTATGCCCGTTACTTGAAGCATCTCGTCATTTGCCAACCATACCTTCCCAAAATCTCCTTCTTTTAGATTCACCATCGTTTCCCCGTTGTCCATGGCGTGAAACGAAGCCCCTGAATCCATGACCCAAGAGTCTACAGAACTTTCCATACTGAGTAACAATGCATCATCCCCAGAAAAATTCTCAGCATCAGCAATGTTCAATTCTTTCTTTGGACATTGACTCTTAACATGTCCCACTTCTTGACAGTTCCAACATTTCACATTCTTCAAAGTTCTAGAAGAACTTTTTCCCCGACTCCCACTGCTCCCACTATTCCTGCTATTCCCTCTACCTCTTCCGACATTTAATAAATCAGAAGAGGAAGATCCACCTTGATTCTTGCGTCTGATATCCTCGCCTAGAACCAAATCTCTAACCCCTTCAAAAGTCATACCACTGGTCCCCACGGAACTCGTAACAGCAGTAACTGTTCCGGACCAGCTATCAGGTAGAGAAGCTAGTAGCAGCGAAGCTTGAGTCTCATTATCAAATTTAATTCCCACAGATGATAATCTGGACAAAATTGAATTTAGATTGTTAATGTGAACCGTAACTGAGCCTTCCTCATTCATCCTTGTAGTGAACAACTCCTTCATCAAGAACACCTTGTTAGCCGCCGATGGTTTCTCATACATATTTGACAGAGCCTCCATCATACCACGCGCCGTGGTTTCATTCATGATGTTGAAAGCAACGCTCTTCGTCAACGACAATGTAATAACCGCCTTGGCTTTCTTGTCCTTTGAGTTCCACGCATCTTCAGCAGCATTTTCCATTTTCTCCGGTTTGTCTCCGAGTACCACGTCCAAGTCTTTCTGACATAGCAATGCTTCTAATTGCATTTTCCACCAGCTAAAATCAGAACCATTGAACCTTTCGATTATAACCTTGTCTTCAGCCATTACGGCAAACAAAAAAAATAAGGTACACTCGTGTGTGACAGAAAAACGATCGTACCCTCCAAAACCTCGCTAACCAGGCTTTGATACCAGTTGTTAGGAATCGGACCGGGTACACGCAGCGGAAACACACTGTCACACACTCACAAACTCACAAAATAAAGCAAGAAGAACACAAGGATTTTACGTGGTTCGGATTCGGTGCAAATCCTACATCCACGGGCTGCAACTAGAGATTTTAGTATTATGAGAAGATTACAATTGTGATGAACACACTCTGCACTCTATGTTGTGTTTTTTGTTTGCTCGATACCTTCTGCATTTATAGGAACTCAAATAATTCCAATGGACAAAAGCAATGGTGGAGAATTAAAAAAAAAAGCAACAAGTATTGATTGCCACTCCTTCTCCAATTTGTCTGCCATTTTATGAGTGGGTCTTCACACCACTAGCAATTATCACCATCCACTAATTTGGCCTCCACCAATTTTCTCCACCAACCAACATTAGGGATTGATTTTTAGGGTTTTAGTGGCAATGGAGGCTGGTAAGGAGGCCAGTCATAAGGACTTAGGGCCTTGAAATAGGGTGCAACACCTTAAAAATTAGGGTTTCTCCACCAGACACCAACACTCCGTGTAATGACACAAACACGCCGTGTTGGTCCAATAAAATTCGCGGCCCAAAGGCCTATCAACACGCCTTGGTGAGGCTTCACCACGCTGTGTTCAAAGAGAAAATGAAGATTTTTGAATTTATTTCATACCTGGAACCGAGTGTTACAACAAACATGGAAGAAATGGACCCAAACTTGCACTAGAGATCCAAAATCACCAAAAGGACATAGATCTGGAACACACGACCTCAAAGGTTTTGGATTAAGGATCAAGCAAGTCACTCTACTCCATCATTGGAATCAAGTTTGTACTGTTCTATATTTTATTATTGTTAGGATCTTGTACTTGCGTAACTTCTAGGATATGTCTCGTTTCCATCTTTTGTTTGTTGTATATTGGTGTTGCCTCACATGTCTATTGGTTTGGACAACAGTGCTTGGTCGTTTATGTGCCGAACTACTACAGCGGGTCGGTGTTAATATGATGGGTCGGATAACTGTGCTTTGCTATTTATAAGTCAGCCTGTTGTCACCTGGTCGATGTTAATATGATGGGCATGCCCGGGTACACCATTCATAATCTAAGTATGTATATGTGTTTTAATTTTCAGGGAAGATGAAGATGACGATGAGAGATGATGTATATGTATGTTTGTGTGTGTGTGTGTGAGAGAGAGAGAGAGGGGTGGGCTCTCTCTTATTTTTTTAATTATTAAAATAGATAAATAAGTATTAAATTTTTAAAAAATGAAAGAAAAATGAAAAATAAATACATCAAGGGTACTAAAGTCATTTCATTTTTCGGAGGAACCAAGTATCCAACAAAACTAGCTCAAAAAAGGACCACCAATCCAAAACTTTAGAGGTTTGGACATTTTTCCTGAAAAATGCAAACCACATGGATCATTTTTCAGTTTTGTCAAATTTTAACTAAACATTAAGCCATATAATTTTTTTTAATATACGGAGTTTCAGAGTTTGAATGATGGTGTAATACCTGATAAAGAAATTTGAATAAAAACCTTTAGGCTATTGAAACCCCATCCACTTAGACAAACCAATAAACAATGCAAAACTAAAGGTTGCAAATATTTTTTCAACCAATTACAACAAATTATGTTGGAATATCCATATATTCCAAGAGCTTCCAAGGATTCTGCTAATTGCTGACTTTCGTAATTGATGGTAAAGGCAAGTACTAACAGGGATTAAACCTCATAAGGTGAACAAAATAGTCCTCGAAACAAAGAAAACCGCAGAAGTAGAAGGAGAAGTACAGGGATAAGTGGGGAAATTCCATTATTGTCCAATAATGGGATACAGAGATGAGGGAACGACCTATAAACAAACCTCTAAGATGTTGAGACTGAGGTGATTCATGTCACATTTAATTACCTAATCTCGGGGGATGAGGGGAAAAGTGGGAAACAAAGACAGATGTAAATGTGATTTCGAAGATTTTGGTTCACAACAAGAAAGTCATAAAAGTTAATGTCACTCCTAATCATTTAACAATTATAATGCAAGAGAAAAGAATGAGAGCAGGAATTACTAAGTAGTGAATAGTTGAGAGACCTATAGGAATGTGTTTGTCACGACCAGTTGTTTTCGTAAGGATGCCATATAATCTTGATAGAAGACTTTGAATCATGTTGGATTCTAAATGACTTTCTATGATAAGCTTCCTGATCCCAAAATTCTGAGCAATATGTTTTTTGAACATGATCACCTTTGCTTTTCCTAGGTACGAGCTCAGCTCCAATATACATCCGAGCTGCAGACGAACTCCAACCGATGTCCTTTATGGAAAATGAAATCATATTGTATGATGAATTCACCAATGAGATGTTCTTCAATTAACCAAAGGAAACATATCCTATGAATGTCGTTTTTCCATCATATGAAGGCTCCAGTACTTCATTAGATTCGAGCCAAAGCTCACATCGGTTTTCCATCGTTCTTCCATCATATTTAGGCTCCTGCTTGATGCTTATATCAATACACGGATGGTACATACCGTGAACAGAGCATATTAGGAACCCACAAAAGTCATTGTACCAATCCTTTGGAAGATGCATTGTAAATGTTTTCCCCCTAAACAACCTACCTACAAACCTCTTTGGAATCTGATATGGAAGAGTAAAACTGACAAAGTGATCTTCAATAGCATTTCCCTGTCATGGAGAACACATTCTATTATTCTTTTATATGTTTAGGTTTTATATATAGACTGAAATTTGGAAGGTAAAGCTAAACCTGGAGCATGGAGTGTAATAATATGTCACCAAAAAGTGGACCTACTTTGTTGTTCCCCTTAAGTGAGACTTTCCACAACCATTTACAGTTTGAAATGTCTCCAAAGCTTTCAAGTGACCAACATTCATCCGCTATAACAACAGCTATACTTGATGGCAAATCTGACAGCTGTACAAGTTTAGAGCAGTGTGACACGTTGAGTCATTTGAGCCGAGGAAATCGGAAGAGATCAAAATTTAATTGTGAAAATTTGTTTTGGCTTAGATTGAGTTCTTCCAGGTTGGGTAATTCCCAAACAGCATCCGAGATGTTTTTATCTCCCAAAATGCAGCAGTTAAGATCCAACTTTCTTAACCCTCTGTTACAAACCCATAGCCCTGTGTGGTTGATGTTGTGGTGAGGTAAACAAGGCTGCTCTAAACAACATTCTTCTACATCAATGAGGTTCTCTCCTGGTTTCTTAACTCGTGATTTACCACTATTATCCAAATGAAATGGTAAATTGCCCGTGTTCTTTTGAATCTCTGAGAGCTTGAAAAGTCTGGGACAATTTGAGAATTTAAGGATCTGGAGTTTCTTTAGTCCAGTAATAGATGGACACATCTTAAGACCAGGACAACTTGATATAGATAGGACAACGAGCCTTTCCGAGCATCCAATGATGGATGAATCTCTTCTAAATACCAACACAACGTAAGGTTGAATCTTTCAAGATTTGGAAGTCCAGAAAAATCAGGTGTCATTCTCAGGTTAAGCAACCTATAAAGTTCCATGATTTTCAAATTTGGCAGAAGCTGTTTCATACAAGTGCAAATAAGACAAATTAAGTGTATCAATTTGATAAAAAAGCACACAGGCATGCACACACACACAAGGCTCATCATGTTTGTCAGGCGAGTTAGGGTGTGTCAGTTGAGTTAGGATTTTAAATGTGTGTGCTCTTGGTGTTTAAGATTTGTATTGATTCAAGTCAGGGTTCTGATTTTGTGTGTTCTTGACTTCTTGGTGTTTGGTATTTGTTTCTAAAAATAAAAAATAAGATTTTTCATGTATATAGCTGTCTTTAAAAATGAATACAAAATCAGGTTAACACAAAGAACATTTATAAAATAAAGGTTAATGCTTTCAATCTGTTAGCTATTTATAAAAAAAAAAAACCACCTATTTATATAATGACACCAATAATCAGTGACATGTCACATGTGCTCATATATTCATATAGCAACTTATTTAAATCTAACTTATTAACTTAGTCATTCAATTTGCTTTCATTCATTAATCAAAGAAACAATAAGAATTACCTTATAACCCTCCCAAAGCTGTTTTTGCATGAGATTAGCCAATCTTAGACAACACAATTCTCTTGGTGGAAAATTTTCCCCGAGGTCATGACTCATTACAAAATGTTCTGGCAATGGACGTGTAATCTCATTGATCTGATCAACGTACAAATCAATCCACCGAAGCTTATTCATGTTTGCAACAGCCTGAAGAAAAGATTGTGATTTGTCAAGTGCAACATGCCGAAAATTTATTGCTCCAGTATTGTCAAGCTTCTGTGATAGGGAAAAAAATGGTGTCAGGGTTGAGTTAAAAATGTTTCTTTAATTATCATACATATATATCATGCAAAGCTAGCTAAACCATTACCACCATTCCATCCATAGCACATATACTTAGAACATATTCCTTCTTCCAAACTCTACTATGTTTTTCAGGATTGTTAGGGTGCTCCCCTCTAACAATGTAGTGTCCCATTTCTTGAACCAGATCGTGCATATCAAACTTTCCATTTGAAATGGTTATAAGAGCCTTTTGTATCAACACCTTCACTCCTATAACCGGATGAAAACCACAGGCATCAAGGATCTTCATTGCCTCATCTTTGTATTCCCACCTAAAAAAACATGCAATATCCAAGAACAAGTCTTTCTCAACTGGTTTAAGCCCATCAAAGCTGATTTTTAGCTTTTCCACGATATCAGTATCCGGGATCTCTTTCAGTCTCACTAATGCACTCTTCCACTCATTAATGTCTTTGTCACACAGAAAAGAACTGAGAACTGTAAGTGCTAATGGGAGCCCACCAGCATAAGAGACCACCTCTTTTGCAAGATGCTCATAATCTTCCATAGCTCTGTTATCCCAAAGAGAATGCTTGCAAAAGAGCTTCATAGCCTCATCATTGTTTAACAAGCTAATATTGTGTATCACATCTACTTTGTGAGCAGTTAACACATGTTCATCTCTAGTTGTGATTATTATGCGGCTTCCTTCACCAAACCAATCACATGATCCAGCTAACGCTTTTAGTTGATCAGGTTGATCGACATCATCTAGAACAATCAGGACCTTTCTATGAAGAAACCTATAATTTATCAAGGATCTTCCTCCCCCACCTCTGTTTACTCCCAATTCTGAAAGAATTTTGTCTTTCAGTTTTCCCAAACCATACCTGCCTGATTCCTCTCGAATATTTTCTACAAAGCAGAAGCTTTCAAACTCGGTAAAAATTTCATTGTAGATAGAATATGCAAGAGTAGTCTTACCACCACCCCCAACACCCCATATTCCAACCATTCGAACACCACCTGACCCAATTTTTAACTCCAATTTCAAACCTTGCAAGCGAGCTGCCATTCCGACCAGGTTCTGATCATTTAAATGTGAAGTTATTGGCTGCAACTTCTGTGAAATTTCAAATACAATTTGTTTGATACCTTTTGCTTCATGCCTACACATTGGATATACAAGCATAATTAACATAGGATCACAGGTAGTTTATAACAATTGGGAAAGATGGAATAGTTTAATGCAACATAGATTTGTTGCGCTTTAACTGAGGTACAAATTTAGAACTACAACATGATAAATTACATTATAACTTAATTTGGGATTATCCATATTTCTATGACCTGGGATATCTTTTAACTTGCCCACTAACATCTATGTTACTGCAAGTATCTCATAATCTTGTACAGGTTTATATTCGCATCTGATCAAGTGATGTATTCAAAGCCTCACTCGTTGTAAAGGTCATCAACTTCATCAAGAATAATTAAACATTTGTATAAAAAGCTTAAAAGGTACAATTTGTTTTTAATAGCTAGACTTTATATAACTTGAACTGAAAGAAGCAGGATTACATAATACAATAAAGAGGGTTGTTAGCCCATGAGTCCCATAACAAAAACCTACCCCATTTAGCTCTACTTTTGAGCCATAAAAAGCTCAAAGTCTTGACCTCATAAGCTAGAGTAGACAATCGCTTTAAAGGTAGTATAAATGTGTTGTAGAGCACACATATCTCAAGCATAAATAGTGCAGAAAAAGAAAGAAGAAGATTACCCATTGGCAATGTGCTTGGGTTCCCATCCAGAAATGTTACTTGCATCCATGAGTGCTTTTCTCCAAGATTCAACCTCGGTTTTATTCTCCAGCTCGTATTTAGCAAACGCTTCTCTGTATTTCTGTTTTTGTTTTCGTACTTCAGAGGATCCACATCATAAAATATAGGCATAACAATCTGGCTTCTGGTATCCCTGCATTTCATAATATGTGCAAGATCATCCAGACACCATGTAGAATCACAATAGTTTTTTGAAAATACGATGACGGCTATCTGTGATTCTTCAATAGCTCTCATAAGGGATGGATGGATAGATTCGCCTCGGGGAAGTGTTTCATTGTCTTTGTAAGTGTAGACACCTTCTTGTTCAAGAGCAGAGTAGAGATGGCCCACAAAAGTATTTCGAGTATCTTCTCCTCTGAAGCTTAGAAAAACATCGTACTTCCACCACTTTGAAGAAAGAGCAGGAGCATAAGGAGAAGCTGATGATGATGACGACGATGCCATGGATGCTTTAGTTTGTCGAGATAGAATGTAGGGAATATGATTTGAGCACCTCAATGAAATGAAATATATGCAGAGATAGAGATGTGAGCTTCTAATAAATTTTCAATTTACAAAAACCTCCAGAGTTAATTTGCTTATAAGATATTAAATGTTGAGATAGAAATAGAATATGACAAAATTGCAAGTTTGGTCCCTGTGGTATGTCAAAAATTGGATGTTTGGTCCAAAAAGTTTTGGGATTGCACCGGTGGTCCAAAAGGTTTGATTTGTTGTGGAATTGGTCCAAAGGCTTAACAGTTGTTTGTGCCCTCCGTTTGTGTGAGGGTATTTATGTCCAAAAGGATTGATCTTGTAAATTATTTGTCAAATAAGGGTAACTTTTGAATAAATTAAATTAAAGTTTGATTCCACTTTGACTTGTCAAAATTGGAACCCGATTAAAAAGTGGTCAAGAGATTTTTTTTTGTTCGTCATTTGATCGATCGTCAAGGGGAACGCAAAGGAAACGAATACAGAACACGAAGGGAAGAACGAAGGCATAATCGATTGGGAGGAAGAGGAGATTGGAACGGGAATGAACCGAAGGCAGTCAAGAAGAAGGCACACGAAGTCAACGAAGGTTCGATCGTTCTTCTGGCCGAAGGAAGGGGGTCGATGGCTTCTGATTTTTCGTCAATTGATTCGCAATCGGTGATGGCCTCCGGGATTCGACTTAGGCCGAAGAAGAGGAAGGGAAAGGAGGAGGCAGCGAGGGGTGTTAGGAGGTGGTAGTCGACGACTCATTCTTCTTCTACTTCAGTCGTGAGGTGCGATGGGGAAAAACGAAGGGCACGGTAGTAACGACTAGCTGATCTGTTGAGTTACCTCCGATCTACCTCCCTTCTATTCGAGTTTCACCATCGGACAGAAGAGAGACAACCGAGCCCATTAGATCAGCCCTCGCAGGAAAAGAAATCAGTCAAGGAGGTGGTGCCCTCCATGGGATCGGCAACTGCTGCTGCTTTCATTCCATTTTCTTCTCCGATCAGACACAAAGGTGAAGAACCCCTCCTCCATCGTTTGTGTTACAGGACCAAAACAATCATCGATTTTTGATTGCTTCTGTTCATTCCTTCTCTTCTTAATCTGATGAAGACAAAGTCTTTTCCCCCGATTTGTTAAGATGATGATCGTGTTGGTCCCTTTACCCAAATTTTGTATCAGATTGGCAAAACCAATCCCTCTAGTTGTAGCTTTAAATTAAAATTAACCACTTGGCATAAATCTTTTCAAAGTATGTCTCAATTTAATAAGATATTAAAAGAAGAGGTGTGAATTGACAGAAATACCCTCACACAAACGGAGGGCACAAATGGCTGTGAAGCCTTTGGACCAATTCCACAACAAATCAAACCTTTTGGACCACTGGTGCAACCCCAAAACTTTTTGGACCAAACATCCAATTTTTGACATACCACAAGGACCAAAGTTGCAATTTTGTCAATAGAATATACATTGTTTGAGCACCTCCACGAACTATATATAAAGAGAGATGCGAGTTTCTTAGAAATTTCCGATTATCAAAAGCTGAATAATTAAATATTTGATTTTTTTCAATATCAGTGGAGTTGTGTTCACATTGACAAAAGGAACGGCGACTAAAAAAAAAAGTTTTAAATTCCGACCTGCCGGATTCGAACCAGCGACCTAAGGATGGCCATTGGCTTATTGCCTACTACAGTCCTCCGCTCTACCAACTGAGCTAAGGTCGGTTTTTATTCATCCACGCAAATTTTCTTTGATCACATAACCAATCTGCCAAAACAGTCATTTAATTATTATTACTACAACAACCATCTAACTAATGTTGTGATTTGTAGACCTCAAGATTCATAAATATCTGTTCATTATCTATCACACTCTCATCGCCTAAAGAGGGATGATGAAATGATATTGTAGAACCATGGGTTTGTGTGTGAACCACCACGAGGAGAAGTGACAATGATAACTGAAACCAAAATCTTAACCCCAAATCTAGTTCAAAAACTTGAATCAATCAATCAATAAAAAAAACCTGATCTTTTGTCTTCTATATGTTCAAATCAAAACAAAGCCTATAGAAATCGATACCTTTACTTGTGTTCTAACAATGATAAGAACGTTAATCTGCATTAGGTTGAACTGAATCAGAAAGGCAATCAACCTCTTTGTGTTGGATTGTTGATTAGGGTTTTTCAACTGGCGCGGTAATTGCAGGAGTAGTCTTTTTTAATGCTTCCACCACGAAACCACCCATCGCTACTCTCTTCATCGAATCATCTCCAACCAGCTCTGTTGGTCTGGTTTTTTTAAGGGCGATGGAGGCAGTGATGTCGAAAGCAAAAATAAATCGAGTTGTAGCAGAAAAAAACCCATCTGTTGAGACATTTTTATCAGTTTTGGTCCCTTAAATTACATTTTCGGTCCTATAGTCTATAACAATACCCAGATTTTGTGTCCCCGTATATATATTAAAGAAGAGCATGAATTTGAATAGTTCCGGTTTTCCGGTCATTTTATCCCCACAGCGTAGGTAATCGATCTTCCAGTTTCTTCCTTCCACCCTTCCTTATCCAAACATTCTGTTCTTTTCATCGGCACAGCCATCCAATCCACCGCCTCCACTTCCTGCACCGATAATCGTCATTCTTTTCTTCAGGATCGGAGCTGTCTCCCCCCGCGGCGGAGGCTGCGGTGGTGGTCGACACAAATGAGTTTCTCCGCCTACCATCGGTTCTGATCTCCTACGCTCCTCCAAACCACTGCGCACTCCTCCATCGTCGATCACCTCATGTCGACTGGAACCTATCCGATTCATCGTTTTTCAGAGGTGACACTTTGCATTCACTCTACTTTGTTTATTCCACAGAGTCATATACATCAGGGTACCCGTCGTCTTTTTTTACCTCGATCACTACCACCATCAGCCGCCTCATCTGGACCTCAGATTAGGGCTTGATGAAGACCATCGCTCCCACCGGACTCACTCAAACGAGAATGGAGGAGGACGATTGCAGACAAGCATCACTGCTGGGTTAGTTTGATTCCTCTAATTATCTACAGGAAATAATTATATCATATTTATATGTTATTTCACTTTTATTCTTTTATGCCCTTTGATTTAGGAGTCGAAAGTTATATTTGCATTACCATGGTCAAGATTCAAGTCGACAGGATATAACATATGTTTCTGTTATTCTACTCTTCTGTTTAGAAATCGATACCGTTATGTTTTTTCCCGGAAAGTATCGGAAGTCGATTACAAGAATTGGAATCCTATTACATGGGTTAGCAAAATCAGGTCAGATCTCTCTTCTCATCTCTTTTGTCAACTGAAGTGAAATAAATCAATCACAATACCACTGTCAATTCGCCTTTTGCAGATGAGGATGAGAAGCTTATCAGTTATATTACTATAGATGGAAGCCATGGTTGTTCGACTTCAGTTCCAAAACTTGCTGGTCTTTCTTTTTAATTATTATTTTTTTAACTTATTAATATATATTATACTTATATTACTAATATATTTGATTATTATTTTTTTTTAATTATTATTTTTTTAACTTATTACTAATATATTTGATTGGATTTGGATTTGAATCAGGGTTACAAAGATGTGGAAAAAGTTGTAGACTAAGATGGATTGATTATCTAAGACCGGGTCTTAAACGAGGAAACTTTACTTCACAAGAAGCCATGCTCATAACTGATCTACACAGAACCTTGGCAAATAAGTAATTAACAAGATAAATTTTTTACTTATCTTTTGATTAATTGTTTTGAAGATATTGATTTCTTTTGTTATTTGTTTTAAAAAAGATGGGCACAGATAGCAAAACACTTACCAGGAAGAACAGATAGTGCAATCAAAAACTTCTGGAACTCCAACAAGAAAAGGAAGCTTCTTCCTCATGCCAACTCCTCTGGTCATACTATTGCTGCTAACCTTAGAAATAACAAAATTCAGGTTCCTGGAAGCAATGAGCAAGATGAAGAGGGTTTGTTTAATTTTAGGGCTTCTGCTGCTTCTTCTGTATAAGCTCAACAACGGCGATGAGCAGGTCACCGGAAGTGGTGGTGGTTGACCTGGAGACGGGACCAAATGGAAACACAGGTGTTGATTCCATCGGTCTTCCCAAATTGTTGATTATTTACAAATTTGTGTATTGAAATGGTTAAAAGCTTTCTATCTTACAACTTCTTTGTGTTTAATTCTTTTTTGTCACTGTTACAGAATGTTCAAGATCCTACTCTTCTAACAAAGGGTAAAAGAAGTTGATTCCATCACCATCAACAACAAAGTCACTGGATCAGATCTTAAATGGTAAGATTTTTGTTAATCCTTTGAATTTTTTTATAAAGGAGCATAATGAAACATCTGCACATGTAGTATTAGGAGAGGTGAGAAGATGATTTTCATTTTTCCTAAAAAAAAGCATTGTATGTCTATAAGTAAACTTTTTCCAGCAAGTGTAGTTATGATTCCTCTTGGTGGCTCATTATCTGAAATGGGTGTTGTAATATTGTGTTGAAACATAAAGATAACAAAGAAGGGTAAAACTATTAAAATTTGGTGATTTATTGTTGTTTGGCAGGATATCAAAGCTATTATCACTGCTGAAGAGGTTTGGATTTCTTCCCCTCTTAACCTTATTATCCCTTTAAAATCATTTAGCCACTACAGGTATTTGGTATGCAAGTTGTTATGTATTTGGAACCTTTAACAGGTGTGTTGCTCCGACACCCATCATTTGAATTCCGAGCATGGCAATTTTCCCAGAGGTCATACTACACAATTAGAAACCGATGCTTATCCTGCCTTTGATGAGCTTACACCAGAGGTATCTCTTCAGTTAAATGCAAAAAATAGCAATGACCTTTCATTGATCTATTTATTATAGTATTCTACTTTCATTTTTTCTATAACAACATTCTACTTTGAAAAATCTATCAAGTTGTAGCAATGTCATGCCTACAATATAAATTGAACTCTGAATCTATTTTTTATTTAATTTGGGTGTCTGTAATGTATAAAATGAATGTTTCCTTTAAACCCAACAAATGCAATGACAATTAGGTAATTACATTTTTATAAAAAAAAAATACATAAGGTGCAAAATAGTAATTGAGTATGGTACAGGGACCAAAACCGTTACCTAAGTCTCTAATAGGGATCAAAATTGTAAAAAGCTCTATATAGTTATAGCATCTTACATTCTTTTTATTATTTAGAATCCTACCTAACTATAGGATTTTATTTAACAGTAAAATTACTTCATGGCTTTTTTCAAAAAAAATTATTTTAACAGTAAAATTACTTCATCTATTTTTTTCAAAAAAGGAAATTATTTTAACAGTAAATTATTTAGAATCTTAACAATAAAATTACTTCATGTTTTTTTTCAAATAACAAAATTATTTTAGTTGTTCCCTTGGGATTGAAAGTGACCAGACTGCCCTCCCCCAACAGCTGAAAGGGCAGTAGGTGCTTCACAAGGATTGAAATTGTGAAATAACTTTAGTCTCCCACATAGAATTCAAACATTTAAGTAGAAGATGTTGCAAGGGTAGGTTCAGTAATTTGTAGTGTAAGAGATAGGTTGCAGAGGTTGTGCCAGATTGTGAATTTAGGATGACCTGCAGTTTACTTAAAAGATCAACACATTAATGGTTGAGCAAGGTAACATATTAATAGTTTTTTCAAATTTATCAATAATTAAATCATAAAAGAATCTGATTTTGGACAAATAATACAAATTAAAAAACTATTCGATTAATTCATTGTTTTTTACAAATCATACGACCCAAATTTCAAAATTTAAAGTTTATTTATTTATTTATTACATTAGTTGAATAATTGTAGTTTATGACCTCCTCTTTTTATTGAATGTACATTTTTTGGTAACTTACATAGAAATTCATGAAAAACGAGGGTGTTTTTACTTTGCCAAAAAAGGACACAACGTAGAGGAAAAGAGACCTGCTCATTCCATTATAGGCATATTTTTAAAGGGACCTACATGTAAGATTATGCACATCATGGGGGCCACATTGACAAATTTTATAATCATGAAAAAAATTTGATTTTAACAGTTTTGGACCAAACTGCTCTTCCATACTATTTTTATAGTTAAAAATTTTGATTTTAACAGTTTTGGACCAAAATACCCCTAGAGACTAGAAAAATGAAAGTAGAGTGCTATATATGGGTATATAGTCAAAATTGTAAACCGCCTCAGCTCTTTTATAGTATCGAAAGTACATTGGTATTTTTTTTTTGTTTTTTTCTTATGGATTATAATATTTTCAATCCTAATTCATTCACTTATATGTTATTTATTTTTATGTTTCACTTTTTACTTTCATAAAAGTGAAAAGGGGCAAAATGGGAAAGATAGAAGAAGTGGGTGTATGCAAGTGATCACAAGTACACGGCCAGGAATCAAGTCTTATACAAGTCAAAATATTTTGAATTAAAAATTATAGGGGCTGATATCACGTAACAATTGCTAATATGAAATAAGAAAATTGTATTAGCAAATCGAAGAAAACGTCGTACTTATTATAGCAACTAAAAAGTAAATACAACTGCTCAAAAATTAGGCTAATGGGATATGCTTAGGATTGTGGGTTGACTTCGAGTAGAAGGTTAGTCAACTCAAAAGCTCATTGTGTTTTACTATTATTTTAGCTGATTGACATAACAAAAGACAATTGGATAATTAAATCTATTGTTCTTATATTGATTGTTTCATGAAAGGAACTCTTCATCACATTTGGATTCATATCTGGATCCACCTTTCATGTCTTTAATCAAGGATCCAGATCAAAGACAAAAAGAACAATGGGAAAAAACCGCAAAAGCATAAAACAGGTGTGGGCCCCCACTTTCAGCTGCTGAAGGGTACTCACTCCATTCTAGATACCTTGCAAAAGCAAACTCCAGGATTCTTTCTGAAATAGCAGAAATGAACATTCTGTAAGTGGTGTATTTCATTTTCAAAACTTTATATTTTATATTCAATCATATAGTCAAAGTGCATTGCTATTATTACAAATTACTTTTGTTGTAGGTATCAACGGGGAGCAGATAGTGAAGGGCATCCATTTATGGTTGTAGTTGGAGCACATTTTCTTCGCCGTTAGGACGTTTCTACTGGAGTTAAAGAAGCTGATGAAATATTATGATTTGTAGGCAAACATTATTCATGAAATATTCAAAGTTTTACTTTCCTATTAAACCTGTTATTTGTGATAAAGATTCAAAATGCTTCCTCTCATTCAAAGGACACATAGTATTATAGATAGACTTACAGCAGCAACTGGTGGTTTTGTCCCTTTTCACAATTTGGTTTATAGTATGTAAGAAGGGTAAAATGGTAATTTATCTGAGGAAAATAGTATGGCCAAATCAGGACAAAAGGTGGCATCTGACCCCGCAACGCGGGGTTACTCACCTAGTTAATGTATTATAATAAAACAATAATAGTAATAGACAGAAAAAAATAATGGAACTTTAAAATAAATAAAACGAAGTTTCAAAACATATCATGTTCGGATTTTTGTGTAAAAAATATCAAAACAACTTTCTAAAATGAGTAAATTAGTTTGGGGTAATTTGCAGGAATGGTCCTTAACTTGTTTTTCTAACTCGGATCATTCATATAGTTTTGTTTTGTTTCGAATTTAATTCTGACCGGACATACCTTCATTACTCACACATACTCTCTCTTTACCCAATCCCGATTTGCAGATCCTAGCTTCTTCATTCTAATTTGTTGAATCTACATCACCATTGACAACAAAAATCAACAAATCGACATTTTTGAAGAAATTTGTTGAATCTTTCCCCAAAATATGATGATCTTCTGGCAAGCTTTTTTTTTTAAAAAAAACTTCTCTAAACACTTTGGCAGACACCAAAATAACCAAGTATGTCAGCCACCACCGTTGATCGGCACCCTCCCATTAACCATCACTCGCTTTCTACACTATCCTCCACCGATGCACATTGTTAGCCGTCGTAGAATCAATTTCTCAAGATGAAAAATTGATTTCTCTATCTAGATTCTCCTCTGTCCCGAAAATCAGTCTCACCTACATAATCGATTTTGATTTTGATTAAAACAGAGTTGCATGACGTGAAGGACTGGGGAGTTTTCATCGTCAGTAATCCATTTGATTTTGGTTCGGTGGTTTAATTTGACATGGTTCTTTAAATTTGTTTTTCATGTTCATTTCAATTTGTAGTTCAGGAATTTTCTTTTCATTTTGGTTTCTAATGAGGGGCGGACACAGGATTTCCCAGTAGAGGTTGCATGGAAAAGTCAGGGGTTACACGGTAGTAGAAAAAATAAAAATTTTTCAAAAATTTTCCACTACGACCGGGAAAGTCAGGGTTACTTCCTTATGTAATAGAATCATAAATAATAAAAATGGAAAGGAATTGCCAACGACGATGTAGGAGGTGGTGTTGAAAGGTAGTCGGCGATAAGGCGGGCGGTGTTGTTGTTGGGTTTTATAGAAAGCAAAATTGTACAATACGGAAAACAATAACAATTAATAGGGTACATGCATCATATATAAAATTTATGTCATACACCTTGATAACATTATACAATGAATTGAACCTAGCATAACTCTAGTTAGAGGTGAGCGTGATGCGATTTTAGAGCCAAACCGAACCGCAAACCGCAAAGTGCGGTTTTTAATGGTTCAGTTTTGTGGTTTTCAAATGCGGTTTCGGTTTGTATCGGTTCGGTGTTGGTTTTAAACTGAGTCAAGCATATGGTGCGATATTTTATGCTCATTGGTATGGTTTTATTTTAAACCGTGAAAAGTTTTGACGTCCATTTAATTTTGTGTTGTTCCTGTTGAATATGTTAATACTCATTTGATTTGATGTCAATATATTTGCACATACTAATTTTTTTCTATTCAATTTGTACATGCATCCCACATAGTGGTTACACAAACACAAAATGAAAAAGTTTGAATAATGTTATGATAAATCAAATATAGATTCTCACATATTCACATGTATATCTGTTAAAGTTTAATCGTCCCGTCAAATTCAACATATAGTATATATTAGTCTTTTAAATGATATGTAAATAATATAATTTAGTGATTTATTCTTTATACACTTTCGGTGCGGTTTAGTTTGGTGGACCGGTTTCTAGATAAAAACCGCACTGCACCAATAACTTCAGTTTTTGCGAAAATAAAATTCGCATCCTCGGTTTTTGCATGGGTTTCGGTTTGTCGATTTCGGCTTGTGGCGGTTTTCTCGAGTTTTTTGTTATTAGTTCGGTTTTTGCTCACCATGTCCCTAGTGTAATTCGAAAATTACAAGGTTTAAGGTTACATACCTTTGATTTGTTGTAGTAAACAAATCACTTCAATATCCTTGTAGTGTGGGTCTTGGAAAGCTTAGCATCAAAACGATGTTGTCTCTAATGGCTCACACTCAAACCCTAGAACTAGAAGACAAGAGGAGAGATGGGAAAGAGCATATTTTTGGCCATGGTATCTTCCAAGGAAGAGTATGAATGAAAATTATGATCCTTTGGATCCTATTTATAGTATAGGTAACTTAAGGACATATACGGACTCGTCAAAATTAACCACCCACTTCTTTTTTTTATCTTATTTTTTTTCTTTTTAAACAAAATTCTAAAAAACAAAGTTCTTAAAATTAAATCCTCTACAACATAAGCATAGTCATAAAACAATTAATTTTTGTTTCATTTTTATAAAAAACACAAATAAAAAAAATTGTTTCCAAATAATATGAAAACTTAACAGGTTCTTCTATTCATAATATTAGTAAGTTTATAAATAGAAAAAGTTATTATTCAACATGCTTATTATCTTTACTATGGTTCAAAAAATGTTATATTGTTCAATATGACCAAAAATGTTAAGATCCAAAATAATATGATTCAAAATGTTATGAATCAAAATAATTATGAATAAAAACCTATAGTAAAAGACTTTATTTGGTTTGGAAATGATATTATTATGATTCAAAAGACTTTATTATGATTCTTAGATTTTGATCCAAAATATTATAAATTAAAACTGTATGATCTAAAATTTGTTATGATCCAAAATATTATGAAACAAAGTCTCTCTCTCTCTCTATATATATATATATATATATATATATATATATATATATATATATATATATATATATATATATATATATATATATATATATATATATATTTAATAAAATAATTAATTAATTAAAAATAATACTTATTAAAATTAAAGTATGATATCAAAATGACTTTTATTTTGACCATTTCTTTTCTAAATGTTTATAAAAATGATTTTTTATTTGGAGAATAAATATTTTCACTTCTCAGTTTTTATAAAAACTTGGATTCCTTTAAACAAAATGTAAGTATCCTTAACAACAAGATTTTTGAATTATTTTTATCAGCTCACTAAGACCATCTCCAACTCATCTCCATTTTTTCCTCCAAAAATAGAGTAAAAAATAGGATAAACAGTGTTTCATCTCCAACCCTACTCCATTTTTTAACCTTATTTTTTTACTTTAAAAAGTATATTCCTAGTATATTTTTTTTGTAACTTACATATATTATCAAATACACTTTTTAACTAATTAGATTTTGACAAATATATATGGGTTATTGACATAAAAGACCCAAATTTTACATAAAATGTTCAGTTATATCCTAAGTCCGTTTTTTAGTGCGTTAAAGCTCCAAGATACTGGAAAATTAGTTCAATTTTACCCCTAACCGAATTTTACCTTGGATGGTCGGTCGCCCCTTAGTTGATTGGGCGAAACTGTTGAGTCGGACCTGATGTGGCAAGCCACGTCAGCATTGTTGGCTTTGTTAAGAAAAGTGTGCATGTGACGAAATTTGGAGCTAGGGAGTTTCGAACACAAAATGTTCGATTATGTCCTAAGTCTGTTTTTAGGTGTGTTAAAGCCCCGACATACCGGAAAATTGGTATAATTTTACCCCTAACCGAACTTTACCTTGGATGGTCGGTCACCCCTTAGCTGATTTGGTGAAACTGCTGAGTCGAACCTGACGTGGCCACGTCATCGTTGTTGGCTTTTTTAGGAAAAAACGTGCATGGAACGAAAATTGGAGCTAAGGAGTTTCGAACCCAAGTCTCCTTCCTAGGAAACCAGCTCTCTTACCACTATACTAAGAAGTTTTGCTTGAAAACTCTCCTGAAACATTTTACTTTTTGTATCTCATGCAGGTCATTTTTTATTTTTTATTGTTATTATTATTATTATTATTATTATTATTATTATTATTATTAAATACGGTTTTAATATGTTATTTATACGATTTTATATGTACAAATACATATTTATACGATTTTATATGTACAAATACGATTTTATATGTACAAATACTTTTTGTATCTCATGCAGGTCATTTTTCACTTTTAAGTTTTTATAAAAACTTGGATTCCTTTAAACAAAACGTAAGTACCTTTTTTTTACCAACTCACTAAAATAGTAAGATGAAGAACTTCTTCATTTTCTTTTTAGAATTTCTGTTATATTTTATTAAAATAAATATTTCTAAAATTAAAATATAAATACTTAAAAAACTAATATTTTTTACAAACACGTTGTTATAGTAAGTAGAAGTATCCCTTAAATATTTATTATTTTTTTAATATATTTTTTGTTGCTTTATATAAAAATAAAAATCAAATTTTCATGACTATGCTTATTTTGTACATAATTAAAATTTAACATTGTTGGTTTTTTGACTTTTTTCACAAAGAAAAAATATTATAGATAAAAAAATGAATTGGAGAAAAAAGTCATCATCAGGCTATTGGTTGATGACACATAAGTTCCAAGAAGGCATGACTAAGTCCACAAGACCCTTTGCGGATTAGATGGTCATTTTTAAGACAATGGTACTTTGTGATATGTGGGATATCCAAGAAAAACGCATGGAGTGGAACGAGGGGATAGTTTATAAGAGGTGACAATGTGAGGAAAACAAAGATATCCAAAAGTATGCAAATGATGATAAGTGGGTTTGATGCCATAAAGTTTGTGAAAGGGGGTATCATTATTAATGGAGGTGGATGGACGAATATTTAGAAGGTGTTCGACCATTTGAATAGCTTCAACCCAATACCTGGGTGGAAGATGAGCATGAAACAAGAGAGTACAAACAATATTGTTAATGGTATGCATCATGTGTTCGGATTTACCATTTTGTTCAGAGGTGTGAGGACATGAGAAATGCATTTGAATGCCATTGGTTTCACAAAGTTAATGAAAATGAGAGTTGTCATATTCACCACCATTATCACATTGGAAAACTTTTAATGTCATTTATTGAATTGGTTTTGAACAAAAGAACGAAAATGAACAACTTTAGAGTAAACATCTGATTTTGCACGTGAAGGATAAACCCACAAAAAATGAGAAAAGTTGTCAAGGAAAATAACATAATATTTTATGCCACTAATACTTTCAACCGGAGAGGTCCTTACATAAGAATGAATAAGATCAAAGGGAGATGTAGAAATATAAGTAGACAAAATGAACGGTAATTTAACATGTTTACCAATTTGACAATATCAACATAAACTTATTTAAAACTTTATATTAATTATCATCATACAACGAGTGAGATGGAAAACGAGCAACATTGTATGGTAAAGTTAATTCTTTTGAAGACTACACCCATAGATGTAGGAGATATAACATTGTTATGCATGATCCGTTCTACTCTATTAAAAAGTTCCACTACATCCAGCGCGAGGAAACCAAACATATAAAATGAAAATGATATGAACACGTGTTGATTTTCCATGCACGATTTTATTATTGTTTGAACAAAATAAACTAACTATCAACTAAAGTCTTGAAAACTTGACGGCCAGGATGTCCACGATGCAAATGCCAAATGAACGGAGCAAATGAGAAGAAAACTTGAGGAGATGAGGATGTGATCAGATAGAGGTCACCGATGCTGTCACATCGCATGAGAATTTGGTTGGTTTGAAGATCCTTCATAGAATAACCAAATGGGTTAAATTCAATAGAAACCATATTGTCGCAAGTAAAATGACGCACAAAGATTAAGTTTTTAATAACTTGAGGGGTGATAAAGATATTTGTTAAAACAAGGGTACGATACAGATCATTTGGAATGGAGGAATGTCCAAATTTACTTACAGGAACTGAAGAACAGTCACCTACCAAAACAAATGAAGAAAAATCACTGCAATTATTTGAAATAGTTTTAAGAATACATTGATTTGCGTGGAGGTGGTAGGTCGCACCGGTGTCCATGTACCTCCCTTCATCTCTTGGAGAATTTAGTGTCATTGTGTTAAACATTTCTAGAAGAGTTGTAGGCTGATAGTGTGAAAAAAAGGGTTGTTGGGCTTGCTGAACAAAAGCTTAAACTGGCGGGCCTGATGTTGATGGAGGTCCGAAGAAATAATGTTGAGATTGGGTTGAGTGTTGTTGAGGCCTAGATTGTTAATGTTGTTGAGGCATATATTGTTGTTGGGCCGCAGATGTTGGGAGAGGAAGCAAGCCTGGCGATGCAGATGAGTTGGACTGTTGGACAGGATACCACCCAAAAGTTCATGTCGCATTTGAAGAAGTTGTTTGTTGTTGTTGATTTTCTTTGAATTGGCCCCCATTTTGGCAACCTCCAAAACCGTATCTACCACCCCGATAATTGTTGCCCCAGTTATTTTGAGTTTGTTGAGTCCCGTTGGTGAGAAGAATAGTAGAAGATGATGAATGATCAAAGTTAGTGTGAGTGACTTGCGGTGTTGATATTGAGCCATTTGTTGCTCTTCCATGACAAGGATAGCTCTAGTTTCCATGAATGAGGGGAAAGGTTTCTAATAACGGATGGTAGTGGCGATGTAGTAAAATTTGTTAATTAATCCACTAAGAGTATATGAGACAAGATTACATTTCGGGGGACCCGAGATTATCAAGCATATTGGTTATTGTTTTGGCTCGTGTACAGTAATCATTCACAAAAGAATCACCCATGGTGATGTTGCAAAATTCATTCTCTATTTGTATGACCTTGTTTTCATTGTTGGTGCAAAATAGATCTTCTAGGTCTTGCCAAATACCATATACAATGGACTTCTTTTTCAAAATCATTTGGAGAGGAGATTGAGAGAGAGTGGTATATAGCCAAGATTTAACAATAGAATAAACTTTGGTCCATTCTTTTTTATCAGCAGTCGGTGTCTCGTCTTTAGGAGTAGAAGTGTCGGGTTTATTGGTGGGGGGTTAAAGATGATCATCGACCCTAAAACCAATACAAGGAGTTTCAAATAGCTCCCTCCAAAGATCATAATTCATACGATCAAGGTCCAAAACTAGTGGAACAACATTCTTAATGTTGATTGTAGAGGAAGTTTTGATAAATCACTTGACAATATTGAAGAGAAGATGAAGACAAGAAGAAAGCACGATGACAGGAGGGAAAAGAAGCAGGAGACGTCGATAGAGGGATCGGTTAGGGTTAGGTTGATACCATGTTAATCCAATAATTTCCCATGAACCATATTGCATTTCATTAAAACATATTTATATCAAAGTACAAGAGATGGGCCTTTGGCCAATTAAACAAAATAATATGAGCTACACTAATAGCATAAATACAATATATATATATATATATATATATATATATATATATATATATGAGGTGGAAGGTTCCGAGGTCTCCATATGAGAATCAGAGTTTCCTTGAATTAGCAGGTTACTATCGCAGATTCATTCAGGATTTCTCCAAGATAGTGGTTCCCTTGACCAGACTGACAAAGAAGGCTGTCACATTTCGTTGGGGGCCTGAGCAACAGACAAATTTTGAGACATTCAGACAGAAATTGTGTGAGGCGCTGATTCTGACCCTACCATAGGGTGTGGAGGATTTTGTGGCATGTGATGCTTCAATCAAGGGTTTAGATGCAGTGTTGATACAGCGCGGTCATGTAATTGCGTACGCGTCGAGGCAGCTTAAGCCTTATGAGGCGAATTACCCTACACACGATTTGGAGTTGGGGGACAGTAGTGTTTGCCCTTAAGATTTGGCGACATTACCTCTATGGGGCCCGCTGTACTATCTACACATATCACAAGAGCCTGAGGTATTTGATAGATCAGCCAAAATTTGAACATGAGGCAGCACATACGGTTGGATGTGGTGAAGGATTATGACTGTGAGATCCTTTATCACCCGGGGAAGGCCAACGTGGTGGTCGATACTCTCAGCCGTAAGGCAGTCGCAGCTCCGATCAGGGATTTATGTTTGAGAATTACAATGATTACCCCATTGTTGGAGCAAATTGGAGAAGCTCAGATTGAGGCTATGAAGGAAGAGCACTAGAAGAGTGAGCACATTGTGGGACAGATGGCTTCCTTCGATTATGATAGTCGGGGATTATTGACCCTTCATCGGAGGGTGTGGTTCCAAACAGGGGTGGTGCGCAACAGGTTCTGATGGAGGAGGCGACCAATTCGAGATTCTCTATTCGTCCTGGAGCGACAAAGATGTATAGAGATCTCCGTCTCGATTATTGGTGGCCATGTATGAAGCGGGATGTAGCTTGGTATGTAGAGAGGTGCTTGACTTGTAGGAAAGTCAAGGTCGAGCATCAGCGACGTCACAGTAAGGTGCAGCCGTTAGACATTCCCGTTTGGAAATGTGAAGAGATTACTATGGATTTCATCATGGAGTTGCCACAGATAGCGCATGGAGTGGATTCGATATGGGTCATCTGTTTGGTTTTGAGCATTATAACACTCCTATGGTGTACATGCAACCCTATAAACCTTGGATCTATGTTTTCTCTATTATACATGCAAATATTAACTATTCCAAGGTTTCATCCTAACTAGCATATTATGAAGCACCTATACTACAAAGTTCTAGTTAGATGACATACCTTTTGATGTAGCTTGATGTCTTCAAGCTTTAAGAGCTTAGCCCCAATAGTGTGGAAACCTCAAATGGAATCACAAATCACCAAAACACCTTGGAAGAACTTGAGAGAATATGTATGCACACTAAAATCGGCCCACTCTTATTTTCACACACTTGTGTCAATTTTGTGAGCCAAGGACCCCTTTATATATTATGGAGGATTAGGGTTACATCCATGTAAACCCTAATACCCATGACCTTTCATTTACGTAGGATCCATGGGTTAAAAGCTCCATGGACCATCCATGAAAGCTTAGCCCAACCTAAATGAACTTGGCCCATTCCATATATATAAGAGTCCATATTTAATTAGTTCTTTTTGATCACTTAATTAATTCTAAATTAATTCTTGATCAATACTAATTAAATAATATGATTCCATATTAATATATTAGAACTTATAATATATTAATATAAATCATAAATATACTATTCTCAAAAGACTATCCATATAAATTGTGCCGGTGAAGTGCAACCCAAATGGACCATGCCGGGTCGGGTCAAGTACATACCAAATATAGTTATGGACTTAGACATTAATCCAACAGTCTCCCACTTGGATAAGTCTAAAACTATTATTGAGTATGACTTCAAAACCTAACTGGCAATCGTAGCTCTTAAAGCCGCTGTCGAACTCTGACCTTGTCAATGACTTGTCCATTAGATAAGGGATCATATATTCCTCCATTCTAGATATCATATGGACTGAGACATGGATTATAATCATTCTCTCTGTCCATTTGTTGTTTCCCGATTTTCGATTTATGATGACTGACTGATTGAACAAATCAAATCAGTCCTGGCTTGGCCAAGCACTCACATGTGTCATCGCTAAATCATCGAGGGGCCCACAGATATCGCTTTTATCCCGAAGGTAAAAGGAATGGATAAACTTCGACTCATATGGCTTGTTCTACTACTTGTTGAATCATACACAAATGCACGTTTTATAACATCGAGTTACCAAATGCGTTTTCGTGCAATCAATGTATAACCAACTCATAGTAACAACTCATATCTCTAGGTTTGAAGAATATAAGATATTATCGTCTCATGATCACTTGTGATAAAATCCATGAAGTGATTCAAATGAGCGCTGGTTGAATCCAATACTCAGAACTTATGAGCACTCATAAGTGTTGTAGCACCACTTTGTCCACCAATTTGGACCTCTACAAACCAACCCATGACAGTCTTGATTCATATCTACTTCCAACATATGACCGACTGTGGATGGTTTGAATAACTTAATCATTCAGGAAGAGCGACTTAGTTATTCTGGAAGTCAAAACATGCAAAGTGAAACACAAGAATAAATGAATCAAATATGGTATCAAACCCTATGAATATAAATAAACACTTTTATTTATCACCATACTGATTACTCATTATTCATTGTTTCGGTTTTATCAACTTTATACTTGAATTAAAAACACTAGTTGTCCCATGCTCCAAGCATGTACACTATGTTTTTCTTAAACAATAGCTTTGCCATACACCAAGTATGCACTCTATGTTTGTCTATGATCCTTACTTTGTGAAATAAACCAATTGAACATAATTTCAATGATTCTAATTTCACACTCCCAAATCCTTATCGAAAAATGTGAGAATTTCAAATTCCTATCATTTATCGAAATCTGTTTAGATTTTAAACTTATATGCACTGACCCTCCTGTAATGAATATGTACAAAGTCACAAAGACTTGTCAACAGTCATTATAAGGTATTCCAATGGAGATCAACTCCATGGAAACTAAGTCTCATATTCAAAGTACATTGCTTTGGACATGCTTCTTGCATTAAGTTTTCTAATCTTACACAGATAACTTCCACCTATGGAGACAACTCCATATTCTCATTTTGACTATCACTTCTGAATAAGAGATGCCTCTTTTCAGAATATGTCAATATGGTCCTTCCAAAATTAGCACTATACTTCCAACTGTCCCTGAGCAACCAATCGTTGGTAAACCTCAGATTGTCCTCGACAATTGCTTAATCATTTTAGTCATATCCAATTCTAGACCTTTTCCCTTCTTAATGCCTCTGGGCATTTGGAAAAATTTAGAAATGACAAATATTATAGCACATGCAATCGATCCTGTACCCAAAGAAAATGGTACACGATTCACGATGTCTCACATAAAGACATGATTCTAGACCAGTCTTTTGCTACAATATTTTTATTTGCCATGTTTTCAAAATTTGACTATGAAGAGGGATGCCGTAATCATAATCGAATTTTGAGAACGCAATATATAGAATTTCCTTAAGTTGAACCAATCCAACATGAAATTCATATTTATATTCTTGACTAAAGATGATTAAGGTCTCAATCTAAGCCTTTAGAACTGAAATGAAGTATATCCTCTCCCTTAATTATAGCAAAACAACTTTTTCAATCCCTGCAGCCTCACGAATTGAAACTTTTGTTTTCTATAATTAACATTGCTAACTTGTAACACTAACAATAATTATCATGCTCCCACTAACATGATGATTATTAGCATAACACTTATGCTCCCACTAGCTTTGACATGTACTCAGAAATCAGCTGGACTTCTAGAAATCAATACTTTATTGACTTTCTTACCAAAGTTCAGATTTCTGATACGAGATGCTTTGATAAAACTTTATCAAAATCATACACCTTTCCTTAGATAGCATGCATGTGTGTCTAAACAATTTCAGAACTATGAAAAGGGTTGTCGTAATCATAGTCTCAATTGTTTAGACCTTTTGCCATCTGCTTCAAATCTACTTGGTGGAAGTGTTTCTTCACCATCATTTTCATGAATCGGAGAGAAAACATATGACCCTTAGATTTTATGGTGTATGTGTTCTTATCCATGTGAATCGTCAAAACCATAGTCACAAGACAAGGATAATGACAAATCCAAACTCATATGGACTGAACTTATGCAATCTTAACTTCTTGCCACCTGGCAGTACAGGGCCTGCCATTGCTTCCAAGTTGTTATGCAACCAATTGAGAACTTTCAGATATCCTATGCAAAGCCAACTTTAACTGGAATGGGCACAAAATATGTCAAGACGATAGGTTATAAACCTCAAGTCGTGTGCTAGTGAAGAACCTCAGGTTTTATTCTTGATTAGTTCTTGAAATTCTTTTTAGGATCTTTAAGACTCCCACTATCCTCTTGACATATAAGACTATCTTGCCAAATATTCAAGAGATAGTGTGGATTCTTTATCAAGACAAACACTTCACACAATTGGCCTTAGTTGGTCTTTGTTTTATCCAAAGCATCACAACTTACCAATTTCAAATGTACAAGAGTAGGACACTTTTACTCTTACATTTGACAAGTGTTTTAAACCTTTCTTTAAGATATGTCACTCAAGTTACAATCTTGGAGTATGACTCTAAGAATTGTTTTGGAACGAAGTATGACTCATCTTCCTGATCTAACCATTTCAACAATTCATGACTCCTCTTCTTAGTCATAAGAATGCACTAAGATGACCTTTAGAGGACTAATTGTGATATGATTTCTAAATCATTAAGATGATCACAAACATGATACTAAAGTACTCTCCCATCTTTTCAGATTTGAGAAACTTTTATCTTTCTGCCTAATTTGATTCTTCCCATTCGTTCTGCCATACATTGAGACTTTTCCAATGTTTCAGAATTATACTTAAACTTGTAAGTATAACCATATTTACTAAACTTTAGTAAATCAAATAGTCTTAACAAGCTTTGTGGTGGACATGACCAGTGCACAAGAATGTGTACTCGATCCCTTTAGTCCTTCACTTGACTCACACATCCATGTGAACAAGTAATTAGTCTTGATTTTCCAATGCTTGAAAGTTCTCATTCATCATACTATTCAACTTGCATGATTCCAAGTTTCGGTCCAATTGAAACTTGGGTGATGAGGAACTTTCCTGATTTGGTAAATTTAGACACTACCACAAATGAAAGAATCAAATCCATTTTCCAATATTGCTGTCAGTGGAATCATATAAGCAACAATTTTCCACAAATGTCATTGTAAGGATACTTCAAATAAATAAAATTAAACAATTTTCTTTTATTTTAAAACATTGCGGAAAAACTTATCCTTACAATCCACATGGAAAATTGTTGTTATCTATTCCTTAGCAATATATCATAACTTCTTAAGCAACTGCTCAAAATTCTGATGCGATCGAAATTCACCTTCGCGATCAGAATCAGCATATACTTCCTTTAAGATTTCTCTCTATTCTTTGATTCTTAAAACATCAACATGTGACACAGTCACATCATGTAATGAGGATCTCAGAATAGAACTTAACAGAGTTACATAATGGGCTCTACCTGATGTAGAGTCAAACTTATTGACTTTAACATGCTTAGGTAAATTTGGCAGCTTTGCAATCAACGCCCCTCATTTGGCAAAATAAACATATGGACCCTTTGGTAATGGGACTATCTCAGACTTAGCCTTTCTCTTTACCATTTGGTCAACCGGGTTGACTATGGCCAATCCCTTTCATTGGGAAGAGAATGCTTTTTCTGGATTTCCAGTGTCACCATTGTCACTGTCCATAAAGTTTTTGGGAAGTTGATCTTCTAATCAAATTTACTTTACCATCGTTCCAAATCATTGCTGATTCAGCAGCACCAAGCAAATAGATATGATCATTAAGGTTCATGTCATAGTCTGTTTCATAGTAGTCCCAAAGGAACTCACTATGTGACTTAGAAAGTGATTGAACATCCAACTTTCTCAAGACTTTGACACCCAACTCTCCCGGCTTGTCAATATGTGACTTCATCTCTAAGATGTGATCACACATAGACCTTGCTTGCCATTAGGGCTTGAGTGACATTGAACTTGTGGGTTACGGAGAATAATTGGAGGAGGTGGAGGAAGAGAAGTATGACTTCCATGAGCCAAACTCGGGAAGTCATATTCATTAGGAAAGCTTGGTTTGGGAAGATCATTGTTGTCTAAACCAGACATCAACAATGGGAGAAATTCACGTAAAGTTGATTTAAGTCCTTAATATAACACCCAATATGATATATTAAGGCTAGGACCCAACAAACTATTTTATAACTTGGAAGAGGGATGTCGTAATCCAAGCTATAAAATATTTGAAGGTAGGTGAATGACGATTCACCAATTTCCACCAAGATAAACGAAATGTATTATTAGGTTTTAATTGGTTTTGAAACTCCTAGATTCTTTTGAGATTCATTGAAATTTTCAATGGCATGTTTCAATCTCGAGTGTGCCCTTCAGGTTTTGTGACTGGGATGCCGAGGATCACAAAACAAGATGTGAAGTAACCATGCAAATATACTTGGTACCCTTAATATTTACCCCTCAATCGATGTGCCGGTTAACCACACACGCTCCAACGATACTATGATAAACATTAAGTTACCCTTTGCCTACCTTGTTAAGTCCAGGTTAGTGTGCCGGTTAACCACACACGCTCCACTAACAGCTTAAACAAAGTGCAAAGTGTAATTTCATGGATTAGCACCTTATTCACATTTTCCTAAGTAACTAAGATTGGGAATTTATAAGTGTTTAGTTACTTAGTATTTATCATTATACTTATAATGAAGGGAGAATTATAGTCCTTGTCCTACCTGTTCGGCTAACGACCCTCCACCGGTCAAGGAAGCGGTGAGTGAGAGTGGACACCCATTAAACTGCCATTTTATAAGCAATAACCTTATACCCCCCCTTATAGACCGGCTTCGTGAATGAGGTCTACTAATGGTAATACGACTTGCTCTTATGCATAGAATATATTAAACTTTTAATATTATAATAGTATAAGGGTGTATTTTAGACATTTAAAATACTTGGTGGTTTAATCTATTAATTAAACTATACTCTTAATTTAATTAAATTTAAACCATGTCATTATGGAATTATTAATTCTTTTTTAATTAAACACTTTAATTATCTATTAATAAAGTCCATAAGAGTTAATTGAATTATTCAATAAAAACATCATAATTCCAATTATTAAATTCAAAATTAAAACCATTTAATTAATTGTTTAAGTTATGAACCCAAGAGTTTTAGAATTCAATTCTTTTTTTTTTTATCATAAAAAAAACTTTTTCCAAATTCCAAAACTTGAGGGCAAGTTTTGTAACTCTTGAAAACTTTTGGATTCCATAACTTATGGAGTTAAATACTTGTTTTATGATGAAACTTTTCATGTTCCATAACTTAAGAACAAGTTATGGAATTCTTTAAAACATTAAGACTAAGTTTTGTAACTCCATAAAAAACTTTGAATCAATTTTTTTAAAAACCTTTTCATATCCATAACTTATGGAGGTTTCAAAAAACTCTTTAGATCAAACTTTTAAAACTAATAAAATAATCATATCATTTTATCTTTTACTAAATTTGACCTAGTTCAACTCATATAGCAAATGATTCAAATTTTACAAATAATTAGTTTTTCACAAAAACAAGTAATTATCTTAAAATTTGACAAACGTCATGTTTTTTTCCTTTTTTTTCCAACTTTGAAAATAAAACATTTGCATCAATATAACAGAAAACACTAACCTGGCTTTGATACCACTGTTGGGTTTTGAGCATTCTAACACTCCTATGGTGTACATGCAACCCTATAAACATTGGATCTATGTTTTCTCTATTATACATGCAAATATTAACTATTCCAAGGTTTCATCCTAACTAGCATATTATGAAGCACCTATACTACAAAGTTCTAGTTAGATGACATACTTTTTGATGTAGCTTGATGTCTTCAAGCTTTAAGAGCTTAGCCCCAATAGTGTGGAAGCCTCAAATGGAATCACAAATCACCAAAACACCTTGGAAGAACTTGAGAGAATATGTATGCACACTAAAATCGACCCACTCTTATTTTCACACACTTGTGTCAATTTTGTGAGCCAAGGACCCCTTTATATATTATGGAGGATTAGGGTTACATCCATGTAAACCCTAATACCCATGACCTTTCATTTACATAGGATCCATGGGTTAAAAGCTCCATGGACCATCCATGAAAGCTTAGCCCAACCTAAATGAACTTGGCCCATTCCATATATATAAGAGTCCATATTTAATTAGTTCTTTTTGATCACTTAATTAATTCTAAATTAATTCTTGATCAATACTAATTAAATAATATGATTCCATATTAATATATTAGAACTTATAATATATTAATATAAATCATAAATATACTATTCTCAAAAGACTATCCATATAAATTGTGCCGGTGAAGTGCAACCCAAATGGACCATGCCGGGTCGGGTCAAGTACATACCAAATATAGTTATGGACTTAGACATTAATCCAACAGTCTCCCACTTGGATAAGTCTAAAACTATTATTGAGTATGACTTCAAAACCTAACTGGCAATCGTAGCTCTTAAAGCCGCTGTCGAACTCTGACCTTGTCAATGACTTGTCCATTAGATAAGGGATCATATATTCCTCCATTCTAGATATCATATGGACTGAGACATGGATTATAATCATTCTCTCTGTCCATTTGTTGTTTCCCGATTTTCGATTTATGATGACTGACTGATTGAACAAATCAAATCAGTCCTGGCTTGGCCAAGCACTCACATGTGTCATCGCTAAATCATCGAGGGGCCCACAGATATCGCTTTTATCCCGAAGGTAAAAGGAATGGATAAACTTCGACTCATATGGCTTGTTCTACTACTTGTTGAATCATACACAAATGCACGTTTTATAACATCGAGTTACCAAATGCGTTTTCGTGCAATCAATGTATAACCAACTCATAGTAACAACTCATATCTCTAGGTTTGAAGAATATAAGATATTATCGTCTCATTATCACTTGTGATAAAATCCATGAAGTGATTCAAATGAGCGCGGGTTGAATCCAATACTCAGAACTTATGAGCACTCATGAGTGTTGTAGCACCACTTTGTCCACCAACTTGGACCTCTACAAACCAACCCTTGACAGTCTTGATTCATATATACTTCCAACATATGACCGACTGTGGATGGTTTGAATAACTTAATCATTCAGGAAGAGCGACTTAGTTATTCTGGAAGTCAAAACATGCAAAGTGAAACACAAGAATAAATGAATCAAATATGGTATCAAACCCTATGAATATAAATAAACACTTTTATTTATCACCATACTGATTACTCATTAGTCATTGTTTCGGTTTTATCAACTTTATACTTGAATTAAAAACACTAGTTGTCCCATGCTCCAAGCATGTACACTATGTTTTTCTTAAACAATAGCTTTGCCATACACCAAGTATGCACTCTATGTTTGTCTATGATCCTTACTTTGTGAAATAAACCCATTGAACATAATTTCAATGATTCTAATTTCACACTCCCAAATCCTTATCGAAAAATGTGAGAATTTCAAATTCCTATCATTTATCGAAATCTGTTTAGATTTTAAACTTATATGCACTGACCCTCCTGTAATGAATATGTACAAAGTCACAAAGACTTGTCAACAGTCATTATAAGGTATTCCAATGGAGATCAACTCCATGGAAACTAAGTCTCATATTCAAAGTACATTGCTTTGGACATGCTTCTTGCATTAAGTTTTCTAATCTTACACAAATAACTTCCACCTATGGAGACAACTCCATATTCTCATTTTGACTATCACTTCTGAATAAGAGATGCCTCTTTTCAGAATATGTCAATATGGTCCTTCCAAAATTAGCACTATACTTCCAACTGTCCCTGAGCAACCAATCGTTGGTAAACCTCAGATTGTCCTCGATAATTGCTTAATCATTTTAGTCATATCCAATTCTAGACCTTTTCCCTTCTTAATGCCTCTGGGCATTTGGAAAAATTTAGAAATGACAAATATTATAGCACATGCAATCGATCCTGTACCCAAAGAAAATGGTACACGATTCACGATGTCTCACATAAAGACATGATTCTAGACCAGTCTTTTGCTACAATATTTTTATTTGCCATGTTTTCAAAATTTGACTATGAAGAGGGATGCCGTAATCATAATCGAATTTTGAGAACGCAATATATAGAATTTCCTTAAGTTGAACCAATCCAACATGAAATTCATATTTATATTCTTGACTAAAGATGATTAAGGTCTCAATCTAAGCCTTTAGAACTGAAATGAAGTATATCCTCTCCCTTAATTATAGCAAAACAACTTTTTCAATCCCTGCAGCCTCACGAATTGAAACTTTTGTTTTCTATAATTAACATTGCTAACTTGTAACACTAACAATAATTATCATGCTCCCACTAACATGATGATTATTAGCATAACACTTATGCTCCCACTAGCTTTGACATGTACTCAGAAATCAGCTGGACTTCTAGAAATCAATACTTTATTGACTTTCTTACCAAAGTTCAGATTTCTGATACGAGATGCTTTGATAAAACTTTATCAAAATCATACACCTTTCCTTAGATAGCATGCATGTGTGTCTAAACAATTTCAGAACTATGAAAAGGGATGTCGTAATCATAGTCTCAATTGTTTAGACCTTTTGCCATCTGCTTCAAATCTACTTGGTGGAAGTGTTTCTTCACCATCATTTTCATGAATCGGAGGGAAAACATATGACCCTTAGATTTTATGGTGTATGTGTTCTTATCCATGTGAATCGTCAAAACCATAGTCACAAGACAAGGATAATGACAAATCCAAACTCATATGGACTGAACTTATGCAATCTTAACTTCTTGCCACCTGGCAGTACAGGGCCTGCCATTGCTTCCAAGTTGTTATGCAACCAATTGAGAACTTTCAGATATCCTATGCAAAGCCAACTTTAACTGGAATGGGCACAAAATATGTCAAGACGATAGGTTATAAACCTCAAGTCGTGTGCTAGTGAAGAACCTCAGGTTTTATTCTTGATTAGTTCTTGAAATTCTTTTTAGGATCTTTAAGACTCCCACTATCCTCTTGACATATAAGACTATCTTGCCAAATATTCAAGAGATAGTGTGGATTCTTTATCAAGACAAACACTTCACACAATTGGACTTAGTTGGTCTTTGTTTTATCCAAAGCATCACAACTTACCAATTTCAAATGTACAAGAGTAGGACACTTTTACTCTTACATTTGACAAGTGTTTTAAACCTTTCTTTAAGATATGTCACTCAAGTTACAATCTTGGAGTATGACTCTAAGAATTGTTTTGGAACGAAGTATGACTCATCTTCCTGATCTAACCATTTCAACAATTCATGACTCCTCTTCTTAGTCATAAGAATGCACTAAGATGACCTTTAGAGGACTAATTGTGATATGATTTCTAAATCATTAAGATGATCACAAACATGATACTAAAGTACTCTCCCATCTTTTCAGATTTGAGAAACTTTTATCTTTCTTCCTAATTTGATTCTTCCCATTCGTTCTGCCATACATTGAGACTTTTCTAATGTTTCAGAATTATACTAAAACTTGTAAGTATAACCATATTTACTAAACTTTAGTAAATCAAATAGTCTTAACAAGCTTTGTGGTGGACATGACCAGTGCACAAGAATGTGTACTCGATCCCTTTAGTCCTTCACTTGACTCACACATCCATGTGAACAAGTAATTAGTCTTGATTTTCCAATGCTTGAAAGTTCTCATTCATCATACTATTCAACTTGCATGATTCCAAGTTTCGGTCCAATTGAAACTTGGGTGATGAGGAACTTTCCTGATTTGGTAAATTTAGACACTACCACAAATGAAAGAATCAAATCCATTTTCCAATATTGCTGTCAGTGGAATCATATAAGCAACAATTTTCCACAAATGTCATTGTAAGGATACTTCAAATAAATAAAATTAAACAATTTTCTTTTATTTTAAAACATTGCGGAAAAACTTATCCTTACAATCCACATGGAAAATTGTTGTTATCTATTCCTTAGCAATATATCATAACTTCTTAAGCAACTGCTCAAAATTCTGATGCGATCGAAATTCACCTTCGCGATCAGAATCAGCATATACTTCCTTTAAGATTTCTCTCTATTCTTTTATTCTTAAAACATCAACATGTGACCCAGTCACATCATGTAATGAGGATCTCAGAATAGAACTTAACAGAGTTACATAATGGGCTCTACCTGATGTAGAGTCAAACTTATTGACTTTAACATGCTTAGGTAAATTTGGCAGCTTTGCAATCAACGCCCTCATTTGGCAAAATAAACATATGGACCCTTTGGTAATGGGACTATCTCAGACTTAGCCTTTCTCTTTACCATTTGGTCAACCGGGTTGACTATGGCCAATCCCTTTCATTGGGAAGAGAATGCTTTTTCTGGATTTCCAGTGTCACCATTGTCACTGTCCATAAAGTTTTTGGGAAGTTGATCTTCTAATCAAATTTACTTTACCATCGTTCCAAATCATTGCTGATTCAGCAGCACCAAGCAAATAGATATGATCATTAAGGTTCATGTCATAGTCTGTTTCATAGTAGTCCCAAAGGAACTCACTATGTGACTTAGAAAGTGATTGAACATCCAACTTTCTCAAGACTTTGACACCCAACTCTCCCGGCTTGTCAATATGTGACTTCATCTCTAAGATGTGATCACACATAGACCTTGCTTGCCATTAGGGCTTGAGTGACATTGAACTTGTGGGTTACGGAGAATAATTGGAGGAGGTGGAGGAAGAGAAGTATGACTTCCATGAGCCAAACTCGGGAAGTCATATTCATTAGGAAAGCTTGGTTTGGGAAGATCATTGTTGTCTAAACCAGACATCAACAATGGGAGAAATTCACGTAAAGTTGATTTAAGTCCTTAATATAACACCCAATATGATATATTAAGGCTAGGACCCAACAAACTCTTTTATAACTTGGAAGAGGGATGTCGTAATCCAAGCTATAAAATATTTGAAGGTAGGTGAATGACGATTCACCAATTTCCACCAAGATAAACGAAACGTATTATTAGGTTTTAATTGGTTTTGAAACTCCTAGATTCTTTTGAGATTCATTGAAATTTTCAATGACATGTTTCAATCTCGAGTGTGCCCTTCAGGTTTTGTGACTGGGATGCCGAGGATCACAAAACAAGATGTGAAGTAACCATGCAAATATACTTGGTACCCTTAATATTTACCCCTCAATCGATGTGCCGGTTAACCACACACGCTCCAACGATACTATGATAAACATTAAGTTACCCTTTGCCTACCTTGTTAAGTCCAGGTTAGTGTGCCGGTTAACCACACACGCTCCACTAACAGCTTAAACAAAGTGCAAAGTGTAATTTCATGGATTAGCACCTTATTCACATTTTCCTAAGTAACTAAGATTGGGAATTTATAAGTGTTTAGTTACTTAGTATTTATCATTATACTTATAATAAAGGGAGAATTATAGTCCTTGTCCTACCTGTTCGGCTAACGACCCTCCACCGGTCAAGGAAGCGGTGAGTGAGAGTGGACACCCATTAAACTGCCATTTTATAAGCAATAACCTTATACCCCCCTTATAGACCGGCTTCGTGAATGAGGTCTACTAATGGTAATACGACTTGCTCTTATGCATATAATATATTAAACTTTTAATATTATAATAGTATAAGGGTGTATTTTAGACATTTAAAATACTTGGTGGTTTAATCTATTAATTAAACTATACTCTTAATTTAATTAAATTTAAACCATGTCATTATGGAATTATTAATTCTTTTTTAATTAAACACTTTAATTATCTATTAATAAAGTCCATAAGAGTTAATTGAATTATTCAATAAAAACATCATAATTCCAATTATTAAATTCAAAATTAAAACCATTTAATTAATTGTTTAAGTTATGAACCCAAGAGTTTTAGAATTCAATTCTTTTTTTTTTATCATAAAAAAAACTTTTTCCAAATTCCAAAACTTGAGGGCAAGTTTTGTAACTCTTGAAAACTTTTGGATTCCATAACTTATGGAGTTAAATACTTGTTTTATGATGAAACTTTTCATGTTCCATAACTTAAGAACAAGTTATGGAATTCTTTAAAACATTAAGACTAAGTTTTGTAACTCCATAAAAAACTTTGAATCAATTTTTTTAAAAACCTTTTCATATCCATAACTTATGGAGGTTTCAAAAAACTCTTTAGATCAAACTTTTAAAACTAATAAAATAATCATATCATTTTATCTTTTACTAAATTTGACCTAGTTCAACTCATATAGCAAATGATTCAAATTTTACAAATAATTAGTTTTTCACAAAAACAAGTAATTATCTTAAAATTTGACAAACGTCATGTTTTTTTCCTTTTTTTTCCAACTTTGAAAATAAAACATTTGCATCAATATAACAGAAAACACTAACCTGGCTTTGATACCACTGTTGGGTTTTGAGCATTCTAACACTCCTATGGTGTACATGCAACCCTATAAACATTGGATCTATGTTTTCTCTATTATACATGCAAATATTAACTATTCCAAGGTTTCATCCTAACTAGCATATTATGAAGCACCTATACTACAAAGTTCTAGTTAGATGACATACTTTTTGATGTAGCTTGATGTCTTCAAGCTTTAAGAGCTTAGCCCCAATAGTGTGGAAGCCTCAAATGGAATCACAAATCACCAAAACACCTTGGAAGAACTTGAGAGAATATGTATGCACACTAAAATCGACCCACTCTTATTTTCACACACTTGTGTCAATTTTGTGAGCCAAGGACCCCTTTATATATTATGGAGGATTAGGGTTACATCCATGTAAACCCTAATACCCATGACCTTTCATTTACATAGGATCCATGGGTTAAAAGCTCCATGGACCATCCATGAAAGCTTAGCCCAACCTAAATGAACGTGGCCCATTCCATATATATAAGAGTCCATATTTAATTAGTTCTTTTTGATCACTTAATTAATTCTAAATTAATTCTTGATCAATACTAATTAAATAATATGATTCCATATTAATATATTAGAACTTATAATATATTAATATAAATCATAAATATACTATTCTCAAAAGACTATCCATATAAATTGTGCCGGTGAAGTGCAACCCAAATGGACCATGCCGGGTCGGGTCAAGTACATACCAAATATAGTTATGGACTTAGACATTAATCCAACAGTCTCCCACTTGGATAAGTTTAAAACTATTATTGAGTATGACTTCAAAACCTAACTGGCAATCGTAGCTCTTAAAGCCGCTGTCGAACTCTGACCTTGTCAATGACTTGTCCATTAGATAAGGGATCATATATTCCTCCATTCTAGATATCATATGGACTGAGACATGGATTATAATCATTCTCTCTGTCCATTTGTTGTTTTCCGATTTTTGATTTATGATGACTGACTGATTGAACAAATCAAATCAGTCCTGGCTTGGCCAAGCACTCACATGTGTCATCGCTAAATCATCGAGGGGCCCACAGATATCGCTTTTATCCCGAAGGTAAAAGGAATGGATAAACTTCGACTCATATGGCTTGTTCTACTACTTGTTGAATCATACACAAATGCACGTTTTATAACATCGAGTTACCAAATGCGTTTTCGTGCAATCAATGTATAACCAACTCATAGTAACAACTCATATCTCTAGGTTTGAAGAATATAAGATATTATCGTCTCATGATCACTTGTGATAAAATCCATGAAGTGATTCAAATGAGCGCGGGTTGAATCCAATACTCAGAACTTATGAGCACTCATGAGTGTTGTAGCACCACTTTGTCCACCAACTTGGACCTCTACAAACCAACCCTTGACAGTCTTGATTCATATATACTTCCAACATATGACCGACTGTGGATGGTTTGAATAACTTAATCATTCAGGAAGAGCGACTTAGTTATTCTGGAAGTCAAAACATGCAAAGTGAAACACAAGAATAAATGAATCAAATATGGTATCAAACCCTATGAATATAAATAAACACTTTTATTTATCACCATACTGATTACTCATTAGTCATTGTTTCGGTTTTATCAACTTTATACTTGAATTAAAAACACTAGTTGTCCCATGCTCCAAGCATGTACACTATGTTTTTCTTAAACAATAGCTTTGCCATACACCAAGTATGCACTCTATGTTTGTCTATGATCCTTACTTTGTGAAATAAACCCATTGAACATAATTTCAATGATTCTAATTTCACACTCCCAAATCCTTATCGAAAAATGTGAGAATTTCAAATTCCTATCATTTATCGAAATCTGTTTAGATTTTAAACTTATATGCACTGACCCTCCTGTAATGAATATGTACAAAGTCACAAAGACTTGTCAACAGTCATTATAAGGTATTCCAATGGAGATCAACTCCATGGAAACTAAGTCTCATATTCAAAGTACATTGCTTTGGACATGCTTCTTGCATTAAGTTTTCTAATCTTACACAAATAATTTCCACCTATGGAGACAACTCCATATTCTCATTTTGACTATCACTTCTGAATAAGAGATGCCTCTTTTCAGAATATGTCAATATGGTCCTTCCAAAATTAGCACTATACTTCCAACTGTCCCTGAGCAACCAATCGTTGGTAAACCTCAGATTGTCCTCGATAATTGCTTAATCATTTTAGTCATATCCAATTCTAGACCTTTTCCCTTCTTAATGCCTCTGGGCATTTGGAAAAATTTAGAAATGACAAATATTATAGCACATGCAATCGATCCTGTACCCAAAGAAAATGGTACACGATTCACGATGTCTCACATAAAGACATGATTCTAGACCAGTCTTTTGCTACAATATTTTTATTTGCCATGTTTTCAAAATTTGACTATGAAGAGGGATGCCGTAATCATAATCGAATTTTGAGAACGCAATATATAGAATTTCCTTAAGTTGAACCAATCCAACATGAAATTCATATATATATTCTTGACTAAAGATGATTAAGGTCTCAATCTAAGCCTTTAGAACTGAAATGAAGTATATCCTCTCCCTTAATTATAGCAAAACAACTTTTTCAATCTCTGCAGCCTCACGAATTGAAACTTTTGTTTTCTATAATTAACATTGCTAACTTGTAACACTAACAATAATTATCATACTCCCACTAACATGATGATTATTAGCATAACACTTATGCTCCCACTAGCTTTGACATGTACTCAGAAATCAGCTGGACTTCTAGAAATCAATACTTTATTGACTTTCTTACCAAAGTTCAGATTTCTAATACGAGATGCTTTGATAAAACTTTATCAAAATCATATACCTTTCCTTAGATAGCATGCATGTGTGTCTAAACAATTTTAGAACTATGAAAAGGGATGCCGTAATCATAGTATCAATTGTTTAGACCTTTTGTCATCTGCTTCAAATCTACTTGGTGGAAGTGTTTCTTCACCATCATTTTCATGAATCGGAGAGAAAACTTTAGCACGAATTTTCACCCGCAGACGGATGGTCAAAGTGAGTGGACCATCCATACATTAGAGGATATGATGGGAGCATGCGTTCTGGATTTCGGCGGTAGTTGGGATACGTATCTTCTGTTAGCAGAATTTTCGTATAACAACAGTTATCATGCCAGCATCGATCGGCCTCCTTTTGAGATACTCTATGGGAGGAAGTGTAGGACGCCAATATGTCGGGTTGAGGTCAGTCAGAAGGTCATGAGGAGTACCGAAGTGGTACTCAAGACTATTGACATGATTCAGTAGTTTCAGAGTAGACTTCAGACAGCGCAGAGTCGGCAGAAGAGCTACGTAGATAGACGTCGGTCAAATTTGGAGTTCCAGGTTGGGGATATGGTTCTTCTGAAGGTGTCACCTTGGAAAGGTGTCATCCGATTCAGTAATAGGGGCAAGTTAGGCACTAGGTACATCTGTCCTTTTAGGGTTTTGGCCTGGGTGGGCCTAGTGGTTTATTGCTTGGATCTTCCTGGGGAACTTAGTCAGATCCATAGCACGTTTCATGTCTCTCAGCTGCGGAAGTGTTTGGTTGATGATTCTGCAGTGCTTCCATTGGAGGATATTCAGGTGGATGATCGCCTGAATTATATCAATATACTGGTAGCGATCCTTGGCCGAAAGACAAAACATTGAGGAACAAGGTTGTTGAGTTAGTGAAAGTACAGTGGCAGCACCGCAAGGGTTCTGAGTGGACGTGGGAGCCTGAAGAAGAGATGGGGGAGCAATACTCTTATTTATTTGCGATAGCAGACTTCCAGGATGAAGTTTGATTCAAGTGGGGGTGAATTGTAACGTCCGGATCGCCATGTAAAAACTCTTGCAATTAATTTCCTTTATCCGTGGACTAGACCCGAGTACACTGGGCGTACACAAGGTACACATGGCGTACTCCCATGCATGTGCAAAGACGGGGTGTCCCCTACGTATGTTGGGTGTACCCATGCGTATGCAGGGCATACACAAGCCAGGAGAAAACCTTAAGTTTTAGGGTTTGCACCCTATTTAAGCTCGTTAAACCCCTCAAGCCTTTCACCTTATCATCCCCCATTGCCTTTTTGAGCTAATCTCGAGACCCTAGCCATCTTAAGAGCATTTTTGAGCTTACAAATATTTTTTAGGTGTTCTTTTGTGATCTTGAAGAATAAAGAGGCTTGAGGAGAAGCATTGGACAAGAAGAAGCTTGTAGATCCAAAGATTGCTCATCATTTCTAGCTCATTGGAGGTATAAATTTTGAAACTTGTTCATTCTAAGTCTAGATCTAGGTTTAGGGAAGAACTTAGCATCTTTTGCTCCCATAACTTGGTCTCATGGAGTATGGACTACTCCAGACCATTTGATCTGTCCTTTTGGGCTCTTAACGGTGCATGAAGTCATAAAAATTGTATCTTGGAGGTTAGAACTCAACATGCATGAGTTGGTGACCACTTAAGGGATATAGAAGGCTTAATCCATGGTTTGAGTCTCATTAAGTCATAAAAAAGCATAAAGTTTGCAACTTTATGGCTTAATATACTTTAATGACCTTGGATCTGATTTTGGACGACAAAAGCTTAATGGATTAAGACAATTCAAGATGGGGTGGTTGTCTGACCAGTACGTCGGGCGTACTCACGAGTACGCTGTGCATACTGGGCCAACGCCCCAATTCTGGATCAGTAACGTACGTCGAGTGTACGAGCCAAGTACATCACATGTACGCTCATTTGTAGGCCTTTAGAGTTTTAGGCTCGGGATTAGTTGGGCTTTTTTCCTTGAACGAGTTTGGGCCTTAGGCCTATTTGTAGTATCAAGTTATTTATGGGCTTTAGGTCATCATGAAGTTCTTGGGCCCATGTTGCGCCTTAGGGTCCTTTTTAGTTGGACTTGGAATGCCTTTTGGGCTAGTTTAGAGTTGGGCCTTAGTAAGGTAGGCCCAATAAGGCAAGGATTAAGCAGCCTTTTACCCATAAAGCCAAGATTTTGGGTTTGGACTCTCAGGTTGGATTATTGACCTAATTTCTAATTAGGGTTTTAAACTTGTGATTTAGTTAGAGGATTTCGCAAGTCAGCATCCCGAGTGTGATTTGACATCTTCAGTCTGAGGTAAGTTTTCTTCACTATATCCGTGGGTCGAATGCACCAATATCGACCCACTAGATTATGTTTATAGTATAATGATTGTCTTCGTGACAATTGCTTGTTATGTTTGTATTTGCTTGATGTCTCTGTGACTCTTTTTCTATGATTATATATGGTAGTGGTAGGGGTGAAATAGACCCGATATCGGTTGAAAGATACCGAAGGGCTTGAAATATGCCCAATACCGGTTGAAAGAGACCGAAGGGGTTGAAATATACTGTGACATCCCCATTTTCACGTCCAGAAAAGACCAATTTTGTTTATGCTTTATAAAATCAGAGTACCTCTTTTAATAAAAATGTTGCGGAATTTGTTCCCAGTAAAACATGATAGATACGTTATCAAAGCATTTCCGAAGAAATGTATTTTTATTCATTTTAAAACATTTGGGATGTCATCGTCAATACCGAAACATAAGCATAAACAGAACTTACATTCATTATCACTAATTATTTATATCTCCTTAATCTCTCAGTGTACTGTAACTTCATATCGACACCTATGATACAAATAAACTTGAGTGGGGCAGGTTGGGAAACCTGGTGAGTACATAGGGTTTTCAACCCACAATAATATAATTATTATGCTTTAAACATCAAACAATCAACCCAATAACTCATCCCCATTATCTTCTTTACTCTTAAGGGTCTACCCTAAGAGTCACCTATCCTGCATTCGTTCATTCCGAAGTCCATTGCTTCCAGGGTTTATAAGATAGGCATTAAGTCCATAGCTGCCAATGCTCGTTCGTAAAGCACTAATTCCATAGTTGCTAAAGTTCATTCATCGGTTACTAAATCCATAGCTACCAGTGTTTATCTAATAGGTACTAAGTCCATAGCTACCAACGTTTATCTAACGGGTACTAAGTCCATAGCTACCAGCGTTTATCCAATAGGCACTAAGTCCATAGATGCCGATGTTATTTATTAGGCACTAAGTCTATAGTTGCCAATGTTCACTCATATCATCTTTCATCTCTCATCATTCATCTACCCATGTTTTACCCAACATATTCGTAGATATAAAATATATATACAGTTTAAATCATTTAAAACATGTATAAAATCGTTCATCCAGCATAGATAGCAAGTATACAAACAATATGCACACATAGCACGTAATTTATATAAAATACTTCATATCTATGTGTAAGATGAAAGTAACTATGCACTCACTTGATAAGGTGGTGATTCTTCACTCGGACAACGCTTCATTTCTTAAAAACAATTTCCTTTGATGAAACCTATTATTATTATCACTAGAGTTTAGTCTAATATTCACCGAGACTAATTAATAGTCTTAGCATTATTACTATTATATAAGCGTTTAGTCTAATTTTCACCCACTATATACAGACAGGGGCCAGACATGAAACACCGGAGGGTAGGACCATTTTGGCAATAAACACTTCTGAAATCCAACAACCCAAGCGGCCCTTCAAACCAGATTCCCCGTACCGTGAGTGGTTAAAAAGATATTATAACGACACTTATATAAATCATAATGATAGCCCAAATATTTATTATAAGGTCCTAATAACAATACTAAATTTAAACATAAGCTATACTTAAAGTAGGGTAAGCATAACTCACTTATATTGGAGTTTAGCGAAGAACCGGGCTCTGCGCGGGAAGAACTTTTGAGCCGAAAGCTCTTCTTCTCGGGGCCTTCTGGCGCTCCGGGACTCGCTACTAACTCCTAAGAAAGGCTAGAGAAAAGCCTTGAGGCTTTGGGGGTGTTTGGGAGAGAAGTTGAGAAAAGGTGTGAAGAAAAATGAGGAAAAACGCCTCTATTTATAGGCTGTCAGCACCGAGTACGCTGAGCGTACTCAAGAATTACGCTGAGCGTAATGGGTTTTTAAGGGTTATGCTGAGTGTACTCAAAATTACACTGAGTGTAATGTGCCACGTGTCGCGATCTCGTGCAAAGCCGTGGGGAAGAAGGTGTGGCTCAGATTGCGCCACGTGTCACTCGTTGGTTACTCCAAAAACTAATTATCTTTTAAAATCCGTAACTTTTAAATACGTGCTCCGTTTTCGACGTTATTTATATCCACGCGTAGGTGGGACCATACTCTACAACTTTCGTTTAGACTCCGCCGGCTAATTTTGAATTTATTTTAAAGTTATATTTTTAACAGGCCGGGACAGGAAAAGTTCGTTAAAAATTCATAACTTCTTCGTGTGACGTCCGTTTTCGTCTGTCTTTTTACCGTTACGCTACTATTAACGAGATCTTCGATTCTAGTTTAGGTTGTGTCAGCTAAAAATCGGTCGATCTAAAATTCGAATTTCGGACTGCATACTGTTATGCCAAATCTTATAAAAATCATAACTTCCTCATGCGAAGTCAGATTTGGGTGTTCTTTTTATGCATACTCTCGGTTTAACATATACTATGACTTTTGTTTAGAATGCTAAAGTCTAAAAAGTAATTTATCGTAAACTCACTTTTTACGTCACACAGCGTCGTGCCGGTTTTGTCGCGAAACTTCGACGGGTAGGCATGGCAATTGGGTTGGGTTCGAGTTGGCGGGTCACAGGTTGGCGGGTTGGCGGGTCAGAAAACATAAACTCAACCCAACTCATATAACATATGGGTTGACGGGTTGGTGGGTCACTAGTTGGTGGGTTGGAAACCTCAACCCAACCCAACCCATATAACCCATTTAAGTATATGGGTTCGCGGGTTCACAAGTTAGTCGGTCGAACACAACTCATATAACCCGTTTAATAAATAAGCAACACATTTTAAAAAATGAGGTTTTTTTCAAGATAAAGTTATAAAGCGATTAAAGTAATTAACATCAAAAAAGAGGTTTTCAACATAAATTCATAAAGTCATTAACATCCAAATAAAATTGAAAATTTAAAACATTGATACAAAATGGATGTGTTCTTCGTTCGTGACTCATGAGTATCTAAAAATGACAGCATATGTTTTTTTCTTTTTTGACTAGGGCACTGCAAATGCAGACTAGCCACATACGAATACGAAAGGAATACAATGATACGAAATATTACGAATACATAAAGAAATCATATTTCTTAATAATTAAATATATCTATTTTTTAAATGTAATATATATATATATATATATATATATATATATATATATATATATATATATATATATATATATATATATATATACGGGTTGGCGGGTTGACCCGCGAACCCAAACATGTAACGCAACCCAACCCATAAAATAAACGGGTTGATGGGTTGGCAGGTCAAAAATCTCAACCCAAACCCGTCTATTTTTGGGTTGGATCAGTGTCGGGTTACGGGTTGGGTCGAGAGTTGCCACCCCTATCGACGGGCCATAACTTCTTCGTTATAACTCGGATTTCAGCGTTCCTTATATATACGGAACCCTTATGACATATACTACAACTTAGTTAAGATTATTCATTATAAATAATCTTCTATCGAAAAGTCATTTTCGACAATTATTGTTTCTAAATCAACTAGCCCGGATCTACGGGCGTTACATGTACCCAATACTAGTTGAAAGAGACCAAGAGGGTTGAAATATACCTGGTACCTATTGAAAGAGACTGAAAGGGTTGAAAAATACCCAGATATGTCTGATTGTTATATATGTATAGTATGGGGTATTTTGGGGGAACTCATTAAGCTTTGCGCATACGGTTTTCAGTTCATCTTTTAGGTACTTCTAGCTCGAAAGGGAAGGGTCCGGCCTGATGGCACTGCATCCACCTATGATTTTCCGTATCACGTGATTTTGGCTTTTATACTTTGATAATATGTTATTTTGATATACTCTCGACTATTTTGATATGATTATCGTATGATTGAAATGGATTTAAAAATGAAAATTTTATTTGAACTTTGGGATGTTACAGTGCCAGGGTTGATTTAAAATTGTTTCTTTAATTATACCTACATACATATCATGCAAAGCTAGCTAAACCATTACCACCATTCCATCCATAGCACATATATTTAGAACATATTCCTTCTTCCAAACTCTACTATGTTTTTCAGGATTGTTAGGGTGCTCCCCTCTAACAATGTAGTGTCCCAATTCTTGAACCAGATCATGCATATCAAACTTTCCATTTGAAATGGTTATAAGAGCCTTTTGTATCAACACCTTCACTCCTACAACCAGATGAAAACCACAGGCATCAAGGATCTTCATTGCCTCATCTTTGTATTCCGACCTAAAAAAACATGCAATATCCAGGAACAAATCTTTCTCAACAGGTTTAAGCCCATCAAAGCTGATTTTTAGCTTTTCCACAATATCAGTATCCATGATCTCTTTCAGTCTCACTAATTCACTCTTCCACTCATTAATGTCCTTGTCACACAAAAAAGAACCGAGAACTTTAAGTGTTAATGGGAGCCCACAAGAATAAGAGACCACCTCTTTTGCAAGATGCTCATAATCTTCCGTAGCTCTGTTATCTCGGGGAGCATGCTTGTAAAAGAGCTTCATAGCCTCATCATTGTTTAACAAGATAATATTGTGTATCGCATCTATTTTGTGAGCAGTTAATATACGCTCATCTCTAGTTAGCTTCCTTCACCAAACCAATCACGTGATCCAGCTAACGCTTTTAGTTGATCAGGGTGATCGACATCATCTAGAACAATCAGGACCTTTCTATAGAGAAACCTATAATTTATCAAGGATCTTCCTCCTCCAGCTCTGTTTACTCCCATTTGTGAAAGAATTTTGTCTTTTAGTTTTCCCAAACCATACCTGCCTGATTCCTCTCGAATACTTTCTACAAAGCAGTAGCTGTTAAACTTGGTAAAAATTTCATTGTAGATAGAAGAAGCAAGAGTAATCTTACCACCACCCCCAACACCCCATATTCCAACCATTCGAACACCACCTGACCCAATTATTAACTCCAATTTCAAACCTTGCAACCGAGCAGCCATTCCGACTAGGTTTTGATCATTTAAACTTGAAGTTATTGGCTGCAACTTCTGTGAAATTTCGTATACAATTTGTTTGATGTCTTTTGCTTCATGCCTAAACATTGGATATACAAGCATAATTAACATATGATCACACATTCACACTCATAAAAGATCAAAACTAGTTTGTAACAATTGGGAAAGATGGAACAGTTTATGCTATATAGAATTGTTATTGCTTTAACTGAGGTACAAAATTTAGAACTACATCATGATAAATTACATTATAACTTAATTTGAGCTTATCCATATACATATGACCTGAGATATCTTTTAACTTGCCCACTAACATCTACTGAAAGTATCTCATAATCTGGTTCAGGTTTATATTAGATCGGCTCTGATCAAGTGATGTATTCAAAGCCTGAGTGAGGTTATAAAGGTCATCAACTTCATCATCAAAGAATAATTATAACATTTGTATAAAAAACTTAAAAGGTATAAGTATAAATGTGTTGTAGAGCACTCATATCTTAAGCGTAAAAGGTACAAAATTAAACATAGAAGAAATTACCCATTGGCAATGTGCTTGGGTTCCCATTCAGAAATGTTACTTGCATCCACAAGTGCTTTTCTCCATGATTCAACCTCGGTTTTATTCTCCCGCTCGTATTTCGCAAACACTTCTCCGTATTTCCGTTTTTGTTCTTGTACTTCGGTGGGAGCCATGTCATAAAATATAGGCATAACAATTTGGCCTATCGTATCATAATATGTGCAAATTCATCTAGACACCATGACGAATCACCATAGTTTTTTGAAAAGACGATGACGACTATCTGTGATTCTTTGACAGCCTTCATAAGGGATAGGTGGATCGATTCGCCTCGGGGAAGTGTTTCGTCGTCTTTGTATGTGTGGATTCTTTCTTGTTCAAGAGTCGAATAGAGATAGCCCATAAATGTATTGCGAGTATTTTCTCTTCTAAAGCTAAGAAAAACATGGTATTTACATGACTGAGAAGAAAATCCTGTGGAGGAAGGAGAAGATGATGATGATGATGATGATGATGATGATGATGATGTTATCGATGTGTTAATTTGTCAAGATATAATGTAAGGGGGATGTGATTTGAGCACCTCAATGAAAGGAAATATATATACAGAGAGAGATGTAAGTTTCCAAGAGAACTTTTAAGGGAAAATGACGCAACAGACCAATAATGTATTTTGACTTTAACCTTTAAGTCACTAAAAAAAATTTCTTGACTTTTAAGGGAACAAAATTTGTTGAGACATGTTCAGTTAGTCCCTTTCACTTATTTTTACCGGTCACAAATGCCATGTCACAAAATTAAGCCAACTCTATTATACTGTGGAAGAAACGATGTCGTTTTGGACATGACACAACATAAACTAGTACACAATTGAAGTTGCCCATACGACGTCGTTTAGAGTATCACCCTTAGGGAGCAAGTTTCGGCTCTTCATTACCCGAAGTGGTTATAAAAAGGATGTTGGCGCCCTAAAACGATCACTACCAGTAACTTTGTTGCCCTAAATTCGCAAACCAAACTGTACCCTAACTAAGCCGAAAATGCCTTCTGTGACGTCGCCTCGCAACAGTTGGTCCTTCGAAGACCGGTGTCACTTTCCAGCCAATGGCTCTATTGCAGGCGAGCCACAAGACATCCAGATAACACTTCTACAACTTCATCTTGAGGTGTCACTCATCAGGGAGGTAGTAAATGTAGACCAGCGGGAGCTCCAGTAAAGTTTGCGCCGAGAGTTGGATGTCATGAATCGGGAGGTCGACGATGTAAGGGCAGGTGTCTTGGAGATGTCCCATTTGACGGATGACCTCAGGAACCATTTTTATTCCCTCCATCCGACGTATGTCAGGGCATCGACTAAAATTGGTAAGATGAAGAAGATGCTTGTTGTTACAAGTGTATTTGGAGTGCTAGTTGTTGTGGGAGTGGTGGAAGCATACAAGTAGTTTTGATGAAGGGTCGTTGCTTTGCTTTGTTTGGGTTTTCATTTTGGGTGTTAACTGTTAAGTGTTAGTGTTTTGGTAGACGCCGGTATTATAGTTATGGCAATCTGAGTTTGGCATGGTAGATAGTGTTTCTTTGTTGATGGCAAATATGGAAGCCACTCTTTTGGTTGTCAATGATGTTATGTAAAACACCCAATGATTGCAAATGACTATTATGGCATTATACATATTGTGTCTTTATTTTAGTATATGTCAACGCCTGTTGGAGAATCCAAAGCTTTAACTTGTTCTATATACATATTTGGGACCACATGCCTTATAGGAAAAAAAATTGTTTTGTATGCTCACATGTTGTAAAGGTATAAAGGAAAAAGGTCTGTTTTGGACATGAGGCCCCACGACTTGCATATACAATTTATCGAATAAAGTAAGCACATATATAGATAGAAAGCTACCGACTTTGACAAATTTGGTAGGGCAAAAAAAAAATACATGCATAGGCCAAAACTATGACATGCAGTTATTCTTGATTGGTAAGTTAAGGGGCAATTCTGGAAAGTATTTAAACCAACATATAACAATAACAATTAAAATGCAATACAAATTACATAAACATTTAAAAACCAATTCAGAGTACATAAACATTTAAACACCAATTCAAAGTACACAAACACCCTTGTGTACAATATATTACATTAAAAGAAAAAGAATTATGTAATTACCCCTCCATAATAAACTACACCCACACTACTCCAAATCCATTGGCTTTGATGTACTGTTACCTTCACCTTCAATTTTCTTTGCCAACTTCAATTTAAGGATTCTTTCAGATTTTTTCCTCAGCCTTGGTTGTTCTACTTTACCAAAATGCACTTCGTACTCATTAACCATGTTATCTTAACCACCAACATCATCCATTTCAACATCTTCCCTATCAACGTCACCCATTTCAACATCTTCACCATCCCTCTCCATGTTCACTGACCCTTGTGTTTGTTTCACACTTTCTAGTTTCCTACCATTAGTCTTAGGAGGCCTTTTAACTTGAGGACAAGTGGTCTTGTTGTGTCCTTTCTGTTTACATACACCACAACATACAAATTTCCCAGCCTTTGATATTAATTGTGTGTCTATCAGGCCTTTCTGAACCATCTCTTTTTCTCTTCATAGTAGGTCTGCCAGGCATTCTTCTTTTAATTGGGGGCAAAGGAGGGACTTTGTTTGTAGATGGCCACATGTTCATGCCATTCATCCCATGTATGGGCTCTTTGTAAGTATTATGGTATAATGCTGCAAAGTACATTCTGTCCACATGTGCTTGATAATGTGTAATATTTATGAAGGATAAGGTTGCAAATGAGTGCACAAAACCGTAGCCATTCAATTGCCACAACCTACATGTACATTCCCTCTTCTGGACATCAACAACATCAGACTGATCCAGGTTTCTTGTTTCAAACTTCATAACCCCATAAGAAATAATTTGCCAATACCTAAATTTAGCAATAATTGTTAACTTTAATTCTAATTTGTGAAATATTTCATTCAATAGTAAATTTAGGGACATACCTTTGCTTCATTTTTAACAAATTCAACTTGTCCCTGATATCAAGACATATATTTAAACGATCTCATCCTTGACCTTAACTTGCATCTTTACCATCCTTTGCATGATATAAATACGAATATCCTCTAACATACTGATAATAGGTTTCTTCCTAGCATCCAATATAATATTGTTGAAGCTTTCAAAGTATCCATTCTCCACATATTCACAAGCTTGGTGAACTTTGAAGAAAGCCAAAGACCATGTCCTAGGATCCTTGTCCATAAGATGCATAAAAGCATCATGATTTAGTTCTTGAATCTCCTTCATGGCTGCATTGAAATGTTCTTCAGTAGTTGCTTTACTGGCCCTCTAGAAAATATTTTCAAATTGTGCTCCAAGATTTTTTTTTCTGATGGTAGCATATATATATATGCATTGCACACTGTCTATGTTCTGCTTTTGGAAGTACCTCTTTCACTGCCTCAATCAATCCCTAAATAAATATCAATGATATAAGAATTTAGAATGATATACCATATATTGTCCTTATATTGTAACAAATTAACAAAAGAAAAAATACCATACCTTATGTTGATCAGATATTAGTACAACCCCAAATCCTCCATCTTGTAGGTTCAAGTATTGTGTAAGATTATCAATAAACCATATCCAATTGTCTTTGTTCTCTACACATACAACAGCCCAAGCAATTGGGAATATGCCATTGTTAACATCCTTACCAACAACACAAAGTAACTCACCCTAACAGTAACTTTTCAGAAAACAACCATCAAGGTTAATTATCCTTCTACACCTACCCCTCCAACCCTGTTTCACTCCATGAAAACAAATATATATCCTACTGAAGTAGTTTTTTTTCCATCAGGCATTGAATAAACAAATATTTTTACAGTTGAACATGGATTTGATCTTTTAATCTCCTCACCATATGACCATAACTTGGCATAGTTGTTTGCAAGTGTATCTTCAACTAGAGCAAAAGCAAATTTCTTGGCTCTCTTACATTGACTCATACTCACTTCAATCCTAAATGTGTTTTTGACCTCCTCTCTAAGCAGCCTAACACTCATCTAATTGTTTACAAATTCTTGGGTGAAATGGCTTCCTATCCATCTGTAAGTGACAATTGACCCAAATTTAAAATTCCTAGAACAATTATGATCAATTATCAGAGACTTTATCTGGAAAGACTTATCACTCATCCAAGACCCCCAAAGCCTAAATGTACAACTTCCATCACAACATTTAACTAACAACCTTCTACTATTATTTTTCTTAAAACATGGTTGATAACCATTAGCAACTTCCAGGGTTGCTCTTCATTGAATATATTTGGCAAATTAGTATCAACATCAGCCTCATCATCTTCATTCTCCCCCGTGTCACCATTAACAGGTTCAACTGCACCTACATTGTCACTCATCTCACAGTCTGCCTCATTATCTTTTTTGAAAAAATGAGGGTGGCCATTGTCATCTATATGCCCTGTCTCATCTGTTTCACCATAATTATGGACATTATCAACAACTTCTTCATAATTAGTATCAACAACATCCTCTCTTTCTTCATCCACACACTCCTGTGCAACATCTTAAATTTTCAAACAAAATTTTCAATTTTAAATTTCTCAAAACACAGTTCATAGCATCAACCCATGCCAAAATTTAATTGTCAAATACAAATATCATGAAACAAAGTCAAGTATCCCAGAATCCACATAAACCCTAATCATCAAGCTGGTGTGTACAATCATGTCGGTGCCTTCCCGCGATCCTATGATGTACCTGAAACACATTTAATCTACACTGTAAGCACAAAGCTTAGTGGGTTCCCCAAAATACCATATACAAAAATAATTAGCCCCTCGTGGCTAAACCTCGATAAGGACCCTCCGGTCCTGTGTCTCGGTGAAGACCCTCCGGTCTCACGTCTCTGTATGGACCCTCCGGTCATAGCTCAATAGATACACAAAATAATATAACAACATAAGTCACAAAGACAGAATGCATAAAACATATAAATAGATAAAACCCTATGGTTAGTAATACAACTAATACCCTCCGATCCATAACATGAATAAGACCCTTCGGTCACACAAAAGTTACCACAGAGGTAAATATAGTGAGACGACTCACCTCTCGTTGGAAAGCAATCAATCTCGCACCCAAACTGTCGGTCTAGACTCCGCCTAATTATGTCATATTCAACTCTAATTAATAATTAATACTAGTAACCTCAAAATGATAGACCGAGTCTCTCTACAAAATCTCAAGAGGGTGAAAAGACCATTTTCCCCCTCATTGGCCAAAGGTCCATAAATTGACCAAAAGCTCAACGAAAGTCGACACCTAGCGAGTACGTTGGGCGTACAACCAACCATGCATGCATCGCGGGGTCTCAGCACTACGCTGCGCGTAGCTAGGAGTACGCACGGCGTACTCCTCAGATTTCCACTCCTCACTTCACTTGGTCTTAATCCGTTAAGACAAATGCTACAACTACATATCTGAGCTGAATAGGGCCTATTACTTCATAAAGTCGTGGACTTTAAGCCTTAGCAAGGCTGAACAAGTCCCAAACGCACAAACTCTAACCTTCTCTACACAAAAGTCCACATAACTCATGCATGGAGAGGTTTAGACAATCAAGTTCCCATTTTTATGAATCTAGACAACCAAATACACTTAAAAGGACAAAAGATACGCTATGGAGTTCACCAAACTCACAAAGCTCCAAACTTGGGACATAAAACCCTAAAAATGGACCCAAAACATGAACTAACACAACAATGAGCAAGTTTCGAACTTGATACCTCTGGAAGATGCACCAACAAAAGTAGAATTCAGATCCAAGAGCTAGAAGCACAAACAATCCTTCCTTCAAGGCTCCTTCTTCACCAAAAGCTTCACAAGAACACTCAAATGAGCCACAAACACTCACACAAGCTAGGAATACGAAATTAGGGTTTGAGGGAGGTTGAAGGATGGAAATAGTGGCTGGAAATGAGCCCATCGTGTTCCTTAAATAGGGGCACAAAAGGGCATTAGGGTTTTATTCTGAGCCTAGTACGCCCAACGTACTAAGTGGCCTCCACGCTCATGCAAAGTACATGAGTACGCTACGCGCACACATGCGTACTCCCCGTGTACTCAATTGCCACCTTTTCTCAATAAGGACTAGTCTTGACAAATACATAAAAGATTAAGGTTAGAGAACTATACCTCTTTTCTGGATGTTACATCCTGCACGTTAATAGTACCAAAATGGTCTACATACAGTGGGAGTACGAAACGACTAATAATCAAGTTCATTCCTAATTAACCTCAAAACTTTTGGAAAATCGATATCAGGAAGACAGTAGTACAGTTTCTCACATTTTTCTCCTATGAATCTTTCCATAAAATAGTAGCACTAGTTCTTGTCCATACGTGCGAAATCAATGTTCTCTAGTCTCTGCGTAGTACCATCGTTGTATCGTATGGGGTACCTTTCAAATATTCCTTGAAAATGCACATCAACAGCGATGTAGATAGTCATGGTTGAATCAAGATAGTCGATATAAAGATTTGATGAAGACGAAAAGAGTGGGAGAACTGTTGTCGGTACGTCATTAAAAACCCTAACTAAACATAGTCAGCCGTAACATGTGGAAATTTTAATTGATGTGGCAAGGATGTTACCGGCTGACTCCTTCAATTCTTTCAAATGGACCAAATCGACCTGACAATAAATATTTTGTTCCCATAAAAGGCAAGAAAAAAAGTTTAGTGACTGAAAGAGTAAAGTCAAAATACATTATAGGACCGTTGCGTCATTTTCCTAATTTTCAATTTACAAAAATCTCGAGAGTTTTCTAATAATGTAAATATTAAATGTTGAGATAGAAATAGAATATATGTTGTCTGAGTTGCTCCGCAAACTATACAAAGACAGAGAGATGTTGAGTTTCTTAGGAATTTCCAATTAACAAAAAGCAAAATAAATATCTTTTCGACCACTTAATTTTTTCAATATTAGTTGAGTTGGTTTCACATTGAGATAATCAATGATAATGTTACCATTTCATCATTCACGTCATCTGCCATGCAGAAAAAACCAAGGATGTGGAATTTTCTAAATTCAAAGAATGTTAAATTAATTATGTATTGTCAATATAAAGGTTAAATATTTAAGTATTATTTCCGGCTCACCTTTCTCACAAAAGTCAAAACCGATGATGGGAAAAGAATCCAAGTTCTTTGAGGCAATTTTTTATTTTATTTTTTTGAAACGGCAATTAAAAAAGAAATTTCAAAATTCCGACCTGCCGGATTCGAACCAGCGACCTAAGGATGGCTATTGGCTTATTGCCTACTACAGTCCTCCGCTCTACCAACTGAGCTAAGGTCGGTTTTTGTCTATCAATGCAAATTTACTTACATCAAATAACCAATCTGCCAAAACACTAGTTTATTCATATTCCAACATCAATCATCCAATATTGTGATTTGTAGACCTCAAGATTCATAATTATTTTTTCATTATCACTCAGTCATTGCCAATTGCCAAGATGAAAAAAAGGATGATGAAGTGACATTGTCGAGGAGAATTGACAATGATAACTGAAACAAAAATCTTAACCCCAAATCTAGTCCAAAAACTTGAATCAATCAATTAATCAATACAAAACCTGATCTTTTGTCTTTCTATATGTTCAAATCAAAACAAAGCCTAGAGAAATCGATACCTTTACTTGTGTTCTAACAATGATAAAGAACGTTAAGCTGCATTAGGTTGAACTAAATCAGACAGGCAATGAACCTTTGTGTTGGATTGTTGATTAGGGCTTTTCAACTGACGCGGTTGCAGGGGACGGCGAATAGGTATGCCAATTTCTAGTTTTGTTGTTTGATTTTTTTGCATATTGCTTATAAAAAGAATGTAGTCTTTTTAATGCTTCCACCACGCAATCACCCATTGCCACACTCTTCATCGAATCATCTGCGACGAGCCCTATTGGTCTGTAGCAGAAAAAAACCGTAATGATTTCTAAGATGGAATAAGAAAGGTCAGCGGGGACAGGAGATGAGGTAAAAAAGCGAGTCAGGGGAGTTGGCGGTTGCCGGTTGCAGTGGACTGGTTGAGGGGAAAGATGGGGAAGAGTCTTATATATTTGGACCATATAAATTTAACCATGATTAATTAATGTACTAAAATAAAATCGTTTCAAAAAAATGTACTATATAATAAAATAATACCAAAGGGCTTCTAGCCCAGCGGTATCTGGTGTTTCCTTGAGGTTGAGGGTTCAAGTTTCGTCGTGGACATAAGTGGATTTGCCGTTTCAAATATATATATATATATATAATGTTCGAAAAATGCATTGTTTTTTTTATCGTTAGCTCTAGTTAAAACATAAAAAAAAAAAATGGTGTTGGTGATCTGTATCACCAATGTATATTTAAGTGTAATTGATTAATTTGTTGACCGAATATAATCTTGATAAATACTAAACAAGGGATATACAGAGTGCACAATTGTTTAAATTTGTTCCAAATTCATAGTAGACCGTCATTTAGGGACGAAATCCATGAACAAATGGGGATCTAGAGGCAATGCCCCTGGGAGCGGGGTCCAAGGAGCGGCCGCCTCTGGGGGAGTCCAATGGACACAACCACTAGCTGGGGTCGAGCTAACAGATCAGCTCGGAAATTTTTTTTATTTGGGTTATATTGCTATGTTAAAAATGCATCATAAATCCAAATTTTGAATAATTGACCCGATTTTTGACTTTGTCTAGACCCTTATAGAAAACCCGATTTTGTGACAGTTTTTTTATTGTTACAAACTGTCTTGTGGCGGTTTGGACAGTTTTAGGACATGAAACTGTTGTGACAGTTTTCAGACAAAGATATACATAATCCAGTTTTTGGTCATATCTTTATGGTACATACAAAAATCATAACTTCTCATTCTATGTTCTTGTTCTCTCATATTCGTCTTATCCAATTGAAAATTTGAGAATACCACCCAAATACTTCAATTCGAAAGTGATTGCACGATTCTCATAATTCCAAAGTGTTATTTCTTACCCCATAAATTTAACAACCGGTATGGAGACTCTACTTTCTATTTCTATTGAAGTAATTAAGACTTTAAACACATCTAAAAAATAACAAAATATACATAAAATACAGGGTCCCATGAAATATATGCACGATTAACATCCTCAAAATTAAAAACTACGCCATTCAAGTAACTACAACCTCAACGTAAAATTTTTGACCTTAGAAACAATTACAAACATTTTAATAAATGTTATATTGGTAATGTCGTTAGGCTAATCGTGTGCGAGTAAACTTGTAACTCTGATCTAAAACCTTGCAAGCGAGCCTCCATTCCTATCAGGTTTTCATCAGCACTTGAAGTTACTAGGTGCAACTTGTGTGAAATTTCGCCAACTATTTGTTTGATGCCTTTTAATTCATCCCTACACATTGGATATACAAGAATAACTAACATATGCATACATTGACAAAAGAAGTAATTTTTTTTTCATGTTCCATGGGATAAGGAAAAGTAGTCCAAAGTCCTAACTACCCTTAATGTTTCACATCCAAGTAGTACTTGTTAAGTCAATGTCACAAGTAATTTGTAGTCATTTCCTTGGGAAAGATGCAATGGTTATACGATGGATTTGTCACTGTAGCTTGATGTCAGGTTTTAAGTTCTGAATTAGAACTAAAACTCAATAAATTTAATCTTAACTTAATTTCAGCTTATCCATAATCCTAGGACTTGGGATATCTTTTAACTTGCCCATATCACAAGTGACCACATTCTGAAAGCATGTCCGAATCTTCTACAGGTTTATATTTGACTCCGATAAGTGATGAAGTCAAAACCTCTCTGCTTGTCAAGGCCATCAACTTCATCAAGAATAATTAGAACATTTGTATACAATGCTTAAAAAGTACAGGTATAGATGCGTTGTAGAGCACACATATCTTACGCATAAAAAGGTGCAAAAACAAAGAAGAAAAATACCCATTGGCGATGTGCTTGGGTTCCCATCCAGAAATATTACTTGCATCCACAAGTGCTTTTCTCCAAGATTCAACCTTGGTTTTGTTCTCCAACTCATGTTTAGCAAATGCTTCTGCGTACTTCCGTTTTTGTTTTCGTACTTCAGAGGGATCCACATCATAAAATATAGGCATAACAATCTGGCTTCTCGTATCCCTGCATTTCATAATATATGCAAGTTCATCCAGACACCACGACGAATCACAATAGTTTTTTGAAAATACGATGACAGATATCTGTGATTCTTCGATAGCCTTCATTAGGGATGGGCGGATCGATTCTCCTCGGGGAAGTGTTTCATCGTCTTTGTAAGTGTAGATACCTTCTTGTTCAAGAGCAGAGTAGAGATGGCCCACAAAAGTATTACGAGTATCTTCTCCTCTGAAACTTAGAAAAACACCGTACTTCCACCACTTTGAAGAAAGAGCAGGAGCGGAAGGAGAAGCTGATGATGACGATGCCATCGACTTTAATTTATCGATATATAGAATGTAGGGAATGTGATTTGAGCACCTCAATGAAATAAAATTTTTAATTTACAAAAACCTCCAGATCTAGTTAATTTGCTTATAAGATATTAAATGTTGAGATAGAAATAGAATATACATTGTTTGAGCACCCCCACGAACTATATAAAGATTAAAGAGAGATGCGAGTTTCTTCGAAATTTCCAATTATCAAAAGCTGAATAATTAAATACATATCTTATGGATAATTTTTTTCAATATCAGTGGAGTTGTGTTCACATTGATGATGTCATCATCATATCAATGATTTTTAAGGTTAAATGGAATGGTGGTATGACGGGGTAGAAGTTGTTCCCATTTCATCACCCACGTCATCTGCCATAAAAAACCAATGATGTGGAATTTTCTAAAATTCAAATAATGTTAAATTAATTATTTATTGTCAATAAAAAGGTTAAATATTTAATTATGTGGACAATCCATTTGTAGGAAAAATATCCGGCTCACCCCCTCTCTCTAGCTATCTCTCAAAACCGATGATGGGAAAAAAAATCCAATAGACTTGTACCTCATGCAATAGCAGCTTGTACCCCTGTCTATTTTGACTTCGTGGTGGCGTGGTTCATCTTAAAGCTCAAGAAATGGTCTCCTCATGTCAACCCATCATTGTTCATCGAAGCAAAAAAAGAAACTTTTAAAATTCCGACCTGCCGGATTCGAACCAGCGACCTAAGGATGGCCATTGGCTTATTGCCTACTACAGTCCTCCGCTCTACCAACTGAGCTAAGGTCGGTTTTTGTTAAGTATTGCAAATTTGCTTTAATAACAGAACTAACCTGCCATAACATTCATTTAATTATTATTACATTATTACTCCAACAATAACCATCTAACTGATATTGTGATTTGTAGACCTCAAGATTCATAAATATCTGTTCATTATCACTCAGTCATTGTTTATTGCCAAGATGAAGTGACATTGTAGAACCATGGGTTTGTGTGTGAACCACGTCGAAGAGAAGCGACAATGATAACCAAAATGGCAAAATCTTAACCCCAAATCTAGTCCAAAACTTGGATCAATCAATCAATACAAAACCTGATCTTTTGTCTTCTATATGTTAAAATCAAAACAAAGCCTATAGAAATGCATATACACCTTTACTTGTGTTCTAACAATGATAAGAACGTTAATCTGCATTAGGTTGAACAGAATCAGTAAGGCCATCAACCTGTTAGAATTATAATCTAGACTTGTTCTATAAACTATAGTTAGTGTGAATTAATGTTAAGCAGTTGAATGGGTGGTTAATTTAGTTATGTTAACTGTCAAATATGGCAGTTAAATCTGGAAGTTAGTTATTTAGGAAAAGATGCAATGGTTAGAAGGGTTGTATTGTTTGTTACTAGTGCCTATATATATATATATATATATATATATATATATATATATATATATATATATATATATATATATATATATATATATATATATATATATATATATATATATATATATATATATAGAGAGAGAGAGAGAGAGAGAGAGAGATAGATAGGTTCAAATGTTTCCAACAACTATTGTGTGTATGAATTGACCAATCTGAATTTAGGAAAAAAAATCATTAATTGAATAATAAAGGATAGTTTAGTCATTATGTATGTACAATTAATTATATTCTAAAATTACAATCCCTAAAATAATGGGTCAATTTCTCTTAAATAGCATTTAAATCCCTACATCATTTCACTACGTTATCATTCATCCTCAAAATGGGTCTGTCGATGCCTCCACCGTCGAACAACCCTAAAGGACCAGTCGCCGGCAAAAGAAAAAAACGAGACACGAGTGAGTTTAAAAGCCTTCACCAGCACTTCCGTCTCAATTAGCGCTGCTGAGGAAGAAGTAATTGAAGAAATTAATGACAAGTTGCAAATCCAGGTAATCAGTAGCGTAAATTTTACAATTCTGGGCAAAAAAAATTTCATAGATTAGTGATATAATTCGAATAATATTTGATTCCTCTTATTATCTCATCAATTTTAGTTAAAATTAAAATCTTTATGTAAAATCCATTGTTATAATCACGTTTATTCATAAGAAATACATCTTAAAAATTATTGACAGTAACTCCTTTTTCTCAAACCCTAATTGATGAAGCAACCTATTTTAATCGATGTTAAGTTTTGTTGAGTTGTACACTCCTTTAAATTCGCATCAGAAGAACAATGAGGATATTTGTTTTTTTTATACTTTAAGCTTTTGATTCTCTATTATTTATATATGTTGCACAAAATGTGTTTGTGGAAATGCCTGAAAGAGAATCTGGCCATGTTGTATGTATTATGTCAAAACTCTCAGAATGCCTATTATTCTGTCAGAATTCGATTTCAATCTTCTTATTTGTCAAGATAGGAAAAGTAAAAAAACATTGTTAGATAGGAAAATTAAAAAACATTCTGGTAGAATATGCTATCATTCTCCATTATATCGTTTCCATTAAATAAGTAATGTTTGTATTCTGTCAGAATGTCTTTGAGAATGTTTGTTAACAACAAGTATACTTGCTTGTATTCTGTAAGAATGTCTTTGAGAATGTTTGTTAACAACAAGTATACTTGATTGTATTCTGTCAGAATTTATTTATATAAATTCATTTTTGTGTTTTTATTTTATAAAAAAAGATGTTATAAATTCTACTAGAATATAAGTTAAAATTTGTGTGTATTCTGTCAGAATTTATTTATATAAATGCATTCTGTCAGAATGTATTTAAAAATGTTTTGTTAACAACAAGTATATTTGTTTAATTGGTAATGCATTCTAGCAGAATTACGAGTAATGCATGTTATTAGAATAGCGATAGTATATTCTAGCAGAATAACTAGTAATGCATGTTATTATAATAAATTACAATTGTTTAATGTATACTACATTCTATCAGAATTTATAGTTTTTATTATTTTAGAATGCTCTGAATTTTTTAATATCTGAAAGTTGATTATGTTTTTTTAATGAATTTAGGTTTTGAAGAGACTGTCATTGATGTGGAAAAGGAGAAAAAACATGGAGAACTAGAGTGTATTCTTGCAAAATGTATTATGCTAGAATGTATAAAGTGTTTCTTAACAATAATATTCTTTCGGAATGGATTAGTGTTTTTGTTACATTTTGATGTTTTTTTTTTCTTTTTTAACCATTTTTAGTTTTAATCTTTAAAAATAAATGTAATCCTTAAACCATTATTAGTCATAATTTTCTTAGAATGAATGTAAAAAGTATCTTGAATGAAACAATATTCTGCAAGAATAAAACCGCAAATATATTTACTAGTTTATTGTTGACTTTTTGTCATTCTGACAGAATAAAATCGGTTATTATTAAAAGAAATATTAAAATTTAATTAGAATTAATTTAAAAAGTTCAGATTTTTTAAAAATAAGGGAATTAATGATCCTTTAAAATCCGAAAATTTCCTTTTTTAAAATAGGTTAATTGACCAAAATACCCTTTTGCTGAAATTTGTGTGATTATATGATACATGCTATCCTATTGTAATATCATAGACCCTCAGATCATAACTGTTGATTCTATTCATCCGGTGATCCAGATCTGTGCATTCTGGCACACAATAGTTAGTAAAACAAAATAACCTAAGTCTATATATATATATATATATATATATATATATATATATATATATATATATATATATATATATATATTTGAACGGAAAAGTTTTGAGTAACAGGGATCCCCAATGGGTAACAGGGATCCCCAATGGGTAAGCGGGGATTTTTCCCCGTTACAGAGTTTTGAACTTTTATGAAAAATAACTCATAATTATATATTAACCAATAAAACAAAAATTAATAGAATTAATATAAAGCACTATAATCACTAAATGTCTTCAAACCCAAACAATAACATTCAAGTTTACAAATAAAACCATTTTTTGCAAAAAAAAATAATAAAAAGATATAAAAAGTCTTCCCAAAACTATATGTTTGATTGTTAAAAAACCTTAATTCGTCTACTGAACTTTTGCCTATGCATTATTAAAAATAAAAACATAAATAATACTATATATATATATATATATATATATATATATATATATATATATATATGTAGAGAGAGAGAGAGAGAAAGAGAGATAGGTTCAAGTATTCTAACTAATTATTGTGTGAATTTAGGAATCAATGTGAGCCAATCATTTCAAAACCTAAATAAGGTAAATTTTTAATGTTATCTATTAATTAATTTTAGTAATTAAATAAATATTTAATTAATCCCTTTAATTTAGGGAAGATAGTTTAAGAATTAATTAAATAAGGTAAATTTTTAATGTTATCTACTAATTAATTTTAATAATCAAATCTATTTGTTCAATAATTATATATTTAAGGATGTTATTTAGACTATTATTCTGTAACAATATATATGAATCTATATTTGCATTACAATATTTGAATATATAAGGATCATGTTATATTTCAACTGAAGGTTCAAGAATGTTGTTTTTCTACAAGAAGTTACTTCAATCAAAATATGTACTCTATCAGAATATATTCTGGCATTTTCATAGAATATCGTTCTAACAGAATTGCATTCTAAAAGAATAAAATCGAGTAAAATTAAAAATTATGTTAGAATTAAAAATTAATTAATTAAAAAAAATCAGAATTCAAAATTAAAAAAATCAATATCCCTTAAAATCCGAAATTTTCATTAATTAAACATGTGTTTCCTAATTTAAACATGTGTATCCTAATTTAAAGATAGGTAAATCATTACTTAAAATAACTAAAATCATTGGTCTACATTCATCCCTACATACACACAATAATTAATTAGAATACAATAACCTAAGCATATATATATATATATATATATATATATATATATATATGGGGATAGGGTATATACATTACAGCCCCACCTAAGCTTAGGTACTAAACCTCTAAAATATGTCGTTTTAACATGCTAAATATACCCGGTTTGGTTTCACTTGGTAAATATATCATCCTCCATAACATTTCTTTCTTTCATTATCGTTTTACCATCTCTGTTTTCTTTCCTCAATTATCGTTTATTACTTCACCCAAATGAACATTACTAAACCCTAAACCTAAACTCTAAACCCTAAATTTAAACCCTAAACCTAAACCCTAAACCCTAAATCTAAACCCTAAACCCTAACCCTAAACCCTAAATCCTAAACCTAAACCCTAAACCCTAAATCTAAAGCCTAAACCCTAAACCCTAAACTTAAACCCTAAACTTAAACCCTAAACCCTAAACCCTAAACCGTAAACCCTATTGTGTCGATCTTGAATTTACATCTTGAAGTATTAACCGTGAATACATTAACCGTAATCTTTATATAGTAAAACAATGTATTTTCAAGAGATTTAATACCTAAGCTTAGGTGGAGCTGTAATGTATATTCCCTTTTCCCTATATATATATATATATATATATATATATATATATATATATATATATATATATATATATATATATATATATATATATATATATATATATATATATATATGTATATCGGGTACCCACCGGGGCCGGTTTCGGATACGGGTATGGGTACCCGACACGTAGAACCATCCTCATCCCTATCCCCGCTTTTTGCATTCGAGTAATACCCATCCCCGGCCCCGTCCCGGTCAACTCGGGGATTTACCAGGTCAACTCGGGTTAGGGTTTCGGGTATCCATCGGGTACGGGATTGTTTGCCATCTCTAAAAGAAACTCTCATTTGTTGGGTTTGAAACACACTTTTATTCAGAACTAAAACAAAAGGAGGAGCTTACTAGCTCAATATTACAAGAAAAGAAAACAGCCCTCTATTAAAAATACTCACTCTAAGTATTTCTTTATCACTCTCTGTTTAGTGGTACACTCTCTGTTTAATGGTACATTACAGGTCACAACATCTATTTATTCTAAAACTAGCCACTATAACTATTGTGACAATTTATTGTGTTCATCATGTGAAATAGAGAAGCTTCCATCTGTAGTTGTTATTATCCACAACAGAGGTATTCATTTGTCAACAAAAGCAGCTTGTTTTCCACGTTGGTTTATACTCACATTCTCCCCCTTAAACCCAAATTGGCTCAAGATTCGTGACGCCAACATTTCACCATGTTTCATGTATGCTAAAGCCTTTGTAAAGATGTATGTCGGTTGATCCTTTGAGTTGACATATTCCACTATAATTTGCCCACGTTCAACACATTCTCGTATGAAGTGATAAAGAATGCCAACGTGTTTGCTTCGATTTTGATGTTGGACACCGTTTAAAGAACTAAAACAATTGCTAGAGGAAAGCGAGTACACATAATTAATAAAAAGTTCTGAAGACACACCATGACGTGCTCAAGATACCACGATATGGCAATCTAAAAAATCTCAATCGATCGTTCAAACTGAACTCACCATGGCGGCGTGGAGTGTAGATGACCATGTCGTGGTCAATCAAAAGAAGGCAAAAATCGATTTGAAATTTCTACCCGAACATCTGGAGTGGTCAAGCAGGAGGTCGCCAAGCTTTTGGATTCCGGAATCATTTACTCGATCTCTGATAGCCAATGGGTGAGTCTGGTGCATGTGGTACCAAAGAAAAGAGGAATCACGGTGGTCACGAACGAAAAGAATGAGTTTATTCCCACAAGAACGGTAACCGGTTGGCGAGTGTGCATCGATTATCGCAAGTTAAATGATGTCACTTGCAAGGAACACTTTCCTTTTCCCTTTATTGATCAAATGCTCGAATGGTTATCCGGTCATCTTTATTACTGTTTTCTGGATGGTTTTTTAGTATATTTTCAGATTCCTATTGATCCTCAAGACCACGAGAAAACCATCTTCACTTGTCCTAGCGGGACTTTAGCTTATCGTCAGATGTCATTCGGTTATGCAACGCACCGGCCACTTTCCAAACATGCATGATGGCCATTTTCCACGATACGGTTGAGAAGTTCATGGAAGTTTTCATGGACGATTTTTCTATTTTCAGGCCCTCTTTCGATGATTGTTTGTCTAACCTTGATTTAATGCTTGTTATGTGTGAAAAGACCAATTTGGTATTGAATTAGGAAAAGTGTCATTTCATGGTGAAAGAAGGGATTGTGTTAGGCCATAAAAATCGGGGATAGAGGTGGATCGTACAAAGGTCGACATCATAGCTAAATTACCACCTCCAACAAACGTGAAGGGGGTTAGGAGTTTTCTAGGCCATGTAGGATTTTACCGCCGTTTCATAAAAGATTTTTCAAAAATAACTAGGCCTTTAACTCAACTTCTTTTAAAAGATGTCGCATACGATTTTTCTAAGGAATGTCTTAAAGCTTTTGAAGCATTAAAAGAAAAATTGACAAATGCCCAATTATAGTTGCCCCAAATTGGATCTTCTTATTTGAACTCATGTGTGATGCTAGTGATTTTGTTGTAGGAAAATCTATTGGGCCGTGAACCCTCTAATTGGACCCACATTCATGAAACTAAAACTTTTTGGGCCATGTGGGCCTAAAATGGTTCAATTTATCCCTAATGGGCCATGATGGGCCATAAACTCCATTCCCTTCATTCTATTGGGCCGTGAACCCTCATAAGGGCCCAATGGGCCGAGAACCATCCATTTGGGCCTCATAGTATCGAAGTCAAGCATGTAAGGCCCAAACTACTTCTCCTTTCTTCTCTTCTCCCTTACTCTCGGCCCAACTATATAAAAAAACATTTGCATGGAGAAAAGAGGTGACACCTAATTATTACTTAGTGGTAACCCATGCATTATCCCTCATATCTCTAGGATAAACCCTACATGTAATAACCAAATTGAGACCCCTCCCCTCCCTTCTTATTCTCTCGGCCGAAGAACACCCACACACACACACTTCCACTTTCAAACTCTCTCAAATATTCTCTCAAGAACTCTCATTTCCTCTTTAAAATTTTGTGAGTTAGTGTGGGTGTTTCAAGAGAACTTCATCAAGAACTCATCCATTGTGGTAAGATCTTACAAACCCAAGTGTTATACTTCATCTTTAAACTCATTCACTCCTCTTACATCCATGTTTTCGTGAATCATGCTTCTTAGAACCATCTAAGTCTGAAAATCCTCCTCAAGAAGCTTCCTAGGGCCGAGATCTACTCAATTTATCACCAAGAACCGAAAACATCAAAGCAATGTGAGTTCATACCCCTTGATTTTCGGTTTTACTATGTTGTGGGGGAGGATACAAGTTGCTATGTGCTAGATCTATGTATTTGTGCATGTTTATGTGTGTTTTATAAGTTATATGTTGTGATTATGTGAAGAACTTCATAGATCTCGACAATATAGGTAAACTATAACACTTTATACAACATACCATAAAGATGAAAGTGTTAAACATGTTAAGAATGTTGAAAAACTAAACAAAATCTTGTAAAGGGACCATTTTTGACAAATAAACAAAAAGAATGGAGTTTTAAGAAACTTACGGTTTTACATGGACTAGAAGAGTCATATATACATAAAAATGGTTCTTTATGATAATCATAGTTTTAAAAGGGCCAAAAGTGTAAAATTCTGTATTATGGGCCTTAATGTGGGCCTTCACGGTTTTGTTGGGCCAAATTTGTAAATTTATGATTTTTGTGGATTAAATTGTCATTTTACACAAATTGGAACCAAAAATGAAATTTTTAGGTTTTATGGGCCGAAATTGTCATTTTATTTGGATTTGGACCTAAATTTTGTTATTTTACAAAAAAAAAATAGGGCCGAAAATGCCATTTTTATCTAAATTGGGCTAAAAATGTAAATTATATATATAACTAGGCCGAAAATGTAAATAGTTATATTAATGGGCCGAAAACATCAACTTATATATATTTGGGTCAAAAATGTTAATTTATATACAAATGGGCTAAAGATGTAAATTTTCATGTTATTGGGGCTTAGTGGTCCATTTACATGCTTATTGAACCTAATACTTGCCTTACGTGTTTATTGGGCCTTAAGGGTCCATTTACATACTTAATGGGTCTGGAATGCACAACACATGCTTGTTGGGCCTTTGTGGCCCATTTACACGCTTATTGGGCCTAGACTATACATTACATGTTTATTGGGCCTTAGTGGTCCTCCTACATGTTTTATTGGGCCTCGTACATTCACATACATACTCGTTGAACTTTTCAAACATAAAGCGTACTCGGAAAACATTATACATAACATGATACCATATTCGCGTAAACACAATTAAGGATCTAGTGAGACATGTCGGTTGATACCTCTATAGTGTACGATCGTAGCTTGTAGTTATAACCAGAGTCTCCTGGAGGGAGAGCGAGAGTTTGTGTATAGATCTATATGGGATGACACCCCACACCTGAGCTGTTCGCTACAGCTAGACTAGGCCAGTCTAGGGTGACAAACCTTACCTTAATCAAGTCGGCGCCTAAGAACGCCACGACAGGCGAATTTGTCATAATCAAGTATGGTTAAAACGGCTCACCTAGAGATCCTCTCCAACATAATTTTATTGAACACTTATAAAATCTTGTTGATACGAAAACATACATATACTGGTATTCTGTCTTAGGGTTGAGACCACAACACTTTTATAAACATAAAATATAGGATTTTCTGGGGAAATACACAGCTAAACAATACCTTTTCCTTACAACAGAAAATACAGGATTTTTATCCGGATTACATTTTTATATACATTCCAAAAACAGAAAATACACATGCATTAATACTTGATTTTGAAACATTACTTTCAAACTATTTTACAGAAAATATTGGATTTTCTGGCGTTTTACGAACAATACAAAACTTTTCATTCAAACATGCTTATGAACTCACCAAAATTATATATGTTGACATTTTCAAAATAACTTGTATTCTCAGGGAATCGTTAAGCGGAAAGGTCGTCAAGAAATATGGAATTTGTTATATTTTGTTATCATCATACATTGAATATTTTGGCATGTAATTTATGATACTATACTTGATGTAAACAATGTTGGTTGTATTTTGATATGTATGATGATGGTGTTGTCTTGCTTCAATTATATACATTGTGATGATATTACAAGATGAAGTCACGCGTAAGCCCCCGGACGTTTTCTGCCGTCTGGTTCGGGGGTGTGACAGAAAGTATAGAAATTCTGATGCATTGCCACAGCGGACAACCGGAGGACATCACGAAGTGCAATACACAACAAAGAAGATATTCGATGCAGGATTTTGTTGCCCCACGATTTTCAAGGACGCTACAAAATATGTCAAAGATTGTGATTCGTGCCAACGATCGGACAACATTTTTTCCCGAAATGAGATGCCCTAAAATAACATCCAAGTTTGTGAAGTATTCGATATTTGGGGTATCGAATTTATGGGTCCATTTCCGATTTCTCGAGGGAATAAATATTGTTGGGGTCGAATGTGTATAGTGAGGAGTCGAAATCAACATGACTTCGACACTCTATCTATTTTACAAGGCATAGTAGTTTCAACACTTTAATGTATAGTCCTTGTAACTTTTTGTAAGTCTGATGTACCCTGTAAATAGGGTAAGTACATAGAGTTGAGTAACGACCTAGAGCGTCATTTTTGTCATTTATACTCTCGAACTCTTGTACTTTTCTAGACTGATAATTGAGCCAACCAAATTATATTTAGATCGTGTGTTCTTTAGTGCTTTCTTGGTATCATTTGTGTTCGTAATCAAATCTAACACACTACAATTCATATCAGAGCAGGATTCACTCAAACGATTAAAGTTTTCTCGTATTTTTCATTTTTTTTAATCGCTCGTTCTGATTCAAAATCTTCCGCAAATGGAATCAGGAAACTGGTGTCAATTGATTGTTTTGAATTGATTCTACACTCTGTGTGTTAGATCGATTTATTTTATATCAATCTATGATTGATTTTCTTCGTAGATTTCTATTTGAATCAAAAGCTCTTTTTCTTTAAAATCTGTACAACAATGGAGAACTTCAACATGAACACGATGTCTAGTTTCTCTCACTTGCTCGGATCATCAACTAAGATTCCGATGTTGATTCCGGAGTACTGTGAGCAATGGGCTGATAGGATGGAAGATTATCTGAATGGAATCAATGAAGATCAGATGAGATCCATCAAAAGAGGAGAATATTGTCAGGTGATGTTAGTCAACATTGGTACTGCTGCTACAAATGAAGATATGATCACACGCAAGGAAACAAAATGAAGGCGAACGATAATAAATGTCTACGTGAATTACGTGGTGCTCTTCCACCAGTAGTTTACAATTACGTTCGAGGTTGTGAAACTGCAAAGGAGATTTGGATACCTCGAATGATAAATATCAAGGTAATGAGAAGATAAAGAAGAGTTCTGTAAAAACAATGTTTGCTAGAGTTGGGAGAATTCAAGCAAAAGGACAATTAATCAATCAAATAGTACTATGATCGATTGAATGAATTGATTTTCAAGTGTTCTCGATATGGAGTGACTCGTTCATCCCAGGAGTTTAATCTTACTTTTCTTATGGGCTTACGAAAGGAGTGGATGAACATTAGTTTGATGATCAAGACTCAAGAAAGCTTTGATGGTTGTTCTCTTTCAAATCTGTATAGTGTCTTGAAAGCACATGAAAGCGAGATCAATGACATTGTTGAAGAAAGTAAATTGAGTCTTGGAGGACCTTTAACTTTGGACTCGAAAGTTGCAGTAAAGGAATCTGAAGTCGAATCTGATGAAGAAGCCAAAAATGATGAAGAAGGTTTCTTGTTTAACCTTGATTATGAAGTTGTCACTTATTATTCAAACAACAAAACAAAGAAATTCTTCAAGAAGCCTTTTAATCCAAAATTCAAGAATAGCAATGAGGTTAAAGGAAATAGTTCATTTGGAAAAAGTGTGAAGGATGATTTGAAAGTAGAAAAGAATGATGTTAAGGAGTCGTATGAGAAGAAGGAGTTGAAACTTAAAGGAGACTCGAGTTACGATTGTAACTACTGCAATGGGTCGAACCATTTGGCAAAGGACTACATGCTTAGGAAGAAAAAAAAGAAGAAGGAGAGAGTTAAGGACGAGGCGTATTATGCTGAGAAGATTGAGGAGAATAGAACTCGAACTAAGAGTGTTTCATTGAGCGTGTCCACAGTCTCGACTAAATCACCAATGACTGCTAAGGTACGTAATATGAAGCTAGAAATAAACTCGAAGAGAAGAAGGGACTAATGGAATCTCTTGATCTTAGAATAACAAATCTTTTAATAGATAGAGATTCACTTAGGATGGACAATTCGATGCTTATTAAACAAAGAAACATTTATTGTAATTCTGCTAAGCGTTTGCATGGTAAACTAACAGAATTTTATCATTCAGCTGACATATGCGATGAACATCATTGGAAATTGCTTCCTTTTCTTCCGTATAAAAATGAACAAATTGATGGAACAATATGACTGTGAAAGTAATATAGTTGCATATGATAAATTTCCAAATGATTTTTACGCATATGGTATTGTAAATATAAATGAATGTTTGAATGCTCATGATCTTGTGAAAATTGTGAATGAGACCTTAACCAAAAACGAACAAGTCAAGATTTTAAACATGACTGAGAAGTCAACACTTGGCTCTCAACAAAATTTTGTTGATATCAAAGATAATTCTTACACTATCTGTGAAATTGAGACTGAGAAATATGTCGATTGCTACCGATTGTCTATCATTAATGTTGTTGGATTAGTGTCTAAGCCCATAACCATATTTGGTAAATACTTGACCCGGTTGTGCATGGTCCTTTTGGGTTGCCTTCACCAAAGCAACTTGACTAGAGAAATTAAATAGAGAGAGAGGTTATTATGATTTATTAATATGTTATAAGAATAATATATTAAAGGAGAAATCATATTTGTTTAATTAATATTGGTCAATAATTAATTAAGAATTAATTTTGTGATCAAGTGTAATTAATTAAACTAGAGGGGCTGAATTGTAATTATGTAATAGTTGCAAAATAGGGCAATGGTTATCCTTGTTAAAGGATGGACGAATTCAAGGATAAGGATATCCTTAAAATCGTCCAAGGTCCAAGAGATAAGGGTTTTCAAGGCTTATCTTGTGGTTGCTTGGTGGGCAAGTAACTGGATAAGGATAAGGACTGAAACTCTAATCCCAACCCTATATAAAGACCCCTAAGGCCTTAGGAATTCGTGTACATGCTTCTAAGAAGTCCCAAGGACGATTTCTACCTCTCCCCTTCTCTCTCTATAGCCTCTCCAATTGCTTGTGGTGTTTGTGAGCCATTAGAGGCACTACACTTGTGGTGCTTGCTTTCAAGACTTAGGGTTTGAAGATTTAAGTTGTTATTGCAATATAACAACAAGAGGTATGTGATCTAACCTTATATATGAATTTCGAAAATAGTATGCTACATTAGGGTTTTATTCATGTGTTCATAATGTTGTCTATCTAATAGTGAAAACATAGATCCAATTCTAGGGTTGCATGCATACATAGGATTGTATGTCTAAAACCCATCAGTGGTATCAGAGCCTTTGGTTAACTTGTTTTCAATTAGTATTATTCAATTGTATGAACTTGACAAATTAGGGTTTATAGCCAATAAACCCCAGGAGGCCATAGATTTCGAGATTAGGGTTTCCTAACCCTAATTTGCGAAAATCTTGAAAGGGTTTTTGAATCCTTTCCTTTTAATCCAAGATTTCGAAATCTAGGGTTTGCAAACCCTTAGATTTCGAGATTTGCCTCCTTCCCAAGATAAGATCCTAAATTTTAGGGATTAGGATAATCCCATATCTTGTAATTATCTTTTAATGGTTAAATATGTTAAATCAAAGATTTAGAATTATCCCATCCCCTTATTTTCGAAATTTAGAGGGATTAAAGGGATTAGGATAAATTAATTGTTTAAATGGTAATTATCCTTATGATTTGATAATTAAATTAATAGTTTAATTTAAGATAATTATTAAATCAATTGTTTTAATATTTAAAATTTTAATTTAAATGGTATTAAATTCGAAAATTTTAAATTGAAGATTAAAACCCTAATATTTTGAAATGTCTAAAATACACCCTATACTATTATATTATTACAAGCTTAATAAATATATATGTATAATTAAAAGGCTAGTCTTACCGTTAGTAGGCCTCATTCACGAAGCCGGTCTATAAGGTGGGTATAAGGTTGCTGCCTATAAAATGGCGCTTAATGGGTGTACACTCACACCCACCGCTTGCTTGACTGGTGGAGGGTCGTTAGCCGAACGGGTAGGATAGGGCAATCCACTCTTCATTAATAAGTATAATAAAGTAACTAAACGTTTTTTTTTACAAATTCCCAATCCTAGTTACTTTAGGCAAAAGTGAAATTGATGCAATCCCATGAAATTACACTTTGCACCCTTGCTAAAGAAGTTAGTGGAGCGTGTGTGGTTTACCGGCACACTAATTGGTTCTAAGCAAAGGTGGCAAAGGGTGATTCATTGTTTATCATAGTTCGATGGAGCGTGTGTGGTTTACCTTCACATCGAATAGGTGATTGTAACAATGAAGGCACCATGTAGATTTGCATGGTTATTCACACCCACTTTGTGATCCTCGGCATCCCAGTCACAAACGAGAGGGGCATATCGAGATTCAAACATGCCATTGAAAAGTTCAATGTATCTCCAAGAAAAATCTAGGAATTCTCAATACATTTAAAACTTAAGCTTATGTTTTTCATGGTGAAGAATTAGTGAATCGTCATTCACTTACCTCCAAATTATTTGCGTGTTGGATTACGGCATCCCTTTTCTAATATGTAAATAATGTTGTTGGGTCCTAGCCCTAATTTTTCATTTTGGGTGTTTAATTAGGGATTCAATTCTAATCAAACTTTGTCCTTTTCTATTTGTAGATGTCTAACGCAAACAACGCTGCTGCTAACTCATTCACGCTAATGAGTCTTTGTCTAAAAGTGACTTTCGATGGATCGAACTTTAGCGAATGGATAAGATACATTCGCACCATCGCGCGTTACGAGGACAAAGAGTATGTCCTCGACGAGAAGCTCGAGAAGATCAATCCAGAAATCGCTACTCCCGAAGAAATGGCTGTCTTTGAGACCCACGAACGTGATGCAACGAAAGTCCATTGCATCATGATAGCCACAATGAACTCCGAATTCCAAAAGTCCTATGAGGACATGTATCCTTATGAGATGCATATAGACTTGATGGAGAGATATCACCAAAGCGCGAGGCAAGAGCGCTATGAGATCATAACGAATATGATCACTGCTAAAATGGGAAGTGGAGAGTCTCTTACCGTGCACTTGCAAAAGATGCAAAGATATGTTGATCGTCTTCGCAAGTTAAATGTTAACTTTGGGGAGGATTTGGATATCGACATTATTCTTCACTCCTTGCCCTCGTGTTACAACCAATTTAGGATGACCTACCACATGAACAAGGAAGAGGTCACCCTAAGTAAGCTCCAAGGTCTCCTTAGGGTTGCTGAGAGCAACCTCAAGGACAAGTCTGTTGCACCCACTCCCAATCCACCCGCTGCTCCTGTTTTGGCCATTGGGCAAGGAAGAGGAAAGAAGAGGAAGGCTTCGTCTAAGAACCATCGCAAGGTTAAGTCCCGAGATGGTGCCTCTTCTAGTGGGACCAAAGTTGATCCTACTAAACCCTGTCCTAACCCAAAGGAGGCAGAGTGCCACCATTGCCACAAAATAGGGCATTGGAAGAGAAGCTGCCCAGAATACCTGCAAGCTATCAAGGAAGGAAAGATCAAGCCATCTTTTGCAGGTATATACACAATTAAATCTAATGATTCATCTCATGCTATTTCTTGGGTTCTTGATACAGGGTGTGGTTACCACATTTGTTCTGATTTACAGGGACTAAGAAGAAATAGGGATGTGGAGCATGGAAGAATAAATCTAATCATGGGGAACAGAAGATCGTCGCCTGTGACCAAGATTGGAGTGTATTCTCTAGTGCTTAGGAATGGTTTATGTTTAGATTTGAATAATTGTTGCTATTCGCCAGAAATGGCAAGAAACATCATTTCATTTCTTGGTTTGTTTAGACAAGGATTTAGATTTTCTTTTAATAATGAGAATGGTTCTATTTGTGCTTATCTAAATGGTGTCTTATATTTTGAAGCAATGCCATGTAATGGAATTTATGAAACTGTTATGATTGTAGATAACCTAGGAAATGATGTTTTATGCATGGATTCGTCCAATAGTATGGATAAAGCATGTTTGTGGCATTGTCGTCTTGGACATGTCAACAAGAAGCGCATAGCCCGACTCCAAAAGGATGGAGTGTTGGAGTCATTCGACCTTAGGGAAGATGACACGTGTGAGTCTTGTTTACTTGGAAAGATGACCAAGTCACCCTTCACTGGTTCCTGTGCAAGGGGTGAGGGTTTGTTGGATCTCATACATACCGATGTATGTGGACCCTTTAGATCCACCACAAAGGATGCGAACCGCTTCTATGTGACTTTCACCGATGATTATAGTAGATATGGGTATATTTACTTAATCAAGCAAAAGTCAGAAACGTTTGAAAAGTTCAAAGAATTCAAACATGAAGTGGAGAATCAATTGGGCAGGAAAATCAAGATGCTTCGATCCGATCGAGGAGGAGAGTACCTAAGTCTTGAATTCCACGATTATCTTAAAGAATGCGGAATCGTTTCGCAATTGACGCCACCTAGGACACCGCAGTTGAATGGTGTGGCAGAAAGGCGTAATCGAACCTTGTTGGATATGGTTCGTTCTATTATGAGTCGTGCTTCACTACCTATCTCTTTCTGGGGGTATGCCTTAGAGACTGCCGCCCATATCCTTAACCTAGTCCCTACGAAGAAGGTTGCCAAAACACCTCACGAGATGTGGACAGGGAAAGATCCCTCGTTGGCACATATCAAGGTTTGGGGTTGCGAGGCTTTCGTAAGACGAGATACTCACGACAAGCTCGAACCTCGTAGTGAGCGATGTATTTTCATCGGCTACCCGCAGAAATCCTTTGGATATCTCTTCTATAGACCAAGTGACAATGTTGTCTTCGTTGCAAGGAGAGGGGTTTTCCGAGAGCGAGAACTCATAAGCCAAGGAGACAGTGGGAGGCAAATCGAGCTTGAAGAGATTCAAGAGTCGAGTGATGAAGGAACCTCTACCGCTGCCACTCAACCCGAGGAGGAAACTCCGGTTGAACCAATTGACAAGTCCTTACCTCTAAGACGTTCCGAAAGAGTTAGAGTTCAACCCCAGTTATATGGGTTTCATATTACTACCGAAGGGGATACGTATATTAGTGATGGTACACTAATAAATCTAGATGAACCTAAAAGCTATAAGGAAGCCGTGGCAGGCCCGGAGTCTGCGAAATGGAAGGAGGCAATGGACAGCGAGATTCAATCCATGTATGATAACCAAGTTTGGAATTTGGTTGATAATGTGCCCAGACGTAAGACCGTTGGGTGCAAATGGATCTTCAAGAAGAAGACCGACGTGGATGGAAATGTACACACATATAAGGCGCGATTGGTTGCGAAGGGCTTTACTCAAACTCCCGGAGTTGACTATGATGAGACCTTCTCACCAGTTGCGAAAATAAAGTCTATTAGGGTGATGCTAGCCATTGCTGCATTTCATGATTATGAAATATGGCAGATGGATGTCAAGACCGCTTTTCTTAATGGAAAGTTGGCTGAGGATGTTTACATGGCTCAGCCAGAGGGTTTTGTCGATACGAAGCATCCGAATAGAGTGTGCAAGCTTGAGAAGTCCATTTATGGGCTTAAGCAAGCGTCTCGCAGATGGAATCTTTGTTTCGATGAGAAAGTCAAAGAGTTTGGATTTGTACGAAGCGAAGATGAATCATGTGTATATGTCAAAGCCAGTGGGAGTATAGTTAGCTTCCTCGTTCTGTATGTCGATGACATACTACTCATAGGAAACGACGTCCCGACACTGCAGGATGTTAAGTCCTGGCTCGGGAAATGCTTCGCTATGAAGGACCTCGGAGAGGCTTCCTATATTTTGGGAATAAGGATAGTGAGAGATAGAAGTAAGAGACTAATAGGACTTAGTCAGAATACTTACTTGGATAAGGTACTAAAACGTTTTAGTATGGAGAATTCGAAGAAGGGAGAATTACCGATACAAAGTAATGCCAAGTTGAGTAAGACTCAAAGTCCGAGCACAGAAGCTGAGATAGCAGAAATGAGCCGAGTTCCATACGCTTCCGCAGTTGGCTCAATCATGTATGTTATGACTTGTACTCGCCCTGATGTGGCCTTTGCTTTGAGCATGGTCAGTAGATATCAAGGGAACCCTGGCAGAGCCCATTGGATTGCGGTCAAGAATATACTTAAGTACCTTCGGAGGACGAAGGAATGGTTTTTAGTCCTCGGAGGGAGTGATGACTTGAAGGTGCGAGGGTATAGTGACGCCAGTTTTCAGACCGACAGGGACAACTACCGTTCGCAGTCGGGCTGGGTCTTTACCCTGAATGGAGGAGCAGTTACTTGGAAAAGTTCCAAGCAGGAAACAGTAGCTGATTCAACGTGCGAATCAGAGTACATTGCAGCAAGCGAAGCGTCAAAGGAGGCAATATGGTTGAAGAACTTCATCGGTGATCTTGGAGTTGTACCTGCCATACAGGAGCCTATGGAATTTTTCTGTGATAATGAAGGAGCGGTTGCCTTAACCAAGGAACCGAGGGATCATGGTAGATCTCGACATATCGACAGAAAGTATCACTTTATTAGACATCGAGTAGAAGAAGGACATCTCGTGGTTAAGAGGATATCATGAGAAGATAACCCAGCAGATCCGCTTACGAAGGGACTGAGTAGGGTTAAGCACTTGCAGCACGCTAGGAGCATTGGGCTGAAGGATGATACTAGTTTAGATTAGATAGTTTTAGAAACATGTAATAGATAAATGTAATTGACGTTTGATGATTAAATAAAGGAGTATTATTTATGAGTAAAGTTACTGTCTTATGTTAATTGTTTAACTATTGTTTCACTTTGCATGTTTTGACTTCCGGAATAATTGAGTTATTAAGAATAATTGAATTATTCGAATGATCCACAATCGTTCATATGTTGGAAGTAGATATGAAAGAAGATTGTCATGAATTGGTATGTAGATTGTCTAAATGGTATTAGACATAGCAAAGGTTTGCTACAACGTTCATGAGTGCTTATGAACAAGTTTTGAGCATTGGAATAAACCCGCGCTTGCTGGAATCACTTTACGGAACGTGACAAAAGTGATCGCAAGACGATAATATCATATGGTCTTAAAACCTAGATATATGGTTTATTATTTACTAATTGGTTGTGCATTGATAATGCGAAACCGCATCAGTAAATTGATGTTATAAAACGCATTGTTGTGTATAGCTGATTAGTGGATAAGTAAATGCATATAAGTCGAAGTTTATCTGTTACTTTTATCCTAAGAGGGTAAAAGCGATATCACGGCCGCTCGATGATTTGATTTGACTTATGTGTCGGGCCCGGTCAGGACTGAATTGATGTGTTCAATTAAGTTCTATGTCAAATGAATCTGAGATCGAGAAACCAACTGCTGGACAATTAGTTCCATAAAAATTGTCCGCACAATATCAAAACAGAGGAATGTACGATCCCTTATCTAAAGGACAGGTTACTGATGAGATCAGAGTTCAGCAGCGTCTTTGAGAGCTACGATTGCTAATCGAGTTGTACGTTACATTTGTGGTTACTAGACTTATCCAAGTGGGAGACTGTTGGATTAGTGTCTAAGCCCGTAACCATATTTGGTAAATACTTGACCCGGTTGTGCATGGTCCTTTTGGGTTGCCTTCACCAAAGCAACTTGACTGGAGAAATTAAATAGAGAGAGAGGTTATTATGATTTATTAATATGTTATAAGAATAATGTATTAAAGGAGAAATCATATTTGTTTAATTAATATTGGTCAATAATTAATTAAGAATTAATTTTGTGATCAAGTGTAATTAATTAAACTAGAGGGGCTGAATTGTAATTATGTAATAGTTGCAAAATAGGGCAATGGTTATCCTTGTTAAAGGATGGACGAATTCAAGGATAAGGATATCCTTAAAATCGTCCAAGGTCCAAGAGATAAGGGTTTTCAAGGCTTATCTTGTGGTTGCTTGGTGGGCAAGTAACTGGATAAGGATAAAGACTGAAACTCTAATCCCAACCCTATATAAAGACCCCTAAGGCCTTAGGAATTCGTGTACATGCTTCTAAGAAGTCCCAAGGACGATTTCTACCTCTCCCCTTCTCTCTCTATAGCCTCTCCAATTGCTTGTGGTGTTTGTGAGCCATTAGAGGCACTACACTTGTGGTGCTTGCTTTCAAGACTTAGGGTTTGAAGATTTAAGTTGTTATTGCAATATAACAACAAGAGGTATGTGATCTAACCTTATATATGAATTTCGAAAATAGCATGCTACATTAGGGTTTTATTCATGTGTTCATAATGTTGTCTATCTAATAGTGAAAACATAGATCCAATTCTAGGGTTGCATGCACACATAGGATTGTATGTCTAAAACCCATCAAATGTACCATCCACAAAATTCATGAAAAACTTTAACTTTTTAAAACATTCAAAAATCATTATTGTTTACAAATTGTTTTCAAAACAAGGTTCTCATCAGAGCAATCCCAAAATCATGTAATAAAAACAAGAGGAGGTGCACGATCACGCCTTCACCTTCCCGCGATCATCCGAAGTACCTGAAACAAAATCCACAACTGCAAGCCCGAAGCTTTGTGAGTTTCACCCACTATACTGATACATAACAAACAATACACATAATAACAATAACAGCATGCAATGGGTCCACAACTCTACTACATACTGGATTACCCTTGTTCCCACAGTATGAGTCTGGCATAGGGGCATTATTAAGTTTGTTTTATATGGACCAATGGAGGGTTTTATATGGGATTCGGGGTCAAACATAGGGGCATTATTAAGTTTGTTCACCCGGGGCATGAAAACTCTATGGACCGGCCCTGCGGATGAGATTCAATTAGTTAATTGTGTTTAACTTTGTCTAGATCAATAATAGATCCCTTTGTAATTTTATTTGTTGGTTTGATTGTGTTTTATGTCTGTAACTTGTAATGTTTACATTCTTTTTTACTAGTGTCTTCCCTAGTGGTTTAATACATTCACCGTTCAAAAATAATCTAATATAACATATGTTTTTGATTCTTTTGACCTCGCTTTAGCTTCTTGCTATGGTGGTGCTTTTTTAACCTGTTGTTTCCAAAAAAAACTAATATAATCATATCACCATTCATAAAAAAGGATTTGAAATGTTTTTTTATTTACCAGTTATCATTAATTTTTTATTATAGTTCTTTTTTTTAAAACTACAAAAATGGTCCATCTTATTTGTAATTCTTTTTATTAAGGTCCAAAATAGTTTCAAATTGCAAAAAATGTCTTTATTTGAGGGTTTTTTCGTTGTGGATTTAGTCCCTAATTATAACAAACGTTAAAATGTCTTCGTTTTCTTCGCCACGTGCCCCTCATATGAGGGTATTTTCGTCTTTTTTTTCTTGAGGGACCAATTTCGCATTAAATGTTTGAATTTCAGCTATTAAATGTTGTCTTCCCAACCTAGTTATTTCAAACCCACGACCAATAAGATGTTGCTATGCTACAATGTAGATTTTGTTGTCAAAAGAAAAAACAAAAACCTTTGTGAAACAGTGACGTTGTTTGATCAATGCTAATTTTTGTTCACATGTCTTATAGTATTTTTGGGGTGAACTAACTATAAGTACATGCTTTACAAATAATCGGTCTTTGATCGATTGTAAACTAAATATTACTCCTTATGAAGCCATGACCAAATGAAAACCAAATGTTAAATTATTTCATATTTTGATGTTGATGTTTCATTGTAACATCCCGAAAACCCGCGTCAAAATTTTCATTTTTAATAATGGTACATTCAAAATAAATCATTGTTCAAAAACCATTATTCGGAAATCAGAGTTATAATGAAAACAACGTAGAATCTCGAATCATAAAGTTGTTGATGTGTGAGTAGAGTCCCGCCTTCGTAATCCAATAGGCACTTGGAAAAATAGTTAATCTACAATTGTAAGCACAAAGTTTAGTGAGTTCCACAAATATCTCATACAACACAGCATACATAACAACAAACTTGAAACTATCAGAAATTCTGAATAGCACATATCGCACGCAATATAACAGTTATGGGTCTTCAACAACCATGGGGACTATCAGCAGTCCTAGTGGCTAACAGCACACCCTGTGGATTAACAGCACACCTCGTGGGTTATCAGTAACCCTGGGGACTATCAGCAGTCATATGGACTTATAGCAGTCTAAAAGTTATCAACAACTCAATTCACATGCAGCAATAATCAACATATAAGGCCCAACTGGTCAACACATACCACTGCACAGGCAAGAATGGTGAGAGGAGACTCACCTCGTAAGTAGCAGCTAAAATCCACAGCTCTCACTTAGCAAAGACTGATCCTACATGGCACCTAACAGCAATAAATAGTACATTTTCGGTATGAAATCCAAAACCCTTAGTTTGACCAAAAGTCGACCATGGTCAAAAGTCAACATCAGCCAATGGTCATGTCGTGAATAGTTAAGGAAAAAATAGTCGCGAACACTACATCTCACGACGTGACAGGCTATTGCTCACGTCGTGAGATCTACTATGGCAAACTTTGAGCATTAAGCTCTTAATCCCTTAATCCATTCCTTGAGACTTTCCAGAGGGTCTCCCCCAACCCTAAGGACCATAAACAATTATTTATAGTCATGCATGTCCAATGCATGACTTGAACACCAATTAGGTCAATAAGAGGGAAAATGAGATCAAGAATCATGCTTGGAGTCTAAATCAATACCAAATCTCAGATCTAATCTCATACTAAAAATGAAATGCCTCAATGACCCATAAAGTTGCTAACTTTATGGATCTCATGCATGCTACCAAACCCATCCATAAAAAGGAAAGCATAAACCTTAGATTTAGCATGCATTAAAGATAAATGTAGAAGCTTTATAACATACAAGGGTCCAAAAGCACTGCAAGATGATGAGGTAGGAGCTTGGTAGCCAAAAGGGCGCACCCAATGAGTCTTCTTCTTCTTCAAAGAACCAAAAATCACTAAATGATCACCAAAAACCACCATGAAGAACTAGGGTTAGCATTTCTGAGGTTTACAAAGATGGAGGCTAAAAAATTAACCCTAAAACCAAGTTTAGGGTGCTTAAATACAAAGCAAACACTAAAAGATCATGGGCTTGGGCTACAACAATTCTCATGTCGTGAGCCTCTATGTCTCATGTCGTGAGATCAGTCCCGAACACAATTTACATTTTAACCCATGTCACGTCGTGACAACTCAAATGTAACGTGAGACTCAATTTCTTCCAAAAATCGACCTTTTGACTCCTTAAAACCCTAAATCGATCCATCCAGGAAAACAAGTGTTACATTCATAAAGAGAAATAAAGATAACTTAGGAAAGTTTGAATCTAGATAACAAGGATGGATCTTCTTAGTTTACTATTTCACTTCAACGTGTTTTAAGCGAACTCACTAGAGTAATCGAAGAAAGTATTAATGTTCACTCTATCAAATTTTATAGTAGGAAGCTAGATAGTGAACATTTTAGTTTCCAAATGGTTGTATATACTGTGCAAAATCCCATTTAACCCATTTATGTTCATAAGCCCATATGTTCATATATGAACTACATTTCCTAACATAAACACAACAATATGTCTGCGGTTCACAATAAATCCAATAAGAGTTGTCAACTCAATCATTCCCACTAATCATCAAGTACCATCTACCGATTCACATATGTACATTCATTGAACATCTGTCCAGCACATCTCAAGTCCATCTAAAGCACTTATTTAGCTAGAACATACGCTTATTCAACCATTATGGGACATAGTGCAAGTGTATTTTGGGTGACATCTATGCTATTAAGTTTTGAACATGCGCTTATTCAAATTTTAGGTTTACTTTGAAGTTCTTGATTCTTTTTAGGTTGTGGGCACATTTGTACTGTAACGACATAAATTTTCAAAACAATTTTTCATTTTTAAAACATGCTTTCATTCATAAAATATCAGAGTAATCCAGTGTATCACATGTTATCATAATACAAATCCCAAGATCTCCAAATACATAAATCCTCTCAATGTGTACGAATCATGCCGACGCCTTCCCACGGTCCTCGCTAGTACCTGAAACACATATCACAACAACTGTAAGCATAAATGCTTAGTGAGTTCCCCAAAATACCACATACAACACATACGCCACTCGAGGCTATAATACGACCCTTCGGTCGATGTGTCTCAGCGGGACCCCCCAGTCCCGTAGCTCGTTGGACCCTCTGGTCCAGTCATAGCTCATTGGACCCTTCGGTCCGGTCTGTATCGTTGGACCCTTCGGTCCGGTCTATATCGTTGGACCCTTCGGTCCGGTCTATATCGTTGGACCCTTCGGTCCGGTCTATACAACACATAGCATACATATATCACAATGCACATAATCTCATACATACACATAGCACACGAGACCCTCCGCTCTACACATAGATACCACTCTAGGTAATGTATAGTGAGAAGACTCACCTCGTATGATGTCTAGTAACTCACGTGCTCGAAAATCCTGAATCTCGAAATAACCACCTAGCCCCGCCTAATCACATAAAGTAATTATTCCAAATCATTAACGGCTCTCAAGGCTAGACTAAATCCCTTTCTACAATCCCACAGAAGGGTAAAAGACCATTTTACCCCTCCCTGACCCAAAAGTCCACATGTTGACCAAAACCCTAAAAGTCAACGAAAGCCAACAGCAAGCAGTACGCGGGGCGTACTTCAGCGATCCAAAATCGGGGTCTCGGACCCTTACGCTGCGCGTACTGAGAGTTACGCCCAGCGTAAGTCTCAGTTTCAGCCATTCCATGGTTTTTGGTCTTAAATGGTTAAGACACTTCTTCAACTTCCAGATCTGACTCTCCTTAAGCCTCTTATCCCATAAAGTCGGAACCTTTAAGCCTTTGCATGGCTGTAAAGGTCCCTACACCCTCTAACACCTTTCCTTTCTCCTCCAAAGGTCTAGATCTAATGCATGGCTCAATATTTACGTCCAAGATTGCATTTTTATGAACATACAACTCATATAGTCCTGAAATATTATAGATCTAGGCCAATGGAGACCATTTGCTCATAAAGTCTCCATCTTGGGACCAAAAACCCTAGAAATTGGTCCAAGAAGCACACAACACAAAAGACAAGGCAAGTTTTGAGCTTTTTACCTCAGGAAGAAGCTCCAACCTCTAACAAGCTCGGATCTACTCTTTCCCACAAACTTCTAGCTTCCACAATGGCCTCTTCTTCTCTTCCACCACCTTGAAATGACACTTAGAAGCTTAGAACACCAACACACTAGCTAGAAACAAAGGAGGACTCTCTTTTAGGGTTTCACTCTCTGGAATGGAGGCTGAGGTCAAGGCCATAGCATTCCTTTTATAGTGCACAAGCCCCAAATTAGGGTTTTCACCTGGGCCGGTTACGCCCGACGTAACCTTGGGTACGCCCAGCGTACCTAGGCGCCTTCGCGTCCAAAATAAGCGCATGAGTACGCGCAGCGTACTCTTGAGTACGTCCAGCGTACTCATTTGCTACAAATTCCACTTAAGGGCTAATCTTGACAATTTGACAAAATAGAAGGGTTAAATAGATGTACCTGAATTTCAGGATGTTACAATTCTCCCCCACTAGAACCAGACTTCGCCCTCGAAGTCTCATGCTGCAAATAACTCCGGATGCTGCTCCCGCATCTCTGACTCTGTCTCCCAAGTCAGCTCAGACACCCTCCGATGTTGCCATTGAACCTGAACCAGGGGCACCTCCTTGTTTCTCAGAACCTTGATCTTTCGATCCACAATCGCGATTGGCCTCTCAGCATAATTCAGACTCGCATCCACCTGAATATCCTCCAGTGGTACCATCGCCGACTCGTCGGCTATACACTTCCTCAACTGAGACACGTGGAAGGTATCATGAATCTGGCTCAGCTCCTCAGGTAGCTCCAACCGATATGCTACCTTGCCCACACTCGCGGTCACCTTGAACGGACCGATGTACCGGGGCCCCAGCTTGCCCCTCTTCCTGAATCGGATCACTCCTTTCCAAGGAGATACTTTTAGGAGTACGAAGTCCCCTACCTGGAACTCAAGCTCGGATCGTCGTCTATCCGCATAACTCTTCTGATGACTCTGGGCCGTCAGCAACCTCTGTGTAACCTGCTGCATCTGCTCTGTCGTCTGCAGCACTATCTCAGTGCTACCCATCACACGATGTCCTACCTCTCCCCAGCAAATGGGAGTCCGACACCTCCTCCCATACAACAACTCGAAGGGAGGCATACCAATGCTAGAATGGTGGCTGTTGTTGTAGGAAAACTCAGTCAACGGCAAGTACGTGTCCCAACTTCCTCCGAAGTCCAACACACATGCTCGAAGCATGTCCTCGAGCGTCTGAATCGTCCGCTCACTCTGTCCGTCCGTCTGGGGGTGGTAGGCGGTGCTGAAATGCAACCTCGTGCCCAACTCCTCGTGGAACTTCTTCCAGAACCTGGAAGTGAAACGTACATCTCGATCTGACACAATCGAGATCGGCACCCCATGCCGCGATACCACCTCCCTCACATACAACTCGGCCAACCTCTCAGCAGAAGAGCCCTCACTGATAGCAAGAAAATGCGCGCTCTTTGTCAGCCGGTCGACGATCACCCAAATTGCATTGACACCCCTCGCGGTCCTCGGCAATTTGGTGATGAAATCCATGGAAATCTGTTCCCACTTCCACTGGGGAACCTCAAGCGGCTGCAACTTTCCATGCGGACGCTGGTGCTCGGCCTTAACCTAGCGACAGGTCAAGCACCTCTCGACAAACCACACGACATCCCTCTTCATACAGGGCCACCAATAATCTTTCTTCAGGTCCAAATACATCTTCGTGGCCCCGGGATGGATCGAGAACCTCAATCTATGCGCCTCCTCCATCAGAATGGTACGTGCCCCACCTGCATATGGCACCCAAATCCGACCTTGAAAGGTCATCAGCCCTCGACTATCGGTAACGAACTCGGACATCTGCCTGATCACCCGCTCCCTCTTGCGGTTCTCCGCTATCACGGCCTCTGCCTGGGCCTCCCGAATGGTGTCCAACACCGGAGTCATCACTGCCAATCTCAAGCAAACATCTCGTATCGGGGCGCTCTCCGCCCTACGGCTCAGAGCATCAGCTACCACATTAGCCTTGCCCGGGTGGTACAGGATCTCACAATCGTAATCCTTTACCACGTCCAACCATCTCCTCTGGCGCATATGCAGGTTGGGCTGGTCCATCAAATACTTCAAGCTCTTGTGGTTCGTGTATATAGTACACCGAACCCCATACAGATAGTGACGCCAGATCTTGAGGGCGAACACCACTGCCCCCAGCTCCAGATCGTGGGTGGGATACCTCGTCTCATGAGGCTTCAGCTGCCTCGATGCGTACGTTATCACATGCCCCCTCTGCATAAGTACTGCACCCAACCCTGATATCGACGCGTCACAATACACCACAAAATCATCCATCCCTTCCGGGAGGGCTAACACCGGGGCTTCGCATAATCTCTGGCGAAGTGTCTCAAATGAGGTCTGCTGCTCCGGACCCCATGAAAAAGTAACGCCCTTCTGGGTCAACCTGGTGAGAGGCACGACGATCTTGGAGAAATCCCTGATAAATCTCCGATAATAGCCGGCCAATCCTAGAAAACTCCTGATCTCGGTGGGAGATCTCGGCACCTCCCAACTCAGAACCGCCTCAATCTTGGCCGGATTGACCAAAATCCCATCCTGGTTGACGAGATGCCCCAAGAACTGGACCTCTCGCAACCAGAAATCACACTTGGAGAATTTGGTGTACAGCCTCTCCGATCTCAAAACTCTGAGGATCTCCCTCAAATGCTCCTCATGCTGCTCTCTGGATCTCGAATACACCAAAATGTCATCGATGAACACGATCACTGAACGATCCAACATCGGCCCGCACACCCTGTTCATGAGATCCATGAACGCCGCTGGTGCATTGGTGAGCCCAAAAGGCATCACCATGAACTCGTAATGCCCATAACGAGTCCTGAACGCTGTCTTCTGGATATCCTCATCTCGCACTCTCATCTGATGATATCCCGATCTCAAATCAATCTTGGAGAACCAAGATGCTCCCTGCAACTGATCGAACAGATCATCGATCCTCGGTAAGGGGTAACGGTTCTTGACCGTCAACTTGTTCAACTCCCGGTAATCAATGCACATCCGGTGTGAACCATCCTTTTTCTTGACAAAAAGGATCGGCGCTCCCCAAGGCGAGCTACTTGGTCTGATAAATCCCTTCCCCAACAGCTCCTGAAGCTGTGAGGATAACTCCTGCATCTCTGGTGGCGCAAGGCGATAGGGCGCCTTGGCGATAGGCGCCGCTCCCGGAACCAAATCGATGCGAAACTCCACCTGCCTCTCGGGAGGCACACCCGACAACTCCTCGGGGAAAACGTCCGGGAACTCACACACTATCGGCACATCATCAACAGAACTAGGTCTCTCCGCTGCTACTCGTGTATCCATCACATAGGCCACAAACCCACTACAGCCCTGCTGTAGACTCTGCCTCGCTCTAGCAGCCGAACAGAATGCTGACCCTGAACGGGTACCGTCACCGTACACCGTAAGAACTCCCCCACTACGGTCTCGTATCGTCAGCAACTGTCGCTCGCAGTCTATAACTTCCCCAAAACGGCTCAACCAATCCATACCCACTATAACACATACGTCCCCCATCGCAATCGGGACCAGATCAATCGGAAACTCAACCCCGAAGATCTCGAGTACACATCCCCGAATCACCTCCGTAGCATATACCGCTTGCTCGTCAGCTATGGAAACTCGTAGAGGTCGACTCAACGCCTCTCGCTGGATACTGATGTGCCGACTAAACGCTATCGTCACAAAAGACGACTCGCACCCGAGTCAAATAACACCAAGGCAGGTACAGAACTCACAAGAAAAGTACCTACGCATATCATAATATAAGCACAATATCTCAAACTCAACATAAATAAATGAAAGAATACATACCAGCCACGACATCGGGCGCTGCGCGGACCTCCTCCGTTGTCAACTGGAAAGCTCTCCCGCGAGCCCTCGGTGCCTCGGCCTTCGCTGGCCGGGTCTCAGTAGCTCGAGCAGCTGGAGCAGATCCCTGCAGTAGCTATGGGCACTCGGCCTTCCGATGGCCGGTCTGGTTGCAATTAAAGCAAACCGTGAACCCCTTGGGGCAATCCCTCACATAGTGCCCCTCCTTCCCGCATTTGTAACATACCCCAGCACTGCACACTCCCTCGTGGCTCTTGCCGCACTTCCCGCAAGTGCGGCCCTTCGGACCCCCAGATCTCGAATCAGCGGGCTTTGCCCGCTTGGCTGCCGGCTGCGCCTGTGTCGGTCGCCTATCCCTCCTCTGAGACTCGGCCTCCTCCCTGACCTGAGTCTCCAGCTCGATCTCTCTCTTCCGGGCATTTTCCTGGAGCTTGGAAAATGTCCGGTACGACGAGTTCGCCATGAACTCACGGATATCCCTCCTCAGTATGCTCAAGTACCGGCTCATACGTGCCTGCTCAGTCGACACGTGCTCAGGGCAAAACAACGCCCTCTCATGAAACATCCTCGTAATCACTATCACAGACTCAGTTCCCTGCTTGAGGGACAAGAACTCCTGGGCTAGACGTTCCCTCTCCACAGGGGGAACATACTCATCTCGAAACATCGTGGTGAACCTCTCCCAGGTCACCGCAGTCAGCTCTGCCGTAGTGAAGTCTGCCGTCACAAACTTCCACCAGTCCTTCGCTCCCAAGCGAAGCTGGTTCAGCACAAACCGAACCCTCAGATGCTCTGGACACGAGCAGGTGTAGAAGCATCCCTCGATATCATAAATCCACCTCATTGCAGCAATCGGGTCCTGCGTCCTATCAAACTCTGGTGGCTTCGTGTTGCTGAACTCTCGGTACAGCAACGAGTCACCTCCCTGCGGCCTGGCAGCAGCAATAGTTGCGGTGGCCGCAGCAACAGCAGCCTCAGTAAGAGCGGCGTACCGCTCATCAAAAGTCTCGATCAACGTGGTCTTGATAGACCCGAACATCTCTGGTATCTCAGCTCGAATGGCCGCAGCCACCTCCTCATGAATCAATCTACGGATCTCCTCATCACTGGTACCACTGGTACCACTGCCTCCTGGGTGGTGGCGCGTCCCAACCATGATGTCTCTGAAATATAACACAAAAGAAATCATAGATTCGCTCGAGTATACTCGTACTCGATACTCAACCCTACTTGCTCTTTAGTACCCTAAGGATTCTTACTTAGAGTGCGTACTGCTCCGGTGTCTTAAGTAGTACGGGCCCTATACTACCGTCCGCACCACATCAGTATTCACCCTAAGTCCTCCTCCTTGGATCCCAGATCACAAGTACTCTATATCTCACTGGCATAGGCTACCCTTCGGTAGACCTCTCATCAGCTCCTCCCTGCTACCTACTCGCTCTCAAGCATCACATAGCAGCAAAAATCCTTCCTAGGCTAAGGCATCACAAAATCAGGTCACTCTAGTCCTAATATGAATACCTAGCCAACTCTAGCATGCATATCATATCATAACATATCGCATAACACATAATGTAAGGGTATTTTGGGAAATCACCGTTCAGGCGCTGGCTGATCGTACATACTGCTCCGTTCTGCTTTTCTCAAAATCTTTTACTCTTTTAGAAAAATTGTTTATTTTATGAAAACTTTCTCATCTCCTCAGTTTGAGTTCAGATTCATCTAAAGATGCACCCGAATCCCTCAAACCAAGGCTCTGATACCAACTTGTAACGACGTAAATTTTCAAAACAATTTTTCATTTTTAAAACATGCTTTCATTCATAAAATATCAGAGTAATCCAATGTATCACATGTTATCATAATACAAATCCCAAGATCTCCAAATACATAAATCCTCTCAATGTGTACGAATCATGCCGACGCCTTCCCACGGTCCTCGCTAGTACCTGAAAGACATATCACCACAACTGTAAGCATAAATGCTTAGTGAGTTCCCCAAAATACCACATACAACACATACGCCACTCGAGGCTATAATACGACCCTTCGGTCGATGTGTCTCAGCGGGACCCCCCAGTCTCGTAGCTCGTTGGACCCTCTGGTCCAGTCATAGCTCATTGGACCCTTCGGTCCGGTCTGTATCGTTGGACCCTTCGGTCCGGTCTATATCGTTGGACCCTTCGGTCCGGTCTATATCGTTGGACCCTTCGGTCCGGTCTATACAACACATAGCATACATATATCACAATGCACATAATCTCATACATACACATAGCACACGAGACCCTCCGCTCTACACATAGATACCACTCTAGGTAATGTATAGTGAGAAGACTCACCTCGTATGATGTCTAGTAACTCACGTGCTCGAAAATCCTGAATCTCGAAATAACCACCTAGCCCCGCCTAATCACATAAAGTAATTATTCCAAATCATTAACGGCTCTCAAGGCTAGACTAAATCCCTTTCTACAATCCCACAGAAGGGTAAAAGACCATTTTACCCCTCCCTGACCCAAAAGTCCACATGTTGACCAAAACCCTAAAAGTCAACGAAAGCCAACAGCAAGCAGTACGCGGGGCGTACTCCAGCGATCAAAAATCGGGGTCTCGGACCCTTACGCTGCGCGTACTGAGAGTTACGCCCAGCGTAAGTCTCAGTTTCAGCCATTCCATGGTTTTTGGTCTTAAACGGTTAAGACACTTCTTCAACTTCCAGATCTGACTCTCCTTAAGCCTCTTATCCCATAAAGTCGGAACCTTTAAGCCTTTGCATGGCTGTAAAGGTCCCTACACCCTCTAACACCTTTCCTTTCTCCTCCAAAGGTCTAGATCTAATGCATGGCTCAATATTTACGTCCAAGATTGCATTTTTATGAACATACAACTCATATAGTCCTGAAATATTATAGATCTAGGCCAATGGAGACCATTTGCTCATAAAATCTCCATCTTGTGACCAAAAACCCTAGAAATTGGTCCAAGAAGCACACAACACAAAAGACAAGGCAAGTTTTGAGCTTTTTACCTCAGGAAGAAGCTCCAACCTCTGAAAAGCTCGGATCTACTCTTTCCCACAAACTTCTAGCTTCCACAATGGCCTCTTCTTCTCTTCCACCACCTTGAAATGACACTTAGAAGCTTAGAACACCAACACACTAGCTATAAACGAAGGAGGACTCTCTTTTAGGGTTTCACTCTCTGGAATGGAGGCTGAGGTCAAGGCCATAGCATTCCTTTTATAGTGCACAAGCCCCAAATTAGGGTTTTCACCTGGGCCGGTTACGCCCGGAGTAACCTGGGTACGCCCAGCGTACCTAGGCGCCTCCGCGTCCAAAATAAGCGCATGAGTACGCACAACGTACTCTTGAGTACGCCCAGCGTACTCATTTGCTACAAATTCCACTTAAGGGCTAATCTTGACAATTTGACAAAAGAGAAGGGTTAAATAGATGTACCTGAATTTCGGGATGTTACATGTACATTTTGTAATTTTGTGATACACTTCGTTATCTATACACAAACATATGAGTTTTGCCATAAGTTTTGATGATATTTAATTTTGAGGTTGGGGGTACATTGGCATCATGGCAGAGTGTAGTAGATGCATTGGTATCACGATGAAGATTGAGAGAAACAATGAAAGTGACTAAATGCATTAAAGATGTCTCAATATCAAGTTATAAAGTATTTATAAGTGAGAGACAATAAGATACATGACTCGTTTGTTTTTCCAAAGGATTTACATGGCCCATAATAACTAAAAATTCAAATTTGGTTACAGATTAAGTGTGATGATGTTGTTGAGTTTTAATCTAAACTAGTGTAGGAGCCCATGCTTTGCATGGGTTAGAATGGTATTTGTTTTTTTGTTAAATGTGTATGCTGCTTGTTGTCATGGGATAGAATGGTATTTGTTTTTTTTTCATTAAGTTGTTGTCATTATGAGTCTGTTGCTGTTGTTTGGTTGTGTGTAGAAAAAGTGGAGGTGTATTCTTAAAAAGGTTGATTTGTTGGTAATCGAGGAGTCTACCGACGACAACCCTCTCATTCCTTGAAACTCGCCGAAAAGAAGCCCAAAATACTAATGCAGACAACGACTGAAACTGATTAGCATATATAAAGATATCAGCTCTCATTTGAAACCTAACTATCCAAATGAATACCTTATTAGAAAATGTGAAGTTATAAAAGAGAGCAGAATAGAGAGAGTGTTAGGTCTAAATTTATGGTTTATACTTAACTTTTCTAGGTCTTTATGGTTTTCGGTCTAGGGTCGAAATCCCCATGAGCTTATTTATTGTTTGGACCGAAATCACATGTGATTTCGGTCAAGCTATTGGGTTTTCGGTTTGGACTTTGTACTTTGGGTCCATACATATATAGTGTAAAAAAGGCGTGACAGAGTAAGTAGAGAAGGGGGTCGTTTTGGGGCTGTCATGTGGTTTAGATCGTGATTATAGAGAGAAAACAAGAGAGAATGTGTGTTATCAGCATCTTATATACTAGACTATATTGAATATAGTGTGCATTTGAAGATTAATCATCTTGTGTTGTTGTTCTTCTTCTCTATTCTATCTTGCATCATTCACTTGATTGGGATTCCGCACCATCAAGTGAATCTCATTAATACATCAAAGCGAATTTGGGACTTACAAGTGGTATCAGAGCTTAGATCGTATCAATCAAATTGGTAAGATATTAAACGTTTTTTGACTTTTTCTTGGAGTTTTTGGCGTTTTTTATTTGTTTTGGACGAAATATTGGCTGTTTGTTCTTCGTGTTCTTCATAATTTTGAGTTTTTGATCGAGTTTAGCATTAAAAAGTTGAAATTTTCGTGTTTTTGGTCGTAATTTGCGAGACCCCGACGACTAATTTCGGTCTCGATTTAGGGTTTCCGTAGTGTTTTCGGCCAGGAACGAGTTTGCGGTCAGCAACGTTTGCGGTTGAGCGTCTGCGAGGATTCTCGATCAACGGATTTTTCGGTGGAGCGTCTGCGAGGGTTCTCGGTCCGGTTTTCAGCTTCGCTTTCGGTCCACGTGTTCGGTAAACGATTTCGGTGCAAGATGCTCTTTTCGGTCAGAAGTTGTTTTCGGTGCGAGACTTCTCGGTGTGGATGAGAAGCCTCGCGATTTCGGTCTAAAAATCGTATTTTTTGGTATTAAAGCCTCGTTTTCGACCTAAAGTTTTAACTTTCGATTTTTTACTTCCAAGTTTGATTTTTGACTTTCAATTTTGATCTTTGACTTTCAAAGTTGACTTTTGACTCTCAAGTTTAATCTTTGACTTTTAACTTTGACTTTCTCGTTTAACTTTCAAGTTTTCACGTTTGACCTTCAAATTTCACTTTCAATTTTGACTTTTAGATTTGACTTTCAATTTTGACTTTTAGATTTGATTTTCACTTTTGACTTTTAGATTTGACTTTCAGGTTTGACTTTTGAGGTTTCAAGTCAAAGGGTATTTTTGGTAAACAATGAGTTCCTCAATCACCAAGGTTAATGAAACCTCATGTTCTCAGTCTTGTGAAGCTACAATTAAGCTTCTTCGTGATCAAATTGATATATTACGTAGAGACAATGAGGACCTTAAATATGAAGGATATACTCTTAGGAAGGCTCAAAAACCCTTAAAAGAACAACTAGAGGCCAAAACCAAAGACTTTAGAAAACTTCAAGAAGAATATAGTAAAAAATGTGAGAACTATAACTATGTTAAGAGACAGCTTGCCAACTTAACTGACGAGCTTGACACATTGAAAAATAAATTTGAAAATGCCGATTTTAACTTCAAAAAGTTTGATGTGTCAAGTAAGAAAGTTGAGACTATGATTGAGAAACAATTAAAATTTAAAGATAATCAAAATAAGGGTCTAGGGTATCACAGTGTTCCACCTCTCTTCAATGACAACTATACCCCACCCCTTGAAATCAATGAGGAATAGACACTTACTTAGTTTGGTCCGCCCCCTGTACCAGCTTCAGTTAAGACTTAACAATCAGGCCCAACTGAGAATATTGAGATGAAGGATACTAATGATTCTACTTCATGTGTAGGTAAAGTAGTGGAAGATGAGAACAAGAAGAAAAGAAATTCCGATACAATCTCCTTGAGTCTCTTCTTCTTTTTTAATTCGCTTTTTAAGACAAACGAAACTTTGAGATGAAAAATAAAAGTAAAAATAAACTTAGCACACAATAGAAATAACTAAGAAATAGAAATAAAATTAAAATTAAAAATACACTCAAAAGTAAAAATAAAATATTTTTGGATTTTTTATTTTTCTGAAAAGGAAATAAAACAGAAATAAACATATTTTTTTTGGATTTTTAAAATTTTTGATTTTTGTTTGATTTTTTTAATTCTCCCCCTAAATTTGCGCATAGAGGAAAAAATATGAACAAATTTAACAAAAACAAAAAAATAATAACTAAACTTAAAACATTTTTGGGATCAAAGTTGTCAAGCAATTCAATATCGTTTATCAGCACACACCTACATGTTTAGCTCTGGTTAATCACCAATATTGTGATCCACTTAAACACAAAGGCTATTGACAAGTTGGACAGATCATAAGTGACAAGCCATTGTGATCTTATTCCTAAATAGACCATTTTGCTGACGACGACCAAGGATATTGTTGTCCACTTAAATTCAGTACCAAGATCTACAGATAACCTTTTAAATGATTCAATTTTAGTTGCACCACAACGTGTTCCCCACTTCCCAACATACCTCGGCAATCAAGAACTTCCAAAGAACTCCTTACTTTAGGTGAGTATTCAATCATTAAGAGAGAAGATAGATATATAAATGCATATGTTCCCAAGTCAGATGTCTTCCAATCACGCAGAGGGAACAATATATGACTAACATAGATAGAGGGTTAGAGAGATAGTAGGGTGCATATGCTGTGTCCCAGGTCGGATCTTCCGATCACGCAGAGGGGACAACATATGGCTAACAGATAGAAAGAATTGCATAGATAAGGAGATGCATAGAGATAGATTTGCATATGTTGCATTCCAGGTCGGATATGTTCCAATCACGCAGAGGAGACAACATATGACTGAGAGATAGAAAGCAACAAAATAATTTTACAGACCTACTTTATCAGAACCCCCCAGTCACCCTATCATTATCGGAATTAAGAGAATAAATTTGTACATCGAGAAAGTGTTAAGCCACAGTTCTAGATGATAAGTAACTTTGATGTATCTTGTAGGCTCCCCTATTTATCTCACTGCTCAATCTATCCGAGCGTCGTATGGTCAGTCCAAATGAAACAATCTAAGTACAAATGAGTTAACACAGTCAAGTCCTTTCATTGTCATTTGTGTCTAGTCCTTTAATTTTGCATCCTTCGTGCCTACCAGCGCATTGAACACAAATTCTAAACAATTTAGTTTCAGTGCATTACACATATCATATTTCCCTTTAGCACTTAACTTCATATCACTTCCCAAAAATCCTTACAAAAGAAATCATATTTTTGTATTTTTGATTATATATATATATATATATATATATATATATATATATATATATATATATATATATATATATATATTTGTATTTTGATTTCTCCCCCTAAATTTGTGCATGGGGAAGAAAGAAAATAAAAACGCAAAAATTTGTCATCAAAACGAATCTTTTTAAGAAAAACTCAGGAGTATTTGAGAAAACGCAAACCGTAATTCACCAATTGAAGTTGCATCCAGATGATCTGAGAACAGCACACAGATGCAGCAACATGCTCAGCCTCAACTGTGTTTCAACAACGGAATGAAGTTAAGATATTCAACACGCCTATAAACACGATCCCCATTTGTGATCCTTTATTTCTTCCTTCCCGCAAAGGATACATCCTCTCAATCAAAGTTCAGAATGTAACGTAGTTGAGAAATGTCTCCTATTATGTGCCTGGAACAGACACTATCAACAAACCGAAGTCTGATGATATTCCTCCATAGCTGCTCTGACACAGAGTGCGGGATTAGTTAACTTTTGGAACCCAGTCCATATGGAAGCTGGGTTGACCATTATCATCTACACAAGGTACTCTCCCCCATGACATATCCTGTTTATCAGACACAGAAGATGAAGAAATGTTAGAATCATTAGATGATTTGTGTGACAACCCGAAAATTTTGCCTTGTAAGTCCAGCCATTCAATTCAACCATGTGTCAGACTCGCTTATGATATCTTTTAGCCTTGTTTAGAGTCTCTTTAAGGGTTCAAAGCTCAGTACATTCAAGCATTGGGTATAGGATTGAGTTGCGTAAGTTCTTCGCGTTTAAATCGAGTCGCACACTCCATCAGAGGGAGTGTACGGCCGTACACATGAGTGTACGGTCGTACACATGTGTGTACGGTCGTACACCCATGTTGGCCGTACACCCCCTCCATAAGTATGATATCCTTCCATTTCTAGCCATTTCTTCAACTTCTAAATTTAGAAATCGGATTTCTCTCTCAACTATCATCGAGTTCTTCATCCCCGATCTTTAAAAACGTAAGTGATTCTTCCATCTAGTTGTTGTTATCCTTCTTAATCATGTATCACCCTTTGATTTCATCCATGAGAATCATCTTTTTGGGTAGATCTTCAAGATCTTTATCTTTTACTAAGAACACACACTTGTTCTTGGTGGTTGTGAACACCCTTTTGAGCCTCCAAAGTGTAAGTATCCTTTCCCTATGCTTAATACATGTTAGATACTCATGTTAAACATCCTAGAATCGACATTTAACTGGAACCAAAGGAGTGTACGGCCGTACACCCATGTGTGGCCGTACATCCCTCAAAACACCCCAAAAGGGCCTCCAAAGTGAGAATCTAGTTCCTATTCTTGTTGAGCATGATGGGTTTTGAGCATTCTAACACTCCTAAGGTGTACATGCAACCCTAGAAACCTTGGATCTATGTTTGTCTAAAATACATGCAAAATACTTTTTCCAAGGTTCATAATCCTATCTAGCATACATGGGGCACTTTTAACATAAAAGTTAGCTAGAATTACACACCTTGTGATTTGATTCCTTGAAAACCTTGAGAGCCTAGCACCCCAAGTGTGATGCCTCAAATGTTTCACACAACACCAAATGCTCTTGGAATAAACTTTGAGAGAGAATGTCACATTTAGAAATCGTCTTGCCCTCTAAATTGCTTCTAGTGGCCGATTTTGGTGAGCTTCATATCCTTTATATAGTGTGTTACAGTTAGGGTTACACCATGTAAACCCTAATGTAACATGGCTCTTCATTTCCATGACCCATGGGTTTGTAACTCCCATGGAGCATCCATGGAGCATTCTATGGACCTTATTCCAACTTGATAATCCATGGAGCCTTTAGCCCACTATACAAGTTATGGATGATTTACATAATCAACCCATATATTTAATTAGTCATCCTTTTGATCACTTAATTAATTCCTAATTAATTCTTGATCAAAACTAATTAAACAATATTATTAATATATTAGAACTTATAATATATTAATAAACCATAAGTGTTATTTCTCTCATTTTAGTTTATCCAAATGCTTGATGCCATGCAAACCAAATGGACCATGCCAAACCGGGTCAAGTACATACCAGAAATAGTTATGGCTTTAGACACCTTATCCAACAGTCTCCCACTTGGATAAGTCTAATAACTATAACTGCAAGTATGACTTCAGGAACCGATCAACAATCGTAGCTCTTTCAAGGTCTCTCGGAACTGAGAAGATGATGATACGCCATTTAAGATAAGTGATCATATAATCCTCTGTTATAGATATCAGCCAGACAAATACATGGAACAATGTCTTACTTATTGTCTAGCAGTTTGTTTCCCGATTTCCGATTTGTTTGGCATAGAACTTAATTGAACACATCAACTTAGTTCTGACCGGGCCCGGTACATGGGTCAACACAAAAACATCGAGGGGCCCATATATTGCTTCTAATCCAAGAAGGAACAGATAAACTTTGACCCATATGCTTGTTCTACTACTTATTGAATCACACACAAAGGCACGTTTTATAACATTGAGTTACCAATGCGGTTTCGTGCAATCAATGCATGACCAATTCATAGGCAACAAGTCATATCTCTAGGTTTGAAGACTTATATGATATTACCGTCTCACGATCACTCGTGATAAATTCCATGAAGTGATACCAGTGAGCATGGATTGGATCCACTACTCATAACTTATGAGCACTCATGAAGTGTTGTAGCATCTCTTGCCATGTCTATCCACATAGCCCTCTACAAGCCAACTTCATAACAATCTTAATTCATATCTACTTCCAACATATGACCGACCGTGGATAATTTGAATAATATATAAAACATAACATAAATATTTTGGAAGACAAAACATGCAAAAGAAATAATAGTAAACGATTGACAGAAGATAGCAACACTTTACTCATAAATAAACACAACTTTTATTCATCATCAAATGTCAATTACACTTTACAAATTTCAAAGTTATCTAACTACTAAAACTAATATTATCCTTCAGCCCTATGCGCCTTGCATGCTGGAGATGCTTAGCCCTACTCAGTCCCTTCGTGAGGGGATCTTCTGGGTTCTCATCCGATGATACCCTCTTTGCCATAAGGAGTCCTTCTTCTATACGATGTCTGATAAAATGGTATTTTCTATCGATATGTCTGGATCTCCCGTGATCCCTTGGTTCCTTTGCTAAGGCAACTGCACTTTCACTATCACAGAAAATTTCCATAGGTTCCTTTATAACTGGTACTACTCCAAGGTCTCCAATGAAGTTCTTCAGCCATATTGCCTCCTTTGCTGCCTCGCTTGCTGCTATATACTTTGATTCGCAAGTTGAATCAGCCACTGTCTCCTGCTTGGAACTTTTCCAAGTAATTGCTCCTCCGTTTAAGGTAAAGACCCAGCCTGACTGAGAGCGGAAATTATCCCTATCAGTCTGGAAGCTAGCATCACTATACCCTACAACTCTCAAGTCATCACTCCCACCGAGGGTAAGGACCCAGTCCTTAGTCCTCCGCAGGTACTTGAGGATGTTCTTTACCGCAGTCCAGTGAGCCTTGCCAGGGTTCCCCTGATATCTGCTAACCATGCTCAAGGCAAAGGCCACATCAGGACGAGTACAAGTCATAGCATACATGATCGAGCCTACAACGGAAGCATAAGGCACTCAACTCATTTCTGCTATCTCAGCCTGAGTACTCGGGATCTGAGTCTTACTCAATCTGGTGTTATACTGGATAGGTAACTCTCCCTTTTTGGAATCCTGCATGTTGAACCTCTTCAGCACCTTATCCAAGTAGGTACTCTGACTAAGTCCAATTAGTCTTTTACTCCGGTCTCTCAGAATCCTTATCCCTAGGATATAGGCAGCTTCTCCAAGGTCCTTCATATCGAAACACTTCCCAAGCCAGGACTTAACTTCCTGCAAAGTTGGGATGTCATTTCCTATGAGTAGTATGTCATCCACATACAATACCAAAAAGCTAACAATACTCCCACTAGCCTTGACATATACACAAGATTCATCTTCACTCCTCGAAAAGCCAAACTCTTTGACTTTCTCATCGGAGCAAAGATTCCATCTGCGAGGTGCTTGCTTTAATCCATAAATGGATTTCTCAAGCTTACACACTCTATTGGGGTACTTTGTGCTGACAAAACCCTATGGCTGATTCATGTAAACATCCTCAGCCAACTTTCCATTAAGGAAAACGGTTTTGACATCCATTTGCCATATTTCATAATCATGAAATGCAACAATGGCTAACATAACCCTAATAGAATTAATCTTGGCTACTGGTGAAAAGGTCTCATCATAATCAACTCCCGGAGTTTGAGAAAAGCCCTTTGCAACCAGTCACGCCTTATAAGTGTGTACATTACCATCCATGTCGGTCTTCTTCTTGAAGATCCACTTGCACCCAACTGTCTTACGACCTGGTACATTGTCAACTAAGTTCCAAACTTGATTGTCATACATGGATTGTATCTCGCTGTCCATAGCCTCTTTCCATTTAGTAGCCTCAGGGCCTGCCATGGCTTCTGTGTACCTGTTAGGTTCATCCAGACTCATCAGTGTGCTATCACTGATAAGTGTATCACCTTCCGCAATAATATGGAAACCATAGTAATGCTCAGGTGCATTCCTAACTCTCGTGGAACGCCTTAGAGGTACAGACTCTTCTATCGGATCAACAGGAGTTTCCTCCTCAGGTTGATTGCTAGGGTTTGAGGTTCCTTCACCATTTGACTCTTGAATTTCTTCAAGGTCAACTTGCCTCCCACTGTTTCCTTGGCTTATGAACTCTCTCTCTCGAAAGACACCCATCCTTACTACAAAGACCACATTATCACTAAGTCTGTAGAATAGGTAACCAAAGGATTTCTGTGGGTAGCCGATGAAAATACACCTCTCACTTCGAGGTTCGAGCTTATCGTGAGTCTCGCGTCTCACGAAAGTTTGCAACCCCAAATCTTGATGTGGGATAGATTAGGAACTTTTCCAGTCCACATCTCGTGAGGTGTTTTGGCTCCCTTCTTTGTAGGGACCAGATTAAGGATATGGGCGGCAGTCTCTAAGGCATACCCCTAGAATGAGATTGGTAGCGAAGCTCGACTCATCATGGAACGAACCATGTCTAACAAGGTTCGATTACGCCTCTCAGCTACACCATTCAGATGTGGTGTCCTGGGAGGTGTTAATTGTGAGACAACCCCACATTCCTTAAGATAGTCGAGGAACTCTATACTAAGATACTCACCACCTCGATCGGATTGAAGCATCTTAATGTTCCTGCCCAATTGATTCTCGACTTATGGTTTAAACTCTTTAAACCTATCGAAAGTCTCTGACTTATGCTTGATTAAGTAGACATATCCATATCTACTATAATCATCTGTAATAGTCACATAATAACGATTAGCATCCCTTGTGTCAGTTTTGAAGGGTCCACACACATCTGTGTGCACTAGATCCAACAAACCTTCACCCCTAGCACAAGAACCTGTGAAGGGTGACTTTGCCATTTTTCCAAGTAAGCATGATTCACAACTATCATCTGACTTTAGGTCAAATGACTCCAAGACTCCATCCTTTTGGAGTTGGCCTATGCGTTTCTTGCTTACATGTCCAAGACGACAATGCCATACTCATGCTTTATCCAAGTTATTATCATTAGTAGAATCAATACACAACACATTATTTCCTAAGTTATCTACAACAGACACAACTTCATACACACCATCACAAGGTAATGCTTTAAAATAAAACACATTATTAAAGAAAGCATTTATTCCACCAACTTCATTATCAAAAGAGAAGGTAAGCCCTTGTTTGTACAAAGCATGAAAGGAAATAATATTTATTGCCATTTCAGGCGAGTAACAACATTTATTCAAATCTAATGTAAACCCACTACTTAGCAATAAAGAATAAACTCCAATCTTGGTGACATGTGTAACTTTCCTATTTCCCATGATCAAGTTTATCTTCCCATGCTCCACATTCTCACTTCTTCTTAGTCCTTGCAAATCAGAACAAATATGAATACCACAGTCGGTATCAAGGACCCAAGAGTTAGAATAGGGTGAGTTATTAGATAATATAGTGTAAATACCTGCATGGTTGGGTTTGACTTTCCCATCCTTCAGATCTTGCTGGTACTTTGGGCAGTTCCGCTTCTAGTGCGACTTTTCATGGCAATAGAAGCATTCAGCCTCTTTTGGATCAGAAGAAGGAGTGACGAAACCTTTCTTGGTTCCACTTGTAGAGGAGCCATCAAGGGTCTTACCCTTGGTACCCTTCGAAGGGTTCTTCCTCTTCTTCCCTCTACTTTTCCCGATTGCCAAGACAGGGGCGGAGTTTTGAGTAGGAGTAGCTGTGGTAACAACCGACTTACCTTTAAGACCACTTTCCGCGGCCTTCAGAAGTCCTTGAAGTTTGCTGAGTGTAACTTCCTCCTTGTTCATGTGGTATGTCATGCGGAATTGATCATAACACGAAGGTAAGGAGTGCAAAATGATATCTATTGCCAACTCCTCTGGGAAGTTCACATTCAGTTTCAGCAAACGGTCCACATACCTTTGCATTTTCTGCATGTGGCCCGTGATGGGTTCACCATCCTTCATCCGAGTTGTTATCATGGAGGAGATGATTTCATATCGCTCTTGACGAGCACTCTGATGGTAGCGGTCCATCAAATCCTGGTTCATCTCAAAAGGATAATAGTCCTCATAGGACTTTTGGAGCTCAGCTGTCATAGTGGCTAACATGATGCATGCCACTTTGGTAGCATCTCTTTCATGAGCCTGATATTCAGCGACCTCCTCAGGATTAGCAGTCGGCTCGAGTTCTTTAAGCTCCTTGTCGAGGACATATTCCTTGTCCTCATAGCGAGTGACCATCCTGATGTTCCTGATCCAATCCATAAAGTTGGATCCATCAAAGATGACTCTCCCACAAAGGTTCATGAGAGAGAAGGAGCCGGTAGGGTTTGAGTCAGAAGCAACATTGTTGGAAGACATCTGAAAAAGAAAATACAAGTTTAGTTTAGATATAAAGATAGTCCTTAATAAAACACTCAAATGTAATATTAAGGCTAGGACCCAATCACAATATATTATAACTTAGAAGAGGGATGCCGTAATCTAGGCTATAACATATTTGAAAGGTAAGTGATGACGATTCACCAATTTCCATCATGAAAAACGAAATTATTAGGTTTTAATTGGTTTTTAGAAACTCCTAGATTCTTTTGAGATTCATTGAACTTTTCAATGGCATGTTTCAATCTCGAGTGTGCCCTTCAGGTTTTGTGATTGGGATGCTGAGGATCACAAAACAAGGTGTGAAGTAACCATACAAATTACTTGGTACCCTTAATGTTTTTCACTCAATCGATGTGCCGGTTAACCACACGCGCTCCACCGACCTATGAAAAACCTTAATTCACCCTTTACCTACCTTGTTAAGTCCAAGTTAGTGTGTCGATTAACCACACACGCTCCACTAACGACTTAATCAAAGTGCAAAGTGTAATTTCATGGGTTAGCACCTTTTTCACATTTTCCTAAAGTAACTAAGATTGGGAATTTATAAAACAAAACATTTAGTTACTTTATATTCATCATACTTTTAATGAGGATTTATAAGTCCTTGTCCTACCCGTTCGACTAACGACCCTCCACCGATCAAGGAAGCCGTGGGTGAGAATGGACACCCATTAAGCTGCCATTTTATAGGCAACAACCTTATACCCCCCTTATAGACCGGCTTCGTGAATGAGACCTACTAACGGTAAAACGACTTGATCTTATACATACATATATATATATATATATATATATATATATATATATATATATATATATATATATTAACTTATAATATTATAAAGTATAAGGGTTGAATTTTAACTTTTAAAATTCTAGGGGTTGGAACTAAAGTTTTTAAAGTGACTTTACATGTTCCAAAACTTGAGGGCAAGTTTTGTAACTTTACAAAACTTTTCAATTCATAACTTATGAGTTATTGTTTATTAAAAATGAAGACTCTTCATTTTTTGTAACTTATGTTTTCTTTTAATGGATTTATTACAAAGTGACTTTTGGTTATCCATAACTTGAGGACAAGTTATGGACTCTATTAAAACACACCATGATCATGAATTAACTACCAATCAATAGCACATAATTCCTATGATCTTGCAAGAACTCATAAGAACATGAATATTCATATCAAAATTTCAAAAGCATATGAACACATATAAACATGGAATTTTGATATTAGCCATTGTAAATGGATTAGAACAACCATTACACCATCTAAAACAAGTTTAATAACACCAAAACAGTTTAGGGTAATGTTTCTAGTCCATTTCCAGCAGCAAAAATCGAAAATCTACACTCTGCCTGGCCAACTCGTCGAGTGCAAGAACTGACTCGCCGAGTTGGTTGAAGATACGCTTGGACTCGTCGAGTCCCCCTATGGACTCGGCGAGTCCCCTGTGCAGACAGCAAGAATTTCGATTTTTTCAGCTATTTTGCATCAAGTATCAAACAAGCAAACCTGGCTCTGATACCACCTATGGGTTTTGAGCATTCTAACACTCCTAAGGTGTACATGCAACCCTAGAAACCTTGGATCTATGTTTGTCTAAAATACATGCAAAATACTTTTTCCAAGGTTCATAATCCTATCTAGCATACATGGGGAACTTTTAACATAAAAGTTAGCTAGAATTACATACCTTGTAGTTGATTTGATTCCTTGAAAACCTTGAGAGCCTAGCACCCCAAGTGTGATGCCTCAAATGTTTCACACAACACCAAATGCTCTTGGAATAAACTTTGAGAGAGAATGTCACACTTAGAAATCGGCTTGCCTCTAAATTGCTTCTAGTGGCCGATTTTGGTGAGCTTCATATCCTTTATATAGTGTGTTACAATTAGGGTTACACCATGTAAACCCTAATGTAATATGGCTCTTCATTTGCATGACATATGGGTTTGTAACTCCCATGGAGCATCCATGGAGCATTCTATGGACCTTAGCCCAACTTGATAATCCATGGAACCTTTAGCCCACTATACAAGTTATGGATGATTTATATAATCAACCCATATATTTAATTAGTCATCCTTTTGATCACTTAATTAATTCCTAATTAATTCTTGATCAAAACTAATTAAACAATATTATTAATATATTAGAACTTATAATATATTAATAAACCATAAGTGTTATTTCTCTCATTTTAGTTTATCCAAATGCATGATGCCATGCAACCCAAATGGACCATGCCAAACAGGGTCAAGTACATACCAGAAATAGTTATGGACTTAGACACCTTATCCAACAGAGCATTAGTCCCTCAAGCTTCCCCATGGTCCAAACAACTTCTTGTGCACATTTTACCATGAGTGTACGGCCATACACTCCATGGCCGTACACTCCTCATTGTGGCCGTACACACTCCTTTGATGAATCACATGTGATTCTAACACTTGGTCCAAGTGTTTCCTAGTCCCTAAGGGTGTTTCCTTGCATGTTAGTTGCTTATAAACACTATATTCATGCCAATACATACCATATATGCCATTTAGGAGTCGTTTGTGTCTCGGGACTTCATTCATGGAACTTCTCATCCTTACGCACACATTCGTTTGAATCACCCACATAAGGTGAGTTCATACCCCTATAATCAATCTTTTAAACTGTTTTAAATGCTTTTAAGGGGGGGGGGGAATACAAGTTGAACACAATGATAATTGTGTAAATGTTTGTTATAAACATCTTTCAAGGGATTGCTTATGTTTTTATAAGTGATCAAAACATTTCAAAAACTCTTTTTAAGTTATGTTACTTTATAGTTTATAAAACTCTGTTTTTAAAGTACAATCATAACTTAGTAGATAAATGAGTCTTTTCAGTAACAGTTCAAGTAAACATACTAGTAAACTATAATAGGTATAGTTTAGGGGTTCAGTTCATACTAGATACTAGAACATACTATAAAGAGAAACAGGGAGGTAGATACAATACACGATAACAGAAAGAACATACTAAGATGCTATAACAGAAGGAACATACTAAGATACTATAACAGAAAGAACATACTAAGATACTATAACAGAAGAACAAACCAGGATCTAATTATACCAATGATCACTAACTCATTGTTCTAAACAAAAGGTGATAATAAATTGGGTATACATGATCATTTAACTTTAATGTGAATGTACACAGCTTAGCAATATGTTTGCGGAAGTCGCGTTTGGTAACCAGAATCTCTTGCAGGGAGAGCGTATAGTATGGGTACTACTCATCACATTATGACCTTAATAAAACAAACTTGTTTTAAGGTAATCAGTACTTCAGGATGTCAATTTAAAAGACAACCGTGTACTTACATTTTCCCATTACTTTCATATTGTGACAGTTCCACTTGAAAGTTAATGCAAACTATTTTCGAGTTAAGATAGTTATAAACTAGGGAAAACTTACATCTTTTCAAGCGACAAACAGAACAGTCGAGTATAGTACATTCAGTAGGAAAGGGGCCTATAATGCTAACTTTATGATTCATTAGTTTATACATCAGGGATATATATTAATCAGATCCGACAGGTAGTAGGATGTGTGCCTTCCGCTTCATTTCCTATTCCTTGTTTGGTTGTGGGCTTAGAGAAGATTCACCCAGCCTACTATCTATCCGATCTTAGCTATATATATATATATATATATATATATATATATATATATATATATATTCCGTATACACTAAGTAATCATAAGGAGTACCAGGTATGGGCCAGGTCATAGTATACTAATTCAATACACCGTTTTCTAGTACAAAACATACTTTTCAAATAAAACATTTGGCAGACAAAACTAGAAACTTACCAACAAAGGGTTTAAACCATTTTATTAAACCAATGTAACTTAAAGGACCTTAGGTGGTTAATTCTATATATATATATATCCGATAGGTAGTTGGATGTATGCTTTCCGCCTCATTCCCTGTTCCTTGTTTGGTTGTGGGCTTAAGGTAGATTTACACAATTAACTAACTATTCAATATTAGATTATATATAGCTAGTATAAACTAAGTGATTATAGAAGGAACTATTGTGGTTACCATTTTTACTAAAAGAAATAAGGGTTTTCTTAAAGAATGTTTTCATTAAATACAAAAGAACTATTACAGTTAACTCCGTGAGTACCAAGTGAATACGTCAGGGTTATATACAACGATGATCTAACAAACAATGGGATGTGTGCCTTTCGCCTCATTTCCTGTTCCTTGTTTGGTTGTGGGCTTAGGGCAGATACACACAACCGATTGTTTGTTTACTTTGGGTTTTATATAACTTGTATCCATTTAGTACTCATAGAAAGGATTGTAGAGTCATTTTTACTTATCTGTCATCAAAGCAGGAAATATAGGATTTTCTGGAGGAACAGGCGAACTTTTCTAAACAGAACTTACAACTTACTACAACTTACTTACATCACTAAAATCTTGTGAACTCACCAGCTTAAATGTTGATCTACGCTTTCAAAATAACTTGTATTCTCAGGAGGCCAGTAGACAGGTACGCGCACTGGGATTCAGAAGATGGAGCAGTATAACTTCATGTCTTGTTTTGTTATTTACTTTGTAGGCTATGTTATGTGAACCACATACTTTGTAAACACTTTCTTTCTAATGAAATGGTTGTTTATTACTTTGATTACTATGATGCATGTCTTGTGATACTAAACATGACGTTCTCCACCCCCGAACGTTTCCGCCGTTCTGGTTTTGGGGTGTGACAGATTGGTATCAAAGCATTGTTTATAGTGAACTAAGTATATCAACCGATAAAAGATATACAACTATAAATACAATGGGTCCGAAGTGCTCTGGATAATATTATATTTTAAAAATATAACAATACCTTATAAAAGTATACATACGTGCTTATACATATATACATACTAGAACAAGTATCACAAGAAGAACAGAACAGAAGTATTTAAAGGTTGAACAATGCGGTCAAACCTGGACAGTTATGTAATCATAGCTAGGATCAATATAGCATGATCAACTATATTCATTCGAGATGTGACCAACATGTGTTTGGGAGTCATGTGGTGTTGCAACAGTCTTAAAACTTACCTAACTCTATTCAAGGGATTACTAGATCAGAACCTAAAGTTAGAATACTATGGGAGTATTTTATGATACTATAACACGACAACAAGTTTAAAACATACCAAGTTCATTACATTAAAATACTATAGGAGTATTTTAGGCACTATAAATAACTTATGTGATAACTTAAAAGACCCTTACGGATAGATCTATAATTTTGGAGTGTATACTTCCAAGGTTTTATATAATTGAGATTTTATAGACTTAGAATTTGTTATCTATGCTTCACTACCTGTTCCTTGTTTGGTTGTGGTTTTGGAGTAGGATCACTTATTCGAAGGTCTATTTAATCTTAAATTATATACAACTTGTATACATTGTGCAATTATAGGAGGACTCTGTAAGGATCACCCCATAATGTTTCACTTAATCTCATAGATTCTTTAGACACTTCCATTCTCGCACGACAAACCCAGATAGGTGTAACCACTTCCTCATAGCAATCAACAGAAGAGTCAAGGAGGAACAAGAGTAGGTTCATGAGAAGTTTTCAAAGAAGGATCAGCCGAAGTAACCATAACGTCTTATGCGTCACACTAATAAATAATAATCTTAGTTAACTTAGTGAGCGAGTGAAAACACTGCTCACACTATGTGTTAGGATTATTTTCTCTTCATGCAACTGGTAACAGTTATTCAAGTCACATATATTCATTCGAGGATAGCCACTTCAGATTCATAAAGTTTATTTTATATAGACTTCCTTTATGAATTGTTTCCAGAACCAGATACACTCAGAACTAGGATAACCTTGTCTTTCAGCTTTTGGCTTATAAACCACTGCTATAGACTTATTCCATCTCATCTTTATATTTTTTTAGCAAAGATGCCTCCTCGTCGATCAGCGAGACACACTACTCCGATAACTCCAACGCAAACGCCACAGTTCGATCTTGCTGCTCTTCAAGCAACAATATCAGTCGCAGTGGCAACTGCTCTAGCTCATTTCGGCGAAAGTGGTACCTTCGGATCTGGTAGCGGTACCCACTTAACCAACCCCAGAGATTCTCACGGACACCCAAGGGAGTGTTCGTACAAGGACTTTATGAACTGCAAACCCAAGTCCTTTAATGGAAATGGTGGAGTCATCGCTCAGATGTGATGGTTCGAGAAAACAGATTTGGTCTTCGCAATCTGTTCGTGCCCAGAAGGGAGCAAAGTGAAGTTTGCTGCCTGCACCTTCTCCGATAGAGCACTGACATGGTGGAATAGTCATGTTAAGTCACTGACCCTACCAGTGGCTAACTCAATGGGTTGAGAGAACCTGAAAGAGATGATGTTGGAAGAATACTGTCCGAGGGGCGAAATACAAAAGCTGGAACAAGAACTATGGGAGCTCACGATGGTCGGCTCAGACATAGTGGCCTACACTGACAGGTTTATCGACCTGGCAGCACTATGCCCCGGGATGGTTACCCCGGAGAGCAAGAAGATAGAAAGATACATCTGGGGTCTATCTGCCCCGATTCAAGGAGATGTGTTGTCTTCTAACCCAACCACATTCGATAGTGCCAAACGCCTGGCCCAGCGACTCATTGACCATGGAGTCCGCCATGGCGTGATAGTCCCCGTTCCCGAGCCATCGAGGGGAGAGGACTATAAACGGAAGTCGGGGAACAAGAGGAAGAAGAAGCGAACACAAGAAACCCCGCAGGAGCAACAAACGAGTACTATGTACGCCGCCACAACACCTGCTACTCCAGCAACTGCCAATCGATATGCTGGAACCCTCCCGAAGTGTGGAAAGTGCAACTATCACCACAACGGAGTATTTCGGGAAATGCAGTGCCTGAACTGCCACAGAAAGGGACACACAGTCCGTTTCTGCAGGGCACCGGCTCAACCGATCTCCCAAGTCCCCAGTGTTGAAGAAAACCAAGCCTGCTATGGCTGTGGTGAGATTGGGAACTATAGGAAGGACTGCCCGATAACAAAGAACTCAAGAGCGGATGGACGAATTCTGATGATCACCGCAGGAGAATCTACCCGGAGTCGCCAGCAAGCAGCGGTACGTTTTCGAAATAAAATAAGAATTACTTTAAAAATTAATTTATATTTATATAAGATTAAAATTTGGGGAAAACACTTAAAAGTAATTATAAAAACTCACTTATCGGAACAAGTCACAGTATTCAAGAGAACTAAAAGATCCGTTCAGAGAAGCTACGATGGCTTAGTATGTACATCAGGGTTGTGCATAGCTAAGATTTTGCAGACTTAGAGTGAGTGATTCCGCCTTAATTCCTGTTCCTTGTTTGGTTTTGGATTTGAGGCGGAGTTACTCAGTCGACTGTCTAATTCATCTTAATTATTCATAACTTGTATATTCCAAGCGATCGTAGTGGTACCGAGGAGGATCGTAGTATAAAGTATCGACTCTAGTTATCAAAGCACTTTCATTGTATGTACTCGCTCATCGCTGTACGATACGTAGAAGTGTTGACATCAAGGAGAAAACAGAAAACACTAGAACGTTTACACAGAGTACATTGTCGAACACACTAGAGGTACATCTTCGTATAACAGACGTTTCTTTCAAATCGGCCAAGCTTTTGTTCAGTAAAGAGTCTGTTGCTATCATTCGTCATGAGTTGGCGTGGTCCTCACCATACTGAGTTCATATGTTTCTATCGCCTTAACCGCCACATTCACGAAACCTTCATCATTCGTAACGACAGTCTGACACAGACTTCGGAATCGTCTACCTCGTATTCTAAAACCCCGAAGTACTCATGCGAAGAGTACTTTGCCCTCCGAAGCCTTGCCACCGTATGTTCAGCAAACCTTCCCGAAATACCACTCGTTCAGCAGACCAAGTTCAAGCACAGAGGCTAAGGACGAATACAACCCACGTATAACTATTCAGTGTATACGCGAGGGTGGTATATGATTATGATTACGCAGATTTAGTATGTGTGCTTCCGCCCTATTTCTTGTTCCTTGTTTGGTTGTGGACCTGGGGCAGAGTCGCACATCCGACCGTCTTACTAATCTTAATTTTATACGACTTGTATATACGAGGTAATGATAGATAGACCAAGTATGAATCATATCATGGACATTAGAGCAAAGTTGCCCAGGTCTATGAGTATGTATTCTTCCAATCAGAGGAGCACAACCCCAGTAGTACTGCTAAGAAAGCTAATTTCGGGACGAAATTCCATCTAACGGGGTGATGATGTGACAACCCGAAAATTTTGCCTTGTAAGTCCAGCCATTCAATTCAACCGTGTGTCAGACTCGTTTCTGATATCTTTTAGCCTTGTTTAGATTCTGTTTAAGGGTTCAAAGCTTAGTACATTCAAGCATTGGGTATAGGATTGAGTTGCGTAAGTTCTTCGCGTTTAAATCGAGCCGAACACTCCATCAGAGGGAGTGTACGGCCGTACACATGTGTGTACGGCCGTACACCCATGTTGGCCGAACACCCCCTCCATAAGTATGATATCCTTCCATTTCTAGCCATTTCTTCAACTTCCAAATCTAGAAATCGGATTTCTCTCTCAACTATCATCGAGTTCTTCATCCCCGGTCTTCAAAAACGTAAGTGATTCTTCCATCTAGTTGTTGTTATCCTTCTTAATCATGTATCACCCTTTGATTTCATCCAAGAAAATCATCTTTTTGGGTAGATCTTCAAGATTTTCATCTTTCACCAAGAACACACACTTGTTCTTAGTGGCTGTGAACACCCTTTTGAGCCTCCAAAGTGTAAGTATCCTTTCCCTAGGCTTAGTACATGTTAGATACTCATGTTAAACATCCTAGAATCGACATTTAATTGGAACCAAAGGAGTGTGCGGCCGTACACCCATGTGTGGCCGTACACCCCTCAAAACACCCCAAAAGGGCCTCCAAAGTGAGAATCTAGTTCCTATTCTTGTTGAGCATTAGTCCCTCAAGCTTCCCCATGGTCCAAACAACTTCTTGTGCACATTTTACCATGAGTGTACGACCGTACACTCCATGGCCGTACACTCCTCATTGTGGCCGTACACACTCCTTTGATGAATCACATGTGATTCTAACGCTTGGTCCAAGTGTTTCCTAGTCCTTAAGGGTGTTTCCTTGCATGTTAGTTCCTTATAAACACTATATTCATGCCAATACATGCCATATATGCCATTTAGGACTCATTTGTGTCTCGGGACTTCATTCGTGGAACTTCTCATCCTTACGCGCACATTCGTTTGAATCACCCACATAAGGTGAGTTCATATCCCTATAATCAATCTTTTAAACTGTTTTAAATACTTTTAGGGGGGGAATACAAGTTGAACACAATGATAATTTTGTAAATGTTTATTATAAACATCTTTCAAGGGATTGCTTATGTTTTTATAAGTGATCAAAACATTTCAAAAACTCTTTTTAAGTTATGTTACTTTATAGTTTATAAAACTCTGTTTTTAAAGTACAATCATAACTTAGTAGATAAATGAGTCTTTTCAGTAACAGTTCAAGTAAACATACTAGTAAACTATAATAAGTATAGTTTAGGGGTTCAGTTCATACTAGATACTAGAACATACTATAAAGAGAAACAGGGAGGTAGATACAATACACGATAACAGAAAGAAAATACTAAGATGTTATAACAGAAGGAACATACTAAGATACTATAACAGAAAGAACATACTAAGATACTATAACAGAAGAACAAACCAGGATCTAATTATACCAATGATCACTAACTCATTGTTCTAAACAAAAGGTGATAATAAATTGGGTATACATGATCATATAACTTTAATGTGAATTTACACGGCTTAGCAATATGTTTGTGGAAGTCGCGTTTGGTAACCAGAATCTCTTGCAGGGAAAGCGTATAGTATGGGTACTACTCATCACATTATGACCTTAATAAAACAAACTTGTTTTAAGGTAATCAGTACTTCAGGATGTCAATTTAAAAGACAACCGTGTACTTACATTTTCCCATTACTTTCATATTGTGACAGTTCCACTTGAAAGTTAATGCAAACTATTTTCGAGTTAAGATAGTTATAAACTAGGGAAAACTTACATCTTTTCAAGCGACAAACAGAACAGTCGAGTCTAGTACATTCAGTAGGAAGGGGGCCTATAATGCTAACTTTATGATTCATTAGTTTATACATCAGGGATATATATTAATCGGATCCGACAGGTAGTAGGATGTGTGCCTTCCGCTTCATTTCATGTTCCTTGTTTGGTTGTGAGCTTAGAGAAGATTCACCCAGCCTACTATCTATCCGATCTTAGCTATATATATATATTCCGTATACACTAAGTAATCATAAGGAGTACCAGGTATGGGCCAGGTCATAGTATACTAATTCAATACACCGTTTTCTAGTACAAAACATACTTTTCAAATAGAACATTTGGCAGACAAAGCTAGAAACTTACCAACAAAGGGTTTAATCCATTTTATTAAACCAGTGTAACTTAAAGGACCTTAGGTGGTTAATTCTATATATATACCCGATAGGTAGTTGGATGTGTGCTTTCCGCCTCATTCCATGTTCCTTGTTTGGTTGTGGGCTTAGGGCAGATTTACACAATTAACTAACTATTCAATATTAGATTATATATAGCTAGTATAAACTAAGTGATTATAGAAGGAACTATTGTGGTTACCATTTTTACTAAAAGAAATAAGGGTTTTCTTAAAGAATGTTTTCATCAAATACAAAGGAACTATTACAGTTAACTCTGTGAGTACCAAGTGAATACAAATTTTTGTGTCTACAAATTTTTGTTTTCATCCCAATAGAACCTAGCCATTATGCCAACACCGCAACGCATGCATTTGTGTCTACAAATTTTTCCTAAGGACCCCCCCTCAATTCTAAATACTTACAATCCTCATAAACATTCGCCCACTTCTTTCGAACAATGCTCATTTTATGCATCCCTCCGAATCCATCCGCAGAAAACCTCCTAACCTCAAGGTATTTTTGGTTGAGCAACCCAAGCATATATAATCTAGACAATTACAACTTTTTGATACCACTATGGAGCTCTTTTGGAATTCTTCACTTCTTTGATATTTTGATCTTGATTTCTTTGAATTCACCACCTTTTTGATTTTTGGTATCTTCAATTTTTGAACTTCCGGAATTTTGATCTTTTGATCTTCACTTTAATTGCTCCAAAATTCTTACAACTTTTCTTGTAATTCTCTCTCTTTTTTCACATGTAACTCACTTTTTTTTCACTCAAAACCTACATGTTTAAGCAAGGGCGCTCAACTTCAACCTTTATTGATTAAAGATAAAAAATTTCCTGGATACATTTCTGGTACACGATGCTAAATATATTGCATCCCTCAAACTAAGCGAGGTTTTGTTTTTGTCTCATGATTTCACTAGAATAAAGGGGGCCACAAATGCATTATAACGTATATTGGCTCAACTAAACATTTGGGTATTCATGCAATCATCAAACACAATACTAGTATGATTCCAAATTGCTTTTTACCAAAGTTTTCTAAATTAAGTCCTAGCATTTTTTTTAATGCAAAAATTTCAAAATTATACCTAAATTAATATAATCAACCCCCTACCCCACACTTAATTTACGCAATGTCCCCATTGCATATTATGCATGAATAATAAAACATAAAAAAAATAAAGAAGGAATTGGAACAAACTCCCCTGGGATAGTAGTCGCGAGGTTGATGTTCTTCATTCAAAGCTCCTTCTTTAATTAACTTTAAACATGAGAACAGCTCATCCATGTCTCGGGCGTCAAATCTCGTGTGGTTAAGCTCTAAAAATGCAGGAAAGACTCTCGGAAATCTTCAGGAATTAATCTTCAAGAATGCAGCCAATTGTCGTATAAAATATCATCAAATCATCAGCTTTAGAGGTGAAATGGAAATCAACTCGTCGAGTTAGTAAGGTGACTCGCCGAGTTGTAGCGCGAAACTGGCAGAAGTCGTGAATTTGCACTGTGATTCGTCGAGTCCGAGATGTGCACTCGGCGAGTACATCGCTGTATGGAAAATCTTGCTTTCTGCTCCAAGTCCGTTTTTGGTGTACTGAAGTAACATTAAAATGACACTTATGCTCATTTTTCTTCAGTGTTTAGACACTCTTTAACCATATTCATAACCGGACTCGATACTCAAACTCAAAACTCTATTTCCCCTCTTGCCTAGACTCAAAACTCTATTTATATGTATGTTATTTCGGACCAAAGTCCGATGTCGGGCGGTGCCCGAGGAAGGTTTATATGTAGGTTATTCCAGACTAAGATCTGATGTCGGGCGGTGCTCGAGGAATGTTTGTAGGATAGATTATACTTGTTGTCTGTGTGATACTTGTATGCGCCTGGTAGGGAGGTGAGTGTGGGCGGGGTCCCATATCTCATCACTAGCTGAGTGTGGACGGGGTTCCATATCTCATCATTAGCAGAGTAGGGGCGGGCCCATGATAGGCGAGGCCTTAGGACTGGAGCATATAGTACTATGTATGATTCATTATGTGCTAGTATGATTATATGATATTGTTTGTATGTGTATAGCGGAAGGGGCCCAGAGACAGGCGGGGCCTGGAAGTAACAGATTTGTATACCGAGCGGGGGTCGATGCCAGGCGAGGCCTGATGTCGGACACTGTCCGACGCCGGGCAAGGCCCGAGAAAGGGGTGGGGGCCCAGTATATGTGATTATGTGTATGGTATGTGGTAGGTTGGGGAACTCACTAAGCTTCGTGCTTACGGTTTTCAGTTTTGGTTTCAGGTACTTCCAGTTGCAAAGAGAAGAGCTCGGGATGACTGCATTGCACACACCATGATGTTTAGCCTAGGATGTTTACTCTGATGTTTTGATTTGGAAACTCTAATAATAATGTTTTGAAATACTTTGACTCACGTTTTGATGGAATGATTTGATAACTATGGTTTTATTTAATGGTTTATTAATAGATTAATACAAAAATTTTGGACCGTATTTTTGGGATGTTACAGTTTCCCATTCCCTACAAGAATATAAGTAGGTTTGCTTAAATGAAATAGTTTGGAAATGTTACCAACGTCAAGCGTCATGTGGGAAGTTGAACCTGTGTCCATGTACTAAGAGTTGTCTAACTTTTGGTTGTTGAAGTTGTATTGTATGAAATGTGTGATCCAGTTTAGTAGGCATCATGGGTTGTCTGTAGACAATTGAAATGTCGGACACAATGTGGGCCTGCTGAACTTGAGGTTGTTGGGCTCGAAGGCTGGGTCGAGGGCCATATTGATCGGGCTGGGGGTAGGAAGCATTGTTGGATAGGGGCAGGTGGGCTTGCCCACTGACCTGATACATGTCGGTTAAGGTGGAGGAGGTTGCACAAGGTACCATGGTGGCTGAGAATTGCCACTGTTTCTTTAGCCATTCCGTCCTCCGTGACCCCGAACACAGTTATTTCGGCCACCGCCGGTTCTTCCTCCACGGTAGCCTCCCCGAGAATTAGAAGCACGAGAATCGGATGAATTGTTTTCTCCTGGTCTATCGGTGACATGTTGAGTTGCAAGAGCATGTGGAGAATGATTGTCTTGCTTTTGTCTTCTGGTTTTTTCTATTAATTTGAAGTTGTGAACTGGCTTTGTTGAAGCTAGGTAGAGAGTCTGAGTGTTGGATCAAGGTGGTGATAGTATCGTATTCTCCCTTGTTGAGGCCAACGACTAATTGGAGAACCATTTTGGTTTCTGAGTTTGGGTTTCTTACATTTGCCAATTGATAAGCAATGGATTTGAGACGGCTACGGTAATTAGCAACGTTTGAGAAGGCATCAAGACAGGTGTTGTTGAATTGTTCCTCAAGATACACTACACGTGTAGTCTTGTTATCCTGGAAGACTTCAGCGAGACAGTTCCACAGTTCTTGAGCACTGTCGCCTGGTTTGATGATGGTTTGGACCATATCTACAAAGATTGTACTGTAGATTCATTGTTTAACGACTGCATTCACGCAGGTCCACATGGTGTCATCTATATCGGTGCACCGTGGTGTCGATATGATCCATGACATTACATGCACATGTTTGGATGGTGAATAGCTCGACCCAAGAAGCATAGTGACCGGCAGTCCGATCCAACAAGATAGGGATCGAGTTCTTGATGTTGGTGACTGCAAAAGCATGATGAAACGATTTTGGTGGGTTGCTTGATTCGCCAGTCATGATGGAGATGTAGGGTTGCATTGGCCGGAAGTGGAAGAAAGAAAACTTAGGGTTACAGAATTAGCTCTGATACCAAGCGTATAAATACAAGAGTAAAGCAATCCCTATCATTGAGGGATTGGAAATCTACAAGAATATTCAAATACAATAGAATATATTTACAAATAATATTAGCTAATAGAGCTTTATATAAATACCACCGATCTGAACCCTTTATCCGGGTTACCAAGATATGGACTTTGAACTTGGATTTCGGTTATTTGGAAAACAAGATTACCTAAATATCAATTCAATGGTTCAAACCATTTAAGTTATTCAGATTAGTTTATTTGGGTAACTGGATTTGGATTGGGATATCCAACAATTCCATAACATATAAATTGATTTTTTTCCTGTAGTATTTGCTTGCCAAGTTTCCGATGGGCCCGATTCGAAATAGAAAACCTACAATCTACTTATATAATGACACCAAAAATCAGTGACATAATACAACTATATGCTGATATACATATAGCAGCTTAAAACTAACTTATTAATTTAGACTTTCGCACTGCTTTCATCCAGTAATTAAAGTAGAGAAACAACTTAAAACAAGAAACGCTTCTCATGATAAGGTTTCCACAAAATCTTGATAGAATACTTGGAATCATGTTCTATCCTAAATGTATCTTTGTCTTTACCTGCTTCCTTGTTATAAAATTCTGAGCAATCTGTTGTGACTTCTATTGTTTGCAGCTGATTGCCTTTACTCTTCCTAGGAACGAGCTCAGCTCCAACACAACTCTCACCTTTAAACGACTCCCCATACATGCTGCCTGTGTAAACTGTAACCATAGTGCGTGATGAATCCGAAAACACCTCCTTAGTCATACGTTTTATGGAAACCGAAATCATATTGTATGATGAACTCGACAATGTGGTGTGCCTCAATGAACCAAAGGAAACATATCCTACATATGTCATTGTTCCATCATATACAGGCTCCACTATTTCATTTGACTCTTTCCAAATCTCAAAGAGAATATCTTCATCTACCTCCAGCTTCATGACTATATTTATAGCCGGATATCTCATTTTGGTAACAACGCATATTAGGAACCCGCAAAATTCGTCATACCAATTATCCGGAAGATGGAGTGTAAATGTATCCCCCCTAAACAGCCAACCTACAAACCTCTTTGGAATCTTATGTTTAAGAATGATATTGATAAAGTAATGTTCACTAGCATTTCCCTGCCATGGAAAACAAATTCAGTTATATATGATTCTTATGTTTAGGTTTATATATATATATATATATATATATATATATATATATATATATATATATATATATATATATATATATATATATATATATATATATATATATATATAATGAAATGCAAAAGCCAAACCTGGAGCATGAAGTCTAGTAATATGTCACTATCACCAAGTTTGTTCTCCCCATCAAGTGAGATGTGCCATAACCATTTGCAGTTTGAAAGATCTCCAAAGCTTTCAAGAGACATACATTCCTCCACTGTAACAACAGCTATACTTGATGGCAGCTCTAACAATTCTACAAGGCTTTTGCACCTTGACACATTGAGCAGTTTGAGTCGAGGAAGTTGCAAGAGACTAAAATTTAATTGTGAAAAATTATTTGATGTTAGATCAAGTTCTTTCAAGTTGGGTAACTCCCAAACAGCACAGCCAATTTCTTCGTCTCCCAAGCAGCAGCTAAGATTCAAAATTCTTAAGTCCTTAAGAAAAAACTGCAACCCTATGTGGTTCATGTTGTTGTGATCATGTAAACAAGGCTTCATGTTGTGAGAGGAAGAAGGCTCCTCTAAACAACATTCTACACCAGGACAAATGCTGCAACCACACCTCCAACAATTAACAAAAAAATTTGTACAAGATTCTATACAAGATGCAACTTCTTTCCCACTGTTATCCAAATCAAGATGTGGTAAATTCGCCATGTTCTTTTCTTGGATCTCTGAGAACTTAAAAAAATTTATGCGCCCTTGGAATGAAAGGGTCTCGAGTTTCTTTAGTCGGGTAATGGGTGGAAACATCTTAAGACTCAAACAACCACTTATATGTAAGAAAACAAGTCTCTCCAAGCATCCAATCGATGGATGAATCTCTTCTAAACACATACATCCATTAAGAATGAATCTTTCAAGATTGGGAAGTCCATAAAAATTTGGTGTCATGGTTAGGTGATCCAAACCATGAAGTTCAATTGTCTTCAAATTCGGCAGCAACTGTTGCATATAGACAATTGCAAACGAGTCAAAAATTTAGCACATGCACATACATATATAGTTAGAAAATTCTGAAATGTATCTCAGTTACGTACACATTATTTATGAGATCAAAAGCCTGACAAAAAACTAATTCTTTCCATCTGTGTAAATGGATATCATTTAAAGTGTTCGTTTAGTTAACAATCTAAAAATCACTTGATAAAAACAAAATAATGAAATAAAAATCACTTGATGCAAATCAATGATATCATTGTTTTATAATGGTTATCAACCAACTAAAAAAATAGATTTAGATTAATACCTAAATAATAATAATATAACATTTATTTATTTTTTAAAAAAAAACAACAAGATTCTGTGTATTTATGTTAACACAAAAGAATATTTATATGGAGGACGTGCTTTACATAATTCTATGGATTACAATGACTAGTGTGTCGATATAATATCAAACAAGTTAAATTTTTGTGTATCGTTATGAACACAAAGGAGATTTACACACTAAAGGTTTGTGCTTTCGTATATATATATATATATATATATATATATATATATATATATATATATAGAGAGAGAGAGAGAGAGAGAGAGAGAGCTGAAGTTGCTTAATGACACCAACAATTACTCAGGTTAAACATTCATCATCCAATTTGTTTTCATTTGTTAATTAGATAGACAATAAGAATCACCTTATAACCCTCCCAAAGTTGTTTTTGGAAGCTATCATGCAATACTAGACGGCAAAGCGTCCTTTGTGGAAAGTTACTAAGCAAATGAATTTTAAAATCATCGTACCAATCAATCCACCTAAGGTTCCTCGTGTTTGCAACAATCGAAGGATGATGGTTATATCTTTGTGACTCATCCTCAGGATTTCCAAAGCTTATTGCTTCAATCATGTCGAGTTCCTGTGATTGAGGAACAAAATGGAGTCAGGGTTGAGTTAAAAAGTGTTTATTTATGCATATATAACTATACCATTGTTACATCCATAGCACATATTTTCATAACATCTTCCTCCTTCCAAATCCTACTATGTTTTTCAGGATTGTTAGGATGTTCCCCTCTAACAATGTGGTGTCCCATTTCTTGCACCAGATCATGCATATCAAACCTTCCATACGTAATGGTTATGAGAGCCTTTTGTATCAACACCTTTACTCCTATAACAGGATGAAAACCACATTCATCGAGGATCTTCATTGCCTTATCTTTGTCTTCCCACCTATGAAAACACGCGATATCTAGGAACAAATCTTTCTCAACTGGTTTAAGTCCATCAAAGCTGATTTTTAGCTTTTCCAGAATTTCAGTATCTGGGATCTCTTTCAATCTGGCTAATGCACTTCTCCACTCATGAATATTTTTGTCACACAGAAAAGAACCGAGAACTGTAAGTGCTAATGGAAGCCCACCAGCATAAGAGACCACCTCTTTTGAAAGATGCTCATAATCTTCCACTGGTCTCATGTTATCCCGGGGTGCATGCTTGCAAAAGAGCTTAATAGCCTCATCAGTGCTCAACAAGCTAATATTGTGTATCACATTTACTTTGTGTGCGGTTAATAAATGCTTATCACGGGTTGTTATTATTATTCGGCTTCCTTCACCAAACCAATCATGTGATCCAGCTAATGCTTTTAGTTGACCAAGGTGATCGACATCATCAAGAACAATCAAGACCTTTCTATGGCATAACCTATCCTTTATCATGCATCTTCCTCCTCCAACTCTGGTTACTCCCATTTTTGAAAGAATATCTTCTTCCAACTTTCCCAAACCATATCTTTTTGATTCCTCTCGAATATTTTGAACAAAGCAGCAACCATCAAACTGCCTACAGATTTCATCATAAATAGAAGAGGCAAGAGTAGTCTTACCACCACCCCCAACCCCCCATATACCAATCATCCGCACACCACCTGATCCAACTTGTAACTCTGATCTCAAACGTTTCATGCGAGCCACTATTCCAATCAGGTTCTCGTTAGCACTCGAAGTTACTTGATGCAACTTTTGTGAAATTTCGAGAACAATTTGTTTGATGCCTTTTGATTCATGCCTACATATATAAGGATAATTAACATATGCACTCATTAAAAACAAGGTATTCGTTTCATGTTCTGTGAAATAAAGAAAAAGAGTCCAAATTGTATTTCACATCCAAATAGATCTTGCAAAGTCAATATCACAAGTAATTTCTAACCATTTTCTTCAGAAAGATGGAATAGTTTCAAATAGCAAAAAGTTAAGCAAGATGGATTCGTCACTAGCTTGAAGTCAGGTTTTAAGTACTGAATTAGAACTAAAAGTCAATAAACTTAATCATAACTTAATTTGAGCTTATCCATAGTCCTAGGACTTGGGATATCTTCTAACTTGCCCGATATCCTAAGAAACCACATCTGCTGAAAGCATGACTGAATCTTTTACAGGTTTATATTTGACTCCGATCATGTGATGAAGTCAAAACCTCTCTGCTTATCAAGGTCATCAACTTCATCAAGAATAATTAAACCATTTGTATACAACGCTTAAAAGGTACAAATATGGAAGCGTTGTAGAGCACACATATCTTACGCATAAAAGGTTGCAAAAACAAAGAAGAAAATTACCAATTGGCAATGTGCTTAGGATCCCATCCAGAAATATTACTTGCATCCACAAGTGCTTTTCTCCAAGATTCAACCTTGGTTTTGTTCTCCAACTCATGTTTAGCAAATGCTTCTCCATACTTCCGTTTTTGTTTTCGTACTTCAGAGGGATCCACATCGTAAAATATAGGCATAACAATTTGTCCTCTGGTATCCCTGCATTTCATAATATGTGCAAGTTCATCCAGACACCACAAAGAATCACAATAGTTTTTTGAAAATACAATGATGGCTATCTGTGATTCTTCAATAGCCTTCATAAGGGATGGGTGGATCGATTCGCCCCGTGGAAGTGTTTCGTCGTCTTTGTAAGTGTGGATTCCTTCTTGTTCAAGAGCCGAATAGAGATGGCCCACAAATGTATTGCGAGTATCTTCTCCTCTAAAGCTAAGAAAAACATGGTACTTACATGACTGAGAAGAAAGAACAGGAGAGGAAGGAGAAGTCGATGATGATGATGCCATGGATGTGTTAATTTGTTGAGATATCAGTGAAATGAACTAAAATGAACTATATACATAGAGATGTGAGTTTCCAAGAAATTTCTATATAAAGTGAGTTGATGAATGTTGAGGCGCACCATATGGGAATTTCCAAGAAATTTCCAATCAACAGAAGCTGAATAAGTATCTTTATCACTAGCATTTTTCAATACAAAGGGAGTTGTTTTCACATTGATGGTGCCATTATCATATTCAATGATTTTTAATTGGGCAGTTGAGATAATTTATGATGTGGCACGAGTTGTTAGCATTTCATCATCCACATCATCTACCATGTGTACAAGAACTTCTCACCTTTTTTCATGATTTACACACTTATATAGTTCTTTATAGAAAATATCTAACAAAGTTTGAGATTAAGACTTAACCAAACCATAACACCCAAAACAGGCTATACAAACTTCTAACAAGTCGCTTTTTATTTATTTATTTTTTTGTCTAGAAAATGCTTGTGTGGACTATCAATTTGTACCAAAAGATATCCCGCTCACCTCTTTCATTCTCTCTCAAAGTCAAGTGTTTTTCTGTGTGGGAAGAGAGTCCATTGCATCAGCAGCTTGTACCCCTGCATCTCTTTGACTTGGTGGTGGTGGTGGTGTTCAACTTAAGGGTCGTGACCCACCATTGTTGTTCAGACGAAAAGCTTCCAAAAATAAGGATTCAAATCTTTGAACTAAAATCAGGACCCAAATCCACAAACCAATTGTTTTTGTGAGTAGAACCTAAGATCATGTATATGTGTTAGTGAGGACTACTCTGAACTCCGGTTGTTGGGAGGAGAAAGTTACAAAGGTAAAATTAATTATATATGGGATACCATTGGCGGACATGGAATCATTAACGTCGATGGGGATGAATGGGATTGGCTTTCCAGCAACGAACTTAACACAGAGTCTCTTTGGCATTTCGTCAAACAAGTGGTGGACGAAGAGCTCAACGAATGTTTACTCCTAATTTTAACCAGCAGTGCCGCTAATATTATTGTTCTTGATTCCAAGACATTCTTCAAAAGATTTGCACTTGATAATATATGCATAATCACTGATGGGTATGATCATCCTTACTTAACGCCATCGTTGCTACAAGCTAACTTTGCAGTTGCTTTCAAACATTTTATGCGAATAGAAGATCAAAAGTTTTTTAATATAAACAATTTTCATAACCAATGATTCAAGCCCGAAGATGAGCATTGAAAAGTAATAATATTGTTAAGATAGACCCAACTTTTTTTTTTTTTTAAATATTCATTTTAACAAACAATAAATTATGAAGAATTTGGTCCCAATTAAAAATATTCTAAACAAAAATTAAGTTTAAAATACTAGCAGTTTACAATCTAGCACACATAACCATATAAAGTATATATAAAATTTACAATAAGATGCTTTCCATTTCTAGTCTCTCAAAAGTAAATCTTCTAACTACGAGTAGAAAAAAGTTTCCTCCGGCGATTTCGGGAGGGTTTTTTAAAATTCAGCGGCGATTTTTTCCTCCGGTGTAATTCCTGGGTTTTGTTGATTTCAGCGCTGGTCTCCTCCTCCGACGGTATCAATGTTGGTGGTGTATCCATTGTAATCTCCTCCTGGTAAGTCGATCTTGACTTCACGGTAATTCTGAACCCTCTAATCAGAGGTGATTTCGGTGTTTCTTGTGGAATTAGAGTGTGAATGAATGTGTTCGGGAGACACACGTATTAACGGGAACAGTGATGGTGTATGGGTGTGGAAAACAGGGAAGATGAAAAATCAATCGGAAAAGAACAATACTTATGGGAGAAATAAGGGTTTTAACAATGTTTTTAGTAAATCAATACCAAATCCATATGAGAAAGAGATTGATCAATTAGCTACAACATTCTATGTGTCAAATTTTCCTGACTCACTTGATTCAAAGGCGTTATGGCAAATTTTGGAAAAACATGGCAAGATAGTAGATGCTTACATTGCAAGAAAGCAATCAAGGTTGGGAAAGAGATTTGGTTTTATTCGTTTCTTGGGTGTAGAAGACATAGGTGACATGGTAAGGAGGTTGTCGATGATATGGGTGGGGAATTATCACGTCTTTGTTTCGGTGGCTAGGTTTCAACGTGCTACAAAGAAATGACATCAATGATCCTGAGGCGTATCATCAACCTGAAGAAGAGGAAGGGGATTCTGATGACGAAAAAAGTGAGGATGATGAAGATGTGTTGGAGAAACCGCTGAAGAAGTTTTCGTCACCTGTAAAACATGGCGAGGGGTGTAATGAAGATAAAGCTGATGGCAAAGTGGACAGTCATCTTACATATGTGGAAAGTAGTCCGGAATGCCAGTATGGAGATAGAGTACAACCGTGTGTAGTGTTAGGGGAGGAAGAAAACACAATAACTAAAAAATCTGTCAACATAGTGGAAGAAAATGAAGAATCTATTGATGATAGTTGTCCACCAGGTTTTGAACATTTGAAGAAAACCTACAGGTTGTGTGGTATAGATGCACAATGCCAGAATGAGTATAAGTAATAGCCGAGGATCAAGTAGTAATTGTTGCACTGTGTTCCCTAGATCAAAAAAGAGATCACGTTCAAGAGTAAATAGGGGATTATTATTAGTAGAGGATTTAAAAAAGTTGATTGAAGAAGGGGGTGTTATGGGGTATGATATGGGAGGCTGTCAAAAAAGTCTTACTAATGTCATGAATAGTATTGGTGAGTTAAAAAGTAATCAATGAATATACTCTCGGTTAATGCACGAGGTGTTGGCAAAAGCAAAAAATGTAGGTGGATTAAAAGTTTCATGTTATCCTCATGCGGTGAATTTTCTTGGTGTTTAAGAAACGAAGATGACAAAGATTGAACTTTTCAAGCCAAAATCGATGTGGGGAAATTTCAACTTTGATTTCGCTTGTAGCTCAGCTAGAGGGTATTCTGATGGGATTGTTTCAATGTGGGATCCTACGGTATTTATTAAACAAAATATTACATGTGGGAATCATTTTGTGATTGTCCAAGGTCAATGGTTTAATTTTGAGGGTGTAAGCTTTATGGTGAATATTTATGCACCCCAAGATCCAAATGGGCGACAACAACTGTGGGAGGAGGTTACTGAGTTTGTTGGTCATCATCATGGGCCATACCTTTTCTTTTGGAGATTTTAATGAAGTCCGAGAGGAAGACGAAAGATTTGGATCAATGTTTTATTCAAATAATGCAGCGAATTTTAATCATTTTATAGAGGATAATGGTCTTATAGACTTGCAAATGGGGGCGAGAAAGTTTACTTGGATGAACAAAAATGGTACAAAGATGAGTAAACTGGACAGTTTCTTAGCAAACCAGGATTTTATCGAGATGTTACCGGATGTGTCAGTTGTGGTGTTGGAGAAACAGAGAAACAATCGTCAGACCATAATCCGATTCTTTTACAAAATTCAAAAGTTGGTTTTGGTCCAACCCCATTTATGGTATTTCATTTATGGTGGCTAGTCGAAGGTTGATCAGGTGGTACAAACGACTTGGAATAATATATGTGCAATGGATGGGGATTTAAAAGCAATTGTTTTTAAAAATAAACTAAAAGGTTTGAAGGAGGTATTGAAGCAATGGAACATGGAAAATAAAGAAAAAGACAAAAGCGATAAAAATAATATATTGAGTTTAATTTCTTCTTTGGACAAAAAGATGGATGAAGTCATGGCTACACTTGATGAGATTAATCAACGGCTTAATTTGCTTCAACAACTAGATGGGATTGAAAATAGGCAAATGTTAGATGTTGCTCAAAAGTCCCGAGTTTGTTGGGATGTTGAATGGGACGAGAATTCAAAAAATTTTCATGGCATGTTGAAGCAACGGAGACGGTCACAAGCGATCAAAGGGGTTATGGTTGATAGAAATTGGTTGACAAATCCAGTTCAGGTGAAGGATGTTTTTTTTCAATTATTATAAAGATAAGTTTTGTCCATTTAATACAATCAATCCGGGGAATGCAAGCTCCCGATTCCCGTATTGCACTTGAGGCCGAGATTACTATTTGATGAAATAAAAGGTGTTGTGCGGTGGGGATAAAGCTCCTCGGCCAGACGGGTTCTCGTTTAAGTTCATTAAACGTTATTGGTCATAGTTGGCGGATGACATTGTAAAATATGTGCAGGAGTTCTTCAACACGGGGATGATGCTTAAGGGATGTAATGCATCATTTATAACGTTGATTCCGAAAGTACAAAACCCGTTATTTGTTAAAGATTCTAGATCAATATCGTTAATAGGTTAATAGGAGTAGGGTACAAGATAATTGCAAAAAATTTGGCATTGCGTTTGGCTAAAATGGTGGGGGACATAATTAGTCAGGAGCATACTACATTTATAAAATGTTAAGAAAAAAAGAAAAAAAAATGATGATTTTTAAAATTTATTTTGAAAAGGCATACGATTCGCTATGTTGGAAATATATGGATTATGTTATGGAGTCTTTCAGATTTGGCCAGAAGTGGAGAGGATGGATTTGTTCGTGATTATGTCCGGCTCAAGCGTCAGTTTTGGTAAACGAAAGTCCTACAACTGAGTTTTCCTTATACCGGGGTCTAAGACTGGGAGACCCATAATCACCGTTCCTTTTTATCTTAGCTATGGAAGGGATACATATAGTCGTGGAAGATGTCGTCGATTCTCAAATGATATGTGCTATATCTGTTCGTCAACATGAGTTCCATCTTTCTCGTCTTCTTTATGTAGATGATGTTGTTTTTGTAACATAATGGGATCATTCATAAGTATTTAACATATCTCGAGTTTTAAATGAATTTTACTTGGTGTCAAGGTTGAAATTGAACATGCAGCAATCGAATATTTATAGGGTGAGGGTAGATTGGTCGGATATTCAAGATGTTGCAAGTTCAGTGGGGTGTAATCCAAGAAAACTTTCATTCACATATTTAGGTCTTCCTATTGGATCTAATATGGGTAGGAAAAGTAGTTGGTCTTTATTTATTGATAAAATTACATCACGGTTGTCAAATTGGAGGGCTATATGTTTGTCTGTTGGTGGTAGACTTACATTAATAAAGTCGGTTCTTAGCAGTATTGGTATCTATTATATCTCGATTTTTAAGGTACCAGAGGGGGTTTTGAATATATTGGAGAAATTGAGAAGTCATTTTTTTGGGGGTACGGATAGTGCAGGTTGGAAGATGGCTTGGATCAAGTGGGATCTTGCTCTCGCTAGTCTGGATAAGGGTAGACTCGGAATTGGTAGTATGTCAGCTTTTAATTATGCTTTGCTAAAAAAAATGGCGCTGGAGGTTTGTGGGAGAAACATATGTATATTGGGTTAGACTTATCAAGGCCATTCATGGAGACATGGGGGTTTTGGTAATGTGAATATTGGTTGTTGTACAAATGGGGTTTGGGAAAAAATTGTTGGCTCTATTCGAAAGCTTCATGAGAATGGCGTGATTCCTTTGACTACCTTGGAAAAACGTCTAGGCAGGGGTAACTCAATTTGTTTCTGGACGGATGTGTAGGTAGGAAACCAACTTTTGCTCAGAGATTTAATCGATTGTTCAAACTTGAAAAACAACCAAATTGCTTGGTGAGTGATCGGTTTCAAGAAGGTGTGTGGAGGTAGGTTTGGAGGTGGCAGGATAGAGCTGGGAGAGAGGAGGAACAATTAAAAAGTTTACTTGAGGTGCTTCAATATGTAGCGATTTCGAATGTGCCAGATGCTTACTCATGGGGTCTAGATCCCCTTGGTAGTTTCACAGTGAATGCTACAAGGCAACATATTGATGAGGTATGTCTTGTTATTGGGTATTTTTGTACAAGATGGTGTAAGATAGTTCCGAGAAAAGATAATATCCTAACTTAGCAAATGATGCTTGTCAGGCTTCCAACAAGATTTAATTTATCAAAGAAAGGAATTGAGCTACAATCTCTGGTATGCCCGACTTGTGAGGTGGGGATTGAAACTACTCAACATTGTTTTTTTCTATGTCAAGTGACGATGGACGTATGGAATTTGGTGGCTCATTGGTGTGACATGGTACTCCCTATGTCGAGTTCTATATTTGAATGGCTTTCGTGGGTGGATGATTCTACATGGTCGGTCAATCAAAAACTTGAAATCGGAGGTAATTATATTGACCACGGTGTGGGTGATATGGAAACAAATGAATTGAGTGGTTTTTTATCATAACCTGATACGTAGAAGTTCTATTTTTGACTTAATAGTTTTGAATACTTTTTCATGGTTGAATAACCAAGCTTCCAAAATTGATGTAAATTGGAATGCTTGGCTTCAATGCCCTTTGTAAGATGATTTCTGTTTTTTCTATTCTAGTTACTTGCTAGAACTTGAATTTATGAAATATAATGTTGTTCAAAAAAAGTCCATGTTAATACCCTAATAAATTCCTCCTTGTCTTTCTTTTTAAGTATATGTCATTTAAAATAAAAAGTTCGTCTCTTGAATGACATTGGTTTTGAAGCAATACACATTTTATTCCATCAACTATATCAAAAATATAATACATTATCATTTTATAATATGGAACATGATATGCAATGCATGATCCAAGCGCACATAATTTTTAGGGAATTCGCATCTGTGTCCCAACTTCCTTTACCATTTAGGATGAATGGAGTCGCAACTACTGAAGCATAATTGGCATCATAGTGCCAATACCATCTTTTTAGAAAGATGGTGCATTACGTACAACCAAATGCAATGACACTATGCAATATGCTATGTCATCATTTATGTAAATTCTTGTCATTAGAAACACATAATAAGCATAGCAATTTTATACCAAATACCATTTATGTAAATACACATATTTATAACAAATGCATTTAGAAGATATAGCATTTGTGACATGTACTCAAGAAAAGATCCATATGTAGTCGCCTTCTAATAGTTTGGTTTAACTACTACAAAATTTTCCTTTATCCCACCTTGATCCAATCATTCCTATAATTTTTAAATCTTTGATTTAGAAGAGAAAAGCTCCATGAAATAATCTCTATTTCCTATGGTTTGAGCTTACACATACCAAAATAACAAGAACACACATACACACACATAATCTTCAAAAGAGTTTTGGATGGAAAATAGGGTTAAAATGATGAAGGGGCTAAAATACATCAACATTCTGATGGGTTTTAATACAAAATATAAGTTTCTTTTTCATAAAAACTGCAACGGAAGTCTTATAAAAATAACAAGTTTATTTTAAGCTTATAACAAAACGAAACCATTAAGGATCCATTTATAGAGGTTAGAATGAAATAAAACAACCAAAGAAAGTTTTAGAATGACAACCTTTGAAGCATTTGAACCCACATTTTCTTCCATATAATGACTAATAAGGCGACATTCTAATGCTTACTTAAGTAGTAACTATTATTATAGGCAAACTCCACCAAAGGCAAAATGTTCATCCTATATGCTTCTAAAATCCACAACATAAGATCTTAGCAAGTCTTCGAGGGTTTGAATTATTCGTTCGCTTTGACCATCAGCTTGAGGGTGGTATGTCATGCTTAAATTAATTCTTTTTTTTAACTCGTCTTGCAAGGACTTACAAAATCTTGATGTGAAATAAGCATCTCGTTCAAAAACACTGCATATTCCATAGAGTCGAACTACTTCATCTACATATAATTTTGTTAATATCTCTAAAGGTGTTGTTTCTTCTATCAATAAGAAAAGGACAATTTAGTCAACCAGTCCATAATAACCCAAATCGCATCATAAACTTTACTCTTCCTTGTATTCTCATAATAAAATTCATTATGATTTCATCCCATAGTACTAAGGGTTCTAGGATCTTAATACTTGTCATGGAGACATACCTTATATAATTTGTGAGTTTGATTATATGGATGTGATGACGTGTACAAGTAGGAGTCTGTTAGAAATATGACTACTGACATAACATCTTAGTGACATAATTAATTATATGGGGCTATATGGGTTACACATTCAGGTTAACTTGGAAAAGAAAGAGTGTTTATTTAAGAGGGATTAATTTGTTATTTGTTGATTTATCAAGGAAATAACTGAATTTAACAGAGGGGCTGATAAGGAAATATATCCAAAGGTTTGAATTATGGATAATTATCATAATTCAGTTATAAAAATTTATCACAATTCAAATAAACATTAGAGGATAAGGATAAGGGTTTTATACTTTTATACCTCCTGTATATAAAAAGGAGGCAATGCAAAGAAACTCATTCATTCCAAATCCTAAAATCATCTACCTCACTCTCACTATCCATCTTCCTAGTCGACGACTCCAAGATAAAATCCTAAGGGTTTAGCGATTTCAGCTTAGGCACTGAAGAATAAGGAGAACAAGGAGATCTTGGTAGGGTTGAATTACAAGGGTGTGAATATGTTAATTATTTGGTATCCTAATTCTTCTTAAATACAAAGTGAATTAATTGTCTATCTTTCTTGTAGTATTAATCTTGTTACATAAAGTTGAATAAATGTGGATTCAGTTTATAATGTTTTGTTTGATTTGCTTCCGTTGTGTTTTGTCTTGATTTTATTTTGATATAAGCATCATAACCCAACAATGGTTGTGGTTGGCGTTTAGGATATTCTCATTAGGTTACGGAACGGGTTTGAGGTAGTTCGAACCTTTTAGAATGTGTGTGTATGAATGATGGTTCAGATCTAGAGGCCAAGAGTACACACCTATTTTGGGGGCAATTGTTGGATTAGGCGTCTAAGCCCATAAATATAATTGGTATGTACTTGATTTGATTGTAGCATGGTCCTTTTGGGTTGCCTTCACTCATGCAACTTGACATGATGACTAGTGGAGAGAGAGTAGAATTTATTATTTGAAATAATAAATTGGTACTCAAAATGATTTTATTAATATATTATAAGGTTAATATATTATTTGAAAATCATATTATTAATTAGTAATTAATCGGAAATTAATTTGATATTAATTTTGGGATTAAAGGAACTGATTAATAATGGAGTGGTTGTTTTGAAAATCATTGATAGTTGTGAAACTGGGCTGATGGACTCCTTAATTAGGAGTGGATGAAATCCTATAGGGAGGCCCTATAGATTTCGTCCAAGGCCTACTGATAAGAGGTCCATGGGTTGCTTAAGCCTTAAGTAGGAAATTAGGGTTTCCACCTAAAAACCCTAGCAACCCTCAGCTATATAAACCCTCCCAAGTCATGGAATTTTGTCCAATGTATACACTTGATAACCCTGGCCGAAATTTCCTTGTCTCTCCTCTCATCCTCTTGCATTGGGTGTTTGTGACTCCATTAGAGGTGCAACATTTGAGGCACTAAGCTTTCAAGAGTTAAGGATCTTCAAGGTGGTTCTTGTTATTGCCACATAACAAGTAAGGTAATCTTCTAACCCTAGTTTTATATGATTTTCGAAATTGTATGCTAGTTTTAGGGTTATTGCTTTGGTATTCAATTTGCACGTTCAATTACTGAAAAACTTAGATCCAAAGCAATTAGGGTTGCATGATCACATAGGATTGTAGATATGCTCAAAACCCAGCAGAGGTATCAGAGCTAGGTTGTTTTTCAATTGAATTGATGCAATAGTGAACTATCCAAAGTAGAAGAAAATCGTTTTTTAACTGTCTGATGTTGGAACTCGACGAGCTCATGCAGAACTCGACGAGTTGGGTGAACTCGACGAGTTCATTGCCCAACTCGACGAGCTGAATCGTCTGTTGCCTAATTTTTCGATTTTCTGATCAGATTTTGATTAGGATAATTGCCTTATTTCGTTTTTACTGCCTAAAATCGAATTTTTTGAATGGTAACATGATATCCTTATCAAAATTAAAAGATTTGGTTAAATTTGGATAATGATAAGATTATTTTGATTTGAAATTTAACCTAGTATTTTGAAAAGTTTTAAAATACACCCTTTTGGTTTTATAGTTTAAATTTGAAATTAAAAGTTTTAATTTTGGAAATTTAAATGGAAGAACTCTAGTATTTTTTAATAGTTTAAAAATACACCCTCATGGATTTTATTAATAAATTAATTAAGTGTTTAATTAAAAGACAATTGATTAATCCATAGATAGGTTTAAATTTAATTAAATTAAAAGTTTGATTTATTAAAAGAATAAACTTTAGTATTTTAAATGTTTAAAATACACCCTTATGCTATTATAAAATTAAAAGTTTAATTTATATATATATATATATATATATATATATATATATATATATAAGAAAAGTCGGTTTTACCGTTAGTAGGCCTCATTCACGAAGTTGGTCTATAAGGGGTGTTTAAGGAAGCGGCTTGTAAAATGACCACCATTAGGTATCCATTCTTACCCACCGCACCCTTGACTAGTGGATGGTCGTTAGCCGAACGGGTTTGATAGGACACTAAACTCTCATTAAAAGTATAATGAATTATAAAGTAACCAAAACACTTTTACAAAATTCCCAATCTTAGTTACTTTATGAAAATGTGAATTTAATGCTAACCCATGAAATTGCACATTGCACCTTATTGGTTGTTAGTGGAGCGTGTGTGGTTAACCAGCACACTAATATGAGATCAATATTGTTGGCAATGGGTTTCTCGTAAATTATCGTTGATTAATGGAGCGTGTGTGGTTAACTGGAACATTAATTAGATGATAAATGGCATCGAGAGTACCAAGCTAATTTGCATGGTTATTTACATCTCGTTTGTGATCCTCGGCATCCCAGTTACAAAGTGAGAGCATAATCGAGATTAAACATGTCATTGAAAAGTTCAATGAATCTCAAAGGATCTAGGAATTTCATCTAAAACCTAATTCGTTCAAAATTTCGTTTTCATGGTGAAATTGGTAAATCGTCATTTACCTACCTTCAAATAATTTACAATTGGATTACGGCATCCCTCTTCCGAATTGTGAATTATTGTGTTGGGTCCTAGCCTTAATATTTCATTTGGGTGTTATATTAAGGATTAAATCAACTCACTTGAATTTTCTCCCTTTTGTAGATGTCTAGTTCTGACAACTATGGTCTTCCTCAATCCTTTGAAAAAGGCTTTCCTTTTGAAGATGATTTTCCACGTGTCGATCAAGGTGAAAGATCATTCCTTTCCTCGTGCATTGGTGGAACTTTAAATCATACTTCACTTCATCCACCTCCTCCAGTGATACTCCCTAGCCCACGTTTTTGTCGACTTGAAAAGTTCAAGGCCACTCAAGCCCTATTTGCTTGCAAACACCAAGATGGAAGTTTTGTGTGTGCACACGTCCTGAAGATGAAGTCGCACATTGACAGATTAGGAATGTTGGTGTCGTTTTCCCAAGGAAGCTAGCTGTTGACTTGGTTCTTCAATCGCTTCCTGAGTCATATAGTCAATTTGTTAAGGACTACTATATGACAGACCACCACGTGACCCTTATTGATCTGACATATTTGCTATTTTTTGTTGAAGCAGCAATGCTTTGGCGCACTGGTCAAGCAAATTTGTTTGGAAGATCTACCTCCCAAATTTCCATGGACGTAGGCAATAACAATGGTGATAGTCCAGAAATGATTTCTTCTCCTAAGGGAGAGAAATTGGCCAAAGTCAAAAAGTTTAAACGTAAGAGAAAGGCCAATTCTGTAATAGTTTCACATGTCACTCCTGAAGAGACCATATGTCTATATTGCCGATTAAAGGGGCATTGGAAGCGAAGCTGCCCTGAGTACCTGAGAGATCTAAGAGATGGTAAGGTCAAATTGTATGACTCTGCTTAAGGTACGTCCACTATCTAACTCTATTAAGTTCCTATTTATAGATTCTTATTACATGATGTGTTAATCACATTTTGATGTGTTGTAGGATCGAAGAGAAAGAAGGAAGCTTAAAAGAGGAGTAGGCTGATTCTAATCTGAAAAAATGGATTTCGGTCACATGGTTCAATGATCAGGATTCGGAGCTGCTACTTAAGAGTTATGATAGATTGCTTAGGAATATCTAGAAACATAGTTTTCATGTGTATTTGCATTGTAAGGACAAATTTTTCCGCACATTATCAATAAAGTAAATTTTGGTTTTATCTTATTTGCTTTATGATTACTTGAAATGGCATTTATGAATATTGGTGTTTATATTTCTATTATTAGAAATGTTGAAAGTGGATTTGATTCTTCATTATATCATTTGTGGTAATATCATAATTTACCAAATGAGAAAGGATTCTCATTACCCAAGTTTCAATTGGACAGAAACTTGGAATCACAGTTGATTGTGTGATGTATGAGAATCTTGATCTTTGGTAAATTGAGACTAATTCCTTGTTCATATGTATATGTGAGTCAAGTGAAGGACTAAAGGATCTAGTACACATTGATGTGGACTGGTCAAATTCACCACAAAGGACGATAAGCCCATTCACCATGATTTACTGTTGGTTCAGTTGATATGGTTATGCTTACAAGATTAAGTGTAATTTTGATACCTTGAAAAAGTTTCAAAGTATAGCAGAACGAATAAGAAGAATCAAATTGGCAGAAAGATAAAAGTTTCTCCAATCTAAATGGAAAGGAGATTACTTTAGTATCATGTTTTATGATCATCTTAATGATTAAGGAACCATGTCACAATTGATCCTCGAAGGACACCTTAGTTCATTTATATGGCTAAGAAGAGGAATCATGAATTTTTGAAATGGTTAAATCAAAAGGATGAATCATACTTCGTTCCAAAATCGATTCTTAGAGTTATTCTCTAGTTACTTCAAGTTGTACCTTGAGTAACATGTTCTAAAAAGGTTTACAACACCTCATGAAATGTGGAGTAGAAATGTTTTCTTACTCTAGCACATTTGAAATTAGTAGTTGTGATGTTTTGGCTAAAACAAAGACCAACTAAGACCAATTATATGAAGTGTTTTCTTGATAAGAACCCGCACTAACTCTTGAATATTTGTTTGACAGAGAATCTTATATGTCAAGAGGTCGGTGGGAGTCTTAATGGTCTTGAATAGTTTCAGGAGCTAATCAAGAATAAACCTTTTGGTAATCACTAGCACACGACCTGAGGTTGATAACCTATCGTGTTGATAAATTCTTGCTTCTGTGCCCATTTCATTTAAGTTGATTATGCATGTGAGTTCTATGAGTTCTCATTTGACTGCATAAGGCAAAGCACCTTGATCAGTGAAAGTACATTGATATGTATGGGTGAGCTGCTCAATAACTCGAAAGCACTGGTAGATCCTTGTGCTACCGGATGGCAAGAAATTGAGATTAAGTAAGTTCAGTCCATATGAGTTTAAATTTGTCATAAACCTCATCTTATGATTGTAGGTTGGAATTGATAAATTCACATGGATAGGAACACATACACCATAAAATCTAAGTGGCAAAAGGTTTCTCTCTACTTCATGAAAATGATTGTGAGGAAACGCTTTCACTAGTAGATTTTAAAGGATTGATTAATATCATTAGAGTTAGCAATTGTGATAATTGCGTTCTCAAATTCGAGTATGATTATGGCATCCCTTTTCATAGTTCGAATTGTGAGAAATGACAAATAGTTTGAACATTCGGGACTTTTTGCTATAAGTTCTAAAAGGTTTTAGACACACACATAATCTATCTAATGAAAGGTGTATGAGCTTGAGAAGTCTATATAAAGACTTATCAAAACGTCTCGTATCATAAATCTGAACTTTGATAAGGAAGTCAATAGGTATTGATTTCAAGAAGTCCAGCTGATTTCTGGGTACATGTTAAAGCTAGTGGGAGCATATGTTATGCTTGTAAGAATATAATTATTATGCTAGTTAGAGCATAATTTTTATGTCAAGTGTTGCAAGTTAGCAATGCTATTTATTGGAAACAAAGTTTTCAATTTGCAAAGTTGCAGAGTTTGGAAATTGTTTTGCTATAGTAAGGCTTTAGGGAGAGGGCACTAATACTTCATTTTAAATCTAAAAGTTTAGATTGAAGTTTTAATGGATCTTAGTCATTAATATATATGAATAACGTGTTGAAGTAATTCAACATAGGAAATTCTATATATGGAAATATTATAGCAAGAGACTGGTCAAGTATCATGCCTTTATGTAAGACATTATGTATCGAATCACATATGTTTCGGGTATAGGATCAATTGCATATGTTATAATATTCACTCGTTCTGATTTTCCAAAATGCCCAGGGCATTAAGAGGGAAAATGACTAGAACTGGATATGACTAGAGTTGTTAAACAACTGTCTAGAACACTCTGAGGTTTACCAAAAGATTGGCTGCTTATGGACAGTTGGAAGTATAGTAATGGACGGACCATATTGATATAATTATGAATAGATTTGATTCTTAATTAATGTTCATATGGCAATTTGGAAATGTTTCCATTGTGGGAGTTAGATATTTAAGAATCTATGTTAGAAACTTTTATGCAAGAAGGATGTTCAAGGAATGTACTTTGAATGCAAGACTTCGTTTCCATGGAATTGTTTTGTAACAAATCTCCAATGGAATGCTTTGTAATATCATTGGACAAGTCTTTGTGACTTTGGACCCTTGACATTACAAAAGGATTATTGCATGAAAGGTTAGACTATAACACATTCTATTAGTGGCAAGAATTTGGTATTCTTACACTTGTAATAAGGATTTAAAATTGTGAAATGGGCATCATTGGAAATGTGTCCATTTGAACTTCAAAAAGGAAGGACTATAGATAAACATAGTGTGCATGCTTAGAGCTTGGCATGACTAATGTTATAATTCAAGTATTAAGTTGATTAGTCGAAACATTATACAATGAATAAATTCTAATTAATATGATGATTAAATAAAGGCATATTATTTTTATTCAAATGTTTTGAGACCATAGTTAATTAGATTATTCTTGTGTTTCACTTTGCATGTTTTACTTCCCGAATAAATGGGTTATTCAAACATCCACAGTCGATCATACTTTGGAAGTAAGTAGTGAATTAAGATTGTCATGAATCCGATTGTAGATTGTCTAAGATCTTAGACATAGCAAATGTTTGCTGCAGTGTTCATGAGTACTCATGAAATAGTAATTTGAGTATTGGATAAACCCACGCTCAGAGAATTACTTCATGGATTTTATCACGAGTAATTCTGAGACGATAATATCATATATTCTTGAAACGGAGACACATGAGTTGTTGTTTACGAGTCAGTTATGCATTGATAATACGTAAACGCATCAGTAACTTGATGTTATAAAACGTATTGTTATGTGTGATTTGATGAGTAAATAGTACAAGCATATGAGTCTAAGTTTATCCGTTCCTTTTACCCTAAATGGGATAAAAGTGATATCTGTAGGTAGGGCTGCAAACGAGCCGAGCCGAGCTCGAGCCTGACCAGGCTCGGGCTCGGCTCGTTAAACTATTTATAGGCTCGAGATCGAGCTCGGCTCGTTCGAGCCTTGTGGTACAAAGCTCGAGATCGGCTCGTTAAAAATTGTACGGGCTCGGGCTCGGGTTGGGCTCGGCTCGTATACGGTATACTCTAATTTCCTAAAATGGTATTTATTAAATTATTATTTATTTTAATATATAAAAATAAAAATAATTTTTTTATTATATATACGTAGGCTCGTTTAGGCTCGCGAGCCTAATCGAGCCAAGTAATAGAGGCTCGAGCTCGAGCTCGTTTAATAAACAAGCCTAATATTAAGCTCGCGCTCGGCTCGGGCTCGTTTAAAATCGATCTCGAGTCGAGCTTTTAACGATTCGATCTCGAGTAGCTCACGAGTATCTTGGCTCGTTTGCACCCCTATATGTAGGCCCCTTGATGATTTAGTGATGACATCTAAAGCGCTTGGCCAAGCCTGGACTAAATTGATATGTTCAATTGTAATCAGTCGTCATAAATCGAAAATCGGGAAACAACTCTTGGACAGAGAGATTGATTATAATCCATGTCTCATGTCCATACGATATCTTGTAGAATGGTGTAATATTTGATCACTTATCTAAGGACACGTAACTGACTAGATCGGAGTTCATCAGCGGCTTTTGAAAGCTACGATTGGTGGCCAAATTTTGAAGTCATACTTGCAATAATAGTTATTAGACTTATCCAAGTGGGAGACTGTTGGATTAGGTGTCTAAGCCCATAACTATAATTGGTATGTACTTGATCTGATTGTAGCATGGTCCTTTTGGGTTGCCTTCACTCATGCAACTTGACAGGATGACTAGTGGAGAGAGAGTAGAATTTATTATTTGAAATAATAAATTGGTACTCAAAATGATTTTATTAATATATTATAAGATTAATATATTATTTGAAAATCATATTATTAATTAGTAATTAATCAAAAATTAATTTGATATTAATTTTAGGATTAAAGGAACTGATTAATAATGGAGGGGCTGTTTTGCAAATCATTGATAGTTGTGAAACTTGGCTGATGGACTCCTTAATTAGGAGTGGACGAAATCTTATAAGGAGGTCCTATAGATTTCGTCCAAGGCCTACTGGTAAGATGTCCATGGGCTGCTTAAGCCTTAAGCAGGAAATTAAGGTTTCCACCTGAAAACCCTAGCAGCCCTCAGTTATATAAACCCTCCCAAGTCATGGAATTTTGTCCAATGCATACACTTGATAACCCTGACCAAAATTTCCTTGTCTCTCCTCTCATCCTCTTGTATTGGGTGTTTGTGACTCCATTAGAGGTGCAACATTTGAGGCACTAAGCTTTCAATAGTCAAGGATCTTCAAGGTGGTTCTTGTTATTGCTACATAACAAGTAAGGTAATCTTCTAACCCTAGTTTTATATGATTTTCGAAATTGTATGTTAGTTTTAAGGTTATTGCTTTGGTATTCATTTTGCATGTTCAATTAGTGAAAAATTTAGATCCAAAGCAATTAGGGTTGCATGATCACATAGGATTGTAGATATGCTCAAAACCAATCAGCAGTAACATATATATTTCCATCATTATTGATAGGGAGCTCTTACGATTATGATCAAATATGGTTGTGTTACAATGACTTTGGCTTAACCAAAAAGGTAATCCAATTTAGTTTTTCCTCGATATCTTTTGCGTTTGCAACCTTCAAGTATCTCACGAATGCAAAGTTATTTCCCGTGGTATCCTTTTTCTTTGGTAGGCAGACATCGAAGATATGTGCGAAGTTTTTAACAATCTTCCAAATGCTTTCATTATTCCAATTGTTTGGTATATATGATACAAAGAAGCTGGTGGCGAGCTTAGTTACATGTTAATATAGATTGTTCTGGGGGATTTTCTTTGTGAACTTTGTGTCTTTTTATGATATGCACTTCATTCCAATCATCTTCTCTATTATCTTTTCGGGAAAAAAAAATATTCCTACCTTTTGTTCTTACTTATCTTTCTACTCATATAAATTCATGACATGTGGAATCCTCTAATTCTCTTTCTTAATCTCTTCTCTTGATTTTGTCATTTTTCTAATGAGTAGGAAGATAAATATGAAAAAAAATATATGAAGATATTTGATTTCTCTTTCGGAAAAAAGTCACACTATGGTTTGCTCTCCTCATCAATGTTTGCCTTATGTGCTTGAGTTATGTATGGATATATTTAAATACATGCTTCCTCGACACTTGGGTATGATAGGTTTGATACAAAATATATATGTGAATAAATTTTGATATATGGACAAATTTAAATGGTCTATGGTTCATATTTCATAAGTACTTGAAATAACTTGGATGCGGTTTACACTTTACATACTACGAAATCTATAATCAAGGATTCAAATGGTAACTGATCGTAGTTGAGGGGGTGATATTAAAAACTAGGAAACATGTGGGGGGGCAGCAGAGAATTACCTAAATATGGAAATAGTTTCCGGATGCCTTTTTCGCATCTGCTCCGTGGACTTTTTTCTGATTTTGCAGATCATCTGAATACAGACACCAAAACTATCCCCAAAAAAACACAACTCCTAGAGAGAGAAAATATCGTCTAGAGAGAGAAAACGTGCCGGAGATATTCATCGCCGGCTGAACCTATTTACACCGGAGATGTGATACAACTTCAACAAGCTTAAAATTTTAAATATGGACGAAAATAGGGGATTATCGTTGTCGGTACCGTCTACACGGCCTTCGATAACGCTCCCGCCACGTTCGACGGTGGAGACTTTGTTCGCCGGCGGAGGCAGCGGTCCGGGAGCTAGTCCTGGACCAATGACTTTAGTCTCAAATTTCTTCTCAGAGAACGATCCGGATTCCGATTGTCGTTCATTCTCTCAACTTCTATCCGGAGCTATGTTGTCGCCGGCAGAGATTCCCGACCGTAGACCGTCGAGTCATCTGGATATCCGACACTCTTATTCTAACAAAGAGTCCGTTAACAGCGGCGATGGCGGTGGCGTTGGTGGCGGAAACGTTGACTTTCAGTTTAGTAACAATGGTCGGCCTTCAAGTTTGGTGGTTACTCAGCCGTCGATGTTTACCATACCTCCGGGCCTAAGTCCGGCTACCTTGCTCGATTCACCGGGATTTTTCCCTCAAACTCAGGTTTTACAAAGCGTCTCCATAGCTCAAGTTCTTTATATGAGTCTGATATATATGTGCTTTTTTTGACGCCAAAATTAACATTCATTCACGATGATAAATAGTGTAGCTAAAAGTATTCATTTGCCTTTAATGAGCAGCCCATGTGAATGATATTGTATTGTCTATATATGGTAAATAAACTCATGATGCATATAGGAAATTTTGACTTGAGTAAGAGGCGTGTTCTACAAAAAAGGAAAAAGTTTATAATTGTTATGTTTACAGTTTTAGATTGAATTGAAAATAAGCCATGAGGGCCCTTTATTCCCCGATTATATATGAGTATCATCTAGGAATAACAGCTTTATCTTTTATAAAAGGAGGTTTCAGACTTTGAGGCACCTACTAAAGCTATGATATTGCTATGATTTAAATTATCTTCTTCAGCAGTTGAACTTTGTTGAAAAAGTTATATGTTTTCGTCATTCATTATTGTCAATGAAACTTATTGCCCCTTTTGGGTTAAATGCAAAAATACTAACATAGTTTATTAATTTCAAAAACTCTATCTAGTTATAACAATGTCATTAAATTACAAAACAACTTTCATTATTATGTAGATTATTCAAACTATAATATCCTAATAAGAAAATGGTAAAGTATATTGCTAAAAATGCTTAGATCTTTCGAAGTACAATACCTTGAGTCCCTAACAAGTAAAAAATTATGAAACCACAAAGGTACATTTAGCCCTCTGTGATATAATATAACCACAAAAAATATTGGTTAAGTTGCGGAGAATATGGAATCCAAATTCTACCATTTTATTAAATGCAACACTGCATAAAATATCACATTCATTTTAGCAACTTAATTACTTCTGGTTTCCTCAATAGGCTTCTCTTGGAATGTCCCACCAACAAGCATTAGCTCAAGTGACAGCACAAGCTTCATCACTACCACCAATCCATTCTTTTACCTCCACCGCCGCCACCTACCACCGCCTGCCGCCAGCTAAGCCGGACCACTACACCGACAAGGACTCATCTGATTTTTCAAATTCCGACAACCGCTACCACCCTTCCTCCATAGCAGTCGATAAGCCCGCTGATGATGGCTACAATTGGAGAAAATACGGGCAAAAACAAGTAAAGGGTAGTGAATACCCTCGCAGTTATTACAAATGTACCCATCCAAATTGTCCTGTTAAGAAGCAAGTTGAGCGGTCTGTAGAGGGGCAAGTGACGGAAATTATTTATAAGGGGCAGCACAACCACCAGCCACCTCAAAGCAAACGTGGAAAAGATTCTAGTAATGGTACTTCAAGCGTAAACGAACATAAATTCGAGTGGCAGATTGGTAATTTTAACCATTCGTTGATGAAAGATCAAGAATCTAGTCAAGCTACGTATGAACATTCGGGGTCGAGTGATAGTGAGGAAGTGGGTAATGATGTAAGTCGAGTAGATGAAAGACATGAAGATGAACCTCAACAAAAAAGGAGGTATTTTTTATTTGATTAATATATTTTCTAGTATATATATGATAATGATTTATAAGTACTAAGTCTATGTTTGGCAAACTAGCTGAAAAGATAGTTGTTAGATGAAAAGTTAGCTGCTAGTTTATAAGCTAGCAAACATTGTAAAAATTAGCTGACAAGTTAGCTAGAAGATACAATTAATTAAAGGTATATTCGAGAATTTTTGAAAAAACTCATGAAAAGCTACTCTAAATAGCTTTTTAAAAAGCTAGCTTATTAATTACTTTTTGGCTTGCCAGACATGACAATTTAAAAAAACTCGAAAAATAAACTAGTTGTTATATAATGTGAAGGAACATAGAGGGGAGGGGTGTGGACCCCGTTTCATCACACCGAGGAGTTACGGAACCTCGGATCATTGTTCAAACAACTAGTGAAGTCGATCTTCTTGATGATGGGTATAGATGGAGAAAGTATGGACAAAAAGTTGTGAAAGGAAATCCTCATCCAAGGTATTTTTTTTTCTAGATCCACCACTGATTACAATTAATTGTTGCTATGGAATAAACCATTCATTCCATGCATTTCATGTTTTCATCATGCTAAACATTTACCTTATTTTGGTGTCATGAATATATTTTTATGTTATATCCAGGAGTTATTACAAGTGTACAAGCCAAGGGTGCAATGTACGCAAGCATGTAGAGAGAGCTGCAAGTGATCCAAAAGCTGTGATAACCACATACGAAGGAAAACACACCCACGATGTGCCGGCGGCTAAAAACAGCAGCCATAATATTGCCGCCAACACCGCCGCCGCTCAACTTCAGCCGCCTAATCATGGCGGACATTCATTGATCCGGAGACAAGACTATCCAAACCACCACCAACAACAACCACCACCACCACCCTCGGGACTTCTACAATTTAAAGAAGAACAGATAACATAGTTCGAGTTGGTTACAAATATGTGAGTCGTCTTTTGGTGAAAGATTTGTTGCTGTGTTATATTTTTTTATATTTGGTTTAATCTTTATACAACAGGAAAAAAGAAGTAGAAATTAGTTCAAAGTTGATATCGTGTACACTAATACCTGAAAAAAGTTCCATGAATTGTTGTAAATTATACAAAAGAAGGTGTGTTGTTTTTGTATTTTTGGTTCCATTTTCATGTAACCTTGAACACATTTTTTTTTTGTCGATGTTGTGTTGTACCATGAATTTGAAAAGTTAAGGGAAGGTTCGGATTTGGGTGAATCTTGTTGTGGATTTCTTTTGTGCATTTAAATTTCAAACATAGGATCATTAATTGTGTTTTTTTTTTAACGAATGAGAATAAATGACTGTTTGGAACTTTTACGAAATTACGAGTCTCACTCTTAATTGAAAAATTAAAAGGCTATCAAACATCCCTAAAGAGCCCCTGAAGATTGTATTATTTGATAAGTTACTTAAAACAACTATCTAGTTGTTAAAAGCAAATGCAAATATCGTTTAATGGATGAAATTTACATGTTATTTTCTTGAATCCCAACTTTACCCATAACCATACATGTATATGTCTTAATTTTTGGGCTCTTTGGGTGTTTTTCAATATATAGCTTGTAGCACTAAAAAACAAACATATCATAAATTTTAGACGAATTTGGTCCAAAATTCCAGTGAAAAGGCGATGTGGAATTTGGATGATAAGCCCAATAATAGGTAAAAGGTAATAAAGAAACCGCTAGATGTTACATCAATGGTGAAAATTATATGTTTGTTATACTTAATTGGTAATGTTATATATATAAAAAAATAAAAAACTTATTATATTAAAAGATTAAAGGTATACTATATTGATCAATAAAATAACAAAAATGTATTTTATTATTTTTTACTATTTATCTTAAAGAAAAAGTAAAACTCAAGTAGTTTCCATTAGTAGACATTTTGCCAAAAAGAATGATGGTGAGGGTAAAATAACATGGTCTTGGCTATAATTAAATGAGTCATGTGGTTGTCTTCCAAAGTCCCGTAATTATTAAACACACCAACCTCCTCACAGTCCTTTCACTTCTATTTTCTCGTGATTAATTACACTGGACCCCCTCCCTCTTTTTCCATATAACAATACCGGACCCACTACTCATTTGTGTATGGTCTAAGATAAATGAATTGATGCATTTAAGTGGCTCATGTTTTTTCTAATGAATTCATGTCGTTTTGTTTAGAACAGCAAAGCGTGTTTCATGAATAACGTTAGACTCTTTTATTATAAAAAAGAAACATATCATCTAATAAACAGATCGATAACAATTACTATTATGAATGTTTGATATACCTCTTACTGGTGTGATAAGAGGTTAAGTCTCACCTGTTCAAATTTAGACAATTTGATATCATAATTAGAAGTCTTTAATTTGGTTATGTAGCCTCTTATATGTCTCTTACTAGTTATTAGGTCTGATAAGAGGCATGAGTCTGTTTGGGTGAAACCGAGCCCCCACACCGATAATTTTGGTTTTTGAGTTTTGAAACCCATTGGGTTTGGTTTTAGAACGTGTTCAGTTTTTGGGTTCATAGGTCGGTTTCTTCGGTTTTTTGGTTCAACCCATGGGTTGATGGGTTTGGGGTTTAAACCTGTGGGTTTTGGGTTTCAACTCATTTTTCATCAATTTTAACTAAAATGAAACAAATTCAGTGTGTCGTCATCTTCCTTGTGTCAAGATTCAAGATTTTTATCGTACTTACATGTTATTCACGGATCACCTAATGTGTTATTTGTTTTTTCAGAGACAAAGGGTATGTTGTACGCGGACCACATCTACAGATCTCTGCAGATTTTACAGAGACAAAGGGTTTCACCTAAAGAAGTCTTTGTTTTTTCAGAGACCAAACGTCTGCAGTATACAAGAAGAAGTCTTTGTTTTTTAACATCTGCAAATTGCTAAAATAAACTCAAATTTAAATAAACTGGTTTTTTAAACTTAAAAAAGTTTTTCAATACTGAAATTTAAATAGTCCTAGTTTTACAACACTAAAATGTTCCATTAAATTCAAATTTCTTTCAATTTCAATTCATTTAAGAGATTTTATATTGTAATCATATGTATTCTTTGTCTTTGTTCGATATTTTATATAATAATATCATATTTTTGAACTTATCACTTTTATGACTTTATTATAGATTGTTAACAAATCTATATCAAACTTTATGTGTTATTGTATAACACTTTCAATTTTTTTATAACAAGTTTTTTATTTTATTTCTTTATTGTGATATTATATTATGATTAATGTGTTTGGCTAAATTATTTTATACTTTAATGATGATAGAGTAATTAGGTCATTTTTAAAAAATGAGTTGTAATATAAAAAATAAAAGTAAAATGGTATGAATTAGCGAATATATTTGATATTTATTGTATTTTGTTGTAGTTAAAATGATGAAATATTACAAAAAAATGCATTCGAATAAAAATATTGATGTCTAATAAGTCACAAAAAAAAAGACATTTGAACAAAAAATATATTAATGTCTGAAGCAGAAATAAAAGAGACATTCGAAAAATATATATATTAATGGGAATGATGTTTCTTTAGGCTAGAAGATGTTAAAAGATTTTACTCCATATTTAGGCCAAGAAGAGGACTTGCAGTAGGTCTGCGATCTTCTAAAAAAACAAATAGTTTGCGACGCAGACAAAAGAGGCCAAAAAGATCTACAGATAAAAAACAAACACCACGTAAGTGAATTATTTACTTGGGGATACGGTTCGTCTCTTCCTGATGCAAATGTGCTCTTGCATGTGATAGGCTGAGAGAGTGAGATGAGAGGAGCATTAGTAAAGGACGAGGTTAGGGTTTTGTAAACTATTCTATATTGATTATTTTAATAAAACAAATAACATTTATTAAAAATATATTAAATAATTAATAATATGTATATCGGGTCGGTTTCTTGGGTTTGGATCAGTTTTAAACCCATTGGGTTGGTTCAGTTTTAGTGGGTCGCTTTTAACCCCAAAACCGAACCCAACCCGAATTTTTCGGTTTTCATAAACTTAAACCCAAAAACGACGGTTTGAGTTCGGTTTCAATTTTATCGGCTTTTCGGTTTCAATTTTGTTTAGCCTTAGTATGTATGACTTAATCATATCTAGTTCAATCAACAATTGTTAAACAAACTAGATTAAACCTCGACTAATTAAAAAGCAATTTGTTTGATCTAGTTTCGCATGTTTGACATATACTATTTTTGTGTTCGACATGTTTCAATCGAAAATGAATATCTTTGAACCTATTAATCATCCTATTTAGTTTCTTTAATATTTCTTTGATAGTTTAATATGTAACACTTGTTTCCAAAAAATTGAAACAAGAAAATCTACGACTCTATTGATGGGTCACAAATGTGTTATTTGTTTTTTGTCTGTGGATCTTCTTGGCCTATTCTCTCCACACCGTGCAGACATTAGTATTCACATATCATTTGTTTTTCTGAAGACTGCTGACCTAAAAAGGTTTGTGCGTCATTTTCTTAGCGCAGATGTGGACCAGAGTTTTCTAACATCTTCAGATATCTTCTAGCCTAAAAAAACACATATATATTTGTTTTTTTAACTTAGATTTATTCCAACTTTATATATAATAAACAACTTGGAAAAAATATAATACTTCAAGAAAAAAAGGTTTGAAGACACAAACATTGCATTTGTGACAAATTTATAAATAAATATTTAATTACAATAATATTCATTGGAGCTATTTATGTAGATTTGAAAAAAATCTCAATATTGTCGTATATTTTTGTACCAAATTTTATAAAAAAAATTATTTAATATAGTATCATCCATTTCTTGGAAAAAAAATTTATGGTTAGTTTTTAAATGATTTAATTGAAAGATAAATTCAAAATTTTGAATTTTCATTTTAAAAAAAAGATTGAAATTTATTTTCATCCATTTTATGTGTTAAGTTCTTTGATCCCTAATTACAATATTTATGTATAATTTCGCGACTAAAAATTGTTGGTTTTTATCAAATATACACGTTAATTCTTACTATTTTATTTTTACTTTTTATATAACAATACATAAAATTTGATCTAGATTTGTTAATATTTATGATAAAGTCATAAAGTATTGAAAACCACTTTTAAGTTTAAAAAAAACACAACTTATTTAGATTTTGATTTATTTTAGCAACCTACAAACGTTAAAAACAAACAGTCTTTTTTTATCATAATGCAGATGTTTGGTTCATCTCTTGTACTGCAGATGTCTGCACATGTGGTTTGCAGACTGCAGACATTTTGTCTTAGAAAAAAGAAAAAAAAAACTCCTAAATGTCTATTGTCTCGATGCTAAATCCCTTTAACTACGTTATTTTGTTATCAATTGTTCTCCTTTGCAACAGAATTTCTAACGTAAAATGTAACATTTTTTAAACTAATAATAATACACAAATATTAATATTGTAAAATTAATTCCATCCTATATAGACAATCAAAAATAGATGAAACTAATCAACGATTATACATATTATAAATTAGTTGTGTTATATAATAAAAAAAACTCTAGGATATTTTAAATAACTCCTAAAAGGATTATAATACAAAAAGGCTACGGAGTGGATAATGGTATATTGTAGGTGTTTGAATATCGGAGGTGGCCAATAATATTAATCTAGAGAAGTGGACCATTGGCTTCAATCACATGCATACGTAACACACCAAATGGCATACCAACGACACTAAAGATAAAATTACTCCTAAAATATCACAAAATGTTTGTAATATAGAAAAAAACAAGTGTACATGCTAAAAAGAAATAAAGTGTAATATTATCAAGTAATATTAACTAATACCGGATAGCGAGAAGTAAATGGCTAAAATTATTTAATTTCTTAAAATAATATAACATCCTTTGTTTTATAATATGTTATTTGTTTTTGTAAGCATGTAGGGTAGAATATGTGTTGGACAATTTGTCAACAATAGGCATGTTTCAACGTTTGTAGCTCCAACTAACACACGTATTAGAAGTTAGTGGCAATTATTAAAAAAATACGATATCATCTAAGGGTGAAGGGTCCAATGGTAAACCTGTTAAGTGGCACATTATATGGGGTTAGAACATTTAACGATATTTTGATTGTGTTAGATGTGGAAAACACTTCTTAGGTTTTGCATTATTATTCATCAAGTAACATAATTACATAAAGGACCCTAAAATAATACAACATATATAAAATCTACACTAAACACAAAATAAAATTATACAATTAACAATCCCTTTAATTTGAGCATGAGGTTCCCTAATGCTTAAATTGTCCTGAAAATCCAAAAATAACTGTGTAGGTAGTCTTTTAGTAAATATATTTGCAAACTGATGAGCCGAAGGAACATGCAACACACGAACCTCACCAATAGCAACGCGTTCCCTGACAAAATGAAAATCTATTTCCACATGTTTGGTTCTTTGGTGTTGAATTGGGTTAGAAGCTAAGTACATGACACTCACATTATCACAAACCACAACTATAAAGTGAGTCGGAGGGCAAGAAGGTTCTAGAAGGAGATTTCGAAGCCAAACCATTTCGACAACTACATTAGCTACCCCAATACTCAGCCTCCGGCACAGACCGAGAGACGGCGTGTTGACGTTTGGAAGACCATGAAACAAGATTGTCACTCGAATATACATATAATCCAGACGTGGACCGGCGTTTTGAGGGACATCCAGCCACATCAACATAAAAAATAAGAGACCAAAGGATCGACATGAGACAGACGGATGTACAGACCATGGTGAAGTGTACCTTGAAGATAACGAATGATTCACTTAAGAGCTAGAAAATGCGGCTCACGAGGATCATGCATAAAAAGGCAGACATGTTGAACCATATAGGCAATATCCGGAAGAGTGAAGGTCAGATACTATAGAGCCCCAACATGACTTAGATATAGGATCGGATGGGAAACCGGCTTCCCGGGTAAAGAGAGTTTCGGTTTGGTGTTCGTAGGAGTGCTACACAGATTACAGGAGGTCATGTTAGTACGTGAAAGAATCTCCTTAGCAAATGCAGTCTGTGAAAGAAACATATTATCTGAGGAATAAGTAGCAGCTATGCCGAGAAAAAAAAAGACAAAGGACCTAAGTTCGTCATGGAAAACTCAGACGAGAGACGAGTGATAACTCTCGTAATGAGAGATATCCTGGAAGTCATGAGGATGAAATCATACACATATAGGAGGAGATAGATAGTCTCGGTTTCAAGATGAAATGTTAAAAGAGAGTTGTCTGATTGATTGTTGGTGAAGCCAATGGAGGAGATATAATTTGCAAACTATTGATACCAGGCACAAGAAGCCTGTTTAAGACCATATAACGCCTTACAAAGGCGACACGCGTGGTTAGATAAAGTGGGATGAACATAACCATGAAGCTGTTTCATGTAGACTTCTTCTGTTAAATCACCATGAAGGAAGGCGTTTTTAACATCAAGCTGATGAATCGGCCAATGACATGAGAGAACAGTACTAAGAACAATACGAATTGTAACGGGTTTGACAACCAGGCTAAATGTATCATCAAAATCTAGACCAGGTTTATGAGAGAAACGCTGAGCTACAAGTCTGGCTTTGTAGCGATCGAGGTTACCGTGAGAGTCAAACTTGTGATGGTAGAGCCAACGACAACCAACAATGTTGGTAAAGAGAGGACGAGGGACAAGATCTGTAACATCGTGATTTTTCACCCATTTTTTCATATTTTTAAAGCATTTATTTGATAGAATACGTTAGCGGAAGTCTTATTTTGAATTTCATGAAAACATCACCAGTGTTACTTTTATTACCAAAAACAACATTCATCAAAATTAAAGTCCACAAACCAATCCAAAAGAAGTGTTATGAAAACCCAACGACATATCCAAATGGTATTAATACTAAGACATAAACTGGAATATAACTACCCAAAATCCCCCAAATCCTCACCAAGCCATCAAGTCATGCTACCTATACCAATGCAAGGTAAAAACCACAAGAAAAGAAACAAGTGTCAAAAAATGCTAAGTGAGCCAACCATAAGTACAATGTTAGGAAAACACACATATCATGTCATAACATACATCACATACATCACATACAGCACATACATCACACACTTCACATACATCACATGCATCACACACATCACATACATCACTAGAGTATCATTAAGGTCTAACGTTGTTATTTATCTTTTAATATTAGAGAAATATTAATTATTCCTAACCTAGCCCTGGGTCAATCACTAACCTATAAGGTAGACACCCCATACATGTGTCCTTCACTAACCCATAAGGTAGACACCCCATACATGTGTCCTTCACTAACCCATAAGGTAGACACCCCACATGCAGGTCCATCACTAACCTGAAGGAAAAATTTGTTCAATACTAAGTGATCGGCCCAACCCTCCCTCACTGGGTCCATCACTAACCCAAGAGGTAAAAACTTCATTCACTACTAACGTGGCCGAATCGACCCAATGTTCTAAGTGAGGCATGACTCTTACCCATAACATTGCCCCCGATGCACTGTGTTCGCTACTCTGACGATAAAAATACAAGTAAATGCATTATCATTCAAGAGTGGTATTTATCATTTTTTTCCCATCACTAGAAACTTCCTACCCAAACGTGATATTTTATCCAGCACCATCACTACGCCAATATCACTCCAGTCCTTGCAACTATGGACCATGTCCCGAGTGGTGGTTTTGAAAAACCACTCAGTATCACTATTGGCTTAAGCTTTTTCCCTTTAGATGTTTTTCAACCTATAAGGCTCTCATAAGTATCCATATAGGGTATACACACCTAAGTCTAGGTTGTTATCATTTACGCCCTACTAAGTGTATTCCCCTTTTTAATTAATATATTATTAATTCGCCGCATAAGGATTACACTACAAGCCTCTCGGCCCAATCAATTCGTGGAGAAATTGCAAATTCTTTGTTATATAACCATCCCATCTTGTTTTTGAAGTTAGTCACCACATTTTAAGGCATGTTAACTTGAAGTTGATATAATGGGTGAAGGTAGAACACATTTCTGTGGAATTGTTCATTGGTTCTTCTTGATGCCGTTTTCTATAAAATAAACAATAAACAAAACCAAAGGAAATAACAAGTACAAAACAATTAGCAAAAAAATCACAGAATTATTTTTGAGCCGAACTCACATCGTGAGTTCTAAGGCCACGTCGTGAGTCACGAACGATAGTTTATCATTGGACCAAAATCAATCATCAAGAGTCCAAAATAGTGCCAAGGGTTTTCTATAGTGGTATTCTAATGCTCGAAATTGCAACATGCAATACATAATTCATACCAATTTGGGGAAATTTGTGTTTAAACCAAAAATTAACATAAACCCTAGGTCCTAAATCTCAAAATTGGTGGAAATTAGCATGAAAAAGGACATAAATTATTACCTTGGAGAAGTAAACGAAAACACAAAGGAGAAAATTGAAGCTCTTTGCCGAAATCAAAGTGTGTGAGGGGACCAAATGAAACTCACGTTGTAAGTTAGGTTTGTGAAAGTGAGAACAGAAAGTGACACTAAATTGTAAGTTATCGTGTTTTTTTTACTTCTCACGTTGTGAGCCTTGTTTGGGATGAATCCATGGGCTGCTACTATTGACCAGTGTTGAGTTGGGGTGTTTAGTCCATAAATTCCATGTGTAAGTTTGTTTTATATTGTAAACTCAACATTAAAAATTTTTCTCGAAAAATATTTTTCACTTACGATTATGATCCCACACTTGATTTCATGAAGTTTGGAGAATGAAAAAGAAATTTATCCTAAAATGCAAAACAAAGAAATAAAAGAAAATGAGAAAAGAAAATACAAATCGAGCTCGGGTTGTCTCCCGAGAAGCGGTTCTTTTTAGTGGAGTCATGAGCCGGACTCCTTACCGCCTTACGTGGTATTGGTTGAAGATACGATCTCCATTTTCACTTTTTGTTCCTTCCACCTTCTTTTGTAAGCTTGCACCCTTCTTAAATAGGTTTTTTTTTAGAATTTTCCTTCTTCGTTTTGGTATCTCCTTCCTCGTGTTTCCGCTTCAACCCTTTATTCCTCGCTGCAAGTTTAGGTTCTCAATTTTCTTTTTGTCGTTCCCTAGCTTCAACATCGACCTTATCCAAAGTTGGCTTGCTCAAAGTCTTGTGTAATCTCATTTCCACTTAATTCGTCATCACTTGAGAAAATAGTTTCTTCACTTTCTTCCTTTTCTTAAGACTTTGGTGTTTTAAAGGCGAAAACTTCAAAGACCATTGGAATTGAAGCTCTTGGCTTGGTACGCTTGACATGTTCTCTTTTATGAATCTCTTCATCCATCAATTTTTCTAACTCTTCAAGCTCATTATCTTCATCCATATAGAACACTTCGTTTTGAGCTTTATCCTTCTTGAATCCATCTTCAACTCCAAATGTCATCTCCTCGTTCTCGAAAGGCAAGTTTTGAATCACGGATATCCACCAAGGCTCATGCAGTATTGAGTAATGGGCATCTAAGGATAATAGGGACATCTTCATCCTCTTCATGTCTAGCACCAGAAAGTCGATTGGAAAAATAAATTTTCCAAATTTTACCAATATGTCCTCAATTATGCCTCGAGGATGAGTCACTGAATATGGCATCAATAAATGGAGTATTGATTGGAATACCCCTGACTTGTTGCATAAATTTTTTATGTTCTTGTTCCAAAGGATGCACTATGGCTCGAGAAGGAAACGGTAAAGGAGGTTGATAAGCTTAAGCACAAGAAATTTTTTTCTGCCCAGACTGAGCCCACGTCGTGAGGGTTGTATCCATGGTTCATCTAAGAGTCTGAAGCCCTAAGATCCATGGTTTAAGTCCATATTGGACTAGGATTTCCTTATTGGGCCTAATGGGCCAATAAGCATCCAAATCAACCATTTTGGGCTTGGAAACCCTATGTGGATTCTAATTGGACCCACTTCCATAAAACTTAGCATTTTGGGTCCAAAATAAATTAGTTTACCCTTAATGGGCCTTACTGGGCCATTGCTAACCCAATTAACCTTAGTGAGCCATAAACCCATCCTTTTATTCTATTTGGGCCGTGAATGCTACCAAGGGCCCAATGGGCCGAAAAAATTTATGTTTAGGATCCAAAGATCCTAACTAAAGTTAATGGGCCCAAAACACTCCACCCTTTCTTCTTGGCCCAAAATCTCGGCCCATGTAAACATAAAAAGAGAAGTGAAATGGGGGGGGGGGGGTTGACTTTGGAGGTGTCACCTCCATATTGTTCAACATGTAACAAGGTTAGATCCCCCATACTTCCATGCTAGTCACCTCACCACTCTCTCCCTTCTCTTCTTCTTCTACTCTCAGCCGAGAGCCAAAACACACACACACACACTTGAAAAATTCTCTCCAAACTTCTCTAAAATCATCCTCTTCCTTCCTCCAAGATCTAAAAAATTTGCTAGGGTTCTAAGGATCTTCATCAAGTCATTCAAATCTTTGGTAAGTTATTGTCAAACACAAGTATCTTCTTTCATCTTAACATGAAAAACTCCTTCTTACATGGTTTTTATTCCATGATCACACCTTAGAAGCTTCATAAACTCGAGATTCACAACAAAGGTGTGCTAAGACCAAAAATCCTTTCCACTTCTTCTTCAAAAACAGAAACATCAAGCTAAGGCGAGTTCATACCCCCTTGTTTTCGGTTTTCATATGATTTTGGGGGGGGGGGGGGAATGCAAGTAAAATGTGTAGATCTATGTGTTATATGCATGTTTTGTGTGAATTCTTAGTTTATTTGGTAATAATGTGTGAGATCTTAGCAAATCTCAAAATTTTAAGTATTATTTAGCAAAGATCTATGAACTATGACATTATACACATCACATTATCAAGCCAAAAGTGATTACATGTTTAAGATACAAAAGATTTCAACAAAAACCTTGTTAAAGGTCAAAATTGTCAAAAAAACAAAAGATAAGGGCAAAAAGGGACATTTATGTTTTTATAAGGGCCAAACAGGTCCTACATGTATAAAAAGGTATTCTTATGTTAAACATACTTTAAAAAGGGCCAAAAATGCAAATTTAAGCTTAATGGGCCAAAACTTTTGGGCCTCACGACTTTGGGCCCATTTGCGAAAAACAATGAAGTTTTCGGGTTAAAAATGTTATTTGGCCAAAGTTTGAGTCGTAAATGTAAATAAACCAAATTTAGGGGTGAAAATAACATTAAATTTTCAAATTGGACCAAAAATGTAAAATTTTCCAAAATTGGACCGAAAGTGTAAATTTTTTACAAACAAGGGGCTGAAAATGCACTTTTCTGCAAAACAGGGTTCTAAATGTGAAAATATAACTTTTTGGGCTAAAACCGTAAACTTTTAGACATTTGGGACAAAATTGCAATTTTTTATAAATTATGGACTAAAGTGTCATTTTTACAAAACTTTGAGCCTTAATTAAAAATTGGATGATTATTGGCCAAAAAAAATGTCATTTTTACAAAATGAAAGCTTCTTATCATCAATCTAGTAAACCTCAAGCTAAAACAAACAATGGAATAAAACAAACGAACGGAATACGTCGATAACTATTTATTGGGCCTAATATTCACGTTACTTGGCCATTGGGCCCTAAGGGCCCAATTAAGTGTATATTGAGCCCAATGTTTTTCATGACGTGTTTATTGGGTCTTGTGACCCACTTACATGTTAATTTGGGCCTAAGTTATGGATTACATGTTTATTTGGGCTTTTGTTGCCCATTTACATGCCTATTGGGCCTAAATTACCCTCTTACATGTTATTGGGCCTTTGTGGTCTAATTACATGCTAATAGGGCTTGGAATGGAAATTTATCTACACATGTTCTACCCAACATTTTTGTAGATATAAAATACATCTATAGCTTTAGACTTGAAGAAAAAAGTTCATATCCGAAAAAAAAAATACATCTACTGGCCAGATCTGAAGAAAAAGGTTCAGATCTGAAAACAAAATACATCTACAGCCTAGATCTGAAGTAAAAGGTTTAGATCTGAAAAGAAAGATGTTAGATCTTTCATCCGACATAGATCTCAAAGTATAAAATACATGTACAACTTAGATCTGAAGAAAAAGGTTCAGATCTGAAAAGAAAATACATCTATAGTCTAGATCTGAAGAAAAGGTTCAGATCTGAAAACAAAATACATATACAGTTTAGATCTGAAAAACAAAGAAGTTTAAATCTTTCATTTAGCACAGATCTCAAGTAAATATGCACACATAACACGTAATTTATATAAAATACTTCATATTTATGTGTAAGATGAAAGTAACTATGCACTCACTTGATAAGGTGGTGATTCGGACAGCACTTCGCTTCTTAAAATAATCTTCTTTGACGAAACCGGGAGGTTTGCTTGAAAACCGGGCTCTGCGCGGGCAGAGTTTCAAACCGAAAAACTCTTTTTCTTGGACCCTTCGGGCGCTCTGGGGCTTCCTTCTAGTGCTAGGGGTACCCTAGGCTTTGGGGGGGGGGGGGGGGGGTTGGGAGAGTAGTGAGAGAAAGAAGTGAGGAGAGGTGTGAATTTTCGGACAACCCTCGCACCTTATTTATAGGCCGAGGCTGAAGCCTACGCTGCGCGTTCATGCGAGGGTACGCTGGGCATACCTCACTACGCGGGGCGTAGCCTCGTATGATGGGCGTTCGTTCGATGGCGTGTCAACTTCCGGATGGAACGACGTGGCTCACTTCGGACCGCGCATAGGAAGACCGCTGAGCGTACCTTCGGTGTACGCGGGGTGTGGTCTCACAACCAGTCTCGCAATTTGCCTTTCTGTCTTCTAAAATTCGTAACGTTCGCATACGAGCTCCGTTTTTGACATTCTTTATATCCACGCGTAGGTACACAACTTTTGTTTAGACTCCGTCGGCTAATTTTGACTCTATTTTTAAAGTTATATTTTTAACAGGCCGTGACAGGAAAAGTCCGTTAAAAATTCATAACTTCTTCATCCGACGTCCATTTTCGTCTGTCTTTTTACCGTTGCGCTACTATTAACGAAATCTTCGATTCTCGTTTAGGTTGTGTCGGCTAGAAATCGCTCGTTCTAATCTTCGAACTCCGGGCTGCATACTGCTAAGCCAAAACTTAGAAAAATCATAACTCCCTCATACGAAGTCAGATTTGGGCGTTCTTTTCATGCACGCTCTCTATTTAACGTATGATACGACTTTCGTTTAGATCACTAAGGCTAAAAAGTCATCTATCGTAAATTCACTATTTACGTCACGCAGTGGCGTGCCGGTTCTGTCGTGAAACTTCGACAGACCATAACTTCTTCGTTATAACTCGGATTTCGGCGTTCTTTATATCCCTGAAATCCTTGTCATGACCACTACAACTTTCGTCATAGTTATCGGGTCTATCTATATTTTTATTTTTGGGGCTTATTTTCATTCTTGATTTATTATATCATAATAAATAAGCATAAAGCACATAAATTCACATAATACTCGAATAATTCCTTTTTATTACTTCAAAATGAGTTATATTTGTTGACCATAACTATTACTTCAGCGCATCAATGCTTAGCCTCGAAACACGGGCGTTACAATTCTCCCCCCCTTAGGATGTTTCCGTCCCGGAATCATGCATCAGCAAACAAATGCGGATAGCGACTCATCATGTCACTCTCCGTTTCCCAGGTGAGATTTGGCCCATTCGAAAGTTTCCATCGCACAAACACTACGTCGACCATCTTGCGTCGCAACTTCTTAGTCTTACGGTCAACAATTGCCTCCGGTTCTTCAATTAGCCTCTTATTTTCATCCACCCTTAACTCAAAAATTGGAATTATGTCGGGAAATTCTCCCGTGAACTTCCTCAAATAAAACACATGGATAGTGTTATGAATATCATCTATTTCTTCTGGTAGTTCTAGCTTGTAGGTTTAGTTCCCAATCCTCTGAAGAACTTTGAACGGTCCAATGAATCTTGGACTGAACTTTCCTCTTTTCCCGACTCTTATAAGTCCCTTCCATGGTGAGACTTTAAGCAAAACCGAGTCCCCAACTTCGAATGTCATCGGTTGTCTTTTCTTGTCAGCATATCTCTTTTGACAATCCTAAGCTGCTAACATCCTTTCCCTAATTATCTTCAACTTTTCAGCAGTCCGATGGACTATCTCGGGGCCCATAAACTGCTTTTCTCCAGCTTCAAGCCAACAAGACAGCGTACGACACTTATGTCCATACATAGCTTGGTAAGGTGCCATCTTGATGCTCGAATGGTAACTATTATTATAGAAAAACACTACTAAGGGTAAATGCTTATCCCAGTTACCTTGGAATCCCAGGGTACATGCTCTTAGCATATCCTCCAACGTTTGAATCGTTCTTTTGCTCTGACCATCGGTCTGTGGATGATAAGTTGTACTTAGACGCAACTTCGTACCCAATTCCTCTTATAGACTCCTCCAAAACCTTGACGTGAAACAACTATCACGATCTGATACAATAGTTAAAGGAACACTATGAAGTCATACCACTTCCTTTACGTAAGCATTTGCAAGCTTATCCATAGACCATCTTTCATTGGATGCTATGAAGTGTGCACTCTTAGTGAAACGATCAATGACCACCCAAATCAAGTAGTGTCTGTCCTTTGTTCTGGGCAGTTTAGTGACAAAATCCATGGTGATGTCTTCCTATTTACCCATGGGTACAAGTAAAGGTTCTAAACTCCCATACGGTTTCTGGTGTTGTGTCGTAACTCTCGCACATGTCACACACTCGGCCACATACTTCGCAACATCGAGCTTCATCGTCAGCCACTAGTAGTAGGGTTTCAGATTCCTATACATTTTTGTGCCGTCGGGATGAATCGAGTACATGGTCTTATGGGCTCCTTCCATCAGAAGATCTCTTACTTCGCCCATCTTTGAATACCTTCAATCCTTGATTATTCGTACCGAACACCAACGTTTTGCCTAAACGTTCTTCCTTTCGGTCATTCTCCTCTAAAGCTTCATTTCGAGCTTTATTGATGCTTTCCACGATCGTTATGACAACCTCTATTGATTGTTTCGATTATCTTTCACTTCAATCTTCTGGATTAGGTCAGATGCTACATTGAACTTGGTTCTATGAACCACGTAACATACTCATCCTATTCGGACTCAATTGATACGACCACTATGGTCGGAATAACAATCATTTTCTTAGTCATTACCGAAATGATGGTAGTGACGGACATGAACAAAACAGAATCATTTACTAGCTTCTTGGTAACCTTGTGACCTTCCCTGATCCAAGTGTGAGTCATGTGCTTCTGGTAGTATTGGACTCTGTTGGATTAGTGTCTAAGCCCGTAACTATATCTGGTAAGTACTTGACCCGGTTGTGCATGGTCCTTTTGGGTTGCCTTCACCAAAGCAACATGATAGAATGATTTATCAAGTGAGAGGTTATTATGGTTTATTAATATATTATACGAAAAATATATTAAAGGAGAAATCATATAGTTTAATTAATATTAGACAATAATTAATTAAGAATTAATTATGTGAATAAAAGATATTAATTAAATAACGGGGACTTAAACTGTCAAATGTGTGATGGTTGAGTATTGGGCTGAGAAGGCTTATGGACTAGGCTTGGACGAAATTAGGGATGTGTCCATCCTAATTTCGGCCATAAAGGCCCTATTACCGAAGCTTCCTAGGACTGCTTAAGGCCTAAGCTATCCATTAGGGTTTTGACTAAAACCCTAGCAGCACAAGTATAAATAAGACCCTAAGGCATCAGATTTCGGCACTGGAAACCCTAAGAGTCTTCATAGCCGAAATTGTGCCCATTCCCTCTCTCTCAATTAGCATCCTCTTGCTTGTGGTGTTTGTAAGCCATTAGAGGAGTGACACTTGTGACTCTAAGCTCCAAGACAAGAAGATTCAAGCCATTGTAGAAGAGGTAATCATCTAGATCTGATTTCTTATGTTAATTTTGAAATATGTATGCTAGATCTAGGGTTTGCAAGTCTTGGATGAATTGCATGTACAATAGAGAAACCTAGATCCAAGCTTTAGGGTTTGCATGAACACATAGGATGTAGTTTTGGCTCAAACCCATCAGTGGTATAAGAGCCTTGATTGGTTTCTATTGTATTGATGCCTTGTATGTTCATCTAACTGAAAAATCGTTTTTTTGCCTCTGCCCGACCTGACTCGGCAAGTCACTTGCTGCAATCGGCGAGTCAGTCCAACTCGGCGAGTCCAGTGAGTGACTCGACGAGTCGGGGGGTCAGACAGATGGAATTTCGGGATTTCTTGCTGTTTTGCTATGGAATAATTACCAAAAGTGTTTTTATCAAATAAAAATCCGATTTTTATTGTTATCATGTGATTATCCTTACCAAAACAAAAGATAATTACCATTTGTTTGAATAATAAATTCCTTATATGATAATATTTGATTATTTAAATTATTTGGTAAATTATCTTGTGAATAAAATGGAATAGAACAAATTTAGATAATCATTAAATAAAAAAATGTTTAATTTAAATATTTGCTATTTAATCCTATGTGTTTTGAAAAGTTCAAAACTTACCCTCAAGTTTTGAAATTTAAATTTTGATTAAAGGTTTAATTTGAATTATTTAAATTTCAAACACTAGAATTTTACAAGTTTAAAATTCAACCTTATACTTTATTTATTATAAGATTAATATATATATATATATATATATATATATATATATATATATATATATATATATATATATATATATATATATATATATATGACATAAATGCTAGTCTTACCATTAGTAGGCCTCATTCACGAAGCTGGTCTATAAGGGGTGTTTAAGGAAGCAGCCTATAAAATGGCTGCCATTGGGTATCCACTCTTATCCACCGCACCCTTGACTAGTGGAGGGTCGTTAGCCGAACGGGTAGGATAGGGCAAACCTTTCCTCATTAAAAGTATAATGAACTTATAAAGTAACTAAATGCGTTTTCAAAAAAATTCTCAATCTTAGTTACTTTAGGCAAAAGTGAATTGATGCAATTCCATGAAATTACACTTTGTACCCTTGCTAAGACGTTAGTGGAGCGTGTGTGGTTAACCGGCACACTAATTGGGCTCTAAGCAAAGGTAGCAAAGGGTGAATCGATGTTTGTCATTGTTCGATGGAGCGTGTGTGGTTAACCGGCACGTCGAATAGGTGACTGTAACATTGGGGGCACCATGTATATTTGCATGGTTATTCACACCTGCTTTGTGATCATCGGCATCCTAGTCATAAACTTGAGGGGCATATGATTTAAACATGTCATTGAAAAGTTCAATGAATCTCAAAAGATCTAGGAGTTTTCAATACATTTAAAACGTATCTTTAATTTGTTTTTCATGGCGGAAATTTGTGAATCGTCATTCACTTACCTTCAAATTATTTGCTTGTTAGATTACGACATCCCTCTTCTAATTTGTAAGTAATGTTGTTGGATCCTAGCCCTAGTTTCTTATTTGGGTGTTTAATTGGGGATTCTTATCTAATAAAACTTTGTCTCTTTTCTATTTCAGATGTCGAACATGAACAACGCTTCCGGCTCGAATTGTTCTGGCTCGTTCTCTCTCATGAACTTGTGTGGGAGAGTGATCTTTGACGGGTCCAATTTCAATGATTGGATCCGCAACATCCGAATGGTCACTCGTTATGAGGACAAATAGTATGTCCTCGATGAGAAGCTGAAGGAAATCAACATCAACACTGCCTCTGCTGAAGAAATCGCTACCTTTGAGGCCCACGAGCGTGATGCCACGAAAGTCCATTGCATCATGCTGGCGACTATGACTGCAGAACTCCAGAAGTCCTATGAGGACATGTATCTATATGAGATGCATCAAGATCTGTTGGACCGGTACCACCAGAGCGCTAGGCAAGAAAGGTACGAGATCATCACTTCGATGATCACTGCCAAAATGGGTAATGGAGAGCCCCTTACTGCTCATCTGCAAAAGATGCAGAGATATGTCGATCGCCTGCTAAAGTTAAATGTTAACTTTGATGAAGAGCTGGCAATTGACATCATCCTTCACTCATTGCCTCCCTGCTACAACCAGTTCTGCATGACCTACCACATGAACAAGGAGGAGGTATCTTTGATCAAGCTTCAGGGCTTATTGAGGACTGATGAGAGCAACCTCAAGGACAAATCTGTTGCATCAACTACAACTCCTGCTGCTGCCCCAATATTGGCAATTAGGCAAGGAAAGGGTAAGAAGAGGAAGGCTCCCTCAAAGGGCCATCATAAGGGAAAGTCCCATGATGGTACCTCTTCTAGTTGAACCAAAGTTGGTTCTGCTAAACCCAACTTCAACCCCAAGGAGGCAGAGTGCCACCACTGCCACGAAATAAGGCATTAGAAACGAAGCTCCCCGAAATATCTGCAGGATATCAAGGATGGAAAGATCAAGCCGTCCTACGCATGTATTTACACTATTAAATCTAATGATTCATCACATGCTATTTCTTGGGTTCTTGATACAAGATGTGGTTTTCACAATTGTTCTGGTTTGCAGGTCCTAAGAAGAGATAGGGATGTGGAGTATGGGAAGATAAACTTGATCATGGGGAACAAAAGATCGTTGTCTGTCACCAAGATTGGAGTTTATTCTTTAGTGCTTAGTAACGGATTAGGATTAGATTTAAATAAATTTTGCTATTCGCCAGATATGGCAAGAAACATCATTTCTTTTGATGGTTTGTATAGACAAGGGTTTAGATATTAATTTGATAATGAAAAGGGTTCTATTAATGCTTATCTTAATGGTGTTTTCTATTTTGAAGCATTACCTTGTAATGGAATATATGAAACTGTGATGGTTGTAGACAATTTAGGAAATGATGTGTTGTGTATTGATTCTTCCAATGATTTGGATAAAGAATGCTTGTGGCATTGTCGTCTTGGACATGTCAACAAGAAGCGCATAGCCCAACTCCAAAAGGATGGAGTATTGGAGTCATTCGACCTTAAGGACGATAACGTGTGCGAGACTTGTTTACTTGGAAAGATGACCAAGTCACCCTTCACTAACACTTGTGCGAGGGGTGAGGGTTTATTGGATCTCATACATACTGATGTATGTGGGCCCTTTAGATCCACCACAAGGGATGTGTGCCGCTTCTACGTGACTTTTACCGACGATTATAGCAGATATGGCTATATGTACTTAATCAGGCATAAGTCAGAAACCTTTGAAAAGTTCAAAGAGTTCAAACAAGAAGTGGAGAATCAGTTGGGCAGGAAAATCAAGATGCTTCGATCCGATTGAGGTGGAGAGTAACTAAGTTTTGAATTCCATGACTACCTCAAGGAATGCGGAATTGTTTCGCAATTGACGCCACCTAGGACACCGCAGTTGAATGGTGTGGCTGAGAGGCGTAATCGAACCGTGCTAGACATGGTTCGTTCCATGATGAGTCGGGCTTCGCTACCTATCTCATTCTGGGGGTATGCCTTAGAGACTGCCTCCATATCCTTAACTTAGTCCCTACCAAGAAGGTTGCAAAAACACCTCACGAGATGTGGACAGGGAAATCTCCCTCGTTGGCACATATCAAGGTTTGGGGTTGCGAGCCTTTCGTAAGACGAGAGACTCACGACAAGCTCGAACCTCGTAGTGAGCGGTGTATTTTCATCGGCTACCCGTAGAAGTCCTTTGGATATCTCTTCTATAGACCGAGTGACAATGTTGTCTTCGTTGTGAGGATAAGGGTTTTCCGAGAGCGAGAACTCATAAGCCAAGGGAACAGTGGGAGGCAAATCGATCTTATAGAGCTTCAAGAGTCGAGCGATGAAGGAACCTCTAACGCTGGCGCTCAACCCGAGGAGGAAACTCCGGTTGAACCGATTGACGAGTCCTTACCTCTTAGACGTTCGGAAAGAGTTAGGGTTCAACCCCAGTTTTATGGTTTTCATATTACTACAGAAGGGGATACGTTCATTAGTGATAGTACACTAGAGAATTTGGACGAACCTAACAGCTACAAGGAAGCCATGGCAGGCCCGGAGTCTGCGAAATGGAAAGAGGCTATGGACAGCGAGATTCAGTCCATGTATGACAACCAAGTTTGGAATTTGGTTGACAATGTGCCAGGTCGTAAGACGGTCGGGTGCAAATTGATCTTCAAGAAGAAGACCGACATGGATGGGAATGTACACACCTATAAGGCACGATTGGTTGCGAAGGGTTTCACTCAAACTCTCGGAGTTGACTATGATGAGACCTTATCACCGGTTGCAAAAATAAAGTCTATTAGGGTGATGCTAGCCATTGCTGCATTTCATGACTTTGAAATATGGCAGATGGACATCAAAACTTCCTTAATGGGAAGTTGGCTGAGGATGCTTACATGAATCAGCCAGAGGATTTGTCGATGCGAAGCACCCCAATAGAGTGTGCAAGCTTGAAAATCCATTTATGGATTGAAGCAAGCGTCTCGCAGATGGAATCTTTGTTTCTAAGATAAAGTCAAAGAGTTTGGTTTTCTGCGAAGCGAGGATGAATAATGTGTATATGTCAAAACCAGTGGGAGTATAGTGAGCTTCTGAAGGGTTTTGAGCATTCTAACACTCCTATGGTGTACATGCAACCCTAGAAACCTTGGATCTATGTTTTCTCTAATATACATGCAAATTTGATTTCCAAGGTTTACATCCTAACTAGCATGTTATGGGGAACTTGTAATACAAAAATCAAGTAGAATAACATACCTTTTAGTAGCTTGGATTCCTTGATTACTTTGTGAGCCTAGCACCCCAAATGTGATGCCTCAAATGCTTCACACAACACCACAACACTTAGAATAACTTGAGAGAAGTTCGCTATGACACAAAATCAGCTTGACCTCTAGTTCTTCCACTTAGTGTCGACTTTAGAAGCTTATGGGGTCCTTTTATAGTTGTGTCACAATTAGGGTTACACCATGTATACCCTAATTGACATGGCTTTTCATTTCCCATGATCCATGGGTTTATAACCCCCATGGACTATCCATGGAGCACCTTATGGGTTTTAGCCCAACTCCATAAACCATGGATCATTAGCCCACTATATAAGAATGGATGATTTATACAATAAACCCCATATGTTTAATTAGTCTCCTTTTGATCACCAAATTAATTCTAAATTAATTCTTGACCAATACTAATTAAATAATATTATTAATATATTAGAACTTATAATATATTAATAAACCTTAAGTGTCCTTACTCTCATTTTTGTCTATCCAAGTGTTGCAATGCCATGCAACCCAAATGGACCATGCCGGGTCGGGTTAAGTACATACCAAATATAGTTATGGACTTAGACACTACATCCAACAACTTCCTCGTATTGTATGTCGATGACATACTACTCATAGGAAACGACATCCCAACCCTTAAGGAAGTTAAATCTTGGCTTGGGAAGTGCTTCGCTATGAAGGACCTCGGAGAAGCTGCCTATATTTTGGGAATAAGGATAGTGAGAAACAGAAGTAAAAGACTAATAGGACTTAGTCAGAATACTTACTTGGACAAGGTATTAAAACGTTTTAGTATGGAGAATTCAAAGAAGGGGGAATTACCAATCCAAAGTAATGTCAAGTTGAGTAAGACTCAAAGTCCGAGTACTGAAGTCGAGATAGCAGAGATGAGCCGAGTACCTTACGCTTCCGCAGTTGGCTCAATCATGTATGCTATGACTTGTACTCGCCCTGATGTGGCCTTCGCTTTGAGCATGGTCAACAGATATCAAGGGAACCCTGGCAGAGCGCATTGGATCGTAGTCAAGAATATTCTTAAGTACCTTCGGAGGACCAAGGAATGGTTTCTAGTCTTCGGTGGGAGTGATGACTTAAAGGTGCGAGGGTACAGTGACGCCAGTTTTCGCAGTCGGGCTGGGTCTTTACCCTTAATGGAGGAGCAGTGACTTGGAAAAGTTCCAAACAAGAAACCGTAGCTGATTCAACGTGCAAATTAGAGTACATTGCAGCGAGCGAAATGTCAAAGGAGGCAATATGGTTGAAGAACTTCATTGGAGACCTTGGAGTTGTGCCAGCGATAAAGGATCCCATGGAGATTTTCTGTGATAATGAAGGAGCGGTTGCCTTGACCAAGGAACCAAGGGATCATGGAAGATCTCGACATATCGACAGGAAATACCATTTCATTAGACATCGGGTAGAAGAAGGACTCCTCGTAGTGAACAGGGTATCGTCAGAAGATAACCCAGCAGATTCCCTTACGAAGGGACTGAGTAGGGTTAAGCACTTGCAGCACGCTAGGAGCATCGGGCTGAAGGACAATATTAGTTTAGATTATATAGCTTCGAAACGTGTAATAGATAAATGTAATTGACATTTGAGGATTAAATAAAATAGTATTATTTATGAGTAATTTTACTTTCTTATGTTGATTATTTACCTATTGTTTCATTTTGCATGTTTTGACTTCGTGAATAATAAGATTGTTCGAACGTTCCACAGTCGCTCATACTTTGGGAGTAGGTATGAAAGAAGATTGTCATGGATTGGTGTGTAGATTATCTAAAGTGTATTAGACATAGCAAAAGTGTGCTACAACGTTCATGAGTGCTTATGAATTTGCTTTGAGCATTGGATTAAACCCGCGCTTGCTGGAATCACTTCATGGAATTTATCTCGATGATTTGGTTTGACTTATGTGTTGGGCCCGATCAGGACTAAATTGATGTGTTCAATTAAGTTCTATTTCAGACGAATCAGATATCGAGAAACAAACTGCTGGACAATAAGTATGACTATGTTCCATGTAATTGTCCACACGATATCTAGAACAGAGAACTATACGATCCCTTATCTAAAGGACGGATTACTGATAAGATCAGAGTTCGACATCGTCTTTGAGAGATACGATTGCTAATCGAATTGTACCTACACTATAGTTACTAGACTTATCCAAGTGGGAGACTGTTGGATTAGTGTCGAAGCCCGTAACTATATTTGATAAGTACTTGACCCGGTTGTGCATGGTCCTTTTGGGTTGCCTTCAGTAAAGCAACATGATAGGATGATTTATCAAGTGAGAGGTTATTATGGTTTATTAATATATTATATGAATAATATATTAAAGGAGAAATCATATAGTTTAATTAATATTAGACAAGAATTAATTAAGAATCAATTATGTGACTAAAAGACATTAATTAAATAATGGGGACTTAAACTGTCAAATGTGTGATGGTTGAGTATTGGGCTAAGAAGTCTTATGGACCAGGCTTGGACGAAATTAGGGATGTTTCCATCCTAATTTCGGCCATAGAGGCCCTATTCCAGAAGCTTCCTTGGACTGCTTAAGGCCTAAGCTGTCCATTAGGGTTTTGACTAAAACCCTAGCAGCACAAGTATAAATAAGACCATAAGGCATCAGATTTCGGCACTGGAAACCCTAAAAGTCTTCATAGTCGAAATTGTGCCCATTCCATCTCTCTCAATTAGCATCCTCTTGCTTGTGGTGTTTGTAAGCCATTAGAGGAGTGACACTTGTGACTCTAAGCTCCAAGACAAGAAGATTCAAGCCATTGTAGAAGAGGTAATCATCTAGATCTGATTTCTTATGTTAATTTTGAAATATGTATGCTAGATCTAGGGTTTGCAAGTCTTGGATGAATTGCATGTACAATAGAGAAACCTAGATCCAAGCTTTAGGGTTTGCATGAACACATAGGATGTAGTTTTGGCTCAAACCCATCAGCCTCTACTACCATTTACACCTACTTATACTCGTCCCAAGTATTTTCGCTTAGTTCCCCAAGTCACCATTCAAGAATTTCACACAAGCATTTAACACATCAGATGAAAAAATCAAGGTTTTATATTATCTCTTGAAACGATTACATAGATGTTCATGTTCACCCTAGACTATGCCTCCTATATTAGGCTACATCACATGATCCTATTTATACGAATACTCTATAGATCCTTCCTCTTAATTCCTTGCATCGTCGCGTGCTTCATCAAGGATCATCTTAAATGCTCTTGCCTTTGGCTGTGCATTTGGCTTTGTAGCTCCTTCCCTCTTTGGGCAGTCTTACTTGTAGTGCCCTTCTTTATTACATCCATAACACACCCTTTTGTTGAATGTACACTCATTGGCGTAATGCCCATGCTTCCCACACTTGAAACATGTCACCTCATCGCCACATTTTCCAGAGTGTTTCTTCTTGCACTTATCGCACCATCTCACTTCACCTTTTCCTTCTTCGAACCAGACTTCAAGGATTTTCTCTTCTCGTTGGACCTTGTGGACCCATCGAACCTCCTTTTCTCACCGACTTCAGTTCCCTCCAAACCCCTTTCTCTTAACTGGGTCTCAACATTCTTGGCTGCTCTAACGGCTGCCTTCAACGTGCTTGCCATTTTGACTGTTGGGCCAAAGTCTGATGGTAATCCGTTAGCAAATTTCTCTATCTTGGTGAGTTTAGTCGGCACCAGGTATGGAAATAACTTCATCTTTTCGGTGAATGCAGTAGCATAGTCATCAATGCTCATTCTCCCCTTCTTCAAGTTTTGGAACTCATTGTTTAGATCTATCAGATCTATTTCGGAGCAGTACTGCATTTTCAACTGCTCGATGAATGCTTCCCAATACATCTTCAGAGCTTCTCCTTGTGGCATCGTATCTGCTAATAACTTCCACCAGCTTAAAACTCCGGTCTTCAGTTGTCTGACCGCAAAGACGGTTTTCTGCTTATCGCTACAGTTGCAGCTTTCAAATACCATCTCCATTTCGGAGTTCCAGTCCATAATATCTACTGGCTTTGGACTTCCGGAAAGACTCGGTGGTTTGGCACCCAAGAAGTTCTTATAAATACATCCATATTTGTCGATTTTCCTCTCCGGGTCATTCCTTCTCACCACTGGGGGTTCCACTTGACTGATAATCCGGCCGTAATTCCCTTCCTCTGACTGTCTGTCATGTAGTTCTGGTTGTTCAAAAGGCATCGAAGGTTCGTCGCTGCTATTCAACAACAATTGTCTCATTTCTTCCCTCTGTTCAGCCATCATATCCCGAATCATGGCTCGAACTCCAGCCATTGTGACTGGATCAGGTGCAACTTCTACTATTGGCACATGCTCAATCACTTGGGGTTGAGGTCGTTGATTCCTGTTTTCATTCGCGTTTCCAGCTTTGCTTCGAGTTCACACCATGTTGATCTATACACCAAAGTAGGTGAACTTAGATATTTACTTACGATTGACTTTTAAATCCCCCTTATCACTCTGAAACGTTACATTCTAGTTCTAATATCGTAATCGAACGCTTAGAATCCTAAACACGTAAGGTTTCCAGATCCGATCGGCAACAGACCATGGACCCGAACAAATAATAGTATAAAGTATTTAGCACATTAAAAGTATTTTAGGCATCCGCCCTAAAATAATCTAGTGCTTGTGTCTAAAATGTAGCAGACACTCATCTCACAATCATCGCTTAACATTCTAAGTTTAAGTCTAGAAATCCTACAAATTCCTAGTTCGCTTAAACTAATGCTCTGATACCAACTGTAACATACCCATTTTCACGGTCAGAAAAGACCGATTTGTTTATGCTTTATTTTCAAAATCAGAGTATACTTTTAAAGAAAAGTGTTGCGGAATTTTTGTTCCCAGAAAAACATGATAAATATGTTATCAAAGCATTTCCAAAGAAATGTATTTTATTCATTTTAAAACTTTGGGATGTCAACGTCAATACAAAAACATAAGCATAAACAGAACTTACATTCATTTACACTAGTGATCTACATCATTTTAATCTCTCAGTGTAGTGCAACTTTATATCGACACCTGTGATACAAATAAACTGAGTGGGTCAGGTTGGGAAACCTGGTGAGTACATAGGGTTTTCAACCCACAATAATATAGTTATTATGTTTAAACATCAAACAATTAACCCGATTACCCATCCCCATTATCTTCTTTATTCTTAAGGATCTACCCTAAGAATCAACTATCCTTCATTAATTCATTCCTAAGGTTTATCCTAGGGAATACGCGCGAAGTCCATTACTGCTAATGTCATCTATTAGGCACAACTGCCAATATTATCCTTTAGGCGTAGCTGCCAGGATTTTGATGTTCTCTATTAGGCATTTAGGCGCAGCTGCCGAATATTATCCTATAGGCACATCTGCTAGGATGTTTAGAGTACATCGCGTTTCAAAATTATCTACAGGTTATGGTGCAGCTACCAATATTCATCTATATCATCTTTCATACCTCATCATTTATCTACACATGTTCTACTCAACATTTTTGTAGATATAAAATACATCTATAACTTAAGATTTGAAGAAAAAAGTTCAGATCTGAAAACAAAATAAATCTACTGTCCAGATCTAAAGAAAAAAGCTTCAGATCTGTAAACAAAGTACATCTACAACCTAGATCTGAAGAAAGAGGTTTAGATCTGAAAACAAAATACATCTACAGCCTAGATCTGAAGAAAAAGGTTTAGATCTGAAAAGAAAGAAGTTAGGTCTTTCATCCAACATAGATCTTAAAGTATAAAATACATGTACAACTTAGATCTGAAGAAAAAGGTTCAAATCTGAAAAGAAAATACATCTATAGTCTAGATCTGAAGAAAAGGTTCAGATCTGAAAACAAAATACATATACGGTTTAGATCTGAAAAACAAAGAAGTTTAAATCTTTCATCTAGCACAAATCTCAAGTAAATATGCACACATAACACATAATTTATATAAAATACTTCATATCTATGTGTAAGATGAAAGTAACTATGCACTCACTTCATAAGGTGGTGATTCGGATAACACTTCGCTTCTTAAAATAATCTTCTTTCACGAAACCGGAGGTTTTCTTGAAAACCGGGCTCTGCGTGGGCAGAGTTTCAAACCGAAAAACTCTTTTTGTTGGACCCTTCGGGCGCTCCGGGGCTTCCTTGTAGTGCTAGGGGGTACCCTAGGCTTGGGGGGGGGGGGTAGGATAAAGAGAGAGTAGCGAGAGAAAAAAGTGAGGACAGGTGTGAATTTTCGGACAACCCTCACACCTTATTTATAGGCCGAGGCCGAAGCCTACGCCGCGCGTTCAGGCGAGGGTACGCTGGGCGTACCTCACTACGCAGGGCGTAGCCTCGGACGCTGGGCGTTCGTATGATGGCGTGTCAACCTCCGGATGGAACTACGTGGATCACTTCGTACCGCACATAGGAAGACCGCTGGGCGTACCTTCGGTGTAGGCGGGGCGTACTTGGTACGTGAGGCGTCCGAAGGCTACATGGGGCGTGGCCTCGCAATCAGTCTCGCAATTTGCCTTTCCGTCTTCTAAAACTTGTAACTTTCGCATACAAGCTCTATTTTCGACGTTCTTTATATCCACGCGTAGGTAGAGACGTACTCTACAACTTCCGTTTAGACTCCGTCAGCTAATTTTGACTCTATTTTTAAAGTTATATTTTTAACAGGTCGGGACAGGAAAAGTCCGTTAAAAATTCATAACTTCTTCATCCGACGTCCGTTTTCGTCTGTCTTTTTACCGTTGCGCTACTATTAATGAAATCTTCGATTTTTGTTTAGGTTGTGTCGGCTAGAAATCGCTCGGTCTAATATTCGAACTCCGGGCTGCATACTGCTAAGCCGAAACATAGAAAAATCATAACTCCCTCATACGAAGTCAGATTTGGGCGTTCTTTTCATGCACACTCTCGATTTAATGTATGCTACGACTTTAGTTTAGATCACTAAGGCTAAAAAGTCCTCTATCGTAAATTCACTATTTACGTCACGCAGTGTCGTGCCGGTTCTGTTGCGAAACTTCGACAGACCATAACTTCTTCGTTATAGCTCGGATTTCGGCGTTCTTTATATCCCCGGTATCCTTGTTACGACCACTACAACTTTCTTCATAGATATCGGGTCTATCTATATTTTTATTTTCGGCACTTATTTTCATTCTTGATTTATTATATCATAATTAACAAGCATAAAGCACATAAATTCACATAATACTCGAATAATTCCTTTTTATTACTTCAACATGAGTTATATTTGTTAACCATAACTATTACATCAGCACATCAATGCTTAGCCTCGAAACACGGGCGTTACATTACGTTTACCCCATCGTAGAAGATCGAGACTTCTTGTTGCTCGTTTAGATCATTTTGAGGACAATTCCTTTGTAAGCCCTTATACCTCTCCCATGCTTCATGTAAAGATTCTCCCACTTGTTGCTCGAAGTTGGCTATAGCTTTCTTGAGTTTAGAAACCTTTGATAGTGGGAAAATTGTTGAAGAAATTCTTCACGCATTTGCGCCCATGTGGTGATTGAACCGGTTAGGAATGCCTTTAGCCAATCTTTTGCTCCTCCTTTGAAGGTAACCAAAAGCATTCTTAACAAGAAAGTTTCTCATGGTACATTCGGAATATTGAAATAGTCAGCGATGTCATTGACTTCATCGAGGTGCTTGTACGCATCTTCATGATCTTTTCCGGAGAATGGAGTATCCTTTAGTGCAGAAAGGATATGTCCCTTAAGCTCGAAGGTGGCGGTAGTGGGAGTTGTGGGTTGCACAAGCCCTGGACCGGTGTCCTCACAAATTCTATTCTTGTATGCCTCCATCGTCATGTCAACAATGTCTGTCATGTTGTTTTTGGGCTTGCTTTCGGGTTCGCTACTTTTGTCTGTTTCTGTTTCGAGGTCGTAACCAGGTTCCTTTTTGTTAGGAGTCTTATCAAAGCTTTCGAATGTGCTTTCGTTTTTCGGCTTGTTGCTTGATCCTCCTACGTACTTGTCCTTTTTATGAAAAGCTGACTCAGGATCTTCAAATGGCGGTGTCAATGGTGTCTTTAATCTGCGGGTTTAATACTACTGAAAAAAAACAAAAACAAAAAATGTAAAAACGAACTAAAAGGTAATAATACTAAAAAACGACATAAAATTCTGAGATATCAGATCTCACGTCGTGAGCTATGGTAGCTCACGTCGTGAGTTCATTATTTCAAGAAAAATAACTAATGCTAAAAAGTAACTTTTTGCAGGTTTTACCCCACAAAAAGGGCCGATTAACCTAAAGCAATTAAACTAATAACTGAAATAGTCGTTCCCCGCCAACGACACCAAAAACATGATGCGTAAAATTTATATACTAGTTTCAACCAACTAATTAACTAACTATTACATCTAAGGCAGTGGACCTAATCGCAAATAGTATAACATGAATAGTCGGGTATCGAACTCAGGGAATAGATTTAGTATATTAAAATAACTACTAAAAGATTAATCTAAAAGCAAACAATAGTTGAAAATGGGTTTTTATCTGATTTTTCAAGTTCTGAAAAACTTAAGCACTCAACTAAAAATGGTTTTACTCAATATATTAAAAACACTTTCATTCAGTTTTGATTCCACCTTTTTCCTATGGTAGTTACTATTTATATATTAATAAAGTTGGTTACCAATAATTATGTAACTAGCAATCTCGGTCCAATATACTAATATTTTCACCAATTCATGTATTACTATGTATGGTCATACACAAGCAAACACAGAATTAGTTATTATAATTGGGCTATATAAGACTTATATAAGGCAATTAAGCAAACACAATTATGATCACAATTATGTTCTCCAATACAACTAAGTTTGTTACTTTTATCACTTATCTAAGATGTGGTCACTCCTAGCTCTAGTAATTTAATGGTCACTAAACTAATAGGTAAACAAGTTCATGTAATTTAATGGTCACTAAGCTACACTAAACTTGAATTTAAGCAACTCAACTTTGTTAATCTTATGATCTTCAAACAAGTGAATGTCACTTCATGATTTTAAGTAAAGGATTTTAATTTGTTAACTTATTTTAAATGAAAAATATCTTTTGTAATTTGGTGACGTTACAGTTGTTGTATCTTCACCTCCCCCCTACTTTAGTGACAAGAAACGAATTTAAAAAGATATAAGATTTTGTCTTCTTCCTAATTCTTACTATCCTTTATCTTACTAAAAGAGATAAGAGAATAAAGGAATTGATTACTTTGTGTGTTGAAGATGCTCCTAGGGAAGTAGATTAGAAGAGAGCTATTGATGTTGAGAAATTTATGGAGAGGATGGAAATGATAATGTTGGTGGATGAATAGTTGTGGAGTCAACTATTTCTAAGCTAGGAACAATTCATGGCAACAACATTGTTGTAATTAGGGGTGAGCAAACCCAAACCAACAAACCGAGAAACCGAAACCGAAAAAATCGAAACCGAAGCAAAACCGACGGTTAGAGTTTAAATTTTTTAAAAACCGAAAAGTCGGGTTCGGGTTCGGTTTTTACCCAGAAACCGACCCATCCAACCCAAGAAACCGACCCATATTTAAAACCGACAAACCGCCCCAAGAAACCGACCCATCCAACCCAACAAACCGACTCATACTTGATTGTTTTTTGGTTATAATAGACTATTTCGGGCTTTGGTTGTAACTTGTAGTAGACTATTTGGTTGTAAGACTCATGTTTTTTGAAGTATTTAACTTCAATTTGGTGTTTTTGAAGTATTTTACTTCTTGCTTCATTTTTGGAAAATGGGTTAAAACCCAAAAGCCATGGGTTTAAACCCAGAACCCGTGAGTGTATGGGTTGAACCCAAGAAACCGAAAAAACGACCAAACCGACCTCAGAACCCAAGAAACCGAACCGACCAGAAACCGATCCTATTGGGTTCTGAAAACCAGAAACCAAACATTTATGGGTTGGGTTGGGTTGGGTTTGGGTCCAAAACCGACCCAAACCGACCCATGCACAACCCTAGCTGTAATAAAGCACACAAATAAGCATTTGTTCAATGTGAAAGTAGTGATGATAGGATTTCTTCAATCAACGATCAAGAACACTAACAAGAATTTTGTTCTTACGAATGAGAAGTTAGACAATTTTTTTCAGGTTTCTTTCCTTATACATGGATGATCTAAATTACCCAAAACATATGTATACCGATGAACATAATAAACTACTGTCAAATCACTTCACTTCTCTATTTGATGCATTGGAATACTTAAAACATGCAAACTTTAAATTTATAGATGTTGGCACCTCGACACAAGGGGGGAAAAGAGTCAACATAAATTCCTACACTACTAGAGCCCATTATTTTATATGATTTTAAAGGGGCTGCTGAAGAACCCATTGTTGATACACCCTTTATATGTATAAAGCTGAACTAAGGGTAATAGATTACATCACTCCTCTTCCATAATAAAATTTTCCACAAACTCCTCATACTTCATCTAAAGCCAAATGTATAGGGATTCTCACTTATAATGAATTCAAGTCCATTTCCTTACATTTTGAGTAGACTATTGATTCAGAGGAAGAGAAAACCGAAAAGCAACAACAAGAATAAGCCAACTTGTAGGCTCCTGTAATGTTGCAAGAACAGTTCAATAGTTTTTTTTGCTGAACTTGGGTACTACTGCTAAAGAATAGGATGAGTCGACCATCAATGCATTATCTGAAAAAGGAGTAAAACTATTATGAATATCATGCCACATGAATCTCGGATATTCGCAGACCAACATATAGGAATACTTTCCAAGGTTTTCTTTTGATAGCCTTGTATTTGCTGATTTTTTCATCGGATATCCTAAATATTCCAAATGTTAAGTGGTGACCCATGTATGATAGAATGGACTTTGACTGCCCCCTTTATGAGCTGCTGACCAAGGAGAAAATAAATTTCTTGCATATCATCACAAGTGGAGTCAACCCATTGACAAAGTCTAGTCCAATAAGGTAACCGAGAGATGCACAAGGTTCAAACAAAATAACTTCATGAAGTCAAGACACTTTTACTTTTTATTCACAATAAGTGATAGATCTACTCATATCGTCACACAAGTAAACTTCCCCTTCATGAACCCTATAGACTTCATTGTGTTAAAGAGATGGTTTGAAATACGCGTGATCGAGATTGTAAAAACCTAGAATTTTTGTATAAGTAATTTAGGTTGTTATTTTGTGTTTAAGGGCATTTTAGTCCTTGTGACTATATTTGGATCGTAAAATGCTATTAAATGCATTTTGTGTAATTCTTGGATGTTTGAAGTGATGGAAATTTAGTGTTATGTATGGATAATGAATTGGAATTGATAGGTATAGATATGGGAATGGAAATGTCTTAAAAAATGAATGAAAGCTGATTCCAGCTCCACCACGGCGCGATGGATAGGGTGTCACGGCGTGGTGTCTGAGGCGGTGATTTGGGTAAGAATTTGACGTAAGTCGAGAGCAAAGTACTTTACACCACAACGTGGTATATGGTATCGCGACGTGGTGGCGAAAGTATGATGCCATTGTGGAATTGCTACCGCAACGTGAGTTATATCTTTATTAGGTTGTTATTGTTTAGAAATAGGTGAGTTATATCTTCGTTAAGGTATATTTTTAGAGTTAGATTTGATGTTATAACATGATTGTATGAGTATGTGATAGTAGATGATGATATTGCTAGACAGTAACATATTTTGGTTATATGTTGGTATGTTTATGCTATGAACAAATGAGATCATCTGAATAAATTTCTAGTTATGTTAATATGTGCACATATATGCTGTTGAGTAAGTGATAAGAATGAGATCTTCTAGAGTCTTTTCATGGAAACTGTATAGATGTTAGAGTCCGGTTAAATTATATACCGGTAAGAGTAGAGATGTGTGGTCACTTTATGTGATTGACATAGTCACTTGTGTGGCTAGTAGATATGTACAGTAATGAGATATAATATTGTTTATCGTGTATGTTATGTCACTCTATAACTCACTAGATGTGTTTTCTGATAGATATTGTTTCCATATGTTTACAAGTTCAAATAGCAAGCCCTAGAGAGAGTGGACCTAGAACCATCAATAACATGGACTAGATTTTTGTTTCATGCTTTTAATTCTTGTTGTTTTAGTTCTGGTTAGGATATGGATTGGTATGCCCGTACATGTTTTCTGGAAATACTTTGAAGATTTTTTAAACTCTAGTTTTGTAAACAATATTAATATTCTCATATTTTCCAGAATTAAATGTTAAATATTTTGTGAAAAATACAAATCGTTACAAAGACCATGTATACACATTTCCCTACACTGCTCTCAGAAACTACCTCGAAGGACTGTTGTATGATTTTAGCAGTATAGACTTTAAATTCTTCAATTTATGTAATGATGAACCACTTCCTGAACTAGATAATGAACTTGAAAAATAATGAAAGTCGAAAATATGGAGCTACTCCCGATCCTAAGAAAGTCATAATCTTTAGAAGTAAAGATCATAAGAAATCATTCTTCAGGCTTCATCAGAAACATCTTTCGTCATCCACAACTATCAATGAGTTCATTGTTTTCTTCAACTTGAACTATTTCTCAAAAGAACTTAATAAGTCAATCATCATGGAGTTAAACTAAATTTTGTTAGTTAAGAAGTTCTGGCAAAGGGTATTAGACTTCCTCGACTTAAAGTAGATAACTTTTATAATGACCACGTATGGGGGATTGCTAATACTCATAAGAATTGACCATGCGGAGTTTGTGGATAAGCAGTCTTATATCAACATTGGTGAATAGTAGTAAAGCTTCCATCAGCAACATATGCTCACGATATTAGTTATCTTTTATAAGCGTCGGCCACATATATGTACTTTAATAATATTCTATTTTAGGCATGTCTGATTAGATATTTGGATGTATATACCTTGTATCTTTTAACTGTTTGGTCCATACTTTTGTATCTCGTGCCTAGAATGGCGATATGACGTATCATATATTGTTTGCCTATAAAAAGACTCGATGATTATGTTTCACAACCGAACAATTAACACTTTATGTTCAATATGTGATATCTGTTATCTTCTAGTTTAATGTTTATTATCATTTGCTATGTTTTATTTTCAGTCATCGTTTATAGTTGTTCTTATCTTTGTTATTTTTTACGGATCATTGTTATTATTGTTGGACCTTAAACTGATTTTATCATTATATAAATCAAAGTATTGTGTTTATTTTTATAATTTTGTTTCTAAGTTCAAAATTTTGTTAAGATGATTTAAAATTGCAATAAGCACCCAAAAAGTGCATTTATTTTGGTAAAGATCCGTATCTCTTTTTATTTTTATAAATGTGAAAAGTTACATCGGTTCATATTTTTGAAGCTTGTACTAGAAGCATTGATGAAATATTGCGAATTATTTTTCAAAATGCAAAAATATTCAAAAAATTTATGATAAAATGAAGCTCAAAGATTAGTTAACTTTATAGAAAGGTTTAATGGAGATTGTTTTACTTATAAAGTGTTTAAAATAAACCACAAGACCATTAGTGAAATTTTATCTTATTTGTTTGATTATTATTTAATACTTTGTGTAACTTATATTTCTACATTTGAGTGTGTAATTTTTATTCAATTCATTACACGTGCTTCAATTTTAGGATTTAAATTTTCATATTTTTTTTGTGGTTTAAATAGAACTTAAGAGTTTTTGTGATATCTAATTTGTATTATTTTTTATTTTTTATTTTTGTGTATATATATATATATATATATATATATATATATATATATATATATATATATATATATATATATATATATATATAGAGAGAGAGAGAGAGAGAGAGAGAGAGAGAGAGAGAGAATGATTGAAAATTAGGAAATCATTCTCAACCAATCATTTATGTTTGTCGTAAAACCCTACATCGTACCAACAGAAAGGAAAAAAGAATACACATGTATTTTCAAACAAAATATGTTTCCTTAAACTATGTTAATCATTACCTTAATATATAAAAAAATAGTTTTTATTCTTCGTTTTTTTTAATTTTTAAGGAGCTATTTTTATAAAAAAAAACGATTTTAAATATAGAGTAAATTACACAAATGGTCCCTATGGTTTGGGTTAATTTACGCGCTTGGTCCCTAATTTATTTTTTAACTCGGAAGGTCCCTACTGTTTGTTTTTGTTACGCGCTTGGTCCCTACTGTTTTTTTTGTTACGCGCTTGGTCCCTGTCTTACCTAAAAAAACTATTATTTAAATAAGAAAAAATGTTAGGGGTAGGTAAGGTAAGGTGAAGGGGTGAGGTTGGGGTGTGTTTATTTAAATTAATTGAAAAATCAAGGGAAAAATAGTCTTTTTAGGTAAGACAGAGACCAAACGCGTAACAAAAACAAACAGTAGGGACCTTCCGAGTTAAAAAAATAAGTTAGGGACCAAACGTGCAAATTACCCTAAACCATAAGGACCATTCGTGTAATTTACTCTTAAATATATCAAAATTTATAATTTTTTATTCTCTATAAATAGACATCCATATTGACATAGTTTAAGATAAAATATTTTTTTAATAGTTTCAGTTCTAATTATTCATAAATGAATAAAAATGCATCAGATTTTTATTACAATACATTCGTTATTCACTTATGAATAAAAAGTATGTTTAATTTTTTTTATAGTTTAAGTATCATTTATATATAAATATAACATGTAATAAACTTTTTACAGTTTTACATCAACTCTCGTTACATGTTATATTCACATATGAATAAAAGTGTTTTAGCTCTCCTCACAAGTTATATTCATATATGAATAACACATTTATTAAAAAAAATTTACAGTTCATTTGTTATTCATATATGAATAAGTAGTTTGATTTTTCAAAACACTTCGTCTTTTATTAACATACTACTTATTCATATATGAATAAGAAACGAACTATAACTCAAATATGATTGATGTTTTATTCATATATGAATATAACATATGACGAGAGCTGATACACGTTTTATTCATATATGAATAGAACATGTGATGAAAGATGATGTAAAAAATATATTTTAAGTAAGAAAACTTTATTACGTGTTATATCCATATGTGAATGATACTTAAACTATATTAAAATAAAATTAAACATATGTTTTATTCATAACTAAATAACGAATGTACTATAATAAAAATATGATGTATTTTTATTCATTTATGAATTAGGAAAACTAAAACTATAAATTTTTTTTTTATTTTATCTTAAAACAATATATTAATATGGATGTCTATTTATAGAGAATAAAAATTTATGAATTTTGATATATTTAACATATTTTTTCAATAAAAATATTTTCTTAAATTTTTCTTTTTTTAAAATTATGTTTTTGTATATATGAAAATAATGCTTAGCACATGTTTGGTTTAAAAAAGACACGTGCATTCCTTGCCAATTTTCGTCAGTACGCCAATGTATTTTACGACAAAATAAATGTGTGACTGAGATTTATTTCCATTCTTAACCTTTTTTTTTCTTTCAATTCAACTATTTTTCTCTCTCTCTCTCTCTCTCTCTATATATATATATATATATATATATATATATATATATATAGTTAGGTTATAATGTGGATGAACAACTATTGTGCGGACGTGTGGACAATGCTATTCTATGAGAATTACCGAGAGAATAAGTTCTTTAGTAATGTGAATACGTTCAAGCTCACACAACTATTGTCATTTTCATGCATTCTTATTAATTCTTATTCATTTTTGTTCTTATGCATCGTTTTTCACTCATTTTCATTCTTACAGAATACGACTTAATAAATATTCTGATAACATTATGACAGAATGAGAATAATAAAAATAAGTCTATAATAACCTTATAGACGATTTAATTAGTGAGAATGCATGATAATGACAATAGTTATGTAAGATTGAACGTATTCATATTATCAAACAACATATTTTCTTTGTCATTCTCACATAATAACACTATCCACGCGTCCGCACAATAGATGTCAATCCATATTGGAATATATATATATATATATATATATATATATATATATATATATATATATATATATATATAGTAGTATTCAATTACTTTTGGTTAAACCGAGTATTTTTTTTTATACTTTGATAAATTATAAAAATTGTCAATAAAATAAGGAGGAAGGACCGAATAGGAGAACTTATTAACATATTTACCAAAGAAAAAAAAACCAAAATTCCAAATGAATCAGTTAAAAAAAATATTTTAATATATTAAATTAGTAAGTTTTACATTTGACCTTGGGATGGTTGGCCTTTGCCCAATACATTCTGACAGTATTTCACAGACTTTCTGGGAAGAAAAGCAAAAATGTCATGCATATATAGATTCCCTATATGTAAATAACAGTGTCTTACAAAACTCCAAAGAACACTACAAAACATTCTCACCCAACTTATTAATAATAAAGTTTGTTTTTTAATATCCGAAAATACTATATTTTCTTACAATGTATTTAAAAGAAAACTCATAATGATATAACTTTACTTTCTTTCTTTATAAAGCCATGGAAAAAGCATGTTTAATTTTAACATGATATTAATAAGATATAATTGTTTCTAAAACTAGAAAAAAGCATAAAGTTATATCAAATTTAAGTTAAAAAAAACAAGGTTAGGATATTTAACTCGAAATGGGTTCTTTTTACGACATAATGTAAACGAGAAAAGGTTTAAGAAATTTATTTTGAGTGTTTATTGATAAAAATACTCGTATAAACGTAGTTCATAGTTTAGATTTAACTTGGATTCTATATGCATTTCTTATCTGCTTTGCACAAAACGGTTTCCCATTAATCACGAATGAATATTGCTACACCTGCTTTCCTACTCAATTGTCAATTTTTTTTTTCTTTAATCCAACGAAAGCTTTGTTTTTTTCTTGTTAAGTGATGTCCCAATAAATATCGTTTATACAATATGAAAGAGAAGTAGTTCAATGTTTGAGAATAAAAGGAATGAAATTTAATTGTGAGAAATCCAATTAAGTCCACATGAAAGAAACTTTACTTTAAAGGACCATTAATACTAGCAAAAACTCCAAAGGACTGAAAGTGACAATTGGATATTACCCAAGGGATATTTTGGTAATCTACTTTTTAAAGTTTAAGAGGGAAAATAATCAAGAAATCTTAAAGCTACAAAAGAGAGAAAGAGAGAGATAAGAAAATGAAAGGAGTAAAAGAGGTGATAAAGAAGGCTTTAAATATATATGTTGTTGGAGTGAATCCAAAAGCAGAAATACACAACTGGCTTTGCCACTGACCTGTGACACATGATTTACCCATGAAAAAGGGGGATCATCACTTCTCACAATGCCAACAAAACTGAAAAAGAAAGAAGGTATGGGGGTAGATATGTAATTTCACAATCTTGAAAGGAAAAACACAGTCCCTTATTACTGTCCTTTTGCATCCCCTTCCCTCCTGTCTCCTCTCTCTCTCCTCTCCAACATTCAAGAAAAAACCCAGATTTCTCTCACTATTATTGACTGAATCCGACAGATTTGTAGCAAATTTTCATCTTCTCAAGAACACCAACATCTTAAAAGTTAAAAGCGAAAATGGGTTTTTCATCTTCGTTTTCGTTCACTACATGAATATGGTGATGATCTTGAAGATCCCTATATCTGGTTCTCTGATGAACCATTGATGAGATGAAGGAAGGTGAAAGGAAAAGACTTTAACCCAAGTGAGAAGATAGCAGAATTAACCCTAAAGTTGAGGTCTTTTTCGTCATTTTCTCACATACCCAAATAAATTTTCTTGCTGATAAACATTGCAAAGATGAGGAAACATGGATGGCAACTTCCATATCATCCTCTCCAGGTCTGTAAAAAATTCATCACTTGTTCTTATCATCCTTGAGTCCTTTTAAGTTCTTGAAATTTAACTTTATTCGGTATTAACCTATACACAGGTGGTAGCTGTTTCTGTATTTCTCGCATTGGGTTTTGGTTTCTATGTATTCTTCGCTCCTTTTGTTGGAAAAAAGATGTATCAGTATATTGTAATGGGGATCTACACTCCTCTCGTAAGTTTACTTTCCTCTTTACTCTCAATTATGCATCTTGATTACGTTTTCAACCTTTTTGAAGTCCCTTTTGGTGCTAAAACCAGAGATCTGTCTCTTGTTTTGTGTTTCTTATGTGATTTTGCTTGTAAAGTTCAGTTAATTCTATGTTATTCTAAATGGGTTCTTTCAGTCGATGATTTTTTTGCGTGAATAATAATTGCAACGGTTATATTTTTCATTTTATATCAAGAAGTAGTAACTTTGTGAACAAATTGTTGCTTGTTTTCTAGCTATCTGTTTGGTTGTGTTAGGCTGTTCCAGAAGGGCACTTATCAGCCACTATTCATGACCTCAGAGCGAATTATCTGAATTGAAAGGTGGTCAACTTAAAGATTTTGACTTTGAAATCACCCAATTCTTTTTCCATATTCAGAATAAAAAACGAATATTCTACAAATTCAGCACAACATTTTTACAGTTTTAGCATTTAGAACAATGTTCAATTGAGATTGCTACAAGTTTCTTGAGAATTCAAACCATTTTTAGGCCTTGAAGTCAAATCTTAGGGTCTGTTTCTTTTTCTCCTTTAAGATAAAGTGCTTTATGCATAAAGTCTTTCTTTTTTGACTGAATGAACTCTATGAATACAAGTAATAACTATATATGGGTGTTTCCTTATTGAACTAATGACCTGTCTGAATATGAATAAATGACCATTTTGCCCTTTCGCTCTTTTAATCCAGTAAACTATACATGTGAGTTTCTTTTCGACCGATACAGAAAAAACGAATTAATATTTTGAAAGTCAAGGAAATGAGGCTTTCCCCATTAAGTTCTATGTTTCTACAATTTTTCCCTTATGTGATTTTCCTTCGATATATATTTATTTAAAATCATTGACTAAACTTAATCACAACACTTTTGTCTTCCCAGATTATATCTGCATTCGGTTTGTACATATGGTGTGCTGGAGCGGATCCAGCAGATCCAGGAGTTTTCAAGTCAAAAAAGTATCTTAAAACCCCAAACAACAAAACAGGTCATAGAGTAAAAGAATCAAAACATGGTGGTGAATCAGCATCATCAATACAAGATGCAAACACTGCAAGTGTTGGAGACAAACCTTCAATCAAGAACAGCAAGAATCAAGATTCAAGAACAGAAGACAACGTGTCTGAAACCAACAATGAGACATCAACATCAAAACCATTAATGGCTATCTTGGCTTTAATTCCTTGTGCTTTGATGTGTCATTGCTCAAATCCAAGTGATGAATCTTCTGAACTCCATACGAGTGAAGATGGCATGTTCTACTGTAGTTTGTGTGAAGTTGAGGTGCATTTCTTCTTATGATATAAAGAAAATCGATACATGTTGACTTTTATGGTCAAAAAACCAGTTTTCTAGGGTGGTATACTTGCAGAAATCTGTATTAATTCTTTGAATTCATAACATATACACATAAAAGAATGATTTCAAATGTATAAATTGTATAATACATTGAAAAAGCAATAAACTTGACAAGAAAAATCAGGTTTCTTGACTATGTGTGTAGTGCTACTTCTACACAAGAAAGATTCAACAACTTGTGAGAATTTAGCATCTAAAAGCAAATCCATGATTGTTTTTTTTGTTTTTTTTTGCAGGTTTTCAAGTATAGCAAGCATTGTAGAGTTTGTGACAAATGTGTGGATCGATTTGATCATCATTGCAGGGTAATATAACAATTATAGTTTCATCATTTCATGAAATAATTCCTTTACTTCTTGGAGAACACATTTAATGCATTTTCATTTATTCTTTTTCTTTTTGCAGTGGTTGAATAACTGTGTAGGCAAGAAAAACTACAGAAAGTTCTTTACTCTTATGATCTCTGCTCTTCTCCTGGTAAATCCAACTCTCTCCATTTTTTCTCAGTGTTGACTTTTCAGCACACATAGTCAAACATTGACATGTCTTATTCCTTCTACTCTTAAAAATTGCAGCTTATACTTCAGTGGTCAACTGGTATCGTTGTCTTGATATGCTGTTTCCTTGATCACAAGAGATTCAACTTAGATATAGCTTCCAAACTTGGAAGCAGCTTCTCATTGGTGCCTTATGTTATAGTTGTGGTGCGTTTTTCTTTCTTTTCATCTTATAACTTTAAAGTCAACCGTATTACTTTTGAAATCATATGAATGCATATATTTTTACTTGTATAACATCAATCTTTCTCTAACAAAGATCAAACTCTAAATGTTACAGGCAGTGTGCACTATTTTGGCTATGATTGCAACATTGCCACTTGTTCAGCTTTTCTTCTTCCACATTCTTCTCATAAAGAAGGTGAGCTTTCTACATTTCAGTTTCTCCAAATCTTTGTTAAAAATCATAATCAAGATTATTAATTAGTAAAAAAACTCGTGTGACAGGGTATAAGTACTTATGATTACATCATAGCATTAAGGGAGCAAGAACAACAAGGAATGGGTGGACAACAAAGTCCTCAAATGTCACCTGCAAGTTCTATAACTGGTTTAAGCAGTGCAAGTTCCTTTAATAATTTTCGTCAAGGAGCTTGGTGTACACCTCCACGTTTGTTTGTTGAAGATCAGGTATTTTTTTTCAGTTATTTGGATAAATCATGTTTAAAAAGTATTTGAATCGAAAGGAAAATATTAATATGGATTAACTTCTTTTTGCAGTATGATGTAGTTCCACAAGACACTGGTTCAGTGAGCTCATTGGGGAAGAAAACAATAGAAGAGCCCATGAAGAAAAAGAACCCGGCACCCGTGAAAATCAGCCCGTGGACCTTGGCCCGTTTGAACGCAGAGGAAGTGTCAAAAGCAGCAGCAGAAGCCCGAAAGAAGTCCAAAATCTTGCAACCCGTGTCAAGAAAAGAGGGCCAACAAATGGGCCCGGGTATGGGCCCAGGCCCATATGGTCTTGAAAGGGATAGCAGCCTCGGAAGCAGTGAACGCCGGTTGTTCTCCCGCATCGATAACAACCGAAGGCGGGGAAGCAAGCGGGTCCGCCTCCCGGAACATTTACAACCCGTGGAACAGCCGCCAGCAACTGGCGGCAGTTTGGCTGGTTTGGTGCCTTTGCAGCTTGAAGCCCGGAGTGTTTTCCGGCCAATGTCGGGTTCGAATGGAATCATCGGGTCTTCTCCGGATAGTAGCTTGGACTCGCCGGATATTCAACCGGTTAGGATCTCATCGGGGGCTGAGGAGGGGCGGAAGTCCACCGGGCTGCCGCCCTCTGCCGCCCATGTAGGGGTGATGCCGCTGTCGAGATCAACTAGTGATGGTTATGATGCATCTGGTGGTGAAGATAGTGATCGTGTATCCTCTCGGTTGGTTCAAAGATCCGGAAATTGGGGTGCACGGTTTTTTGGTGGTGAAGAAGATGAACGGATTGCAAGATTCAAGATGCCATCTTCTTCAACATCATCGACTTATCCAAATGAAAGGAAGATGTAATCAAGATTCAAGATTATGATTCTTGAAACGGGTGGAGACTATTTTTGCAATTTTTTCATTTATTAGCCCGGGGGTATGGGGAAGTTGGATTATTGACTCGGGTATACTGAAAGGTAACGAGTTTGTGGGGGGTTGTGAGAAGGTGGATGGAAGGGGGAGATGACTCAACTGAGGAATGATTTGTTCATGTAAACGAGATTGCTGGCTATTTGTGAAGTCATTAGCCATGTTTGTGAATATATTTGCTCAAATGCCAACGTTTCTAATTAATTTGTTAAGAAATGAGATACTTGACATAAAATGATGTTTTGGTTAATTGGTGAATAGTTTGCGCTTTAAGGAAATATTTTAGTGTTGAAACATGTCTTTTTGTCTAATTTAGGGATGAGCCTTAGAACCCGAACCGGTTTTCCTATATTATAAGAACCGGGAACCAGACCGTCGGTTCCAGATCCAGTCCTGGTTTTTTCGGTATTTTTCAAATTAGAACCGGGTGAAATATTATAGAGGATATGTTATCTTCCGAAGCCTGTAGATGATTCAATATTTAACCAAATTATAATTTTTTACATTCTAAATTGAAGTACAAACACTAAATTACAAGATGACAAAAGAAAGTAATTCCGATTTTATATGAGTGAGTTATGTGCATTTTAAAAACGGGACAAATTAAAAAAAAAACATAGAAATAGAAAATATGCAGCATTGATATGTTGTCTTCCGGGGTCTATAACTGATTCGGTATCTAACCAAAATATGCGTTTTTATAGTCTAAAATGAAGTACAAACATCAAATTACATGCTGTAAAAAAAATTAAGTAATTCCGATGTCATATGAATGAGTTATGCACATTTAAGAAATGAATTACAAACTCTAAATTACATGCTGAAAAAAAAATCAAGTAATTCCGATTTTATATGAGTGCGTTATATGCATTTTAAAAAACGAGAAAAATGTCAAACCGGTTCCGGTTTTTAGAACCGGGACCGGTTATCATAAAAATGGAGAACCGGTAACTGGACCTAATTACCTATTCCGGTTTCGGTCCAGTTATCCCTAGTCTAATTGTGTGAGTATTGGAAGTTTGAATCTTTATGACAAACTTCTTACATAAGGTAACATTCCACTTATGTGTTCTGGATGGTTTTGGACTGTTTTTAGGATTCTCTTTGTAATGTAATTAATAAGGCCATTAGGATCTATGTTTTAATTGATTCCCTATTGACTTTAGAGATCAAGAAAGAATCTTGTAACCTTCTTGCATAAATCAAAATATATATACCGGTGCCTTTGTGGCTTTCCTACAAAGGGTCCCCAATATATATACTAGTGCCTTTGTGGATTTCCTGCAAAGGGTCCCCATCCAATTTATTGTGTTCTAGTTTGTGACTGTATGTGATCCAAGTATCCATCATATTACAAGTGATATCATAGCCTATCATTCTAAAACCCTAAATTGACTTCTCCCTAAACCTTAGCATAGTTCATTTGCCAATTTCCTATAAATCTTGTACATGGTTCTTCCTAATCGATTTTCATACTCTCTCTTCTCATATTTCCTAAACCCTAATTGATTTCTGTTGGACTTCTCTAGGTCTAAATTGATGTTATCCCAACAAATCTACATCCACAAATCGATTTTCCTATAAATCTTCTATAAGGCCATAATCGATTTTCTCTCACGGCTTATATGAAGTACGCTCTTCTTTCTGTTGGATCATGACACTAGGTTTTCTTTATGGTAAGTGAAGATATACGGTCTATTAGTTCAAGCCAACTATGATAATACACTCGAATTGTTTGGAGGTGAAGCTTAGACTAGTTGGACGGAAGTTGAGAAAAAGGAGTGCAATCCTTAGCTCAAATTCAGCTACACCTACACAATATATACACCAAGAAGTGCTCAACGAAAAAACTACTACTGTTTTATGGTTAAAACTTGAATCGATTCGCACGAAGAAGAAATTCACAAGTAAGATGCATGTGAAATAGAATTCATTGATATATGACCTACGAGTCGGTGGAAATATGTTTTCCTATATATTTGACTTCAAAGAAATCATGTATGACTTTGTTACATTGGAAATTAAGTATGATGAGGATGCAACTCGTGATTGTTTGGTCGCCTAGTGGTCACGACATGATGACCGTTGACTTTTTGACCAGTTTGATATTTGGTTAAACTTGTTGGGATTTGAGCTATATTCTAAGGTTTAACCCAAGGTTGTAAAGACGCTCGACGTTAGCTAGTCGGTGGGCTGGGGTTAAGGGATTAATCGGCTAGACGGAGATTAGTCAAGGACCCTAAATTCCTAATTCATTGAATTTTAAGAAATTAAATATGACTGGTATAATAACAAAGTTCGTAAATATCACTAATATCATAACAAAATATGTTACAACACTAATCATTCCTCAAATAGTTTATATTGAAATAGAGTTTCTTCAAAGTGTTAAAATTTCATGGTTTGCTACTGCTTCTCTCTATGTGTAGGTAATGATTAATCGTTAGGCGCCTTCTAGTCGGTCGCGTAGCGCCTAAGGACTAATGAAGATTAATCGAGACCTAGTTAGGATTTTTACAACACTGTTTTAACTTCTATTTGGTTATTGGTGGTTCGGGTAAGCTGTTAATTATCCGAGAATGTGAGACTATTGTTATTAACTTCAGGTGAGTCTTTTCACTATATTACTTATTTCATGATTAGATATGTTGGATTAGGTGTCTAAGCCCATAACTATAATTGGTATGTACTTGACCCGATAGTAGCATGATCCTTTTGGGTTGCCTTCACCATAGCGATATGATAGGATGAGTTTTGGAGAAAGAGGTTAATTAATGATTTATTAATATATTATAAGAATAATATATTAATTGAGAAATCATATTATTTAATTAGTATTGATCATAAATTAATTTGGAATTAGTTTAGTGATCAAAAGAGATTGATTAAAAGAACGGGGACTGATTATGTAAACCAGTAATAGTTGTAGTTTGGGCTAATGGATCCTATTGGTATAGGGTGGACGGAAATCTATGGGGAGCCCAAAGATTTTTCGTCCAAGGCTTGCCATATGGGGGTCCATATGTTGCTTAGGGCCTAAGCAAGGGAAATTAGGGTTTCTAGTTGAAAACCATAGCAGCTCAGCTATATAATGAACCCCTAGGTTCCAGTTTTCGGCTATTCATTCTTTGAAGAACCCTTTGGCCAAAAATTGTGAAGCTTCATAACCTTTCTCCTTCTTCCTCATTGCTAGTGGTGTTTGTGACTCCATTAGATGTGCAACAATTGAGGCACTAAGCTCTTGAAGGTCAAGATCAAGCAATCAACAAGAAAGATATTCTTCTAACTCTTGTTTTATTCATTGAATCTGAAAATATGTATGCTAGATTAGGGTTTTGCTTTGGAAAATTATTATGCATGTATAACTTGAAAAAAACCTAGATCCAAAGCAAATAGGGTTGCATGTGCACCATAGGAATGTTGTAATGCTCAAAACCCATCAGTGGTATCAGAGCTTAGGGTGTTTTTCTGTTATATTTGATGCTATTGTGTTTTTCAAAGCTGGAACAAAAATCGGTTTTTGGCTTCTGACTGCAGAACTCGACGAGTTGGACCTACTCGACGATGAGTTGGTTCGTCAGATGACAGATTTTTCAGATTTCAAGCCTAAATTAGATTAGGATGATTACCTTAAATTGTTTTAACTGAAAATTCAAATTTTCTGGTATGGTAATGATTATCCTCATCTAATTGGAAGATAATGGTCAAATTTTAAGATAATGTCGAAAATTATATGATTAGTTTAAATCATTTAAAATTTGATCTAGAAGTTTTGAAAAGTTTCAAAATTTGCCCTCAAGTTTTGGAATTTAAAATTTGATTAAAAGTTTTAATTTTGAAATATTAAATTCTAAAACCCTAGTGTTTTAAAAGGTTTAAAATACAACCCGTATACTATTATAATATTAACAACTTAATACTTATATATATATATATATATATATATATATATATATATATATATATATATATATATATATATATATATATATATATATATATATATATATATATATATATAAGATGAGCCAGTCTTACCGTTAGTAGGCCTCATTCACGAAGCTGGTCTATAAGGGGTGTTTAAGGAAGCGGCCTATAAATTTACCGCCATTGGGTATCCATTCTTACCCACCACACTCTTGACTAGTGGAGGGTCGTTAGCCGAACGGGTAGGATATGAAATTAATTCCTCATTAATAAGTATAATGAAAGTTATAAAGTAACTAAATGTTTTATAAGTTCCCAATCTTAGTTACTTTAGAAAATGTGAAAATGATGCTATTCCATGAAATTGCACTTTGCGCCTTGTCAAGTCGTTAGTGGAGCGTGTGTGGTTAACCGACACACTAACTTGGACTAACAAGGGTGGCAAAGGGTAGCTCGAGAATTATCATATGTATCAATGGAGTGTGTGTGGTTAACCGACACATTGATTAGGTGGTAAATGACTCGAGAGTGCCAAGCTAATTTGCATGGTTATTCACACCTTGTTTGTGATCCTCGGTATCCCAGTCACAAACTTGAAGGGCATAATCGAGATCAAACATGCCATTGAAAAATTCAATGAATCTCAAAAGAATCTAGGAATTTCATTTCATTTAAAACCTAATTCTTCATTTCGTTTTTCGTGGTGGAATTGGTAAATCGTCATTTACCTACCTTCAAATAATTTGCAATTGGATTACGGCATCCCTCTTCCGAATTGTGAATTATTGTGTTGGGTCCTAGCCTTAATATTTCATTTGGGTGTTATATTAATGATTCTTTATCTAATCAAAATGTTGTCTCTTTTCTTTTTCAGATGTATGGCTCAAACAACGCTTCTGGCTCGAACTCCAGCTCCTCAAGCCCCTTTTCTCTTTTGAACATTTGTGGCAGGGTCACCTTCGATGGATCCAATTTCAATGATTGGATTCGCAACATCCGTATGGCCCTACGATACGAGGAAAAAGAATACGTCCTCGATAAAGAGCTCAAAGAGATAGATGAAACCAAATCTTTTGCTGAACAAATAGCTGAGTATAGGGCTCACGAAAAAGACGCGACAAAGGTGTCGTGTATAATGGTAGCCACTATGACTCCTGAGCTACAACGGTTCTACGAGGACTACTGGACTTATGAGATGTGCCAAGATTTGATGGAAAAGTACCATCAAAGCGCGCGTCAGGAAAGGTACGAGATTGTTGCCTCGCTGATAACTACCAAGATGAAGGATGGAGAGTCCATCACGAGCCAGTTGCAAAGGATGCAAAGGTATGTGGATTGGTTGCTCAAGTTGAATGTCAACTTTGACGAAGAGTTGGCGATTGATATCATTCTCCACTCTTTACCTCCCTGTTATGATCAGTTCAAGATGACTTATCATATGAACAAGGAGGAAGTCACCTTGAGCAAACTTCAAGGTTTGTTGAGAACTGTTGAAATTGGACTCAAAGGAAAAGCTGTCGAGTCCGCCCCTACTGCTGCTGCCCCCGTCCTCGCTATAGGACATGGAAAAGGGAAGAAGAGGAAAGCTCCCTCTAAGAGCCACAAGGTAAAGTCCCATGATGGGTCCTCCGGATCCAAAGGTAAAACCGGCTCTGCTACTCCCTCGTCCGATCCTAAAGAAGCAACGTGCTTCTACTGTAACGACAAGGGGCATTGGAAACGAAGTTGCCTAAAATACGTGCAGGACATCAAGGATGGGAAGATAAAGCCCTCCTTCGTCGGTATTTGTACTATTCAATCTAATAACTCATCACATGCTAGTTCTTGGGTCCTTGATACATGATGTGGTTTTTACATTTGTTCTGATTTGCAGGGGATAAGAAGAAGTAGGGATGTGGAACATGGGAAGACAAACCTGATAAATGGGAATAGGAAATTGTCATCTGTCACCAAGATCGGGATTTACTCTTTAGTGCTTAGTAGTGGGTTAGGATTAGAGTTGAATGATTGTTGCTACTCGTCAGATATGATGAAGAATATTATTTCTTTTCATGGTTTGTACAGACATGGTTTTAGATTTTCATTTAATAATGAAATTGGTTCTATTAATGCTTTCTATAATGGTAATTTATATTTTGAAGCATTGCCTTGTAGTGGTGTATATGAAACTGTGATGGTTATAGATAACTTAGGAAATAATGTGTTGCACATCGATTCGTATAATGGTTTAGACAAGGCATGCTTGTGGCATTGTCGTCTTGGACATGTCAACAAGAAGCGCATAGCCCAACTCCAAAAGGATGGAGTGTTGGAGTCGTTTGACCTAAAGTCGGTTGACACGTGCGAATCTTGCTTTCTTGGAAAGATGACTAAATCACCTTTCACTGGTACTTGTGAAAGAGGTGGGGGATTGCTGGATCTCATACACACAGATGTGTGTGGGCCTTTCAGATCCACCACAATGGATGCTAACCGTTTCTATGTGACTTTTACCGACGATTATAGCAAATATGGTTATATCTACTTAATCAAGCACAAGTCGGAAACCTTTGAAAAGTTCAAAGAGTTTAAGCAAGAAGTGGAAAATCAATTGGGCATGAAGATAAAGATGCTCAGATCCGATAGGGTGGTGAGTATCTTATTATCGAGTTCCACGACTATCTTAAGGAATGTGGAAATGTTTCACAATTGACGCCACTTAGGACACTCCAACTCAATGGTGTAGATGATAGGCGCAATTGAACCTTGTTGGACTTGTTCGTTCCATGATGAGTCGAATTTCGTTACCTATCTCATTCTGGGGGTATGCCTTAGAGACTTCCGCCCATATCCTTAATCTTAGTCCCAACTAAGAAGGTTGCCAAAACACCTCACGAGATGTGGACGGGGAAGGTTCCCTCGTTAGCACATATCAAGATTTGGGGTTGCGAGGCTTTCGTAAGACAAGAGACTCATGTCACACCCCAAAACCGGAACGGCGGAAACGTTCTGGGGCGGAGGACGTCATGTTTAGTATCACAAGACATGCATCATAGTAAGCAAGTAATAAACAACCATTTCATTAGAAAGAAAGTGTTTACAAAGTATGCGATTCACATAATATAGAATACATAGCAAATAACAAAAAGACATGAAGCTATACTGCTCCATCTTCTGAATCCCAGTGCGCGAACATGTCTACTGGTCTCCTGAGAATACAAGTTATTTTGAAAGCGTAGATCAGCATTTAAGCTGGTGAGTTCATAAGATTTCAGTGATGTAGTAAGTAGTAAGAAAGTTTGTAGAAAGTTGTAGTAAGTTGTAGTAAGTTCTGTTTAGAAAAGTTTGCCTGTTCCTCCAGAAAATCCTATATTCCCTGCTTTGATGAAAGATAAGTAAAAATGACTCTACAGTCCTTTCTATGAGTATTAAATGGATACAAGTTATATAAAACCCAGAGTAAACAAACAATCGGTTGTGTGCATCTGCCCTAAGCCCACAACCAAACAAGGAACAGGAAATGAGGCGGAAGACACACATCCCATTGTTTGTTAGATCATCGTTGTATATAACCCCTACGTATTCACTCGGTACTCATGGAGTTAACTGTAATAGTTCCTTTATATTTGATGAAAAGATCCTTTAAGAAAACCCTTATTTCTTATAATAAAATGATAACCACAGTAGTTCCTTCTATAATCACTTAGTTTATACTAGCTATATATAATCTAATATCGAATAGATAGTTAATTGTGTGAATCTGCCCTAAGCCCACAACCAAACAAGGAACAGGGAATGAGGCGGAAGGCACACACCCAACTACATATCGGATATAAATTATATATAACCCTTGTGTATAAACTAAGGTATTATAGAATTAACCACCTAAGGTCCTTTAAGTTTTACTGGTTTAATAAAATGGATTAAACCCTTTACTGGTTAAGTTTCTAGTTTTGTATTCCAAAAGTTCTTCATTTGAAAAGTATGTTTTGTACTAGAAAACGGTGCATTGAATTAGTGTCCTATGACCTGACCCATACATGGTACCCCTTATGATTACTTGGTGTAGACGAAACATATATATAGCTAATCTCGGATAGATAGTAGGCTGGGTGTATCTGCTCTAAGCCCACAACCAAACAAGGAACAAGAAATGAAGCGGAAAGCACACATCTTACTACCTGTCGGACCCGATTAATATATATCCCTCAATGCATACACTAAGGAATCATAAAGTTAGCATTATAGGTCCCTTTCTACTGAATGTACTAGACCCGACTGTTCTGTGTGTCGTTTGTAAAATGTAAGTTTTCCCTAGTTTATAACTATATTGACTCGAAAATAGTTTGTATTAGCTTTCCAGTGGAACTGTCACTTACTGAAAGTAATGGGAATTTATAAGTACGCAGTTGTCTTTTGAATTGACAATCTGTAGTACTAATTACCTTAAAACGTGTATGTTTTAGTAAGGTTATAATGTGACAACCCGAAACTTTGTCCGTTTCTGTTACGCGATTTCCGTTAATAAAGTTTCGAATTCATTAATTTTTCTGTCAAACTTCTTGGTTTAGAAAATAATATAGTTATACATAATTAAAGTATTTACGAGTCGGAACCAAAAATCGCGCGGAAACCCGAATATCTCGAAAAATCAACGTTTCCGGTTTAAGCGGGATTACGACCGTAAACATGTTTACGGCCGTAAACTCGTTTACGACCGTAAACCTGTTTACGGTTAGTACGAGTGGACCCCACCTCAACACCCCTTTAAATACGATGCATCCACCTTCATTAGAACATTTCTGGCCAAGCACTCTCCCCTTCTCTCTCCAAGAATCTCGACCGTAAACATTCAAAACGCCTCCAAACTTCGGAAAGCATCGAGAAAACCACGTTTGGGTCGCTTAGAAACGTCTGGAAAAGCTCATCTCATCGAAATCAGCGACCAACATCAGTGTTCTTGAGTTTACGGTTCGTCTTCAGAAACCATAAACTCTGTTCTTGAGTTTACGATCCAAACCTTCAAAGACCGTAAACTCTGTTCTTGAGTTTACGGCCGTAAACTCACCGAGTCTTCAGAAACCGTAAACACTAGTTTACGGCCGTAAGCCCCATTTACGACCGTAAACTCTTGTTCACGGCCGTAAACACCTTTTTGGTGGTACTTTTGGCTGAAAACCGACTTCCTTCGAGTCGATTAAGTCCCGGATTTTGTTAAGCGTCACGTGCAACAACTCGAGGATCTTCATTTCAGTCAACGTTTTCACGCAACGACAGTCAGTTCATACCCCTACGTTTTTCCGAGTTTTTCATGTTTCCAGGGGGAATACAAGCAAAAGTACAAGGAAACTTGTGCTCAAAATATATTATTTTGTTTAAGATAATCATATTTCAACATGCTTTTGACACGGAAAAACAGTTTTACCAAACTATTAAGAAATCAACTCGTTGAAACAGTTTTCAAAACTAGAACAATGAACTTGTGAATCATATAGTAAAATGTATTATTTTATAAAGGATTCATGCAAATCATAAACAGGATTTTCGGTATTATTACTTGTAAATTTGTTAGGCTATGTTTGAGACACGTCCTTGGTAACACTCACCACAAGAAACAGAGTGGAGGACTAGCACTCGTGACCATAATCTCTTGTAGGGAGAGCGTGACTGTTATGTATAGATCTATACGGGACTGACAATCTCGCACCTCACTGCTAGCTACAGTTGGACCGACAGGTCTGCGGGTGACAAAGTCATTAAGGATATCGGCCGTTGCGGGCCATGTCCAGTCAGTTATGGTTACGAAACGCACAACCTAGATAACAGGAATTTACTTTTGTAATAATGAATCAAATGAACTAACCTCAAAGTAATAACCGATAGATTACTGGAGGGTATTAATAATAATATCTTCAGGACTTAGTTCATCACAATTTTCTTTTATTTAGTTTTAAGACTAATATACCTCTATGGGTGTAACCAGTGTTTTTAAAAGAAAACTGCCTTTATCGACACGAGTATGGTAGATACTTGCAAACCTCAGTTTTAAAACGGAAAATCAACCATCAACCTTTAGGGAAAATATAGGATTTTCCCGGGATAAACCGGCAACTCAAAACGGATTGTCTTACAACCAACAGATATTCATATTCATTCCACGACTCCTTGGATTGTACGTGCCGTGTATGAATATGGAAGTCATGGAAGGAATGGGTTTTCAAACATACTTTTCATAAGAAAATATAGGATTTTCTTGAGGAACACTTTTCAAAAGAATCAAAGAACATTTTTCCACCAAAACCAAATGCTTATGAACTCACCAACTTTATGTTGACTTTCAAACTGCTTGTATTCTCAGGGAATTAGTAGACAGGTACTTCCAGGAGTTCGGAGAAGTCGAAGCGTTAGTGTCGTGTATTTCTACTTTACTTTTGATATGAACAAAAACTATGTATTAAACCATGTAAACCTTTTTCATATATGTATTCAATGTCTGGTTGAGTTTACTACGCTTTCTATGATACAATTGTTGTGATACTACGTATGACGTCCTCCGCCCCAGAACGTTTCCGCCATTCCGGTTTTGGGGTGTGACAGATTGGTATCAGAGCCCTTGTTTATAGCGAACTAAGTATGCCGAACCTTACATGGTATACAACTATAAACACTAAGGGGCCTAAGTGCTCTAAACTAAAAGTATATTTTCAAAATATAAAGTATTTTGTAACAAGTATACTAGTATGCATACATAACAGAACCAGAGTCATAGATAGAGCGAAACAAAAGTATTTGGATGTTGGGACACTGCGGTTAAACCTGGGCAGTTATGTAATCATGTTTAGGGTCAATATAGCCTGATCAACTATATTCATTCGAGACATGACCAACATGTGCTTGGGAGTGACTGTGGTGTTGCAGCAAGCCTAAAACTTACCTAGATACCAGAAGAGGTCTAGAGCCAAACATAAGGATTAAAATACTATAGGAGTATTTTAGGATGCCATAACGACCAAGCCGGAAACTTACCCAAGGATCCATTCTTCAAGAATCAATCATGTAGCTATAATACATTGGAAGTATTATTAGATCCGATGCCTATTAACTATTCCTTTACCATCACCTCGCGTAGATAGTATGGCTGGATTCCATCTCCCTGGCGACCCATATTTTCCCAACCAAGGAGATGATGGATGGCTCGAGCCAGGGCCAGAAGAGAACCATGATATTCCTTTGAACGATGACCTCGCCGAACCATTTCCTGAAGAGACTGATTTAGAACTTGAAGTCGAGAATCTGCCTCAAGTAGCCCCGATACCAAATCCTAGCCCCCGACTTGAGTTCGAAGGCCCAACACCTATGTGGGTCGGAAGCCTGGATAGATGGAGTCACGAACAAGGCCAACCCCGCCCGTACGATGGGGATCGTCGCTTCTACAATGTGAATGAAGGAGGATCCGCAGACAGAGCTCTTCCAATCATAGTCCGCCGAGTGGCCCGCAATGTTGAACTAAACATGGAGGCCATTCAGCGAACTATGGAGCTTGAGGCAGACTCAGATGCTAACACAAACCGCATTCGCAATCTTGAAGTTGCTCACGGGAGAACTATGAGGGATAATGAAGCTCTGTAACAAGAGCTAGCTACCACTCGAGCTGAAGTCATAGAGCTCCGAGCACGCCAGACAGTATACGAGAGCCGCCTGCTTGATATGGAGCGCCAGCTGGCTAACTTAAGCATTCGTCCGAGGAGTGCCCGTCGCCGATAGGAGAATACTCTACTCATCCTTCCTTTTTAGCCTAAGGAATAACTTTCATATATATGTTCCGAGTAGTTCTTATCCGTAAACATCTCTGTTTTTCTTGTTGCCAAGATGTCATCTGTATTAGTATGATTTAGACCTACTTTTAGGTCGAGGTTTCCAAAATATATGTAATCTCGGTTTCAATATTAGTGGCAACAAGCATTTATCAGTTGAAGATTTTTATTGTCAAAAGTATACCTTAGATTGATAGCATGCAAAGTAAGCAACTTTATCAAGGTCATATCACTGTTTTGTCCTCAAAACATGTATCATAAGATGTATTTAGACGATCATTCCTTTTCCCCATCGATTTCATATCAGTCTCCCTAAAAGCTTCGATATCATAATCGGCACAGGATGGTTAAGCCCCAAATCGTGTTGATATCCTTTGCTTCAAGAAAACGATTCGTCTCAATATTTCCCTCTGACGAAGTCTTCACTGGTTATAGTGATAAAATTTGTTCGAACCTCCGTATCATTTCCTGTGCCAAAGCCCAAAAGTATCTGCGAAAGGGATGTCATGCATTCCTGGCTCATGTGGTTGATGAGACACAAAAAGTTAAAGACCTCGAGAGCATCCCCGAACTCTGCAACTTTCCTGATGTCTTCCCCAAAGACACTCCAGGAATTCCTCCCGAGCGTCAAGTTGAATCCTGTGTCGACTTGATCCCCGGAGCTACCCTTACATCTAACCCTTCATATCAGCTAGAGATGACGAAAATGTGAGAGTTATCCAGCCAACTCAATGAGCTGAGCAACCAGGAGTTCGTAAATTTATTGTATGTGAATTCTATTGTGTTCAGATCTTTTCTATTCTTCCTAAGACCACATCATGGGGATGTGGGTCGAATCAATGAGAGTCAGATAGCAAAACGAGAAATTCCAATGCATAGATGAACATTTAGGATATGTCCAGAGTCAACCATTGTTGCTCACAATCTTCTTTTCTTGGCATGTAGCAGATCATGCCTCCGAAGAAACGTAACCAACCCACCAGTAAGACACCAATCCTCCAGATGGACTCGGATACGTTCCAAGCTACCGTCACAGCAGCTGTAGCAGCCGCCCTAGCTGTTCTTAACGCTAACAACACAAATGTGGGTGGAAGTGTGAATGGCAATCTGAATCTTGGTGTTAACCAATCTCAACAACAAGTGCCTACTAGAAAGGACACACCTGATCTCCAACCTAACATCCTAAAACGAAAGTTCAAAGGGAGTTGTTCAACTCAAAGACCTAATGAGAGGCAACGAATTGGGACAGCCAGTACCCCAGTCAGCCCTGTTGTTCCAACACCAACCATACCCTACTATGGAAATCTCCCGCACTGCAGCAAATGCAACTACCATCATCATGGAGTCTGCCGAGTGTTGCATTGCACCAGATGCAACAGGAAGGGACACACCGCCCGCAATTGTAAGACCCTAATCAAGTTCATCACTCCGACTACCCATGTTGGGACAAGCCCAACCTGTTACCTCTGTGGAAGTGTAGGAAATTTCAAAAGAGACTGCCCCACAGAGAGGAACAATGAGGAAACAGGTGGAGTCTGACCTTAGAGAATGAGGAAGCATCGAAGGACCCTGCCATATTTTGGTACGTTTTCAAAAACCCCGATAATTGTTCGTAAATGTGATTACTTTCTCGTCCGGATTAAATCACGAAATATTTATAAGGTTTAAAAGCCCTAATGAACAAATTATGATAACTCAGTAAATATGCTAGGTTCAGTTGTAATTATACACAGCTTGTGTACACCAAACGATCATAGATAAATCTAGTAAGAACCATTTCATGAAAGTTCATAGTTTCAAGACATCAGAACCCTCGTGTTAGTAGTACCTGTTAATTTCGAATCAAACACAACAAACACCAGAGACATTCACCCGGAGCCATCAATGTGCTAACGAAACGATCTTTCCGGACAAACTTAACGCGCGATTCTACAACGTCATCCTGTTTAGTCTGACCGAGTTTATGTCATGCTAAACCCTTTTGTCTTAGAATCGTTCGATCGCAAAACTCCCGTCGCTCGTAACGGCAAATTAAATGTGAACCTCGAAAAATTTATCTCTCTTCGAAGCCCTCTATGGCCGTAAGTACAGATCCCATCTGTGCTGGACTGAGGTGGGTGACACGCAACTAGTCAAGAGTCAAGTCCCCGACAACACTTTCACGAGTCCTGAAATCATCCGAAAGACGACTGAGAAGATCGTACAAAAGGGGCTACGCCGATGAGAGACAAAAACCATTGGAGTTCCAGATTGGTGGACGTGTCTCTTGCAGGTCTCACTCTGGAAAGGCCTGATACGCTTCGGAAAGCGTGGAAAGCTAAAATCAAGACACGTTGGACCGTCCAAGATCCTTGGTAGGATCGGTCCCGTAAGCATACAAACTCCAGTTACCCCGAGAACTCAGCAAAGTCCATCCCTTCTTCCTCGTGTCGAACCAAAATGAGTGTCCGTCCGATGAGACACCTGCGAATTCCCCTCGAAAACCACAAGTTAGACGAGAGTCTACACTTTGTGTGAGAATCATCTGAACTCACGGATCGAGAAGTCAAGCGAATGAAATAACGTCGCATCCCGATAGTGAAGGTCCGCTGGAATGTTAAACAGGAACTTGGATTCACTTGGGAGCGCGAAGATCAGATGAAACAGAAGTATCTGCATCTTTTCCCCAACCCATGATTTGTATTCCATGTTCGAATTTCGGGACGAAATTCCCTCTAACGGGGGGATGATGTGACAACCCGAAACTTTGTCCGTTTCTGTTACGCAATTTCCGTTAATAAAGTTTCGAATTCATTAATTTTTCCGTCAAACTTCTTGGTTTAGAAAATAATGTAGTTATACATAATTAAAGTATTTACGAGTCGGAACCAAAAATCGCGCGGAAACCCGAATATCTCGAAAAATCAACGTTTCCGGTTTAAGCGGGATTACGACCGTAAACGTGTTTACGGCCGTAAACTCGTTTACGACCGTAAACCTGTTTACGGTTAGTACGAGTGGACCCCACCTCAACACCCCTATAAATACGATGCCTCCACCTTCATTAGAACATTTCTGGCCAAGCACTCTCCCCTTCTCTCTCCAAGAATCTCGACCGTAAACATTCAAAACGCCTCCAAACTTCGGAAAGCATCGAGAAAACCACGTTTGGGTCGCTTAGAAACGTCTGGAAAAGCTCATCTCTTCGAAATCAGCAACCAACACCAGCGTTCTTAAGTTTACGGTTCGTCTTCAGAAACCGTAAACTCTGTTCTTGAGTTTACGGTCCAAACCTTCAAAGACCGTAAACTCTGTTCTTGAGTTTACGGCCGTAAACTCGCCGAGTCTTCAGAAACCGTAAACACTAGTTTATGGCCGTAAGCCCCATTTACGACCGTAAACTCTTGTTCACGGCTGTAAACACCTTTTTGGTGGTACTTTTGGCTGAAAACCGATTTCCTTCGATTCGATCAAGTCCCGGATTTCGTTAAGCGTCACGTGCAACAACTCGAGGATCTTCATTTCAGTCAACGTTTTCACGCAACGACAGTGAGTTCATACCCCTACGTTTTTCCGAGTTTTTCATGTTTTCAGGGGGGAATACAAGCAAAAGTACAAGGAAACTTGTGCTCAAAATATATAATTTTGTTTAAGATAATCATATTTCAACATGCTTTTGACACGGAAAAACAGTTTTACCAAACGATTAAGAAATCAACTCGTTGAAACAGTTTTCAAAACTAGAACAATGAACTTGTGAATCATATAGTAAAATGTATTATTTTATAAAGGATTCATGCAAATCATAAACAGGATTTTCGGTATTATTACTTGTAAATTTGTTAGGCTATGTTTGAGACACGTCCTTGGTAACACTCACCACAAGAAACAGAGTGGAGGACTAGCACTCGTGACCAGAATCTCTTGTAGGGAGAGCGTGACTGTTGTGTATAGATCTATAAGGAACTGACAATCCCGCACCTCACTGCTAGCTACAGTTGGACCGGCAGGTCTGCGGGTGACAAAGTCATTAAGGATATCGGCCGTTGCGGGCCATGTCCAGTCAGTTATGGTTACGAAACGCACAACCTAGATAACAGGAATTTACTTTTGTAATAATGAATCAAATGAACTAACCTCAAAGTAATAACCGATAGATTACTGGAGGGTATTAATAATAATATCTTCAGGACTTAGTTCATCACGGTTTTCTTTTATTTAGTTTTAAGACTAATATACCTCTCTGGGTGTAACCAGTGTTTTTAAAAGAAAACTGCCTTTATCGACACGAGTATGGTAGATACTTGCAAACCTCAGTTTTAAAACGGAAAATCAACCATCAACCTTTAGGGAAAATATAGGATTTTCCCGGGATAAACCGGCAACTCAAAACGGATTGTCTTACAACCAACGGATATTCATATTCATTCCACGACTCCTTAGATTGTACATGCCGTGTATGAATCTGGAAGTCATGGAAGGAATGGGTTTTCAAACATACTTTTCATAAGAAAATATAGGATTTTCTTGAGGAACACTTTTCAAAAGAATCAAAGAACATTTTTCCACCAAAACCAAATGCTTATGAACTCACCAGCTTTATGCTGACTTTCAAACTGCTTGTATTCTCAGGGAATTAGTAGACAGGTACTTCCAGGAGTTCGGAGAAGTCGAAGCGTTAGTGTCGTGTATTTCTACTTTACTTTTGATATGAACAAAAACTATTTATTAAACCATGAAACCTTTTTCATATATGTATTCAATGTCTGGTTGAGTTTACTACGCTTGCTATGATATAATTGTTGTGATACTACGCATGACGTCCTCCGCCCCAGAACGTTTCCGCCGTTCCGGTTTTGGGGTGTGACATATAATGTGAAGGCTAGTGCCCGTACTATACGTTCTCCCTGTCAAGAGATTCTGGGGACCAAACGCGACCTCTGCAAACAATTACAAGCCGTGTAATTCACATTAAAGTTTTATGATCATGTATACCCAATTTAACTATCACCTTTTGTTACAAACAATGAGTTAGTGATTCATTGGTATAATTAGATCTAGTATGTTGTCATGCTATAGAATCTTAGTATGTTCGTTCTGTATAGTATGTAGTGTATAGTATGTAGTGTATAGTATGTCTCTCTGAAGTATTGTATCTACCTCCTTGTTTCTCTTTATGTTATCGTGTATTGTTTCTACCTCCCTGTTTCTCTTTAAAGTATGATCTAGTATTTAGTATGTACTGAACCCCTAAACTATACCCCTTATAGTTTACTAGTGTTTTACTTGTATTGTTATTGAAAAGACTCATTTTGCTACTAAGTTATGCTGGTACTTTAAAAACGGAGTTTTGTTAAACTATAAAGTAACATAACTTGAAAAGAGTTTTTGAAATGTTTTGACAACTTATAAATAACATAAGTAATTTTTTGAAAATGTTTATAACAAACAATTACACAATTATCATTGTGTTCAACTTGTATTCCTCCCCTTAAAAGCATTTAAAGCAGTTTAAAAGATTGATTACGGGGTATGAACTCACCTTATGTGGGTGATTCAAACGGACATGCGCGTAAGGATGAGAAGATCCACGAATGAAGTCCCGAGACTTAACGAGTCCTAAATGACATATAATGGCATATACTGACATAAATATAGTGTTTGGAAGCAACCCACTGCAAGGAAACACCTCACGGGACTAGGAAACACTTTGACCAAGTGTTGGAATCACATGTGATTGACCTAAAGGGTGTTTATGGCCAAGGGTTTGTGTTCACGGCCAAGGGAGTTTACGGCCTTAAACTCATGGTCAAACATGCATAATAGGGTGTTTGAAGGCTAGGGAAACTTGAGGGACCATTGCTCTACACAAGGATGAGAAAGACCAACTCAATGGAGAGTGTTGAGGTGTTTACGGCCACACCATAAATCCTATGGCCGTAAACACTCTAAAGGGTGTCTTATTGGGTCTCAAAGGCAAGGCGTTTCAAAGGTTCAAGTATCCCAAAGGTTAGCAAAGGTCTAGATGTGTTTAAGGCTCAAAACACCACCCTTTTAAGGGTTTACGGCCAGGGTGTAAACTCATGGCCGTAAACTCTCCTTGATGATGAGTTTGATGAAGTTTTAAGGCTCTAATCATGTGTTCTTACTAGATAACAAGTTAAGGAGTGAGTACTTACGATATAGAGGCTTGAAATGGTGATTAAGGTCCAAGAACACTAGTGTGTGTTCTTGGTGTTTATTGAAGATCTAAGAAAAGATGATTTCCATGGATGAAATCATTAGATGATACTAGATTAAGAGATGTATCAATAAATCAAGGAAGAACACTTACAACTTTTGAAGATCTAGGATGAAAATCGGGATGATAGTTGAGAGAGAAATGGAGTGTTCTTGAGGTGAAAGTGAGATAATGAATGAAAATGAAGGATATGAGTCTTAAAGGGGGAGTTTACGGCCCACCTTGAGTTTACGGCCGTAAACTCAAGTGCTGTGGCCGTGAACTCTAAATGAAGAGGTTAAGGCTTGATTTGTTGAACAGTGTCTCTAGCAGGTACATTCTAACACTCATTCCTTAAGTGTACTAGGATTAAAACTCCTTAGAATGACCTTTAACCAGGCTAGAACTCATTACCAATGAGTCTGACACTCAGTTGAGTTGAATGGTTGGATTATACAAGGCAAAAAATTTCGGGTTGTCACAACTCACGACAAGCTTGAACCTCATAGTGTGTGACATCCCCAATTTCACGGCCAGAAAAGACCGATTTGTTTATGCTTTGTTTTAAAATCAGAGTAATCTTTTAAAGAAAACAGTTGCGGAATTTGTTCCCAAACAAAATATGATAAAACTTTATCAAAACATTTCTCAAAGAGAAAGTACTTTTCATTAAATAATAAAACCTCGGGATGTCATGTTCCGATACAGACCAAAAAGCATAAACAGTACAATTTAACCTTACAACAGTTATTTACAACTACTGGTCTATAATCCAGAATCTCTCGTCAAGTCAACCAACTTATACTCTTGTGCCACAACCTGTAATGCAAAGAAAACTGAGTGGGTCAGGCTTGGGAGCCTGGTGAGCATATAGGGTTTTCAACCCACAATAATACAATTATTATATTCAATCATCAAACAATCAACCCAATTACCCATCCCCATTATCTTCCTTATTTCTTAAGGTTTTACCCTAAGAGTCATCTATTCGTTCACTCCGTATTAGGCACTAAGACAATAGCTGCCAGGATTCTTTATTAGGCACTAAGACAATAGCTGCCAGGATTCTTTATTTGGCACTAAGACAATAGCTGCCAAGATTCTTTCGTAAAGCACTAATTTCATAGCTATCATCGTCTATCTATCAGTACTAAATCCATAGCTACCAGCGTTCGTCTATACGGTACTAAATCCATAGCTACCAAGGTTCATCTATGCAATACTAAATCCATAGCTACCGAGGTTTATCTTTACAGTACTAAATCCATAGCTACCAGTGTAGGTACTAAGTCCATAGCTACCAACGTTTGTCTATACGATACTAAATCCATAGCTACCAAGGTTCGTCTTTCGTCTCATCCTCAAACTCATCCGTCATCACACACCAACTAATTCGTCTACCCATGTTCTACCCAACATATTTGTAGATATAACATACATATATACAGTTTAACTCATTAAAAACCTATATAAAACATCCATTCCACGCTTATCTCAAATAAACAACAATATATAAACACATAACACGTATTTCGTAGCAAATACTTAATACTTATATGTTAGAAGAAAGTAACTATACACTCACTCATAACATAGATATAATACATTCAACCAATACTTGTACTAAGATCGTGTTTATGAAATGGACTATACACTCACTTGTTTAGAAGATGATCGGACAGCACTACGGCTCTAAGAGTAGTAGCTCTTCGGTGAAACTAGAATATCTTCAAATACCTGGCTTCTCGCAGGCAGAGCTTCGGCTCGGAAACTCCTTTCTCCTCGGGATCTTCGGGGCTTCGGGACTCGCTTCGGGTCTCGGGATGATATCGGGGCTCCGGGGGGTTAAAATAGGGCTTAGAGAGGGTATCGGGAGTGGGAGAGATAAGAAGGAGCAACCAAAATCGGCTGACCCTCGATTTCTATTTATAGGGTGAATTTTCTGGGTTCACGTCGTGAGTTTCAAGTGATCACGTCGTAGGGCTTGATCGTCACTGCATGCGTCATCACAAGTGGGGTCTGACAGAGTCCAGGTGACGTTTTTCTGAGTTCACGTCGTGAACACAGTGTTCACGTCGTGAGTTCTGACACATGATCGGATTTCGTGCCCCGAACTTCAGAAATTCATATCTTTCGCATACGAGCTCCGTTTTCGACGTTGTTTATATACACGCATAGGTGAGATTATTCTCTACAACTCTCGTTTAGACTCCGTTGGCTAATTTTGAAATTATTTTTATTATATTATTTTTAGTAGGCCGGGACAGGAAAACTCCGTTAGAAATCCATAACTTCTTCGTCTGACGTCCGTTTTCGTCTGACTTTTTGCCGTTGGACTACTATCAATGAGATATTCAATTATCATTTAGAAAGTTTCGGCTAGAAACCTCTCGATCTCAAATTCGAGTATTCGGGCTGCATACCGCTAAGTCGAAACTTCGAAAAATCATAACTTCCTCATACGAAGTCAGATTTAGACGTTCTTTTTATGCACGCTCTCGGTTTAACGTATTCTACGACTTTTATTTAGATCGCTAAGGCCAAATATCGCTCTAACGTAAATTCACTATTTATGCCGCGCTGTGTCGTGCCGGTTCTGTCGCGAAACTTCGACATGTCATAACTTCTTCGTTATAAGTCGGATTTCGGAGTTCTTTATATGTACATAATCCTTGTAACATATACTAAAACTTAGTTAAGATTACTCCTTCTAAATAATCTTCCATGAAAAAGTCATTTTTGATGCTTATCGTCTCTAAATTGACTAGCCCGGATCTACGGGCGTTACATAGTGAGCGGTGTATTTTCATCGGCTACCCAAAGTCTTTTGGATATCTATTCTACAGACCGAGTGACAACGTGGTCTTCGTATCAAGGATAGGGGTTTTCCATGAGAGAGAACTTATATGCCAAGAGGACAGTGGGAGACAAATTGATCTTGAAGAGCTTAAAGAATCAAGCGGTGAAGGAACCTCTAACACTAGCGCTCAACCTGAGGAAGAGATTCCTGTTGAACCGATTGACGAGTCATTACATCTAAGACGTTCCTCTCGAGTTAGGATGGCACCGGAGTTTTATGGTTTTCATAGTACTATGGAAGGTGATACGTTTATCAGTGATAATACACTGGTAAATTCGGATGAGCCTACTAACTACAAGGAAGCCATGGCAGGCCCGAAGTCTGCGAAGTGGAGAGAGGCGATGGACAGCAAGATTCAGTCCATGTATGATAATCAAGGTTGGAACTTGGTTGACGATGTACCGGGTCGTAAGACGGTCGGATGCAAGTGGATCTTCAAGAAGAAGACCGACATGGTTGGGAAAGTGCATACGTTCAAGGCACGGATGGTCGCGAAGGGATTTACTCAAACCCCATGGGTTGACTATGATGAGACCTTCTCACCAGTGGAGAAGATCAAGTTTATTAGGGTTATGTTAGCTATCGTTGCATTTCATGATTATGAAATTTGGCAGATAGATGTCAAAACCGCTTTCCTTAACGGGAAGCTGGCTGAAGATGTTTACATGTGTCAGCCAGAGGGTTTTGTGGATACTAAATACCCCAATAGAGTGTGCAAGCTTGAGAAATCCATTTATGGATTAAAACAAGCATCTCGCAGATGGAATCATTGTTTCGATGAGAAAGTCAAAGAGTTTGGTTTTTCGAGAAGCGAGGATAAGTCCTGTGTGTATGTCAAGGCTAGTGGGAGTATAGTTAGCTTTCTAGTTTTGTATGTTGATGACATACTACTCATAGGAACAAAATCCCGACCTTGCAGGAGGTTAAGTCCTGGCTTGGGAAGTGTTTCGCTATGAAGGATCTAGGAGAAGATGATTATATTCTAGGGATAAGGATATTGAGAAACAAAAGTAGGATACTAATAGGAGTAAGTTAGAGTACATACTTGGACAAGGTGCTGAAACGTTTTAGCATGGAGAATTCCAAGAAAGGGGAACTGCCAATCCAAAGCAATACCAAGCTGAGTAAGACTCAGATTCCGAGTACCGATGTCGAGATAGTGGAAATGAGTCGAGTGCCATATGCTTCCGTCGTTGGCTCGATCATTTATGCTATGACATGTACTCGCCCTGATGTGGCTTTTGCATTGAGCATGGTTAGCCGCTATCAAGGGAACCCGGGTAGAGCTCATTGGACAGCAGTTAAGAACATTCTTAAGTACCCTCGAAGGACTAAGGACTGGGTCCTTACACTTGGTGGGAGTGATGACTTGAGAGTGGCAGGGTATAGTGACGCCAACTTTCAGACCGACAGAGATAATTTCCGCTCTTAGTCGGGCTAGGTATTTACCCTAAATGGAGGAGCGATTACTTGGAAAAGTTCAAGCAGGACACAGTGGTTGATTCAACGTGCGAATCAGAGTACATTGCAGCGAGCGAAGCGTCGAAGGAGGCAATATGGTTGAAGAACTTCACTGGAGACCTTGGAGTTGTACCAGCCATAAAGGAGCATATGGAGATTTTCTGTGATAATGAAGGAGTGGTTGCCTTAACCAAGGAACCAAAGGATCATGGTAGATCCAGACACATCGATAGAAAATACCACTTCATCAGACATCGGGTAGAATAGGGACTCCTTGCAGTCAAGAGGGTATCGTCAGAGGAGAACCCAACAGATCCCCTCACAAAGGGTCTGAGCATGGTTAAGCACTTACAACATGCGAGGAGCATTGGTCTGAAGGATGATATTAGTTTTAGTGATTAGATAGATGTTTAGAAACTTGTAATAGATAAATGTAATTGACATTTGATGATTAAGTAATGGAGATTTATTTATGAGTAAAGTTTACTATCTTGTGTCAATTGTTTACTATTGTTTCACTTTTACATGTTTTACTTCCAGAATAATTAGATTATTCAAATTATCCACAGTCGATCATACTTTGGGAGTAAGTTATGAGGTTAGACCGTCATGAATTGGTTTGTAGATTGTCTAAGTGCTTAGACGTAGCAAAGGTTTGTTGCAACGTTCATGAGTGCTCTTAAAATAAGAGTTGAGTATTGGATTAAACCCACACTCATTTGAATCACTTCATGGAATCTATCACGAGTGATTGTGAGACGATAATATCGTATAATCTTTAAACCGAGATATATTAGTTGTTGTTTACGAGTTGGTTGTGCATTGATAATGCGTAAACGCATCACTAACGTGATGTTATAAAATGTCAAGTTGTGTGCGATTTAACGAGTAAATAGTACAAGCATATAAGTCAAAGTTTATCTGTTCCTTTTATGCTAAGAGGGTAAAAGCGATATCTTGGGCCCTTGATGATTTTGTGTTGACTTATGTGTTGGGCCCGGTTAGGACTGAATTGATGTGTTCAATTAAGTTCTATGTCAAACAAATCAGAAGTCGGGAAACAAACTATTGGACATTGAGCATGATTATGTTCCATGTATTTGTACACACGATATCTTGCAGAACGGAGGATTATATGATCCCTTATCTAAAGGGCGAGTCATTGACTAGGTCAGAGTTCGGCAGCGGCTTTTGAGAGCTACGATTGCTAATCGGATTTTGAAGTCGTACTTGCAGTTATAGTTATTAGACTTATCCAAGTGGGTGACTGTTGGATTAGGTGTCTAAGCCCATAACTATAATTGGTATGTACTTGACCCGATAGTAGCATGGTCCTTTTGGGTTGCCTTCACCATAGCAATATTATAGGATGAGTTTTGGAGAAAGAGGTTAATTAATGAGAAATCATATTATTTAATTAGTATTGTGCAGAAATTAATTTGGAATTAGTTTAGTGATCAAAAGATACTGATTAAAAGAACGGGGACTGATTATGTAAATCAATAATGGTTGTAGTTTGGGCTAATGGATCCTATTGGTATAGGGTGGACGAAAATCTATGAGGAGCTCATAGAGTTTTCGTCAAAGGCTTGCCATATGGGGGTCCATATGTTGCATAGGGCCTAAGCAAGGGAAATTAGGGTTTCCAGTTGTAAACCCTAGCAGCTCAGCTATATAATGAACCCCTAGGTTCCAGTTTTCGGCTATGCATTCTTTGAAGAACCCTTTGGCCGAAAATTGTGAAGCTTCATAACCTTTATCCTTATTCCTCATTGCTAATGGTGTTTGTGACTCCATTAGAGGTGCAACAATTGAGGCACTAAGCTCTTGAAGGTCAAGATCAAGCAATCAACAAGAAATGTATTCTTCTAACTCTTGTTTTATTCATTGAATCCGAAAATAAGTATGCTAGATTAGGGTTTTGCTTTGGAAAATTATTATGCATGTATAACTTGAGAAAAACCTATATCCAAAGCAAATAAGGTTGCATGTGCACCATATGAATGTTGTAATGCTCAAAACCCATCAGGATCATCTGTGTGTTGAATGCATGTGTAATACTACGACATGTTAGTATGCTTAGCTAGACTAATAGAGTCTTGATTATGGATTATGGTTTGAAGCTTGTTGCTTGTTTGCTTGTTGATTGGTAGGTTATGTGCCTTGTCGGGCTGATAATAAGATCGGGGTAGGCCATGAGTGAAATAGTGCTCGCTAAGTCAAAGAGTACACGGGGATGATACCAAATTGGAACTAGCCGTAATCTAAAGAGGCCCAATACTTCATGTATATTTATTACTAGGATGTTTGTGATATTTTTGGGAAGTCACTAAGTTTTTTACTTACAGTTTCAAATTAAATCTTTTTTAGGTTGTGCTACTGGCAGTGGGAAGGATCTAGCTTTACTGTGACACATGTTCTGGATTATTATGTTGATTTGAAACTATGGTACTTGGATTTTATAAAACGTGATTTTGGGTTGTTAAACTTATATCTTAAAAATGAAAATTTTAGTTTGGAAATTGAAAATTTGGGACCTTACACAAAACCCCTTAAATCAAATTATACATGATGTCCACCATGGTTAGAGCTTCTACTTCCTAGATTCTCACCAAACTCCACAGTAACTAATTAGTGTATGATTTCATGGAGTTTAGGTGTTCATATGCTAGATATAAAACTAGATTTTATCATTAACTATATATGAAGATCAATTTTTGAATTTTGATCAAAATCAAAATCCTAGATCGAGATTTAGAGAGTAGGCGGAGAGGTTATACACCTTCTATGCTCTATGTTGAAGCCATAGCTCCAAACACTATATTCATCAATTTCACTATAAATCTGTGCTTAATCCTATAAAATCATCAAACTCTCCCTCCATTTCTCTCCTTGAAATCGATTTCTCTCAACCAAAACGGAGAGACTGGTTAGTCACGTTATATCTATAGATACTTAACACAAATGATCATCAATTTTCTTATTTCCCAAAATGGACACCATTTGACTAGTCAATTATATGAAGTTTCATTATTAAGACTTTTACCCCCTAATTTATCAACTTTCTTGCAATTAAGTCCATAAGATTTTCATTTTCACCCTTCAAGTTTTACCAATTTATCAAAATTACTCCTTTCTCGTTTATATTCTACTTTTAAGTCGAAATGACTATTTTCTTTGAGTATACGATCTAAACATTTTATTAACTAATGTACTTATTTTTTCTTATTATTTTATTATTTTAACACTTATTTATTTATTTGTTTTCCCAAACATTTATTTTCACTAAAAATGGCCAAAAACTTATAGGCCCATTTTCTGGATGTTAAACTCACAATATCTATTGAGCAATGAAGGTGATATTAGGTGATATATAGGATTGAGTCGACGACCACTCATACATTCTCACATCCTTACCGCTAGGCCAGTCATGTAGGGACACTACAAATTTCCCTTTCCCATATGTTTGAGTATGATGTGTTGGTTCAGGAAGCAAAATGGTGGCATATCAAAAAACTACATTTTTTCCCAAAGTATACTATGAACATGTATACCATCTTCATATGGTTGATCCATCTATGATATTAAGGATATCTATGACAAAACTAATTGATTGTTGATAATTAAAAGTTGGTTGCTTGACACTTGCATTTGTGAAGAAGTGTTTGACAAAAGTAATTATTAGCTTTTAGAGGTGCAAAATTACATAAAAACCAAAAGCTAAAATCTTTAAAAAAAAGCTATTTGAAGTAACTTTAGATATAGAGTTTTTTGCTTAAAATGAAAGTTAAAAGCTCTTACAGTCGTGCAAACAATGTTTTTTTTTCATTTTTTTTAAATGCTAAAAGCACCCAAAAACTCTTAAAAGTTTGGTACCATACACACCTAAGTGTTGTTTTAGAAAAAATGCATAATTTCGTATATACCTGTAGCACCCGATTCCTGGTACGCATTTAATTAAAGAAATTTATGCGTTTTCTCCGGGACTCGACGAGTTGGTGGCCCAACTCGTCGAGTAGAGTCGTGATCCTTGGGAGTTTAAGTGACCTACTCGACGAGTCGGGAGACCGACTCGGCAAGTAGGCGCTGTTTGAGTGAAACCCTAAATTGAGGGTTTGCACCCTATTTAAACACCTTATCTCAGCCTCCATCGTCCCATATACTCCCAGAGGACATCATATCGAAACCCTAGACGTTTTTGAGTGTTCTAAGGCCATTTTGGTGCTTTTTGGTGGGTTGTGAAGCTTGATAAGAGGGAAGGAACTTGTGAGACCAAGGGGAAACAAGAAGATCCAGAGTTTGAAGCTCATTTACAGCTTATTGGAGGTATGAAGCTGAAACTTTGTCTACAGATCTTGATTTTTGGGCCTTTTCCCTCATCTTTATAAGCCCTAGAGAGGTTGTATTCGGGATTTAGTGTTGGGAGTCAGTGCATGTTTTAGATCCAGGTCTATTTGGGGGTTTTATGGCACAAAGGTGCCTATTTTGTTGCCATGAACACCCCATGAACTTTGAAGGCCACCTTTTATGGCTTTTTGAGCCAAAGACCCCATGCATGTGCATCGAATTTGGAACTTTACGTGTAAAATGGATACTAGGAGGCCAAATCTATGGTTTTGGTGTGTTAAGACCCTTTTAAATTAACTGTATAGTAATGGTCATGGATGGGCTCGACGAGTCGTTCTTGGGACTCGACGAGTCGGTGTGTATTGACCACCAAATCCTTTCTGTGGAAGGACCGGTTGTTAGGGAGGAAGTCCCTTAGTTGTTTAGATGCGTAAAGGGACCTGGGAATCATAGGACTCGGTGAGTGTATGAACAGACTCGGCGAGTCCAAGGCAATCTCCCAATCCTTGAAGATGGACTCGCCGAGTTGTTCATACAACTCAGCGAGTCATAGACTAGACATACTCTTATGAGGGAGATGAACTCGACGAGTTCAAGGATGAACTCGGTGAGTCGGATGAAGATGGTCCCAATAGCTTGAATGAAGGAGAACCCGTCGAGTTCTTGCTAGATCCGACAAGTGGAGTCGGGGTTGGTTCGGGTTAGTGAAGTATGGACTCGACGAGTTGGTAGACCAACTCGGCGAGTCAGGTCAACTGGGTATTGACTTTGACCAATGTTGACTTTGACTAGACTTGAGTTGACCCTGGTTAGGGTTGTATATTCCATTTGATGACTTAGAAGGGGCGTCGTGTAGGGATTGAGGAGTCGAGGGGAGTCGATCTTCACGCAGAGGACAGTTCAGACATTACACGATACCGAGGTGAGTTACCTTCCAGTAGAGGTGGGTCTACGACCACAATGCCGACCCACTAGTAGGAGTTGTATGTTAGATGATTGTCTTTGTGATATTCATCTGGGTTTGCTATGACCTGATATGTCTATGTGCTAGCATAATATGTTATATGTGATAGTGGTAGGAGGAGGGAGGGATCATCCCCCAGTTCGGTTGCTAGGACCGAAGGGTAGGTCGGGCACCCCAGATATGCCTGACAATATGATAGACGACATGATATTATGTGGTAGTAGTAGGAGGTGAAACAGTCCTCGTATTTCGGTTGTTAGGACCGAAGGGTAGGCCAGCACCCCAGAATCGCTTGACTTGGGTAGGTCAGTACCCCAGAATGGCTCGACATGGGTAGGTCAGTACCCCAGAATGGCTTGACATGGGTAGGTCGGCACCCCAGAACGGTCGGGCCGGGTGGGTCGGGCACCCCAGAACTGCCCGACAGTATGTATGCTATGTGATTGTATGGTATGAGGTATGATGGGGGAACTCACTAAGCTTTGTGCTTACGATTTACAGTTTTGGTTTCAGGTACCTCCGCAGCGAAGGGGAAGGAGCCGGCGCGGTAGTAGCACATCACACACACACTGGACTCCGCACTATGAGATTCTTGGGATTGTACTCTGATTTTATTACCATTGATGATATGGTTTTGGAACACGTTGTTACAGTGTATTAAATTGATTAGACGTTGGTAATGTTTTTGGTAATCTATTTTATGAATTACTTAATTTTAAAAAATGAAATTTTTGACCTTGAAACTGGGATGTTACAATACCCCTGCTAAACATCTAAATATCGTATTTGTCCGATCTAAACTCTAAATATCGTATTTTCCATTTTTAATGTTTTTTAATATCATATATACCCAAATCTATTTTTTTTTTTGGTAATTTTAATTGATTTATAATCTTTTGTACCATTTTAAAATCATTAAAACAAATAACAACAAGCTAATGGACAATATTACCCTTAGTGATAAAAAAAGTGATCTGTTGTATTGCAATTTAGAGCTATTTACATGAAGGCTGTTTCTATTTGAAATAAATGAGACAGAGGCAAACTTCCAAATCACGAGAGAAATTGAATAAGAAATTGTCAAGTGTTCGGAATTCAAGATGCCATCATAACATTTGGGAATGAATAGTTTAAGGTAGGGATGACGGCAACAGGGAAGACGCGGGAGGTTGTTTGGATTACGATGCCAATGGAAAGTAATACATCTCCTCCTGCAATTATTTCGCTTCATCTAAATGGAAGGTGAGTTCTTTTCCGGTTCTTTTCCACTGAATCTTTACGATTTGAAGCTAGTTTTTTTTTAGTTTTTGTTTACTTATTGTTGATTTTACTAGGATTAGGTTTTGTTAAGAGGCATTTCCTGTTTTTGCATTTTTTTTGTCACTTATATGATTAATGTGGTGATGAAACCTTAAACCTTGTCAGTGTATCTGGTATATAGGTAAGAAGCAATCGTAATTAACTTCAAACAAATGATTTGTTGTATTGCAATTTAGAGCTAAGGGCAATATTGTCTATTTGGTTTAATAATTTTAAAATAGTAAAAAAGATTATAAATCAATAGATTACCAAAAAAAATAGATTTGAATATATACGATATTAAAAAATATTAAGGAATATAAGTTATTAAAAAATATTTAGGACAAATACGATATTTAGAGTTTAGACCGGACAAATACAATATTTAGATGTTTAGCAAGGATGTATACGCAATTATGCTTAGAAAAAAAAAGGCAGGCATATTAAAATATTTATTTATAAATTATAAAAATCAATAACCTAGTTTGATTACATCAAATAACAAAAGAGTCCGTGAACCAACTTTTGTTCGTAATATAATTTTGAGAAATTAAATATCCTTCTACTTTTTGTTTATAATTTTTTTTTCTATCTATTTAAGATTATGACAAGTGTATAAATTTAACATCTCATTCAAATTTAAATTAAATTAAATGACACTTATCACCACCTAAAATAGATTAGGAAGATATTAGGTCGAAAAAGTACAAGATATTTAATTTTTTGAAATCCTATTTGGTGATAGAAACATAGACGTGTTTGAACTAGTCATAATCTAGTTATAAAGTTTCTTATCTATTAATTTATTATACCCTTTAAACGCCGTACAAAGTCGAACTTGTAATATAAAACGTTTATATTCAAAGTTAACAAGAACATCTACATCAAGTAGTTTTAGATAAAAAGTAACCATAAAGAAGAGGTACATGGAGCAAGGAGTTCGACAGTTTGTAACACCCAAATCATAATCCATCAAAACACCGGATCATTTGCTTTAAAAAGACAAAATTTCAAGTGCATAAGATTATCAAATGATATTCACCATGTCTTTAAAAGATTCTATATTAATTACACAAGGTTCTAGTTGTATTATACATACAAACATATATCAAGAAACTGAATTATATCACATGAACAAAAGTTACAAAACCATGTGAGCATAGTGAATATCCATGGAAAAGAATCCACTAACCCCATCAAGCTGCGACCACAGTGACAACATGTGCATGAGGGGCTTTCTCATCATCGAAAGGCAAGTTGATGTAGTTGTGAGCAAGCCCATCGGCCATCTTAATGGCCAATTCACCATGGAAAGTCTTGCAGTACATATACAGCACAGTGTTCGCAGCAGTGCTCCATAGCAAAAACCACATCAACATGCTCGAACCAAGAATCATCGGCAATAATGCATAGGTCTGGCTACTCATCGCATGAAGAACGTTGGAGTTCACCCACACAGTACACCCTAGAAAAACCCCAAAATACAACAAAAGCCACAACGAAACTGATCTCATACCCTTCACCAAATACCAGCTCCTGATCAAAGGCGCAAATCCCCATTTCGATTCAGCCACAACGACCACAAAAGCCAAAGACCAGTTCATGTGGAAATAAAGTACGAGTACTATTAACGTCGCACCTACGACGGCTGAAAACCACGTGAAGTGAATCGAGTTGTAATCGATTAATACAAACCCGAGGTTTTGTCCCAACATAACGAATACTCCAACAAACAGGAGGAAAGTCAACGAAATCAGGAAGAGAAGAGAGAGAGCTACATATGCGGTCGAAACGAGCGGGAAGAAGGAGATGGTTAGGGACTTGAGGGCGGCGAAGAACTTGATCGGCTTACCGGAGAAACTATGGTATGTACTGTAGGTGATCGTCGCTATGGCACAGAGGGTGACAACGTAGACGATTAGGATGTAGAGGAGATTAGAAACTACAGGTTTTTGATGGTTTGGGGAAAACTTACGGAAGTGATCGGAGGTGAAGAAGTTGCTGGAGAGGCTGAGGGTAGGGTTGATGATGAGAGAGAAAGAGAGAGGGAGGAAGAGGAAAGATAAGGCGAGGAAGTGGCTGTAGTTGGCTCTGAAGATCCTCTTTGACTCGGAGAGGACGCCATCTAGATCCAGGGTCCGCACAGGCGTTTCCATTGAGCGGCAGTTCACAGTGGTTGCTGTCAGTCGCGGCGGGGTAAAAGGATTTATTAATGACTGAGTTCTGTTGATATTATACAGTAAGTCCAGGTTAACTGTTCTAAGCCATCGGCCAACAAAGTCATAAAAATATTAATACAAAAAAGTTTAATATAAAAAGTAAAACGAAAAATGGCGTGAACAGGGCTTCCGGTTGGTTGACACGTACAACCTTTGCCCATGTGGTGTATCTTTTATAGTTATTTGTATTTGCAAGGTGATTTTAAGAGTTTTTCACGAAACTAATCATAAAGGCTTGGATCTTCGTTTTAGATAAACATCAAAATCTCACTTATTCGTAATGAACTACAATCCTCATTAAGATAAAGTTCGCTAGCTCACCATTTCTTTTGTTGTATTAAAAAATTTATAGCTATATATATAAATTAATATATCGTTGATGGATCCAAGTTTTAAAGAAGAAATTTCGATGGAAGCATTAAAATGACCAACAAAAGTGTTTAGGGATCTTTGATGTAAAAATACCCAAAGCGCGAAGCTATGATAATCGGGTTTTATAACCCAATAATATTGTAGTTGTGTGGATGTTGTTCCCTTGGGACGTCTACCTAGCTATTTCTTTTAATTACTTAAGCTTGTGTTTTTTCTTAAACAAAAAAAAGAAAAAAAGTTTTAGTGTTCCATGACGAATTGAATACGTTAACTCACATTTTTTTATAAGTAATATTAGATAGAGAACATGATCACATATATATATGTACAACCATAGCATGTTTTATTGGAAACGGGTCTTATTGGAATAAAATCCATATATGGACTCCTACTTATTCCTTATATATATTTTTTGGGTTCGAGATTATAGATATGATCACATGCTATATCTCATTAGATGCTTGGACCTTAACAAACCCAAACTCAAATGGAGCACCACCGGAAGCAAGACGTGTGACACCGTTATATGAGTAAAGGCTTATGTTAAAGCAAGTTTCAGGGCAATACTGAAGCATGTAGGTAGGAGGCCTAAACACCCTGTCTTGACCTATTGGCCTATACCTCACAACCTGAAAAAGTCCAACAAAACCACCACCAGTTGTAATCAAGTTTGAAGGAGCCTCTGCTTCAGCATCCGGAATGGTCCAAGATGTCGACGCCTCACATTCACCCACAGGAGGCCCCGAATCAATACTGATGCGTGATGACTGGAGATATAACTGTCGAGTAAGCTGAGAAAAGTAGAACCCGTCTCCTAGTTTATCATCCGATGGATCCAGCACCACGTCAAGTGGACAAATTTTCTCACCATCAATACTGTCGGTTAACTTGATTCTTCCACGCATGGTTGGGACGGGGTAGTCACTACCTTCCATCGGGATGATGTAGTATTTCCCACCATTTCTCACGAGCTCTCCGCTAATGTCTACAACATCGTCAGAGACGACTGTAGGGATGGAAGAGATTGAGCATGTAGACACGATGATGAAGAGACGTAGGAGAACACAAGAAAGTGATGACTTCCATGTTTTTGATTGATGTGTACTGGTATTATAAGTTTATAGAGTAAGAGGTATTAGTATTTATAGGCCTACATGATGATTTTTTGCCAAAAAAAAGCAATTTTCAAAACCATTTGCAAATCTAGTTTCTTTTTGGTTTAGTTTACAAAAATCGGGTGGTGACCCCACAAAGCCACCACGAGATTCATGTATTTTACACTTCGAACCCTTTAAACTTCAAGTTTTTATATTCAATTTACATATTTGATAATACATAACATTTAAATACATTTTTAAGTTATAACTTTATTTTAGATTCACTGAAAACATCACAAAAACCATTAAGTTTTCAAGCTTTTATTTGAAAAATCACTGTTATATTTTAATATGAAAAACCAAAACCTTACCAAAGAAAAAAAAAAGGAAAAAAAAGAAAGGAAAATCAATTATTTTTAAAAGTATGAGTAATTTTTCTGAAAAAAAATGAAGCAGTGGTTTTTCAAATAAAAACTTCAAAACATAGTTGTTTTTATGATCTTTCCGCGTAGATTATATTATCATTATTTTTTGGAAACTTTTCATTTTAACGTTGGCCGATCACACAGATATTTTAAAATGTAGAAGCTTAAAATGAAAAAAATATATGCTAAAGACAAGAGTCCAATCCTTTTTATGAATATTCTATCTCATATGTACACATTTTAAGATGTTAATAAAAGGAAACAATCTGTTAATACATAAATATGTTAAATAAAATAAAAATTAATAACAATAAAGTTAGCTTTAATGGAGAGAATAGTTTAATGTCAAAATTTGGATTTCGACGAATTTAATGCGCATATGATCTCGATGAAAAAGAACAATGATTTTAAAAATATATATGTTAAAAACCCTAAACAGATAAAATATTAAAATGAGTATTAAAGATGCAGTTTAAGAAAGAATAGCATCAACAAATCGTGGTTTAATGGTGCAACATATAAAACTTCGCATCAAAAAAGCAGGTGTTAAAAGGTGTGGTTTTGATAAAACCACATTAACAAATTAACCACACCAACAAATATGTTAAATGATGTGGTTGCGTTGAAACCGCACCAACTACATTCTTAAATATTTAAATAGTGTGGTTCCTTTTTTTTATTGATATGAAAATAATTTTTGTTGGTTTAATAATGTGGTTTAAAATACAAACGCATCAATATAAAAACACATCACACAATTAAATTTATTGTGTACTAATTAATTATTAACTCGTATAATTAACATATTTAAAAATACTCATTATCTAATATGAATTGAAACTTAAAAAAAATTTACTACTTCTAATTAAATTAAATATCGAAAATACTAAAAAAAAATACACACAATAACCATTTTTGAGGAAATAAAGAAAAACATTAAATTAATTTTAAATTATAGAATAATAATAGGAATAAATGCTATTGTCAATATAAATAGTAATACGAGTATATATATATATATATATATATATATATATATATATATATATATATATATATATATATATATATATATATATATATATATATATATATATATATGTGTGTGTGTGAAATTCGTTGACAACTCATAGTTTCCCAAGAATCTGAAAATTAAATGTGGAGCATTATATCAAAATTAATTCATTAAGGGTATGATCGTCATCTTACCAATCGTACTTAATGTTTAATCTTTTTTGTTATTGGAAAGATTAATAAAAAATATTGAAAATTAACATAATAAACCAAATTTCGGATTTTTTTTTAAAAAAAGTAATTTTTGATTTTTGTAAAAAAATGGAGATTTTTTATTTCAGAAAACATGAATTTTTAAAAAAACAATTGAAAAAAAATATATTTTTTTTTTAAAAAAATGCAAAAAAAAGTGCAATTTTTTCAAAAAAACTGCAATTTTTTCAAAAAAACTGCATTTTTTTTAAAAAGTAAATTTTTAAAAATCACTAAATTAAAGAAAAAACTAGAATATTTTAAAAAAATAAACTCTAATTTTTTTTAAAAAAAATCAACGTTTTAGATACATATATGCATATTTTTTCAAATGCAAATATGAATATTTCTTATACTTTAATACTCGTAAGTAAATAATAAAAAACCTCATTTTTATTAATTAATTTATAAACATAATACTACAAGTATTTTATTCGATACAAAATAAAATATATAAAAAAACTACAAAGATTCACAATGTTATCATTTCCTCATATCAAGATTTTCATATTTTCTTCAATTTATCATTTTTCACCTCTTTAATATTTTCCACAAATTCTTCAAAATCTACAAGAAAATTAAAAAAAAATGATTAGTGCAAGAACACTCACAAATATACACACACACACACACACTCATATATATATATATATATATATATATATATATATATATATATATATATATATATATATATATATATATATATATATATCATATAAGATTCACATGAGATTATATCATGTAAGATTCACATGTGATTATATAATGTGATATTCACATGTGATTGTATCTTTTAAGATTCAAATGTGAAATTCACAAGAAAATTTTAAAAAGTAATTAACGAAGAACACTCACACAAAATGCATGTGCGTACATATACGTAATTCATATGCGATTCACTTGTGATTAAATGCGAATCACATATAATTCATATGTTATTCACTTGTGATTTACATGTCAATCACATGTAATTGATATGTGATTCACTTGTGATTTACATGTGAATTACATGTGATTAATATGCGAATTACATATGATTTACATGTGAATCACATATAATTCATATGTGATTCACTTTTGAATCACATGTAATTCATATGTGATTTACATTTGAATCACATGTGTAACACCCTGTGTATTTATTAAATAAATAAATTAATTAATGAATGTATAGTAGCCCTAAATTCAATAATTATACGCAGGGTTTGGGTTTCGAGGAGTTGATTGGCATAACTCGAAAGTTGAAGGTTAAAAGTGTAATTTTCGGTCTCAGTTTATAATATTTATGAAGACAGGGGCTCTGTGGTAATTACTTGGATTTAATTTAAAAGGAAATGAGGTGGAAGGGTTGATTATGTCATAATTAAGATATTGGGGGCTGTTTGGTAATTTATGAGACTTAATTTGTAAGGGATTTCCATGGATTGGGTTGAAAGGGTAAATATGGGATGACATTTGAAAGAAAAGGGGCATGGAGGGACTGATGTTGCCACTATGACAAACTTTTAAGAGGAGTCGGGTATATAATCACATTATCAGTCAAACCCCAAACCTAAACCCTCCCTTATGCAGTAGTCGTCACCCCTTCCCCCCTTGTGCCTCCCAACTGCCGGTCGCCACCCCATTCTACCTAGCTTCTCTGAACGACCCAGGCCACCGAAGGACCGAGATGACTGACGACGACCAGCGCTGCAACGGAAGTCTCCAAGGCCGGAGCAACTGTGAGCAATCACCGCCATCATCCCTTCGCCACCTCAGTCGCGTTTTCTCTCAACTGCCCCCTGTTTCCATTGAAGGTGATGTTGCCGGAGATTTGTGTGTGCTCCATCAGTGCATGTGTTGACTGGATGATGGGAAAAGACCAAGAGGAGCCTTCGCCACCACCGTGAGGTGGTGGCTGTCATCGCAAAACCACCTCCTGCTGTCGTTTCTTTCCATTTCCGTCATCGCTGCCTTGTCTCGTCACCACCAGCTACCATGGGAGTGGCCCTGAGTTCGTATGGGTGTGTTTCAGCTCCAATGCTCGTGTGTGGGGGTGGCTGTTCGACTGGGAACCACTAGTAACCACCGCCACCACCACGAGGCGGTGGCTGCCGACGTGAAATCACCATTGTCGCTGCCATACGCCACCAAATACGTGGTTGGTTTCCCATTCCGAGCAAGAGTCGTGTTTTATGGGTGTGAAGCCGGAAAATCGTGGAAGACCGCCACTGCCACCACCGTGTGTGTGTGTGTGTGTATTTGTAATTAGATTAGGGTGTGCGTGCGTTAATTAGATTGACATTGTAATTGTAACAAGATGGAATAATGAGAAAGAACCCTAACCACCACCGTGAGGTGGTGGTTGCCGCCTCCTGCCGCCACCGGCCGCCGTGTCGGGTGGCGGTGTGCTTAGTTGTGTTGGAATTGCTTTTGGATGTTTGGACAAAGGACTAAAACCCTAATCGGCCTATTAAACCCTAATGGGCCCAATGAAGCACTAATGGACCCAAAAGCCCAAACATGTGACTAATGGGTGTAATAAGCCCAAATTGACCTAAGGAAAACTCTAATGGGCTTAAGGACTTGGTTTTGGGCCTATTGGGCTAAGATGGGATTGGAAACCCTAATTAGGGTTTAGAAAACCCTAATATTAGATTTATGGGCTTGGACTTATCGGGACCCACATTTGGGCCATTGGAATGGAAGTGTGTATTAAGCCCAATCACACCATATGATTTATTTAGAAGAGTGATGGACTTAGTGGATTAAGTCCTTAGTGGATTAATTCCTTAATGGGTTAAGTAGGAAACTTAACCCTAATCATCATTTTATGTGAAACCCTAATTTCACTTGGGTTTATTGTTGGGCCTCTTTATTGGGCCTTGATGATTGGGTTACTAATGGACCATCCAAAGTCAAGCAATTGGACTAAAATAATTTAATGGGCCTAGGGTAAGGCCCATGTAAGGGGTTTGAGCCCAATTTGGAAAATTGGGCCATAGATGGGCCTTTATGATTATGTGATATTGGGCCATTAGAATACCACATGTTGGACTGGACTAATTGGTTGGGCCTCAGGATAATACCATAGTAAGGTTTGGGCCCAATTTGGAAAATTGGGCCATATGTTGGGCTTTGAGCCATAGTTGGACTTTTGGGCCTATGGATTGGGCCTTGGGCTTGAATAAAGCCAACCTTCGGGTAATGTAGTAATTATCCAAGTATGTATTTATGGTTATGTGTTGGGACCCAATTATTAATTGGGTGATATTTGATATTGACAGTTCAAGAAATCTGTCATCCAGCAGTTGAGGTTGAGTCTACGGGACTTCAGCAGTGTGAGGTGAGTTACCTTCCAGTAGCGGTGGGTCTACGGCCACAATGCCGGCCCACCAGTAGGAGTTGTATGTTAGATGATTGTCTTTGTGATATTCATCTAGGTTTGCTACTACCTGATATGTTATATGCTAGCATGATATGTTATATGTGATAGTGGTAGTAGGGGGAGAATAGTCCCCAAGTTCGGTTGTTAGGACCGAAGGGTAGGTCGGATACCCCAGATATGTCTGACAGTATGTTATGATATGTTTATATGCTGGCATGATATGTTATATGTGATTGTGGTAGTAGGAGGGGAATAGTCCCCAAGTTCGGTTGTTAGGACCGAAGGGTAGTTCGGACACCCCAGATATGTCTGATAGTATGTTTATGTTATGATGTATGTGATAGTAGTAGTAGGGGGTGGAATAGTCCCTGAGGTTCGGTTGTTAGGACCGATGGGTAGGTCAGCACCCCAAAACGGCTTGACACGGGTAGGTCAGCACCCCAGAACGGCTTGACTTGGGTAGGTCAGCACCCCAGAGTGGCTTGACACGGGTAGGTCGGCACCCCAGAATGGCCGTACCGGGTAGGTCGACACTCCAGAATGGCCGTACCGGGTAGGTCGGGCACCCCAGAATTGCCCGGCAGTATGTATGCTATGTGATTGTATGGTATGTAGTATGATGGGGGAACTCACTAAGCTTTGTGCTTACGGTTTTCAGTTTTTGTTTCAGGTACTTCGTTTTCAAAGGAAAGGAGCCGGCTCGATCGCAACGCATCAGACTATGTTTTCCGTACATGAGATCCTTGGGGATTGCGCTCTTATATGGTTTTATGATACTATGTTTTGGATTATTGACACTTGGGTTTTGACAAGAGACGTTATTATGAATGTTTTTATACTGATGGTTTTATGTAATAACATAATTAAAATGAAATTTTTGGTCGTGAATTTTGGGATGTTACAAGTTGGTATCAGAGCCTTGGTTTGAGGGATTCAGACATACTCTCGGGTGTGTCTGAACTCAAACTAAGGGCTTGGTATGAAAATTTTCAAAAGTAAAACCATTTTATAAAAAGGAGTTGAAAAGAATCTGAAAAGAGAATAGAACTTTGAGAAGAACAAAGTGTGTGATGCGTGCAATCAGCCGAGCTCAAGTAAGTTTTTCCCCAAGATACCCATACATGTTATGTTATGGTATGATATGATATGATTATGAGAATTGCATGCTAGATTAGGGCTAAGGATCTAAGAGGATGCCTTATATGCCTATTGTATGTGCTTGTAGACTTGCATGCTAGTACTGACCAGTCAGTAATAGGATAGCCTGTTTAGGTTATGCCTGATTGTATGAGCCTTTGAATTGCATGTACAGATTCCTGATTAGAGGATAGAATGATTTGATTGGAATATGATGGTTAGATTTTCCATCGTCTGAATGCTGCTTGCTTTGTGCTTTGTGGGACTCTTAGTAATTTGAGCTAACTATTAAGTGAATATGCTAAGTCACATGGGACATAGGCCGGATAATCTCAGAGTGAGAGACTTGACCCTATTGCGCAGCTCTTGTCTGAGTCCAACCGTTCTAGGGATGGGTCTTTTACTCGAAGGATTATCTGATCTCTGTTGCATGTGGCTATATTCATGAGGTAGCTAGTTGACATTACTGGACATCTTTCAGCAGCTGAGGATTGGGTAGGTACAAGAACCTAGGGAAGCCTAGGATATGTTTCAGTAGGTTAGTAGTGAGGCTCAGTGAGACTTGGGTGTACCAGTTTGAGGAAGTGACTTGGAGGATCCGGGATGATTGCTGAGGAAAGTATGGATAGGTGTGGAAGGTAGTATTGGGTCCCGTACTACTAAAAGCACAGGATCCATACTCGAATCGGTGAGAGTCTTGGAGAATCTGAGAAGCTTCGGGGAGAGTTTGTGACTCGGTTTGGGGACAGAGGATGTTCCAGTGTTGCAGCTTGGCCATTGGCAAGCGAGCTAGTGAGCGTGACAGGGTGTCAGACCCTGAAGGATATGATTTCCAAGAGTTGCAGATGCGAGATCGATTTGGAGCACCCTGGAAAGAGAGGGTTGTGCCAGGTGTGTATAGTAGAGGGTCCCGGGAAGAGACCCATGACTTCTGATCATCGGGTGAAAGGCCAGTTGGGCCGGAGTCAGTGCAGCCCATACAGGAAAGTGCACAAGGGAGTTTGTCGCTCCAAGGGTTTAGGTTGCTACAGGGTAGCTGGGTTGGTCATGTCAGCAGAAGGTGATCAGTATTCCTCCAGATATTGCGGGTATGTCACCTCTTATTTCTACTAGATGGATGTTGGGATACGTATCACTTTGGGATCGTGAGTGAGTTTGGACAAGTCAGATATCGAGGCGGTTTTCTGCTAGTGTTTGGGTTATCAAGGATCATATATGCCATCCTGCATACCGAATGGTCCTTGATGAACCCACAGAGGGACGTACCTTACGGAGCGGGTTCCGCGTGTACCGTTATCATTCCGGATCTTTGTCGAGATCTGTGCAGGAGTATTGTTTGGAAGATCCTCGGTCAGTAGTAGGGCGATAGTTCTCCAGTGAAGTCAGCGTTCTGGGATTCTATCATTGTTCAGGTATGTTCGGTAATTGTCTATGGATGAACTTTAGAGTTCAAGGCACTACCGTTGCTAGGACAGAACTGGTGACATGAAGAGGGTAGTATCAGCCGCGGGTGTTAGATGCATAAGTGGTTGGTCATTGGATGTTCAAGAGAATTGTGTTTTCGCATGGGCTGTGTTGGGTTGGAGTTCAGTGGTACTGCAAGAATAGGAGTGGGAACGAGAATTCGTCAGCTTGAGTGAAGATTAAGGTCTTCAATTGACAGCATGTTAGATGGATCGAGGTGTCAGAATGGATCAGATTTCAAGAGTACTCATCGATATTTCCGAGGATGGGAGATCTCAAGGTTTAATCGGTGATTAAACGCTAGCATTGGTAGGCACAGGTTGTCATCAGTGGGATATTAGAAAGCGAGGAGGATTGGGAATCCTTCAATTCTCATGTAATGTGAAGACTTAGTCGAATCTAAGTGGGGGAGAGACTTTTTATAAAGTTCTCCAACTGTGAGTTCTGGTTGCGCGAGGTGCAATCTCTTGGGCACCTTGTCAACCAGAAGGGCATTCTGGTCGATCCGGCCAAGATAGAGGCCGTGATGCAGTGGGAGATTCTGAGGTCTCCAACCGAGATTCGGAGTTTCCTGGGTCTATCGGGTTATAATCGGAGGTTGTGGCATCCCCATTTTTCACGGCCAGAAAAGACCGATTTTGTTTATGCTTTATAAAAATCAGAGTACCTCGTTTAATAAAAATGTTGCGGAATTTGTTCCCAGAAAAACATGATAAATACGTTATCAAAGCATTTCCGAAGAAATGTATTTTTATCCATTTTAAAACATTTGGGATGTCATCGTCAATACAGAAACATAAGCATAAACAGAACTTACATTCATTTACACTAGTGATCTACATCTCTTTTAAATCCCTCAGTGTAAAGTAGCTTCATATCGACACCTGTGATACAAATAAACTGAGTGGGTCAGGTTGGGAAACTTGGTGAGTACATAGAGTTTTCAACCCACAATAATATAGTTATTATGTTTAATCATCAGACAATTAACCCAATTACCCATCCCCGTTATCTTATTTACTCTTAAAGATCTACCCTAAGAATCAACTATTTCTTGTTCATTCATTCCTAAGGATCATCCTAAGGAATAGGCATGAAATCCATCGTTGCCAGGGTTTACTCAACGGGCACTAAATCCATAGTTGCCAGGGTTTGCTCAACAGGCACTAAATCCATAGTTGCCAGGGTTTACTCAGCAGGCACTAAATCCATAGCTGCCAGGGATATTTCGTTTATCAACAGTATCGTTTCCGAGAAATTCACTCGCAATACATGTCAATGGGTTTTTAGAGTACACCGGTGAACACATCGTTCACAACACCTACAGGTTGCGAGCCTGCTAGTGTTCCACTGGACTGTCTAGAATAGTCCGTGGTTGTCATCCATACTCTGCTAGATGACGGGGCCAGCATTTGGGTAAAATGCTTCTCACATCGTCCACCTATCTCCCTCACCTCATGGTCTATTTCACCTCTCACATCATCATCCGACTCATATTTCATCTACCCATGTTTACCCAACATATTTTGTAGATATAAAATACATATACAGTTTAAATCATTTAAAACATGTATAAAATTGTTCATCCAGCATAGATAGCAAGTATACAGATAATATTCACACATAGCACGTAATTTATATTAAAATACTTCATATCTTTGTGTAAGATGAAAGTAACTATGCACTCACATGATAAGGTGGTGACTCGGTACTCGGACAGCACTTCGTTATCCCAAAACAATTTTCCTTTGACAAAACCTAGTATCAATACCACTAGGGTTTAGTCTAACGTTAACCGCGACTAATTAATAGTCTAGCTATTATTACTATTATATAAGCGTTAAACAATACTTATATAACCCATAATAATAGCCCATGTACTTATTATAAGTTCCTAATAACGTTACTATAATTAAATAAAAACTATATTAAAAATAGCGTAGACATAACTCACTTACAGCGAGTTTATAGGAAACCGGGCTTCGCTTAGAGCAGCGTTTCTGAACCGAAAGACTCTTTTCTCGGGACTCCGGGAGCCTCGGGGCTTCCTTCGGGTGCTAGGGGGTTTACCTAGACATTAAGGGGCTTAAGGGGGGCTAGAGAGAGAGTCTAGAGAGAGAAAGTGGAAGAGGAAAGGTGTGAGAATGAATGGAACCCGGCACCTCTATTTATAGGCTAAATTCCTGATGGACTCGCCGAGTCGGTGCCACGTGTCATCACCTGATGGCTTTTCTTGGGGAGAAAGTCTTGGCCCATATTCAGCCACATCACCCCTTTTGCAGCAGCACCCTGCCGACTTCTAAACCCCGTAACTTTTGCATACGAGCTCCGTTTTCGACGTTATTTTTTTCCACGCGTAGGTAAAAACAAGATCTACAACTTTCATTTAGACTTCGTAGGCTAATTCTTGACCGATTTTAAATTTAATAGTAGGAGGAGATTAGACTATTAAATGACCGCGAAGAATTCGTAACTCCTTCATACGGACTCCGTTTTCGTCTGTCTTTTTATCGTTAAGTTCCTATTAATGAGATCTTCAACTCTCATTTAGGTTTTGTAGGCCGAAAACTGCTCGAACTAAAATTCGAGTTTCGGGTTGTACACTGCTAAGCCGAAACTTCGAAAAATCATAACTTCCTCATACGAAGTCAGATTTGGGCGTTCTTTTTATGGACGCTCTCGGTTTAACGTTTTCTACGACTTTATTTTAGATTGCTAAGGCTAGAAGTCGCTCTATCGTAAATTCACTATTTACGTCTCCCGGTGCCGTGCCGGTTTTGCCGTAAAACTTCGACGGGTCATAACTTCTTCGTTATAACTCGGATTTCGGCGTTCTTTATATGTACGGAAACCTTGAGACATATTCTAAAACTTGGTTAAGATTATTTATTATAAATAATCTTTTGTCGAAAAGTCGTTTTCGACCCCTATTATCTCTACATTGACTAGCCCGGATCTACGGGCGTTACAGTTTTTACGGGACTTCTCCGAGATTGTGGTTCCTTTGACCCGACTGACCAAGAATTCGACGACCCTTCGCTGGGGCATGGGCAGCAGGCAGCCTTCGAGGCTCTCAGACAGCGGTTACGCGAGGCACCGATTCTCACCCTGCCAGAGGGTGTAGATGATTTTGTGGTTTACTGTGTAGCCGTAGCATTCACCAGGTTGGCAGATAGTGTTAGAGTGTTGTAAGTCTGCGGGTGTAGCCGTAGCATTCACTAGCAGCAGATAGTGTGAGGGGTGTTGTAAGTATGCGGGTGTAGCCGTAGCATTCACCAGGTTGGCAGATAGTTTTAGAGTGTTGTAAGTCTGCGGGTGTAGCCGTAGCATTCACTAGCAGCAGATAGTGTGAGGGGTGTTGTAAGTCTGCGGGTGTAGCCGTAGCATTCACCAGGTTGGCAGATAGTGTTAGAGTGTTGTAAGTCTACGGGTGTAGCCGTAGCATTCACTAGCAGCTAGATAGTGATAGAGTGTTGTAAGTCTGCGAGTGTAGCCGTAGCATTCACTAGGTTGGTAGATGGCATGAGCGTGTTGTTAGAACGTGGAAGGAACAGTAGTACCCATCAGTTCGGGTGCAGCAGTGCGGATATGGAAATCCACATATTGGATCTCGGTATTACTTAGATGGATTAGCTCTGGTTGAGCCAGTGATAAGACTGTAGGAACGCCACTACAGTTATGAGATCAGGGAAGTAATGGACTGCTTAAGGGCGTTTGTGATGTAAGGCTACCATTGGTTAGGTAGCAATCACTTTTAGTCTCGGATTGGATGATGACAGGATGCGACGCATGGACCCGATCGGTTAGATCAGGAGGTTGTTAGAGCCACAGTGGCATGATAACTAGTGGCAACTAGTTCCAGAGAAGGATTTCGTTCAGAAGTCGTGTGAGGCGACTAAGTGGGAGTCCTCTGGCTCCGCAGCTGGGCTGGAACCCGGTATTTCAGATGGTTGGTGAACGCATTGAGACCAAGCAGGTCTCGTTAGATTTTGGAAATCAACCATGTGGCAACATACTGCTTCAGGCAGTTCAGTGTTCGGGCAGTTTCAACGTCTGGGCAGTATTAGTACTTGTGTCTTAGGTTGCAAGTACACACGGAATAGCTGGTTTATTGGGGAGTGACAAGTCACTCACAGCGGGATTATCTAAGCCTTTGCCAAGTATAAGTGATATGCAAGGATATTTGGGTCTGTGACCCTGTTTTATACTGGGAACCGCAAGTGATTGGAAGTTAAGTAGTCAGTTTTGGGACAAACAGACTGGATTCAACAAAATGATTCAGTATGAGTGGCCTGTTAGGGACACAGATCATCTCGAGACAGCAGACTTCAGACGGAGTAGATGAGATCTTGTTGCAAGGAATTCATTCACCTGCGGATTTTAGGGCTTTACGAGGATTGGTCATGGCTACCCTAGGAGGGCTAGGGTGTGCCCAGGTTGGTGACCCTGCTACTAGAGTGGTTGGGCGAGTAAGGAATGGTAAGGAATGATTTCGAGGAAGAAATCTAATTTAAGTGGGGGAGAGTTGTAACACCTTGTGTATTTATTAAATAAATAAATTAATTAATGAATGTATAGTAGCCCTAAAATCAATAATTATACGCAGGGTGTGGGTTTCGAGGAGTTGATTGGCATAACTCGGAAGTTGGAGGTTAAAAGTGTAATTTTCGGTCTCAGTTTATAATATTTATGAAGACAGGGGCTCCGTGGTAATTACTTGGATTTAATTTAAAAGGAAATGAGGTGGAAGGGCTGATTATGTCATAATTAAGATATTGGGGGCTGTTTGGTAATTTATGAGACTTAATTTGTAAGGGATTTCCATGGATTGGGTTGTAAGGGTAAAGATGGGATGACATTTGAAAGAAAAAGGGCATGGAGGGACTGATGTTGCCACTATGACAAACTTTTAAGAGGAGCCGAGTATATAATCACATTATCAGTCAAACCCTAAACCTAAACCCTCCCTTATGCAGTAGCCGTCACCCCTTCCCCCCTTGTGCCTCCCAACTGCCGGTCGCCACCCCATTCTACCTAGCTTCTCCGACCGACCCGGGCCACCGAAGGACCGAGATGACCGGCGACGACCAGCGCTGCAACGGAAGTCTCCAAGGCCGGAGCAACTGTGATCAATCACCACCATCATCCCTTCGCCACCTCCGTCGCGTTTTCTCTCAACTGCCGCCTGTTTCCATTGAAGGTGATGTTGCCGGAGATTCGTGTGTGCTCCATCAGTGCATGTGTTGACTGGATGATGGAAAAAACCAAGAGGAGCCTTCGCCACCATCGTGAGGTGGTGGCTGTCATCGCAAAACCACCTCCTGCTGCCGTTTCTTTCCATTTCCGTCATCGCTGCCTTGTCTCGTCACCACCAGCTACCATGGGAGTGGCCCTGAGTTCGTATGGGTGTGTTTCAGCTCCAATGCTCGTGTGTGGGGGTGGCTGTTCGACTGGGAACCACTAGTAACCACCGCCACCACCACGAGGCGGTGGCTGCCGACGTGAAATCACCATTGCCGCTGCCATACGCCACCAAATAGGTGGTTGGTTTCCCATTCCGAGCAAGAGTCGTGTTTTATGGGTGTGAAGCCGGAAAATTGTGGAAGACCGCCACTGCCACCACCGTGAGGTGGTTGCTGCCGCCGTGTACCACCTTGGGTGGGTGTACTTTCGTGTGTGTGTGTGTGTATTTGTAATTAGATTAGGGTGTGCGTGCGTCAATTAGATTGGCATTGTAATTGTAACAAGATGGAATAATGAGAAAGAACCCTAACCACCACCGTGAGGTGGTGGTTGCCGCCTCCTGCCGTCACCGGCCGCCGTGTCTGGTGGCGGTGTGCTTAGTTGTGTTGGAATTGCTTTTGGATGTTTGGACAAAGGACTAAAACCCTAATCGGCCTATTAAACCCTAATGGGCCCAATGAAGCACTAATGGACCCAAAAGCCCAAACATGTGACTAATGGGTGTAATAAGCCCAAATTGACCTAAGGAAAACCCTAATGGGCTTAAGGACTTGGTTTTGGGCCTATTGGGCTAAGATGGGATTGGAAACCCTAATTAGGGTTTAGAAAACCCTAATATTGGATTTATGGGCTTGGACTTATCGGGACCCACATTTGGGCCATTGGAATGGAAGTGTATATTAAGCCCAATCACACCATATGATTTATTTAGAAGAGTGATGGACTTAGTGGATTAAGTCCTTAGTAGATTAATTCCTTAATGGGTTAAGTAGGAAACTTAACCCTAATCATCATTTTATGTGAAACCCTAATTTCACTTGGGTTTATTGTTGGGCCTCTTTATTGGGCCTTGATGATTGGGTTACTAATAGACCATTCAAAGTCAAGCAATTGGACTAAAATAATTTAATGGGCCTAGGGTAAGGCCCATGTAAGGGGTTTGAGCCCAATTTGGAAAATTGGGCCATAGATGGGCCTTTATGATTATGTGATATTGGGCCATTAGAATACCACATGTTAGACTGGACTAATTCGTTGGTGTGACGACCCGAAATTTTCTATCATGTACAGTCTAACACTTCATTGAAAGTCAAACTCATTATTGCTATCATTTAGCACAATTTGGAACCTGTTTGAATGTTCTGAGCCTTGTACACTTAAGGGATAAGTGTCGGGGTTTATCTGTTGGATCTATAGTGCAAAGAGCGAGCCTGAAACACCTTGACCTGGAGTTCACGGCCACCACATGGGAGTTTACGGCCGTAAACTCCATGTGGGCCGTAAACTCCACCTTATTTGGTGAAAGGGTGGCCATTAGTTCATTTCTTTCTTTCCCTGGCTGAAATCCTCTCAAGTATCATCCCGATCTTCGTCCCTAATCTTCAAAACTCGTAAGTTTCTTGCCCTAATTAGTTGATATCTTACATGATCTAGTGATCTTACATGATTTCATCCGTGAAATCATTCCATTTTGTAGATCTTCAAGTTTCACCAAGAATACCAAGAACACACACTAGTGTTCTTGGCCAAAATCGACCATTCAAGCTCCTAGATCGTAAGTACTCTTGTTCTAACTCATTGTACACTAGGTTTATCATGTTTAGGCATTAAAAACATCAAGAATTGAGGGATGAATGAGAGTTTACAGCTAAGGATCTCCCAAGGTCGTAAACTCCCTATAAGGGTGCAATGTTGCCCTAATTTCCTTCCTTATGCCTAGAACTTAGCCTAGAACCCATCACCATTGAACTAGGGACCTTAAACATCAAAGAAACCATGTCCACATAGATTTTACGGTCGTAAACTCATAAGGAAGTGATCCTTCGGCCGTAAACTCTATAAAGGGGTGATATTGTGCCCCTAATGCTTCCTAAGGCTTAGACTTGAAGTAAGGATGCTTCATTATGACTTATAGGACCTCAAAACACCCAATGACACTTGGTACCATGAGTTTACGGCCGTAAACTCATGAAGGATTGGTCCTTGGGCCGTAAACTCATGTTAAGGTCAAATCTTGGACCTTAAACTCACCTAGCCTCTTGTTTAGCATTGGAACACTTAACCACTTAAGACATCATAGCTTTAAGCCTCAAATGGAGACCCATTAGAGAGTTTACGGCCAGGAGTAAACTCCCCTGGGCCGTAAACTCCATTAAGTATGGTCCATAGACCATAAACTCCATAACAATGTCTTGCAATCCTTTGTTGCAACCCAATGGCCTCCTAACACTTTGACTAAAGTGTTTTCCACGCCTTAGAATGCTTATACTTGTCTAATTAGTGTTATAATCACTAATTGTATATATACATATGTCTTTATATGTTATAAGGATCATTGTGTGCGTTTAAGTCTTCACTTAACACCAAGCACTTATCCGACACTTCCATCCGATCCACTCACTACAGGTGAGTTCATACCCCTTAATCAATCTTTTAAATGTTTTTAAATGCTTTTATGGGGGGGGGGGTACAAGTTGAATCATGCTAGTTACTATATCAATCATATGTGATTAATAACTAGCATACAAATGGATTTACTACACTTTTAGCTGTTTTACCAAACATATTACTTCAAATGACTTTCCAAAACGTTTTTACTTGTTTAAATCTCTTTATCAAACTGTCTTACATACTGAATGTTTCCTTTCAAACTCTGTTACAATTGTGTTTCAAACAAAGGTTTTATTATACTTAAAATTGTTCTTATCAAACAAACTGCTTTCAAATCGTTTTATAAACTGACATCAAGTCATCATTTCTTAGTTATTAAACTTTTCAAAGGTTTTACAAAACTTCTTTTATACTTTTATATTGTCAAATGCATGCCTATATATGTATAGTTATATAAGTAATGTTTAAAGGACTTAGAACGGCTAGCTCGCCTTATTTCCTTTTCCTCGTTGGGATGTGGCCTTAGGGTATCGGTTATTCGTCCGAATGTCGTCTAAATATTAGTTATATATCATGTATACCTATATAGACATAAAAGTTCCATCAGTCAGTTCAGTACCTTTGGGTAGAAAAGGCATACTTTCGGTTATACCCGTACATTACTAGTAACTATAATAGGTATAGTTAGGAGATATTACTTGCCATTCCTAGTACAAGGAATCACACAAGAGTCAGTTCATACATGAGTCAATACTTGCTAGATAGAGAGAACACACAATACAGCTAGTACACACAGTATATTACAATACATGCTAGATAGAGAGAACACACAATACAGCTAGTACACACAGTACATTACAATACAGGCTAGACAGAGGGAGAACATACAATACAGCTAGCACATTCATTTCATATACAGTTTTTCAGTTATGTGAGCCACGTAACGGGGCATGGCACTACCTACCATGACCGTTCATGTATCCAAAATCTCCTTAATTGGGGAGCGTATGAGTTTGCGTATAGCTATACTGGATTGACTATCCTACACCTTGTTGCTAGCTACAGTTGGACTTGCAAGTCTACGGGTGCCAAATGTCATTTTTCTCCGACATCTTACATTGTCGCGTACTATAGTCGGTAGCAGGATAGAGGCCGATCACATGGTACTTTAAATTATAATTAGTTTAAGGTAGTTATTACAACAGTAGTTACTTATTACAATACTACAGTACTACTTCATTTTCCCATTGCATTCACTTTGTGCTTTTCACACAATATACAGTAATGTAAAAACTATATTTTTGGTAAATGATAGTCAGATTTGGGAAAATACACACTCTTACAAGAGACACACACAGATACTAGATGCCTTGGTAGAAGGCTACTTTTAGTAGGAAACATAGGGTTTTCTAGGAGGTTCAAAACTTTTACATACTTATACTTCACATAGTTACAAATACTTTCTTACAAATACAGACACTAAAATACTTATGATCTCACCAGATTTAAAGCTGATACTCTCTTTCAAAATAACTTGTATCATCAGGTCACCAGTAGACAGGTACCGATGCAAGGTTTAGAGAAGATGAAGCTCGTTCAAGACTCATCTTTCATTTTGAATTATATTTTGGTGTCTATTAAACTGGTCAGAACACACTTGTATTAAAATTATATTATTAATGCAATGGATGATGTTGTTGCTTGTTTACTACTATTCATTGTTGTGATACTGTACATGACGTCCTCCGCCCCAGAACGTTTCCGCCGTTCTCGGTTTTGGGGTGTGACAGATTGGTATCAGAGCATTGTTTATAGTGAATTGAGTATATCAACCCATAAAAGATATACAAACTATAAATACAATGGGATTAAAATACTCTGACAAAGAGTTTATACTTTTAAATAATAAAATATTTAATTAAGTATACGTGCCTGAATTCATACTAAAATCAGTGTCACTAGGACATTACAAAAGTATTACGATTGTTGGGCAGCACAAGTAGACTTAGAGACATATAGTCAAAACTGGAAAGATATAGCCTGATCAACTATATTATCCGAGGGTTGACTAGCATGTGCCTAAGTGTGGTTGTGAGGTTGCAACAAGTCTAAAAACTTACCCATAATACCACAATGAGAACAATAGAACCTAAACCTAAAATACTATAGGGGTATTTTGTGTACTATAAGCTACTTATGTGTTAGACTCTTATATCTCTTTTCTCGCGTAGATAATATGGCTGGATTCCATCCCTACGGAAACTTGTACTTCCCTAACCAAGGTAATGAAGGCGAGTTTGAAGCTGATCCAGGAAATGACCACCCAATCCCGGTGGATGGTCACCAGGCTGAAGGCTTAGGAGATGGTTCCGACTCTGAGCCTGAAGTTGAGAACCTACCCCTGATGGCTCTTGTCCCAAATCCTAACCCTCGTCCGGCTTTTCAAGGCCCGATGCCTCCGTGGGTGGAAAGCTTGGAAACATGGAGCCAAGGGCAGGATCAACCCATGTCATTTAATGGAGACCGAAGCTTTTATGACCTAAGCGAGGGGGGCTCAGCAGACAGAGTCTTGCCAATCCTGGTCCGCAGAGTGGCCCGAAATGAGATTCAAGGCAGGACAGCCCTCCATCAAATCACGGAAGTTGTCACCAATGCGAGAATGCATACGATCCGCACCATTCACCTGGAAGATGCCCGTGAGAGATCTGAGAGAGACCATGAAACCCTGTTGCAAGCACTGGCTGAAACACGAGCCGAAGTCATAGAACTCCGAGTACGCCAGAGGGTGTACGAAAGACACCTGCTTGATATGGAACGTCAACTGGCTGAAATAAGGGTTCACCAGAGGGATGACCGTCACCAGTAGTAGATGCCTTACTTTCCTTCCTTGTCTTAAGGAACCGTGTTCCTGTCTATGCCCTATGTGGCATTTTCCTATGTAACTATCTGGTACTGTAAGTACTTTTAGTTAGGCCTTTATGCGGCCAAAACTTTTTACTCCGGATATGATGTAAGACCTTCTACAAGGTCAAATTTTTCCCGAACTCATTACATCATAAATATCAATGATATTGACAGTCGGCTAACTTCTGTGTCATTCTTTGTTCAAATACTTTCATCATACTATTGTTGGAGTCCATCTGAAACCCACTCTAGTCAAGTTATTGGACTAGGGTAATTTAGCTCAGGGATCATTCCCAATTCTCTTTCAAAGGTTGGATCACGTTATCCACAAACCAATGGAACCCCGGTTTGGACGACAAACGTCATGAGACCATTCTACGAACTTACTTCTACTCTGTACTAGGACTACATCATAGGGAGAATCATGTCATCATCCGGAAATAGTCAGCCGAACAACGAAACCCCTATCCTTCATATCGACACCGCTACTTTCCAAGCCGCAGTATCAGCTGTCGTGGCAGCTGCCGTGACAGCTGTCCTTGCAAACCGCAGCGCTAACAACGCAAGCAAGGCCGACAATGGGGTGGACAATCCTAATCGTAGTATCAATCCAGGAAACCATCAAATGATAACAGTCGCAGATTCATAAAGCCGAAAAACAGAGAACAGGAAACGAAAGTGCCAAGCCCAGAAGGAACGCAAACGATCCCAAAGACTTGCCATGCTACAGCAACAAGTGGCAACCCCTGCCATCCCAGTACCGATCAGACCATACGAGGGAAAGCTACCGAAGTGTGATAAGTGTAGCTTTCATCATCATGGGGCTTGCCATGAAATGCAATGTTGCAATTGCCTAAAAGTAGGGCACCATGCTCGTAGCTGTGGAGCACCGGCACGACCCATCACTCAAGTCCCTAACATCGGAGTCAGCCAGACTTACTGTAGTGCCGGTGAAATCGGACACCTTAAGAGGAATTGTTCGAAAAGGAGAAGCAGCGAAAGCAACCGTGTCTACATAACTCCGACCCGACACATCACTTCCACCACCGATGTTGGTGCTAGCCAGATATGTCACCAATGCGGTGAAATTGGACACCTCAAGAAGGATTGTCAATAACAAAGAACTCCGGCGCAGACGGGAAGATACTAAGGATCACCGCCGCTGGAGAAACTACTCCGGATCCACGTTAAAGTATCTAAGGCGTTCGTTGTAACAGACTCATAAACTGTTTAAAACTAGTGCAACTCGAGTCTTATCTTTTGCGAGATCCCGTCAGTTAAGGGACCCTCGTGCTGTGTATGCTTGTCTTTTGTAGTATACCTAGTTCGCATCAATAGTCTTGTTGTGAATCTATAGTACTTTAACTCTGTTAAAAGTTGCACTGTTGGGTTTTGTCTGTAACGCCTTTATGATCAAGTCTAATGTCTTTATTTCCAAGTGAGTCTGATATTATCATACAACTTGAGTCCATTCGATCCTCACAATACCAGTTTCGAGCGTAAATCTCTTTCTCCGAAATCGTCTTTCTAGCGAAGCCGTCATTTCAGAACTCCGAAGTACTCATGCGTAGAGTACCTCATGTTTCTTATCCTTTCCGAAGAAACCTCAGCAAACCTCTCCGGAATACCATGTTGGGTTATGAGCATTCTAACACTCCTAAGTGTACATGCAACCCTAAATACCTTGGATCTATGTTTTCTCTATTATACATACAATTATGAACATCCAAGGTATTATCCTAATCTAGCATACAAAATAATAAATATAACAAGATAGAATACATACCTCTTTGATGTAGAATGTCTTCATGAAGCTTGAGTGCCTAGTGCCCCAAGTGTGACACCTCAAATGGTTCACACAACACCAAATACACTTGGAATAACTTGAGAGAAACTTGAACACTCCTTGAAATCGTCTAGCCCTCACACTCACACATTAGTGTACGATTTCTTGAGCCATGAGATTCTTTTATATGGTGGCTATTAGGGTTACACCATGTAACTCATAACTTTACCCATTCCTTATGCTCCATGGATTTTAACCTCCATGGAGTATCCATGGGTCACCCCATGGACTTAGTCCAACATAAGGAATCTTGGATCACAAGCCCACATATATAAGAATGAATGATTTACACAATCAACCCATATATTTAATTAGTCTCCTTTTGATCACTTAATTAATTCCAAATTAATTCTTGATCAATACTAATTAAATAACCTTATTAATATATTAGAACTTATAATATATTAACCAACCTTAAGTGTTATTTCTCTCATTATAGTCTATCCAAATGCATGATGCCATGCAACCCAAATGGACCATGCCGGGTCGGGTCAAGTCTTACCAATTATAGTTATGGACTTAGACATTAATCCAACAGTCTCCCACTTGGATAAGTCTAAAACTATTATTGCGTATGACTTCAGGAACCGATCAGCAATCGTAGCTCTCAAAAGCTTCTGTCGAACTCTGACCTTGTCGATGAACTCTGACCTTTGTCAATGACTTGTCCATTAGATAAAGGGATCATATATTCCTCCATTCTAGATATCATATGGACTGAGACATGGATTATCAATCATTCTCTCTGTCCATTTGTTGTTTCCCGATTTCCGATTCATGATGACTGACTGATTGAACAAATCAAATCAGTCCTGGCTTGGCCAAGCACTCACATGTATCATCTTTAAATAATCGAGGGGCCCACAAATATCGCTTTTATCCAGAAGGTAAAAGGAATGGATAAACTTCGACTCATATGGCTTGTTCTACTACTTGTTGAATCATACACAAAGGCACGTTTTATAACATCGAGTTACCAATGCGTTTTCGTGCAATCAATGTATAACCAACTCATAGTAACAACTCATATCTCTAGGTTTGAAGAATATAAGATATTATCGTCTCATGATCACTCATGATAAAATCCATGAAGTGATTCAAATGAGCGCGAGTTGAATCCAATACTCAGAACTTATGAGCACTCATGAGTGTTGTAGCACCACTTTGTCCACCAACTTGGACCTCTACAAACCAACCCATGACAGTCTTGATTCATATCTACTTCCAACATATGACCGACTGTGGATGGTTTGAATAACTTAATCATTCAGGAAGAGCGACTTAGTTATTCTGGAAGTCAAAACATGCAAAGTGAAACACAAGAATAAATGAATCAAATATGGTATCAAACCCTATGAATATAAATAAACACTTTTATTTATCACCATACTGATTACTCATTATTCATTGTTTCGGTTTTATCAACTTTATACTTGAATTTAAAACAATAGTTGTCCCATGCTCCAAGCATGTACACTATGTTTTCTAAACACTAGTCATGCCATACACCAAGTATGCATACTATGTTTGTCTATGATCTTTACATTGTAAAATAGATCAATTGAACATCACTCCAATGATCCTCTTTTCACAGTCCCAAATCCTTACTGCAAATGCAAGAATTCCAAATTCATGTCATTTACTGAAATCTGTTAGATTCTAAACTTATATGCATTGATCCTCTTAATGATTATGCACGAAGTCAGAAAGACTTGACAACAATCATTACAGAGCATTCCAAAGGAGATCAGCTCCTTGGAAACATCCTTCTTTCATTAAGTTTCCTAATCTTACACAGATTGAATAATTTCTAACTTTGAAACATTTCCATATTCCATTTTGACTATCACTTCTGAACAAGAGTTGCCTCCTTACAGATTATGTCAATATGGTCCTTCCAGAATTAACATTATACTTCCAACTGTCCTTGAGCAACCAATCTTTGGTAAACCTTAGATTGTCCTCGACAATTGCTTAATCATTTTAGTCATATCCAATTCTAGACCTTTTCCCTTCATAATGCCCCAGGCATTTGGAAAATTTTAGAAAGGATGAATATAGCACATGTAATCGATCCTATATCCGAAGCATATGGGACACGATTCATGATGTCTCACATAAATACTAAACCAGTCTTTTGCTATAATATTTCCATTTCAATTTGCCAAGTTCTCAAAATTCAGATTATGAAAAGGGATGCCGTAATCATAATCGAATTTTAGAACGCAAATAATGGACCCATATATAGAATTTCCTTATGTTGAGCCATTCCAACATGAAATTCATATATATATATATATATATCCTTGATTAAATACGATTAAAATCTCAATCTAAGCTTTTAGAATTGAAATGAAGTATAATTTCCTCTCCCTTAATTATAGCAAAACAACTTTTTCAACCCCTGCAACCTTACGAATTGAAACTTTTGTTTTCTATAATTAACATTGCTAACTTGCAACCTTTGTCATAATTATCATGCTCCCACTAACATGATGATTATTAGCATAACACTTATGCTCCCACTAGCTTTGACATGTACTCAGAAATCAGCTGACTTTCTTACCAAAGTTCATATTTCTGATACTAGATTGTTTTGATAAAACTTTATCAAAATCATACACCTCTCTTAGATAGCTCACATGTGTGTCTAAACAATTTTAGAACTATGAAAAGGGATGCCGTAATCATAGTCTCAATTGTTTAGACCTTTGCCACTTCTCACAAGTCCATGTTAGTGTGCCGGTAAACCACACACGCTCCACTAACGACTTTGAGAATGCAAATATCACAATTGCTATCTAGCTAAAATCTACTTTGTGAAAGTGTTTCCTCACCATCATTTTCATGAATCTGAGAGAAACCTTATGACACTTAGATTTAATAGTGTATGTGTTCTTATCCATGTGAATTTGTCAAAACCATAATCACAAGACAAGGTTAGTGACAAATCCAAACTCATATTGATTAAACTTGTGCAATCTTAAATTCTTGCCATTTGGCAGCTCAGGTGCCTGCCATTGCTTCCAAGTAGTTGTGCAACCAATTGAGAACTCTCAGAACTCCTATGCAAAGCCAACTTGAATAGGCACAAAAATTTCAACACGATAGGTTATAAACCTCAAGTCGTGTGCTAGTGAAGGACTTTAGGTTTTATTCTTGATTAAGTCTTGAAACTTTCAAGAGCTTTAAGACTCCCACTGTCCTCTTGACATATAAGACTCCCTTGTCAAATATTCAAGAGATAGTGCGGATTCTTTATCAAGACTAACACTTTACACAATTGGCCTAAGTTGGTCTCTGTTTTATCCAAAACATCACAACTTACCAATTTCAAATGTACAAGAGTAAATAACCTTTTACTCTTACATTTGACTAGTGTTAACAAACCCTCTTTAAGATATGTCACTCAAGTTACAATCTTGGAGTATGACTCTAAGAATTGTTTTGGAACGAAGTATGACTCATCTTTTTGATTTAACCATTTCAGCAATTCATGACTCCTCTTCTTAGTCATAAGAATGCACTAAGATGACTTTAGAGGACCAATTGTGATATGGTATCTTAATCATTAAGATGATCATAAACATGATACTAAAGTACTCTCCCATCTTTTCAGATTTGAGAAACTTTTATCTTTCTGCCATACTTTGATTCTTCTTATTCGTTCTGTCTCACATTGAAACTTCTCCAATGCTACAAACTTATACTTAAACTTATAAGTATAACCATATTTACTGAACTTAAGTAAATCATGACGAATAGTCTTCTTGATCTTTTGTGGTGGACTTGACCAGTGCACAAGAATGTGTACTCGATCCCTTACTCCTTTCCTTATTCACATAAGGAATTAGTCTTAATTTTCCAAGCTGAAAGTTCTCATTCATCATACTGTACAATTTGCATGATTCCAAGTTTCGGTCCAATTGAACCTTGGGTGATGAGAATCTTTCCGTATTTGGTAATATTAGACACTACCACAACCGAAAGAATCAAATCCATTTTTCCAATATTGCTATCAATGGAATCTTATAAGCAACAACTTTTCACAAATGCCATTGTAAGGATACTTACAATAAATAAAATCAAAACCTTTTTCTTTTATTTTAAAACTTTGCGGAAAAACTTATCCTTACAAGCCATATGAAAACCTTGGTATTATCTATTCCTAAGCAATATAAATATCATAACTCTTAAGTAATAGCCCAAAATTCTGATCACCGAACCATGCGATTGAAATCCATCTTCGCGATCAGAATCAGCATGTACTTAATAGAGTTAGACAATGGACTTTACCTGAAGTAGAGCCAAACTTATTGACTTTAACATCCTTAGGTAAATTTGGCAGCTTCGTAACCAATGCCCCTTCCTTTGGCAATAGTTACCTATGGACCCTTGATAATGGGACTATCTCAGACTTCGCCTCTCTCTTTACCATTGGGTCAACCGAGTTGACTATGGCCGATCCCTTTCCATTGGGAAGAGAGAGCTTTACTGGATATCCAATGTCATCATTGTCAATGTCCATAGCGTTTTAGGAAGTTGATCTTAGCAAATAGATAAGATCATTAAGGGTCTTGTTTTAGTGTGTTTCATAGGATTCCCAAAAGAACTCACTATGTGACTTAGAAAGTAGTTGAGCCACCAACTTTCTCAAGACTTTGACACCCAACTCTCCCGGCTTGTCAATATGTGACTACATCTCCAAGATGTGATCACACCTAGACCTTCCATTGCCAATAGGGCTTGAGTGACCTTAAACTTTTTAGGAACTTGTGGGTTAGGGAGAATAATTGGAGGAGGTTAAAGAAGTATGATATCCATGGGACATCATCTTCATTTAGGAAAGCTTGTTTCAAGAGATTTGGGAAGATCATAAATGTCTAGACCAGACATCTTTTTGGGAGATATTCAAGATAGTTGATTTAAAGTCCTTAATATGACACCCAATATGAAATATTAAGGCTAGGACCCACCAAACTATTTTATAACTTAGAAGAGGGATGCCGTAATCCAAGCTATAAAATATTTGAAGGTAGGTGAATGACGATTCACCAATTTCCACCATGAAAAACGAAATAATTTATTAGGTTTTAATTGGATTTGAAAGTCCTAGATCTTTGAGATTCATTGAACTGTTCAAAGGCATGTTTCAATCTTGAGTGTGCCCTTCAGGTTTTGTGACTGGGATGCCGAGGATCACAAAACAAGGTGTGAATAACCATGCAAATATACTTGGTACCCTTAATATTTACCCCTTAATCAGTGTGGCGGTTAACCACACACGCTCCACCGATACTATGATAAATATTAAGTTACCCTTTGCCTACCTTGTTAAGTCCAGGTTGGTGTGCCGGTTAACCACACACGCTCCACTAACGACTTAAGCAAAGTGCAAAGTGTAATTTCATGGGTTAGCACCAAATTCACATTTTCCTAAGTAACTAAGATTGGGTATTAATAAGAGTTTAGTTACTTAGTATTTATCATTAATACTTTTAATGAAAGGAGAATTATAGTCATTGTCCTACCCGTTCGGCTAACGACCCTCCACCAGTCAAAGAAGCGGTGGGTGAGAGTGGACACCCATTAAACTGCCATTTTATAGGCAGTAACCTTATACCCCCCTTATAGACCGGCTTCGTGAATGAGGCCTACTAACGGTAAGACTGACTTTACTCTTATACATATATATAAATATTATTAACTTATAATATTATAAAGTATAAGGGTTGAATTTTAACTTTTAAAATTCTAAGGGCTAACTTGGAATTAAAGTATTCATAAGTGAAAACTTTACAAATTCCAAAACTTGAGGGCAAGTTTTGAAACTATTCAAAACTAATTAATTCCATAACTTATGAGTTTAAAGTAGTTTTAATTAAAAAAAAAAAAAAACTCTTCAAGTTCCATAACTTGAGGACAAGTTATGGAAGACTTTAAACTAATTAATAAAAAAAAATAACTTTTTTTATTGTAACTTATGGAACTAATTAAGGTTACACTTTTTTTTTTAATTTAATGAAGAGACTCTTGAACCTCCATAACTTGAGGACAAGTTATGGAGTCATAAAACCATTTAATTAGAACTAGACTCTTCATTTTGTAACCTTTGCTAACTTTTATGAGTTTTATGATTCTTAAATGTGACTTTTCATATAACTTGAGGACAAGTTACAAAAACACACTTTGGAATCAACTCTTAGATTAAAATGGATTGAAAACAACTATTTCACACAACTTTTCTATTAATCTAAGAACCTCATAAGAACAAGATAATTCAAATCATCAATCTTCAAGAAATTAGCATGAACATACAAACTAATACAAATCTTGAAATTATGACAATTATCTTAGAAATTGGATTAGCATGAACATTACCACATCAAAAACAAGTTTACAAAAACATCTTAGGGTAATGTTCCTAGTCCAATTCCAGCCAAAACAATCGAATATATGCATCCAACTCGATTTTTCAACTACTTTTGCAAGTATAACAAGAAAACAAGCCTAGGCTCTGATACCATTGTTGGGTTATGAGCATTCTAACACTCCTAAGTGTACATGCAACCCTAAATACCTTGAATCTATGTTTTCTCTATTATACATACAATTATGAACATCCAAGGTATTATCCTAATCTAGCATACAAAATAATAAATATAACAAGATATAATACATACCTCTTTGATGTAGAATGTCTTCATGAAGCTTGAGTGCCTAGTGCCCCAAGTGTGACACCTCAAATGGTTCACACAACACCAAATACACTTGGAATAACTTGAGAGAAACTTGAACACTCCTTGAAATCGTCTAGCCCTCACACTCACACATTAGTGTACGATTTCTTGAGCCATGGGATTCTTTTATATGGTGGCTATTAGGGTTACACCATGTAACTCATAACTTTACCCATTCCTTATGCTCCATGGATTTTAACCTCCATGGAGTATCCATGTGTCACCCCATGGACTTAGTCCAACATAAGGAATCTTGGATCACAAGCCCACATATATAAGAATGAATGATTTACACAATCAACCCATATATTTAATTAGTCTCCTTTTGATCACTTAATTAATTCCAAATTAATTTTTGATCAATACTAATTAAATAACCTTATTAATATATTAGAAATTATAATATATTAACCAACCTTAAGTGTTATTTCTCTCATTATAGTCTATCCAAATGCATGATGCCATGCAACCCAAATGGACCATGCCGGGTCGGGTCAAGTCTTACCAATTATAGTTATGGACTTAGACATTAATCCAACATACCACTCGTACAGTACGTCAAGTTCAATCCAAAGACCCGTACGGTTGATCTATCGCTGAAAAATGTATACACAAGGGTGGTATATAATCAAGGTTCTACAGGTTTAGAATTGATGATTCCACTTTAACTTCTTTTCCTCGTTGGGATGTGAGCTTAAAGAAGAATCATTTATTCGACTACCTTTTCAATCTGAATTATATACGACTCGTATACACGAGACTGTGATTGATGAACCATGTATGACTTCTAATATGAACTTCAGGACGGAGACTGCTCAAGACTACGAGTAATCGCATCGTCATGCGAACAAACTTAGAACCCAGTACGACTCCTGTAATGTAACGTCCATAAAAATTTTGAGCCAAATTAAAACATTTTAATTCATTTCAAAACCATTAAATTCATACATCTCGTTTTCAAAAGTAATTAAACATCAGAGTATCCCCAAAACCATATCATAAAACATGAGGCGCGGTACGATCATGCCTTTGTCTTGCCACGATCTCCTGAAGTACCTGAAACATAACACTACAACTGTAAGCCCGAAAGCTTAGTGAGTTACCCCCAAAATACCAACCACACATAAACATACTTATAACATATCACAAATAGAACAGCCACGCACATCGGGTCTACTGTGTGACTGGTCCGCCCGCACCGGGCCTTCAATCCACCTAGTCCACCCTCCGAGTCTAGCCATGTACATCGAGTCTACAGTGTGATTGGTCCGCCCGCACCGGGCCTTCAATCCACCTGGTCCACTCTCTGAGTCTACAGTATGACTGGTCCGCCCGCACCGGGCCTTCAATCGGCCTGGTCCACTCTCCGAGCCTCGGCACGTCTGGTCCGCCCTCTCGGGGCCTTCAGCTTATCCGGACCGCTCGTTGGGCCTTCGGAATATCCGGTCCGCCCTGGGTATGTTGGCCTACAGCACAAAGCAGGACCCGCCTCAACCCAACCTCAGTCCAACAACCATGTGCACATAAACATATAATCATATAACAATCCTCAACCAGACAAACAGTCTAACAGATCACATAGCATATCAATATCCTAACCAGGACTTCCGACCTAACCGGTCGCTAGCATAACATTACCCTATATCCCGGGTACCGACCTTAACCAGGTCTCTAACACATACCATCCTAACTACCAGGATACAGACATAACAAAGCAGTAACATAACAACAACTACCCGGATTTCCATCCGATAAAGGGCCGGCCTTGGTGCCGTAGACCCTGTCGATATAGTGAGGATAACTCACCTGCAACTGCCGACTTGAAGAATTAAGACCACGCTGCTCCGACCACTAGCACGAACTCCACCAATGATCATTACCAATAACCAAAACTAATAAACACCAATAATTACCAAAATACCCTTGGAAGTCAAACTGGTCAACCCTTGGTCCAAGTCAAAGTCCTCAATCAAAGTCAACCTTCCTGGTTGACCCTACTCGCCGAGTCAACCCGTTGACTCGTCGAGTTCCTATGCTCAGAAACTCCCATGCCACGACTCAACTCGCCGAGTCGCCCCAAGACTCGTCGAGTCCAACAAGCTCTGAGTCCCTTCTTGCTCAACTCACCGAGTCATCCCTCGACTCATCGATTCACAGCTCAACCAGAAAAGGCTAGGGTTCCACGACCAGACTCGCCGAGTCCAAGCATAGACTCGCCGAGTCCCAGGCAATCTTCAACAGACTCGCCGAGTTGTTCTTCCAACTCGTCGAGTCCATGCACATATTCATACAACTTGTCGAGTGCACCCATGTGACTCGCCGAGTCCAAACGTGACATCTTCATTCAGACGATTTCAGGCCATTTCATTGCTTCCAATACATAGATCTGGACTCCTAGGGCCAGATTCACACGTAAAGTTTCCAACTTTACGTGCATGCAAGGCTCAACAAGCTCCAACCAAGCTACAAGAAGGTTTTTGGACAAAGGCACTCTCAATCAAGTCCCATGGCTGATGCTTTCTGCCCTCATGGCTCCAATACCACCTAGATCTGAAGTTGCAACCTCAGATCTAGTCTCTATACCCAAAATAGATTTCAATCATGCTAAAGAATCCCCAAAACAACCACCATGGATGACAATAAGGAAAAAGGCTTAAGGAGGTGACTTCTTACCCCAACTATGAGTCTAAACTGATGTAGACTTCAGATCCACAAGCTCTCTTGATGCTATCCTCAACTTCCTCCAACTTCTCTTCACCAATTTCTTCCTCCAAGCTTCACTCTTCTCAACATTGGAGTCTCTCACGATTTAGGGTTTCTCTGGAACACTTAGGGGAGATAGAGGCTGAAATGGAGGCATATTATTCTTTAAATAGGGTGCAAACCCTGAAAATAGGGTTTCATATTCCAGCACCGACTCGCCGAGTCCAGCCCCGACTCGCCGAGTCGGGTCACTTATTTACGCGGTCCACCCGCGACTCGACTCGCCGAGTTACCTTTCCAACTCGCCGAGTCCAAACCTCCATTTACACTTTACACCCCCAATCTCTTGCTCTGGAACTTGGGATGTTACAATTCTCCCCCACTTAAATTAGGCTTCATCCTCGAAGCCTGCTGCAGCACACAATTCCAGATAATACTCCCACTGAGCTCCTGCCAAGACACTAATCCATCTTTCTCCGCCCAAAAAATTGGCGATAACCCTGATAACTGCAAACTGGAACGAATCCTGTTCCACCCTCGGGTTCTATCCCTTACGCTCTGACAGGATGCGGCATCCTTCAGCTCGCATAACCCATCAACCAACCATATTACGTAACCACTCGTACCTGGCCTAACAGCCTCGGCATGGAATACCAACACACCATGTCCAATCAATCACAGGGTCCGGTCATCCTCATGACGGAATACCCCATACTGAACTATCTCCTCATACACAACTCAAGCCTGCAACCATACTCGGAACCAAGGACCTTGTCCTTGCGTCACCCTCGAACCCTTCGGTTCGACACAACGGAGTGCAACCCACTCACACCTCTCTATCACGATCTCTAGGTCCTTGACCTCTGACTGTAATATCCCCATACAGTCCTCAGCACCGGTCCAGACTACTCTCAATTCTGTTAACCTGCTGTCTCACCTTCCTCTGTCCCAATCTCCAATCGGGAATCTCTTTTATTCTCCTCTTCTAAGGAGACCGAAAACATGCCTGTGCATCATCAAACATTGCCACAACCTCAACGGGTATCCAACCCGTATGTGCTTCCATATACCTGATACAATCCCAGTGCTTACTACCAGTAACCAAAGCACTTCTGATCATCCTTTTACTTTATCGCCTCCCTCTCAGAGGACCTACACTCCTTCCGGAGCTACATACCTTTCCTTTCCAGGAAGTCTACTCCACAACCATAACCGCACCTATAAGTGCCACTGAGCTAAACTCCACTCTACCGATCCACTAACACATACAGAGTCTTCAGCATGACTGGACCGCCCTTCTAGGCCTTCAGCCTATCTGGACCACTCTCAGAACCTTCAGCATGTCTGGACCGCCCTCCAGGGCCTTCAGCCTGTCTGGACCATTCCCTGAACCTCCGGTCTACTCCATCATCATGATCAATACTTGGGGCCAGACCATATCGATTACTATTGCACGGCAACATATTCACTCATTCTCCACATACCGATCTCCTAACACATCCAGAGTCTTCAGTATGACTGGACCGCCTTCCCAGGCCTTCAGCCTATCTGGACCACTCTCAGAACCTTCAGCATGTCTGGACCGCCCTCCTGGGCCTTCAGCCTGTCTGGACCGTTCCTGAGCCTTCGGCCTGACTGGTACGCTTTCCGGCCTTCAGTCTATCCGGACCGCTCAAAGACTGTCGCACATCACCCTGATCTCTTTCTTCCGGGAATCCCTGCCATGCAGTCTGTTCTAGCACCCTAGGGGTTCTGAACTCCAGATCCGTTCTATGAATCTTTTACCCCGGCCTAATCCCAAGCCTCTCAACAATCAATCACTTTCTCTGAAAACCATGGTCTGTTCCCTGCCCCACGTGTCTATCTCCACATTCTCGGCTAACACAACGCTGAAATCCAACAGCTAACCATCCTTGGATGCATGTTGTTCCACCGGAGAATTTTCCAATTCTCCCCCACTTAGTGCATCGACTACTAACCACCGATGCTCAAAACCGGCATAGCTCAATCGCCCTTACTCTATTCATTCCCTCTTATCCATGAACTAACTCCCTCGGGAGTAAGTAACCTTCACTGAATGACCCTTCCGTCATCGCACACCCGAACTACAAGGGAGTTTGAATCTCAACTGAACCCTCCTCAAATCGCCGTTGCTATTCCTAGCAGCGAGATCACATAAATTGTCTTCCGACCATAATCCTCCTGGACGCTAATCAACTACAACTCCTAACTACTAAGATCCTCAATCGTACTACGAACATGCAGAACAATGCATACAGATTACAATGCTACACAAATAACAAGATAACAAGATGGAAACATACCCGCAGCTGCATCTGGCTCTGCCCTGACCTCCTCTGCTGTAAGCTGGAATGCGCGTCCCTGAGCCCTCGGAGGCTCCGCTCCACCCTGGCCTCCGCCAGTAATCCTCAAAGTGGCCGGTGTTGGAGCCTGCACCGGTCCTGCAACAAGCTGTGGACAGTTGGCCCTCAAGTGTCCAACCTGATGGCAATGATAGCAAATCCTCATATCCTGCACCGGGGCTGACTGTCGGCAATCCCTCGCATAATGCCCCTCTCTCCCGCAATTGCGGCACGTACCACCGGACCTACAAACTCTGGTATGACCCTTCCCACACTTCTCACAAGTGTGGCTGCTCTGACCCCCAATCCTGGAGTCAACGGTTTTGAACCGTTTCGGCGCCGGCTGGGACTGCACCGGGGCCTGCCTCTGCTCTCGTAACTGCAACTCAATCTCCAACTCACGCCGCCTGGCGGCCTCCTGCAACTCCAACAAGGTATCACACCTCTGCGTAGACACAAACTGTCTAATATCCCTCTTGAGCATACTCAGATACCGGGACATCTGAGCCTGCTCCGACGCGAACTCCGGGCAAAACATCGCCCTCTCAGTAAACATCCTGGTGATCTCCGTCACCGACTCTGAATCCTGCTTCAGCTCCAGAAACTCCTGAGCCAACCTCTCTCTCTCAACCTGCGGAACATAACGAGTACTGAACATCTCCCGGAACTGATCCCAAGTAACCGCAGCCCGCTGCTCATCAGAATAAGATCTCGTAGTCAACCTCCACCAATCCTTCGCCCCGAGCCTCAAAAGGTTCAGAGCACATCTCACCCTCTGATCCGCAGGGCATGAACACGTGAAGAAACATCCCTCCACGTCTGACAACCACCTCATAGCAACGATCGGATCCTGGACTCCATCGAAGGTAGGGGGCTTCGTATTATCGAAGTCCCTATACTGAAAACCTCGACTGGTTCCTCCCCCTGCCGCTGCTACAGCCGCTGTAGCTGCCGCGGCAGCCGCCTCCGCAAGAGCTGCATAGCGCTCATCAAAGTACTCAACCATGGCGGTCTTGATCGACCCAAACATCTCCGGCAACTCAGCCCGGAACATAGCAGCAACCTCATCATGCAGGATCTCACGAATCCTGGCATCCAACTCAGCCGTACTCATCTGACCAATGACCTCGGGTGGTACTGACCCATCCTGACCACCCTCTCCCGATCCTGATCCCGAACCGGATCCTGCCCCAAAACGTCTCGTAATCGCCATACTGCAACACACCAACAAGACCCTTAGACACATCATATATCCACCCGGGGAACTACCTCATAATCGATACCTTAGAGAGTTGTGACTTCCTTGATACACGTATGGGTCCTGTGCTTTCAGTAGTACGGGCCCATACTACCTTCCACACCTACCCATATTTGTCTCAAGTATCACCACAACACTCTAACCATATATATACACACACCCGCTCAATCCTCACTCCTAGAGGAAAAGCTGCATATCTCATATAAGGAAAATCCTAGGCTAATAGGCATCACATAATCAGGCAATTCTATCATGCAATTCCTGAAGATCCCTAGCCTAGTTCTAGCATGCTGTTCTAACATATCACATAATCAAATAACTTGTATGGTATTTTGGGGTCTGCTTACTGGTTCCGGCTGATCGTACCCTCTGCATCCTCCTTTACTTATTTTGAAAACCTTTTGAAAACCATTTTCGAAAATCTCTCCTTGATTTGAGACTGGATTCACACGAATGTTCCTCCAATTCACTCAAACCAAGGCTCTGATACCACCTTGTAACGTCCATAAAATTTTTGAGCCAAATTAAAACATTTTAATTCATTTCAAAACCATTAAATTCATACATCTCGTTTCAAAAGTAATTAAACATCAGAGTATCCCCATAACCATATCATAAAACATGAGGAGCGGTACGATCATGCCTTCGCCTTGCCACGATCTCCTGAAGTACCTGAAACATAACACTACAACTGTAAGCCCGAAAGCTTAGTGAGTTACCCCCAAAATACCAACCACACATAAACATACTCATAACATATCACAAATAGAACAACCACGCACATCGGGTCTACTGTGTGACTGGTCCGCCCGCACCGGGCCTTCAGTCCACCTGGTCCACCCTCCGAGTCTAGCCATGTACATCGAGTCTACAGTGTGATTGGTCTGCCCGCACCGGGCCTTCAATCCACCTGGTCCACTCTCTGAGTCTACAGTATGACTGATCCGCTTGCACCGGGCCTTCAATCGGCCTGGTCCACTCTCCGAGCCTCGGCACGTCTGGTCCGCCCTCTCGAGGCCTTCAGCCTATCCGGACCGCTCGCTGGGCCTTCGGAATATCCGGTCCGCCTTGGGTATGTTGGCCTACAGCACAAAGCAGGACCCAACTCAACCCAACCTCAGTCCAACAACCATGTGCACATAAACATATAATCATATAACAATCCTCAACCAGACAAACAGTCTAACAGATCACATAGCATATCAATATCCTAACCAGGACTTCCGACCTAACCGATCGCTAGCATAACATTACCCTATATCCCGGGTACCGACCTTAACCAGGTCTCTAACACATACCATCCTAACTACCAGGATGCAGCCATAACAAAGCAGTAACATAACAACAACTACCCGGATTTCCATCCGATAAAGGGCCGGCCTTGGTGCCGTAGACCCTGTCGATATAGTGAGGATAACTCACCTGCAACTGCTGACTTGAAGAATTAAGACCACGCTGCTCCGACCACCAGCACGAACTCCACCAATGATCATTACCAATAACCAAAACCAATAAACACCAATAATTACCAAAATACCCTTGGAAGTCAAACTGGTCAACCCTTGGTCCAAGTCAAAGTCCTCAATCAAAGTCAACCTTCCTGGTTGACCCTACTCGCCGAGTTAACTCGTTGACTCGTCGAGTTCCTATGCTCAGAAACTCCCATGCCACGACTCAACTCGCCAAGTCGCCCCAAGACTCCTCGAGTCCAACAAGCTCTGAGTCCCTTCTTGCTCAACTCACCGAGTCATCCCTCGACTCACTGATTCACAGCTCAACAAGAAAAGGCTAGGGTTCCACGACCAGACTCGCCGAGTCCAAGCATAGACTCGCCGAGTCCCAGGAAATCTTCAACAGACTCGCCGAGTTGTTCTTCCAACTCGTCGAGTCCATGCACATATTCATACAACTCGTCGAGTGCACCCATGTGACTCGCCGAGTCCAAACGTGACATCTTCATTCAGACGATTTTAGGCCATTTCATTGCTTCCAATACATAGATCTGGACTCCTAGGGCCAGATTCACACGTAAAATTTCCAACTTTACGTGCATGCAAGGCTCAACAAGCTCCAACCAAGCTACATGAAGGTTTTTGGACAAAGGCACTCTCAATCAAGTCCCATGGCTGATGCTTTCTGCCCTCATGGCTCCAATACCACCTAGATCTGAAGTTGCAACCTCAGATCTAGTCTCTATACCCAAAATAGATTTCTGTTGAAAAATGTTTTTATATGTGATCATCACTGAAATAAGACGAATTGGTTTTATATTATCTAACAAATATTATCAGTTATTTCAGGTTGCGTGGATTCGTGCTTAATTATGAAATAGAAAAATATGCAAAAGACGAAATACGCAAAGACGGAAAAATAGACGCAATATTTGGTCGTTTGAAGACAAAACAAATCAAGACTAAAACTGTCAAGAATTTAAAAACCTCAAGGGTCAAAAATGGAAATTCAATTCACAATTGGATATATATATATATATATATATATATATATATATATACACAAACACTTATTTATATATATATATATATATATATATATATATTATAAATATATATGTATATATATTATATTGTATATATATATATATATATATATATATATATATATATATATATATATATATATATTGGAAAGAAATCTTCACAAAAGCAAAAGTACCAAACATCATGTGTGCTTCCAACCTTTACAATCAATCACTTCATTACTTTTCCTTAAACAAACAAGAGTTGCTTGATTCCTTTGCATATATATAGATGCATGTTTACATGAGTTTTTGTGTGTGTTTTGTGTTTCCTTGTAATATATCTCCAATTACTCTCTCATCTCCAGAAGAATAAACACATAGCCAACCTCAAAATACTCTCCAAACACCCTCTAAATACCCTCCTTAAACCTCCTCCAAAAACCCTTTCAAATCACCACAACCATCATCACCTTGCTGATTTTCGACTTCAGAATTTGCAAGTTAAGAAAAAATTCACCGAGCACAACTCAACAAGATAATACGGGAGAGATTTGCAACGCAAATTATTCAGGACCTTACCTACATCCAGGAATTTTCCTCGATTTTTTTGACCACTGCAAACCCCAGAGAGACGCGAGAGAGAATTGGCTATCCAGAGAGATTTACTACGAAAATCTATATTCATAACCACCCAAAGCTCTTTCAACATCACCCTCTGTGTTACATTATACCACCAAAACTACAACCTTATTCCACCTTCTACCACCCTCCAAATACCCACTTCAACCTTATCAAATCACCTTAAAAAACCCCATACCCACATACAAAAAACATTACCCGTGTATTTTGTATCGTTTTGTAAACAATTCATTGTTATATAAAAAGAACTTATTGTTACTTACCGGATTGAACTTTGAACAAATAGAGACACAGTCTATTAAGATCCAGTCCAATTCTAAACCAGTTCAGTCAATTTATTGACGAACCGACTTTATATATATTTATATATTTATATATTTTATTACAGCTTTACGTCATTTAAATACTGTCATTTATTTCATTTATAGCTTTCAGTCATTTATAGCTTTCCAGTTTATATTTATTCCGCACTTCTTATATTTTTTTTCGCATCTTATCTCCTCAAATATATATATATCTGTCACCCAGTAATTGGTATCCGAGCCTTTATTCGTGGTAATCAGATCGTATATTTTCAACAATTGGTATCAGAGCTTGTGTGATTTACCTTGAAATTTTTGTCGAAAACTTTTGGTTAGCGTTTATAAACCTTCCATAAGCTTTTCTTTAAAAATTTCATTTTAATATCACTTGTTCAAAATCCTTAAAAAAAAATTTATTAAAAAATTTTAAAAAAAAATTTTAAAAAAAAAATCTTAAACAAAAAAATTCAGAGCTTGTGTGATTGACCTTGAAATTTTTGTCGAAAACTTTTGGTTAGCGTTTATAAACCTTCCATAAGCTTTTCTTTAAAAATTTCATTTTAATATCACTTGTTCAAAATCCTTAAAAAAAATTATTAAAAAATTTAAAAAAATTTAAAAAAAAAAAATCTTACACAAAAAAAATTCAGAGCTTGTGTGATTTACTTTGAAATTTTTGTCGAAAACTTTTGGTTAGCGTTTATAAACCTTCCATAAGTTTTTCTTTAAAAATTTCATTTTAATATCACTTGTTCAAAATCCTTTCAAAAACAAAAATTTTATTATGTCTTCTGCTAATTATTCCAACATGAACTCTGTTTCTATTGCTAACAGCTTGGGATCTGGTTCACGGGCACCCATACTTATTCCTGAAGAGTATAATTCGTGGGTTGGCCATATGAATCTTCATCTTAACACCATAAGTGAAGATGTCTGGAATTGTGTAGAAGGAACATATGTTACTCCAGAAAATATGGCTACTCTTGCTACAAATCAAGCCACTCTTGCTGAAACCGAAAAAAGGCTGCAACTCCAAGCCAAAAAGGAACTTGTGTCTGGAATTCCCCACAGTATTCTAAGTCAAATGGATGACATAATACTGTTGACTGCAAATCAAATCTGGGAAAATTTAAAAAATCGTTTTTGTGGAAATCAAAGAATTATTGGAAACAAAAGAACATCTGTTTTAAATGAATTCGATAATTTCAAGATGCTTTCATCAGAAACCATCCATGATGCTCATGATAGGTTCAATTTTATCATGGTAAAAATGAACAATTTGGGCATCAAAAAGACACAACACGAGATAAATCTCAAGTTTCTAAACAATCTTTACGAAAGCTGGAAGATGGTTAAACTCATCATTCAGGGAAATCCAGCCATTCATACTGAAACTTTATACAATTTGTATGGAGAACTTCAATCGTATGAATCCTCGATTGACCCACCAACCACTACAGCTTTTGGAGGACCACTTGCTCTCGTTTCCACATCTTCTCAAAACCAAACACCTTTTAATGAACAAAACTTCAATCATTTTAATCAGACATCTTTTCAAAACCAACCCTTTTTGAACAATTCTTTTGATCAATCTGATTTAAATGATGAAGCAAACTACCAACAACTGTGTGCTTTGGTAGCAAACACAAACCTCCAGAGATTTATTCCAAATCACGGTCAATCGAATTTTAAACCAAATTTTCAAAACCGACCATCATTTGGACAAAATAATTCTGGATTTCAACCAAGACCTCAACCTGTTCAAAACAACTCAGGTTTTCAACCAAGACCTTATTTTGGACAAAATTTTCAAAGACCTTCCTTCCAAAACAATTCAAACCAAGGTTTTCAAAACCAGGGATTTCAAAACAATCCCAACTCAAGTCATCATAACAATAACCAAAACAACAGTTTTCAAAACCAAAACAGAGGATTCCAAAATCAAGGTTACACTAATCAAAACAATGGCTTTCAAAACAACCAAAATTTTGGATTCCAACAGAACCCTTCCCAATCTTCCCAACAAATCCAAACTCAAGCTCCTGAAAGACTTCCGATTAAAAGTCAAAAGGATGACAGTGATGAAGAAGTGATCATTTGTCACAACTGCAAAGGAACTAATCACTATGCCAGAGAATGCCGAGCCAAAAACAAAACCAAAGTCAAAGACTCAGCATACTACGCTCAAAAAGCCGATGAATTAAAGAAACAGGAAAATCAAGATAAGCAAAGAGCATTGATGGCAATCCATGAACCAAACGTGGAATACTGGCCAACTTCTGAAGACGAAGCTGACAATGAACCAACACAATCAAACTTCTGTTTCGTAGTTGGTGTTGATAGACCTTCAAGAGCTCCAAACGTCATAGAACAGGTATGGTCTATGATCTCTGAACTAGGTCTTTCGAAATCAATTTTTGAGTCCCATATAACCAAGATTGAGAAAAGTCTAGAAGCTGATCTCAAAAAATATCATGACACAATGATCAATTCCGATATCTGCAAATCTGAGTTACAAACCTTGCAACTCAAATTTGGAGAATCAACAAGGATAAAGAACAAATTGGAAAGAGACGTTGAAAGAAAATCAGAAGATTATAATCACGTCTTGGAACAATTAAATCAAACCCTAATTCAGAAAAAGGATTTGGAACAAAAAAATCAGTCAGTCATTTCCTCTGAAACAAAAGATGTTTTAGAAAAGGAAATCCTTCAGTTGAAACAAAACTTTCAAGAATCAACTGAAAAATACAAAACTTTAAATGAAAAACTGACTGATTCTTTAAACCAAACCAATTTTCTTGAATCTGAAAACAAAAGATTGATATGGAATATGAATTCTATCAAAATTGCTAGAAAACTAAGTGATGATGTTTTCACCAAAGCAAACACCTTAGGAACTGGCAAAATTGATACGAATTACAGACCAGGAATTGGAAGAGAATCCTTTGAAAATGAACTAGCTAAACAAGAAAACATGACAATTTGTGAAAACTCTGAATCCACTCTTCCAGATCTTTTCACATCTGCTAATGAGGAAGATTCAGATGACGAAACAGTTATCAACTGTAGCCCAGATGACACTGCTTTCACTGTTTCCAAAAAGTCTATCAAAAGAGTTGTAAAATCTGAAACAAACTCTGCTAGTTCTTCAACAAACCAAATCAAACATACCAATGAAGCAACCATAACCCCACTTAACAAACCAAAGGCTTTTGAAAACAAACCAAAGAAACCTGTTAAACCATACGTCATACCTCAAAAACAGGTTTCCAAACAAAAACCAAAACCTTTTCAAAAACCTTTTGAAAACCGCTTTCAAGAGATCACCTTTAAAAATTCAATGAACTTTCAAAAACGACCAAATCAGAAAGTTTCAAAACATCATCTTCAAAAAGCCTTTCATAACCGCCAATCACATCCCAGATATGAAGAGAACTTTTCAAAAAAAATTTCACATCTAGGATATCATTCACCAAATCACAGATTTTATCAACCAACGAATTTTCAGAAACAAATCACTTTTTGGGAAAATTTGATAAATAAAATCAAACCTCAACCATTCCATCCTTATAAACCAAACTCTTATAGCAATATGAAGTCAAATGCTACAAGAAGTTCGGTAAACAAAAAACCCAAAATAAAAACAACTAACAAACCAGGACCCATTCAGATTTGGGTACCTAAATCTTCTGTCTAAATTGCAGGTATCTAATGCTGGAGAACCCAAGGATGATACATGGTATATTGATAGTGGTTGCTCCAAGCATATGACAGGAAACCGAAACTACCTTCGTGACTTCAAACCCACCCAAACCAATCAAGACGTTACCTTCGGCAACAACATGACGACAAAAATCAAGGGTTATGGAAACATAACAAATGGTAACTTCACCATAAAGAAAGTTGCCTATGTCGATGACCTGAAACACAACCTCATCAGTGTTTCTCAACTGTGTGATAACAATCTTGAAGTCCTATTCACCAAACAAAGAAGCTTGATCATGGACGCCAAAACCAAAGAAATCATTGTTGATTCTTACCGTGCCGGAAATATGTATCCACTTGACATGGATCTTATCTATGGTAAACCCGATATATGTCTGCTATCAAAAGCCCCAGCAGATATCAGTTGGTTATGGCACCGCCGCCTTTCCCATCTAAACTTTGGGTACATCAACAAACTGATCGGCGATGATCTTGTTAGAGGACTGCCACTTCTGAAGCTTGATAATGAAACTCTGTGTGCCGCATGTGAAAAAGGAAAACTTTCCAAATCAACTCACAAAAGCATCTCAGAATCTAGTGTATCCGAACCACTAGAATTTTTGCACATAGACCTTTGTGGCCCTGCCAAAACCCAAACCATACAAGGGAAGAAGTATAGTCTTGTTGTCGTTGATGGTTTCTCGCGCTTTACTTGGGTCTTTTTCTTAAGACTAAAATCAGAAGCACCTGAAGAGATGATCAACTTCATCAAACAAATCGAACTGAAGCTCAAACGACCTGTTCGAAGAATCCGAAGTGATAATGGTTTAGAGTTCAAAAACAAGACTCTAGATTCATTTCTCAAAGACAAAAGAATTGAACATAACTTCTCAGCCCCATACACTCCACAACAGAACGGCGTTGTCGAAAGAAGGAACAGAACTCTATGTGAAGCTGCAAGATCAATGCTTATCTTCGCTGATCTGCCACAATACTTCTGGGCAGAAGCAATAGCCACAGCTTGTTACACTCAAAATCGTTCCTTAATCCATAAACATCTTCATAAAACACCATATGAAGTTATTAACAACCGAAAACCAAACATCAAATTTTTCCATATTTTTGGTTGTCGATGCTTCATAAAGAACAATAAAGACCACCTCTCAAAATTTGAATCAAGGTCGGACGAAGGAATTTTCCTTGGTTACTCATTTTCTTCAGCTGCTTATCGAGTACTGAACAAACGTACCAGAGTAATTGAAGAAAGTACCGATGTTCATTTCGATGAATTTTATGTCAGGAAATTGGATCGTGAACATTTTGGTTCAAAAATGATCGATAATATTTTTCAAAATCCAATTCAACAAACACCTTCTCCTGACAGAGATATTGAAATCGATCTTGATTTACTTTTTGAACAACCCAAAACCGCTTACAATTCTAAACTTCTAACTACTTCTATTGATTCTACAGGAACGACCACTGAAGGAACTCCACAAACAAACCGAAATGATGCAGATCAATTCAAGGGGGAACCACCTACACATACTTCTTCATTGGAACAAACACCAAATCCTCCTTTAAATACCCCATCCCCAAATATCCAAAACAATCCCGATGCATCATTTATGGGGGAACCTTCAAACCTATTCCAAGATGAAACTCCCGGAGAAGAACAATGGGATACTGAAATTCCAATTATTATAGCGGAAGAGAATCGCTTAATAAAATGGACCAGAAACCACCCAACTGACCAAATCATCGGAGATCCAAACTCAGGCATCCAAACTAGAGCGGCAACTTCTAATGATTGTTTATTTGGAGCCTTCTTATCCATGACTGAACCCAAAACCATACATTCTGCTCTCAAAGATCCAGACTGGGTAAAAGCTATGCAAGAAGAGCTAGAAGAATTTGAAAGAAATGACGTATGGAATCTTGTCCCTACCCCACCCGATGTTTCTATTATAGGTTGAAGATGGGTATTCAGAAACAAAATTGACGATCAAGGAATCGTTTGTCGAAACAAGGCACGTCTCGTAGTCAAAGGATATTCACAACAAGAAGGAATCGACTACGATGAAACATATGCTCCAGTTGCCAGAATTGAAGCAATTCGCATCTTTCTTGCATATGCTGCACATAAGAACTTCAAAGTATTCCAAATGGATGTTAAATGTGCATTCCTACATGGAGAGTTAGATCGCGATGTATACATCCAACAACCACCAGGTTTCGAAGATCCCAAATTTCCTGATCACAGCTTCAAATTGCAGAAAGCTGTCTATGGCTTGAAACAAGCACCCCGAGCCTGGTATGCCACATTGACAACCTTTCTCGAAGAATCAGGTTTTAAAAGAGGTTCAATCGATCAAACCCTCTTTCGTAAAATCTATAATAAACATCTTTTAATCGTACAAATATATGTTGATGACATTATTTTCGGTTCTACTGATGAATCTTTGAGTATTAAGTTTGCAGATCTAATGAAGAGCAAATTTGAAATGAGCATGATTGGGGAGATGACTACTTTTCTCGGACTTCAAATCAAACAGTCAACTGATGGCATTTTCATCAACCAAGAGAATTATGTCAAAAACCTACTCACTCGCTTTTCAATGGACAAATCCAATACCGCAAAAACCCCAATGGCTTTTGGATACAAAATCGATGCAGACTTAAATGGCAAACCTGTTGATCAGAAAAGATATCGTGGAATGATCGGATCACTCTTATACCTCACTGCCAGCAGACCTGACATCATGTTTTCTACATGTGTATGTGCCAGATACCAAGCAAATCCTATGGAATCCCATGTAGTTGCTGTGAAACGCATCTTCAAATACCTAAAAGGCACTCCCAAACTTGGCCTTTGGTATCCAGCTAAATCCGATTTTCAGCTGAACGCTTTCACCGACTCAGACTATGGAGGATGCAAGTTAGATAGAAAGAGTACATCTGGTAGCTGTCAATTCCTAGGAGGTAGACTAGTGAGTTGGACTTCAAAGAAACAGACTTGTGTATCCACATCAACAGCAGAAGCTGAATACGTCGCTGCCGCCAGCTGTTGTTCGCAAGTCATATGGATGCAAACTCAACTGCGAGACTATGGCTTCAAAATTTCACAAATTCCCATATTTTGTGACTCAACCAGTGCAATTGCCATTTCTCACAATCCCGTTCACCATTCCATGACAAAGCACATCGACATTCGATATCATTTCATCAAAGACAACATTCAAAAGGGTCATATCGAATTGCACTTCATCAACACCGAAGATCAAATTGCCGATGTCTTCACTAAGGCTCTCGATGAAACAAAGTTTCAATACTTCCTAGGCCGTCTAGGAATGTTAAATCCAGATAACATCCATCCTTAAACTTTTACTTTTTGTTTGTACAAAAGTGTGTTTACTTTCATTCAAAAGGAAAATTCAAAAACAATTGAAAATTGCTTTCCTTTCAAAAATACCAAAAACATTCAAATAACCAATATTTCCAAAAACATTCAGAAAAACAAATCTTCAAAAAAAAAATTTAATAAAAGACTTGCCATAATAAGCTTTTATAGAACCTTGTGATTAATCTTCTCTTGACTTAATTTTCAGATGCTTATGCTCGATGAAGATTTTAAGTCATATTGATTCTCAATTGGAGTGAAGGTTCAAATATCCTACTTTTCATAATGTATATAACTTTATTTCCTTCGATTTTATTTCATTATTGACGATTTTAAACAATCAAGGGACATAAGGCTAGGAGGTTCAGATGAAAACAAAAACCCATGTGAGAATTTGTGCCTCGTCGATCTAAATCATTGTGGAAATCATTTCTTGTGAGCTTAGGTGTGTCACTATTGCTTATAAGGTATACCCAATTATACCTTGTCACGGTCTCATTTTTGCTTAGATATCAAAATGACCAGGGACGATACATTCATTTCTTACATACTAGACAAACTGTCTTTTATGCCACCTATCCCTACCTAGATAAAAGCCAACCAAAAATGAAGACTTGCGATCCCATGATCCATCAAGCAAACAACGACATATCCTTACAAGAAAACCAAAGGAAAAACAAATATCTATCAACATCCAATCCTCAAAGACAAATCAACAAGAAAACAAATGGATTCAATAAAGATATACCAAACAAAACAAAAAAAATATATTCTATATTTGGTATTTTCAAACAAACTTTCAACCAAATGGTTATTTCAAAACAAAAATCATAAAGTCCCGCGATTTGTTTTAACCATTTTTCACAAAAGAAGATATCTCAATCACTCAAGTCAAATACTCTTAAAAAGGTCTCAAATGTAGCAAATTCTCAATGCTAAAACAAAATATCTTTTTACAATAAATCGATATTAATCAACAAACAGGATATTATCAAAGAAGAAGCTGCAACAACAATGGATTTCCCGGGATACTGTAGCCTTCATCACTGAAGAATCTTAGTTGCAAACTGCACTATGAAAATTGCTAAACCCCTCTACATGTATTTCCCGACGGAGAGAGAGTGAACTTTAATGTCATGAATGAAGAAACCCGCTGAGTAATGCCGAAACCAGTCTTATGTGATTGATTATCTAATAATGAGACTAAGTGACTTTACAAGAAAAGCATAGCTGAACACCTCCAATATGAGTGTGAGTCATCAGAGAGAGATATCACTCATTTTTAGTGATCATTAACTTGTTCTGCTGCCAGAACAACCAAACACCCAAGTGAAGTGTGAGCTATACCTATGAGCGTTCATCTGAATCGACCTGTTAGACCACTTGTCGTCATTAATAATGCTATAAAATCTAAGGAAATTTCTTTAGATACATATATGACTACCCTTTGATAACCGAACCCGAGACTTTGATTCGGAAACAAATTTCTGAAAATCTTTTACATAAGATATGTTAAACCAAGTCACAAACTTTCAAAACGATTACAATGGTTTTATATATATCTTCTCATTGACAAAACTTTTATCCCAAATCTTCAAGATTAAAACTATTAATGTGATTATATCTATCCTTATTTCATCAATGATCACATAGGGGTAAATTGTTGAAAAATGTTTTTATATGTGATCATCACTGAAATAAGACGAATTAGTTTTATATTATCTAACAAATATTATCAGTTATTTCAGGTTGCGTGGATTCGTGCTTAATTATGAAATAGAAAAGTATGCAAAAGACGAAATACGCAAAGACGGAAAAATAGACGCAATATTTGGTCGTTTGAAGACAAAACAAATCAAGACTAAAATTGTCAAGAATTTAAAAACCTCAAGGGTCAAAAATGGAAATTCAATTCACAATTGGATATATATATATATATATATATATATATATATATATATATATATATAAGTGTTCGTGTGTGTGTGTATATATATATATATACAATATATACAATATACATACATATATATATATATACAATATAATATATATACATATATATTTATAATATATATATATATATATATATATATATATATATATATATATTGGAAAGAAATCTTCACAAAAGCAAAAGTACCAAACATCATGTGTGCTTCCAACCTTTACAATCAATCACTTCATTACTTTTCCTTAAACAAACAAGAGTTGCTTGATTCCTTTGCATATATATAGATGCATGTTTACATGAGTTTTTGTGTGTGTTTTGTGTTTCCTTGTAATATATCTCCTATTACTCTCTCATCTCCAGAAGAATAAACACATAGCCAACCTCAAAATACTCTCCAAACACCCTCCAAATACCCTCCTTAAACCTCCTCCAAAAACCCTTTCAAATCACCACAACCATCATCACCTTGCTGATTTTCGACTTCAGAATTTGCAAGTTAAGAAAAAATTCACCGAGCACAACTCAACAAGATAATACGGGAGAGATTTGCAACGCAAATTATTCAGGACCTTACCTACATCCAGGAATTTTCCTCGATTTTTTTGACCACTGCAAACCCCAGAGAGACGCGAGAGAGAATTGGCTATCCAGAGAGATTTACTACGAAAATCTATATTCATAACCACCCAAAGCTCTTTCAACATCACCCTCTTTGTTACATTATACCACCAAAACTACAACCTTATTCCACCTTCTACCACCCTCCAAATACCCACTTCAACCTCATCAAATCACCTTAAAAAACCCCATACCCACATACAAAAAACATTACCCGTGTATTTTGTATCGTTTTGTAAACAATTCATTGTTACATAAAAAGAACTTATTGTTACTTACCGGATTGAACTTTGAACAAATAGAGACACAGTCTATTAAGATCCAGTCCAATTCTAAACCAGTTCAGTCAATTTATTGACGAACCGACTTTATATATATTTATATATTTTATTACAGCTTTACGTCATTTAAATACTGTCATTTATTTCATTTATAGCTTTCAGTCATTTATAGCTTTCCAGTTTATATTTATTCCGCACTTCTTATATTTTTTTTCGCATCTTATCTCCTCAAATATATATATATCTGTCACCCAGTAATTGGTATCCGAGCCTTTATTCGTGGTAATCAGATCGTATATTTTCAACAATTTCAATCATGCTAAAGAATCCCCAAAACAACCACCATGGATGACAATAAGGAAAAAGGCTTAAGGAGGTGACTTCTTACCCCAAAGATGAGTCTAAACTGATGTAGACTTCAGATCCACAAGCTCTCTTGATGCTATCCTCAACTTCCTCCAACTTCTCTTCACCAATTTCTTCCTCCAAGCTTCACTCTTCTCAACAATGGAGTCTCTCACGATTTAGGGTTTCTCTGGAACACTCAGGGGAGATAGAGGCTGAAATGGAGGCATATCATTCTTTAAATAGGGTGCAAACCCTGAAAATAGGGTTTCATATTCCAGCACCGACTCGCCGAGTCCAGCCCCGACTTGCCGAGTCGAGTCACTTATTCACGCGGTCCACTCGCGACTCGACTCGCCGAGTTACCTTTCCAACTCGCCGAGTACAAACCTCCATTTACACTTTACACCCCCAATCTCTTGCTCTGGAACTTGGGATGTTACATGTAACCAGATCGCCCTACAGTCTAACACCCCCCGAGCTGCAAGAACTGTCAGGTCAAACCTAACGAACTACTCAACAATGGAATTGAAAGATCAAGCTCCTCACCATGGAGAGCTTCGGTCTTGTCCTTCAAGAAGAAAGAAGAATTGTTTCGTAGGTCCATCGACTGCAGAGACCTCGACAAGATCTCCAGTAGAAATCATTACTATCTGCCTCGCATAGATAAATTGGCCGACCAACCGCAAGGAACGATGTACCCTTCAGAGTTGGACCTGAGATCCCAATATCACCAGTTGCGAGTATTAGAGAAGGATGTCCCGAGGACAAAACTTCCAAACTCGATGCGGACGCTACGAGTCCATAGTGATACCCCTCGGATAGGACCAATACGCCCGTAGTATTCATGAACTTAATGAATAGGGTACGCCATTCTTACTTGGATCAGTTCGTCATTGTCCTTGTAAATGACTTACTTATCTACTCTCGTAGGAAGAAGGAAATCATAAAGAGCATCTACAACAAACCATGGAAACAATACGATCAGAGAAGCTTTATGCGAAGTTCTCTAAATACGAGTTTTGGAATTGAAGAGTCAAATTCCTAAGACACACTATTAGTGATGTGGGAATTCTTGAGGACCCTTTCAATTAATCAAAACCGTTGAGAATTTGTCAGCACCGAAGACACCGACGGGAATTCGCCAAATTCTAGGTCTCGCTGACCTACTGTCGTAGTTCATTTAGAACTCCTCGCAAATTACGGAACCTCTTACGACTTTGCCCAGAAGGGAGCGGCCCTTGACTGGGAAGAGGAGCAAGAGGGAGGAACCTTTGGAACTCCAGGTGAGAGACCAAATTCTTTTGGAAGTCTCACTCTGGGAAGGCTTGATACGCTTCGGAAAGCGTGGAAAGCAAAAATCCGAGATTCTTACCAGAATCGGCCCTGTGACTCACAAATCCAACCTACCCCGCGAACTCAGTAACGTACATAATACCCTCCACGTCTCGAACTTGCAAAAGTATCTATCCGACGAGACTCTTGTAATCACACTCGACGAGATCGATTTCCACAAGAGCCTCACCTTCGTGGACGAACCATAGTGACCATGGACCGAGAGGTCAGGCGAACGAATCAGAGCCGCTTCCCATTAGTGAAGGTTCGCTGGAATGCCAACCGAGGACCTAAATTCACTTGGGAGCGCGAGAATCAATCGATTAGGAAGTATCCCCACTTCCTGGCTCGATTATTCTTACCTACTTCCTTACCTAAATTCTAATTTCGGGACGAAATTCCCTCTAACGGGGGGATGATGTGACAACCCGAAATTTTCTATCCTGTACAGTCTAACACTTCATTGAAAGTCAAACTCATTCCTGCTATCATTTAGCACAATTTGGAACCTGTTTGAATGTTCTGAGCCTTGTACACTTAAGGGATAAGTGTCGGGGTTTATCTGCTGCATCTATAGTGCAAAGAGCGAGCCTGAAACACCTTGACCTGGAGTTCATGGCCACCACATGGGAGTTTACGGCCGTAAACTCCATGTGGGCCGTAAACTCCACCTTATTTGGTGAAAGGGTGGCCATTAGTTCATTTCTTTCTTTCCCTTGGCTGAAATCCTCTCAAGTATCATCCCGATCTTCGTCCCCGATCTTCAAAACTCGTAAGTTTCTTGCCCTAACTAGTTGATATCTTACATGATCTAGTGATCTTACATGATTTCATCCGTGAAATCATTCCATTTTGTAGATCTTCAAATTCCACCAAGAACACCAAGAACACACACTAGTGTTCTTGGCCAAAATCAACCATTCAAGCTCCTAGATCATAAGTACTCTTGTTCTAACTCATTGTACACTAGGTTTATCATGTTTAGGCATTAGAAACATCAAGAATTGAGGGATGAATGAGAGTTTATGGCCAAGGATCTCCCAAGGTCGTAAACTCCCTATAAGGGTGCAATGTTGCCCTAATTTCCTTCCTTATGCCTAGAACTTAGCCTAGAACCCATCACCATTGAACTAGGGACCTTAAACATCAAAGAAACCATGTCCACATAGAGTTTACAGCCGTAAACTCATAAGGATGTGATCCTTAGGCCGTAAACTCTATAAAGGGGTGATATTGTGCCCCTAATGCTTCCTAAGGCTTAGACTTGAAGTAAGGATGCTTCATTATGACTTATAGGACCTCAAAACACCCAATGGCACTTGGTACCATGAGTTTACGGCCGTAAACTCATGAAGGATTGGTCCTTGGGCCGTAAACTCATGTTAAGGTCAAATCTTGGACCTTAAACTCACCTAGCCTCTTGTTTAGCATTGGAACACTTAACCACTTAAGACATCATAGCTTTAAGCCTCAAATGGAGACCCATTAGAGAGTTTACGGCCAAGAGTAAACTCCCCTGGGCCGTAAACTCCATTAAGTATGGTCCATAGACCATAAACTCCATAATAATGCCTTGCAATCCTTTGTTGCAACCCAATGGCCTCCTAACACTTTGACTAAAGTGTTTTCCACGCCTTAGAATGCTTATACTTGTCTAATTAGTGTTATAATCACTAATTATATATATACATATGTCTTTATATGTTATTAGGATCATTGTGTGTGTTTAAGTCTTCACTTAACACCAAGCACTTGTCCGACACTTCCATCCGATCCACTCACTACAGGTGAGTTCATACCCCTTAATCAATCTTTTAAATGTTTCTAAATGCTTTTATGGGGGGGGGTACAAGTTGAATCATGCTAGTTACTATATCAATCATATGTGATTAATAACTAGCATACAAATGGATTTACTACACTTTTAGCTGTTTTACCAAACATATTACTTCAAATGACTTTCCAAAACGTTTTTACTTGTTTAAATCTCTTTATCAAACTGTCTTACATACTGAATGTTTCCTTTCAAACTCTGTTACAATTGTGTTTCAAACAAAGGTTTTATTATACTTAAAACTGTTCTTATCAAACAAACTGCTTTCAAATCGTTTTATAAACTGACATCAAGTCATCATTTCTTAGTTATTAAACTTTTCAAAGGTTTTACAAAACTTCTTTTATACTTTTATATTGTCAAATGCATGCCTATATATGTATAGTTATATAAGTAATGTTTAAAGGACTTAGAACGGCTAGCTCGCCTTATTTCCTTTTCCTCATTGGCATGTGGCCTTAGGGTATCGGTTATTCGTCCGAATGTCGTCTAAATATTAGTTATATATCATGTATACCTATATAGACATAAAAGTTCCATCAGTCAGTTCAGTACCTTTGGGTAGCAAAGGCATACTTTCGGTTATACCCGTACATTACTAGTAACTATAATAGGTATAGTTAGGAGATATTTCTTGCCATTCCTTGTACAAGGAATCACACAAGAGTCAGTTCATACATGAGTCAATACTTGCTAGATAGAGAGAACACACAATACAGCTAGTACACACAGTACATTACAATACATGCTAGATAGAGAGAACACACAATACAGCTAGTACACACAGTACATTACAATATAGGCTAGACAGAGGGAGAACATACAATACAGCTAGCACATTCATTTCATATACAGTTTTTCAGTTATGTGAGCCACGTAACGGGGCATGGCACTACCTGCCATGACCGTTCATGTATCCAGAATCTCCTTAATTGGGGAGCGTATGAGTTTGCGTATAGCTATACTGGATTGACTATCCTACACCTTGCTGCTAGCTACAGTTGGACTTGCAAGTCTACGGGTGCCAACTGTCATTTTTCTCCGACATCTTACATTGTCGCGTACTATAGTCGGTAGCAGGATACAGGCCGATCACATGGTACTTTAAATTATAATTAGTTTAAGGTAGTTAGTACAACAGTAGTTACTTATTACAATACTACAGTACTACTTCATTTTCCCATTGCATTCACTTTGTGCTTTTCACACAATATATAGTAATGTAAAAACTATATTTTTGGTAAATGATAGTCAGATTTGGGAAAATACACACTCTTACAAGAGACACACACAGATACTAGATGCCTTGGTAGAAGGCTACTTTTAGTAGGAAACATAGGGTTTTCTAGGAGGTTCAAAACTTTTACATACTTATACTTCACATACTTACAAATACAAACACTAAAATACTTATGATCTCACCAGCTTTAAAGCTGATACTCTCTTTCAAAATAACTTGTATCCTCAGGTCACCAGTAGACATGTACCGATGCAAGGTTTAGAGAAGATGAAGCTCGTTCAAGACTCATCTTTTATTTTGAATTATATTTTGGTGTCTATTAAACTGGTCAGAACACACTTGTATTAAAATTATATTATTAATGCAATGGATGATGTTGTTGCTTGTTTACTACTATTCATTCTTGTGATACTGTACATGACGTCCTCCGCCCCAGAACGTTTCCGCTGTTCTCGGTTTTGGGGTGTGACAGTTGGGCCTCAAGATAAGACCATAGAAATGTTTGGGCCCAATTTGGAAAATTGGGCCATATGTTGGGCTTTGAGCCATAGTTGGACTTTTGGGCCTATGGATTGGGCCTTGGGCTTGAATAAAGCCAACCTTGGGGTAATGTAGTAATTATCCAAGTATGTATTTATGGTTATGTGTTGGGACCCAATTATTAATTGGGTGATATTTGATATTGACAGTTCGAGAAATCTGTCATCTAGCAGTTGAGGTTGAGTCTGCGGTACTTCAGCAATGTGGGGTTGAGTCTACGGGACTTCAGCAGTGTGAGGTGAGTTACCTTCCAGTAGCGGTGGGTCTACGGCCACAATGTCGGCCCACCAGTAGGAGTTGTATGTTAGATAATTGTCTTTGTGATATTCATCTAGGTTTGCTACTACCTGATATGTTATATGATAGCATGATATGTTATATGTGATAGTGGTAGTAGGGGGAGAATAGTCCCCAAGTTCGGTTGTTAGGACAGAAGGGTAGGTCGGATACCCCAGATATGTCTGACAGTATGTTATGATATGTTTATATGCTGGCATGATATGTTATATGTGATAGTGGTAGTAGGAGGGGAATAGTCCCCAAGTTCGGTTGTTAGGACCGAAGGGTAGTTCGGACACCCCATATATGTCTGATAGTATGTTTATGTTATGATGTATGTGATAGTAGTAGTAGGGGGTGGAATAGTCCCTGAGGTTCGGTTGTTAGGACCGATGGGTAGGTCAGCACCCCAAAACGGCTTGACACGGGTAGGTCAGCACCCCAGAATGGCTTGACTTGGGTAGGTCAGCACCCCAGAATGGCTTGACACGGGTAGGTCGGCACCCCAGAATGGCCGTACCGGGTAGGTCGGGCACCCCAGAATTGCCCGGCAGTATGTATGCTATGTGATTGTATGGTATGTGGTATGATGGGGGAACTCACTAAGCTTTGTGCTTACGGTTTTCAGTTTTTGTTTCAGGTACTTCGTTTTCAACGGAGCCGGCTCGATCGCAACGCATCACACTATGTTTTCCGTACATGAGATCCTTAGGGATTGCGCTCTTATATGGTTTTATGATACTATGTTTTGGATTATTGACACTTGGGTTTTGACAAGAGACATTATTATGAATGTTTTTATACTGATGGTTTTATGTAATAACATAATTAAAATGAAATTTTTGGTCTTGAATTTTGGGATGTTACAAGTTGGTATAAGAGCCTTGGTTTGAGGGATTCGGACATACTCTCGGGTGTGTCTGAACTCAAATTAAGGGCTTGGTATGAAAATTTTCAAAAGTAAAACCATTTTATAAAAAGGAGTTGAAAAGAATCTGAAAAGAGAATAGAACTTTGAGAAGAACAAAGTGTGTGATGCGTGCAATCAGCCGAGCTCAAGTAAGTTTTTCCCCAAGATACCCATACATGTTATGTTATGGTATGATATGATATGATTATGAGAATTGCATGCTAGATTAGGGCTAAGGATCTAAGAGGATGCCTTATATGCCTATTGTATGTGCTTGTAGACTTGCATGCTAGTACTGACCAGTCAGTAATAGGATAGCCTGTTTAGGTTATGCCTGATTGTATGAGCCTTTGAATTGCATGTACAGATTCCTGATTAGAGGATAGAATGATTTGATTGGAATATGATGGTTAGATTTTCCATCGTCTGAATGCTGCTTGCTTTGTGCTTTGTGGGACTCTTAGTAATTTGAGCTAACTATTAAGTGAATATGCTAAGTCACATGGGACATAGGCCGGATAATCTCAGAGTGAGAGACTTGACCCTATTGCGCAGCTCTTGTCTGAGTCCAACCGTTCTAGGGATGGGTCTTTTACTCGAAGGATTATCTGATCTCTGTTGCATGTGGCTATATTCATGAGGTAGCTAGTTGACATTACTGGACATCTTTCAGCAGCTGAGGATTGGGTAGGTACAGGAACCTAGGGAAGCCTAGGATATGTTTCAGTAGGTTAGTAGTGAGGCTCAGTGAGACTTGGGTGTACCAGTTTGAGGAAGTGACTTGGAGGATCCGGGATGATTGCTGAGGAAAGTATGGATAGGTGTGGAAGGTAGTATTGGGCCCGTACTACTGAAAGCACAGGATCCATACTCGAATCGGTGAGAGTCTTGGAGAATCTGAGAAGCTTCGGGGAGAGTTTGTGACTCGGTTTGGGGACAGAGGATGTTCCAGTGTTGCAGCTTGGCCATTGGCAAGCGAGCTAGTGAGCGTGACAGGGTGTCAGACCCTGAAGGATATGATTTCCAAGAGTTACAGATGCGAGATCGATTTGGAGCACCCTGGAAAGAGAGGGTTGTGCCAGGTGTGTATAGTAGAGGGTCCCGGGAAGAGACCCGCGACTTCTGATCATCGGGTGAAAGGCCAGTTGGGCCGGAGTCAGTTCAGCCCATACAGGAAAGTGCACAAGGGAGTTTGTCGCTCCAAGGGTTTAGGTTGCTACAGGGTAGCTGGGTTGGTCATGTCAGCAGAAGGTGATCAGTATTCCTCCAGATATTGCGGGTATGTCACCTTCTATTGCTACTAGATGGATGTTGGGATACGTATCACTTTGGGATCGTGAGTGAGTTTGGACAAGTCAGATATCGAGGCGGTTTTCTGCTAGTGTTTGGCTTATCAAGGATCATATATGCCATCCTGCATACCGAATGGTCCTTGATGAACCCACAGAGGAACGTACCTTACGGAGCGGGTTCCGCGTGTACCGTTATCATTCCGGATCTTTGTCGAGATCTGTGCAGGAGTATTGTTTGGAAGATCCTCGGTCAGTAGTAGGGCGATAGTTCTCCAGTGAAGTCAACGTTCTGGGATTCTATCATTGTTCAGGTATGTTCGGTAATTGTCTATGGATGAACTTTAGAGTTCAAGGCACTACCGTTGCTAGGACAGAACTGGTGACATGAAGAGGGTAGTATCAGCCGCGGGTGTTAGATGCATAAGTGGTTGGTCATTGGATGTTCAAGAGAATTGTGTTTTCGCATGGGCTGTGTTGGGTTGGAGTTCAGTGGTACTGCAAGAATGGGAGTGGGAACGAGGATTCGTCAGCTAGAGTGAAGATTAAGGTCTTCAATTGACAGCATGTTAGATGGATCGAGGTGTCAGAATGGATCAGATTTCAAGAGTACTCATCGATATTTCCGAGGATGGGAGATCTCAAGGTTTAATCGGTGATTAAACGCTAGCATTGGTAGGCACAGGTTGTCATCAGTGGGATATTAGAAAGCGAGGAGGATTGGGAATCCTTCAATTCTCATGTAATGTGAAGACTTAGTCGAATCTAAGTGGGGGAGAGACTTTTTATAAAGTTCTCCAACTGTGAGTTCTGGTTGTGCGAGGTGCAATCTCTTGGGCACCTTGTCAACCAGAAGGGCATTCTGGTCGATCCGGCCAAGATAGAGGCCGTGATGCAGTGGGAGATTCCGAGGTCTCCAACCGAGATTCGGAGTTTCCTGGGTCTATCGGGTTATAATCGGAGGTTGTGGCATCCCCATTTTTCACGGCCAGAAAAGACCGATTTTGTTTATGCTTTATAAAAATCAGAGTACCCCAAGTTCGGTTGTTAGGACCGAAGGGTAGGTCGGATACCCCAGATATGTCTGACAGTATGTTATGATATGTTTATATGCTGGCATGATATGTTATATGTGATAGTGGTAGTAGGAGGGGAATAGTCCCCAAGTTCGGTTGTTAGGACCGAAGGGTAGTTCGGATACCCCAGATATGTCTGATAGTATGTTTATGTTATGATGTATGTGATAGTAGTAGTAAGGGGGTGGAATAGTCCCCGAGGTTCGGTTGTTAGGACCGATGGGTAGGTCAGCACCCCAGAACGGCTTGACACGGGTAGGTCAGCACCCCAGAATGGCTTGACACGGGTAGGTCGGCACCCCGGAATGGCCGTACCGGGTAGGTCGGGCACCCCAGATTTGCCCAACAGTATGTATGCTATGTGATTGTATGGTATGTGGTATGATGGGAGAACTAACTAAGCTTTGTGCTTACGGTTTTCAATTTTTGTTTCAGGTACTTCGTTTTCAAAGGAAAGGAGCCGGCTCGATCGCAGCGCATCACACTATGTTTTCCGTACATGAGATCCTTGGGGATTACGCTCTGATATGGTTTTATGATACTATGTTTTGGATTATTGACACTTGGGTTTTGACATGAGACATTATTATGAATGTTTTTATACTGATGGTTTTATGTAATAACATAATTAAAATGAAATTTTTGATCTTGAATTTTGGGATGTTACAACATGTAATTCGTATGTGCTTCACTTGTGATTTACATGTGAATTACATGTGATTCATATGTGAATCACATGTAATAAGTGTATTTGATAAGTTATATATGAGTCTTTTTTATTTTATTTTTTACTTAATTGACTTAATGAGAACCAAACTTAATTCCATAAGATAGATATGTGTGTGTCTTAATGACTTAATTCAGAAAGAACTTAATACAATAATACAAAAGGCCAATGAAAGAAAGCTTTTTTTTCCCATTAAGCCCTGATTTTTAACAAATTTCCAAACTTTTTTTTTAGTAAAAAAATAAAACAATCAGAAAAGTTGCAAGTTGTATTTTGTTTTAATTAAAAAAATAGACTACTAGACTAATAGCATTATTTTCATGACTATATTAAAAATATTGAAATAACAAACCTGCCCTGTAAACCGTTTGTCATTCATGTCTACTTCAAAATTTGATGAACAAAAAAAGAATCATGAAATTTAAGTTTAAAAAACCTCAAACCTATTTATAAAGTACAAAAATGCTCATTTTTTTCCATACATGTTGGATAAAAATCAACAATTAGCGACTTTGGATCTGTCACTGATTTTCTATATTGTTCTAAAAGTGCACGTGCACTACAAATATTTTCAAGGTAAAAAGAAAACAATAAACAAAGTTAGAAAATACAAAATATAAAATAATCTTGAAAAAAAGGGAAAAGGTAAAAAATAAAAGGACAAAATTAACCTTGCAGTAGGAAAACCCCCTAGTAGTTGATTAAACGTTTTAAGAGGCGAACCTAGCTCAAAGATTATATTTAACTTATTAAGATCCTTGAGATCAGAAGAAAAAGATGCATAATGGTAAATATAAAACCTAAAAAAAACTTGGAAATAAAAAATGAAAAAAAAAACATAACAAAACCTTATACAATGCAAATATGTCTGATTGAAAAGGCAAAAACAATAATAAACACCTTAAAGGGGAAAAATTACAACTGTCATGAAGGTACACATTCATATTAATAGTGCATCACCCAATAGGCTTTCTGTATATTTTAGAACCTAATAAAGAATTGCATCAAATAATTTTAAATAAAAAGTTAACAATATAACAAGGATTTTATATGATGTCTAAGATAATTTTACATTATAAAATGGTAAATAAGTGGCGTAGTTTTTAACAATTTTACAGACTTACAACATCTCTCCTTATTGCATCCATCTCCTTAATAGTTTAAGTTGAAAACTTCTATTCATAACATCATTCCTTCCACTCAGAGGCGCCTAATTTAATCTGGCAAAAAAACAGAAATGAAATTACTTATATACCCTTATATTATCTCAATAATCAGTTTCTAGTGTTTGTTCTCAAGTGCCTAAAAAAAGACTTAAATAAACTAAATACTATAAAATGATGATGTAGTTACTAAAACTACCTAAATTCCATAAACCATTATATAAACTATTCAACTTTTTCAGGTTTTTTGGTTGAGATTATCAATAAAGTAGAGTAGTTTAAGCTAAAAAAAAGTATTAACTATTTTGTGACAAATTCACCAAATTAAAGAAATTTCAATCAAAGAAAATCTTTAGATTAAGAAAATTAAACACGAATAAGTAGTATCTGTCACAATCAAAGAAGAATTCAGATCAAAATTGAAGAAAATAACATACCTTAAAAATCTTCAATCTTTGAACATCACATTCTCTCACTCTCAACCTTTGAACATATCGGAGTAATTCACATGTCATCGGATTGGAAGTCTTCATTGATTGTAGGATATCTTCACTGCAAAAATTTAGATGAAAAATAACACATATCAGTGAACTCTTTAATAAAACCTAGTGAAAAACAATTCTTGATTACCAACAAAACAATGATTTTTGACAGACCTTCACAACACCTGTAGCTACAGCAAGATCCTCATTTGCTTTGTTTCCTGATGTACTCTGAAAATTAAAGATTCAACAATTTCTTCCTGATGAAAGAAACAAAAACAACCATGATTTCATAATGGAAAAAATAACAAGAAACAACATGATCATTTTACCTTCCAAAACCAGAATATTTTTCTGATTCATGTTTATCTAATCAATTAGTAACCATATCTAATTCCTATAATGATTTTCTGCTTCCATCTATTATGATCCAAATGTTCAATAAATACTTGCACAAAAGAAATTTTAGTGTTTTGTAATCTTTTTGAAAAAATGGCTTTAAATACACAAAATATAAGCATCTATGAATTAACTAGTTTGAATGTACTTATATAATTTTATAGGAGCAAATTTCCAGACAAGTAAAAACAAGTTACTGGAATGAATGTGCTAATTCTTTTCCTAGCAAAGGTCAATGAACAATTAAACATGTCAAGTTGTTCTCTTAAGCATTTGATCCAACACCTTTTGCGCATTACATGCCAAGTCATTTCCAGGTTTCTTTAAGGCTTTAGACCAAGATTGAACAAAGTATATCACGAATAGAATATAATATAACTATTTGAATTTCAAAATAATCAAAGCAAACCTTTAGTTTTTTAGATCGAATAGAAACCAGCAAAAAACAACCTTCACTAGGCTCTCTGGTCTGGTTTTCCACATCGGTTTTAAAGACTGACAAATTCATGACACCATATCATATAGTATATGAAGGCGTTGCAATGATCGATTATAGGCCAACGATGATAGTTGAGGTGTTGGTTTTCCACTTCGATTTGAATTTGAGATCGTAAACACGATTGTCTAGAATCTAGATCTGGTGAGACTTTTATCGTCGTCGATCGAATGAAGATAAACTTCTCCATTCAGATCCTCAATCGACATAGGATACTGAGGTTTGGTCTGTGATGGCGATCATCAGATGCAGGAGGACGAGAGAGAGAGAGAGAGAGAGAGAGAGAGAGAGAGAGAGAGAGATACCTGATGATGAATAAAGAGAGAGAGAGAGAGAAAGAGAGAGAGAAATACTGTGTGTTTTGTATATTAACTAAAGTAATTATTAATTGTTAGGAAATGATATTTTTAATTCCTGATATGCACCTATCATCATTTATAAAATGTCTTTGATGCCATTAAAACAAATAATAATTACAATTATGCCATGATCAATCTAAACCATTCAAAAATTTCGATCTAACGTTCCACTTTTAGTTCTTGGGTTCTCGGAAAACTATAAGTTCTCAAATGATCCTTCCTATATATATATATATATATATATATATATATATATATATATATATATATATATATATATATATATATATATATATATATATATATAAACTAAATAATATATTCATAATTTTTTCTGGACTTGGTAGTAGGGATGAGCATCGGAACCGGCCCGAGAACCGAACTTGGTGGAAAATAGGAACCGAACCGGACTGTCGGTTCTACCGGTTTCGGTTCCTACTGGTTCTTGTCATCTCTTCAATATTGGAACCGGTCCTCAAAAAATATCAACATATGGTTCCGGTTTTTGCCGATTCTACTAGTTCTCGGTTCCAAAAATTCATCAAAATATTGTCTCGGTCCCGACCCGATCGGTTCTATCTGGTACCGGTTCCGGCCGGTTTCCCGGTCCAAATGCTCATCCCTACTTGATAGATTGATTTATAGAAATATATAATGGACATAAATAAGAAAAAAAGGATATGTTTATAATATCCGAAAACTTTACAAGTGCATAGTAACAAATTTTTTAAGATCAAGTCAACAATTAAAAACCTAAACACATGTCTATTATAATAAAAAAATCAATACAATTATTGATTACCTATCACATGTAAAATGATAGTGACTTGTCAGTCTCTCTGTCTCCTATCAGTAAAACGTGTTTCTTTTAGAAGGTTGTCATAATAATTTATTGGTTAGAGAGGTGGGTATGGGCAACGCCACAAGGGGCGTTATTGGGTGTTATAACATGTGAACACCGCCCCCTTACCTGTTATCAGACGTTATTAGCCTGCACGTTACTCCCCGTTACCAGCATAACACGTTATAACGCCTATTTTTGTCTTTTCCTAATAACGCTTGCCATTAAAACAAATAATAATTACAATTATGCCATGATCAATCTAAACCATTCAAAATTTCGATCTAACGTTCCACTTTTAGTTCTTGGGTTCTCGGAAAACTATAAGTTCTCAAATGATCCTTCCTATATATATATATATATATATATATATATATATATATATATATATATATATATATATAAACTAAATAATATATTCATAATTTTTTCTAGACTTGGTAGTAGGGATGAGCATCGGAACCGGCCCGAGAACCGAACTTGGTGGAAAATAGGAATCGAACCGGACCGTCGGTTCTACCGGTTTCGGTTCCTACTGGTTCTTGTCATGTCTTCAATATTGGAACCGGTCCTCAAAAAATATCAACATATGGTTCCGGTTTTTGCCGATTCCACTAGTTCTCGGTTCCAAAAATTCATAAAAATATCGTCCCGGTCCCGACCCGATCGGTTCTATCTGGTACCGGTTCCGGCCGATTTCCCGGTCTAAATGCTCATCCCTACTTGATAGATTGATTTATAGAAATATATAATGGGCATAAATAAGAAAAAAAGGATATGTTTATAATATCCGAAAACTTTACAAGTGCATAGTATCAAATTTTTTAAGATCAAGTCAACAATTAAAAACCTAAACACATGTCTATTATAATAAAAAAATCAATACAATTATTGATCACCTATCACATGTAAAATGAACTTTAACATATATATATATATATATATATATATATATATATATATATATATATATATATATATATATATATATATATATATATATATATAATGAGTACTTACGCAAAGCAGCGACGATAAATTGTTTTCTTACGAGGAAGTAATTATTAGATTTTATTATTAGTTATTATATAATAAAAAAATTACAATTGTTAAATATAATATTTATGTTATATTTATATTGTCTGTTTATATATTTTATGTAAATTAATTATTATCAGTGTCTAGTTTAAAAAATATATGTTAATATATATAGATGATTTTAATATTTTGAAATTGTCATTTTGCTCAAAATTAAATTTATTAGTAACTTTCCTTAATTAAAGTTTTCAAACTTTTGGCAAGTATTAATGATTTATTTATACATAATTGATTTGTACAAAAAGTTTTGTTTGTTATACCTCTTAAAATTCAAAATATGACTAATATGTTTTATAAGTATAAGATATATATATATATATATATATATATATATATATATATATATATATATATATATATATATAGGGCTAGGTTATAATGTGGATGGACAACTATTGTGCGGACGTATGGACAGTGTTATTCTATGAGAATTAGTTGCTTAGTAATGTGAATACATTAAACCTCACACAACTATTGTTATTTTAATGCAATCTCACTAATTCTTATTCGTTTTTGTACTCGCGCATCGTTTTTCATTCATTTTCATTCTTACAGGATACGACTTAATAAACATTCTGACAGAATGAGAATAATAATAATAAGTTTATAATAATCTTATAGACGATTTAATTAGTAAGAATACGTGATAATGACAATAGTTATGTAAGATTGAACGTATTCATATTATCAAAAAACATATTTTCTTTGCCATTTTCACAGAATAGCATTGTCTACACGTCCGCACAATAGATGTCAATCCAAATTTGAACCTAGCTCTCTCTCTCTCTCTCTATATATATATATATATATATATATATATATATATATATATATATATATATATATATATATATATTATATATATATATATATATAAATGTAATTGTAATTGTAACGTATGTTCAATTAAAACTATTAAAGTGTGCAAACTAAAATTTTAAAGGGTTGAAAGTGTAAAATATAAGAATGTTAGTGTGGTCACCATCCTATTTTGTCAAAGTAAACTTAAAAGACCCTAGACCCCTAGTTTTGCAAATTGTTTTGAAAAATGTCTTATTTTTACAAATTGTTAATGCATATTTCAAATGTTTTTATATTTTTATTTTTAAATGGTTCGTGACATGTTTTTTTTCCTTTACATGCATTAGTCATTATAAACAAGGATGACATTTTTTTTTCTTTTTTGTTTTTTCCATAAACAAACACCACGCCTCAAATATAAAAAATAAAAATATTTTTTTTTAATTTTATGGTATTGGATATCTAGAAATTTTACATAAGTAATTAGGGTTCATATTTCTTGTACAAAACACGAACCTAACATTTTCGAGGCTTTGTATGGAATTCAATTTTAGGCTCCATTAAAAATGTTCTTATAAAATGTTATTAAGTAAATCCTAGTTCAAAACATAAGGTTGATAATAAAATGAGAGTGTGAAATAAATATTCTTAAAGTTATATATTTTTAGATCTTCTATTATTAAACTTGTTGATAAGAATAAAAAAACATGATTACTAAAAAATATAAGGAATTAATCGTATCATATTATGATTATCAAATAAAATATCTAACATAAACTTTAAGAACAAGAACACCATATAGGAGAATTCATTCATTGGTAATATAGTAAACTGATCCAAACACCTTTTGAAAAGAAGATATAAAGCCAACACATTGTTATTTTCATGATCTTCTAATATTTTTGAAGAAAAAAAACATCTATTAAGGGGGTGTTTGGATAAATAGTTTTTAGTTTATTAGCTTATTGTGGTGGGAATAAACATTTTTTTAAAATGTGTTTAGATTAGTTTATTGTGGTGAGAATAAACAATAAGCAATAAGCATTTAAGTGTTTGGCAAAATAAAACAGCTTATATGAGTAAAATGACCAATAAGCAATAAGCAATAAGCATTACCCCCCTTGCTTATTAAAATCAGCTTATTTTGCTTATTCCTACCACAATTAGCTGATTTTTTAAGCATCCTATCCAAACACTTAAATTAGCTTATTGTGGTGAGAATAAGCAATAAGTTAATAAGCAGCCATTTTTTCCCTATCCAAACACCCCCTAAATTTAAATAATCAATATTTTTAACAAACTCATTCTCTTTGACTATGAATAAGTTCTTCTATTTGTTTTTAAGGTTTAGATTCAGTTTTTTTAATTTGAGGCATCTTTTTTATATATAAAAGTCAATGTTAATAACTTAACAATATATATTAGTAATAAATTTAAGGCAATGAGGGCATTAGAGCTCGTTTTATTAACTACAACAAAAAGATACAAATTATATCAATCAAATTTAAATATATACTTGTTTGTATTAGTTGTTTAATTACACACATTAATTGTTATAATTACTCTGATTGCAATTCATCTTGAAGTGCAGGAACGGTAGTGTGCGCGTGATACGTACTTGTGTGGGTAGTATTATAATTATGCTATTTAGTCCATGTGCATGACTTAGTCAAACAAAAGAAGTTCAATTGATATTTGCTTATTTTATTTACTAGCATTCATGTTGTTCCCACTAGGTAGTACTAGGCCACGATTTCCCTTAGTTTTCTCCTACTTCTTTGTTTAGTAATTGTGTAGGTTAATTGGATACATATTTAATTCACTGTAATCGTTTTGAGGTTATGAATGAAGTAAGAAAATGGTTTAAAGTAATATCTCTCCTATCTATATTTCTAAAGGGGATTAGCCATCCATAATTGGCTTCTATAGCGCGCGATTGTAATTTTCTATTAACTCTTGTTGTGTATCATAAAATTGAAATTGTGACCTTGTTGAAACATAAATACACCATATTAATATTCACTTTTTTTTACATATACGTCATTTTCTCGTAAAGCCAACTTTAATTTTAAAATTTGAGTTACATACTTAAATTTGGATCTTTAGTGACGACATATTAATGTATTTGAATTGATTTTAAATTCTTATTGATATTAATAATATATTTAACAAACCTAATTTTTATTTTTAATAAAACATAAATGAGATTAGTAACGTGCATCTATATTTTAATTAATGTATTATTATTTTTGTCTTCTAGTTTTTAAGTAATATAATATTAAAGGGAAAATCGATTCGGTTAAAGGCCCCGTGGGGCCGCACCACCCGCATACCCTAAAGTACACTATTCTTGTACATTTTCAAGTATTAACATGATTTGATATTGTTATGATGTCATGTTTCAAATGTGAATCAAAAGGATTTCACTATGTTTTTAAATGGTTTGAGTTATTTTTCATTGATAGTGGATTAGAAGGTATCTTTGTAAAAGGGGAGATGTTAAAGGGAACCATTACAGGGAGGGAAATCAAATGACCCATGACATATTTGTAGATTTTTTTTTATTTTTTATAAATGAAGTTAGGTTTGTAAATGTTTAAAAACTAGGGGTTGCATCATCATTCACACGATGCAACGAGAACCCAGAAAGTGTTTAATGCAAAAAATAGCAGCTTATTTTTGTATTATGTTTTTTTTCTTTTTATTATTTGGAAAATTCTAACCAAGTCATCTAAAAACTAAGCATAAATCGGATTAAGTTTCGAAAATATGATGTTCCAATAAAAACAAATTTAAAAATTTGTTGCTTTAGATGGATATAAAAGTATATCTTAAACCATTTTATTACATGGATAAAAGTCATCAAACTTGGGTGATACCTCAAAGGCGGCCTACTAAATCATCCTCATGTTTATCCTCATGTTTAAGAGATTGTACACAGATTGTACACGATTTAAAGCAACTTGTTGCATCACGTTCCATTTTGCCACGCTACTCGCATTCATTTATCTTTTAAATGCAAGAAATAACAATATAATTTCATTGACTTTTTTAGTATAACATTTTCATATCTTGATATTATAACATTGTATTTTGAAAAAAAATCCAATTGTTATATTTGATTTCGAAAGATATATTTTGGTAAAAAAACAAGAAACCTAATTTTAAAGCTCATAGAAAACAACTTTATAAGAAATTTTGGAGAAATTTTGGAAACAACTATTCGATGAATTTGTAAAAAACCTTATAAAAAATGTAAAATATGTTTTACAAACAATTTTTTAATAAAAAGATGCATAAAAATTAAATGTCAAAAAGTTGAAACACATTTATGTAAAAATATATTTTTGTCAGAAAACAAAAAATTAAAAGCAGTCGTAAAATACGATAAGGTTTTAATTTTGAATATTATGTGACTAAATCTTATAAATACGTTTATTTATATGAAATCTATATTGTTTAAGTTTATTTCTTATTATTAAATTAAGATTAGTTAGAAATATGTTAAATATGAAGAGATATACTTATAAAAGCATTTATAATAGTTTTAACTTTTAACGATGTTGCTTTTCGAAAGAATATACATTTTTTGTAGTATACTTTTTAATAGATATATTTAATATAATAAATAAATAATAAAATAAATTTTGTAGAAATAAAAGATATATTTTAAAACCTAAATGAGAATAGAATGAAATTAAATGAAAATTAGTAATATAATAAAAGATGATATTGTAGCACAACAAACTATGTATTTTGTCTCGATTTGATCATTAAAAGTTTTTTTTTTTGTTTTTACGTAATATGTCACTAAATTTGTAATTTACTTCTAAAATAAAGGATCTACCTCAACACTTACATGTTTGTCATTTCCACGTAAGCTATTAGTTTTAAAAGTTCAAAATTAAAAATAGGCTGACATATGTACTAAAATTCCACACAAACTACTTCATTTTCCGGTGATGGATGTCTAGTGTTTGGGAAGTGAGTTTCCACACAGAAGGTCTAGGGTAAACTCTGACACATCCAAAATATTGCTAATGTTCCGCGATTGAAATCTCACTTAGGCCTTGAACGGTTTGATATAGGTCACTCATATGGTGCGGTTTACCATTTGTTTCATATGGATTAAGAGAGTATGAAATGGATTCATACATAGATTCAATCCACCGAATGAAATATGTTCCCCACAATTTTTATGTCATTCATTTTTTTTATATTTATTTTTTAAATATAAATAGAAATAATTTTAATTTAACTATATAAAAAATAAATAGAAATTTAATTAACTAAAATAATAACCGCATCAACATTAAAATAAAAATTATAATAATATTAAAAATAATATATAGATTTAGAGAGTGTGAAATATAGATCCACTTTTGGATTAGCTTGATCCATTGATTCGTATGGATTCATCTTTGACCCAATATTTGTATATAGAATATGGATTACCTTTTCATACCCTATAACCTAATAATAAAAAATGAACATATAATACAATGCTATAATTGCATGTATTTTCATTTATATAGTATCTTGTTTTTATTTTTAGGAAATTGACTTTTTAAGGTAATTAATTTTTCGTTCTATTTACGTCTGGCTAACTATTTTTTCTTGTACATATGTAGGTACCGAACTTTTTCGTTCTATTTACGTCTGTCCTCAAGAACTGCCTCGACTCCACCAAGTCCCTTCTACTACTGCTGTTGATCTCATGCCAATCTCATCCTAGGCTTGCCCTAGGTAACCACCAACCCACTCTTCGTCATCAGTTGCATAAGAAGTCCCTGCTTTCTTCCCCTAACTAGCTCGCGAATACTATTACATATGACTCAGACTAGATAATTCTTCGAATGAGAGATCCTACCCTATAACGGTTGGACTCAAACAAGAGCTGCGAAATAGAGCTAGACTCAGCCTTCTGAAATTATTTAGTCCTTGCAATATGTAACCTAACATATTCGTTTACTAATTAGTGAAAGACAACTAGAACTCCTAAAAGCACAAAGCAAGCAGCATTCAGACAAAGGAAACTACTCAAGCAATCTATTCTCATAACAAGAAACTGTACTAGCATACCATGATAAGCTCATACTATCAGGCATAACCTAAACAGGCTATCCTACTACTGTCTACTCAATACTAGCATGCAATTCTCATAAAGCTGAAACACATAAAGCAGGCACATAAGGCATCATTCCTAGATCTTAGTCCTATTCTAGCATGCTGTTCTACTGAAACTGGTAAAACATAACATAAACTTGTATGGGTACTCTGGGGAAAACTTACTTGAGCTCGGCCGGTCGCGCACATCACACACCTTGTTCTTTCTCAAAGCTCCTTTACTTAGCCTTTAGAAAATCATTTCTTTATAAAAATCTTTTAATCCCTCGATTTGAGTCCAGACACCCCCGAAGGTGTGTCCGAATCCCTCAAACCAGGGCTCTGATACCAACTTGTAACGACCCAATTTTCACATCCAAAAATTTCATTTAAAATAAGTGATTTGTAAAACATTTGTAGTAAAACATCATCCGATCATATCATTTCATAAATTATATCTCGTGTCTAAAAAACCAAATCATAAAAATAATAATAATGTCAGAGTACAATCCCAGAACATCTCATAATGCGGAAAAACCAATGCGTGTGTGTATGATGTGCCGTTACCGCGCCAGCTCCTTCCCCTTCGCTGAAGAGGTACCTGAAACAAAACTGTAAACTGTAAGCACGAAGCTTAGTGAGTTCCCCCATCGTACCACATACCATACAATCATATAACATACAGATACTGTCAGGCATATCTGGGTGCTGACCTCCCCTTCGGTCCTTTCGACCGGATACTGCCTAGCATATCTGGGTGCTGGCCTCCCCTTCGGTCCTTTCGACCGGATACTGCCTAGCATATCTGGGTGTTGGCCTCCTCTTCGGTCATTTCGACCGGATACTGCCTAGCATATCTGGGTGCTGGCCTCCCCTTCGGTCCTTTCGACCGGATACTGGGGACTATTTCACCCCCTACTACTACCACATAACATATATCACATAATCATAATCTGTATAGCATGACTGGGTATGACTACCCCTTTCGACCCTATCGACCGGAAATCCTGGGGACTATATCCCCGACTGCTACTAGCATATAACATCATATCATACTAGCACATAACATATCAGGTAGTAGCAAACCTAGATGATATCACAAAGACAATCACCCAACATACAACTCCTACTGGTGGGCCGACATTGTGGCCGTAGACCCACCGCTACTGGAAGGTAACTCACCTCGTAGTAGCTGCTGATCTGTGCGGGAATTCTCTATCTGCTGCTGCTGCTCCGGAAATCCTCCGGCTATAAATCCCACAAAGCACACAATCAGAGTCTGATATCTACTCTTTGGGTAAAATGACCATTTTACCCCTGATCAAGTCAAGTCAAAGTCAAAGTCAACTTCCAGTTGACTTGACTCGCCGAGTTGGGCCGCCAACTCGTCGAGTCCCTATCCTTCTTTTTGTCCTTATACACGACTCCACTCGTCGAGTTGGGCCGACAACTCGACGAGTTCTTCTCTCATATGAACCTCACATGAAAAACTCATCCGACTCGCCGAGTTGGTGAACAACTCGTCGAGTCCACCCTTCATCTGATGAACAAGTTATGTCCTCGACTCGCCGAGTTGATGAACAACTCGTCGAGCTCTAAGAAGATTGCCTTGGACTCGCCGAGTTCGTTCGTGCACTCGCCGAGTCCCATGAACTTCCAGAATAATGGCTTAGTCCAGAACGTTGGGTCACTCCCCGGGACCTCCCTGAAACCTTTCCACACTCAACTGGGTCCTTGACCCTTAACAGATATGGGGCTCAAAGCCTCGGACTCGCCGAGTCTAAGAACGGACTCGCCGAGTCGGTCATGTCCACACTCTAAATCCTTGATTTTTGATGTACAACCTTTGATCAAAAGATAGATCCAAGCTTCTATAATCGATCTAGCACGTAAAGTTACAACCTTTACGTGCTTGCATGGGACTTTGGGCTCAGAAGGTCCTAAAACAAGCTCTTACAATGCATGGGGCCTTCTTTGAGTGCAAAAGCCACTCCTTTCTGCCTTGTGACCCCTCTAAGGACCTAGATCCGAAACATCAACCCCAAACCATGCTTGCAATCATGGTTGGTGACCAAAATGGCTTAGAAAAGCCCTAAAACTCCATGAAATGGGATCTAACAAAAGAACAAGCAAGGTATAGACTTTATACCTTTTGTAGACTGGAAATGATGCTCAAAATCGGATCCTTCTAGCCTCCTCTTGATCCTTCAAGCTTTTCCTTCCTTCCTTGGGTCACAAAGCACCAAAATCACTCCAAATGCCTTAGATTGCTTCAATAACGGCTAGGGTTTGCTATGGGGGTCTTCTGGGAGTAAATGGGACGAAGGAGGCCGAGTTAAGGTGTTTAAATAGGGTGCAAACCCTCGGGTTAGGGTTTTTTTTCCAGACAGGGCCTACTCGCCGAGTCTGGGACCCGAATCGCCGAGTCCACAGCTTAAACCCCGCGTCTCAACTCGCTTCTACTCGGCGAGTTGGTCCTTCAACTAGCCGAGTCCAAGGCCAAAATTGCAAAACATTTAAAGAATTAAATAAAAGAATACGTACCAAGAACCAGGTGCTACAGTAATTATACAAAATACCCTGATTAAAATTATGGTACAATCCCAACCAAAGCCCAAAAGCATTTTCCTTTCAATGGGCCCAACCATATTTGGCCCATTTACAATAATGGGCCTAAAGCCCAAAAAGCCCAACCCATGATACTATAAGCCAATAAAGGAGACCAATACACCTAACCTAACCAGACTAAGGCCAACAATACAGCCCAAAACTCCTAGAGTCCAAAAACGGAGCCCATCACCGAAGGCCCAAATACCGCACCCCACTGCTGAGTACACGGGGCGTACTCAGCTTTGACGTTAAGCGTACACGCTTAAGGGGATGTACGCTGCGGGTACCAGCTTGTATGCCCAACGTACTGCTCTGACTCGCCAACATTGCATTTAGCTCTTATTTGGTTAAGCCACTTGCCCCAAAACCCAGGTCTAACCTCCTTGAAGTAGTTAATCACGTAAAGTTGCCAAATTTACGTGCAATCATGACTTAATGGAGCCCAAAAGTCCAAAAGATCTTAATAAATGACTTAATGCATGCATGGAGATCACAAACACCATAAAGTTTGCACCTTTCAGCTGAAAGAGGCCACTAAACATCTAGATGAAGAAGATGTTGGATCTAGAAGCTTGTTTATACACTAGAGATCGTCGGAAAAGTCCCAAAATCGCCGAAAAACACCCCGCTGGTGTTCCTGTCCATGGGACGTAACAATCGGCAGTGACGAGCCTGAAGACAGTCGTAATCGGCCTGAAGATAGTCGTAATCGCCAAAGAAGGAAAGTGGTATCGTCCAAACTAAGAAAGCAGACGATTGGACTGGTTTTATCGATGAGGCTTTAATGGCGACAATAGGCAATAGCGGCGACAAGTTGTGGTAAGTGGATGGAATATTTCGCGGACATTTTTAGGGCATTATGTCGCCGCTACTTATGTCGTCGCTATTGTTATGGTACGATGATCAACTACTGCTGATGTATTGAATGCTAGATAGACGAGTGGGGTGCAACTGGGAGGGACAAGGCGGATCGTGGTTTTGTAGTATTACCGGCGACGGTAATACTGGCGACATAGACATTAGCATCGACATATTTCAAATGTCGACGCTAATGTCTATGTCGCCGGTATTACTTGGATTTCTTGTAGTGCTACAAGGATATTTGTTATATACCTTGAAATTAGGACATTTATAAAACTTACTACACGGGTTCTATAGAGTCCATGAGATTAATAATGAAACTTTCACACTAATTACACATTTGGATCCGGGCATTTCTTATAAACCTCCCCCCTCCCGCAAAAGCTCGATAGAGAAGATGGTGAAGCTATTAAGATTTTATAAGATTAATCAGGAAGCTCGTCACTCTAGTGTTATACTAAAGTTGAAGAATAACCGCACAAACGGGTCAAGGGCTTAAATCTCAAGGGTCAAATACTTAACGAGATTTTAATTTGGTACATATAAATAACATTAATTCAAAATCAAAAATCCAACACCTTAATGGATTTAATTTTGTTGTTTATTCATGAAAGAAAGTATATTAGAACTTCCTTTTAGACTTTAGTTGTTTGGAGTTAAATTTAAGCAACCGTTTCTTTTGTTGTATTAAAAAAATTTATAACTATATATATTCCTTATTTAAATAAATAGATCGTTGATGGATCCAAGCTTTAGAGAAGAATTTTCGATGGATGCATTTTACAAATGACCAACAAAAGTGTTTAGGGATCTTTGATGTAAAAATATCCAAAGCGCGACGCTATGATAATCGGGTTTTATAACCCAATAACAAAGTAGTTGTGCGGATGTTGTTCCCTTGAATCGTCTACCTAGCTATTTCTTTTAATTACTTAAGCTTGTGTTTTTTTCTTAAAACTAAAAAAAAAAATAAAAAAAAGTTTTAGTGTTCCATGACGAATACGCTAACTCTAATTTTTTTATAAGTAATATTAGATAGAGAACATGATCACATATACGTACAACCATCGCATGTTTTATTGGAAAGGGGTCTCATTGGGATAAAATCCATATATGGATTGGACTCCTACTTATTCCTTATATATATTTTTTGCGCTCGAGATTATAGATATGATCACATACTATATCTCATTAGATGCTTGGGCCTTAAGAAATCCAAACTCAAATGGAGAATCACCACTGGAAGCAAGACGTGTGAGGCCGTTATATGAGTAAAGGCTTATGTTAAAGCAAGTTTCAGGGCAATACTGAAGCATGTAGGTAGGAGGCCTAAACACCCTGTCTTGACCTATTGGCCTATACCTCACAACCTGAAAAAGTCCAACAAAACCACCACCAGTTGTAATCAAGTTTGAAGGAGCCTCTGCTTCAGCATCCGGAATGGTCCAAGATGTCGACGCCTCACATTCACCCACAGGAGGCCCCGAATCAATACCGATGCGTGATGACTGGAGATATAACTGTCGAGTAAGCTGAGAAAAGTAGAACCCATCTCCTAGTTTATCATCCGATGGATCAAGCACCACGTCAAGTGGACAAATTTTCTCACCGTAAATACTGTCCGTTAGCTTGATTCTGCCACGCATGGTTGGGACGGGGTAGTCGCTACCTTCCATTGGGATGATGTAGTATTTCCCACCATTTCTCACGAGCTCTCCGCTAATGTCTATAACATCGTCAGAGATGACTGTAGTGATGGAAGAGATTGAGCATGTAGTCACGATGATGAAGAGACGTAGGAGAACACAAGAAAGTGATGATGGCTTCATGTTATCAAATATTTTGATTGATGTTTTATAATATAAGACTATAAGTTGGAGGTAAGTATTTATAGACCTGCTCTAAATCAAAGGTTTACTGTGAATGCATATTTCAAATGTTTTTTTATTTGTTTTTTTACTTCTAGATGCTTCATGACATGTTTTTTTTGCTAATTACATTAGTCATTATAAACAAGAATGATTTTTTTTTTCTTTTTTGTTTTTGCCGTAGACAACATTGCACCTCAAAATAAAAATTGTAATCATATTTCATATCTAGAAAACTTTTGTAACTAGCAATGATTCGAATCTCTGCCTAAGTAATTAGGGTTCGAATTTCTTGTACATTTTCAAGTATCAACATGATTTGATTTTTACTCTTAGTTGTTTGTTCTCATGGTATGTTTATCAAATATGAGGTAAAATGATTTCACTGTGATTTTTTAAATGCTTTGAGTTATTTCTCATTGGTGTTGAAGGGCAGCTTAGCAAGAGAGGAGATTTTGAAGGCACCATCACATGGATGGAAATCGGAGGACCCGTGAGATATCAGTAGATTAGCCGATTAATTAGGTTTTGTGATTTGTAAACATGGACGGTCAAAGCATATCTGAGGCTCAAGAAAAAAAAAAAAAAAAAAAAAAAAAAAAAAAAAAGCAAAAAAAAAAAAAACGGTTACTCAAAACTATGTTAGGTGGCTTTCATATATTTAGGACAAATATAAGATTAACACATTGGATTATATCAAAAAGCTCATCTCATTACCAAAAAACTTACCTTTTTTTTCGTTTTAAATTTTTTTTAAGCCACATTTTTTATCGAAAAAAAACCGTATATACCGTTGTTCTCGATTTTTCGTCCTCTTTCCATAGAGATCCATGTTGATTTATAAAAAATGAACTTTTTTTTTTCGAAAAAAATTCACTTCATTTTGTTAGTTCTTTCGATATTTAAGTTTATTTTTATCAAAAAAACTAATTATAACAAAAAAAATTAATTTTTTGTACTCTAATAATAAAGGGTAAATTACACCATTCGTCCCTCGTGCATATGCCAGAAAGCGTGTTTAGTCCCTATTTTTAAAAATTAACTCAGACCGTCCCTGAGTTTGTTTTTTCTTGCACGCTTAGTCCCTATTAACATGAAATGACTATTTTACCCCTAATAATTTGTTTTATCATTTTCTTTTATTTATTTATTTATTAGTTTAAAAATAAAATAAATAATAAATAAAACAATTCATCCCCACCATTCCCTCTCCCATTTCCCAGCTCCTTCGTCTACCTTTTTCTTACATTCCCTTCACCAAGATCATCAAGCTTCTTACATTACCTTCACCAAGATCATCAAGCAGTATGAAATCATACCAAAAAACCATCAAACTCAAACCCAAATGAAATCATCTTAATTGTATAAAATCTGAAACCCAAACAAACCAAAACCGATAGTCAACATCATTTCGAGATGAAATCCCCAAACCTAAATTCGTAATGAAGCAACCAAAATCTGTTATGAAATTCCTCGATTAATGCCCTAGATTGTTGAACTTCGACATACATCAAAACTTCGGAGACGGTGACTGAAAGGAATGATAGAGGTATGCTGGTGACCGAGAGGAATGAACATCATCTTCTTCACCGCCACAATACGTGCAACTGTGCACACAGTTGCCGGAGGTTTCTGGCGATGGAAATTTCCTAGCGATCGAAATCCCGCTGGTCCTCCCCTATTGACAAACACACCCATGCTTCCTCCTTATCCCACTCTCTTTTCCGATCATCGTTAAGATGTTAATCCACCACCGATCTCCTCCGAAAAAGCTCCGACCACAACCACCGATTAGTAATACAGTGAAAGCGGTGGGGAAGGTTCGTCGGAGAAGTGGAAGCGATGATGGTAGTCGGTGACTGGCCAATGAGTTAAAGGTCTCCGTTTTCCCTCTCATCGATTCGATGTGTGTGTGTTTTCTGCGATTGTGGATGGTTAGGGAAAGTAAAGATGCGTTTATTATTTATTTTTTAATTTTTAATTGAAACCTATAATAAAAGCATTAAATTAATTGAAAAACAAAAATACAAGGGTATTTTGGTCATTTCAAACTTGACAGGGACTAAATTCGCAACAAAATCGGCTTTCAGGGATGAAGCGTGCAAGATTAAACAAAACGAGGGACGGTCCGAGTTAATTTTTGAAAATAGAGACTAAACACGCTTTTTGGCATATGCACGAGGGACGATTGGTGTAATTTACCCAATAATAAACATCAACACTGACTAAAAAAACTCGATCAGTGAAGATTTACACTGTGAATCTAAACTGTAAATATTTCAATTTTTAACATTCACAATGTGAAAAAGTTCGATCAGTTCAGATTCACATTCACATTGTGAACATTCTCAGATTCACAGTGTGTATAATAGTAAATCAGATTCACAATATAAATCTGAACAAGCTCACAATGTGAATCTGAACTGAAATATCATTTTTTTAACATGATATGAATCTATGTTTAAAAAGTACCAGAAAATATGAATTTTGATATATTTATTAATTGTTTTCTATAAAAAAAATAAACCTTAACTTTTCAACAAAGAAAATAAAATGAGTTTTTTTCGAAAAAAAAGTTCGTTTTTTATATATCATCATGAATCTCTATGGAAAGAGGACGAAAAATCGTGAACAACGTTATATTCGGTTTTTTTTTCAATAAAAAATATAACCTAAAAAAATTTTAAACGAAAAAAATGAAGTGAGTTTCGTTATAATCCAATGCATGTGCGTCAATTGTAAAAGTCTACAACCCTTCGTTTTGTTGTTGGTCGCTTTAAATTTCCACGTTTTGGATTGGTTCCTTGGTTCCTTATTTAATAATGGTTTTTTTTATTGAACTTCTATATATATATATATATATATATATATATATATATATATATATATATATATATATATATATATATATATATATATGGTTAGGTTATTTTATTTTTACTAACTATTGTGTGCCAGAATCCAAGATCTGGACCAACGGATGAAATTAATCAATGGACATGATTTGAGGGTGTATGATAGTACAATGGGATAACATGTACTATATAATCACATAAATTTTAGCAAAAATGTATTTTGGACAATTAACTATATTTATAAAAGGAAATTTTCGGATTTTTAGGGATAATAAATTCTCCTAATTTTAAAAATCTGATTTTTTTAATTAATTCATATTTAATTCTAAAGTAATTTGTAAACATAACCGATTTTATTCTGCCAGAATATTTTTTGTTAGAATGAGGTTCTTTCAGAATTTTATTCTATTAGAATATTATTGAAGAATAACAAAATTCTTGAATCCGAGGTTGAAAAATAACAACATTCTAATATATTTTTATACATCCGAACTTAAATACAAATTCATGTATATTCTCACAAACTAAAAGCTTTATACATTTTAATATAATTATACATATTCTAAAAGAATATCAACAAAAATGAATAAAATTCTTAAAAAATAACAACATTCTTAAATTGTGAGTATGATCAAACTTTCTTCATTCTTCAAGTTATTTCTATTAGGTCTTCAATGCATTCTTCTAGTCATTCCTATCACAAATACAATAAAAACTAATAATGGTTAAAAACATGTTACTTGCAAACAACTATCACTTTATATATTCTGGTAGAATAAATAGAATATGACATAATACATAGAATACATAGAATACATTATGGCAGAAATACACAGATTTTATTCTGGCATAATACATTCTGAAAGAATATATAGAATACATTCAAGCCATTCCTATCACAAATGCAACAAAAACATCAAAATCCAACAATAAACACTAATTCATTCTGAAAGAATACACACAAATCCATTCACACCCCATACTCATCTTTCACATTATAAAAGACTAATTTCTTCTAAAAAAACAACACCAATTGGGTTTTTTTATACTGAGAATTAGTCAATTACCGGGAATTTGGCTTGAAACATCTCTTATGCATTCTATCGAACACCTTTTGTGCATTATCAAATGCTTCTGTGTAGAAGAAAAACCACCAAGAAAGGAGAAGCTCAATACACATATACAGGGTAAAAGGAACCAACAACAAAAAGCATACCACAACTCTAGGAAAAACCCACCACATTACCACTAAGCAGCAACAAACAATTGCACACAAGCCAAAAAAACCAGCAACACAGCAAAAAAAAAAAAAAACACCACGGGTAAAAACGTCAACCACCCTGAAAACCATTCCGTACAGCAAGAATCGCAGACGAGCCCCAACAAAACAAAAGCAGACAGTTACGAATCGAGCCAATCAAAACTCAAACTTAGGGAAACTCCATGAAACAGAAATGCATAGGAAGAATCCATAGAAACAACCACATAAATGTGACCTGATGTGGAATAAAGAAAAGAAACAATAAAAAAACAATCAAATTTATTGAAAAGCTAAGTGATTTGAAGTCATGAAGAAAAAATAAAATTGTTTAAAACAAATTATAGAAGATGTCGACTTTTGATTGAAGATTAAGATGTGAGATTGGCTAATGATTTCTACTCTTTTAACTGAGAAGATGAAGACCGACAGAGGAGGGTGGTCGCTTGATGACGGTGGTGGTCATCACCGCAAACAGGAGGGGGAGGCGTTGCTGGAGAGGAGGCATTGATGGAATGTTTCTGTCGTCGAAGGGGAGAGTCATTGGAGGAAGAAAGAACTGCTGGAGGAAGAAGATCTGTAGATGCAAATGAACGACAGAGGTTATTTTTAGGGTTTTAAAATACTGATTTTCTTTCCTTAATTGTAGGATTAAATTAAATGACTTCATTAATTGTAAATACAAAAAACCGAAAATGCCCTTATTTGATTTAATTAATTATTTAATATTTACTAATTTGTGATTGGTGCATAAATGCACATAATAGTTGCTGAAAAACATTTGAACCTAGCTCTCTCTCTCTCTCTCTCTATATATATATATATATATATATATATATATATATATATATATATATATATATATTAAGACTCTAATTGGTAGATTTGGAAGGAGCGTTCTTGTTGTAGATGAAATCAAGAGGAGAATAGAGAAGAGAGGCGATCATGGCTCCAGGCAACACCCCAAATATAGACACTGCAACCAGTTTCTTCACTAGGGGCTCCCCGTCTCAGGTTATGGTGGAAAAAAGGCACTTCGTATACCCCATATTCGATCTAAGAGCTTCAACAAATTCAAATCAGTGATGCTACTGCCAGTTTCTTCACTAGCGGGTCCCCGTCTCTGGTTAAGCGAAGGTAACAACCTCCTCATTTTGATTTCATCCTCTCGGTAGGTGAAAAAGAAGAAGCCTAGGAAATATAAAAGAGGATATAAGATAGAGAGAGACTAGGTCAAATATATTTACTTTATTTCCTTAATTGCAGGATTTCAATTAAATCATTTCCTTAATTAAAAGTACAAAAGGTCTAAAACACCATTTAATGATTTATTTAATTATTTATTATTTCTTGAATTCTCATTGGTGCATTTAGGCACACAATAATTGCTAGAAACATTTGAAACTAGCTCTCTCTCTCTTTCTCTCTTTCTCTCTCTCTTTCTCTCTCTCTCTCTCTCTCTCTCTCTCTATATATATATATATATATATATATATATATATATATATATATATATATATATATATATATATATATATATATATAATAATGTTGCATATAGAATGATTGAAACGACATAGTTTTGAATCAAAATAACTGAAATTCCTTATCCTAAATATTAGGTTTCAGTATCTTTTATGTCACCGACATGGCGACATCTTCATTTTTGTCTAAGAATCGAAACGTGAAGAGTTGGTAATGGAATTCATTGCAACAAAGTTTTGAAATTATCAAAGAAAAAACCTTTTTATTTATATTCTATGAGGGAATCGTAAAGCATTGATTATTTTATATATTTAACTAGTTTATAACCCGTGGAAACCACAGTTATAAAATTAATTCAGTTTTCATAGCAAAAATTTATAATTATGAATCAATTATTTTAAATAAATTATTAATTAAGAGATATATTAAAATTTTAAAATTAATTATAACTTTAAATTCAACATATAATTAAAAAAGTAAATGTTTCTATAAAAAGTTAAGATTTATTATTTAAAACTTTAACCTCATTAATTGTGATAGTTATTTGTTTAATATATTTTCATTGACACATGACATAATATTAATGTGAAGTTGTATTAGAGTGACACATGACAAAATGAGATTAAAACTATTCTTTTATTAGTATTATATTATATTAGTACTAGACGAATACCCGCGCGTTTCACAGAAACACCTATATAGTTGAAGTCTTTATAAATATATGTTTTTTTAATATAGCAATAACGTTGTTATTGAATTTGATATAATAATTCGTATACTAAATTGATATAATGTATTGATTATATTGAATTATATGATAATATATACATCTATAATAACTGCATAATCTCAATCGTTTGAATGACTTATACCCGTGAGTTACACATGAATAAAATTAAATATAATATATGGTTTAATGTTATTTATAGTTGTTATTATTGTTAATTAATTTTTTTAAAATTTATTTACTTAATGTTTTAATCTCTATCATTATAATTATTTAAAACATCAAACATTGTTTTTTGATTTTAAAGGTAACAATATAATCATTTATATAGAGTTATTTTTAACTATTGTTATTATAAGTTATTTTAAGCTACTTATTTGAAAACTTTAAACGAATATAAAAATATTTTTAGGAGATATTTTAGTTAAATTGAGATTACAATTTAGTTTTTGCATTTATCACTACAATTTACCACTTATAATTATTTACAAAATATTTTTTGGTTTTTTCAGTGGAACTGAAATTTATATTTAAGTTGACATTGTAATGTTATATTTAAAATAACAATTTAAGTATTTTGTCCAAACTGTTAAAAAGTTATAGCTTTAAACTGATAATGATTTACATACAACAACATATTAAATCTAATAAATTAACTATAATATGTTAAAAGTTAACGACATAACTTTATAAGTAGAAGTAAAAATATTATTTTAAAATTGAAATTTAGTATATTTATGATTACACTTTAGGTTTGATATTTATTTAACTTTATTAACAACCTTATAATCATTATTATTAAAACACTACAATTAATCACTTTTAACTATTTACAAAATATTATTTGGGTTGTTTAAGTTAAACTAAAATTTATATTTAAGTTGACTATGTAATGTTATATTCAAATTAATAATTTATGTATTTTATACAAATTATTCCAAAATTGTATCTTTAAAATGATAATGGTTTACATCCAACAATATATTAAAACTAATAAATTAAGTATAATATGTTAAAAGTTAAAAAACATCACTTAATAAGTAGAACTAAAGATATTATTTTAATATTGAAATTTAGTTTATATATGATTAAACTTTAGGTTTGATATTTATTTAACCTTATTAACCAACTTATAATTATTATTAGAAAGAAATTGAAAAATCATGGGAGTTTAAATGAATGTGGTGAAAGGAAAAATGCATGGAAGTTTCAAATGAATGTGGTGAAAGAAAAAATTATGATTCATTTATAATATAGTATGATAGGGATGATTTTGCAACAAAGTTTTGAAATTATCAAAGAAAAAACCTTTTTATTTATATCCGATGAGGGAATCGTAAAGCATTGATTATTTTATATATTTAATTTTGGGGATATATACAGTAAAATCCCAATATTTTCATCGATTTGACAAGAAAGTCCTAAACTTTATTTTTTTGACAGTAAAGTCCAAATTACCGGCAGTTTTTGACACTTTTACCCTTTTTTCCAGGTTAGCTGGTAATTAGGACCTTTTTGTCAAAAAAAATAAAGTTTAGGACTTTCTTGTCAAATCGTCAGTTAGGACTTTATTGTCAAAAAAAATAAAGTTTAGGACTTTCTTGTCAAATCGTTGAAAGTATTAGGACTTTAGTGTATATATCCTTTTTTTTGTTAGAAATTTAATGGTATGATACTCTTTAAGCATAAGAGTTATTAAAACATTCTCTAGTCAGCTAGATCATATTGAAATCCTTAACATTTGCTTATTGTTAAATCGTTTTTTTAATCTCAACAAACCGACATTGAAAAAAATTGAGATAATCAAGAAAAAAAGAAAGAAAGAACCAGGGTTGTGTTGCTTTTTGCAGTCCCAAAAATAGAGAAATAAGAAACCGAAAAAAACGAAGTTGCCCTTCTTTCCCTTCTCCACATTCACACCCTTTTGACTAGGCATGTGTTGTTTGTGTTTGTATAAAGCCAGGACACTTTTTTTTCGGTTTCTTATTTCTCCATTTTTGGGACTGCAAAAAGCCAACACAACCCTGGTTCTTTCTTTCTTTATTGATTATCTCCATTTTTTTCAATGTCGGTTTGTTGAGATTAAAAAAACGATTTAACAATAAGCAAATGTTAAGGATTTCAATAGGATCTAGCTGACTAGAGAATGTTTTAATAACTCTTATGCTTAAAGAGTATCATACCATTAAATTTCTAACAAAAAAAAAGGATATATACACTAAAGTCCTAATACTTTCAACGATTTGACAAGAAAGTCATAAACTTTATTTTTTTGACAATAAAGTCCTAACTGACGATTTGACAAGAAAGTTCTAAACTTTATTTTTTTGACAAAAAAGTTCTAACTACCGGCTAACCGGGAAAAAAGGGTAAAAGTGTCAAAAAATGCCGGTAATTTGGACTTTAGTGTAAAAAAAATAAAGTTTAGAACTTTCTTGTCAAATCGATGAAAATATTGGGACTTTAGTGTATATATATCCCTTTAATTTTGCAACAAAGTTTTGAAATTATCAAAGAAAAAACCTTTTTATTTATATCCGACGAGGGAATCGTAAAGCATTAATTATTTTATATATTTAATTTTTTTTACTTGTAATTATATGGATTAGTTACGTTTTCATTTATTGTAAAATAGTGGATTTCATGGTTCATGATAAAGATACTTTCATATTTACAGTTTCATATCTAATTTTATGATTTATATACATCAATTGTTCAAGTGATTGTGGTTGTTTATAAGACCGGAGGGTGTGGGAGGGATGTTTCCCTCACTTTTTGTGGGCCACACCACTTTCTCCCCCACTTTTCTTTCCCTCACCTAAAACCGAAGGAATGGGTGGGAAGCTTCCCTCACTATTTTTTTATATTTTTTTAAAAATATATTTCATACATATATTATATTCATTTTGTAGGGAATTAAAAACCATGAATTTTAATATATTTTTTATATTTTTTTGATAGATATATAATTTTATAAATATTATAAAGGATAAAAAGAAAAAAAAACCCTGTCCAATAGCATGAAGAGAGAGAGTGCGGCACTCCCTCCCCCCACCTCTTTCCCGCGTGATGTTTCCCTCACCCAATGAGTGGTGTTCAAGAGTGAGGGAAGCTTCCCTCACCCCTTTCCCGCTCCCACTCCGTCCAGCCTAAGAATCATCGAAGAAGATTTAATTTTAAATTTTTTAATAAGCTATAATATATTATATAATAAGATTAAAAGTTTGTTCCTAAAGGAACAATACTTCCTTTCTTTTGGACCAATTTTTTTTTAGTAATGTATCCGTCTATTAATCATCGACTCTAGGTGCTGTTTGTTTTTTTGAAGAGAAAATTCATGAAGTCTGCAGACCACCTCTGCAATCCTCTGTAGAAGAAGAGGTGGAACATACGGCTGCAACCTATAATAAGAAACATGTTTGTTTTTTTGAAGAGAAAATTCATGAAGTCTGCAGACCACCTCTGCAATCCTCTATAGCAGAAGATGTGGAACATACGGCTGCAGCCTATAATAAGAAGCATGTTTGTTTTTTAACATCTTCAGACTCCTGCAGTAAACTGAAGGGATATATATTAAAGTCCCAATATTTTCATCGATTTGACAAGAAAGTCCTAAACTTTATTTTTTTTACAGTAAAGTCCAAATTACCGGCAATTTTTGACACTTTTACCCTTTTTTCCCGGTTAGCCGGTAATTAGGACTTTTTTGTCAAAAAAATAAAGTTTATGACTTTATTGTTAAATCGTCAATTAGGACTTTACTGTCAACAAAAAAGTTTAGGACTTTCTTGTAAAATCGTTGAAAATATTGGGACTTTAGTGTATATATCATTTTTTTTGTTAGAAATTTAATGGTATGATACTCTTTAAGCGTAAGAGTTATTGAAACATTTTCTAATCAGCTAGATCCTATTGAAATCCTTAACGTTTGCTTCTTGTTAAATAATTTTTTTAATCTCAACAAACCGACATTGAAAAAAATGGAGATAATCAAGAAAGAAAGAAAGAACCAGGGTTGTGTTAGCTTTTTGTAGTCTCAAAAATGGAGAAATAAGAAACCGAAAAAAATGAAATTGCCCTTCTTTCCCTTCTAAACATTCACACCCTTTTGACTAGGCATGTGTTGTTTGTGTTTGTATAATTTGTTCCCACTTTTTAGTTCAAGATTTGGCGGCGAAGCAAGAAGAAACTTTTATAAGGGTGATATATACACTAAAGTCCCAATATTTTCAACGATTTGACAAGAAAAACCTAAAGTTTATTTTTTTGACAGTAAAGTCCTAATTGACGATTTGACAAAAAAGTCCTAAACTTTATTTTTTTGACAAAAAAGTCCTAATAACCGGCTAACCGGGAAAAAAGGGTAAAAGTGTCAAAAATTGCCGGTAATTTGGACTTTACTGTCAAAAAAATAAAGTTTAAGAATTTCTTGTCAAATCGATGAAAATATTAGGACTTTAGTGTATATATCCCGTAAACTGAAATGTAAATAAACTAATTTTATAAACTGAAAATAGTTCTCAACATTGAAATTTTAATAATTTTAGTTTTAAAACATTGAAAGAATACTAAAAAGAACAAATAAAAAAACAAAAATATAAAACTTTTTTTTAAAAAAAAACTTAAAAAAATATAAAGAAGCTAGCAATTTTATTCTAAAAAAAAACTAATTGTAAAAAACATAAAAAAAATAATAATAATTAAGAAAGTATTGCAAACGATGTCTATAAAATTCGTAAAAAATTACACACGTAAAAAAGACACAACTAAAACTGAAAATATTATTAACAAAACCGTAAAAAAAATTTAAAAAAAAATCAAAGATTTTTTTTTAAATCAAGTTAAAAAATTTTGTAGAATCTATAAAAAGAAATTGTATCAAATCCATAAATAAAAGTTTTAAAAAATCAAAGTTTTTTAAAAAAAAAAGTTATACCAAAATTTTAAAAAAAACACTTGGAAAAAATGAAAACTGAACTGAAGAGGCAAGTCAAGTGTTGTGCCACACAGCATACGCACAACTGCAGCCAGAGGGAAAATATTGCGAGTGTGGTGCGCGGCCTATCAAAGTTGTTTGAAGAGGTTAAAAAACAAAGAGCACCTAGCACCTACCCACCGCCTTTCTCTTAATTGACCGCTTCTCCCCCTAATCGGTGCTCCAGGTAAATGTATCTTCTACCTCATCTATATCCCTCTATCTCTTCCGTTTTTCACCAGGTCCTTCAATTGGGAATTGTGTGGCCTTATTTGTACCTCGATTCCACAGGAAAAAGCTTCAAGATTGATTCGAATGTTTGCAAGCGTCAACATCAATTTTGTATTTGCAGTTACAGAGTGTCGACAACTTGGAGAACCCCTCAGCGTGTTTCAGGTATGTTTCTTCCGCCACCACCACCCTCTGCTCCACAACAATCGCTCAATGACCTTTCACTTCCACCAACAGTTGTTGGACTAACGAAGACCCTACCTTTTCTTTGATCTGTACCCCCTAAACCGTCTTGCATCTGGACTAACGAAGACCACCATTGCTGCCTCTACTGCTCGCTATGGAGATTCCCACTTCAGCTTCCATTGATTCCCTCTCTTCAACAACACATGCTCAATGTCGGCTTCCAGGTATGTTCTCTCTACTCCACTTTGTCCCTTCAGCCCTCTCTCATCTGTTGCTTTTAGGTATCAAGTAGTCTGATTAACTGATTCAAATACCATCAGGGAAGATTCAGGGAAAACATGTTTGTTTCGAATGGACATATGAACCATCGTCTGATGGTGACTATTTTCTTTTTTAATCCTTTTTCAGCTTCTGACGAGTACTCACTCCATTCTACATACCTTGCAAAAGCAAACTCCGGGATTCTTTCTGAAACAGCAGACATGAAGATTGTCTAAGTGGTGTATTTCATTTTCAAAACTTTATATTTATATTCAATCATATAGTCGAAGTACATTGCTATTACTACATATTACTTTTGTTGTAGGTATCAACGGGGAGCAGATAGTGAAGGGCGTCCAATTATGGTTGTAGTTGGAGCACATTTTCTTCTTCGTTAGTAAAGGAAATAAATTGAAATTTTCCACAATAGATGAGTATTTTACTGAAATTTTGTGGTTATTAATAGTTTTAAGTTTTGATGAAGAAAGAATGTGTCATTTCTTAAATGTTGAATTACAGGAATTTTAGTCCTTGATACAGAAAGCGTATAGGATTATTTACTTTCACTCTACTGCATATTTACAAGTGTGAGTTATTGTTGTTTTTGTTCCTCTTAATCTTTAAGCCATCTAATAAACATGTTTTATCTTTTGATATATTCAACATTATATATCCATTTAAATCTTAACTTTGTAAATCAACTTGATGGGCAAAACTCACATATCAGAAAGCAGTCATAATAGTTACTAAAAGGAATTCTGAAAGTCAAATAAGGACCAAAAAGTTAAAATAAATAAATACATAAATAATTCAAAAAATCATTTTTGGACCAAATCCAGAAAATCACTGCAACACAGAGAAGAAAAACATAATTTACTCCAAAAAAAATATTTTTCAGAGTAAAATTACATTTTTGGTCCCTGAATATAACAAATTTTAGCAATTTTAGTCTTCTTTTTGAACTTTCGTATAGATTTTGGTCCCTATGTTGTCTGAGATTACAATGTAGATGTCAAATTTTTTTAAAATGCCCTTTTTTCCCTTAAGACCAAACCCCAAAAAAATTGTATTGTATACTACAGGGACCAAATTTCTAATTTTTTTCTTTTTCTTATTTAAGGTGAATTGTAAATTACTTAACTAAGAGAAAATTACAAATTTGGTCTTTGTGGTCTACATGGACAAAATGGTCATTTTAAAAAATTAAACATGTAAGGCTGTTAACCTAGACCACACAGGGACCAAAATCGATAGGAAACTTCAAAATAATGACCAAAATTGGAAGAGAACTTTTGGGACCAAATTTGCAAAAAATAATCCGTGTAGGTGAAAATGAATTTCCAGAGTACAAAAAAATGACATTACCCTTCTTTATATCCACATTTGAGAACTCCTAAAGGACGTAGGATTACAAAGCTTGATCAGATTTTGCTCAATGGAAATAACATAGCAATTGTAAGTTTCATTTTCAAGCTTCTTGATTTTTGTTTAACTGTAATACAAATCTACTGTAAAAAAAAATCCCTTTTTTACCCCTATTTGGGTCCCTCATTGTTTCATTGTCCTGATGCAGCTGGTTCCTGATGGTTCTCCAGATCCAGAATGATCGAAGATTTGGTGATATTGACAGGTAGGGGTAATTTAGGATTCTTTGAAGATATTGGCAGATATTTTTTTATCATAACAGCATCTTCAGTCATCACAGAGGTCCTTAAGTAAAAAAAAAAAGCTATAATTTGACATAATTATTAGTTTAACATAATTTGGCATTAATAATATGAGATATACTGAAAATCTTCCTATCGTTGAAATTGCTCCTCAGTCGAAACACGGGAAGCTAACTTTCTTTTCACCTATTCTGCATTGTGAAGGGTTAGCCCAAACTGTCAACTCGGATCTTCTTCAGTCTCATGTATGCCAATTTCATTTTTTGCCCACTTGGCAGAATCAACATTTGATTATTTCTTCATTGCTTCTTCTTATTACAATTCCAATTTCTTCATTCAAATTCTTTTGTTCAGCGACTCTAGTTTTTAATGGTCATAGTACAGAGTGAAATACTGATAATGATATGAAGAGTTACCGGAGCACCAAACTCAAGAAGCAGCAGATCTGTTCATGACCAAGGGTGATGTAAATTTAAAATTCATTAAGCAATGAAAAAGTATTATCATCTACTCATTGATTTGGATATTGGATTTTGAATTATACAAGTAATTTATACAAAAGAATCAATGGCATTTGGGCACTTAAGCATTTCACTGAACGAAGTATTTACTCAAAAACTATTTCCTCTATCCCATGAGATTGCAACATTCATATTTTCATGATGGTTTAGGGTGTTACAGATCCCAGCACACACCTCAGCCATATTGCAAAGTGTAAACAAACATAGGTTTTACCAGGTATCATGGTTTTTTCGTTGGTTTCTGTCATCAAATTATTGTGTTTGTCAACAAAGTCAATAATTCTGTCTTTTCTCTTTTGTTATTTGAATCTCATTATCTGATTTGAAGACCGAATGTCTCAAACAGGGCAAAAAGTATGACATCTAGATGGAGCAAAATGTTTGTAAGAAACCAAGCCACGAGAAAACCCAGTCACAATATTTCTGCAGTTGATAAAGAAGTCGCAAACAACTAATGAATGAAGATGGAAAAACAAAGAATGCTAAATGGAAACAAAGTGAGTTGTACAATAAGTCAATATTTGAAGAAAAACCAACTATGCCTCTTCTCTTTATTTCTCAACATGGCTACTTTAAATTCATCAAAGATAAATGGTACCCTAAAATGAAAATATTGTCATTATTGTATCACTAGACATGGATTTTAGTTAGAATTCAACAATTCATTTATCAAATATATTAATTCTTTCTCTATGTACTTCAGGTCTATTAAATATGTACCAACATTATCAATATTCACTTTGAAATGCAAGACATTTTGCACATAAAGGCAACCCCTAGAAAAAATCCAATTAAAAAAAAACATTCTGACCCATGCAAAGCATGGGTCATTTCCCTAGTTAATAAGATTTTTATATATTGTATAGTTTTGATTGTTATATATCTAACAATAGCTACATGACAGTGAAGTCATATATTCACGAAACCATATATATTTGGATTCAATCAACCCAATAAAATATGTTCCCCATAGTTTTTATGTGCCACCTCAGTGTCACATTATTTCACATTCTTACCCCCTCCCCTCCCCCAATCATTTTTTTTTACCTAGGAAATGGTTTCTCTCCTACCTTCACTTTTTTATATTTATTTTTTAAAATTAAATAGAAATAATTATCCACAATTAGCCAAAAAAAAACACATTAGCCACAACTAGTTCACAAAATAGCAGATAGGTTAGGGTTGACTACAGTCAACCTTCGAAAACTACTCTTTCGTCGCAATGAACTACTCTTTTGTGGCCCGTCTACTGTTTTATGGTCCATTGGCCCATAGTATATAATGTCTTATTTTCAATTTAGGTTACTTTTTCCTCATTTTTTCTTCCATTGTCTACTATTTTTCTCTTAATGGAGCACCCGAAGAACAACGAGGTATGTCTATTTTTAATCAAAATTTTACCGTATTGTTGATTAGGAATAGTTTTTGTATATGGAGATAACTTTTTTTTTTGAAAAAAACCGAAAAAAAAAAAATTAAAACCGTAGGTTTCCTACGGTGTACAAGTCCACAATGCACAGATTGTGCAGTGTGGACTTGTACACCATATGTTTCGTAAGAAACTTAAGGTTTTAATTTTTTTTCGGTTTTTTTCAAAAGAAAAATTTATCCCCATATACAAAACTACTTCTAATCAACAATAAGGTAAAATTTTGATTAAAAATGGACGTACCTTGTTGTTCTTCGGATGCTTCAATGAGAGAAAATAGTAGACAATGGAAGAAATAGTAGTCAGCTTTAACAAAAAAGTAGTCAAATTTAGCAAAAAAGTAGTCAAATTTACAAAAAAAAAATAGTCTAATTTACCAAAAAAAATAGTCAACAAATTCAAAAAAGTAATCTACATTTTAGCAAAAAATTATTTTATCAAAATAATTGTTAAAAAACTTTTTATATTTTACAAAAAATATTTTTAACAAAATAATTGTCAAAAAACTACTCTACATTTTACAAACAATATTTTTAATCAAAATAATTCCCAAAAAAAACTCCCTAATAAACAAAAAAAAAAAAACCGTAGCTTTTTAACCCAAAACCGTAGTTTTCATTTAAAAAAAACCGTAGATTTAACCCAAAACCGTAGGCTACGGTTTGAGAAACCGTATTTTATAGAGAGAAAACCGTAGGTTTTAAAAAAACCTACGGTTTTATATCTTCAAAATGAAAAGAAAAAAAAAAGTACTAAACACGAAACAGTAGACGAATTAGTGAAACAGTAGACGGTTCTAAATACCTACGCATTCATGGGCTATTTTAGGACAATTCTTAATTTTTGGCTAAAAATGGTTAATTACTTCATTAATTTGGCTAGATTAGTAATTAGCCCTAATTTTAAATTAACCAAATAAATTAAATAGAAAATTAACTCACTAAATTAATAACCATATCAGCGTTAAAATAATAATTATAATAATATTAGAAATAAGATATGGATTTAGAATGTATGAAATGGATTCACATATGGATTTAGAGCGAGAGAGATAGTGAAATATAGATCCACCCATTGATTCATATGGATTCATCTTTGCCCCGATATTTGTAATATAGAACATGGATTATCTTGGACCCCACATAATTAGTTGAAATGGATTCACCATAACAATTTGTTTGTCTCATAAAAGGAAGCAAAATACGGGACATGACATCGCGGGGAAAATAACTTACGAGGGTAATCATCTTTATCGTTTTGTTTATATTTAAGTAACTTTTTTATTTTTGTACACAATTGACCATTTAACTTGTTATATGTGTTCACACATTGTCATTATCACCGGCTATAGCAGGTGACAATGATAATATGTGAACAAATTAACAAGTTAAATAGTTAAATGTGTACAAAAAAAAAAAGAAAATTGTCTAAATGTGAACAAAACGAAAACTTAATTAACCTGATAAGTCATTTTCCCAACTTTTAATAACGATTTTATTTTTCATATTTGTTTGTATTATTTTTTCAAACGTTATTTTTAAAATATCCATAATCTCCTAAATAATAATTAAATATTGATCAATTTTAAACTTTATTTTTTAATTAATAAATATGTTTTTGTTTTGAGAAATATTTTATATAGCCTTTTATAATTTTTTTTCTTTTGTTTTTAAGCATATACAATATTTTTAAAGTAAATAGTATCTAACAATAAAATTAAGTAAATTAAATATATAACAATAAATATGGAGGGTCTTTTAAAAAAATAAAAAAAAAATATTACTTAGCAAATAAAAAACAAAAAAAATCTATATAATGTAAATGTTTTAAAATTATTCCAACTTTTTAATACTTTTTAATTAGAAGTTTATAAACTTTTAATTTTCTTAATACAATTTTTTTAAACTAGTATTTAACGAAAATATTTCAAAAAGTTATAAAAAATATTAAATTGTCATACAAAATCTGTAAAAAAACTTTAAAAATGTTGTAAAAGAAAATTTAGAAATAAATGTATGAAACTTATAAAAAAGTTGTATTAAAATATAAAAAAACAAGTTAAAAACTTGTAAGAAAATTTTAAAATATTTATAAAATATTTGGTTTAAAAGCATTTGTATTAAAATTATATGAAAGTATAAAAAAAGTGTAAAAAAAATTATAAGCAAAGTGTAAAACATTATATTAGAAAACCTATACGAAAAAAATATCATAAAAATGTTGTAAGGAATTATAAAAAATCTTAAGAAATTTGAAAAAAAAATTTGTTCACATTTAGACAACTTTTTTTTTGTACACATTTGATCATTTAACTTGTTAAATGTGTTCACATATTACCATTGTCAGCTTCTATAGTAGGTGACAATGATAATATATGAACACATTTAACAAGTTAAATGGTCAAGTGCGTAAAAAAAAGTTACCTAAACGTGAACAAGACGAAAAACTAATTACCTTCGCAAGTCATTTTCCCTGGTGTTCCCATAGCTCCCTCCACCTATATTTTTTCCTTTTCATATCCAATATCCTAATAAGAAAAATGAACATACAATGCTATAATTACATTTTCATCTACTTATTGATTATAGTATCTTATTTTTATTTTTTCCTTGTTACAACAATTTTTTTTTGTTAGAAAGTTTTAACCCAATTATAGCAACGTCTTCAAAATACAAAACGACTTTCACTCTTACAACTTGATAGATCTTTTAATATACAATGCTACAATTTGGGTAGATTTTCAAGGAAGAAATATAATTTTGTTGTAATAGAAAATAACCATGAACCCCTACGGTGCAGAATAAGTCAAAATGATGAAAGTCAAAATTCAACATAACATAAAGAATTTCATGTTTTGTAATGAGACGACAATCCATGGCATGACACGAAACAAAATTAACACGAAATTAGATTTGAATTTGTGTCGAGTGTAAAAAAAAACTCAACTGTGTCGTTTCGTATTAATGCTCAAAATTCGATACAATATTGACATAATTAACATGCGTCTGTCGTTTTTCATGCTTGTCGTGTTTTGTATAATTAATTAAGAATCAAATAAACTAAAGAATTATTATATTTTATTTTTTACGTGTTTGTCGTTTTAATCTTGTTTTAATTGGGTCATTTTTCATGTTAGTAAAGCAAATTACAATATAATGTCATATCGTGTCCATGTTATATAAAACATCATCGTACAATATCAGTTAAAAAAACACAACACAACTGACCGCTTTGTCACTCATACTTTATACTCTTCATTTCTCACTCCACATTTGGCTGCTAAATATTCCATCAGCTCAATATTTGGTTACCATTTCACTCTTTTTCTGTTGAGTCTTTTATCACAAAAGGCTGCCAATAAGATGCTGATTTTACTATAATTTTGGACAATGATTTCGGTTAGCAGCCATATTGGTCTTCTCATGCTACAAGAAACTATGTTGTTGGGTTACTAAAAAGCCTGCTATTGATTGCTATGTTTGGACACAAATGAGCTGTCAAACTCAAATTGTTGCAAAGTGGGCTGCCTTTTGCTGATTTATTTTCTACTTTTGGGCTTATTGAAATGCTCGTTTTGAGATGTGAAAAACCCAGATTAAAATCAGATTGGTTCCTTCTTAATTCTAGCATTAGTCCATTATTTTACCTTGATAGTCATCCATAAGGTCTAAAAACCGAAAATACCAAATTAGTGCTTAACCAGACCTCAAATTAAGATCAACCACCCGATTAATACGGAAATGTTATATAAAATCTATACATTTTAGCATATATCAGCAATGTACTTTGAAAAAGCATCCCAAATAAGTATAACTACCAAAGTACAATGCTTTAAACAGACGAAATGGAGATATGATGCTATAATCAACAAACCAATGAAAGTACAATACTGTAATATACAAATTCAGCAACATGAAGAAATATACATACATTCGTAACATAGCCATAACACATGTCCTCAAAACAGGGAAAAAGATATAAACTATACACGCTTACAAATGTTTTTACTTTTTAAACAATTCTATATAAAACTTGTATGTATAAAACAAAACCATATGAGCACAACAGTAAACATCTGTAGGAATTAAAGAGCCCACTAACCTTGATCATCAAGCTGCTACAACAGAAACAATTTGAGGGACTTTCTCTTCATCAGAAGGCAAGTTGATGTAATGGTGATCAAACCCCTCATCAATCTCAAGTGCCAATTCACCATGCAAAGCCTTGCAGTACATATACAATACAGTGTGGCTAGCAGAGCTCCGAAGGAACATAAGCATCAGGAAGAAGGAACCAAGCATTGGAAACCCTAGAAAGCTCTGGCCACTCGACGCCGGAGGATAAGCAGTGTCCGAAAATAACCACACAAAAAGCCCGCTAAAAATACCAAAATACAACAACAATAAGAATGAAACAGATCTCATCCCTTTAACTAAATACGAGCTCCGAATCAAGGGCGCAAATCCCCATTTCGATTCAGCAACAACGATCACAAAAGCCAAAGACCAATTCAAGTGGAAATAGATTATTATAACGATTAAGGTCGCAACTACGACGACGGAAAAGATCGTGAAGTGAATCGAGTTGTAATCGATTACAAACCCTAAGCTTTGCGCCGACGTAAAAATTACTCCAACAAACAGGAGGAAAGTTAACGAGATTAGAAATAGATAGATGTGAGCTACAATAGCGGTTGTGATGACTGGCAAGATGGATGAGGTTAGGGACTTAAGGGAGGTAAAGAAGTTGACCTGCTTACCTACGAAACCATGGTATGTACTGTAGGAGATCGTGGCTATGGCGCAGAGAGTGGAGAGATAGATGATTAGGATGTAAAGGAGATGAGAACTAACAGCCTTATGATTTTGCGGAAAGTTGTGGAAGAGATCGACGGTGAAGTGGTGGCCGGAGTGGTGGAAGGTAGGAGTGATGATGAGAGAGATGGAGAGAGGGAGGAAGAAGAGAGATAAGGCGAGGAAGTGGGAGTAGTTAGCTCTGATAATCCTCTTTGACGTGGAGAGGACGCCGCTTAGGTTCAGGGTGTGCACCGGTGTTATTTCCATTGAAGCGGCAGATCACGGTCGTTGGTGGTGGTGATGATGGACGAGTGTTTTATCCGGGAAATGAAGATCTTTTGATATTATATAGTAGGTGCAGACAATTACTTCGTATCCATTGGTCATATGACAAATGTTTTGACCGGGTGCAGGACTTTGTCTCTTCTGCAGTTCCACCGTTGTTGCTTCAAAAGGAAAAAAGTTATGAAATTGTGATTACATTTACACTAATTTACATAAATGGTCCCTGTATTATAGTCAAATAGGCAACATGGGTCCAACTATTTTTCTGTTACACCGGTATCCCTGTGGTATAGTGAGTGATATTAGCAGCTTTGGTCCAAAAGCCATATGAAATGAACTTTTTAACCTTTTGTCATTTATTTTAGATTTTCTTTTACTTATTTTATCTCTTTATCACATTTTTTATAATAATTATTATATGAGAATTAAATTAAATTAGAAATATAATCAAAATATAATTAAACACAAAACCTAACCTAACCTCTTCATCATCATGACTACCAGTGTAACAAAAACAAAATTTTTAACCAAAGTTGATTATCTTGCTAAACCATATGGCTATTTATGTCATTTAGGTGTTGTTTGTTTTGAAAGTGGTTAAATGTCTTTTGTCTTTTTCCATGTTTGCGGAAAAAGACATGCACTTGAGAAACGTCTACCCGCCAGAAGGAAAAAGTGCTCAAAAAGTACTTTTGTAGAAAAACAAACGAAGCCTTAGTCTTTTACGGAATTTACGCATATTAGATACGACTATACGAGTTTGCCCTCAAATACTTTGACTATTTTAGTTAGTCTAATTGTTTTCTACATTAATTAATGTAGATGTAGACCTTGTTGTTTGATTAGATTCGTTGGTTTCGGCTTATCTTTAAAAGTTGACAGATAGCGTCTATACGGTTTAAAAAGCTACAATTTTGATCCTTGCTCATGAGAAAAATGCATAAAAAATATTTGTATTTCATCAATGCCGCAAACTGTCCGTCACTGTTTTTGAATTATTTATGAATTAATGATTTTAATAATATTAAATTACAAACGAACATGTTATACACATACGACTTAATTTCAATTGACGAGGAGGAAAATTAATCTAATTTAACTAGAGAAGGCTTTGCTATGTATAACCTAATATATCATTTTTTTTCTTCTTCATTTTAATAGCCTCTTCATCATTTGTATCAAGCTATAGAACGAGGAGGTTGATTTGAGGCGTTGATGTAAGTTAGAAGCTCCATTATCTATCTCCTAGACTCCCAAAAGCCTGGGTAGAAGGTTTTCGAGTTGCCTTAATTTCAATATTTGTGTTTAAATGTTTATAGGAAATGCAATGCAGTCAATCATTTTTTTATTAAGAAATATTAAATGTGGTTTTTTTACACGACAAGAGAAAAAACTGTAATATTTAGGGAGGATATATGAGGAATTAACTCTAGACAAATATACAAACTTGCTTCTTAAAATGCACTCAGAGTTTAAAAATATGATGTTAGAGTTGAAGGAGAACAAAAACAAATAACAATTTACAAATGTTATCTTACTTAGAGCATCAACAATGCATTAAATTTATTAGAGTTTAATGGATAGACACGTCATTAATTTACTTTCTATACAACTCTATATTAATTTTCATACAATGCATTGAATTCTATAAAGTTTAATGAAATACATTTTTAATAGTTAAAGGGTTCTTTTCCATATTGGAAAGTTCAATGGCCATTGAATTTCATATCCATTGAATGCCAACATGGCATCCTACAATGGTAGAGTTTAATCTAGTGAATGTCAATTAGGCATGTCACCTCGTTCAACTCTTCCATTAAATTATGCGGTGCTCCCGTTAAACTATGCATTGTGGATGCTCTTAAGATATAACTGTCATTTATTTTTATCTGGACAACTCGTTCTATAGAAAACAATATTTGTTAATACAACATTTGTTCCATAATACATCATTTACGGTTTACCCATTCGATAAAGAGAAGTTTAATGATACAGAATTAACAACATTCATATATTCGACATTTTACATTCAAGTGAGCTGATCTTCTAAGGATGTTTTTGATATATCCACTGAATATTTAATATATGGACTGTTATATCCTCAATTCATTTGATTATTGTATGGAGTTGATAATATGGGATCCTAACTATTTTTATGTGATTATAATCCTTAACTTATATACCTAATTTTTGTTACCAAAAACACTCGCACGTCGCACGATCAAGCGTTAGAAATCCACGGACGGCACAACGATCTTCTTCGGCAATGCTACTTCCATTCATCTTCAATCGGTAAGCTTCAAAATCACTATTATTAGCCGCTAAACAAATTAACAAAATAAGATGCCAATAGTCAATTGTTATCACTTTCATTCATCTTCAATAATATAGGTTTTAATGGTCAAAAAACAAGTATTGGGTCCCACTGAGACATGTCAATGAGTAAAGTTGCCAAATTTACGTATATTATTTAGGATCTGAGAAGTGGACTTGGTGGCTTAACCAATTAAGCACTTAATGGTGAGATTGGGCTGTTGTGGAGTACATTGGGCGTGCCTAGCTCGTATGCAAAGCGTACTGGCCAAGGGTGGCGTATGTCAGGCGTAGTCAGCAGCTTTTGACTTTCATTGATTTTTGTGATTTGGGCCATATTTGGACTATTAGTGTTTTGGGCCTTGTTGGGCCACTAGCCTTTTTGACTTTGGGCCAAGTGAGGGAAAGGTAAAATGGACTTTTATCCTGGGTATTGGACAAATAAACTAGATTCTCGGTTATGGTTTAAGGCCTAATTATTTATTGCAATTTTATTTGATTGGTTAGTGCGAGGATTCTCCGGTTCAACATTCCGAGCATCGTTTTGACTGTCAGCAGACTAAGGTGAGTCTCCTCCTAGTGTTTGGCGGGTCGAAGGCACCAATGCCGACCCATGATTTATTATGATTAGGATGCTAGTTGTCTGTGTGACTCTTGCATGTGTAGTATGTAATATGTATACCGGGCAGGACCCGATGCCAAGCAGGGCCTGATGAATGTACCGGGCGGAGCCTGATGTATGTATGTGTGTATGATATGTATGGTATGTGGTACTTTGGGGAACTCACTAAGCTTTGTCCTTACGGTTTATGTTTAAAATGTTTTCAGGTACTTCTGGTTCGAAAGGGAAGGGCCCAACGTGACTACACCGCATCCACTTATTTTTCCGCACTTTGTGATTTTGGGATTGTACTCTGATAATTATTTTACTCTGATATACTTTTAACTTTAAAATGGATTAAAGATGTTTATGATTGACTTAAAAATGAAAGTTTTACCTTATAATTATTGGGGCGTTTCAAACAAAAGGGTGTGATTGGTTGCCACCATTTCTTAAAGCAAGACTAGAAAGGAAAACCAACATAGATGAAACGACTCTAGATCATCACCATGTCTCTTCTTTAATACCACCACGTACAAATCGATCCAACTGATAAGGTTGAGTGTGGGGAAAAACCAACACAAAAACTCCGGAGAAGAAGTTAAATAGAGGAAAGAGATTGAAGCAAAACTAAAACCGAAATAACTTCAATCAATTTCTCCAACGTTCCTTCCTTTTAAAGGATGTTCTGATGAAGAGTGGAGACAAGAGATTCAATAAAAAGTTGTTAAGTGAGTCTAGTTTTTGTATATTTATTTTTTAGTATGGAAACATGAGTCGTAATAAATATTACCATTATTTGGTAAATAGTTTTTCAAATACAATCAATCGGTAATTATATTTTCCATGGATGCCATATTTTGGTTAAAAACTATGTAAAGAAGGATATATAATCTAGGAGGATATTTCTCTCTCTTCATTATCTAAAATTAAAGATCCAAGGATATAATAGTCTATATATTAAGTGGAATACAAAATATGTGCCTAAGGTACATATAAAGAAACAATAATTATAGTAGTAATGATAAAAAATATTACCATAATTAAATATCATAAATATTAATAATAAATAACATTCTTTATAATTAATGTATTTTATATTTGGGGAAATTACTAATCTAGCCTAAAACACTAATTACCTATCTAAAAATAGCAAAAAAAACATATTAGCCAAAAGTAGCCCACGAAATAATAGATTGGTCAGGGTTGACTACAATCAACGGTAGAAAACTACTTTTTCGTGTCAATGAGCTACTGTTTTCTGGGCTGTCTACTCTTTCGCGGCCCATTGGCTGATAGTATATAATGTATAATTTTTCAGATTATGTTATTTTGACTATTGTTTCTTGGTTTTACCGACTTTTTTTTCTCTCAATGGAGCACCCAAACAACAAGGTACGTCCATTTTTTTATCAAAATTTTACCGTATTGTTGATTAGGAGTAATTTTTGTATATTGGGATAACTTAAAAAAAAACGAAAAAAAATATTAAAACCGTAGGTTTCATACGAAACCTACGGCGTATAAGTGCACAATGCACAAATTGTGCAGTGTGGACTTGTACACCATAAGTTTCGTATGAAACCTACGGTTTTATTTTATTTTATTTTTTTTTAAAATTTGTTGTAACCTCGTAAGCCATCATATATATATGTTATGATTTCATAATTTTTTTTTCAAAAAACTTAAATAAAATTAACGAAACCGTAAGTTTTTTGGTGGCTAAGAGGAAACCGTAGGTTTCCAAAAAACCTACGGTTTTACAAGTTTAAAATGAATTTTTTTTTTAATATTTATCACGAAACAGTATACCATTTGGTGAAACACTAGCCAACTTTAATTACACTACAAGAAAAAGGGGTATCAGAGACTGACATAATCAGTCTCTGATGATCAATAATTAGTCTTTAATGAGAATCAGGGACTGATTTAGCTAGTCCCCAGCTAGTCCCCGAAACCTAGTCCTAGATAGTGGATTTTTTATGTATCTAGGACTGAAAATTAGTCCCTAATATATCAAAGTATCAAAGACAGAAGATCTGTCCTTAAAACCATCTTATTCAGTCTCTAACGTGTTTTCTTTGAATCCTAACTTTTATATCATATTAGTCCCTAATACTATCTTTTAGGGACGTAATATCAGTCTTTCATGCTATATCATTCAGTCTCCAATACTTTCACTCAAATCCCGGATACTATCTTTCGAGGACTAAATATTAGTTTTTAATACTATCATGTTTAGTCTCCAATGTCTTTTTCTTCGAGGCCCCGTTAAATCACATTAGGCTTTAATAACAAAAAACGACACACAATTTACGTATCATAATGTTAAGTGTTTTAAAAAAAATATAGTTATTTGCTTTTCATAAATTTACTAATTTTCAAGTTAAATGACAATTAATGTCTTATAATACAAAATAACATATCATACACAAAAAAAAGACAATCCGTTTCACAATTTATAGTATGTCAACTATAAAAAATTATCCAATGCTAAATAAATGTAATACATTAACTATTTCATCATATCATATTAATTCCCCTAACAAAACAACATATCCAATTAAGACATGTTCAGACCCATTTACCTAACACAAATGAACTAGTTGAAACACGAGACTCAATCAATCCTCTTCTGGTAATGTACTCAACTAGATGTATGGTTCACCTGGTGTTGTGGTTCTTTTTTCTGTAACTATCATCTAACGATTGCCAATTGTGAGAAATCGTCAATTGTGAGAAAGTTCCTGAAACAGATTATGGCATTGTACTTTATACGCCAAATTCTAAAAATCTATCTAGTTGGATGGAATGAAATGACAAAATGAATGGAATGGAAAAGGTAATGGAACGAGAGATTGCATTCCATGATCTGTTGGCATGTAGGAATGGAAAAGATTATTTTAATTCAAGCCCTACTCTATAGATTATTTTAGTTATAAATAATGAAAATTTATTTACATAATAAATAAATAAACATATTAAAGGCTCATTAAAACCCAAATAAGTTGTAATAAAAATTATATTTATTTAGCTATTTAGAAAAAATGATATTTAGTTAAACATAATGAATAATAGGATTTGTGCTATTAAGAACTACAAAAATAAATATGGGTTATATTGCAATTTTATATTCCATTTCCTGATGGATTAAGAAAAAACATGCTAAGGGATGAAATTAATTGTCAATCCAATTCCATTGAGGAAAACACACAAATTATTGTTAATTCAATGGAATCAACCATGGCATTCCCTCCCTGATTCCATCATGCCAACAACTATCTATAAAAGTACAAAAACCATGTCATTCCTTTGTTCGCATACCTGAATCTCCCTTCAGGTTGTGATACAGTGAGGTGCATCCATTGATCTGGTAGTAATTTTGCCAACCCAAAAATCAGAAATCTACAATACCGTTAAAAACTTTAATGTTAGTAAAATCAGCAATCACTAAAAATAAAATATTTTCGTAAGAAAACAACTAACAAAAAGCATAGTCTAAACCTTCTTAATTTTATTGGATTACCTTAGGTTCAAAATGCTATGAAATCAAAATATTAGATGCCTTAATTGCGTATGAATAATCCTTCGTTGACAACCCTCATGAAGATACAAAAGACTTGAAGCAACACCTACGGATGGAGGCATCAATTGCTAGTGATGAAGGAAGATGCACAGAGACTGAGATGAAGGAAACATGGCTGATGGCTTCTTTCTTGGACCAAGACCAATGCTAAAAAGTAATATCATTCATTTACCTACACCATTTTATCAGAAAACAGATAAGAACTTGTAGCAGGAAGTCTATACCTTCTCCTCCATATCTGAAACATTTTTGGCCATAAAAAATATAGAAAAATGTTTTTACACCCGTTGGGCATGGAAATCAACTACAATAAAGTTGTCTTAATTAACTTTAGTAGTAATTCGTGAAGGGGTTTTTGTATATACCCTCTATAACAATACATTTAAATCTAAAATTCTTAAAAAGAAACAAAAAGTGGAACTACCATTCAATAATTAAAGTTCGAAATATGAGCAAGAGCAAATTGGTATTGTTTCCTATCTTAGACCATCTGATCCAAAACCTAAAATACTATATTTACCTTGTTTGGAACATCAACATTGACATCTTTAGAAGTTGTTAACTCGGCTACTTGCTCGCTTTCTATCATCAGAAATGCAATTTGGGTATAGTAGAAATTATGATATGTATGTATACAAGAGATTATGATCAGATGTGTTATCTTGTATAATCCTTGTTTATACTTACTTGATATAACATGTTCCTCCAGTTCAGTTAATCATTGTTCCACTCGAGCCTACAATTTTAACCAAAAAGAAAAAAAGAAAACAAGTGAGGCGTTTTGGATTTGACATTGTTGATGATTAATAGGCTTGCTGAAACCTAACCTGCTGAAGGAGAAACAGGGCTAATTGGTAAAAATTGCTTCAAATATTCATTTTTAAGTAGAGGAATAAGTAAATAAATGAATTAATTATGCTATGGTTGTAACTTTCGTACCTTCCATCATAAGCAGTCTAAGATTTGAAGTCCCACATGTAGAAAGTCTCTCACCTCTGTCACTTGGTGTTAGTCTACGTATTAGATTGATAAATCAAAAATCAAAAAACATATATGTATTTGTATATACAGGAAGAGAGAGAGAGAGAGAGAGAGAGAGAGAGAGAGAGAGAGAGAGAATCCTTTTTCGACGAACGAGAAGTTCAAAGAACATATTTTGCAAGCGATTGAAATGCAAAAAAATACAAATAACTTCAAATATCTGGTCGCATAGAATCACCTGCATCAAATCGAAATTGAGGGACTCTAATTTGTTGATTTCATAAGACAACTCTGAAATGGGAGATAGAACCCTAAATCACTTTCTAGGTTTTGAAATAGTGGATTCGAGTAGAGGAGGTACTGATTAATTTAACATCTAGGGTTATTATAAAATAGCCAAGCCAAAATCAAAAGAAACTAAATAGATGGGAAGATCAAAGTCTTTTAACAATTGCAATTGCCGACTCATGGTGTATCATCCCAAATCCTCTTATTTTCCTTCTCCATACCCACCACTTTCCCGTATCTAAAAGGATTTTCCTTTAAAACATTATGCAAATTATGAAAACAAGAATCGAAAAGGGAAAATAGAGGACCGATGGAAGACTAGAAAACATTTCACATACAATTTGGAGCCGAGTAGAGACATAGAATCCTGCCAATGTAGTAGACAAAGGAGAAGGGCGTAAGAGCGAATACCAGGGGATGGTTTAAGAGTCGACGCAACCAAGGAGGAGAGCGGGAACTGATTTTTGTGATTAAAAGTTTGGCTCTTTAAAAGTTTCCCTCTATACAGTTTTGGCTCTTTAAAAGTTTGGAACATACACGATATAGAGCGGAGGTTTTAAAAATTTGGATATAAAAAGATTTGTTATTTTTTTTCGTTTGCATCCTAAAGTAACATTTTTAGAGTAAATTACACACATGGCCCCTGTAGTTTGACTAAATTCACATAAATGTATAATTACACAATGCATAAGGATCTTTGAACTTTTGTTTGTAATTAAAATATAAAACATAAACGTATAAGTCTAAAATATATACAATTCAGCTTATAAATTGAGTGGATTGGTGAAGCAACTTCATCTTCCCCTCTGGAACTCATCGATAATCTCCGTCGGTTCTGCCTCCAATATTTTGACAACGCCTCCGTTTATCAAAACTTATCTTTCATTGTCTCTCTCTTTCTTGCTCGATTTTGTTTTGGCAAATTTTTAGTTTTGTTTTGATTTAAAAACGAAAATGATTTTAGTTTTCAAGTTTTTTCATGAGTGCTAGTTTTTTCAATAGAGCTTAATGAGTTTCCCTCAAAAGTCAAATTTGACGCTAGACTATTTCAGACTAGAATTATTCCCCAATATGTTTCCCTCAAAACCTAAACCGACGCAAAAAAAAATAGGGACTAAATTGTAGTCTTGGATATGTTTGGTCGGTCTCTAATGATACACGCATTAAAATCAGTCTTAAGTGATATATGAGACTAATTCATCGATCCTAGATAGATGGTACCTAATACTGATTAAGTAGTCTCTGATGATTTTACTCCAAATTCAAAAGTGGTTATTATATCCAAGACTAAACTTCAGTCCTTAATAAGTTTCTTTCAAAATAATATTCATGATTGATTCGTTAGTCTCTTATTTATGGAATCTATCACTAAATAATCAGTCTTAGATATTAAAATTCAGTCAGTTATAAGTGTTTATTCAAATGTCAAATAGTATATATCTATTAGAAACTGGAATTCGGTCTTTAAAAAGATTCTCATCCAAATGAAAAATTGGTGCAATTGTATCAATGACTAAAATCCAGTCCCTAGTAAGTTGCATACACAATGCAAACTAGCACAAGTCTATCAGGGACTGAAATTCAGTCCCACATAAATTCTCCTCAAAAGTCAAAGTTGGTGCTAGACTATTCGAGACTGAAATTCAGTCCCCGGTGTGTTTCCCACCAAACCTAAATCGACACAAACATATTAGGGACTGAATTTTAGTTTCAAATAAGTTTGATTAGTTTCTAATAACTCACACATTAAAATCAGTCCTAGATTGTATCCGAGACTAATTTATCAGTCTCAGATACATAGTATCCAAGACTGATTAACCAGTCTCTAATATTTTAGTCACAGAAGCCCCTTTTTCTTGTAGTGTTACCTACGGGTTTGTGAGCTATTTTGAGATAATTCATATTTTTTTGCTAAAAATAGTTAATTACTTCCTTAGTTAGGTTAGATTAGTAATTGCCCATTTATATTTAATTATGGTAATGTTACACATCTACTCTAATAAATGAAGGTTTTTTTGCTACATGTCACACTCTCATTCAATTTGTCAAATGTCATTTTGTGGTTATTTTGAATTAATTTTTTTCCACATGTTATTTTATGAGTTTTTTTTATTTTAATAAATTCCACATAATACTTTAATGTAATAATTACAATAAATGTAGTAATAAATGAATATCAATATCATTAATGGACTTAACTTATTATTTTAAAATTCCCAAATTAAAGCTCATTAGTTTATTTATTTAAATTTAAATGAAAAATCAATTTTAATAATTCATTATTTTTCTTATTTTCTTATAAATCCAAAGTTTTTAAATATTTAGACTTTTATATTTAATTTTTTTAATTAACCCATGTAATACATGAGTCTTACACCTAGTCCCTATTCTAATAAAAGAATAGTTTTATTCTCTTTTTGACATGTGTCACCATATTAGACCTCATAATTAATGCATATTTTATTTTTCTTTTGTCATGTGTCACCATATTATATCTCTTAAGTAATGCATGCCACTTGTCAACTTATTGATTCTCCATTTTAAATTTCAAATTTTAAATTTCCCATTTTAATTACGTTAAATTAATAACATTAGGATAAAAATTAAAATAAAATTAATAAAAATTATAAAGTGATATAGTTTTAAATATTTATTTAAATCAATGATTATAATTTTATATAACTAAAAAAATTTCTTAATTAATAATTTATTTAAAATAAGTGATTAATAATTTTGAGTTTTTACTACTAAAGTTTAATTAATTTTGTAAACGTAGTTCCCAAGAGTTATAAACTAGTAGTTAATATTTATCATGTTTAGAAAAATCAGTTCCCTACATTCATATATACCCGAAACTTTATAAAGAAAGTTCTATACTTCTATTACATAAATGAGACCATTAAAAGAAAGTACAATCGTATCACTATGATTGTAACTCAGTCATAAATGATAAATTCATTGCAATAATGCTAATAAATATAGAAATTTTACAAGTCAAGATGTACTTTTTACAGAATTCTACATCAATTACACAAATTTCTAGACTTGTATGTTAAAAAACAAAACAATATAAACACAGTAAACATCTACATGTAAAAAAAACAACCCGCTAACCTTCATCATCAAGCTTCCACAACAGTAACAACATGAATGACCTTCTCATCATCAACAGGCAAGTTGATGTAATCAAACCCTTCTGCAACCTCTAGAGCGAATTCACCATGGAAAGACTTGCAGTGCATATACAATACAGCGTTGGCAGCAGTGCTTGCAAGCAAACACATCATCAAGAAGAAGGAACCAAGAATTGGTATGAAGATAGAGTTCTGATGATCATACAAAGGCTTCGAAGACACCAATGCCAGAAGCCCATTCCCGATCAAATAATACAACAACAATGACAATGAAACCGATCTCATCCCCTTCACTAAATACCAGCTTCGCCTCAACGCTGCAAACCCCCATTTTGATTCGGAAACAACCACCATTAAAGCCAAACACCAATTCATTTGGAAGTAGATTAGTATTCCGATTAACATCGCACCTAAGGCGATGGAAACCCACATGAAGGAAGTCCAGTTGAAATCGTATACAAACCCTAGGCTTTTCCCCAACATAACAATTGCTCCAACAGACAGGAGGAAAGCTAGGGAGATTAAAAATAGGAGTATCTGAGCTACAATGGCGGTTGAAACGAGTGGGAAGAAGTTGAAGATTAGGGACTTGAGGGCGGCGAAGTAATTCACCGGTTTACCTATGAGAACATTGTATGTACTGTAGGAGATCGTACCTATGGCGCATAGGGCGAGGAGATATACGATTAGGATGTAAAGGAGCTGAAAAATTATAATGTTTTGATAATTTGTCGGAAGCTTGTGGGAGAGGTCGGTGGTGAAGTGGCCGGAGAGATGAGGGTTGACAGTAGGGGTGAAGACGATGGAGATTGAGAGAGGGAGGAAGAAGAGGGCTAAGGCGAAGAAGTGCCAGTAGTTAGATTTCAGGATCCTCTGCAACTCGGAGAGTACGCCGCAGAGGTTAACGGTGTTCACCGGTGTCATTTCCATGGAAGCGGCAGATGACGATGGTGGGGGCGGCTGTAGTAGAGGTATATACACATCGATAATAATGTCTTTTCGTTATATTTAAGGTGCTCGTATCCAGTAGTTGTCTGCCACGTGGTATGTTGACCTGTATTCAATCGAATGTGGGTCCGTTGTGTGTTGGAATATTGATCTCGCGCATTGAATATTGGACTTTTCTATGGTTTAAATAAGAATAAAAAGAAGAAAACAGGTTGTTGTCAATGGCAACTATTTGAATTCGCAGGTGTAAGAAATTGTCTATGAATCGATCTCAATCCTTGAAAAGGTCATGAAAGAAAGACGATGAAATGGAAATTTCTTTGGCATCATATGTATGTAGGGTTTAGATCGTTATCTGGAAAGAAAATTATTGTTTTTTTTTTTTCCCTTTAAGTTTTCAATTTTAAAGTTTAAACCAACCACACTTCTTTGTAATTTTACATTTTTTGTCCAAATTTTAGTTCAATTAAATTTAGAAATTTGTTTTTCTACAACTGTTTGAGACGCTTTTATAATTTTTTACACCTTTTTTAAAGATTGTTTTCTTAATTTATTACAGGTTTTTTTAATTCTTTTATAACATCTTTTAAATTGTTTTTACAACTTTTTTTAATATTTCATACAATTTTTTTGATAACTTTCATACAACTCTTTGAAAAAAAATACAATATTTATAAACCGTTTCATAGATTTTTTTTCTAACTTTTTATTCTTTTCATAACATTTTAAAACAATTCCTTTAAAATAAATTGTATGAAAATGTAAATAAAGTTTAAAAAAATGTACAAAAAGTTTAAGAAGTTTTATTGACTATTTGTTATGGAACATTCTGCAATAAGTCTACGTGAAACGTTGTAACAAAGTTTTAATACAACATTACAAATTTGTTTTTTAAACTTATTTACATTTTCATACGAGTTGTATGAAGGCTATAAAAATAGTTTTAAAACATTTTGTAAAAGAATTTAAAAATGCCTGTAAAGGTTTAAGAAAAAAATCATTAAAAAGGTTGTAAAAAATTATTAAAAAAGTCCTAAAAAAGTTTTAGAAAAAAAAAACTTGTAAATTAACCTAAATTTTGGGATAAATTTGTAAATTGTTTGAACCAAATTAGTAATAATATTTAAAATTTGATATAAAAATGTAAAATTAAAACAATAAGACATATTCAATCTAAGATAATATGTAAAGATATATAAAACATGAACTAGTTATCCGTTTAAATCATAAGATACTTTTGTTGTCTACTTAATAAAGACAAGCACAATAGTTTCTTTCACAAAATGATCTACCCGATCTAAACTCTATGTATTTATAATCATATAACGTGATTTGAGAATTTATTTTATTTTAATAAATGTTTTAAAAAGTTGCTATTGTTAATATTTGTTGTTAATTTTTTAATTATTGATATTACTTCAGTGTTATAAAATAATTTATATCATGTTTGCTTTTTCAAAAAATAAATAAATAATAACAGATATTTTATTAGAATTCATGAGCATGAAGCTTAAAATACCCAAGGACGAGGGGGAGATAGAGATACCTTAATTAACGATATTTGTAAAAGTAAATTATCTATATAACTAGGCTTGATTGTTTGAACAGATGATATAGGCCCTTAATAAATTGGTCCACATATTAGTATAAAAAATACACTACCAATAACTCAAAATTAAAGGTGCTTATAGACCAAAGTAAGGTAAAAGTTCGTTAAACTAACTTCCTAAAGTGATCAGATATGGGGATGAACACATTATGGATGTGTTGGAAAATTGGTGTTAACCGATTTATAAAAAATGGGTTTTTCTTATTTTTTTAATACGTCCAAAATGGATTTATATGAATGAGAAATTAATCCTTAAAGTAATGATGTTTGAAGAAGTAAATAAAAGAGTTTAATGGTTGGAAGAAATAAAAAAAAAGTCTAGGGACCTTTCTTGCAAATATTTCTTTCTTTCGTAACTGAAATTGTAATTAATATTATATTTTAATTACATATTAAACACACATTAATCTTGTGATTAATAGAGGTGTTTACATGGGAGGTTATAGAATGTGTGGTATAAATACCACTACTCTACAACCATCTTAATACACCAAAATAATGCAAGAAAACTCTTTTATTCCCCACTTCATCTTCTTTTTTTTCTAGCTATATTAAGGATATAATCTAACCTATTGAGGGTTCGGGTGGTCTAGAAGAACCACTTCAAACTGGTGTATCTTGGGAAACAAACACTTGGTAGTGGGCGAATTTGTTTTAAGGATAATGTGTTAAACACATGCCTCAGTTTTTCTATTTTCTTGTTTGTTTTCGTACATTACCGGAATATTATTCCTACAATCTTAAAACAAATTCGGTTGTATGAAACGAACTACAAATTGGAAGCAATTTTACTTGCATTTTTTTTCTTTTTGATATTATACGATTTTCATAGGAGAAAAAAGGGAAAATTTTGTGATTTTGAAGCATATTTGCTCATTAAGTCATTAAGACATGTATTTGTAATTACGTATCTAATTTTCCATCTTTGGTACTGATTCTTTTAAGTACCTAATGATTTAAGAAGCTAGCTTAACTCAAAAACACAATTTACGTTTTGCTGTGAAATGCTCTAATCTGTCCTAATCTTTGAAAAATCATAACTTAGTCATGGATACTCTTTTTTTGTTGAAACCAATTCTCAAAGTTTGGTATATGAGTCTACTTCGTTTCATTAGTTTTGGCCGAAAGCTGTAAACAACTCTAACTAGGGTGAAAAATACGATTTTCACTGACTGGTTAGATTTTAACAGCTATGATACACAGTTTTGTAAAATTCATAATAAATTGTAGAAAAATCGTGTGCACTTGTGCAAGTAGTCCTTGAAAATCTAAGAGACAGGGCTACAAGATTATGAAATTAGATTTCCGTTTTGACTGGTTAAAGTGGGGCTAAAGAAGTCTTGAACAGACTGCATTGTTTTGTGAAAAATAAAAAGACTTTGTTTAGCCAAAAACGACTTCAGTTTTATGTAAAACAGCTTTGGAAATCAGAAAACATCTTGGTTTTACTTAAAAACATCACATTTTAAATATTTTTGTTGAAATTAAACATCATATTGTCTGATATTATAATTTATGCATCATTTTTTTGCTTGAGAAATCAAGTTTTAGAATTTCTGTATCAGAAATCAAGTTTCATAATTTTTCAAATATAGATTTTTAATAATGTTGAATTTTGCCCAAGCAAGAGGCAAACATATTTTCTAGAAATTAGAATTCTAAACATTTATATTTAGTGTATAAATGATTTCAGAAATGTCACCATCCAAAATGGAATGATTTCCAAAGTAAACTTTATGGATGTTAACTTCATTGAGTGATGGATTGATATGGGTATTGCACGCCATGTGTGCTCAAAGAGGGAGTGACTCAAGAATTATAAGGTTGTCCAATTTAAGGCATAAATTTATTCTTGAAATTGTGATTCTAAACACTTAAATTTGGTGTTTATAACATTTCAGAAATGGTATCACATAGAAAAGAGTTAAACACTTAATGATGTGTTGTATGTTTCACTGATTAGGAAGAACTTAGTGGTTGGATGGTTGTTGAACAAATGTGGATTTTGTTTGGTGTTTGAGTCCAATAAGTTTGTACTAACCTAAAAAAGTATGTTTGTAGGCAAGGTCTATGAGGATGGTGGAATGTTTAAATTCCATATATTGGCTAATGAGCCTAATATCAATGAGTTGGATAACTCTTTCGCTTACTTGCTTAAATTTCTAATGTGTGACATGCTAGATTTGGACATGTTAATAATGTGTGACATGCTAGATTAATTCACACAAATGTGTGTGATATAAAGTTGAATCCATATAACGGTGATATAAGTACTTTACCACTTTTATTGACGAATTCGTTAAACTTTGATATGTTAATTTACTTAAAAGTAAAGATGTACAAGTTTAAACTGTACAAAAGTGAGGTTGAGAATCATCTCAACAAAAAGAGTGATTGTAGAGGTGAATATGCATCACCATTTGAGGAATTTTTTGCATGTCATGGTATTAAACATGAGCTTAAGGCACCTTATTCACCATAACAAATGGCATCACTGAGAGGAAACATCATATCTTAAATGAAATGATGAATGCCATGTTGTTGCTTATGTTTTGGGTTGCCACACTCAATGTGGGGGGAAGTTGTGTTGTCAACTAATTACCTTTTAAATAAGGTACCCCAAAAGGCAACGGGAAAAAAAATACCACCTAAGTTATGGTCGGGTACAAAATCATTTTACAAATACATTTGAATGTGGAGGTGTCTCGCAAAGGGTGTTATACCTAACTCAATGGTTGTAAGGATTGGACACTAGATTGTTAGTTGCATATTTATTGGTTATGCACAAAACAATAGTGTTTATTGTTTTCTTGTACACTAATGGAATCAACAAATGCATCATACTTTGAAAATGTGTTTCCATGTCTTGACAAGTGCTCCAAAACAATTGGGCATAAAGAATACTCTCATGAAGAAGAAATGGAGGAATAAATAAATCATGATGGAGTAAATGGGGACAAGTGAGAAATCATTTGGAGATGATTTATGCATGTATATGGTTGAAAGAGAGCCTCAAACTTTCAAAAAGGAAATCACTTCCTTTGACAGATCTCAATGAAAAGAGGCAATTAAAGTGAAATGGAGTCTATCTTGTCAAATCACACATGAGAACTAGTGGATATACCTCTAGTATGTAAACCACTATGTTATAAATGGACTTTCAAGAGAAAAATGAAAACAGATAGATACAAATAATATGAGAATCGGTTAGAACATAATGGTCTATGATTTTAATAGAAATATATATATACCGATTCTTTGTTTAGAAATTTAGAATCAAATGATACTTCTATACTCCAAGAAGCTATTTCCACTAAATACAATAATATTGGTTGGAATTCATCAAAATAAGATAAAGGTTTTGATGAATATTAAGATACTCAACATGAAGTTGAAAGGACTATGAATGGAAATATGAGTATTCTAAATTTGGAATCATGTGGTCGTTTCTTAGAAGATCATATTGGATTAATTTGTAAAAATTAATAATGGTTCTCTCGGTTGAACTATTAAGCTTGAGAAATTATCGTGGTTTAGTGGATTTTCAAATGAGAAGTAAGAGCTGATGACATATTTGAAATACATGTTTGGATTACAAACATAAGAATGTCTTGATTAATTTCATTTGTATGCTCTTATAACTATATGTGGTTTAACTTCTCAAAATTTGGAAGCATATCATTCTGATATGAAACTAAAACTTCTAAACATAGATTTAGAAGTATAAATCTACAAGGAGTTATCTTACCCGATGGAAAGTAATAAATTGTGTGAGTAGTAAAGTTATTATGTGATTAAAGCAACCTTTGGAATAACGAGTATCAAAAGTTTGGATATGTCACTCAACATCAATAGATGTGATGAAATAGATCCATATAAATGGCACTTTAAAGTGCTATTCTATTTTATGACATAGTAGGATCCTTGAGAGAGGATGCCTAAAGAATTTTACAAGTAGATGGTTAAAGCAAGAAATTGCATGGAAAAATGCGATATTTGCAAGGAAACTCATGTATGGAATATTCATAATTACATCTGGCCAATGTTATTGTGAATTCACAAATACATGTAGTACATATGCTTATCGTATTATGTTGACACAATTATGCATATTCAATAGTGGTAACTATGGTGTAAAAGTAACCATATTGATAATGGTCAACATTTTTTGGAAAATATAGGAGAACAAATTTGCAAGTTTATCCAATGATAGGTAATGAAACTAAAGGGTTTTGTAAGTTCTTAGGAGACGTCCCATGATAAGCCAATATCTCCTATATGTGTACATGGTGAGTCTAGACATATTTTTCAAAGACATAACACCATTCAACAATGACTCTCAAGATGAATTATCTTTAATGACTACATAAAGTCAAAATAAGATTACGGATCCGTTAACAAAATGCTTGGAATGAGAGGTCGTTATGAGGAATGGGACTAAAACCCATACATTAATAGGTTATTGCGAAGGAAAACCCAACCTAGTTGATTGGAGATCCCAAGATCTAGGTTCAATGGGACAACCTACTTGCATATAACATTTGTGAATCACTGTGGGGGTTAACCCCAACCCATTCCTAAAACAAATAGTGATGCAGGTTAAGCTTATAGCTTATAGTCATGGATGATAAATTGGAAATCAACACGAATTAGCTTTTAATGATTATTGTAGAATCACCTATGTGAGAGAGAAGCGGGGTCGCTTCAAAAGGAATTGTATGGGTACATTCCTAAGAGCTCTTACAGAACCAGGCAAGTGTCCATGACCATAACGGACACATCAATGAGAACCTGACTAGGTCAGGGAGAATCATGTGAGACACATTAATTATTTACACAAACGGCAGAACAATTCAAAGACATCGAGTATACTGGTCTGTTAGTAAAATAAATATGTATCTTAAGGGAAGGTTCAAAGGGTAACACCTACCTATCCTATGCATGATTCAACTGTTGGATTTTATCTAGGTAGCTTGGAAATGCTTGATCAATTTTCATTCATGTGGGGGATTGTTGGAAAATTAGTGTTAACCAATTTATAAAAAATGGGTTTTTCCCATTTTTTTTAACACGTCCAAAATGGATTTATATGAATGAGAAATTAATCCTTAAAGTAAGGATGTTTGAAGAAGTAAATAAAAGAGTTTAATGGTTGGGAGAAAGAAAAGAAAAGTCTAGGGACCTTTCTTGCAAATATTTCTTTCTTTCGTAACTGAAATTGTAATTAATATTATATTTTAATTACATATTAAACACACATTAATCTTGTGATTAATAGAGGTGTTTAAATGGGAGGTTATAGAATGTGTGGTATAAATACCACTACTCTACAACCATCTGAATACACCAAAAGAATGCAAGAAAACTCTTTTCTTCCCCACTTCATCTTCTTTTTTTTCTAGATATATTAAGGATATAATCCAGCCTATTGAGGGTTCGGGTGGTCTAGAAGAACCACTTCAAACTGTTGTATCCTAGGAAACAAACACCCGGTAGCGGGCGAATTTGTTTTAAGGACAATGTGTTAAACACATGCCTCAGTTTTTCTATTTTCTTGTTTGTTTTCGTACATTACCGGAATATTATTCCTACAGGATGGTGATTGTATGTTTTGATCAACTCATTTATATAGTATGCCAGATGCCTTTTGAATGATACCTTATGAAGTGATGTCATTATGACATAATGAGAGGTATTAATGAAGTTCTTATGCTCAGGAAATGTTTTATAATATATTCTATTGGATCATGTATAACATTGCATTGGGTTTCCATTAATTGGCTTGGAAATATGTGATGAAGATGAAGAAATATTGAGAGGAAAACATTTGAATAGTATGTAAGGATTTGTTAGAATATGATGATGTAGATGCACCTTACTGTACAATGATGTATCTAGTTGAAGAATAAAAGCTTGTTGCAATTTTTCCAAAGAGTGAGATAGACTTATTCTTTGATACTTGGACTAAAATTTTGAAGAGGATAAATTAGAATGATTAAAAGATGATTCTATATAAATAGAGTAAATTACGCGAATGGTCCCTGTGGTTTAGTATAAATTGCACGCTTGGTCCCTAACTTATTTTTCTAACTCGGACTGTCCTCAAGTTTTAATTATGTAACGCGCCTAGTTCCTATTCTAACAATCCGTCAATTGTTTCCGTTAGACACCCCACGTGCCTTGCACGTTGGGGGTATAATAGTCATTTAACATTTCCAACGATCTTCAAATACTCGCTTTTTCATCAGGATCGACCCTAATTTTGAGTTTCTTTCAATTTCTCCATCGTTGAAGCGGTTACACCTTCTCTCCTTCAAATCAGGGATGGTTAAATGCGATTGTGGGCGTGCTGCTGTAATTCGGACTTCAACTACTAACAATAATCCAGGAAGACCCTTTTACGCATGTCCAATAAAGGTATGTTGTAGTTGAGAATTTTGTAATCGTAACCCTAGATGGGGATATCACTGTATGCGATTGTGGGTATTGTAATCGTGGCTTTTGAAATTGACAGGAACCACGTAAAGGATTTATTGCTTGGGTAGATGATGATGAAAAGGATCATGGTGACAGATTAACAATCTCCTGGCTTGTGAGGTTGAACAAGAAGCTGAAAAATGAAAATCTATTCTTGAAAATATGTTTATTTATTAGTTGGGTATTGTTCTTGGTGATACTTGTTTACAAGTTGTAAGGTGGGGATGAGTCTTCTGTAATGGTTAGGTTGTAGTAGTGAATGTGATGGTATCCTCTTTTGTAATGGTTAAGTTGTCTAAGTATTGTAATGCAAATGGTTAAGATTTTTAAGATCAATGAAAATGGTATTGTGTTGTATTGATTATGTTTTAAAGTGATGTATAAGCAGCATATTGACCAAAACAAGTAGCAATGGTGCATCATAAGAAGAAAACATTCCATTAATTAGTACCAAACTATTACAGGGCAATGAGGATTAGTTGTCACAAACTAGTTCATTCAAAAGTGCCAACATATTGGCTAAAACAAGTAGCAAAATACTAGCCCTATTACAAACTATTAATAAATAATGTACCAAAATATTAGCCCTATTACAAGTAGCAACATAACACAATCCATTCATATTTAAAGTAACAAAACACTAGCCCTATTACAAACCATCAAGTGGTTGCCTTCCCTTTCCCTTTCCCTTTGACTTGTGACTGTCCACCACCCCCACCAACAATTGGTCTTTGCCCTTTGCAGGTTCTTGCATTGTGACCAACATTGTTACACTTCGTACATGTTACTGATCTATGGGCCCTCGATGTTGTGTTTCCTCTAACAAAGTCCTCCTTTTCCACAATTGATATTGTTCTCTTCTTCTTTGGTCTTCCTATGGGAACACGATGTTTTGGAGGCAACATAGTTGTTGGTATAGCTGACTTCTCCCACATGGACCTTCCATTGATTGGACTAACCTTAAAAGAATACATCTCTTTCCAGCTTGATAACCAGTAACATGGATGCACAAATGATTCTAGGATTCCCACATATTTGTTATTCCTCCCCATGTCCCAAATAGCAGCCACACCATGTTTGCACGAAATTCCTGTTAATTCCCACCTTTTGCACGTGCAACTTTGTTGACCTACATCCACTATACATTGATCTTGCCATGGTCCAACAACTTGATATTTTCCAGCACCACAAAATGTTGCAATATACTGTTCTGCCTTACTCTTTATCTTATCCAATATTGTTGTAGCTGTAGGAGTCAAAGGTGTAACGCCCTGATTCTCAGGTATTGATTTAATGTGTGAGTTTCTTGATTTCAAGGGCTACTCGACGAGTTGATTGCCCTACTCGTCGAGTAGCAGCGGGTTGGTCCACGTATTTTAATGACCTACTCGCCGAGTCCGAGAAGGGACTCGACGAGTAGGAGCTGGCAGATGAAACCGTAAATCTTGGGGTTTTGCACCCTATTTAAAGGATCATTGGCCTCCCCCAGCCTCCCCTTTACTACTTCTTGTCCCTCTCAAACCCTAATCGAGTGTGTGTGTTCCATTTGTGTATTTTTGAGCTTGGAAGAGGATTTTATGGAGAAGGGAGCTTGGAGAGCAAGTATTCAGAAGCAACGAGCTTGTGGGATCTGAAATCTACCTTATTGGGCATCTTCTGGAAGGTGGTGGAGTTCGTGTTGGTGATCCGGGAGTTGAGCTTTCTAGTTTCAGACGACAGTTGCAAGGTGAGTTATCCTCATTATACTAAGGGGTCTAAGGCACCAAGGCCGGCCCATTGAATATGTTATCCTAGCAGTGTTAGATGTTGAGTATGAGTTAGTGTTGCATGCTAGTGGTTATCTCAGTTAGGTAGACCTGTAGGACTACCTGTGATGTTATATGATTATTGCATGCTAGTGATTATGCCAGTTAGGTAGACTTGTAGGACCACCTGTGATGTTATATGATTATTGCATGCTTAGTGGTTATGTGGTATGTTATATGTTATGTGGGATGGGTTGAGGTTGTACTGCTCCGTGCGGTAGCCAACAGACCTTAGGAGCATTCCAGTTACGGGCTAAAGGGAGACTCGTACTGTGGGCTCGGGAGCATTCCAGTTACGGGCTAAAGGGAGACTCGTAATGTGGGCTCGGGGGTAATACAGTTTGTAGAGCTGGGGACCCATTACATGTTGTTCAGTTGGTTATGATTATGGGCTAGAGGGAGACTCGTACTGTGGGCTCGGGAGCATTCCAGTTACGGGCTAAAGGGAGACTCGTACTGTGGGCTCGGGGGTAATCCAGTCTGTAAAGCTGGGGACCCATTACATGTTGTTCAGTTTGTTATGATATGTTTATATGGAATGTATGTGTATCGGTATTTTGGGGGAACTCGCTAAGCTCTCGGGCTTACAGTTTCAGTTTATTGTTTCAAGTACATCAGGGGATCGCGGCAAGGCGAAGGCGTGATCGTACAGCTCCTCATGTTTTATCTATGTTTCTGGGAAAGCTCTGATATTATACATTTTGAAAGCAAAGTTGTAATGATTTTTAATGATTTGAAAGGTTTTTAAAAGTTTAAATTGGTTTGAATTGTTGGGTGTTTCAAGTTGGTATCAGAGCCTTGGTTTGAGTGAATTGGAGGAAAATGCGTGTAACTCCAGTCTCAAATCAATGAAGGGATTTTCAAAATGATTCTTTAAAAAAAAGGTTTTCAAAATAAGTAAAGGAGGATGCAGGATGTACGATCAGCCGGAGCCAGTAGGTAGACCCCAAAATACCATACTAGTTATTTGATTATGAGATATGTTAGAACAGCATGTTAGTACTAGGCTAGGGATCTTCAGGAATTGCATGATAGAATTGCATGATTACATGATGCCTGCTAGCCTAGGGTTTCTGTTATATGAGATTTACATCATTACTGTAGTTGCTTAGTGTATGCATCACAGTTATACATAATTAAGATCTTATAGCCTGAGAATGTTTGATTTGGCCTTATGTTCTGTTCTTGTTTGATTGGGAGCTTAGGGTAGGATTGGATATTCGAAAGTCTATAGGGTCCAGCGTTATGTATGGCTAGCATACACTAGTGCTGCAGGGTTGGTGGAAGTTTCATGGATAGGTGGGTTGATTGAGGCCGAGGGGCCAGTCATGAGATATATAGTATTCCTCTAGGAGTGAGGATTGAGCGCTCGCCATGTTGTGTATCCAGTTAGGGTATTGTGGTGATGCTTGAGACAAATATGGGTAGGTGTGGAAGGTAGTATGGGCCCGTACTACTGAAAGCACAAGACCCATACGCGTGTCAAGTAAGTCACAATCCTTAGGGTTAGTAGGGAGTTGGCTCCCAGTTATTTATATGGATTATCTGATATCTTGTGGTATGTTTCAGAATGGTGATGACGAGGCGCTTTGTGGCTGGATCCAGTTCGGGATCAGGATCAGGGGACAGAGGCCAGGAGGGGCCAGCAGCACCTGAGCCAGTGGTGCAGATGGGTACAGAGGAGTTGGATGCCAGGATACGAGAGATCCTACAGGATGACGTTGCTGCTGCATTCCGGGCACAGTTACCAGAGATGTTTGGGTCGATTAAGACCGCCATGGTGGAGTACTTTGATGAGCGTTATGCAGCCCTTGCAGAGACAACCGCCGCAGCAGCTGCATCAGCTGTATCAGCGGCAGGGGGAGGAGTTGGTAGAGGTTTTCAGTACAGGGACTTCGATAACACGAAGCCCCCTACTTTTGATGGGACGCAGGATCCTATCAAGGCTATGAGATGGATTTCAGATGTGGAGGGGTGTTTCTTTAGCTGCTCGTGTCCTGCTGACCAGAAGGTCAGGTGTGCTCTGAACCTGCTTAGGTCTGGGGCCAAGGACTGGTGGAGACTTGTGACTGGGTCGTACACTGATGATCAGAGAGATGCTGTTACTTGGGAGCAGTTCAGGGACATGTTCCGCGCCCGTTACATTCAACGGGTTGAGCGGGAACGTTTGTCACGTGAGTTTTTGAGTTTTAGACAGGATGGGGAGTCGGTGACGGAGATCACCCGTATGTTCACTGAGAGGGTGATTTTTTGCCCAGAGTTTGCTTCAGAGCAGGCTCAGATGACCCGTTATCTGAGCATGCTCAAGACGGATATCCGTCAGTTTGTGTCTACCCAGCGATGTGATACTCTTCTAGAGTTGCAGGAGGTCGCCAGACGGCGTGAGCTACAGATTGAGCTGCAATTGAGGGAACAGCGACAGGCCCCGACACAGTCTCAGCCGGTGCCGAAGCGGTCTAAGACCGCTGATACTAGGACCGGAGGTCATCAGAGCCACACTTGTGGGAAGTGCGGTAAGGGTCATTCTGGTGCGTGTCGAGCTGATAGTGGATGCCACATGTGTGGTAAGACGGGGCATTACGCGAAGGACTGCCGCCAGGCAGTCCCGATTCAGGGTATGAGGTTATGTTATCATTGCGATCAGGTTAGCCACATTAAGGCCAACTGTCCGTTGCTAGCCGCCAAGCCGGCGCATGCTCCAGCGCCGACTACCTTGAGGATCACGGATGGGAGACCAGTCAGGGCAGAGCCTCCGAAGGGTCAGGGTCGTGCTTTCCAGTTGACCGCAGAGGAGGCCAGGGCAGCACCAGATGTAGTTGTTGGTATGTTTCTATCCTTTATCTCGTTTTCTATATCTGTTGTATGCTTATCTTTTGTACCTGTGATTAGGTACGTTTTTAGTGAACTCTTTGCCTACTTTGGTCTTATTTGACTCGGGGGCGAGTCGGTCCTTCGTATCTCTGTCATTTAGTAGGGAGTTCAGTGCGCCAGTAAACGAGTTAGAGTGTCCGTTGCGAGTGTCTATCGCCAACGAACACGGGGTTTCTGCTTCTTCAGTTTATCGAGGGTGTGACTTGGAGATTTTCGGGGTGTCCTTTCCGATAGATTTGATTCTGATTCCCATGGGGGAGGTGTGCGTGATTGTAGGCATGGATTGGCTTAGTCGGTTCGATGTTATGATTGATTGCGAGGGCCAGCGAGTGGTAGTTCGAACCCCAAGTGGGGCAGAACTGATTGTATATGGTGAGGGGACCAGAGTAGGATCAGGGTTTGGTTCAGCTGCCAGGGCTCGGCAGTACATTCAGCACGGGTGTGCGGGTTATCTAGCGTATGTGGTACATACGCGGGTCAGGGATCAGATTTCGGTTTCCGATGTATCGGTGGTTAGGGAGTTTGCAGATGTGTTTCCGGAGGAGTTTCCAGGGATACCTCCGGAGAGGCAGATCGAGTTTAGGATCGACCTGGTGCCAGGTGCGGCCCCTATCGCTAAGGCGCCGTACCGATTGGCACCACCAGAGATGCAGGAGCTGTCGTCGCAGCTACAGGAACTGCTGGGCAAGCAGTTTATTCGACCTAGCAGTTCTCCATGGGGAGCGTCGATTCTTTTTGTCCGGAAGAAGGACGGTTCGCACCGGATGTGCATTGATTACCGGGAGTTGAATAAGTTAATGGTGAAGAACCGTTACCCACTCCCGAGGATAGACGATCTCTTCGATCAGTTGCAGGGCGCATCTTGGTTTTCCAAGATAGACTTGAGGTCTGGGTATCATCAGTTCAGGGTTAGAGAGGAGGACGTGGAGAAGACCGCGTTCCGAACTCGTTATGGAAATTACGAGTTCATGGTGATGTCGTTTGGGCTCACCAACGCGCCAGCAGTATTCATGGACCTGATGAATCGGGTCTGCAGACCGATGCTTGATCGCTCGGTCATAGTGTTTATAGATGATATCTTGGTGTATTCCAAGACCCGAGAGCAGCATGAGGAGCATCTACGGGAGTTATTGGGAGTTCTGAGACGAGAACGGTTGTATGCCAAGTTCTTGAAGTGTGTGTTTTGGCTACGAGAGGTCCAATTCCTCGGACATCTTGTTAACCAAGAAGGAATTTTGGTCGATCCAACCAAAATCGAGGCGGTTATGCAGTGGGAGGTTCCGAAATCTCCTTCAGACATCAGGAGTTTCTTGGGATTGGCAGGGTACTACCGGAGATTCATACAGGATTTCTCTAAGATTCCGGTACCCCTCACTCGTCTGACGAGGAAGGGGGTGGATTTCCGGTGGGGCCCTAAGCAGCAGAGGGCGTTTGAGACCCTCCGACAGCGTTTGTGCGAGGCCCCAGTCTTGACACTCCCGGAGGGAGTTGAGGACTTTTTGGTGTTCTGTGATGCATCTATCACAGGCTTAGGGGCGGTCCTCATGCAGAGGGGACGAGTGATAGCTTATGCATCGCGGCAGCTGAAGCCGCATGAGACGAGATACCCTATGCATGACTTGGAGCTGGGGGCGGTGGTGTTCGCCCTCAAGATATGGAGACATTACCTCTATGGGGTCCACTGTACCATTTACACGGATCACAAGAGCTTGAGACATATCATGGATCAGCCAAACCTTAACATGAGGCAGCACAGGTGGCTGGATGTAGTCAAGGACTACGATTGCAAGATCCTTTACCATCCTGGTAAAGCGAATGTAGTTGCGGATGCTTTGAGCCGCAAGTCAGCTGGGTCTTCCACCCCAACGGTATGTATGAGGATAACGGTGGATTCTCCGCTTGTGAGTTTGATCAGAGATGCCCAGGTTGAGGGCATACGACCGGAAAATTGGAAGCTGGAGAGGATCAAGGGGGAGAATACCCGGTTCGTGCAGGATAGTCGGGGACTATTGACCCGATGCGGTCGGGTTTGGGTTCCAATGTCGGGTGGGGTTAGGCAGACGGTTATGGAGGAGGCTCATAAGTCTCATTTCTCTATTCACTCGGGGGCCACCAAGATGTATCGGGATTTGAGTTTGAGCTATTGGTGGCCGTGCATGAAGCGAGAAATCGCTTGGTACGTCGAGAGGTGCTTGACCTGTAGGATGGTCAAGGCCAAGAATCAGAAGCCGCATGGCAAGCTGCAGCCCCTGGAGATTCCCATGTGGAAATTGGAACAGATCACGATGGATTTCATTACCAAGTTGCCGAGGACGGCAAAGGGGTTTGATGCTATATGGGTCATCGTGGATCGATTGACCAAGAGTGCCCACTTCTTGGCCATACGGGAGAGCTCATCAGCCGAGAAATTGGCCGAAGTGTACGTTCGCAAGATCGTGTCTCGCCATGGGGTTCCCGTTTCCATTGTCTCTGATCGGGATGTCAGGTTTACCTCCCGTTTCTGGAAAAAGTTTCACGAGGAGCTGGGCACGCGGTTGCACTTCAGCACTACATTCCACCCGCAGACAGACGGCCAGAGCGAGCGGACTATTCAGACCCTCGAGGACATGTTGAGGGCGTGTGTCATTGATTTCGGTGGGAGTTGGGATTCTCACCCACCGCTTGCGGAGTTCGCCTACAACAACAGGTATCATTATAGCCTTGGCGCCCCGCCATTCGAGCTGTTGTACAGGCGGAGATGTCGCACCCCGGTTTGTTGGGGTGAGGTTGGTCACAGGGTGATGGTTCGGACGGAGGTGGTTTTGCAGACTACCGAGAAGATTCAGCAGATTAGGCAGCGACTGCAAACCGCTCAGAGTCGGCAGAAGAGTTACGCCGACCGGCGCCGCTCCGAGTTAGAGTTTCAGGTCGGTGACATGGTACTCCTGAAGGTCTCGCCCTGGAAGGGTGTGATCCGCTTCAAGACGAGGGGAAAATTGGGTCCCCGATATATTGGGCCGTTCAGGATCATTGCCAGGGTTGGCAAGGTAGCTTACAGGCTAGAGCTGCCGGAAGAGCTTAGTCGGATACACAGCACTTTCCACGTTTCACAGCTGCGAAAGTGCATTATGGATCAAGAGGCGGTGGTGCCGCTGGATGATATTCAAGTTGATGAACGCCTGAATTACGTAGAGAGGCCTGTGGCCATACTGGAGAAAAAGATGAAGATTCTGAGGAATAAGGAGATACCTTTGGTGAAGGTACAGTGGGAGCATCGGAGGGGGTCCGAGTGGACGTGGGAGACGGAGGCTGAAATGCGGGAGCATTACCCGGAGTTATTCGCTGCAGCAGACTTCGAGGACGAAGTCTAGTTCAAGTGGGGGAGAATTGTAACCCCCCGATTCTTAGGTATTGATTTAATGTGTGAGTTTCTTGATTTCAAGGGCTACTCGACGAGTTGATTGCCCTACTCGTCGAGTAGCAGCGAGTTGGTCCACGTATTTTAATGACCTACTCGCCGAGTCCAAGAAGGGACTCGACGAGTAGGAGCTGGCAGATGAAACCCTAAATCTTGGGGTTTTGCACCCTATTTAAAGGATCATTGGCCTCCCCCAGCCTCCCCTTTACTGCTTCTTGTCCCTCTCAAACCCTAATCGAGTGTGTGTGTTCCATTTGTGTATTCTTGAGCTTGGAAGAGGATTTTATGGAGAAAGGAGCTTGGAGAGCAAGTATTCAGAAGCAAGGAGCTTGTGGGATCTGAAATCTACCTTATTGGGCATCTTCTGGAAGGTGGTGGAGTTCGTGTTGGTGATCCGGGAGTTGAGCTTTCTAGTTTCAGACGACAGTTGCAAGGTGAGTTATCCTCACTATACTAAGGGGTCTAAGGCACCAAGGCCGGCCCATTGAATATGTTATCCTAGCAGTGTTAGATGTTGAGTATGAGTTAGTGTTATATGCTAGTGGTTATGTCAGTTAGGTTGACCTGTAGGACTACCTGTGATGTTATATGATTATTGCATGCTAGTGGTTATGCCAGTTAGGTAGACTTGTAGGACCACCTGTGATGTTATATGATTACTGCATGCTTAGTGGTTATGTGGTATGTTATATGTTATGTGGGATGGGTTGAGGTTGTACTGCTCCGTGCGGTAGCCAACAGACCTTAGGAGCATTCCAGTTACGGGCTAAAGGGAGACTCGTACTGTAGGCTCAGGAGCATTCCAGTTACGGGCTAAAGGGAGACTCGTACTGTGGGCTCGGGGGTAATCCAGTTTGTAGAGCTGGGGACCCATTACATGTTGTTCAGTTGGTTATGATTACGGGCTAAAAGGAGACTCGTACTGTGGGCTCGGGAGCATTCCAGTTACGGGCTAAAGGGAGACTCGTACTGTGGGCTCGGGGGTAATCCAGTCTGTAAAGCTGGGGACCCATTACATGTTGTTCAGTTTGTTATGATATGTTTATATGGAATGTATGTGTATCGGTATTTTGGGGGAACTCACTAAGCTCTCGGGCTTACAGTTTCAGTTTATTGTTTCAGGTACATCAGGGGATCGCGGCAAGGCGAAGGCGTGATCGTACAGCTCCTCATGTTTTATCTATGTTTCTGGGAAAACTCTGATATTATACATTTTGAAAGCAAAGTTGTAATGATTTTTAATGATTTGAAAGGTTTTTAAAAGTTTAAATTGGTTTGAATTTTTGGGTGTTTCAAAAGGACCTACAACTTTCTGAATTTCCTTCTCAACTTTGACTATCTTCTTCATAATGTACTCTCTAATGAACTCAATGCAGTTAATGATTGGTGCATCACGACCTTCTTCTATCTTGCTGTTAAATGCTTCACACAAGTTATTAGTCAGAGCATCACAATGTGCTCTCCCTGAATATAAACAAGTTCTATGTCATTATTCAATATACCTTCTTTTAAAATTATTAAGTAGAGATCGAAGGTCATTATACCAGTAAAGTGGGAGCGAGCCCAACTTTGAGGAGGTATTTGTTTCAGCCACTCGTAAGCATCATTGTTAAGCTTCTTCAGTTTTTCCATTGCTTGATGAAACTGTTGTACATTAGAGGTCGTGGCACATTCCCAAAGAAGATCCTTGAACTCCTGTCCCCTCCAGTTCTTTTTCATGTTGTCGTGTATGTGACGAAGACAATAGCGATGCTCTGCACATGGAAATAATGTTGCAATCGCAGGCAACAAACCCTAGCAACAGTAACATGTTTGTATGTTAGTAAAACTGCATCAATAATATAAAACTATAAAACCTAGTTTGGATAGGTTCGAATACCTTTTGCCTGTCACTCATAAAAGTGAAATTGGAATTTGTTCCCAAACCTAAGTCATCAGCCAAATTACTTAAAAACCAAGTCCAAGAATTCAATGTTTCTGATTCAACCACAGCGTAGGCTAAAGGATATATCCCATTATTACCATCCAATGCCTTTGATAAGAAACATACATTACCAGAAAACATTGGTTAGTTAACACTACTTCAATAAAGAACATATAATACAAAAAGAAATAAGAAGATCTTACCACAGCAGACAAGACTTGGCCTGGATATGGACCTTTCACGAAGGCTCCATCAAGTCCAAGAAAGTCCCTTCTTCCCGCTGCAAAACCTCACTTCAAAGCTCCAATGCAAACATAGATACGTCTGAATGTTCTTGTCTCAACAGTTGGATTCACTTCACTTTCAACATCAATTTTAACCGTAGTATCTGGGTTACGTGCCTGTACCTCTAAAACATAATCCATCAACAACATGTATTGGCTGGCATAATCTCCTTGAACATGCTTTAAAGCTTCCTGCTTTGCCCTAAAAGTTTTCATATGCGAAATGTCCATCTGGTACTCACGTTGGAGTTGCTCTCGTAAAGCCCTAATAGGAATCTTTGGGTTTGTCTCAATAATTTGTACTATATGCTCTGAAAGGAACTTATAGTCACATGCTTTGACTTTCCTTGTTTTTAGACATCGATGCTCTCTCGTGTATGTCTTAACCATCCAATCTATGTCACACTTCCACTTACTATAATAGATAACCCATGGGCATTTCTCTTCTTCATTAGTAGCAAGATTTGGTATAGTGACCTTACACACAAACCTAACCCTATTCTTATCATTTTTCTCTAATTGTATTTCCCTTCTTGTCCTTATGGAATGTAGTTTCACTTGTGTCTTAAAGGCCTTAGATGAACTGAAAGTTTGAAAAATGTAGAAGGGCTCACTAACCAAAGCTGCATCATTTTCATAAGCCCTCTGTATGGCCCTAATAGTTTTCCTTCGCTTACCATCATTTTCCTCATCCGATGAAGACCCAGACAACAAAACCTCTGTGTTGATCACTTCCAAGTCACCTTGCTGTTGGGGGACATAGAATAAGTATGTAAATTTGTTTTCCCATGCTCAATATATACGTCTATTAGCTTATGGTTAGCAACATACGTACCCAGATGGTGAACATCCTGATCAGAACCCAAAGCAAATAACCCAAAATCCAAATCGCCAAATGGTCTCAGGAAATGATAGTAGAGCAGTGTCTGGTCTGAATCAATATACTCAAGTTCCTCCATCATCTCGTCAATGTCGTGAATGGAAAAGGTGTCGATGTCTAGTAAATCAACATAATTTTGCTTGCCTTTGATGTACTTTCTTCCAGGGAACTGTGTAAACTGTCCACCATGGTGTAATCGGACAGAGAATATCGTCGGATGTCCGGCTGTAGATTTAGGGGAAGATACATTAGTCACATATTTCTGTTTAAGTTACTAACTGATCGAGGGAGTAAACACTTACCATATCTACGAGCAACGTCAATCTCGTCCATGGTAGCACGTATCCTCCAAGGCGCCATCGTCGTCTTCAAATGTAGGGTTCTTTCGATCAAGGGTTTTCAAGGGTTTTCAAAGGTTTTGTCTGTGAAGGCTTGTGTCTGATCACGTTGATAATCGATACATCTTTTATTTCTTGGCGGTAGAACGTTGGAAATGTTAAATGACTATTATACCCCCAACGTGCAAGGCACGTGGGGTGTCTAACGGAAACAATTGACGAATTGTTAGAATAGGGACTAGGCGCGTTACATAATTAAAACTTGAGGACAGTTCGAGTTAGAAAAATAAGTTAGGGACCAAGCGTGCAATTTATACTAAACCACAGGGACCATTTGTGTAATTTACTCTATACTTATAATAAGGAAAAGTGATTAATACAGAAAAGTCTTATTATTTTGGGATTTTTTTTAATAAACTCCTAAAAGTTTTTTTTTTGAACAGAAAAGTCCCGATTATTTAACATTTTGCCCAAGTTAACGAAAGAACATTTTTTATATTTGAATAGCAAACGACATATTATGTGGTTTTCTCAAAATATGAGAATTTTCTGTGCAAAATTTTTTTTTATGACTTTTTTGAAACTTTTTCAAAAAATTTAGAACTTTTCTGCAGATTTCCCTATGGAAAAGTAATATATAAGTATATGATTTAACTTTTAAGCATGCGTATATAAATAAGGAAGAACTTAAGGGTGGAAATAACCAGGTTGGTTCGTTCAAGTTGATGGATGGTGAATCAAATCCAACTATTGGTCAAAGGTTGATGCGTATCAGAATATATATATGCGCAAGAGAGCTAAAATGTATACAAGAATAATGTTATTATTCAAACAGTTAGGTTGAAGATAATCATAAAAAATGGTGATTGTATAAGAAAATTGTAAGTCCATCAACCTTATTGTTAGACCTACCAATCTGAGACACGAGTACACGAATCTGTGAGAGACACGACACAACACGGATACACGACACGAATACATCTTAAAATTTGAGATAAAGCTTATCTCTCATCGTGTAATCGTATTGTGTCAAATTCGTGGCTGACACGTTTTCATGACACGAATACACGAATTGCCAGGTCTACTTATTGTCAGTACATACTCTTCAAAAGTAAAATGAGTCTTTTTTTTTTGAACCGGCAAATACAAATATATAAATCTACTCCTAATCCAACACCTAATACCACCTATGTCCACGACGGGACTTGAACCATCGACCTCAAAGAGGGAGGACACCACCTGGTACCGCTGGGCTAGAAGCCCTTTGGTAGTAAAATGAGTCATTGTGAGTATTCCTTACAAGTCCATACGAAAATTATTATTAATATCCATCCAGGGACGAATAAGCGATCCATTACATAAAAGTAGGTGTTGCCGAATTATTTTTTTTCCGGTCAAACATAATATAAAACCAAAAACTAATTCATTACGTCTAATACAAATAAGCGATCCATTACATAAAAGTTAAAAACATAACAACAATTTATCATCTATTACAATTTAAATTTGTCCTCTTCGTGCGGACATCTTTTGAAACCGTTCCATTACCTTTTCATTCTCAACTTTCACAAGTGCTTCTGTCTCAACATAGCAAAGCAACGCATCGTTCAAAAACTCATCGCCAATCTTGTTGCGCAAGTCGGTCTTTAAGAGCTTCATCTTCGAAAAACATCTTTCTACACTAGCGGTTGCTACGGGTAATATCAAATCCAACTTTAAAAACTTATAAACCAAAGGATAAGACCGATGTTTCCCCGTACTAACCATCAAACGAGAAAGCTCAGAAATTCCTTTCAAAGTGGTAAAACGCTCATTTTTGATGGAAGAGTGGTAAAATATCTCAAGTTGTCCTTCAAGATCTATCAAATCCGAATCATCAAAGTCATACTTGTACAACTTAGCCAACTTCAACAACTTTGATTTGTCAAATTGTGAAAATGAATCACAAGGGCTCAAAGCACCCATGTATTCTAGTAACTGGGTGCTTGTTTCACTAAATCGATCCCGATATTCTGTCAGTTGCATATCCACCACCGTGTTGAAGATTTCAACCTCAAAGTGAAATCTATTGGTCTTTGTGGTCGTACGGTTTCTCGCACCAATATAAAAATCCTGCATTTCCAGAGTAGCAATATTGTGTGTTTGACAAAAAGATGATACCTTTGGCAAAATGCTAGCAAACCTCGTGTCTCTTAAAGATTGCAATGTGTCCATTGTCCCTCTAACTATCGAAGCCGCTTCTAAAATGTCTAGATCTTTTTTTTGAAGTTGCTTTGATAATGTACCCATGAGGTGTAAAATGTCATACATCATATATAAGTAAAACACGAACTCATAAGATTTAAAATATGCTAAGATTTCTGACGCTTGTTGGCGGTTTGCCAATGACCCTCCATCCACTTTCACAAATTCTAAAACCACAAGAACATCCGCAAACAACTTCATAAGACTTGAGAGTGTGTTGAAATGTGAACCCCATCTTGTATCCCCGCCCGAACAAATTAATAGGCTTTTTGGACTACTAATTGATAAGTCTAAGTTATAAATATATTTTTGGGCTTGGTTGATCCAATTGGGTGGCAATTTTTTTTTACGTAGTTGCCAATTTTTTTTACGTAGTTGCCAATATATAAAAAAAAAAATTGAAAAATTTACACTATATATACGGAAACTAAGTGTTGCCGGTGCCACACCGGGCACCTAGTCAAAACCGTCCATGTATCCATCGGAAGTAATATAATGGAAAATACAAACTTTGTGATGGAAGCCACAATTGGTAACAAATAGAGGTACTTGTATGATAATCATGTATAATCCATGAAAGAGAGATTGGATTGGAATAAGGGTGCAGAAAGTTATGACAGCCAGTTAAAAGAATGTTGTAGTGTTGATGATTGAAAAAGGAGTTTCAAACCTTAACCGAGACTTGTTTTTAATCTATATGATTTTTTGTATAAACGTTATTGGTGATTTGAGGGACGAATCTTTTTAACGTGTGAGATAATGGTAACATCCAAATTTTAAAACTTGTGATTTAAATCTATGATGAAAGTACATAAGTTGATTTGAGATATTATTTTGCCTAAAAGTTATAAAATGGCATATTAGTGATTTATTGAGATGGCTATTAGAGGAATAGATGATCGGTTACCGACAAAGACAAAATGGAAATTACTTATAATGTATGAGAGTCCATCTGAATTACTATGAAGGTGGGAGGTGTTTAATTCCAACTGTTGTGTTTTTTATGAATTCATCAAAAGTGGTATGTTTTGCAATTTTAGATTTTAAAATATATTTTGATTTCGGTCAATGTGTTTTTTTAAAATGTATTCTGAATTTTATAAGTCATTGAAAGAATACTTCAAAAAAAAATGGAAACCTTACACACTTACAATCTTTATATGACATTCAACATGTCCTAAAGAAAAATATATCAATTACACAAACTTCTACACATTTACGTATATGTATAAAACAAAATCATATGAGCATGCACAGTGAAAATCTACAGGAAAGAAAGAACCGATAACCATGAGTCCATCATCAAGCTTCCACAACAGTGACAACGTCAAGACGATGGATCTTATCATCATCGGAAGGCAAGTTGATGTATTGGTGATCAAACCCCTCATCAATCTCCAGTGCCAATTCACCATGAAAAGCCTTGCAGTGCATATACAACACAGCGTTGACAACCGACCACATCATCGGCATCAAGGAACCAATTATCGTCAACCAGATCATGTTCAGAATACTCCACGCATCAACAGTTACAGGCACATTGTACGAAAACAGCATCACCAAAGACCCACAAAATATCAAAAAATACGACCCAAAAAATATTAAAAAATACGACGACAATGACACTAAAACCGATCTCGCCCCCTTTACTAAATACCAACTCCGCTTCAAAGCCGGAACCCCCCAGTTCGATTCAGCAACAACCACCATAAAAGCCAAACACCAATTCATTTGGAAATAGATTATCTTTACGATGATTATGGAAAAACTTATCAAGGTAATCGAGAAGAAACCGATTACAAACCCTAGGCTTTCACCCAACATAACAATTATTCCACCAAACAGGAGGAATGTTAGCAATATCAGAAACATGACAGTGTGAGCTAGAATGGCGGTTAAAACGAGCGAGAGGAAGGAGAAGGTTAAAGACTTGAGGGAGGCGAAGTAACTCACCGGCTTACCTATGAGAACATTGTATGTACTGTAAGAGATCGTGCCTATCCCACAGAAAGTGAGGAGATAAACGATTAGGATGTAAAGGAGATGTAAAACTACAGGGATAGGATCACTTAAGAGAAACTTGTGGAAGAGATCTCCGGTGAAGAAGTTGCGGGGGAGATGAGAGTGGAGAGTAGGGGTGACGACGATGGAGATTGAGAAAGGGAGGAAGAAGAGGGATAAGGCGTAGAAGTGGCCTTTGTTAGCTTTTACGATGTTCCGTGACTCAGAGACTATGGTGCTAAAGTTAACGGTGTGCAACGGTGTTGTTTCCATGGAGGCGGCAGATGACGATGGTGGGAATGGTGGTGGCGGCGGTGGCAAAGGGATATATTGATAAAAGTGATGTCTTTTGATGTTATATAAGAGGTGTAGGTGTAGTTAAGGTGTTTGTAACTATTAGTAATCTGCCACTTGGCATACTGACCAAGTCAAAGAACTTGCTCTCTCGGTCAAATGTTATGTGGGTCCGCTGTTGTTTGGGAAATTTAAATTTTGCTATTGAACTTTTCTACACCGTATAAGAAATCGTCTATGTTTGTATTTTTCTTCTCAAATTTAAATATATAAAATTCGACTTTTCTAAAATCGTTCCTTATTCATTCGCATAATCGCATTTATAATAAATCTTCTATATCTACGCATTTCCCCCAAAATTCAATATATAAAATTGGACTTTTTCTACATAGTTAATTAGCTTTTTGATGACTCCCATATTTCAATATATCCTTCCCTTCCCGTTTTTTCCTCCTAAAAAGTTATCAGCGAGTATTGCTGCTTTTGCACCATCTACCCATCTGTTCTTCCAATCGGAATTCGAAGGTTCTTCTTTACCGACCTCTTATGCTGTCTCGTTCTTCCTCCAAATAGCACAAAATAGATCTAGCTTTTGGGAAGTTTTCAAAGAAACGAGCAAGACTGACCACAAATTCTTTCGTTTGAAATGGTGATAAAAGTTTGAGACAATAAATTTGTGATTGGAAACCTTCCATGAATCTATATTTATGTGAACTGGGAAAATTTTCCGATAATGATGTTCTAAATTGACTAAATTTCCGATAAAATCCACCTGGTTCGGTTATAGCATTTGTGTATGCAGAAATCGTAAAAGAACATCACCTGAAAATATGAATTGCTCTCCAATCTTCGATTTTTTCTACTTCTTAATCAAAAATAAAAACCAGATCACAAATGGGTGATTACAAAATAGTTGTGTATCTCCTGAAATGCCAACAAATCTTTGAGTTTTTTGTGCTTCTTAATACAAAAGAAAACCAGCTCGCAAATGGGGTGAAGAAGACTGGTAGTGTTACATATGCATATCAAAGAACAACTGACCTGTGAAAGAGGATATGTGGGAGACGGGACAGGGGGGGGGGGGGTGTAGCCGGCAACTTAATAACTGAAGAAATAGGAAGGTGGAGACAGAGACAAAGGTGAAGACCCATTGTGCAAAGAGATCTTTAACAGCAAGGATGAAGACGGTTGATCTTTAGCTCCGGCGGACAAGAAAAACGACGAGTAGCATAGGAAAGGAGAAAAAGATTGATAGATGTGGGTCCAACTGTTTAAGATTTTTTTTTAATATAAAAATATATATGACGTGGAATACATTTTTACAACCTTTTGTAAATATTTTTCAAACTACATCATTCTTGTAAATAATTGTTACTACTACACTCACTTGGTAAAAAACTCTAAGAAATCGTCTATGTTTGTATTTTTCTTCCCAAATTTAAATATATAAAATTCGAATTTTCTAAAATCGTTCCTTATTCATTCGCATAATCGCATTTATAATAAATCTTCTATATCTACGTATTTCAATATATAAAATTGGACTTTTTCTACGTTCACATTTATAATAAATTGTCTTTATTTTATGTATTTATTTTCCCTAAAATTCAATATTCATAATTGACCAAATTGGTGTCTTTGAAAGAAATATTTACCAAATAGGTGTAATTTCAATAATATTGAGACGCTGGAAGACGTGTTGAGAGTTTTTGTGATAGACTTTGGTAAAGCTTGGGATACCCATCTACCACTTATCGAATTCTCGTACAATAACAACTATCTCACTAGCATCAAAGTCACTCCATTCGAAGCCATCTATGGTTGCAAGTGCAGATCCCCTCTGTGTTGGGCTGAAGTGGATGACACGCAACTAGCAAAGAAACAAGTTCCTGACAGTACTCTCACCGGCCCCGAGATCATACGAGAAACAACAGAGAAGATAGTCCAAATTCGGGAACGACTAAAAGCATCTAGGGACCGACAAAAGAGTTATACAGATAAACGACGAAAGCCCTTGGAGTTTCAGGTTGGTGACCGTGTCCTGTTAAAGCTCTCACCCTAGAAAGGAATGATACGTTTCGGCAAACGTGGAAAACTAAATCCAAGATATATCGGGTCATTCGAGATTCTTACTAGAATTGGCCCGGTGGCTTACAAACTTAAACTACTGCAGGAACTCAGCAACATACACCCCACTTTTCACGTATTCAATCTAAAGAAGTGTCTGTCCGACGAGACTCTTGTAATCCCACTCGATGAAATCGAGATAAAAGAGAGTCTATACTTCGTAGAGGAGCCTGTGGAAATCATGGACAGGGAAATCAAGAGAACGAAACAAAATCGTATACCAATAGTGAAGGTCTTCTGGAACGCCAAGCGAGGACCTGAATTCACTTGGGAACGAGAAGATCAGATGAAACAAAAATACCCACATTTTTCCCTAGTGCATGAGTACTCACTTTAGAAATAATTTCGGGACGAAATTCCCTCTAACGAGGAGATAATGTAACAACCGGTCATCTCGGGTCAATAAAAGTCAAACAAGTCAAACCAAAGTCAAAGCAAGTCAACTATGTCAAACAAAAGTTAATTAGTTAAAAATTTCATCGAATAAATAATGAATTATACCCCACTTTAAGGGTTTTTGGTTCTTAGGAATTAAAAATCAAAATCTTATGCCATAACCAAAAACACCATTTGAGAATGACTAGACCGAAATCTCCTAAGCCTTGACCGAGATCCAAACCTTGACCGAGAACCACCCCACCAAGAACTCCTTTGGACCGAGAACCTCTAGACCGAAAACCCTAGGTTCTCGGTTGGACTTTCTGACCGAAATCAAGGTTCTCGGTTGGAAGATAAGCCGAAAACACTAATTTTAATCGGTGGCACACTATTCTAGGTGATAAAATACACATTCCAACGCATATGTCACATCATTTTTCATCCCTATTTATATGTTAAACCGAAAACAATCCTCACAATTCACATTCCAACTTCGAAATCCTTCTCATTTGCTCTCAAGGATCATAAGAACTTCTTCAAATCTTCATATCTTCAAGAACCATTCCCAGTACATCTTCAAACTCCCCAAGAATATCATCAAACTTACCTAGAAAATCTAGTTCTTCAATTGATTCCTAGGAAACCTTGTAAGTATTTCTTACATAATCTAGTGTTATAAAAACACTTAAATTGTTGTTTCACTAATTTACGCACAATATTATGTGTTAATACTATTAGGATACAGCTATATACACGTGTTCTAACCCGAGGATCATCACTGTCACTTCGTATTCAACCAAGAACGCACACTCGAGGTGAGTTCATACCCCTAAAGTTTTCACGATTTTTATATGTTTTAGGGGGGGGGGGGGATACAAGTAAAACACAAGAAAAATTTTGTTAATATACAAACCGTTACATTTATATTTTTACTAAATATAACTATACATATGGGTACAAATTTGATACAATAAAACTTTAACCCTTTTGTAACATGTTGGGCAAAAAGGGTATAATTAAATAAACATACATATATAATTATTTCATTTCACTTATTATCAGGGTAAATTGATAATAGCATACAAAGGATTCATTAATCCAACGAAACATTTTTATAAATTATAATATGTATAGTTTATGGAACATTCACACCATTTTACCATTTGGGGACAAAGAAATAATTGTTTTGAAAGTATAATTATTTCTTACTATTTAAATACTATAAAAGGATGATACATACATTTACAAGAAAAGGATTTTTCATTATACTACACGTAAACAATCAATATGGCTTTGTGAGTCACGTCTTCAAATACTTACCTAAGTACCAACAAAAGTACTGTATTATAACCAGAGTCTCCTGGAGGGAGAGCGTGACACTTATGTATAGATCTATACGGGATTGACAACCCCGCACCTAAACTGTTAGCTACAGTTAGACCGGCAGGTCTGGGGTGACAAATGTCGTAACATTCTGACACCTGAAGAACGTCGTAATAGGCCAACGGTCGCTAAGTATGGTTATAATAACTCACAAGGGGTATTAATAATACGTTTGGTTTACGAATACATACATGTCTTCAAATGGTTTTATTTATATAAAACTACATTATTATTTCCCCAGTACAATACAGTTTACATTTCTAGAAACATACTTTCAAAGGGTTTTACACAAATACGATTACATCACATTATCTTCCAGTACAATACAGTTTGCAATTCTGGAAACATTCATTCAAACGGTTTCATAAAGATGTAAAACAATATTATACTACTTCAAGGTACAACGATGCTTATACAATTTAGTCTTGGACCATTTAAGACCTACATTACATTTAAAATAAAATATTTGATTTTATGGAAGAACATACTATCATTTTCAAGGAACAAAGACATATATTTCTCATACAAAATGCTTATGAACTCACCAACTTAATTGTTGACACTCTTTTTTAAAACCACTTGTATTCTCAGGAAATCAGTAGACAGGTACCCACACAGGTTTTGGTGAAGACGGAGTTTAGTATTCTTACGTCTTATATTTTGTTGTATGCTTTTGGAGTCAAACAATGATTCAAATACCATGTAAAAACACTTATCAATTATCAATATAATGTTTGTATGCTTTGATCTCTATTATTCAATTGTTATGATACTATACATGACGCCATCTTCCCCCAGACGTTTCCGTCGTTTCATCGGTTCGGGGGTGTGACAAAATTATACTACTTTTTAACAGGAGTAATCTAAATGAAAGTTGTAGTATACTAAATTACGAATGTATGGGTATAAAGATTGTTAAAATCCGAGATCGTATGAAGAAGTTATGATGTTCAGAACACATGACCTAAGGAACCAAGTAGTCGAGATCACAATGGACATTAGCATCAAAAGCCTCAATCACCTCATTAATGACTGTACCATGTAAGATGTTATGAGAAAAACATTAAGAAATCATTCAGAAGTACTGAATGAGTACAAAAACACAAATGGCTTATTCTACAAAAAATATATAATAAGGACCAAATGTGTACAAAAATATTAAGGACTAAATGTGTACAAAGTGAGAAATATATTACCCTATTAAGTCATTTTTACCGGCTAACTTGGAGTAGCCGGTCATAAGGACTGAATGCGTACAGTTTAACAAGTTGAAGGGGTAAATGTAGACAAAAAAAACTCAGTGACCAAATGTGTACAAATCGAAAAATATATTACCTTTTTACGTCATTATCCCAAAAAAAAATTACATACATCTTATATCTCATTTCATCATCACATCATTTTATCATCGAATGCAATATTTAAGTTTTTTCTAATAAAAGCAATCACAAAATGCAATAGGTGACTTAATGCATGCATGTGACCAAAAATCCCATAAAGCTTGCACATTTATGCCTAAGGAGTCCATAACAAGCTCAGATTTAAAAGAATAAGTCCTTAAAATGTCCCAACTCCTCAAACCATCCCAAAAAGGGACCAAAAGCATAAAAATAAGATATAAAGGGATCTAAGCATGTAGAAGACAAGGTTTGAACTTGATACTTCAATAAGCTTGCAACAAGGGTGATGATCCTGGATCTATAACCTTCTCACCAAGCAAAGCACCTTCAATCTTCTTTACTTCCTTCACAAAGAGCAAAACAACTACCAAATTCTTCTTAAGGACTCAAAAACACCACAAAGGAGGCTAAGGGTCGATTTCTAGTGTTTTGGAGGCTTAGAGATTGGTAAAGAGGCCAACCCTGATGACTTAAGGTGCTTATATTGGGTGCAACACCATAAATTAGGGTTTCATTAAGTCACACGTACGCCCCTCGTACGTGCCCGGAGTCCCAATCAAGCCTCGCGTCAGTACGCTAAGCGTACCATATGGTACACCCCGCGTACTGGCTTCTCAACTAGTACGCTAAACGTATCATGTGGTACGCCCCGCATACTAACCAAGGACCAAATGAGCAACTTTTAAATAATAAAGGGAAATAATGAAACATACCTAGATCCAAGTGTTACAATTTTCTCCTACTTGAATCAGACTTTGTCCTCGAAGTCCGCTGCCCCGAACAACTCCGGATAGTGCTCCCTCATCTCATCCTCGGGCTCCCAAGTCCACTCCAAACCTTTGCGGTGCTGCCATTGCACCTTCTCAATATAATTTAGGCGGTCGTCCACCTGAATATCCTCCAATAGTACCACTACGGAATCATCCACTAAACATTTCCGTAGCTGAGAGACATGAAACGTGTTATGAATATGACTGAGCTCATCTGGAAGGTCCAAACGATTAGCAACCCGGCCCACCCGAGCCAAAACCCTGAAGGGACCAATATACATGGGGCCCAGCTTGCCCCGCTTCTGGAACCAGATGACACCTTTCAAAGGTGACACCTTCAAGAGAACCGTATCTCCCACCTGGAACTCTAAATCTGACCGGTGCCTGTCGGCATAACTCTTCTGCCAACTCTGAGCTGTCTGGAGCCTGCTCCTAACCTGCTGAATCAGCTCTGTGGTCTTGAGTACCACTACGGTACTCCTCATAACCCGCTGACCGACCTGGCCCCAACAAATTGGGGTCCTACACTTCCGCCCATAGAGCATCTTGAAAGGTGGTCGATCAATGTCGACGTGATAACTGCTGTTATATGAAAATTCCATTAACGGATGATACATATGCCAACTCCCACCAAAATCCAGAACACACACCGGCAACATATCGTCAAGGGTCTGAATAGTCTGCTCACTCTGACCATCAGTTTGCGGATGGAAAGCTGTGCTGAAATGGATACAAATGCCGAACTCGTCATCGAACCTTTTCCAGAACCTGGATGTAAACCGGACATCTCTGTCAGAAACCACTGATACCGGCACCCCATGACGTGCCACAACCTCCCTGATATAAATTTCGGCCAACTTCTCTATAGAAATACTCTCCTGAATCGTGATGAAATGCGTCCTCTTGGTCAAACGATCCACGATGACCCAAATCGAATCCACTCCCCGTGCAGTCCTTGGTAGCTTTGTGATAAAATCCATGGTAATATCTTCCCATTTCCAAACGGGAATCTCCAACGGGTCAAAGGAATGACTATCTTGGAGAAATCTTTGATGAATCTCCGATAAAAACTCGCCAAACCAAGAAAACTTCGAATCTTAGATGCAGACCTCGGAACCTCCCACTGCATAACGGCCTCGACCTTGGCCAGATCGATCAGAATACACTTCTGGTTAAGAAGGTACACCAAAAACTTCACCTCGCACAACCAGAACTCACACTTGGAGAACTTTACGAAAAGTCTCTCCCTCCTCAAAGTCTCCAACACTTCCCTCAGGTGCTCCTTGTGCTGCTCCTGAGTCTTGGCATAAACCAAGATATCATCGATGAAAACAATCCCAGAACAATCTAACATCGGTCTGCACATGCGGTTCATGAGATCCATGAACGCGGTTGGAGCATTGGTGATCCCAAAAGGCATCACCACGAACTCGTAATGACCATATCGAGTCCATAAGCCTGTCTTCTGCACATCCTCATCTAATGATATCCCAATCGCAAATCAATCTTGGAGAACCAAGTTGCACCCTGAAGCTGGTCAAAAAGATCATCAATCCTCGGGAGTAGATAACGGTTCTTCACTGTTACCTTATTCAGCTCCCGGTAGTCGATGCACATACGATGAGGCCCATCCTTCTTCTTCACGAACAAGATCGGTGCTCCCCATGGCGAACTGCTCGGTCGAATAAATCCTTTGTCTAACAGCTCCTGTAGCTGTGTAGACAACTCCTGCATCTTAGGAGGATCCAACCGATACGGTGCTTTGGCTATCAAAGCCGCACCTGGAACCAGATCAATCTTGAACTCAACCTGCATATCCGGAGGCACCTCAGGAAAATCCTCAAGAAACACATCGGGATAGTGCTGATAGGTTTTATACAAACAATCCTATGTGTGCATGCAACCCTAATTGGATCTATGTTTTCACTATAAGACATACAACTATATGAACACAAAATAAACCCTAGCATGCTTCTATAATTTTCGAAAATCATATAGAAGTGTAGAAGACATACCTTTGCTGTTATATTGCAATAACAACTAGTTTCCTTGATCTCTTGAACTCTTGAAAGCAAGCACCACAATTGTAGTGCCTCTAATGGCTCACAAACACCTTGAAGCAAGAAGGCAATTAAGAGAGAGAGGGGAAGGATGCTAATTTCGGCCCTAGGGTTTCCCTTGGAATCAAGTGGCCTAAAATTGAAGCATAGGGCATCTATTTATACTGTAGGGTGCTAGGGTTTCAGTCTAAACCCTAATGGATAGCTTAGCCACCAAGCAGCCCAAGGAACCTTCTGGAATGAGGCCCTTGGACGAAAATATGATGATCCCTCATCATAATTTCGTTCCCCCTTAGTCCATAAGGTTTCCCAGCCCAAAACTCAACTATCACACATTTGACAGTTTATACCCCTTTATTTAATTAATCTCTTTTAGTCACCAAATTAATTCCTAATTAATTTATGACTAATACTAATTAAATAAATATGATTTCTCCTTTAATATATTATTCTTATAATATATTAATAAACCATAATATCTTCTCTCTCATATCAAATTACCTTGTCAAGTTGCTTTGGTGAAGGCAACCCAAAAGGACCATGCACACTCGGGTCAAGTACATACCAAATATAGTTACGGACTTAGACACTAATCCAACAGTCTCCCACTTGGATAAGTCTAGTAACCACATCTCACATATGACTTCCGTATCCGATTAGCAATCGTAGCTTTCAATAGCCACTGTCAACTCTGACCAATAATCTGTCCTTCAGATAAGGGATCGTATAATCCTCTGTTCTAGATATCATGCTAACAATACTTATTGTTTAGCATTTTATTTCTTGATCTCTGATTTGTTCGACATAGAACTCAGTTGAACACATCAACTTCATCCTGACCGGGCCCGGCACATAAGTCAAACCAAATCATCAAGTGGCCAAGATATCGCTTTTATTCTCATAGAATAAAAGGAACAGAAAAACGTCGACTAATATGCCTTTATCATTTACTAGTTAAACCACACACAATAATGCGTTTTATAACATCAAGTTACTGATGCGTTTTCGCATTATCAATGTATAATCAACTAGCAACCAATAACCATATCTCTAGGTTTAAAGATTATATGATGTTATCATCTTGCGATCACTTGTGATAACATTCATGAAGTGATACCAGCAAGTGTGGGTCTATTCCAATGCTCAATACAAATTTCATAAGCACTCATAAACTTTGCAGCAAACCTTTGCTATGTCTAAAACTTTTCAGACAATCTACAAACAAATTTATGACAATCTTCCTTCATATCTACTTCCAACATATGAACGATTGTGGACTGTTCGAATAATCTTATTATTCAGGAAGTCAAAACATGCAAAATTGAAACAATAGATAAATAATCAACACAAGATAGAAGCTTTCTTATAAATAACACACCTTTATTTAATCATCAAATGTTGAATACATGATCATCCATTACAAGTTTCCTACCTATCTAATCTAAACTAATATCGTCCTTCAGCCCTACGCTCCTAGCGTGCTGCAAATGTTTAACCCTACTCAGTCCCTTCGTGAGGGGATCTGCTGGGTTATCTTCTGACGATACCCTCTTCACAACGAGGAGTCCCTCTTCTACCCGATGTCTAATAAAATGGTATTTCCTGTCGATATGTCGAGATCTGCCATGATCCCTTGGTTCCTTGGTTAAGGCAACCGCTCCTTCATTATCACAGAAAATTTCCATGGGCTCCTTTATGGATGGCACAACTCCAAGGTCTCCAATGAAGTTCTTCAACCATATAGCCTCCTTTGACGCCTCGCTTGCTGCAATGTACTCTGATTCGCACGTTGAATCAGCTACGGTTTCTTGCTTGGAACTTTTCCAAGTCACTGCTCCTCCATTCAGGGTAAAGACCCAGCCCGACTGCGATCGGTAATTATCCCGATCTGTCTGGAAACTAGCGTCACTGTACCCTCGCACCCTTAAGTCATCACTCCCACCCAGGACTAGAAACCATTCCTTAGTCCTTCGTAGGTACTTAAGAATATTCTTGACAGCAATCCAATGTGCCCTACCAGGATTCCCTTGATATCTGCTGAACATGCTCAAAGCGAAAGCCACATCAGGGCGAGTACAGGTCATAGCGTACATAATTGAGCCAACTGCGGAAGCGTAAGGTACTCGGCTCATATCAGCTATTTCTGCCTCTGTACTCGGGCTCTGAGTCTTACTCAGTTTGGTATTGCATTGGATTGGTAACTCCCCTTTCTTGGAATTTTTCATACTAAAACGTTTTAGTACCCTTTCTAAGTATGTATCCTGACTGAGTCCTATCAGTCTCTTACTTCTGTCTCTCACTATCCTTATTCCCAGAATATATGCAGCCTCTCCGAGGTCCTTCATAGCGAAACACTTCCCAAGCCAGGACTTGACCTCCTGCAATGTTGGGATGTCGTTTCCTATGAGTAGTATGTCATCGACATACAATACGAGGAAGCTCACTATACTCCCACTGGCCTTGACATATACACATGACTCATCTTCATTTCGCAGAAAACCAAACTCTTTGACCTTCTCGTCAAAACAAAGATTCCATCTGCGAGATGCTTGCTTTAATCCATAAATGGATTTCTCAAGCTTGCACACTCTATTTGGATGCTTTGCATCGACAAAACCCTCTGGCTGATTCATGTAAACATCCTCAGCCAACTTCCCATTTAGGAAAGCGGTTTTTACGTCCATCTGCCAAATTTCATAATCATGAAACGCAGCTATCGCAAGCATTACCCTAATAGACTTTATTTTCGCAACTGGTGAGAAGGTCTCATCATAGTCAACTCCAGGAGTTTGAGTAAAGCCCTTCGCGACCAATCGCGCTTTATAAGTGTGCACTTTCCCATCCATGTCTGTCTTCTTCTTGAAGATCCACTTGCACCCGACCGTCTTACGACCTGGCACATTGTCAACCAAATTCCAAACTTGGTTGTCATACATGGACTGAATCTCGCTATCCATTGCCTCTTTCCATTTAACAGACTCTGGGCCTGCCATGGCTTCCTTGTAGCTGTTAGGTTCGTCCAAATTTACTAGTGTACTATCACTAATAAACGTATCCCCGTCAGTAGTAATATGGAAACCATAAAACTGGGGTGGAACAACAACTCTACTTGAACGTCTAAGAGGTAAGGACTGGTCAATAGGTTCAACAGGAGTTTCCTCCTCAGGTTGCATGCCAGTGTCAGAGGTTCCTTCTTCTCCTGACTCTTGAAGCTCTTCAAGGTCAATCTGACTCCCACTGTCTCCTTGGCTTATGAGTTCTCTTTCTCTGAAAACCCCTCTCCTAGCAACAAAGACAACATTGTCATTTGGTCTATAGAAGAGATAACCAAAAGACTTCTGTGGATAGCCGATGAAATAACACTTCTCACTACGAGGTTCTAGCTTGTCGTGAGTCTCTCGTCTTACGAAAGCTTCACAACCCCAAACCTTGATATGTGCTAACGAGGGAGCTTTCCCTGTCCACATCTCGTGAGGTGTTTTGGTAACCTTCTTGGTGGGAACTAAGTTAAGGATATGGGCGGCAGTCTCCAAGGCATACCCCCAGAATGAGATTGGTAACGAAGCACGATTCATCATAGAGCGAACCATGTCCAACAAGGTTCGATTACGTCTCTCAGCCACACCATTCAGTTGTGGCGTTCTAGGAGGCGTCAATTGTGAAACTATTCCACACTCTTTCAGATAGTCGTGAAACTCAAGACTTAGGTACTCTCCCCCTCGATCAGATCGAAGCATCTTGATTTTCCTGCCCAACTGATTCTCTACTTCATTCTTGAACTCTTTGAACTTTTCAAAGGTTTCTGACTTTTGCTTGATTAAGTAGATATATCCATATCTGCTATAATCGTCTGTAAAAGTCACGTAGAAGCGACAAGCGTCCCTTGTGGTGGATCTAAAGGGTCCACATACATCTGTGTGTATGAGATCCAATACACCCTCACCCCTTTCACATGTGCCAGTAAAGGGTGACTTGGTCATCTTCCCAAGTAAACAAGACTCACACACGTCATCGTCCCTAAGGTCGAAAGACTCCAAGACTCCATCCTTTTGGAGTTGGGCTATGCGTTTCTTGTTCACATGGCCAAGGCGACAATGCCACAAGCATGCTTTGTCCAAACTTGTGGACGAATCAATATTCAAAACATCATTTCCTAAATTGTCAATCACTAACACAGATTCATAAATCCCATTACAAGGTAATGCATTGAAATAAAAGACACCATTCAAATAAGCATTAATAGAACCATTACTATTATCAAATGAATATCTGAAACCTTGTCTAAACAAACCATGAAAAGAAATGATGTTTCTTGCCATATCTGGCGAATAGCAACAATTATTTAAATCTAGCCCTAACCCATTACTCAACACTAAGGAATAAACTCCGATCTTGGTTACTGGTGAAGACTTCTTGTTTCCCATGATCAAGCTTATCCTTCCATGCTCCACTTCCCTACTTCTTTTTAGGCCCTGCATATCAGAACAAATGTGGTAACCACACCCTGTATCAAGAACCCATGAAGTAGCAAATGATGAGTTATTAGATTTAATTAAATACATACCTGCGAAGGTGGGTTTTATCTTCCCATCCTTAATATCTTGCAGATATTTAGGGCAGCTTCGTTTCCAGTGGCCCTTCTGGTGGCAATAGAAGCACTCTGCTTCCTTGGGGTCAGAAGAGGGCTTAACAGAACCTGCTTTGGTCCCACTAGAAGAAGAACCATCTTGGGTCTTACCCTTATGGTGGCTCTTGTAAGGAGCCTTCCTCTTCTTTCCCTTTCCTTGGCCAATTGCCAACACAGGAGCAGCTACAGTAGAGGATGATGCAACAGATTTGTCCTTGAGGTTGCTCTCAGCTGTCCTCAGGAGCCCTTGAAGCTTACTTAGGGTGACCTCTTCCTTATTCATGTGGTAGGTCATTCTGAACTGGCTGTAGCAGGAAGGCAAGGAGTGGAGGATGATGTCGATAGCCAAATCCTCATCAAACTTAACATTGAGTTTGAGAAGACGATCAACATATCTTTGCATTCTTTGCAAATGAGCAGTTAGGGATTCTCCACTCCCCATCTTAGCGGTGATCATGTTGGTGATGATCTCATAGCGCTCTTGCCTCGCGCTCTGGTGGTACCTGTCCAGCAAATCTTGATGCATCTCATATGGATACATGTCCTCATAGGATTTTTGGAGTTCGAGGTTCATGGTGGCCAACATGATGCAATGAACTTTCGTTGCATCACGCTCGTGGGCCTCAAAGGCGGCCATCTCTTCAGGAGTAGCTTCTTCTGGGTTGATCCTTTCAAGCTTCTCGTCTAGGACATATTCTTTGTCCTCATAACGAGTTATCATGCGAATGTATCTCATCCACTCGTTGAAGTTCGAGCCATCAAATGTCACCTTTTGACACAGGTTCATCAGCGAGAATGACCCAGAAGTGTTGTTGTTTGCGTTTGCGTTTGACATCTGAAATAGAAAGGAACAAAGTTTGATTAGAATGAATCCCTAATTAAACACCCACATGAGAAATTAGGGCTAGGATCCAACAACATTATTTACAACTTAGAAAAGGGATGCCGTAATCTAAAAGTAAATAATTTGAAGGTAAGTGAATGACGATTCACTAATTTTCACCATGAAAAACGAAAGAGGTTAAGTTTTAAATGTATTTGAAAATTCCTAGATTTCTTTTGAGATTCATTGAACATTTCAATGGCATGTTTAAATCTCGATATGCACTTCAAATTTGCGACTGGGATGCCGAGGATCGCAAACAAGTTTGTGAATAACCATGTGAATCATCATGGTGCACTCAATGTCTTCATCACCTAATCAATGTGCTGGTTAGCCACGCACGCTCCATTGATCTATGATAAGACATCGAGCCACCCTTTGTCACCAATGTCAATCCCAAATTAGTGTGCTGGTTAACCACGCACGCTCCACTAACGTTTGACAGGGGTACAAAGTGTAATTCCATGGAATAGCATCATTTTCACATTTTACCCTAAAGTAACTAAGAGTGGGAATTTGTAAAACAATGTAGTTACTTTAATATTTCCATTATACTTATAATGAGGAATTAAGTGCCCTATCCTATCCGTTCGGCTAACGACCCTCCACCAGTCAAGCAAGCGGTAGATGTGAGTGTACATCCATTAAGCGCCATTTTATAGGCAACAACCTTATACCCACCTTATAGACTGGCTTCGTGAATGAGGCCTACTAGCGATAAGACTAGCTTATTCTTATACATATATATAATAATTAATCTTATAATATCATAATTGTATAAGGGTGTATTTTAAAACATTTTAAAGTACTAGTGTCTTTGTTGCATTTAAAATTTTCGAAAATTAGACAATTTAATTTAAAATTTTAAACACCAAAAATCTTTGATTTAATAATTATCAAAATTAAACAATTAATTTAAATTATTAAATCATGAAGGATTATCATAAAATTAAACAATTAATTTATCCTAATCCTTTTTATTCCCTAGATTTCGAAATTTATGGAAAGAATAATTCAAGATCTTCAATTATCTAGTTTAAACAATTAAGTTGATAATCACAAAGATGACATTATCCAAATCCCTAAAATTTTGGGATCTTGTCTTGGGGGGCAAGGGATTTTCGAAATCCCTAGGGTTTCATAACCCTAATTTCGAAATTTGGAGGCTAGGCAAAAAAAAAAAATTTTAAGAACCCTACAAAAAATCGCCAACTAGGGTTTCTTAACCCTATTTTCGAAAACCACCAAGCCTTAGGGTTTACTTGCCATAAACCCTAATTTGTTAAATTCATAATATGTATCAAATCAAATTGAAAACAAAAACCAAAGGCTCTGATACCACTGATAGGTTTTATACAAACAATCCTATGTGTGCATGCAACCCTAATTGGATCTATGTTTTCACTATAAGACATACAACTATATGAACACAAAATAAACCCTAGCATGCTTCTATAATTTTCGAAAATCATATAGAAGTGTAGAAGACATACCTTTGCTGTTATATTGCAATAACAACTAGTTTCCTTGATCTCTTGAACTCTTGAAAGCAAGCACCACAATTGTAGTGCCTCTAATGGCTCACAAACACCTTGAAGCAAGAAGGCAATTAAGAGAGAGAGGGGAAGGATGCTAATTTCGGCCCTAGGGTTTCCCTTGGAATCAAGTGGCCTAAAATTGAAGCATAGGGCATCTATTTATACTGTAGGGTGCTAGGGTTTCAGTCTAAACCCTAATGGATAGCTTAGCCACCAAGCAGCCCAAGGAACCTTCTGGAATGAGGCCCTTGGACGAAAATATGATGATCCCTCATCATAATTTCGTTCCCCCTTAGTCCATAAGGTTTCCCAGCCCAAAACTCAACTATCACACATTTGACAGTTTATACCCCTTTATTTAATTAATCTCTTTTAGTCACCAAATTAATTCCTAATTAATTTATGACTAATACTAATTAAATAAATATGATTTCTCCTTTAATATATTATTCTTATAATATATTAATAAACCATAATATCTTCTCTCTCATATCAAATTACCTTGTCAAGTTGCTTTGGTGAAGGCAACCCAAAAGGACCATGCACACTCGGGTCAAGTACATACCAAATATAGTTACGGACTTAGACACTAATCCAACAAGTGCCACACAATCGGCACATCATCCACGGTCGCCTTACCCTTATCCCGGGTATCCATGACATAGGCGACATAACCGGAACAACCCTGCTGAAAATGTCGTTTGGCCTTCGCTGCTGAGCACAAAATCGGCCCACACTGAGATCTCTCCCCATGAACCACTAACTCTCCCCCACTCATGGTCCGAACCCTTACAAACTGCTGCTCACAATCAATCACTGCCCCATTAAGGCTCAACCAATCCATGCCCATGATAACCTTGTTCCTACGCAACGGAATGGGAACCAAATCCACCAAATACTGCTCACCGAACAACTGAAGAGTACAACCCCGATGAACTCTCGCAACCCGAACAGAGCTATCATCAACAATCTCAACATCAAAAGGACAATCCATCTCCCCCGAAGCTCCATTAAATCTCTTGCTAAGATCAAGCAATACAAAAGATCGGGTAGCCCCCAAATCAAACAATACCAAAGCAGAAATATAGTTCACGAGGAACGATCCTAAAACAAAACACATAAATATAAGCAGCAGTTCAACATAAATAAAGAGATAAGGAAAAGATACATACCCGTCACCACATCTGGTGTCGGGTGAGCCTCCTTGGCAATCAACTGAAAAGTCTTGCTCGGCATCACAGGTGTATCTTCCCGGCCCTGGCGGCCGTCAGTAATCCGAAGAGTTGCAGGAGAGGGTGTTGAAATCGGTCCTGCTACAGCCAAACTTGGACAATAGGCCTTCTTGTGGCCCCCCTGGTTGCAATGAAATCAACTTATGGCAGATACCGGGGTGATGGTACTGGTAGCAGTATAATCCCTGCCAATATGACTAGTCCGGACGCACTTGAAGCAACCAGAACCACCCACCCTGCACGCCCCATCGTGCGACCTGCCGCAACGGCCTCGGCCCTGCTGGCCCTTCCCCCTCGTATCAACCTTGGACCTCTTGCCCGAACCCCCTGATATATGAACCTCATCCGGCTTCCTCTTCATGTCCATTTCGAGATCAATCTCTCTCTCTCTCTCTCTCTCTCTCTCTCTCTCTCTTTAGCCCTCACTATCATATCCTTCAACGTCTTGCAGCTGGATAGGCTCACAAACTGCCGAATGTCACTCCTCAACGTCTCATGATATCGAGCCTTCTTCATCTCCTCATCCACCACATACTGCGGAACCAAAAGTGCCCTCTCCTGAAACATAATGGTGATCTCAGCCACCGTCTCAGTACTATGGCGGAGATCCTAAAACTCTCGTGCCAACTGCTGTACCTCAATCACCGGTGTGAACTCAGCCCTGAACCTGGTCACAAAATCATCCCAAGTCATCAAATCAACAACATCATCACCCATTGCACGCCCAACCTCCTCCCACCAATCTCGTGCTCTGTTTTCAAAAAGACAGGAGGCAAGCCTTGTTGGATTAGATGTCTAAGCCCATAACTATTATTGGTATGTACTTGACCTGAGAGTAGCATGGTCCATTTGGGTTTCATATCATCAGGACAATTTGTTAGGATGGATTCTTGAGAGAAGGTTATATATGATTTGTTAATATATTATAAGTTATAATATATTAATATGAAATCATATGTTTTAATTAATATTGATAAAGAATTAATTTGGAATTAATTTTGTGATCAAAAGAGACTAATTAAATCTATGAGGACTAATTATGGTAATTAGTTATATTTATATGTGTTGGGATTATGATCCATGTTGGACCAAGTTTATGTATGGATACATAAAGAGTTGGGCCACGTGAACCATGGATCATAAACCCATGGTTATGGATTTGGGTTATGCCCATGACCCTTGGAATCCACCATATAAATAGGTTGCTTCATGACAAAAAAATGTGGACTTCTAGTTCTTAGAGAAACATGGTGGTTTTTGGGTGCATGGATTTCTCTCTCAAGTTCCACCTTTGTTCATGATGTTTTGTGACTTCATTTGAGGCTTACACACTATTGGGGCTAAGCTCTTAAGGCCAAATATATCAAGACTTCAATCTACATAAAAGGTATGTTTCCCTAACTTGTATCTTGTATGGTATATGTCAATTGCATGCTAGTTATAGGCTTAATACCTTGGAAACATCATTGCATGTATAATTAGTGAAAACATAGATCCAAGGTATTTAGGGTTGTATGTGCACCATAGGATGTTGTAGTATACAAAACCCAACAATGGTATGAAAAAATTGAATTTTTTGCTGTCTGGACAGGGGACTCGACGAGTCCATGTGTAAACTCATCCAACTCGTCGAGTTGGTTCTTGCACTCGGTGAGTTGGAGACCCTGACAGCATATATTCGAGTTTTTTTGGCCTGTTTTGGATTAGAATCATTACCACAAAGTGTTTTTGTTCATAAAATTTGATTTTGATGTTATGGTAATGTTTATTCTCATCCAAATAAAGGATAATTGTCAAAGTTTCAAGACTTGTTTTAGTTTATGTGATTAGCTAAGTTCTTGAAAATTGTTGATGTGAATTATCTTTGCTTATGAGTTTGATCTTGTTCATAGAAAAAATTACATGATTATTGTGTTAATTGGTAATTTGATCTTAATGGTTTTTATGAACTCCATAACATGTCCTCAAGTTATGGAAAATGAAGAGTTTTTCATTTAAAAGCACATTAAGTTTCATAGGTTATGAAATTGGAAGAGTCTCTTAATTTTAATGTTTTCATAAAATGACTTTATGTCTTCCATAACTTGTCCTCAAGTTATGGAACTTGAAAATTCTTTCATAAAAACCATAGTAAACTAATAAGTTACGGAAAACAAAAGTTTTTGAATTGTTCAAAAATTTCCCTCAAGTTTTGGAATTTGTAAAGTTACCCCCCATGTATACTTTAATTCCAACCCTTAGAATTAAAACTTTAAAATTTAACCCTTATATTATTATAATATTATAGGTTTAATATATATATATATATATATATATATATATATATATGTGTGTGTGTGTGTATAAGAGTAAGTCAGTCTTACCATTAGTAGGCCTCATTCACGAAACCGGTCTATAAGGATGGGTATAAGGTTACTGCCTATAAAATGACAGTTTAATGGGTATTCATTCTCAGCCACCGCTTCCTTGACTGGTGGAGGGTCGTTAGTCGAACGGGTAAGACAGGACATTTATTCTCTCTTCATTGAAAGTATAATGATAAATATAAAGTAACTAAACTTTATTAAATTCCCAATCTTAGTTACTTTAGGAAAATGTGAATTTGGTGATAACCCATGAAATTGCACTTTGCACCTTGTTAAGTCGTTAGTGGAGCATGTGTGGTTAACCGGAACACTAATCTAGGACTGACAATGTGTGGCAAAGGGTAGCTTGATGTTAATCAAAGATCAATGGAGCATGTGTGGTTATCCGACACATTGATTAGGTGGTTGTAACATTAAGTGTACCAAGTTAATTTGCATGGTTATTCACTCCTTGTTTGTGATCCTCGACATCTCAGTCACAAACTTGAAGGGTACAATCGAGATTTAAACATGCCATTGAATATTTCAATGAATCTCAAAAGATCTAGGAGTTTCAATTCATTTAAAACCTAATGTTAAATTTCGTTTTTCATGGTGGAAATTGGTAAATCGTCATTTACCTACCTTCAAATATTTTGTAGCTTGGATTACGGCATCCCTCTTCCAAGTTATAAAATATTGTGTTGGGTCCTAGCCTTAATATTTCATATTGGGTGTTATATTAAGGACTTAAATCAACTAAACTTGAATTTATCCCTCATAGATGTCTAGTTATGACAACTATGGTCTTCCTTATCCTTTTGGATAAATCTTTCCTAATGAAGATGATATCCCAAATGGCAATCAAGGTGAAAGATTAATCCCTTTGTTGTGCATTAATGGGACTGGAAATCATACTTCACTTCCTCCACCTCCTCCAATTGTTCTCCCTAAGCCACAAGCTCTTGAATAGTTCAAGGTCACTCAATCCCTATTGGCAAGCAGTGTCTATATGTACTCACATCTTGGAGATGAAGTCACATATTGACAAGCTGGGAGATTTGGGTGTCGAAGTCTCAAGGAAGTTGACTGTTGACTGGGTTCTTCAATCACTTTCCGAGTCATATAGTGAGTTCTTTAAAGGACTACTATGTGACAGACCACGACATGACCCTTATCGATCTTACCTATTTATTTTAAGTATCCTTACAATGGGATTTGTGAAAATTGTTGTTTATATGATTCCATTGATAGCAATATTGGAAAATGGATTTGATTCTTCCGTTTGTGGTAGTGTCATAATTTACCAAATAAGGAAAGATTCTCATCATCCAAGTTTCAGTTGGATAGAAACTTGGAATCATGCAACCTGTATTGTATGATGAATGAGAATTTTCATCTTTGGGAAATTAAGACTAATTCCTTGTTCACATGTATATGTGAGTCAAGTGAAGGACTAGGAGATCGGGTACACTTGGTTGTGCGTTGATCAAGTCCACCACAAAAGAACGATAAGGCTATTCGTCATGATTTACTAAAGTTTAATAAATATGGTTGTGCTTACAAGTTTAAGTATAATTCTGAAACATTGGAAAAGTTTCAATGTATGGCAGGACAAATGAGAAGAATCAAATTAGGCAGAAAGATAAAAGTTTCTCCAATCTGAAAAGATGGAAGAGTACTTCAGTATCATGTTTTATAATCATCTTAATGATTATGAAAAACCATATCACAATTAATCCTCTAAGGACATCTTAGTGCATTTGTTTGACTAAGAAGAGGAATCGTGAATTGTTGAAATGGTTAAATCAAAATATGAATCATACTTCGTTCCAAAATTGAGTCTTAGAGTAACACTCCAAGATCGAGCCTTGAGTGACATAATCTTAAGAAGGTTTAAAACACTTATCAAATCTAGAGTAAAATGTTTTCTACTCTTGTACATTTGAAATTGGTGAGTTGTGATGTTTTGGATAAAACAAAGACCAACTAAGGCCAATTGTGTGAAGTGTTTGTCTTGATAAGAATCCGCACTAACTCTTGAATATTTGCTTTGTCAAGGAATGGTTCTTGACAAGAGAATGTTATATGTCAAGAGGTCAGTGGGAGTCTTAAAGATCTTGAAAAGTTTCAAGAACTAATCAAGGGTATTGTTTATCACTTGCACACGACTTGAGGTTTATAACCTAACGTGTTGATATATTCTTGTTTCTGTTCCCATTCCAGTTAAAAGTTGACTATGCATGTGAGTTCTATAAGTTCTCAATTGTTTGCATGACGACTTGGAAGAAATGGTAGGCCCTTGTGCTGCCAGGTGGCAAGAAGTTAAGATTGAACAAGTTCAGTCCATATGAGTTTGGATTTGTCACTAACCTCTTATTGTGGTTATGTTTTTGAAAAATTCACATGGATAGGAACACATACACCATAAAATCTAAGTGTCATAAGGTTTCTCTTCGATTCATGAAAGTGATGGTGAGGAAACGCTTTCATTAAGTAGATTTTAAGGAGATAGAAATTGTGATATTTGCATTCTCAAATTCAATTATGATTACGGCATACCTTTTCATAATTCGAATTGTGAGCAATGGCAAAGGTCTAAACATTTGAGACTATGATTACAGCATCCCTTTTCATAGTTCTAAAAGTTGTTTAGACACACGTGTGAGCTATATGAGGAAAGGTGTATGATTTTGGATAAATGTCAAAGCTAGTGGGAGCATAAGTGTTATGCTGATAAGAATATAATTATCATGTTAGTGGGAGCATGATTATTATGTTAAGTGTTGCAAGTTAGCAATGTTAATAATAGAAAACAAAAGTTTCAATTTGCAAAGTTGCAGGGGTTGAAAAGTTGTTTTGCTATAATTACGGGAGAGGAATTCATACTTCATTTCAATTCTACAAGCTTAGATTGAGATTTTAATCAAATTTAGTCAAGTATATATATGAATGTTATGTTGGAATGGTTCAACATAAGGAAATTCTATATATGGAAATGTTAATTGCGTTCTCAATATTCGATTATGATTACGACATCCCTTTTCATAGTCCGAATTTTGAGAACATGGCTAATAGAAAAATTATAGCAAAAGATGTTGGAATAGTGTCTAAGCCCGTAACTATATTTGGTATGTACTTGACCCGGTTGTGCATGGTCCTTTTGGGTTGCCTTCTCCAAAGCAACTTGACAAGGTAATTTAAGGAGAAAGAGAGAATATTATGGTTTATTAATATATTATAAGAATAATATATTAAAGGAGAAATCATATTTATTTAATTAGTATTAGTCATAAATTAATTATGAATTAATTTGGTGACTAAAAGAGATTAATTAAATAAAGGGGTATAAACTGTCAGATGTATGATAGTTAAGTTTTGGGTTAAGGAAACCTAATGGACTTAAGGGGGAATGAAATTATGATGGGGATCCATCATATTTTCGTCCAAGGCCTTATTCCAGAAGGTTCCTTGGGCTGCTTGGTGGCTAAGCTGTCCATTAGGGTTTAAACTGAAACCCTAGTAGCCTGCAAGTATAAATAAGACCCCTAGGCTATGGAAATCGGCTAGACTTCATTCTAAGAGAACCCTAGGGCCGATTTCTAGCACCTCTCACCCTCTCTCATATTGCCTTCTTGCTTGTGGGGTTTGTGAACCATTAGAGGAGTTACAATTGTGACTCTAAGCTCAAGATCAAGAAGATTACAAAGGATTCAAGCTACTTGAAAGAGGTAAACCACTTAGATCTGTTTTCTTTATGATAATTTCGAATTATATATATGATAGATCTAGTGTTGTAAGTCTTGGATTCAAAGCATGTACAATAGAGAAAGCTAGATCCAAGCATTAGGGTTTGTATGAGCACATAGGATTGTTTCTTATGCATAAAACCCATCAGTGGTATCAGAGCCTTGATTGGTTTTAATTATATGTGATGCTTAACTGTTTTGCTTGCTGAAAATCGAGTTTTTTTTGCCTCTGCCCGACTCAACTCGGCGAGTCAGTATCTGGACTCGGCGAGTTGGCCCCTACTCGGCGAGTTCAGAGCTGACTCGGCGAGTTCGTGCGTCAGGCAGAGGGTATTTCGTGATTTAGTTGCTGTTTTGACTTGGATTTGATGCCTAAATCGTTTTTTGAAGTTAAAATCCGAATTTTATCTTAATTAAATGATTATCCTTGCCAAAACAATAGATAATTTCAAATCTTTTGAATATTGGTTGTTTACATGATAAATATGGATTATTTAAAATTATTTGGTAATTATCTAATGACTAAAATAAGATTAGGTCAAATATAGATAATTATGATATTAATTGTTTAATTTAAATTATTTGTTATTTGATCCCTTATGTTTTGAAAAGTTCAAAACTTGCCCTCAAGTTTTGAAATTTGAATTTTGTGATTAAAAGATTAATTTTGAATAATTTAAATTTCAAACCCTTAGAATTTTACAAGTTTAAAATTCAACCCTATACTATTATATATTATTACAAGCTTAATTAATATATATATATATATATATATATATATATATATATATATATATATATATATATATATGTGTGTGTATAACTTAAAATGCTAGTCTTACCGTTAGTAGGCCTCATTCACGAAGTCAGTCTATAAGGTGGGTATATGGTTGTTGCCTATAAAATGGCGCTTAATGGGTGTACACTCACACCCACCGCTTGCTTGACTGGTGGAGGGTCGTTAGCCGAACGGGTAGGATAGGGCAACCCTCTCCTCATTAAAAGTATAATGAAAAAAAAATACAAAGTAACTACATGTTTTACAAACTCCCAATCTTAGTTACTTTAGGGTAAAATGTGAAAATGATGCTAATCCATGGAATTACACTTCGTACCCTTGTCAAACGTTGGTGGAGCGCGTGTGGTTAACCGGCACATCAATTTGGGGATGACATTGGTAGCAAAGGGTGACTCGATGTTTGTCATAGATCAATGGAGCGTATGTGGTTTACCGGCACATTGATTAGGTGATAGAGACATTGAGTGCACCATGTTGATTCGCATGGTTATTCACAATTTGTTTGCGATCCTCGGTATCCCAGTCGCAAATTTGAATTACATATCGAGATTTAAACATGCCATTGAAAAGTTCAATGAATCTCAAAGATCTAGGAGTTTTCAATACATTCAAAACCTAAATTTCTTTTTCATTTTTCATGGTGAGAATTAGTGAATCGTCATTCACTTACCTTCAAATTATTTACTTTTAGAGTACGGCATCCCTTTCTAAGTTGTAAATAATGTTGTTGGATCCTAGCCCTAATTTCTCATTTGGGTGTTTAATTAGGGATTCATTTCTAATCAAACTTTGTTCCTTTCTTTTTCACTCTGCAAACAAAAACAACAACAACGCTTCTGGGTCATTCTCGTTGATGAACCTGTGTCAGAAAGTGACATTTGATGGGTCAAACTTCAACGAATGGATAAGGTATATTCGCATGATCACACGCTACGAGGACAAAGAATATGTCCTCGATGAAAAGCTTGAAAAGATCATCCCAGATGTTGCTATTCCTGAAGAGCTGGCCGCCTTTGAGGCCCACGAGCGTGATGCTACGAAAGTTCACTGCATCATGCTGGCCACCATGAACCTCGAACTCCAAAAGTCCTATGAGGACATGTATCCGTATGAAATGCATCAGGATTTGCTGGATAGGTATCACCAGAGCGCGAGGCAAGAGCGCTATGAGATCATTACTAACATGCTCATCGCTAAGATGGGGAGTGGAGAATCCCTAACCTCTCATTTGCAGAAAATGCAGAGGTATGTTGATCGTCTTCTCAAACTTAATGTTAAGTTTGATGAGGATTTGGCTATCGACCTAATCCTCCACTCCTTGCCCTCCTGCTACAACCAGTTTAGGATGATTCGTCTACTAGTCTAGACAAAGCATGCTTGTGGCATTGTCGCCTTGGCCATGTCAACAAGAAACGCATAGCCCAACTCCAAAAGGATGGAGTGTTGGAGTCATTCGACCTTAGGGACGATGACACGTGTGAATCTTGTTTACTTGGGAAGATGACCAAGTCACCCTTTACTGGCACTTGTGAAAGGGGTGAGGGTCTATTGGATCTCATACATACCGATGTGTGTGGGCCCTTTAGATCCACCACAAGGGATGCTTGCCGCTTCTACGTGACTTTTACATATGATTATAGCAGATATGGATATATCTACTTAATCAAGCAAAAATCGGAAACCTTTGAAAAGTTCAAAGAATTTAAGAATGAAGTGGAGAATCAGCTGGGCAGGAAAATCAAGATGCTTCGGTCAGACCGAGGAGGTGAGTACCTAAGTCTTGAGTTTCACGACTATCTAAAGGAATGCGGAATTGTTTCGCAATTGACGCCTCCGAGGACGCCACAATTGAATGGTGTGGCTGAGAGACGTAATCGGACCTTGTTGGACATGGTTCGTTCTATGATGAGTCGGACTTCGTTACCAATAGCTTTCTGGGGGTATGCCTTAGAGACTGTCGCCCATATCCTTAACTTAGTTCCCACCAAGAAGGTTACCAAGACTCCTCACGAAATGTGGACAGGGAAGGCTCCCTCGTTGGCACATATAAAGGTTTGGGGTTGCGAGGCTTTCGTAATACGAGAGACTCACGACAAGCTCGAACCTCGTAGTGAGAAGTGTTATTTCATCGGCTATCCGTAGAAGTCTTTTGGCTACCTTTTCTATAGACCGAGTGACAATGTTGTCTTCGTTGCTAGAAGAGGAGTTTTCCGAGAAAGGGAATTGATAAGCCAAGAAGACAGTGGGAGGCAAATTGAACTTGAAGAGATTCAAGATCAAAGCGATGAAGGAACCTCTGACACTGGCACTCAACCTGAGGAGGAAACTCTTGTTGAACCTGTTGACGAGTCCTTACCTCTTCGACGTTCCACTAGGGCTAGTGTTCCACCCCAGTTGTATGGATTTCATATTACTACTGAAGGGGATACATTTATTAGTGATAGTACACTAGTAAATTTGGACGAACCTAGCAGCTACAAGGAAGCCATGGCAGGCCCGGAGTCTGCAAAATGGATAGAGGCGATGGACAGCGAGATTCAGTCCATGTACGACAACCAAGTTTGGAATTTGGTTGATCATGTACCGGGTCGCAAGACAGTCGGGTGCAAGTAGATCTTCAAGAAGAAGACGGACATGGATGGGAAAGTGCATACTTATAAAGTGCGATTGGTTGCGAAGGGCTTTACTCAAACTCCCGGAGTTGACTATGATGAGACCTTCTGACCAGTTGCGAAGATAAAGTCTATTAGGGTAATGCTTGCAATAGCTGCGTTTCATGATTATGAAATATGGCAGATGGACGTGAAAACCGCTTTCCTTAATGGAAAGTTGGCTGAGGATGTTTACATGAATCAGCCAGAGGGTTTTGTCAATGCGAAGCATCCAAATAGAGTATGCAAGCTTGAGAAATCCATTTATGGATTAAAACAAGCGTCTCGCAGATGTAATCTTTGTTTTGACGAGAAGGTTAAAGAGTTTGGATTTCTGCGAAGCGAAGATGAATCTTGTGTATATGTCAAAGCCAGTGGGAGTATAGTGAGCTTCCTCGTATTGTATGTCGACGACATACTACTCATAGGAAACGATGTCCCAACCTTGCAGGAGGTCAAGTCCTAGCTTGGGAAATGTTTCGCTATGAAGGACCTCGGAGAGGCTGCGTATATTCTGGGAATAAGGATAGTAAGAAACAGGGAAAAGAGACTGATAGGACTCAGTCAGGATACATACTTGGACAAGGTACTAAAGCGTTTTAGTATGGAAAATTCCAAGAAAGGGGAGTTGCCAATCCAAAGCAATACCAAGTTGAGTAAGACTCAAAGCCCCAGTACAGAGGCAGAGATAGCTGATATGAGCCGAGTACCTTACGCTTCCGCAGTAGGCTCTATCATGTACGCTATGACTTGTACTCGACCTGATGTGGCCTTCGCTTTGAGCATGGTCAGCAGATATCAGGGGAACCCTGGTAGAGCCCATTGGATTGCGGTTAAGAATATTCTTAAGTACCTGCGGAGGACCAAGGAATGGTTTCTAGTCCTCGGTGGGAGTGATGACTTAAGGGTACGAGGGTACAGTGACGCTAGTTTTCAGACGGATCGGGATAATTTCCGATCGCAGTCGGGCTGGGTCTTTACCCTAAATGGAGGAGCAGTGACTTGGAAAAGTTCCAAGCAGGAGACCGTAGCTGATTCAACATGCGAATCAGAGTACATTGCAGCGAGCGAAGCGTCAAAGGAGGATATATGGTTGAAGAACTTCATTGGAGACCTTGGAGTTATGCAATCCATAAAGGAGCTGATGGAAATTTTCTGTGATAATGAAGGAGCGGTTGCCTTGACCAAGGAACCGAGAGATCATGGTAGATCTCGACATATCGACAGAAAATACCATTTTATCAAACATCAGGTAGAAGAGGGACTCCTTGTTGTGAAGAGGGTATCATCAGAAGAAAACCCAACAGATCCCCTTACGAAGGGACTGAGTAGGGTCAAACACTTGCAGCACGCTAGGAGCATTGGTCTGAAGGATGATATAAGTTTGGATTAGATAGGAAACGTGTAATAGATAGTTTGTACTTGACATTTGATGAATAAATAAAATTGTGTTATTTATGAGTAAAGATACTATCTTGTGTTGGTTATTTATCTATTGTTTCAATTTTGCATGTTTTGACTTCCTGAATGATAGGATTATTCAAACAGTCCACAGTCGGTCATATTTTGGAAGTAGATATGAATGAAGACTGTCATGAATTGTTTGTAGATTGTCTAAAAGGTTTTGGGCATAGCAAAGGTTTGCTGCAAAGTTCATGAGTGCTTATGAATATGATTTGAGCATTGGAATAAACCCGCGTTTGCTGGTATCACTTCGTGGGTTTTTGCCTTAAGTGATCGCAAAGCGATAATATCATATAGTCTTAAAACTTAGAGATATGGTTGTTGTTTGCTAGTTGGTTATGCATTGATGATGTGTAAACGCATCAGTAAATTGATGTTATAAAACGTATTATTGTGCATGATTCAATTAGTGAATAATAGATGCATATGAGTCGAAGTTGATCTGTTCCTTTTATTCTATGAGAATAAAAGTGATATCTTGGCCACTTGATGATTTGGTTTGACTTATGTGCCGGGCCTAGTCGGAGTGAAGTTGATGTGTTCAACTAAATTCTATGTCAAACAAATCGGAAATCGAGAAACAAGTGTTGGACAATAAGCATTGTCAGCATGATATCTAGAATGGAGGATTATATGATCCCTTATCTAAAGGACAAGTTGATCAGAGTTGACAGCGAAATATAAGAGCTACGATTGCTAATCGGATTCTGAAGTCATATGTGGGATATAGTTACTAGACTTATCCAAGTGGGAGACTGTTGGAATAGTGTCTAAGCCCGTAACTATATTTGGTATGTACTTGACCCGGTTGTGCATGGTCCTTTTGGGTTGCCTTCTCCAAAGCAACTTGACAAGGTAATTTAAGGAGAAAGAGAGAATATTATGGTTTATTAATATATTATAAGAAAAATATATTAAAGGAGAAATCATATTTATTTAATTAGTATTAGTCATAAATTAATTATGAATTAATTTGGTGACTAAAAGAGATTAATTAAATAAAGGGGTATAAACTGTCAGATGTATGATAGTTAAGTTTTGGGTTAAGGAAACCTAATGGACTTAAGGGGGAACGAAATTATGATGGGGATCCATCATATTTTCGTCCAAGGCCTTATTCCATAAGGTTCCTTGGGCTGCTTGGTGGCTAAGCTGTCCATTAGGGTTTAAACTGAAACCCTAGTAGCCTGCAAGTATAAATAAGACCCCTAGGCTATGGAAAATGGCTAGACTTCATTCTAAGAGAACCCTAGGGCCGATTTGTAGCACCTCTCACCCTCTCTCATATTGACTTCTTGCTTGTGGGGTTTGTGAACCATTAGAGGAGTTACAATTGTGACTCTAAGCTCAAGATCAAGAACATTACAAAGGATTCAAGCTACTTGAAAGAGGTAAACCACTTAGAGCTGTTTTCTTTATGATAATTTCGAATTATATGATAGATCTAGTGTTGTAAGTCTTGGATTCAAAGCATGTACAATAGAGAAACCTAGATCCAAGCATTAGGGTTTGTATGAGCACATAGGATTGTTTCTTATGCATAAAACCCATCAAAAGACTGGTCTAGGATCATGTATTTATGTGAGACATTATGAATCGTATCCCATATGCTTCGGGTATAGGATCGATTGCATATGCTATAATATTTCTATGTGTTCTGAATTTTCCAAATGCCTAGGGCATTAAGAGGGAAAAAGGACCAGAACTGTATATGACTAAAATGATTAAGCAATTGTCGAGGACAATCTGAGGCTTACCAAAGATTGGTTGCTCATGGACAGTTGGAAGTATAGTGTTAATTTTTAGAAAGACCATATCGACATATTCTGAAAAGAGGCAACTCTTGTTCAGAAGTGATAGTCAAAAATGGGAATATGGAAATGTTTCCATGGGTGGAAGTTGTTTTTCAAATCTGTGTAAGATTAGAAAACTTAATGCAAGAAGGATGTTCAAAGGAATGTACTTTGAATGTGAGACTTCATTTCCATGGAATTTCTCTCCATTGGAATACTTTGTAATGTCTGTTGCCGAGTCTTTGTGACTTTTGTGCATAGTCATTACAAAAGGATCAATGCATATAAGTTTAGAATCTAACAGATTTCAGTAAATGGCAAAGAATCTTGTATTCTTACATTTGCGATAAGGATTTGGAATTGTGAAATGAGTATCATTTGAAATGTTGTCAATTAATCTATTCCACAAACAAAGGACCATAGGTAAACATAGTGTGCATGTTTGGAGCATGGGACAACTATTGTTTTGATTCAAGTATAAAGTTGATTATTCGAAACATTATACAATGAATAATGAGTAATCAATATGGTGATTAAATAAAATGTGTTTTATTTACTCTCACAAGTATTGGGGCCATATAGGATTAGTATTATTCTTGTGTTTCACTTTGCATGTTTTGACTTCCCGAATAACTAGGTTATTTAAACCGTCCACAGTCGATCATACTTTGGAAGTAGGTATTGAGGCAAGACTGTCATGAATGGGTCTGTAGTTTGTCTAGGTGGACTAGACATAGCTGTAGTATTCATGAGTGCTCCTGAAATAAGATTCGAGTATTGGATTAAACCCACGCTCATTTGAATCACTTCATGGATTTTATCACGAGTGATCATGAGACAATAATATCTTATATTCTTCAAACTGAGAGATATGATTTGCAGTCTACAAGTTGGTTACACATTCATAATGTGAAAACGCACCAGTAACTTGGTGTTATAAAACGCATTGTTGTGTGTGATTTGATGAGTAAATAGAACAAGCATATGAGTCGAAGTTTATCCATTCCTTTTACCCTTGGAGGGATAAAAGCGATATCTGTGGGCCCCTCGATGATTTAGTGATGACAAACGTAAGTGCTCGGCCGAGCCTGGACTGATTTGATTTGTTCAATTAGTCGGTCATCATAAATCGGAAATCGGGAAACAACATTTGGATAGAGAGAATTATTATAATCCATGTCTCAGTCCATATGATATCTAGAATAGAGGAATATATGATCCCTTATCTAATGGACATGTCATTTACTAGGTTAGAGTTCGATAACGGATTTTAAGAGCTACGATTGCTAGTCGGGTTTTGGAGTCGTACTTGCAATAATAGTTTTAGACTTATCTAAGTGGGAGATTGTTGGATTAGATGTCTAAGCCCATAACTATTATTGGTATGTACTTGACCCGAGAGTAGCATGGTCCATTTGGGTTGCATATCATTAGGACAATTTGTTAGGATGGATTCTTGAGAGAAGGTTATATATGATTTGTTAATATATTATAAGTTATAATATATTAATATGAGAACATATATATGAAATCATATGTTCTGATTAATATTGATCAAAAATTAATTTGGAATTAATTTTGTGATCAAAATAGACTAATTAAATCTATGGGGACTAATTATGGTAATTAGTTATATTTATATGTGTTGGGCTTAGGATCCATGTTGGACCAATTTTATGCATGGATACATAAAGAGTTGGGCCACATGAACCATGGATCATAAACCCATGGTTATGGATTTGGGTTATACCCATGACCCTTGGAATCCACCATATAAATAGTTTGCTTCATGACAAAAAAAACGTGGACTTCTAGTTCTTAGAGAAACATGGTGGTTTTTGGGTGCATGGATTTCTCTCTCAAGTTCCACCTTTGTTCATGATGTTTTGTGACTTCATTTGAGGCTTACACACTATTGGGGCTAAGCTCTTAAGGCCAAATATATCAAGACTTCAATCTACATAAAAGGTATGTTTCCCTAACTTGTATCCTGTATGGTATATGTCAATTGCATGCTAGTTATAGGCTTAATACCTTGGAAACATCATTGCATGTATAATTAGTGAAAACATAGATCCAATGTATTTAGGGTTGTATGTGCACCATAGGATGTTGTAGTATACAAAACCCAACAAGCCTAACATTTGCCTCATCAGGGCAACTGATGGTGCGGAAGGCATTAGAAACATCCGCTAACCACTTCCAGCTCGCTATCGGGTCCTTCGCCCCGTGATAGTCTGGAGCTCCACATAACCATAACTCCTTGAAGGACAAGGAGCGCGCGCCCATCAAGGCCATCATCTTAGTACGGAAAGAACCCAAACGCTCATGTAGTAACTCTACAATACCCTCCTTGATCGTAGCGAAGATCACCGAGTTTGCTCGAGAATGCAACGCGTAACCTCAGACGTAATGAACTCTCTTGTCTAATAATCCAACTTTCCGGCTCCAGAACCTGAGCCTGAGCCCTCACCAACACCAGAACTGCCAACAGGTCCGCCTCGCAATGTCACCATACTCAAAATAGACCATATAAACCATCAGAATACGTATCATAATATATACATCAGGGGATCATGTAACGCCCGTAGATCCGGGCTAGTCAATTTAGAGACGATAAGCGTCAAAAATGACTTTTTGATAAAAGATTATTTAGAATGAATAATCTTAACTAAGTTGTAGTGGTTGTGTCAAGGTTTCCGAATATATAAAGAATGTCGAAATCCGAGTTATAACGAAGAAGTTACGACCTGTCGAAATTTCGCGACAGAACCGACACGACACAGCGCGACGTAAATAGTGAATTTATGTTAGACCAATATTTAGCCTTAGTGATCTAAACGAAAGTCGTAGAGTTCGTTAAACCGTGAGCGTGCATAAAAAGAAGGTCCAAATCTGACTTCGTATGAGGAAGTTATGATTTTTCGAAGTTTCAGCTCAACAGTATGCAGCCCGAAACTCGAATTTGAGATCGAGTGATTTTTGGTCGAAGCAATCTAAACAAGAATCGAAGATCTCGTTATTAGTAGTGCAACGGTAAAAAGACAGACGAAAACGGACGTCGGATGAAGAAGTTATGAAATTCTAACAGAGTTTTCCTGTCCCGGCCTACTAAAAATAATATAATAAAAATAAAGTCGAAATCAGCCGACGGAGTCTAAATGAAAGTTGTAGAGCATAGTCTCACCCACGCGTGGATATAAAGAACGTCAAAAACGGAGTTCGTATGAGGAAGATATGAATTTCTGAAGTTTTTAAATAATTAAAATATATTTATTTAATTATAAAATCGGATAATACCAAACCCGTGACTCATCCGGTCCTATCCACCCGGTACGCCCAGCGTACATGTCGACGGAGGATTACGCCCAGCGTAATTTGGGGTTACGCCCAGCGTAACTCGGGGTTTCAGCCCCTATAAATAGAAGTCGAAGACAACCGAGTTCTTTGCTCATTTTCTTTCCTTCTCTCTCGTTTTTTTTGCATCGTTTTACGTGCAAGAAATATCCCGAAGACCCGGTATTAATCCTGAGACCCGAAGCAAGTCCCGATCCCCCGAGGATCCCGAGAAGTAAAGTTTTCGAGCCGAAACTCTGCCCGCGTAAAGCCCGGTTTTGGAGAAAACGTCCCGGTTTTATCGGAAAAGATTATTTTAAGAGACGAGGTGTTGTCCGATCATCGTCTTATCAGGTGAGTGTATAGTTACTTTCTTCTAACACATAAATATGAAGTATTTTCTATGAAATACGTGCTATGTGTTATGTATTGTTTGTTTATTTGAGATGGGTGTGGAATGAATGTTTTATACAGGTTTTTAAATGATTTAAATCGTATATGTATTTTATATCTACAAATATGTTGGGTAGAACATGGGTAGATGAAATACCTGGTGACTATGAGACGTAGTGCCTATTGTGTAAACCCTGGTGACTATGAGACGTAGTGTCTATTGTATAAACCCTGGTGACTATGTGACGTAGTGCCTGTTGTATAAACCGTGGAAGCAAATGGATATTGTGCCAATCACTTAGGTAAATCCTTAGGAATGAATGAATGAAGGATAATTGACTCTTAGGGTAAAACTTTAAGATACAGAAGAAGATAATGGGTATGAGTAATTTGGGTTGATTGTCTGATGATTAAATATAATATTATATCTCATTGTGGGTTGAAAACCCTATATGCTCACCAGGCTCCCAAGCCTGACCCACTCAGTTTTCTTTGCATTACAGGTAATGACACAAGAGTATAAGTTGGTGGACTTGACGAGAGATTTTGGATTATAGATCAGTAGTTATAAATAACTGTTGTAAGGTCTATTTTATATTGTTTATGCTTTTAGTCTGTATCGGAACATGACATCCCGAGATTTTGTTATTTAATGAAAATACATTTCTTTAAAGAAATGATTTGATAAATTCTTATCATATTTTGTTTTGGGAACAAATTCCGCAATTCTTTCAATCAAAGGATTACTCTGATTTTATAAAACAAAGCATAAACAAATCGGTCTTTTCTGGCCGTGAAAATGGGGATGTCACAGTTGGTATCAGAGCATTAGTTTAAGCGAACTAGGAATTTGTAGGATTTCTAGACTTAAACTTTGAATGCTAAGCGATGATTGTGAGATGAGTGTCTACCATATTTTAGACACGAGCAGTAGTATATTTTAGGAAAGATGCCTAAAATGCTTTTATGTGCTAAATGCTATATGTTTGCCATATATGATATTGTTTGTTCGGATCTATGAGACCTTATGTGTTTAGGATTCTAAGCGTACGAATACGATATTAGAACTAGCATGTAAACGTTTCGGAGTGATAAGGATGATTTGAATATCTATCGTGAATGAGGATCTAATTTCACCTTACTCGGTGTATAGATCAAAAATGGTGAGAACAAGGAGTGGAGTTGGAAACATGGACGAAAACAAGAATCAAATACCTGTGATAGAGCAAGTAGTTGTTGCAGCAGCAGCACCTGAGCCAATGACTATGGCTGGAGTACAATTGATGATTCAGACGATGCTGGATCGTCAGATGGAGGAAACCAGACGTCTGCTTAGGCAGAATCGCGAAGAACTGTCAATTCAAGTCGAAGAGCCCGAAGTAAATGGAGGGCAGTCTGAAGGAGGAAACTTTAGTGGGATCATTGGTCAAGACGACCCACCGATTGTTAGGCGAAATAACCAGGATAGAGGAAACGATGGAAGAGGATGCAAGTACAAGGACTTCATGGCATCCAAACCCCCATGTCTTTCTGGAAACCCAACGCCGGTACAAGTTATGGACTGGATCTCCGAGATGGAGACGATGTTTGAAAGTTGTGAATGCAGTAACAAGCAGAAGACCGCTCTTGCGATTCCTCTGTTAAAATCAGGAGTATTGAGCTGGTGGAAGCTACTTGCTAGTTCTATGCCTAAGGGGGAAGCTAGCAAGATGTCGTGGGAGGATTTTGTGGTGCAACTAAAGATGCAATACTCCTCTGAGCAGGATCTTCTGTAAATCAACAATGAGTTTCAGAATCTGAAAACAGGAAAATTGAGCGTCACTGAATACGCTACAAGTTTTATGGAGAAGATGAAGCTTATCCCATATCTACTTCCAACAGAACTTTCCAAGGTCAACAAGTTTGCCCACGGATTACCAGCGGACTTTGGTCCAGTGGTCAAGCAAGCAACCACTTTGAAAGCCGCCATCTGGGCTGCTAGGAATGTCGAGACTCAGATAAGAGAGAAAGGTCTGGAGAGAGCTGAAGTTCGAGAGAAAAGGAAGCATGAGGGATCTTCAGTGATCAACAAAGAAAGCAAATTATCGAAATCTGGGGGAAGAGATGAAGCTAAGTGGTGCGAGAAGTGTAAAAAGAAACACTTCGGGAAGTGTAGCGAGGAGATGACTTGCTACAAATGTGGGAAGACAGGGCATTACGCCAACAAGTGTGCATCCAACAAAAAGGTGTGCTACGGGTGTAACGAAGAATGACATGTTTCTAGAGACTGCCCAAAGAAAAACGCACCGCCACAGCCAAGGGCATTCCACATGATCCTCGACGAAGCAAATCAAGGATAAGGATTTTATAGCCAAGGATCAAGTTATGAAGTAGCTGTGCGAATATTAACTTATGATATAGCCTGTTAGAGGCATAGAATAGGGTGAACTTGAATTTTTGTGCAAATCGTTTCAAGTTATAATATAAACCCTGGTTTTGATATCTATGTGATATTTATTGTTTTAATACCTGATGTGTTAAATGATTGTGTGATTTTTGTATAGTGACTTGGTTAGACTGAGAGACAATACTTGGGACGAGTATGAGTAGGTGTGAATGGTAGTAGAGATCTATGCTACCGGAAGCACAGGACTCGCACTTGGATCAGGGAAAGTCGCAAGGTTACCGAGAAACTAGTAATTGATTCTGTTTATTCAAGTAAGTCACTACCATTGTTTCGGTAATGACTAATAAGATGGTTTTTATTCCGAACCTAGTGGTCATATCAATTGCGTCCGACTACGATGAGGTTTTACGTGGTTCCGAGAACCAAGTTCGAAGTAGCATCTGACTGCGGTCAGAAGATTGAAATCAATGCGACCGATAGCATCGCGCTCGTTGTTAAATAGGTTCGTAGCTAGAAATGCTACAAGTTAAGATGTGATTATATCACATTAGAACATGAAGGAAGGTATATTCCATTTCGGAACTTAACTCTAAGAGACTTGAGTCTAAGCGTTGCATCATACGATGAGAGGTCATTAGAACATGACCCATCGGTCTGTTACAATAAATGAAGGAACGTACTTATCCTAAGAAGAAGAAACACTCCTTAATAAGGAATTGCTTTGTAACTCGAAAGTTACGATTGAAAGTCCAACATAGTACGAAGAGCAGGTGCAGGATTTTGCATCAAGGTTATTGCTTAGGATGGAGAGATAACGTATGGAGTCAATATACGAGTCCGATTTCGTTGATGATTCCGGGACGTAATCATCCTAAGGGGGAGATAATTGTAACGCCCGTAGATCCGGGCTAGTTAATTTAGAGACGATAAGCGTCAAAAATGACTTTTTGATAAAAGATTATTTAGACAGAATAATCTTAACTAAGTTGTAGTGGTTGTGTCAAGGTTTCCGAATATATAAAGAATGTCGAAATCCGAGTTATAACGAAGAAGTTATGACCTGTCGAAGTTTCGCGACAGAACCGACACGACACAGCGCGACGTAAATAGTGAATTTATGTTAGACCAATATTTAGCCTTAGTGATCTAAACGAAAGTCGTAGAGTTCGTTAAACCGTGAGCGTGCATAAAAACAAGGTCCAAATCTGACTTCGTATGAGGAAGTTATGATTTTTCGAAGTTTCAGCTCAGCAGTGTGCAGCCCGAAACTCGAATTTGAGATCGAGTGATTTTTGGTCGAAGCAATCTAAACGAGAATCGAAGATCTCGTTATTAGTAGTGCAACGGTAAAAAGACAGACGAAAACGGACGTCAGATGAAGAAGTTATGAAATTCTAACAGAGTTTTCCTGTCCCGGCCTACTAAAAATAATATAATAAAAATAAAGTCGAAATCAGCCGACGGAGTCTAAATGAAAGTTGTAGAGCATAGTCTCACCTACGCGTGGATATAAAGAACGTCAAAAACGGAGTTCGTATGAGGAAGATATGAATTTCTGAAGTTTTTAAATAATTAAAATATATTTATTTAATTATAAAATCGGATAATACCAAACCCGTGACTCATCCGGCCCTATCCACCCGGTACGCCCAGCGTACCTAGATGTACACCCAGCGTACATGTCGACGGAGGATTACGCCTAGCGAAATTTGGGGTTACGCCCAGCGTAACTCGGGGTTTCAGCCCTTATAAATAGAAATCGAAGACAACCGAGTTCTTTGCTCATTTTCTTTCCTTCTCTCTTGTTTTTTTGCATCATTTTACGTGCAAGAAATATCCCGGAGCCCCGGTATTAATCCTGAGACCCGAAGCAAGTCCCGATGCCCCGAGGATCCCGAGAAGTAAAGTTTCCGAGCCGAAACTCTGCCCGCGTAAAGCCCGGTTTTGGAGAAAACGTCCCGGTTTTATCGGAAAAGATTATTTTAAGAGACGAGGTGCTGTCCGATCATCGTCTTATCAGGTGAGTGTATAGTTACTTTCTTCTAACACATAAATATGAAGTATTTTCTATGAAATACGTGCTATGTGTTATGTATTGTTTGTTTATTTGAGATGGGTGTGGAATGGATGTTTTATACAGGTTTTTAAATGATTTAAACCGTATATGTATTTTATATCTACAAATATGTTGGGTAGAACATGGGTAGATGAAATACCTGGTGACTATGAGACGTAGTGCCTATTGTGTAAACCCTGGTGACTATGAGACGTAGTGTCTATTGTATAAACCCTGGCGACTATGTGACGTAGTGCCTGTTGTATAAACCGTGGAAGCAAATGGATATTGTGCCAATCACTTAGGTAAATCCTTAGGAATGAATGAATGAAGGATAATTGACTCTTAGGGTAAAACTTTAAGAAACAGAAGAAGATAATGGGTATGAGTAATTTGGGTTGATTGTCTGATGATTAAATATAATATTATATCTTACTGTGGGTTGAAAACCTTATATGCTCACCAGACTCCCAAGCCTGACCCACTCAGTTTTCTTTGCATTACAGGTAATGGCACAAGAGTATAAGTTGGTGGACTTGACGAGAGATTTTGGATTATAGATCAGTAGTTATAAATAACTGTTGTAAGGTCTATTTTATATTGTTTATGCTTTTAGTCTGTATCGGAACATGACATCCCGAGATTTTGTTATTTAATGAAAATACATTTCTTTAAAGAAATGATTTGATAAATTCTTATCATATTTTGTTTTGGGAACAAATTCCGCAATTCTTTCAATCAAAGGATTACTCTGATTTTATAAAACAAAGCATAAACAAATCGGTCTTTTCTGGCCGTGAAAATGGGGATGTCACAGATCACAAACTCTACAAGCTTCCTGGTTTCATCGTAGCTCTCCTTAAATCGAGTACGGATCCTCTGCTTCCAGTAGTACGGGCCCATACTACCTTCCATATATATTTGTACTTTCCTCAAGGATTGCCTTGACTCTAACAAGTCACTTTATAACCATACAACTTCCCCTCACAGATAAGGCTCCCAACACTAGATCTCATCCTAGGTTTTCTTATGGCAAACTCCACACCACTCTCCGCCATCAGCGTCAGAAGAAACTCCCGCCAACTTCCTGTAACTAGCTCACGTATATAATTACATATTAATAAAACCAAATAATTCTTTGAATGAGAGGTCTCACACTACAACGGTTGAACTCAAACGAGAGCTGCGCAATAGAGTTAAAACCTAACCTTCTAAAATTATTTAGTTCCCATAATATGTAACTCAACATATTCGCTTACTTGTGACCTGAAGCTAGTTAGAACTCCTAGAAAGCACAAAGTGTTGGATTAGGTGTCTAAGCCCATAACTATTTTGGGATGTACTTGACCCGATTATGAGCATGGTCCTTTTGGGTTGCCTTCACTCATGCGACTTGATAGGATGACAATAGGAGAGAGAGTAGAATTTAATATATGAATAATAAATTCATACTTAAAATGGTTTTTTTAATATATTACAAGATTAATATATTATTTGGAAATCATATTATTTAATTAGTATTGATCATAAATTAATTTGGTGATCAAAAGAGACTGATTAAATAAAGGGGACTGATAGTGTAATTATTTGATAGTTCCAATTGGGCTGATGGATTACCTTGGAATAAGGTTGGACGAATTCTATGGGAAGCCCATAAGAAATTTTTCCAAGGGCTATTCTAGAAGGGGGTCCATGGGTTGCTTAAGGCCTAAGCAGTCACATTAGGGTTTCCACCTAAAACCCTAGCAGCCACAAGTATAAATAGACCCCATTACAAGGGATTTTCATCCAAGGCTTGAAGAAACCCTAGAATGGTCGAAATCCTCCTATCTCCTACATCATCCTTTGCATAGAGTGTTTGTGACTCCATTAGAGGTGCAACACTTGGGGCACTAAGCTTTCAAAGGTCAAGGATTAACCTTGTTATTACTACATAACAAGAGATGTAAGATCTAAACCCTAATCATATGTGATTTTCGGATTTGGTATGCTAGTTTTAGGGTTTATGCTTTGGTATTCAATGTTGTATGTTCAATTTAGAAAAACCAAGATCAAAGCAAATAGGGTTGCATGTACACCATAGGAATGATGTTATGATCATAACCCAACAGTGGTATCAGAGCCTAGGTCGTTTTTCTATTGAATAGATGCAAAAGTGAACTGCCAAAGGATCAAAAAGTCGAAGATTTTGCTGTCTGACAGGCTGACTCGACGAGTCCATGTATGGACTCGACGAGTTGCATGAACTCGACGAGTCCAGGGTGCTGTTGCCGGGATTTTCGAATTTTTGGCCAGTTTTTTATTAGGATAACTACCAAAACTCGTTTTTTTTTTGCCTAAATTCGATTTTTTATGATTGGTATGGTTATCCTTATCAAAATTAATGGATTTGGTTAAATATGGATAATATAGGATTATTATGATTCAAATATTTAACCTAGTAAGTTTGAAAAGTTTCAATTTACACCCTTTAGGTTTTATAGTTTAAATTTGAACTTAAAAGTTTTAGTTTTTGAAATTTAAATAGTTAAACCCGGATATTTTGGAAAGTTTCAAAATTTGTCCTCAAGTTTTGGAATTAAAAATTTAATTAAAAGGTATTAATTTTAAAATATTAAATTCTGAAACCCTAGTACTTTGAAAAGTTCAAATTACACCCTTATGGTTTTATTAAATTAATTAAGTGTTTAATTAAAGGAGATAATTGATAAATCCATAATTATATGGTTTAAGTTTAATCAAATTAAAAGTCTAATTTATTAATAGATTAAACCACTTAGTATTTTAAATGTATAAAATACACCCTTATAATATATAAAATTAAATGTCTAATATGTTATATATGTATAAGTAAAAGGTCAGTCTTACCGTTAGTAGGTCTTACCGTTAGTAGGCCTTATTCACGAAGCTGGTCTATAAGGGATGTTTAAGGAAGCGGCCTGTAAAATGACCGCCATTAGGTATCCACTCTTACCCACCGTACTCTTGACTAGTGGAGGGTCATTAGCCGAACGGGTAGGATAGGACACAACCTTCCATTATAAGTCTAATGAAATACGAAGTAACTAAACACTTTTATAAATTCCCAAATCTTAGTTACTTTAGGAAAAATGTGGAGTTGGTGCTAATCCATGAAATTGCACATTGCACCTTGTTGATCGTTAGTGGAGCGTGTGTGGTTATCCGGCACACTAGTATGGGATCAATGAAGGATGGCAATGGGTAGCTCGTAGATTATCATAGATCAATGGAGCGTGTGTGGTTAACCGACACATTGATTAGGTGATAGACATCTTCAAGAGTACCAAGCTAATTTGCATGGTTATCCACACCTTATTTGTGATCCTCGGTATCCCAGTCACAAACTTGAAGGGCATTATCGAGATTAAACATGCCATTGAAAAGTTCAATGAATCTTAAAAGATCTAGGAGTTTCAATTTATTTAAAACCTAATTTTCCTTTTCGTTTTTTATGGTGGAAATTGGTAAATTGTCATTTACCTACCTTCAAATATTCTGCAACTGGATTACGACATCCCTCTTCCGAGTTGTAGAATCTTGTGTTGGGTCCTAGCCTTAATATTTTATTTGGGTGTTATATTAAGGATTGAATCGACTAACTTGAATTTCTCTCATTTTGTAGATGTCGAATTCTAACAACTATGGTTTTCCCAAACCTTTTGGAAAAACCTTTCCAAGTGAAGGTGATGTTCCATGATTGGATCCCGGAAATGGAAATCATGTTTCACTTCCTCCACCTCCTCCAATAATTCTCCCTGACCCACGTGTTCGAAGACTTGAAAAGTTCAAAGTCACTCAAGCCCTATTGGCAAGCAAACACGAAGATGGAAAGTCTGTATGTGCTCATGTCGTGGATATGAAGTTACATATTGATAGATTGGGGATGTTGGGTGTCGATGTCTCAAGGAAGCTGGCTGTTGAATTGGTTCTTCAATCACTTCCTGACTCATATAGTAAGTTCATTAGAGAGTACTATATGATGGACCACGACGTGACCCTCATTGATCTTACCTATTTGCTTAGTGATGCTGAATCAGCAATGATTTGGCGCACTGGTCAAGCAAATTTGTCTGGTAGATCAACCTCCCAAACTTCCATGGATATTGATGATGGAAACATTGGAAGTCCAGAAAAGTCTTCTCTTCCCAATGGAAAGGGATCGGCCACGGTCAAACCGTTTGTAAAGAGAAAGGCTGGATCTGAAATTATCCCATGTGCTGTTCCAAAAGATTCTGTTTGTTTCTACTGCCAAGAGAAGGGGCATTGGATGCGAAGCTACCATATTTACCTGAGGGATCGCAAGGATGGGAGAGTCAAGATGTATGACTCTGCTTCAGGTAAAATCCACTATCTAACTCTATTAAGTTCCTATTTGTAGATTCTTAATACATGATGTGATATGATTACATTTTGATGTTTTGTAGGATCGAAGAAAAGAAAGGGAGCTTAAAGGAAAAGTATGTTGAGTCTGATTGCGAAGAAAAGGATTTCGTTCGCATGGTTCGATGATTGGATTTTTGAGCTGCTGTTTAAGAGTTAGAATAGATTGCTTAGAAATATTTAGTAACATAGTTTTCATTTGTAATTGCGTTGTAAGGACATGTTTTTCCGCAATTTATAAATAAAATAATTTTCTTTTGTCTTATATATATATATATATATATATATATATATATATATATATATATATTACAATGACTTTTGTGAAAATTGATGTTTATATGTTTCTATTGTTAGCAATATTGAAAATGGATGTGATTCTTAGTTATGTTATTTGTGGTAATGTCGAAAATTTACCAAATAAGGAATGATTCTCATCACCTAAGTTTCACTTGGACAAAAACTTGGAATCATACAACTTGTTTTTGTGTGATGAATGAGAACCTTCGTATGTGGGAAATTTAGACTAATTCCTTGTTTACATAAGTATGTGAGTCAAGTGAAGGACTAGGGGATCTAGTACGCATGGTTGTGCACTAGGCCAAGTCCACCACAAAGAACGATAAGAATATTCGTTATAATTTGCTAAAAATTTAGTAAATATGGTTATGCTTACAAGATTAAGTGTAATTCTGAATCGTTGAAAAAGGTTTCAATGTGAAGCAGAACGAATAGGAAGAATCAATTAGGCACAAAGATAAAAGTTTCTCCAATCTGAAAAGAAGGGAGAGTACTTAAGTATCGTGTTTTATGATTAACTTAGTGATTTTGAAACTGTGTCACAAATGATCCTCTATGGACACCTTAGTGCACTAGTATGGCTAAGAAGAGGAATCGGAAATTGTTGAAATGGTTAGATCAAAAGGTGAATCATACTTCGTTCCAAAATCGAGTATTAGAGTCATACTCCAAGATTGTGACTTGAGTGACACATCTTAAGAAGGTTTATAACACTCATCAAATGTGGAGTAGAAATGTTTCTTACTCTCGTACATTTGAAATTGGTAAGTTGTGATGTCTTGAATAAGACAAAGACCAACTCAGACCAATTGTGTAAAGTGTTAGTCTTGATAAGAATCCGCACTAACTCTTGAATATTTGTTTGTCAAGAAATGATTCTTGACAAGAGAGTCTTATATGTCAAGAGGTCAGTGGGAGTCTTAAAGATCTTGAAAAAGATTACAAGAACTTATCAAGAGTTAACCTATTGTTTTACACTAGCACACGACTTGAGGATTGTAACCTATCGTGTTGACATATTCTTGTTTCTTTGTCATTCCAGTTAAGTTGAATATGCGTGTGAGTTCTATGAGTTCTCATTTGATTGCATAAGGCAAATCACCTTGATCAATGGAAAGTACATTGATCTGTAAGGGTGATCTTCTAAAAAAGAAAATTAGAAGACATGGTAGGCCCCTATGCTGCCAGATGGCAAGAAATTAAGATTAGACAAGTTCGGTACATATGAGTTTGGATTTGTAACAAACCTTGTCTTGTGATAATGGTTATGACAAATTCACATTGATAGGAACACATACACTATAAAATCTAAGTGGTAAGGTTTCTCTCCGCTTCATGAAAATGATTGTGAGGAAACTCTTTCACTAGGAAGATTTTAAGGAGATAGCGATTGTGTAAATTGCATTCTCAAAATCGATTATGATTACGACATCCCTCTTGATAGTTCGAATTGTGAGATTTGACGATTAGTCTGAACATTTGGGACTTATTGCTATAAGTTCTAGAATTGTTTAGACACACATAAGAGTTATCTAAGGAAAGGTGTATAAGTGTGAGAGGCTTAGATAAAGCTTATCGAATCATCTCGTATCAAAAATATGAACGGTGGTTAAGAAAGTCAATAAGTATTGATTTCTAGAAGTCCAGCTGATTTCTGAATACATGCCAAAGCTAGTGGGAACATAAGTGTTATGCTGGTAAGGAAATAATAGAGTGTGTAAGCTTGAGAAATCCATATATGGATTGAAACAAGCATCTCGCAGATGGAATCTTTGTTTCGATGAGAAAGTCAAAGAGTTTGGTTTTTCGAGGAGCGAAGATGAGTCATGTGTGTATGTTAAGGCTAGTGGGAGTATAGTTAGCTTTTTGGTATTGTATGTGGATGACATACTGCTCATAGGAAATGACATCCCAACCTTGCAGGAGGTTAAGTCCTGGCTTGGGAAGTGGTTCGCTATGAAGGACCTTGGAGAAGCTGCCTATATCCTAGGGATAAGGATATTAAGAGACAGGAGTAAGAGACTAATTGGACTTAGTCAAAGTACCTACTTGGATAAGGTGCTGAAAAGATTCAGCATGCAAGATTCCAAGAAAGGTGACTTACCGATCCAGAGTAACGCCAAACTGAGTAAGACTCCGAGCCCAAGTACAGAGGCTGAGATAGCTGAGATGAGTCGAGTACCATATGCTTCTGCTGTAGGCTCGATCATGTATGCTATGACTTATACTCGCCCTGATGTGGCCTTTGCTTTGAGCATGGTCAGCAGATATCAGGGGAATCCTGGCAAGGCTCACTGGACTGTGGTGAAGAACATTCTCAAGTACCTGCGGAGGACTAAGGACTGGGTCCCTACCCTTGGTGGGAGTGATGACTTGAGAGTAGTGGGGTATAGTGACGCTAGCTTCCAGACTGATACAGATAATTTATGCTCTCAGTCGGGCTGGGTCTTTACCCTAAACGGAGGAGCAATTACTTGGAAAAGTTCCAAGCAGGAGACAGTAGCTGATTCAACTTGCGAATCAGAGTACTAAGCAGCAAGCGAGGCGGCGAAGGAGGCAATATGGCTGAAGAACTTCATTGGAGACCTTGGAGTTATACCAGCTATAAAGGAGCCTATGAAGATTTTCTGTGACAATGAGAGTGTAGTTGCCTTAGCCAAGGAACCAAGGGATCACGATAGATCCAGACATATCGATAGAAAATACCACTTCATTAGACATCGAATAGAAGAAGGACTCCTCGTGGCAAAGAGGGTATCATCGGATGAGAACCCATCAGATCCCCTCACGAAGCGACTGTGTAGGGTTAAGCATTTACAGCATGCGAGGCGCATTGGGCTGAAGGATGATATTTGGTTTAGTAATTAGATAGCTTTCGAAACTTGTAATAGTTGAAATGTAATTGAAATTTGATGTTTAAATAAAATGTGTTTTTATTTACTAGTGTGGTATTGTCTTGTGTCAATCGTTTACTATTGTTTCATGTTGCATGTTTTGACTTCCAGAATAATTATGTTATGGTATATCATATTATTCAAACTGTCCATAGTCGATCATACTTTGGAAGTAGGTATTGAAATAAGACTGTCATGAATTGGGTTTGTAGATTTGTCTGAATTGTATTAGACATAGCAATTATTGCTGCAACATTCATGAGTGCTCATAAGTTCTGAGTATTGGATTCAACCCATGCTTACTTGTATCACTTCATGGAATTTATCTCGAGTGATCGTGAGACGGTAATATCGAATAAGTCTTCAAACCAAGAGATATGAGTTGTTGACTATGAGTTGGTTGTACATTGATAGTACGAAAACGCATCAGTAACTTGATGTTATAAAATGTGCTGTTGTGTATAATTTGATGATTAGTTAGTACAAACATATGAGTCGAAGTTTATCTGTTCCTTTTAGTCCTTGGAGGATTAAAAGCGATATCTTGGGCCCCTCGATGATTTTGTTTTGACTTATGTGTCGGGCCTGGTCAGAACTAAATTAATGTGTTCGATTAAGTTTTATGTCAAACAAATCGGAAATCGGGAAACAAACTGTTGGACAATAAGTACGAAGTTGTTCCATGTATTTGTCCGCCTGATATCTTGAACAGAGGATTATATGATCACTTATCTAAAATGGCACGACTTAGTTCCACGAGACTTTGAAGGAGCTACGATTTCTGGTCGGATCCTGAAGTCGTACTTACAGCTATAGTTATTATACTTATCCAAGTGGGAGACTGTTAGGTAAGGTGTCTAAGTCCATAACTATATTTGGTATGTACTTGACCCGATTTAGCATGGTCCATTTGGGTTGCATGACATCGGAACAATTTGGATAGACTTTTGTGAGAAGAGGATATTTATGATTTATTAATATATTCTAAGTTCTAATATATTAATATGAAATCATATTATTTAATTAGTATTGATCAAGAATTAGTTTGGAATTAATTTTGTGATCAAAAGAGACTAATTGAATAAATGAGGATTGATTTGGTAAATCATTCATTCTTGTATAGTGGGCTAATGATCCATAGTTTTTCATGATGGGCTAAACCCATGTGGTGACCCATGGATACTCCATGGAGGTTAAATCCCATGGATCATGAGGAATATGGATAGACATGAGTTACATGGTGTAACCCTAATGTGCACACTATATAAAGAAGCCTCATCCAAGCAAAATCGGCACTTAAGTGATTCTAGTGAGGGCTAGCCGATTTTGGTGCATATCAATCTTCTCTCAAGTTATTCCAAGTTGTTGGTGGTGTTGTGTGAACCATTTGAGGCATCACATTTGGGGTGCTAGGCTCACAAGGTCTTAAGGAATCCAAGCAACAAGAAAGGTATGTCATTCTACTAGTTTTTATATTACATATACCCCAATCATATGCTAGTTAGGATGAAACTTTGGAAAAATAAAAGTTTGCATGTATAATAGAGAAAACATAGATCCAAGGTTTCTAGAGTTGCATGTATACCATAGGAGTGTTAGAATGCTTAAAACCCATCAGTTTATCCGTTCCTTTTACCCTAAGAGGGATAAAAGTGATATCTGTGGGCCCCTCGATGATTTAGTGATGACACCCTAAGCGCTTGACCAAGCCTGGACTAAGTTGATGTGTTCAACTGAAGTCTGTTGTTAGGCGTCATAAATCGGAAATCGGTAAACAACACATAGACAGAGAAAATGATTATAATCCATGTCTCATTTCTATACGATATCTAGAATGGAGGATTATATGATCCCTTATCTAAAGGACGCGTTGCTGATAAGATCAGAGTTCGACAACGGCTTTTGAAAGCTACGATTGCTAATCAGGTTCTGAAGTCGTAGTTGCAAAATAGTTATTAGACTTATCCAAGTGGGAGACTGTTGGATTAGGTGTCTAAGCCCATAACTATTTTGGTATGTACTTGACCCGATTATGAGCATGATCCTTTTGGGTTGCCTTCACTCATGCAACTTGATAGGATGACAAGAGGAGAGATAGTAGAATTTATTATATGAATAATAAATTCATACTCAAAATGGTATTATTAATATATTACAAGATTAATATATTATTTGGAAATCATATTATTTAATTAGTATTGATCATAATTTGGTGATCAAAAGAGATTGATTAAATAAAGGGGACTGATATTGTAATTATTTGATAGTCGCAATTGGGCTGATGGATTACCTTGGAATAGGTTGGACGAATTCTATTGGAAGCCCATAAGGAATTCGTCCAAGGGCTATTCTAGAAGGGGGTCCATGGGCTGCTTCAGGCCTAAGCAGTCACATTAGGGTTTCCATCTAAAACCCTAGCAGCCACAAGTATAAATAGACCCCATTACAAGGGATTTTCGTCCAAGGCTTGAAGAAACCCTAGAATGGTCGAAATCCTCCTCTCTCCTACATCATCCTTTGCATAGAGTTTTTGTGACTCCATTAGAGGTGCAACACTTGGGGCACTAAGCTTTCAAAGGTCAAGGATTAACCTTGTTATTACTACATAACAAGAGAGGTAAGATCTAAACCCTAATCATATGTGATTTTCGGATTTGGTATGCTAGTTTTAGGGTTTATGCTTTGGTATTCAATGTTGTATGTTCAATTTAGAAAAACCTAGATCAAAGCAATTAGGGTTGCATGTATACCATAGGAATGATGTTATGCTTATAACCTAACACAAAGCAAGTAGCATTCGGGCATCAAGTAATCAAAACCAAGCATACCCTAATCAGGCTATCCTATCACGGACTAATCAGTACTAGCATGCAAGTCTACTAACTCATACAATGGGCATACAAAGGCATCTCTCTTAGCATTCTATCATGCAAAAACTGATCAAATCCTTAGCAATAACTAGCATGTGATTCACATATTCATGGATCAAATCATATCAGATAACATGTATGGGTATTTTGGGAAAACTTACTTAAGCTCGGCTGATTGCATGCACCACACCCTTTCTTGTCTTAGAAAACTCTTTTCTTAAAATACATTTCTTTTTTGAAAAACTTATCTAAATCCTTAGTTTGAGTTTAGACACACCCGAGAGTATATCCGAATCCATCAAACCAAGGTTCTGATACTAGCTTGAAATGTCCCCGAGCAATATGACCCAAAATTTTCATTTTTAATTTAATAAAACCAGTATTCCAAAAACATTGCTATACAAATCCAGATAAACAAATATATCAATCATCATGACATATCAGAGTAAATCAAGAAAATGCGGAACGAGGTGGTGTGTGCCCTGAAATCATACCGAGCCCTTCCCATTGGAACTGGAAGTACCTGAAACACAAACTAAAAACCGTAAGCATAAAGCTTAGTGAGTTCCCCAAGATACCAGATACCATACATATATAACACATAACGGGCCCCACCCAATGAGTATAACGGGACCTGCCCTAACTCGTATAACGAGCCCCGCCCACTGAGTATAATGGGACACGCCGTAACTCGCATAACAAGCCCCGCCCAATGAGTATAACGGGCCCACCATAACTCGCATAATGGGCCCCGCCCACATACAATTCATATAAACATAACAGATAATAGCATACAGAATAACCATCGGGCCCTGCCCACTAAGCATACAAGCATATACATTTACAAGTGCCACACAAACAACGAGTATTCTACATAACCGATCATAGGTCGACATTGGTGCGTTCGACCTGCTAAACACAGTGAGGAAACTCACCTCGGACTGCTAAATCACGCTGAAAGATCTCTGGTTGTTGGTCCGAAAAATCCCCGAGCTATCAATACCAAATAACATCCAATTAATAATTAGATTCCAACCTATAACTATTAGTCCAAAATTAGGGTAAAAAGACCATTTTACCCTTTACTAGTTTGGTAAAAAACTAAGGCCCAAACTTACAATCCAAAGGCCCAAATCCTAATTAGCCACCCAAGGCCCAAATCATGGCCTAATTTTCCAAATTGGGCTCAATCCCTTCCATGGACCTTAACCCAAGGTCCAACATATTCCCAGCCTAAAAACACAAGAATTCAGATGGCCCAACAAGCCCTAAACATCTAAGCCCAAAGAGAGTGCCTGAAACCGAAGATCCAATTGCGAAGCCCAACTGGCTGAGTACGCGGGGCGTACACGCTTTAGGGCTTGTACGCGGTACATACGAGTTTGTACGCCCATCGTAGTCACCCATTCAGGCAAAACTCATTTCTAACTCTTAATCCATAAAGACTTTACTCCAAAACCTAGATCTGACTTCCTTGAGTTGGTTTATCACGTAAAGTTGCTAACTTTACGTGCATGCGTGGCTTAATGAAGCTCTTAAAGCTAAAAAAGGACTTAGTAAGTGACTTAATGTATCTATGTGACCATAAACCCCATAAAGCTTGGACCTTTATGCTTAAGAACCTCATAAAATGCTTAGATCTAAAAGGACAAGTCCCACAAACGTCTTAACTCATCAACCAAACCAAAAAGGGACCAAAAGCATAAAAATCAAGACATAAAGAGATCTAAGCATTCAAAAGCCAAGGTATGAACTTGATACATCAAAAGGCTTGCAAAATGAGTGATGATTCTAGATCTTTAAGCTTCCCACCAAGCTATGCACCTTCACCCTTCTTCACTCTCTTCAAAATGAGCAAAACAAGCACAAGTTCTTCTCAAAAGCTCAAAAGCACAACAATGGAGGCTAAAGGTCAATTTTAGGGTTTTAGAGCAATGGAGGCTGGTAAAGAGGCCAATCCTAAGGACTTAAGGTCTTTATATAAGGTGCAACACCCTTAAATTAGGGTTTCAATAACATCCGAGTATGCTAAGCGTAACCCTCGTACACCCAGTATACGAGGCCTCGCATCCCAGATCCAGCTCCACCTTAGTACGCCAAGCGTACCATGTGGTATGTGTGACATCCCCTTTTTCACGGTCAGAAAAGACCGATTTGTTTATGCTTTATTTTGAAAATCAGAGTATCTTTTAAAGAAATATGTTGCGGAATTTGTTCCCAGAAAAACATGATAAATACATTATCAAAGCATTTCCGAAGAAATGTATTTTTATTCATTTTCAAAACATTGGGATGTCATCGTCGGTACAGAAACATAAGCATAAACAGAACTTACATTCATTTACACTAGTGATCTACATCTCTTTTAAATCTCTCAGTGTAAAGTAGCTTCATATCGACACCTATGATACAAATAAACTTGAGTGGGTCAGGTTGGGAAACCTGGTGAGTACATAGGGTTTTCAACCCACAATAATATAGTTATTATGTTTAAACATCAAACAGTCAACCTAATTACCCATCCCCGTTATCTTCTTTACTCTTAAGGATCTACCCTAAGAATCAACTATTTTTCATTCATTCATTCCTAAGGATTGTCCTAAGGAATAGGCACAAAGTCCATCATTTCCAATGACACAACTATCAATGTTATCTATTAAGCACAACTGCCAATATTACCATTTAGGCACAGCTGCCAAAATTGTGACATTCTCTATGAGGCATAGCTGCCGATATTATCCTTTAAGCGCAACTGCCAGGGTTGTGATGTTCTCTATTAGGCGCAGCTGCCAATACAATCGTTAGAGCGTAGCTGCTAGGATGTTTAGAGTACATCGTAGATCAAAAACATCTACATGTTGTGGCGCAGCTGCCAATGCTCATCTATAGGGTTCTAAGTCCATTGCTGCCAATGTTCACCTACAGGGCATTATGTCCATACTGCCAATGTTCCTCTATATCAGCTTTCATCCCTCATCATTTATCTACCCATGTTTTACCCAACATATTTTATAAATATAAAATACATATACAGTTTAAATCATTTAAAAATGTATAAAATCGTTCATCCAGCATAGATAGCAAGTATACAGATAATATGCACACATAGCACATCATTTATATAAAATACTTCATATCTATGTGTAAGATGAAAGTAACTATGCACTCACTTGTTAAAGTGACGACTCGATATTCGAGCAGCGCTTCGCTTCTTAACAATATGATTTCCTTCGACGAAACCTAATACTATTCCCACTAGATTTTAGTCTAATATTTATTGCGACTAAATATTAGTCTAGATTCGTCATTAACTCAGAGTCTACTTCATGATCTATCAAGTAAGGATCAGCCAGGCAGGATAGTTGGGAGGCAGGACCATTTCAGCATATAGCTTTTCTGAAATCCAACAACCAATCTCAACGTGACCATTCTAGACACATCTCCCGTAAGTAGATCAATCAGTATAACGACTTTGAATCACTGATAAATCTTATTTATAAGTTCATAATAACGATATTATATTTAAATATAACCTATATTTAAAGTATGGTAGGTTTATTTCACTTACATCGGGTTTTATTAAAAATCAGGCTCCGCTGGAGCAGAGCTTCTGAGTCGAAAAGCTCTTTTCTCAGAGCCTTCGTGCGCTCTGGGGATTTCTTCTAGCGCTAGGGAAGTTTTCTAGGCTTTAGGGGGGTTTAGGGAGTCTAGAGAGAGAAATAAAGGCTTATGGTGTGAAGAAAATATGAAGAGTTCATCTCTTATTTATAGGGGTTTTATCGTAGAGTAGGCCCTAAGTTTCGTTCTTATCTTCCGCATACGAGCTCCGTTTTCTACGTTCTTTATATCCACGCTTTGGTATTTACGAGTACTACAACTTTCATTTAGATCTCGTCGGCTAATTCTCATTCTATTTCAGATTTTCAAAACTGTATTGAATTCGCCGCGCTTGAAGAGTAGAGACTAAGTTTCGTCCATATCTTTAACATACGAGCTCTGTTCTCGATGTTATTTATATCCACATGTTGGTATTTACGAGTAATACAACTTTCATTTAGACCCCGTCAGCAAATTCTGATTCTATCTCAGATTTACAAAACTGTATCGAATTCGCCGCGCTTGAAGAGTAGAGACTAAGCTTCGTCCATATCTTTCGCATACGAGCTCCGTTTTCGACTGTCTTTTTCTCGTTTAACTCCTATTAATGATATCTTCATTTCTCGTTTAGATTATTTTGGTTAAAAATCGACCGATCTAAAATTCGAATTTCCGGGTTGTGCACTGTTATGCTAAATCTTAGAAAAATTGTAACTTCCTTATACGAAGTCAGATTTGAACGTTTTTTATGCATGATCTCGGTTTAACATATACTACGACTTTCGTTTAGATTGCTAAGTCTAGAAAGTATTTTATCGTAAATTCACTTTTTACGATTCTCGGTGTCGTGTCGGTTTTGCCGTAAAACTTCGACGGGTCATAACTTCTTTGTTATAACTCGGATTTCAGCGTTCTTTATATGTACGGAACCCTTGTGACATCTACTATAACTTGGTCAAGATTATTTATTCATAATCTTGTATCAAAAAAAGTTATTTTTGACGTTTATTGTCTCTAAATTGACTAACCCGAATCTGCGGGTGTTACAGTATGCCCCGTGTACTACTCCAGGGACCAAAATGCCAAAATTCAATATAAGAGGGCTAAAAGGTACATACCCCAAATCCAAGTATTACAAAACGGTTATTATAAATTTGAAATAGAAATATATTATTTATTAGCCTAAGTAATCTAAATAAAAATACTAGTAATCGTAAAAGCGAGAGCATGTATATTTAGAACTTCTAAATCTAGCTTATTGTGAGAACGTTATGATTTTTGTAAGTTTCAGTGCAGTGGTGTGTGACACAGAAACTGAAATTAAGATAAGTCGATTATTGGGAAAAACAATCTAAACGAGAATTGAAGATCTCGTCGATATGATTTCGTCAATATAAAGACAGTTGAAAATAGATATCACATGAGAGAGTTATGATTTTTATACAGACTTTAATATTCTAAGTCTGTAAAAACATAACTTTAAAAATAAAGTGAGAATTAGCCGACGGAGTCTAAATAAAATTTTTATTACTCGTCGATAACTATATGTGCATATAAAAAAAGATACGGATTTTTGAAAATCTAAAACTCACGCACGCGTGGTGTGAACAACTTCTAGAAGCAGGCGATGTGGACCACAACAAAGGCGACACGTGGCAGCAAGAGAATTGGCCACGTCACCAGGCGCGACGCACTCCTCCTGAATTCCTATATATGTGCATTTTTTAGACTTTTGCTCACTCATCCCACCACTAAAACCTCTGGATACCTTCCCACACCCTAGCCCCTTTACTTCCTAATTCCCGACTACTTTAGCGAGGCCCTGTGCCATCAGAGAGCTGAGATTTTCCCAATTTTCACTAAGATATTCCTGTAAGTTAAGCTACACTTACTACGCTTAAAGTGTAACTTATATTTATACTCATAGTCGTTGTTATAAATGTATAAATAATATTTATCAGTAATTACGGTCATAGTACTGATTGATCTACTTATATGAGAGGTGTCTAGAATAGGCTTCTTGGCTACGTTGTTGGATTTTAGAAAAGCTATATGCCGAAATGATAATTCATCCTAACTGTCCTGCCTGGTTGATCTTTATTTGATAGAACTATCGGTATTAATTGTGATTAGTGAAAGATCTAGCCTACATTACCAGATTGTCATAACGACTAATAAGTTATAGTATTATAGGTTAATACTTGTTACGCGCTTGCTCGCCAATTGGATTACTCGGATATCTCATAACCATCTGATAAATTGTCCAGGTGAGTTCTTCTCACTATATTTTATACTCCAGTATATATCCATTGTATGTTAAGATATAGTTGCCATGTAGTATGCAATTAGGCAATTAGACTAGCTTAGTTAGTTGTCTGTTATGTGAGATTATTTGATATATGTATGTGTCTCTCTCTCTCTCTCTCTCTCTCTCTATATATATATATATATATATATATATATATATATATATATATATATATATATATATATATATATATATATGCGCAAAAGTTTAACAATGAACCATTTTAAACCATAAAACCAAAGAACCATTATTTTTTCAAGTTTTAGATCTTATTATTCATCGAAAAAAATTCTAAAAATATAGAAATTCATAACTTTTTATCTTCTTTCCATTGATATCAAAATTGATAATTTTTTTTTACTTTTTTTTATTTGTTCAGATTCACATTGTGAATATGCATTATAAATCATTAATTTTGTATAAATTCACTGTATGAATCTGCATAAATTCACAGTGTGAATCTGAACAAATCATTTTTTTTTATCAAATTTGATATCAATGGATGAAAGATAAAAAGTTATAAATATTTATATTTTTAGTTTTTTTTTGATTAAAAATTTGCTCTAAAAGTTAAAAAAAGATTGGCTCTTTGGTTTTAAAGATTTAAAATGGTTCCTTTTTTAACCCAACCATATATATATATATATATATATATATATATATATATATATATATATATATATATATACTAGTTGTGATACCCGTATACTATACAGGTTGATCAAAACAAAATATTAAATACAAATGATTAAACGGCAAGTTTATTTGTTTGAAATAAGTAAAAATTATGAACAAAAAACATTAAAAAAAACATGAAAACTTATATTAAAATTAAGTGTTTAGTTGTCAAACCCGTGTATTAAATGTGCTAATTATAACAAAATGTTAAATATAAAGGTTTAAATTGTAAATTTATTTAAAATTGAAATTGAAGTTTGAAATTCGAAATTTAAAATTTGAAATCAATATAGTTATTATGGTATGTTGAATTTATAGAAACTAAATTAATGATATATTCAAAAATAAAAAATGAAGTAAATGACAAGTGGAAAATAAATATCTCAAAATTATGACAAAATGACATGTAGCGTATTGCATGAGAGAATGACATGTGTCAAAATTATTTTCATTTATTAGGTAGGATATATATATATATATATATATATATATATATATATATATATATATATATATATATATATATATATATACACACACACACACACTCACACAAACACACATTGAGTTGAGGACAGACCAGCCTTGTGCTAAAGACCAATAGACTCGGGCGAACTAGCTTTATGCTAAATGCCAAAGAAAACAGACCAACTACATGTTGAAGGCTAGTGGGGGCGAACCAACTATATGCTGAAGGCCAAAGTGTTGACCAGCTATAAGCTGAAGTCCCTTATATGTATGCATTGAATATATGTTGTGGTATGTGGTATCTTGGGAGAACTCACTAAAACTTGGTTCACCGTTGTTGAATAACTGCTTTTCAGATTGTTCTTCGGGTCGAGGAAAGATTCACGCATAATTGTACCTGCATCGAAGGCATTAATAATATTTTAAGACTTCTGCTAAAACTCTCTTTTATAATTAAATATGCAACAATAGGTTTTGTAATATAACGTAAGAGTTATGTTTTGAATAAATAAAAATGAAAATTTTGTTTGAAAAATCACGACCTTACATTTTATTTTTAAAATCATGCTTATATTCATCCACATATATAATATACCGACTACAATATCGATTGTTTTTTACTTTTTATTTAAAACCCAACATACACCGAAAAAAAATCCCGTTTTGTGATTTTGGAAATGTTTTAGTTCTGTTTTTTTTTTTTTGTTTGGTTTTTAGATATCGGACTTGCTTGGGTTCAGTTTATAGGAGTTTGTACCAAATTATACAATGAATTCAAATCACACATCTTAACTGTCCAAACGCTTCATACCAAATTATAAAATGAATTCAAGATGACTTGACCATAAAAAAATATAAAAATTCAAGAAAATAAGTAATCAATTGACAATAGGATACAAAAAACATGAAAATATGGAAATTCAAAGCTATTATACTTGAGACTCATTGCTTAAACGAACCCAAATGTTTTTTAGAACGACAAACTGGAATTAAAAACAAAATACCATGGAGCTAGAAAAAGTTAAACGTTTACAGTAAGACCCCCAAGTCATTTTACATTTCTTCCTCCTATTACAAACCTAGAAATGCGATCTACCTATAATAATGTCATCAAGGATACAATCATACAAATTACAGTCTTTAAAAGATACAAACAAACTTTACATGGATGCTTATTATTTTAATAGGATATTCAGCATGTCTTTACAAATTCTATACCAAGTACACAAACTTCTGCACTTGTATATGTATACATGTATAAAACAAAACCATATGAGCAAAATAAACATCTACAGGACCGAAAAACCAGGCTATAATCTTTGATCATCAAGCTCCAACAACAGTGTCATCGGAAGAAGGCAAGTTGATGTAATGATTATTAAACCCATAACCAATCTCAAGCTCCAATTCACCATGGAAAGCCTTGCAGTACATATAGAACACAGTGTTGGCAGCAGTGTTCATAACCAAACACAACATCAGGAAGATGGAACCAAACATCGTAAGCAAGACAAAGCTCAGGGTCTCCCTACGGAACGCACAAAAATATACAGTATATGAAAATGACCACGCCATACCCCCATTACAGATCAAATTATACAATAACAATGACAATGAAACCGATCTCATCCCCTTCACTAAATACCAACTCCTCATCAAAGCTGCAAACCCCCATTTAGATTCTGCAACAACGACCATGAAAACCAAACACCAGTTCATGTGGAAATAGATTATTATACCGATTATTGTCGCGATGGAAAACCACATGAAGTAAATCGAGTTGTAGTCGATTACAAGTATCCCTAGGCTTTTCCCCAGCATAACAATCATTCCAACAAACAGGAGGAAAGTTAGCGAGATCAAAAGTAGAACAAGGTGAGCTATGATGGCGGTGGAAACGAGTGGGAAGAAGATGAAGGTTAAGGATTTAAGGGATGTGAAGAAATTGACCGGCGTACCTATGAAAACATTGTATGTACTGTAGCCAATCGTGCCTATGGCACAGAGAGTGAGGAGATAGACGATTAGGATGTAGAGAAGATGACATGTTACAAGAGTCTGATTATTTGCGAGAGAATTGTGGAAGAGATCGACGGTGAAGAAGCTGCCGGAGAGGTGGAGGTGGAGAGTAGGGGTGATGACGAGAGAGAAGGCGAGAGGGAGGAAGAAGATGTATAAAGCGATGAAGTCGGTGTTGTTAGCTTTCACGATCCTCTTTGTCTCGGAGAGTATGGTGCGAAGGTTCACGGTTTGCACCTGTGTTATTTTCATGGAAGTGGCAGATCACAATGGTGGAAATCAGGAAATGGTGGTGGCGGCGGTGGCAGAGAGAATTATATATGAACCATGATCATTATCGCGTCGTCGGAGTTGCTTTCTTAAGTCAAATGTGGGTCCGTTGTTTGTGGAAAATTAAGTGCATTAAAAAATCAGACTTTTCCACACGTATAAGAAATCGTCTATGTTCATTTATTTTTCTTCCTACAATTAGATGTATAAAATTGGACTTTTCTAGAATTGTACGTGTATTCATTCACATATATAATAAAATTATACTAGGTGTGAAATCTTGTACTACACAGATTAATTAAAAAAATTATATATGAAGATATAAACTTTAAATATTTTTTTTAAAGAAAACATTAAATATCAAAGTGTAAATATTAAGTATTTTTTAAAATAAAATTTCAAAATATATATACAAACAAAATGATGAATAAATAAATAATTCAATTTATATTAATAAAACAAACTACAGAAAAATAATTATATTTTGACCATATAATATTTTTTTTAGTTTCTCAATAAAAAGCAACAAAGTTTGATTATTTTTTTTTATATAAACCATTTTGCCTAAAATGACAATGAACTTTAAAAAAACATGTCAATTTTGAATTATATATATTGAAGGAAACATATTAAAATTTGAAAATATAAGAAAACAAATTAATGACACATTAATTACTTTCTATAACCTAAAAATTAGATAGTTAATTAAGAAAATAAAAAATTAACACAAAATAACAAATGAAAATTAATTTCTAAAAATTAACCACAAAATTACATGTCTCCAAATGCATAAGAAAATGACAAGTGGCAAAAAGTTCTTTATTTATTAGGCTAAGGGGAGTGGTAACACTCTTAACACCTTGTCACATCATTATTTTGAGTGTCACATCATTTTTCTTTCTTAGCAACTAACTCTTAACATTTGGTAGGGAGTGGTGGTGTGTTAAATTAATAGGGTTTATTTTGAAGAAAAAAAGAGAGATAAAAATAACAATAGCTATGAACCAATCATAATCAATCATTACATCTTCTCTCTCTTCTTTCCGCTCGCTATTTGCTTGACGACTAGTTCTTAACACCTCCCTTGGCAAATCCAAAGGAGTGGTGTTTGATATCTTAGCATCTTATTTGGCGAGAGGGATGGCGAGTACACTCCCTCAAGCCTTAGGGAGGATTTTCTATACTTATGTATTTTTACCCCCAAAATTCACTATATAAAATTGGACTTCTCTAAAATCGTACCTATATCTATTCACATGTCCAATAAATTGTCTATTATTATGTAATTTTTTCCCAAAACTCAATAAATAAAATTGAAAATTTCTAATATCGTTCACCTATATTTATTTATGTTCACATTCATGTCATCGTGTGTATAACAAATCGTCTACTCTATGCTTATGTAATTTTTTTCCCAAAACTTCTGTATATCGAATTTGCCAATTTTAGAATGGTACCTATATTCATCTATATCTAATAAATCGTTTCTTTTTATGTATTTTTTCCCACCAAAATTTAATATACGAAAGTGTACATTAAAAAAAAATCATGCCTATATTCACGCACCTATATAATAAATAGTCTATGGATCCATGCTTATGAAAAATAATTTATGAGGTAATGAATTTTAGATTTTGTTTATATTTACTCGTTTTCCTTTTTTGTATACCATTATGTTCATTTATTTATTGTGTTAAAAAAATATCAATATGAACGACTATTGCAGGCCGTGACAAGTCTAAAATAGAAAAAACATGTGGTTCCTAAACTAGTTCATTTGTGCCGGGGGTTCAACCAGAAAAATAATTGCTTCAACATGTATAATCATTAGTGGTGAAATGATTGAGCCCAAATCGGTCATTCCATAATTTATTTATATGTTTGACTAAAATCAACTTAGACTTTGAGTAAGCCGGTCTAAACCAATGCTCTTTATTGTGTGAAAGTGTGAAAGAATAATCATCAATTTACAATGAAACCCCCCCCCCCCCCTACCACTTTCTTTTTGGAGTTGGTGTGAGACTCTTTCATGCCACAAAATATGATGACTTCTATTGTCTATAGTTTATATATTTTTTTCATTCGTTTTTTTTTCCAAACACCATAAGGTAGGCCCTTCAAAATATTTAAGACATGTCCTAAATATTTAATGTAACGCCCGCGTTTCCCGCTAGATAAAGTTATAGTCTATAATCGCTTTGGTCAACCATTGTAATCTTATGTGAATGAATAACAAATGATTATTCATATATTTATATGCTTATGTGTTCTATAGAATATTAAATGTATTTAATAATAAAATATATAAGATTTAAAATATGCGTTGAAGATAAAACATTACTTAGGACAAATAATCTAAACCAATTGTAGTATACGTATAAGGATTCCGGAGATATAAGGAGCGTTCAAATCCGACTTCATACCAAGAAGTTATGCTTCATCGAAATTTCGCGATTTAACCGGTACGACTCTACGTCTCGTAGAAAAGTAGATTTTCGATAAATTACTTTTTAGCCTTATTGATCTAAACAAAAATCGTAGTATTCGTTTAACCGAGAGCGTGCATATAGAGAGTGTAAATCTGACTTCGTGAAAGAAAGTTGTGATTTTTCTAAGATTCGGCTTAGAAGTATTCTGTGAGATGGCGTAAAAGCATTAATCGGACCAAGGTAAGGTGGTATGAGAGGTATATATGGGAATGACGTTTGAGTTTTGCATTTGTTTGTAAATTCATCATCCGACCAACATTTTTCAGATTCAATAGATCCTTCACTGTCATGTTTTTTCACAAAAATCTATTGGTGCTCCTTAATTAACTAAATTATTTTCTAGAACAATAGTAAGAGCCATCATTTTATCTATTTCACTAGGCGAATGCGCGCGCGTTGCGCATAAATACATATATAGTTGAAATCTTTACAAATATATATTTTTTTAAAATATAACAATAACGTTGTTGTTAAATTTGATATAATAATTCATATACTAAATTGATATAATATATTGATTATTTTGAATTGTATGATAATATATACATCTATTATAACTGCATAATCCCAACCGTTTGAATGACTTTTGTCCGCGAGTTACTAATGAATAAAATTAAATATAATATATGGTTTAATGTTATTTATACTTGTTGTTATTGTTAATTAATTTTTTAAAATTTATTTGCTTAACATTTTAATTTCTATTATTATAATTATTTAAAACATCAAATATTGTTTTTTGATTTTAAAGGTAGCAATATAATCATTTATATAGAGTTATTTTTAACTATTGTTATTGTAAGTTATTTAAAGCTACTTATTTGAAAATTTTTAACGATTATAAAAATATTGTTAGGAAGTATTTTAGTTAAATTGAGATTATAATTTAGTTTTTGCATTTAGCACTACAATTTATCACTTTTAATTATTCACAAAATATTCATTGATGTTTTTATGTAGAACTGAAATTTATATTTAAGTTGACACTGTAATGTTATATTTAAATTAACAATTTAAGTATTTTGTCCAAACTGTTCAAAAGTTGTAGCTTTAAACTAATAATGGTTTACATACAACAACATATTAAATCTAATAAATTAACTATAATATGTTAAAAGTTAAAGATATAACTTTATAAGTAGAAGTAAATATATTATTTTAATATTGAAATTTAATTTATTTATGATTAAATTTTAGGTTTGATATTTATTTAACCTTATTAACCAACTTATAATCATTATTAGAAAAACACTATAATTTATTTATTTATAATCACTTCAAATGAATGTGGTGATAGGAAAAATGCTTCCTTTATAATATAACTAGGCGAATGCCCGCGCGTTGCGCAGAAACACCTATATAGTTGAAATCTTTACAAATCAACTATGTTTTTTTTAAATATAACAATACGTTGTTATTAAATTTGATATAATAATTCGTATACTAAATTGATATAATATATTGATTATTTTAAATAATATGATAGTGTATACATCTATTATAACTGCATAATCTCAACTGTTTGAATGATTTCTACTCGCGAGTTACTCATGAATAAAATTAAATATAATATATGGTTTAATGTTATTTATTGTTGTTGTTATTGTTAATTAATTTTTTTAAATTTATTTGCTTAACTTTTTAATTTCTATCATTATAATTATTTAAAACATCAAACATTGTTTTTTGATTTTAAAGGTAACATTATAACCATTTATATAGAGTTATTTTTAAATATTGTTATTGTAAGTTATTTTAAGCTACTTATTTGAAAACTTTTAACGATTATGAAATTATCTATAGGAAATATTTTAGTTAAATTGATATTATAATTTTGTTTTTGCATTTAGCACTACAACTTATCACTTTTAACTATTCACAAAATAATCGTTGGGTTTTTTAAGTGGAACTGAAAATTATATTTAAGTTGACACTCTAATGTTATATTTAAATTAACAATTTAAGTATTTTTTCAACACTGTTCAAAAGTTGTAGCTTTAAACTGATACTGGTTTACATACAACCACATATTAAAATTAATAAATCAACTATAATATGTTAAAAGTTAAAGACATAACTTTATAAATAGAAGTAAAAATATTATTATAATATTGAAATTTAGTTTATTTATGATTACACTTTAGGTTTGATATTTATTTTACCTTATTAACCAACTTCTAATCATTATTAGAAAGACACTACAATTTATCACTTTTAGCTATTTACAAAATATTCTTTGGGTTGTTTAAGTTAAACTAAAATTTATATTTAAGTGGATCCTATAATGTTATATTTAAAATTTATAATTTAAGTATTTTATACAAATTGTTCAAAAGTTGTAGCTTAAAATAATAATGGTTTAAATCCAACAATATATTAAAACTAATAAATTAAGTATAATATATTAAAAGTTAAAAAAACATAACTTTATAAGTAGAAGTAAATATATTCTTTTAATATTGAAATTTTGTTTATATATAATTGCACTTTAGGTTTAATATTTGTTTAATCTTATTAACCAACTTATAATCATTATTAGAAAGAATTGAAAAGTCATGGGAGTTTCAAATGAATGTGGTGAAAGGAAATTCATGCGCATTGCGCATTGAAGATTAAAAATATATTGTTAAAATATTCAAAAATATATGTTTAAAATGGTTATGTAATTGACATTAACTTTGAGATAATATTTTTACACTAATTTATATATATATATATATATATATATATATATATATATATATATATATATATAATCTCAATTATTTTGAACACTAATATTCATTGACATCAACCCACATTTCCTCATTAATAGAATTAAATATAATTATCTATTTAGTATTATTTTTAACAATTATTATTATTGATTAATTATACTTTTACTTATGCGATCATTTTCTAATTTAAATAATGATGTTCATTTAAAATACAATTTATTTATAGCTACATGTAATTTATAATTTGATGTTATTATCATTTAAAATTGTTATTCATTAATTTTAAACCACTTATTATTAATAATAAGTTAAAGAAGACTTTTAAGAAACACTTAATATTATTATTAAAATGTGAAACATACACTAAATTATAAAGTGATAAGATAGACAATTTGCATTTCAAAAGAGACTTGCATTGATAAATGTAACATATCCATGTAATTTGATTTTATTATTTATAATTATTGCTTATTAATTTTAAAATCACTTGTTATTATTAATAAGTGAAAGAAACTTTTCAAAAGCACTTATTATTATAATTAAAATGTTAAACATATACTAAAATATAAAATGATAAGATTGACAATTTGCATTTTAAAAAAGGCTTACATGGATAATATGACATATCCATGATTTTTAATTAATTATTGTTTTGAAGCAACATGAACATACAAGCATGTATACAATAGTTAATTAAATATTATATATATCACATTCCATAACATATGATCGATAACATGAATCTAATCTAATTTACATTAAAATTTCAACCACAACATACAATGATTTTCTTAAAAGAATACTTAAATCAAGAATACATAAAAGAATTAGTATATAACAAACTTACAAATTAAAAACTTCAACATAATATCATGGCTTAAAAAATTATTCAAAGCCCTCAAACCAACACAAAAAACTTTAAACTTGTTTTCTTTGTGAATTTTGTATGTGATTTGTATTTGTGTGTCTACTTAAAAAGCTTGACCTTTTTATAGTAGAGTATCCATTAATTTTTTATTAAATATATTATAGAAGTTATAAAATCTTTGAATTGTTAATCATTATTAAGAGACTTTTGAGTGGTATTCATTAAAATAGGAGGTTTCAAATGCATGAGGTGTTTGCAAATTTTTATGGGGGTTTCAAATGCATGAGGTTCAAGGAAAAATGCTAGCTTTATAAGTATGTATGATATGATATGATGATTACATGTACATTCATCATCATCTTCAATGCCATAATCAACACCATAATCAACATTATGTGGTAAACCATTTTATTTAGTTCTTAGTGGACCATTATATACAATGTTTTCAAGAACAGAAGAAATTATATGTAAACCCACTAAATTGTTGCTTCCTCTTTCACTGGAATGGTTTCTGCTGGATCATATTCTTCCATTTTAGAGGTTTTGATCATTAGTTTATCGCCGCCAACATTTAATTGATTCACCACTATTTTTTCTTGAACATCACCAACCATCACCAAAACACATATACACAACAATGTCTTATTAGCACTAACATTTTTCATATGTCTTACATCATTCTCATAAACTACATCCATAACATACCTATATTCTAGATGTTAGAATTACAACTTAATAATACTATTATCTATATGATCTGTCTTCACTTTAATCAATTTTATCAACCCCACATAATTAATATCTATTGGAATATATATATATATATATATATATATATATATATATATATATATATATATATATATATATATATATATATATGCATGCGCACATTGAAGTATGTAATTAATGACCTAACATATGCGTTTTCTTTATCTACTGTTTTTCCAAGACTCTCCCATACAAACAATACCAAAGAGTTCGTTCATATTTTTTGTAAATCATAGATGAATTTTATTTGAATTTTTTTCAAACGATTTTTTTTAATTCTACCATTTTATATGAGAAAAAAAGTCATAATTACTACCGTACAGATTATGATTTATCATTATTTTTTTGTACTTTTGTATTGAGTCCGTAGTACGAATATATTGATTTCACATATAAGCTTTTGTAGATTCGTTCTTCATTAATGAGTTCGCAGAGAAGCTTCTGTGGATTGGAAAACAAAAATATGAAAATTGGTATATATATATATATATATATATAAAAGTAGGTTAATGCGAAAACATAAATATCTTGCGAAAACACGAAAACATATTTTATCTTATAAAAATCAAACACATGTACTATAAAAAATAAATTTATTAGCACTAAATTAAAGATAATAAGTTTACATTGGATTGTGTTATGATAATATAGATTTAAAAACGTTTTTAATAATTACTTTTTTTTCACGTCCTTAACCATTTTTAAATTCACTTTTTCATAATAAAAATGTCAAAAATCATACTTTGCTAATATGAAACAATTTCTCATCTATTATTTATTATTGATTATCATCATGTATTTCAAAGTTTGGATGAATTATTGTCCAAAATATAATGTTGAGGTGGCACAATCTCATAGATTTTTCTTGTTTTTGCGTTTTCGCAAATTATTTGCTTTTTCGCATGAACCCTCCCCTATATATATATATATATATATATATATATATATATATATATATGAAGCGAGGGATTCATCCATACCATCGGTCAAGTTTGGAAGACCACGACTGATCCTGAAAGGGAATGAACGGAAAAAATAGCATGTCGTATCAATTAAGAGTTTTGAGAATAATTTATTCCGGCTCGGTACAAAACATTCTTTAAATTAGTGAAAGGGAGCAAACCGAAGTCAATTTCAAGTTGGGTCGAATTAATAAATGGATAGGGCCCCGCGGCTTCAATTAATTTCTTTTGGATTATAGGGAAAGAAAAAGCAACTCAAATACATAATTTAATTATATTTAATTTATTAAAAAAAACACTATTTTTAAATTGATTTTTTTATTATTAAGAAAATAATTAACTTGTAACGCTACTATATTACATTCTCCCACATTTTTATTCTTGACATATTACTTCATGAATCTTTACAATATATTCACACCCACATTAAAATTAGTTTTTCGGTGAGTTTACCTGCAACTGAAGTCTTCAGTTCAAAAGAACCAGAGGAAGAACAAAACTATTTAAAAGAGAATAACTGCATGTCTCCTAAATCGATTGTAGGAAATGAAATACATTGTTTAGCGATCGATTAGGAATATGCAATCACCTGATTTTGCTAATCGAATATACAAAATATGAATTGGAAAATAATATGGTCGTGAATAAAGAGATCGATTATAAGAATGAATGTAAATATGTGTTTTATTAATTTAGTTATAATCTAGTTTAAATATAAATTTTTAAAATTTTTAAATATATCAATTATGATTAAATTCAATATTTGGGTATATATATGAGTTTATAGTTTTTATAAGGATATACATGTAATTTAAAGTTTTACAAAGATATAAACGTAATTATTAAAGTTTATAAGGATATAAATAGAGGCAGACACATGATTTCATAGTAGAGGTTGCACGAGAAATTGAAGGCTTGCACAATAGTAGAAAAAAATTCGAAAAACTTCGAAAATTTTTACAATGCGTCTGAAAAAGTCATGGGTTGCAAGGGCCATTGTGTGTCATATACTAAAACCACCACTGGATATAAACAAAATTCCAACTTAAATATATGTGGAGTTCCTAGAGGGCATGCCAAAAATATGAAATTGATGGTTATTTTTGAAAAATAAACCATTTTTGTTAATTTTTAGAAATAAGATAAAAAAATAGTTATATTTGTCAAAATCTATCCTAATAAATGAAAATGATTTTGCCACATGTCTTCTTCTCATTACATTTGACACATGTCATTTTTCTAAGATTTTTTGATTTTATTTTTTCCACTTGTCATTTTCTTATTTTTCATTTTCTTAAAATTTAAAATCCACTTTTTAGTAGGATTAATATATGGTAGATACATTAATTCTATTAATCTTGAGAATAAATATTCTAGCCATTTCTTTTCTTAGTAAGGTTTATATTAGGGGTGTGCACCAAACCACACAAACCGCATAAACCGCCCGCACCGCACCACACCGCACCACATAATACAGTTTAAAACTTTTGCGGTGCGGTTTGCAGTTTGTTATATCGTTAAACCGCACTATGCGGTGCAGTTTGTGGTTTTCAATTACAAAGTTGCGGTTTAAACCGCACCGCATATATATATATATATATATATATATATATATATATATATATAAGAAAGTGTATTTTTTTCATCACTAGGATTAATAAAATAGTAATAATTGTTTGATTACAAGTTCGTAACAGTTAGAATGTTGGTATGGATAAATATGGATATGTTAATTAGCCTTAAATTAGTGAATATAGTCATATAATAGGAATTAGTTAACAAACGTATTACAGAAAGCAACTTGTTTTTGAGTTTTTTGCAAAACATTTCTAGTTTCTAGTTTTATATCTCAAAAGATCAAAAGGTTTTTTAGATTTTTCAAAAGTTATAAAATGTAGCAACTCATCAAACCGTAAAACCGCACTTAAACCGCACAAACCGCCCACAACAAACCGCACCGCATAACGCGGTTTTGAACTTCTACGGTGCGGTTTGCGGTTTCAAAAAAACTCAAACCGCATATGCGGTGCGGTTTGCGGTTTCGACTTTAAACCGCACCAAACCGCACCACGCACACCCCTAGCTTATATATGGTACGTACTTAATCCACATTTAGAGATTAGTATTATGCATTTTTAAATCATGTATTTAGGTAAATGTTTTTTTTATTTCAATATAAATTTATATTTACCTATATATACATATATCTTCCTATATTTTTCTAAATATATTTAAGAAAATACCAAAGTATTTTATCTATATATAATATCTTTTTTTATACGTTATATGACAATTAAGTAGTATATATATTTTATATTTTATACATGTAATATATATAGAAACAATGAATAAAATGTGAACTTACATTTTACTAAACTCAAGTCTAGTAAAATGTGTAATGATTAACAATATTTTTATATAGCTACACATTTAAATTTATAATGTCTCCATTTTAATAATTGAACTTTTAAATTTTGATAACATTTTTTCAACATAATTTTATTTTTGGATTTATTATTGTTTAAAGATAAAAACATAATATAGATTCTAACGAACCTAAAGACAAACACATACATATAAAATTATAGTTAGATAAAAAAAATTCAATGTTATGTCCACCATATCAATATGTCAATGGTTTTTTTATTAGTATACATATAAACTATTTACTTATTATCATTACGTTTGTATTTATTTTGAAAGTTTACTTTAAAAAAATGTTTAATGTTTACACATTAATTTTCAACATCATTCTTTAAAATATATCAATGTTTTTTTATTAGTATATATTGAATTACTTACTTTATTCATTATTATATCATTTTTATTTATGTAAAAATATTATTTTTAAAAATACATAATGTTTAAACTTTATATTAACTTTTATTTTTAATAAATCCGTGTACTATACGGGTCTTACATCTAGTCTACTATAATAAATGGAAATTTATTTTGCCACATGTCAATCTCTCATGTTTTTGACACTTGTCATTTTTTAATAATTTTGAAATAAATAATATCCACATGTAAATTTTTGATTTTTTAAAATTTTTTAAATTAAAAAGTCATATAATATTTATATTTATACTATATGTAAGTATAAATGTAATAAATGTGATACTAAATTGCAATTAATATGTTTTTTTATTTCTTATTTCAAAATTTTATTTTAAAAAATAGTTATTGTTTACATTTTGATATTTAATTTTTTTTAATCAACTCATATAATTCACGGGTTTTACACATAGTTTTTAAATATTAAAAAACATATTAACCATTTTGCAATTTACAAAGTACACACCCTAAAATTTAAAAAAAACCTTGTCACATACCATAAAAATTAAAGTACACATTCCATTACACACGAGAACCTAGGCAAGCCCAAACACACACGAAAGTCAAAGACACCGACGCGCATCTCCTTCCTTCGTTCCCAATCATTCTTCAAATCGACACACATCTCTCTCTTCATGACCTTTCCAATCTCACTCTATCGATCTTCATGAGATACACCCCCTTCTCACGTGATTCCACCTTCTCGTCTTCACAGTTCCCAGATCGGTCCTCACCAAAATCCATCGATAAACACTCCCTCTACACACATATTTATCCACACAGATCATTCCCATCAGGTATGCCACAAAACCCAGATGCAATCAGCTTGATTTAAACCTTCATTACCATGCGATTCATTTTTCTGTGTTGAGTTTTCACAAATTGGGTCTCTTTTTTGGTTCAATCATGGAACCCCCACAAGGACCAAGCCCTAGGCTCAGCACAATCGCAGTACACAAAGAAACCCCAGATCTTCAACCCTTCGAACAAGACTTACCCAACAATGTTACTCGATCAGATCACGTCTTTCAATCAACTAGTGCTTTAGAAATCTTGAGAGAAACAGTAAGGATTCTAAGGTATAATCTCAGTGGGTTCATGGTAATTGGGGCGTTACTAATCTGTCCTGTTTCAGCTGTTCTTTTATCAAATGTCTTAGTCGATCCATCCATCGTCAAAAGACTTGCTATCAGATTCTTGTTAGTTTCAAAATCAAGTGGCCTTCCTCTAAGACCTTTCGTCGAACACTCTTGCCAAAAATTCTCGGAAATGGCCATCTCAACCACAATGTGTTTCCCTTTATACGTCACATTGTTATTGATTTCAAAAGCGGCTGTTGTCTACTCTGTCGATTGCACTTACTCACGAAAAATGTTCGATTCCTCCAAATTCTATCTCATCTTACGGAAGATCTGGAAACGAATCGTCTCCACATACTTGTTAGTATGCACTGTAATAGTCGGCTGCTTAACTTCATTTCTCGTTCTACTCATTGGCGTCAGCAGCTTACTCTCTGTAATCGGATTCTCCCCAAATCTAATCGCCTACTCTGCTATCATATTCGGGTTATTTTTCTCAGTGTTCTTCGCAAACGCCATCATCATTTGCGATCTTTCCATGGTGATTTCAGTATTGGAAGACATTTCAGGGTCTGAAGCGATACTAAGATCTACTGTTCTAATCAGGGGTCAAACTCAAGTTGGATTGATGATATTTCTTGGATCCACAATCGGAATGGCTTTTATTGAGGGATTATTTGAGCATCGTGTGAAAACTTTAAGCTATGGAGATGGGTCTTCGAGGATATGGGAAGGACCACTTTTAGTTATCATGTATAGTTTTGTGGTGCTCATTAATTTTATGATGAGTACTGTTTTCTACTTCAGTTGCAAGTCTTACAGTTTGGAAAATGGTTCAAGTGTAGAATGTCAATCGGTTTTAGAGGCATTGACTGTTTCACCTGTAGGTGGGGTTGATCAATAGTTTATTGGGAGAAAAAAAGTTAGTGAAATGTATGATTAAGGGGAGAATATATAAATGGGGTATTGAATTTATAGCTTTATGAATTGGTTAATGGAGGTGGATGAAGTTGTTAGCATGGAAAAGCTTGGAAATTTATGATCTTTGATGAGAAAATGTCCCTTTTGGGGTGTTTTTGTTTTGGATTAGAGTTAGATACATTGTTTCTTGATTGTTGTGGTATGACAGATGATGCAAATTTACTCATAGTTGTATTGAACTTGATGTACAATCTGTTGTGGAGTTGAGGCCATAAATTAATAGAAAGAAAGATGATTTTTGCTACTTTTTTGAAGAATTTTTGGTTTGTGTTTGATATTGTAATCTAGCATGTATAAGTTAGGATGCTAAAAGTCTTATCCTTGGAATGGTCTCTAATGTGGCATTTTTTATATGAGACTCTGGACGAGGGTATTTTTGTCTTTTGCATAGATGAGATATCGAGAGTAAGTCAATGTCCCTTCTTTTACAATTTTTGTCTTTTTAATATCGGTTTCAGTCCAAACCAGAACCTTTTAGACCATGCTGTATTAAGGAGATTGAGTATGTAGGTATATGTGCTTTGCGTGTATCTTTTAATGCTGCATACACTCAATCAAAGATGCCCGTTATCATTTTCTGACCAATGAGATGTGAATTGTCCAAAATACCCTTCTGGGATTATGAAGGTGAACCCGATACAAAAGTGCTGGACAAAGCAACATAAGATGTTAGTAATTATTATGTCACCCATCTTTCTTTTAACCCGTTAAAAACTTAAATGCACTATTCTTCTATAGTAATTATTATATCCATCTATTATCATAATATATAGTTCAATACATATAGTTATTATTATTTTTTTTTGGATTATTTAAGCTTATAATTCTAGTTACATGATTTCTAAAGAAATAAAGATTTGATATGCACAAACTTAGAGCATCAATAATGGAGTTTTATGCAGACTGGTGTTCATTGTCAATAACGTTTATGGGGGTTTCAAACGAAATTAAAAAAAAAAAAAAAAAAAAAAAAAAAAAGGAAAACTAAGTTTATTTTGGACTGAATCATGAACATCTCTATGTTTTAATTGTCTAATGCGTAGAAATTAAAAAACGCCGTTGCCGGGGATCGAACCCGGGTCACCCGCGTGACAGGCGGGAATACTTACCACTATACTACAACGACTTACTTGTTTAACTTGAATTACAGATATGTCATCATAGTTAGTTGCTTAATTCACTTTGACATTGATCACTTTTGTTTCATTGTATACCTTCATTTCCCTCCTTAATATATACGTTATTTGTAACTCGAAGACTCATATTTTGTAGTGATTAAATATCATAAGGTAAATAATACATATTGTGACTTTTTTTTGTACATGAACAAAGGGAAAGTATATATAGTTAAATAAGGTACACTGATTGTTTTATATCTATTTCTTTAAACTTTAAATAACCAAAACGTGAGTTAAATAACACAATTATTCGGGTTTTCAAGTATTATATTTTGTGAGTAGTGGTGTACTTACCCACCGTACCTATGTTTCTAAGGATAAAGCCAAAGTTCCGTAGCTCATACCCCTTCATAATGAAACAACATGAATATCTCTTGTGATCTTTGGTTGATTACCTTGAGTCTTGAGATATCCTCTCCATCTGGATTTAACTTTTAACTTGAATGTCCACACTATCTTATGAGAAATCATTTTAGGAAACTAATAACAATTCGTGGTGACTCTATATATCATATTGACTTACAACGGGCATATTCATGTGAATCATTAGACCTTATCAACAAAGAAGGATCCGTAATCCTTAGATTGGTGGCATTTGTGGTATTTGAAAAAAGACAACTTAAGACACTTGAGAAATTGTTGGGGTCCACATTACATTAAACAAAATTAAATTAAAATATCACATTACATTAAAAAAAATTACATTAATTAAAATAAAAATAACAATAAAAATAAAAAACCTAAAATTACCAAACATAACTAAAATAAAATACACCATATTCCTATTTTGGGTTCGAACGGACTCTTCATCGCGAGAAAAACTCCAAATCTTCGCCTTCGAGGTCGTCCGCTTTTATTTTCAAGATTTCCATATCGGTTTTTGTTTGAAGCGTCGCTTGTGCCTCTTGAAATGACGTTTGTGCTTCAATCATTTTTTTCCACCCGATTCATTATCTCAGCATTATTCTGTTGAACTTGCACATATCGATCAAATTTGTCTCCAAAATTATCCATAATACTAGATTCCGTAGACGTCGAGCCAATATTTTTTTATTGCTTTACTTCTTCCATCAGGCCGACGAAGTGGTTGTTCATTTTCAAGATCGAGCGGATCATTGTTGATGTCGATGTGTGTTCGCCCGTCCGATTGTCGGGAAGTTGCATCAGGGTTTCTTGAACGCTTTGAACCAGAAGAGGTTTGTGAAGTTCTTTCCGTTTGTTGTATCCACTTTGGAGCGTCTTTCAATTTTAGCCACACTTTCACATACGGAAAAACTATGCAGGTCGACGTTGTTTTTTCAAATTGTACCAAGGTCGCCTTGAAGACATCAAAATCGTTTGACCTGCTTTTGCGTATGTTTTGTAGGTTGTTGTATATTCCTCTAAATTCCGTGCATTTTAGTCGAATATGGCGCCACTTGGAGCTAATTTGATCGGGATTTCAAGATTCACTTCCCGTTAAAGCGTAAAACACGCTTCTAACTTTCTTCCAAAAACAATTGAAGGTTTGATTATCTCCTTCAATTGGGTCTTGGGAAACCGAAACCCACGCCTCTGCTAGCTTTTCTTCTTCCACTTCTGTCCATGTCATCCTTTCTTGGGTAGTAGTGGGTCGCGCCGGTTTTTTTCCTTTCTTCTTTTTTGGTTGTTGTGGTGTTGGCGATGGTTGCGTTTCTGAAATGAAATCCAACCAAGGAGGTGGTTGTGATTGTTACGGTTGTGAAGGTGGTGGTTGTGACGATTGTGGATTAAATAGTTGTTGGAATTGTTGTTGAAAGGCCAGGAAAGGTTGGTATTGTTGTTGGAAAAGTGGTGTTTGTTGGATAAGGGAACCTGTTTGATGTAAATTGAAAAAACCACCTTGAGGTGATTCCATGGACGGAAATTGGCGATGGGTGGTACCTAACGCAAAAACGTTATCAGATTTGCGATTTCTAAAGTTTAGGGGGGGGGGTATTTTGGTTGGGATCCATTTTTGATGGTTGTGAAAATGTTGTGCGTATTTTGTGTATATAGAAAGAAAAGAATGATGTAAGAAGTGAGGGATAAAAGTTTGGTATTTATAGGTAAAATTGTTATGTAAATTTGTTTTTTTTTTAATTAGTTTTTTTCAAAATTCAGCCGTTGGAATGGCTAGTCAAATGGTCAAACAAAGGGAAACCCTCATTGAGCATTGTGACTTGTGGTCCGCATAAAAAACCACCAAGAAATAGAGCAACCATGGCCAGCCGGGGTGGTGTGCATGGTCATGGTTCGTTGCCACCTCAATCACGGACTGGCTCGTGGCTTGTATACCGTATGGTCTAACACCAAAGTCGTTATAGACTCCTGGTTTGAATAGTATTCGTGAATAATATATATATATATATATATATATATATATATATATATATATATATATATATATATATATATTGTTGTTGTTGTTGTTGTTGATATTGTAGGTGAATGTTGAAGATTGGTGTATAAACGATTTATAGATCCAAATATCAATGAAAGCAAAAAATTAATATTTGAAATTTTGTAATCCTAAAAATCATGGATAAAAATAAAATAAACATCTATGCAACAATAAACTGTTTAAATTACTAATCAAAAGTGAAGACTTCATTGTCAAATACAAACAATCTCTATGGTTGATCCAATAGAGCAAACCCGGTAAGCCTCTATCTAATAAACACCACACCGTATTCTTTCTTCCATGACTTAAAGTCGACGATTAGGGAAGGATACTAAGAGAGTAATCGCAACTATGTAGCTTCTATTTTGATATTGAAAATCATATTTTGAGATTGCCAGTGATCATCCTTTTTGTAGTGAATTAGAAAGTTATTTTTATCGGAATTCTAGTTATCTGAATAATGGATCTAATAGTAATAATCCCGACCACATTCATTACATGGATGATACTCAATATACTTGGAATAATCACATTAATAGTTGCATTGACAGTTATCTTCAGTCCCAAATCTGTATTGATAGTTACATTGTATGTGGTAATGAAAATTGTAGTAACAATTACATTTCTAGTTCCATTTGTAGTAAAAGTGGAAATAGTAGTCAAAATGAGGATATTGGAACGAGTGATCAAATTATATCAAAAAGTTCTACTCATATGGGTGTAACTGAACAATACCAGCATTTGTGGGTTTAATGCAAAAATTATTATGGATTAAATTATAAGAAGTTTTTTAAACCAAAGATGCATCTTTGTGAACAATGTGGATATCATTTGAAAATGAGTAGTTTAGATAAAATCAAACATTTGATCGATCCGGGCACATGGGGGCCTATGGATGAAGACATGGTCTCTCTGGATCACATTAAATTTCATTCGGAGGAGGAGCCTAATAAAAATCGTATCGATTCTTATCAAAGAAAGACAGGATTAACCAAGGCTGTTTAAAATAGGCAGTCGGCAACTAAACGGTATTACCGTAGCAATTGGGGTTATGAATTTTCAGTTTATGGGAGGTAGTATGGGATCCATAGTCGGGATATAACTCAGCGGCAGAGTGTAACCTTGACGTGGTGGAAGTCATCAGTTCGAGCCTGATTATCCCTAAACCCAATGTGAGTTTTGATATTTTGATTTGCTACCCTGCCGTGATTGAATGAGAATGGATAAGAGGATCGTGGGATTGACGTGAGGGGGCAGGAATGGCTATATTTCTAAGAGCTAACTTCGGGCGAATATGAAGCACATGGATACAAGTTAGGCCTTGGAATGAAATACAGTTCCGAATCCGCTTTGTCTACGAATAAGGAAGCTATAAGTAATGCAACCATGAATCTCAAGGAGAGTTCAATCATGGCTCAGGATGAACGCTGGCGGCATGCTTAACACATGCAAATCGGATGGGAAATGGTGTTTCTACTGGCGGATGAGTGAGTAACACGTAAGAACCTGCCCTTGGGAGGGGAACAACAGCTGGAAATTGCTGCTAATACCTCGTAGGCTGAGGACAAAAAGGAGGAATCCGACCGAGCAGGGGGGGTTACGTCTGATTAGCTAGTTGGTGAGGTAATAGCTTATCAAGGTGATGATCAGTATCTCGTCTGAGAGAATGATCAGCCACACTAGGACTGAGACACAACCCGGACTCCTACGGGAGGAACCAGTTGGGAATTTTCCGCAATGGGCAAAAGCCTGACACAACAACGCCGCGTAGAGGTAGAAGGCCCACGAGTCATGAACTTCTTTTCCCGGAGAATAAGCAATGACGGTATCTGGGGGATAAGCATTGGCTAGTGGAATTTGTCACACCCCAAAACCGGAACGGCGGAATCGTTCGGGGGTGGAGGATGTCATGTACAGTATCACAACAATGCATAGTAGTAAACAAGCAACAACATCATCCATTGCATTAATAATATAATTTCATACAAGTGTGTTATGTCAAGTTATATAGACACCAAAAAATATGAATCAAAATAAAAGATGAGTCTTGAACGAGCTCCATCTTCTCAAAACCTGGCTCCGGTACCTGTCTACTGGTGACCTGAGAATACAAGTTATTTTGAAAGAGTTTATCAGCTTTAAAGCTGGTGAGATCATAAGTATATTAGTGTCTGTATTTGTATGAAAGTGTTTGTAAGTCTATAATTGTATAAGGTGTAAAAGTTTGTAATTGTTTGAACTCCCCTAGAAAACCCTATGTTTCCTACTAAAAGTAGCCTTCTACCAAGGCATCTAGTATCTGTGTGTGTCTCTTGTAAGAGTGTGTATTTTCCCAAATCTGACTATCATTAACCAAAAATATAGTTTTTACATTATTGTTTATTGTGTGAAGATCACAAAGTGAATGTAATGGGAAAATGAAATAGTACTGTAGTGTTGTATTAAGTAACTACTGCTGTACTAACTACCTTAAACCAATTGTTATTTAAAGTACCATATGATCGGCCTGTACCCTGCTACCGAGTATAGAACGCGACAATGTGATCGGCCTGTACTCATACGCTCCCCACTTAAGGAGATTCTGGATACAAAACGGTCATGACAAGTAGTGCCATGCCCCGTTACGTGGCTCACATAACTGTAGTAATGTTCTAGTATATGTATGTGCTAGCTGTATTGTGTGTTCTCTCCCTGTCTAGCATGTATCTATGTTTTCTCTGTATAATATTGTTTGTTTCTCATCATAGTATTTTCTATCTGTATGTTATGTTCTCTCTGTATAGTATTGACTCATGTATGAACTGACTCTTTGTATGTTTCACTGTTCTAGTAATAGTATTAGTATATCCCTAAACTATACCTATTATGCTTACTAGTAATGTTGTTTGAATGTATGAACATGTGTGCATACCTTTGCTACCCAAAGGTATTGAACTGAATGAAAGAAGGAACTTTTATACCTATATACATATACATAATATATAACTAGGATTCAAACGACCTTCGGACAAATAACCTGAATACCCTAAGTCCACAACCAAACAAGGAACAGGAAGTAAGGTGAGCTATCAGTCTTAAGTCCTTTCAATCCTACTTATATAACTATATCTATATAAGTACACATTTAACAGAATATAAGTACCAAACAAGGAACATGAAGTAAGGTGAGCTAGCATTCCTACTTCATGTTTAAGCCTTAGGAAGTGATTAGGGCACCATTTCACCCCGTTGTGGAGTTTACGGTCCTTGGACCATTTCTCCTTGGGTTTACGGCCGTAAACCCAAATGGTTTATGGTCTTTTTGATGTTTTAAGTCCTAAGCACATCAAGGATGGTATCTAGACTAGTATCCAAGGCTTGGTAAGGGACTAGGGCACACTTTGGCCCCTTCATTAGGGTTTACGGTCCAAGAACATCTTGGACCGTAAACACCTTTGATCTTGTGTTTCCTTATGTTTTCTAGATGATTAAGAAGTGTAGCAAGTCTTATAACACACTAGGGCAAGAGTACTTACTATGTAGAAGCTTGAAAAGGTGTTAGAAGTCCAAGAACACTAGTGTGTGTTCTTGGTGTTCTTGGTGAAACTTGAAGATCTACACATATGGAATGATTTCACGGATGGAATCATGTAAGATCACTAGATTAAGTAAGATATCAACTTTTTAGGGTAAGAAACACTTACAAAGTTGAAGATCAAGAAGGAAAATTGGATGGTACTTGAGAGGATTTGAGTTTTGGATCTTGAAAATGTGAAAAAGTGGTAAATATGACTAAGTGCATATTTATACCCCCTTAGGGTTTACGGCCGTAAACACCTTGTTTAGGCCGTAAACTCCAAACTCTTGGAGTTTTAGGACATTATTGTTGCACAATAAACCCTAGGGCATCCTCTCTCCTGTTATCTCCTGAAGTACTAGGCTTTAGAACACTCAAACTGACTCTACACAGCTCAAAAGTTAGCAGAAACTGTTCTGACTTCTATTGAAGTGAATGGTTGTACAGAATAGAAATTTCGGGTTGTCACATCATCCCCCTGTTAGAAGGAATTTCATCCCGAAATTAGAGTTTAATCAAATAAGTAGTTACTAATAACTAAGTAAAAAGACGAGGATATTTCAGTTTCATCTGATCCTCTCGCTCCCAAGTCAATTCAGGTCCTCGCTTGGCGTTCCAGCGAACCTTCACTATCGGGATACGGCTTTGTTTTGTTTGCTTGACCTCCCGGTTCATGATCTCTAAAGGTTCTTCCACGAAGTTGAGGCTCTCGTTGATCTCGATCTCGTCGAGTGGGATTACAAGAGTCTCGTCGGACAGACACTCTTTCAAGTTTGAGACATGGAAAGTAGAATGTACGTTACTGAGTTCGCGTGGTAAGTTAAGTTTGTAAGCTACAGGGTCGATTCTTGCGAGAATCTCGAAAGGCCCTATGTATCTTGGATTTAGCTTTCCACGCTTTCCAAAGCGTATTAAGCCCTTCCAGGGTGAGACCTTCAATTGAACACGGTCGCCCACCTGGAATTCCAACGGTTTCCTTCGTTTATCAGCGTAGCTTTTCTGTCGGTCTCTAGAGGCTTTCAATCGTTCACGAATCTGAACGATCTTCTCTGTCGTTTCCCGAATGATCTCCGGACCCGTGAGAGTGCTTTCAGGAACTCGTCCTCTAGCTAACTGGGTATCACCCACCTCAGCCCAACACATAGGGGATCTGCACTTTCGGCCATAGAGGGCCTCGAATGGAGCAGCCTTTATGCTCGTGTGATAACTGTTGTTGTAGGAAAATTCGACAAGGGGTAAATGAGTATCCCATGCTTTCCCAAAGTCGATTACACAGGCTCGCAACATATCTTCCAAGGTTTGGATAGTCCTCTCACTCTGTCCGTCGGTCTGTGGATGGTAGGTTGTACTCATGTCCAGCCTAGTTCCTAGGGAACTTTGTAGCGACTGCCAGAACCTTGAAGTGAATCTACTATCTCTGTCCGAGATAATGGATATGGGAACACCGGGCAGTCGTACAATCTCCCGTATGTAAGTTCTTGTAAGCTTCTCCATCTTGTCTGTTTCTTTGATAGGCAGGAAGTGTGCGGACTTGGTCAATCTGTCGACGATGACCCATATGGTATCAAGTCCACCCGTTGTCTTGGGCAACTTGGTTATGAAGTCCATAGTGATCCGCTCCCACTTCCATTCAGGTATATCCGGTTGCTGGAGTAATCCTGACGGTTTCTGGTATTCGACCTTGACCTTGGCGCAAGTAAGGCATTTACTCACAAAGGTAGCAATCTCTGCTTTCATGTTAGGCCACCAGTATAGCTTTTTAAGATCCAGATACATCTTATCTGAACCTGGGTGGATGGAATAACGAGTGTTGTGTGCCTCGGTCATGACCAAGTCTCTGAAACCACCGAGTTTCGGGGTCCAGATCCGATCCATGAGATAATAAGCTCCGCCACCCTTAACCTCAAAGTTCTTATCCATCCCTCTCAGGGATTCACCCGCCACATTTTCAGGTTTCAAAGCGTCGAGCTGAGCCTCCTTAATTTGTGTGGACAAGTGTGAATGGATAGTTATAGTCAAAGATTTGACTTTACGACCAGAATATTCTTTCCGACTTAGGGCGTCAGCTACTACGTTGGCTTTACCTGGATGATAACGAATTTAGCATTTATAGTCACTGAGTAGCTCGACCCACTGTCATTGTCTCATGTTGAGCTCTTTCTGGTCGAATATATGTTGTAGGCTTTTGTGGTCTGTAAAGATAGTGCTTTTTGTACCGTACAAGTAGTGTCTCCAGATCTTCAGAGCAAACACAACTGCTCCTAGCTCAAGATCGTGGGTAGTGTAGTTGACCTCGTGTGTCTTTAGCTGTCTCGAGGCATAGGCGATGACCTTACCTCGTTGCATCAGAACACAGCCGAGCCCTTGATTTGACGCATCGCAATAGACAACGAAGTCTTCTATCCCTTCGGGGAGGGATAGTATTGGCGCGGTGCACAAGGCTCGCTTGAGCGTTTGGAACGCTCTCTCCTGCTTCTCTTCCCAGTCAAAGGCCAAGCCTTTCTGGGTCAGTGTTGTAAGAGGTTTCGCGATGCGGGAGAAGTTCTGAATGAACTTGCGATAGTAGCCAGCGAGGCCTAGAAATTGACGAATTTCTGTAGGCGTCTTTGGTGCTGACCAGCTCTCAATGGCTTTGATTTTGGAAGGGTCCACGTGTATTCCCTCTTTGCTAACCACGTGCCCTAAGAATTCGACTCTTCAGATCCAAAATTCGCATTTCGAGAACTTCGCATAGAGCTTCTCCGAACGTAGTGTTTCTAAGACTAGTCGCAGATGTTGACTATGTTCCTCCTTACTACGAGAGTAGATGAGTATGTCATCGATGAAGACGATGACGAACTGATCCAAGTAAGGACGACACACCCTATTCATTAAATCCATGAATACTGCGGGCGCGTTTGTTAATCCGAACGGCATCACTACGAATTCGTAGTGCCCATAACGAGTTCGGAAGGCTGTCTTCGGAACATCCTCCCCTAGCACTCGTAGTTGGTGATATCCGGATCTTAAGTCGATTTTTGAAAAGAAGTTCGCCCCTTGAAGTTGGTCAAATAAATCGTCAATACGAGGCAGAAGGTAACGATTTTTGACGGTCAGTTTGTTGAGCTCCCTGTAGTCGATGCACATACGAAACGATCCGTCTTTCTTCTTGACGAACAAGACTGGAGCTCCCCAGGATGAGAAGCTTGGTCTTATAAAGCCCTTGCTGAGCAGTTCGTTAAGTTGACAGGATAGTTCTTGCATCTCTGCAGGTGCTAGACGATAGGACGATTTGGCTACGGGGGTAGCCCCTGGAACTAAGTCGATTCTGAACTCGACTTGACGTTGCGGAGGTAATCCTAGGAGTTCTTCTGGAAAGATGTCGGGAAAGTCGCGTACTACTGGAATGTTCTGAATGTTTTTCGTTTCTTGGCTCACATCGACCACATGAGCAAGGAATGCACGACATTCCTTTCGCAAGAATTTCTGAGCTTGAATGCTCGAGATGATACGAAGGTTCGTGCCGGGTTTGTCGCCATAAACTACTAGAGTTTCGCCAGACGGCAAATTAAGGCGAACAACCTTTTCATAACACATGATGTCGGCACGATGAAGACTCAACCAATCCATGCCGATAATGACGTCGAAACTTTTAATTGAGACTGGCATGAGGTCGATCGAAAAAGTATGGCTATCTAGTGTTAGGGTACACCCTATGAATATACTGCTAGTGCTCTCCGTCTTTCCATTAGCCATTTCTACAGTGAACGGTTCTTTAAGTGTTCGTGATTTTTGCTTAAGTAAATGAGCAAATTTTTGGTTCACGAAACTCCTCTCCGCTCCACTATCAAACAGTATGCATGCATAAGAGTTATCGAGGAGAAACGTACCAGTGACCACTGTGGGGTCGGAAACCGCTTCCTCGTGGCCTATGGCCAGAACTCTTCCCACTCTTCCGGCATTCCTTGCCTTAGGACAGTCCCTCTTGTAGTGGCCCACCTCGCCACAACTGTAGCAAGCTTGGCCCACTCCTACGCCGGGGACTTGGTTGAGTGGCCTCGCCGGAGCTTTGCAGAAACGGGCGGTGTGCCCCTTCCTGTTGCAGTTTGAACACTGCATTTCCCGACAGGCTCCTGTGTGGTGGAAGTTGCATTTGTTGCACTTAGGCAAGCTTCCAACGTACTGCTTTACCGGAGCAGCAGCAGTGGCAGGCGCTATCGCAGCATGAACTGCCACGACCCGCTGCTTTTTGGCAGCCTTCTTCTTCTTCTTCTTGTCATCCCGGAGCTTCCGCTTGGAATCAGCGGTTTTGGAAGGTTCCGAGATGGCCAGGGTTGTTGTTGCGGCCGGGGTACGAACCCCATGGTCTATAAGCCGCTGTGCCAATCATTTGGAACTATCGAATGTAGTGGGGTTTGAAGCCAAAACATTTCCCTGGAATGGAGGCACCAGCCCCCATATAAATCTCTCTATATTCTTCCCCTTTGTATGAACCATGTTGGGACAGAGGGCCACCAGTTCACAGAACCTGGCGGTGTAGGAGACTATGTCGGAGCCCTTCATGGTTAGGCTCCACAGTTCCTCCTCTAGTTTTTGGATTTCTCCCCTCGGGCAGTACTCCTCAATCATGAGGTCTCTCAAAGTTTCCCAGCCCATAGCATTAGCCACCACAAGAGATAGTGACTTGACATGGCTATTCCACCATGTAAGGGCTTTGTCTTCAAAGGTGCAAGCAGCGAACTTGACCTTGATCCCTTCTGGACAGGAGCAGATTTCGAAAACCGATTCGGTCTTCTCGAACCATTGCGAGAGGGCAATGACTCCGCCAGTCCCTCTAAATGACTTGGGCTTGCAGTTAGTGAAGTCCTTATAGGAGCACTCTCTCAAGCGCACAGGGGCTTCACGAAGAGTAGATTGAACAGGGGTTCCTCCTCCAGTGGAACCAGATGAATGATATTGAGCCATGGCTGTAGCCACAGCCGCAGCTACAACAGCATTTAATGCTGTCGTATCGATTTGAGGAGCAGGTGGTGTTGCAGTTATCGGAGGATCGCGTCTTGTTGATCGACGTGGAGGCATCTTTTAACTATAAGTTTAGAAAGATGAAGACATTGATAAGAATTTAATAGGAAAATTGATGAGAATGACTCATGGACTAACTCTCCATAGCCCAACAACACAATTGAATAGCACGATTGAAGGATGATCTAGTGCTAGCAGATGATAGCAATTGGATATTGATTTCCATAAGATTAGGTATCTGTCAATAATACTGGTATTACAGATGTAACAAGTTCGGAAAACATAACCTAGAAGTAGGTCTTACATCAACCAAGATGGGAAAATTTTGACAGAACTACGACCTAATCAAGACCTAACAGGTCTAAGATTTACAAAGATAGGAAATTAGACTAGAGTTTTTACACAAACTAGGTTATATCCAAAAGAAAAGTCGATGAGACTCTAACGACGACGAAAACTACTAGAGTGAGTTCTTGAATCCGACAGAAGACGTTCTATGTCCCTCATACGCCTTTCATATCTTACTTGCTGAGCTCGAAGTTCCCTGACTTTAGCTTGGGTTTCAGCAAGTTCCCTCTGCAGAACTGCATTGCGGACCTGAGTCCTTTCATGAGCAGACTCTAGTTGGCGAATGCGGACCGTGTTAACGCCAGAGTTGGTGTCAATCTCTATGAATCGGTCGATAGTCGCTCGACCTTGTTCCGTGTTCCGAGAAATCCTACGAACCATGATGGGTAGGACCCTGTCAGCTGAACCTCCCTCGGCGAGGTTGTAGAAGCTTCTGTATCCATTGTAGGGAATGGGTTGACCCTGTTCCTGACTCCATCTATTCAATTTTGTGGCCCACAGAGGTGTGGGTCCTTGAAATGCTGGACGAGGGTTTGGGTTTGGGCCTTGAGCAGCCGGGGGTAGGTTGTTGACTTCTGGCTCTGAGTCAGAACCATCAGAAAAACCTTCAGCTTCGTGATCATCCAAAGGGATTGGGTGATCATCTTCTGGCTCTTCTCCCAGCCATCCTGCATTGCCGTTGTTGAGGTAGTACGGGTCTTCGGGAAGATGGAATCCAGCCATGATATCTACGCGAGAAAATGGATAAAGAAATAACTAAATAGACGAACTAATTAGATATTTATAAGATGATCTTTATCAGTTATTTCAACATTTGCGTAGTGCATACCAGTCATATGTAACCAAGACAGGATAGACCTTCGAATAAGTGACCCTAACTCTAAGCCCACAACCAAACAAGGAACATGAAGTAAAGCAAAGATCACAGATTCTAAGTCTATGATATCCTAGATACATATAACCTTAGTGTATCCACTCAGTAACTATTGACATACTAATAAAGACCTTTAGTTCTCAGATAAGTAATTAATAGTAACACAAAATACTCCTATAGTATTTTAAGTTTATGTTCTGTTCTACTGTTCTCGTTGTAGTAGTGTTGGTAAGTTTTTAGACTTGTTGCAACCTCACAACCACACTTAGGCACATGCTAATCACTCATCGGATAATATAGTTGATCAGGCTATATCTTCCCAGGGTTGACCATATGTCTCTAAGTCTACTTGTGCTGCCCAACAATCGTAATACTTTTGTTCTGTCCTAGTGACACTGATTTTAGTATGAATGCAGGTATGTATACTTAGTTAAATATTTTATTATTTAAAAGTATAAACTCTTTATCAGAGTATTTTAATCCCGCTGTGTTTATAGTTCGTATATATTTTACGGGTTGATACACGCGATTCACTATAAACAGTGCTCTGATACCAATCTGTCACACCCCAAAACCGGAACGGCGGAATCGTTCGGGGGTGGAGGACGTCATGTATAGTATCATAACAATGCATACTAGTAAACAAGCAATAACATCACCCATTGCATTAATAATATAATTTCATACAAGTGTGTTCTGTCAAGTTATATAGACACCAAAAAATATAAATCAAAATAAAAGATGAGTCTTGAACGAGCTCCATCTTCTCAAAACCTGGCTCCGGTACCTGTCTACTGGTGACCTGAGAATACAAGTTATTTTGAAAGATTTTATCAGCTTTAAAGCTAGTGAGATCATAAGTATATTAGTGTCTGTATTTGTATGAAAGTGTTTGTAAGTCTGTAATTGTATAAGGTGTAAAAGTTTGTAATTGTTTGAACTCCCCTAGAAAACCCTATGTTTCCTAATAAAAGTAGCCTTCTACCAAGGCATCTAGTATCTGTGTGTGTCTCTTGTAAGAGTGTGTATTTTCCCAAATCTGACTATCATTAACCAAAAATATAGTTTTTACATTATTGTTTATTGTGTGAAGATCATAAAGTGAATGTAATGGGAAAATGAAATAGTACTGTAGTGTTGTATTAAGTAACTACTGCTGTACTAACTACCTTAAACCAATTGTTATTTAAAGTACCATGTGATCGACCTGTACCCTGCTGCCGACTATAGAACGCGACAATGTAAGATGTCGGAAGAAATGACGTTTGGCACCCGTAGACTTGCAAGTCCCATTGTAGCGAGCAACGAGGTGTAGGATAGTCAATCCAGTATAGATCTATACACAAACTCATACGCTCCCCACTTAAGGAGATTCTGGATACAAAACGGTCATGACAGGTAGTGCCATGCCCCGTTACGTGGCTCACATAACTGTAGTAATGTTCTAGTATATGTATGTGATAGCTGTATTGTGTGTTCTCTCCCTGTCTAGCATGTATGTATGTTCTCTCTGTATAGTATTGTTTGTTTCTCATCATAGTATTTTCTATCTGTATGTTATGTTCTCTCTGTATAGTATTGACTCATGTATGAACTGACTCTTTGTATGTTTCACTGTTCTAGTAATAGTATTAGTATATCCCTAAACTATACCTATTATAGCTTACTAGTAATGTTGTTTGAATGTATGAACATGTGTGCATACCTTTGCTACCCAAAGGTATTGAACTGAATGAAAGAAGGAACTTTTATACCTATATACATATACATAATATATAACTAGGATTCAAACGACCTTCGGACAAATAATCTGAATACCCTAAGTCCACAACCAAACAAGGAACAGGAAGTAAGGTGAGCTATCAGTCTTAAGTCCTTTCAATCCTACTTATATAACTATATCTATATAAGTACACATTTAACAGAATATAAGTTTAAAAGGGTTTAATAAAAGTATTTGATATGTGAAAGAGTTTGTAAAATAGTTTGAAGTAAAACAGTTTGATAACACAGTTTGAAAAGTAAGAAATCCACTTGTTTGGTAGTTATTAATCACATGTGATTGATATAATAACTATAATAGTTCAACTTGTATCCCCCCATAAAAACATTTAAAATCATTTAAAAGGTTGATTAAGGGTATGAACTCACCTGTAGTGAGTGGTTTGGATGAACGGATAGTATAGGATGCTAAGTGTCAAGTGAAGTGTTGAACACACACAAGGATCCTAGTTAACATATAATCACACATATATGTATCCAATTAGTCATTTAGTAACTAATTAACCAAGTTAAGACATCCTAATACATGTAAAACACTTGATTTAAGTTTTATAAGTACTAAGGATTGCATCTAAGGGTTGTAGGACTTGGCTATTGAGTTTGGGGTCCAAGGGTAAACTCTTTTGGAGTTTACGGTTTTGGGACCAACTCTCATTGAGTTTACGGTCGTAAACCCATGAGTTTACGGCCGTAAACTCATGGTACTTTTACCGTTTTGTGTTTTGAAGCTTTAAAGGTCATTAGAAGCATTCCTACTTCATGTTTAAGCCTTAGGAAGTGATTAGGGCACCATTTCACCCCGTTGTGGAGTTTACGGTCCTTGGACCATTTCTCCTTGGGTTTACGGCCGTAAACCCAAATGGTTTATGGTCTTTTTGATGTTTTAAGTCCTAAGCACATCAAGGATGGTATCTAGACTAGTATCCAAGGCTTGGTAAGGGACTAGGGCACACTTTGGCCCCTTCATTAGGGTTTACGGTCCAAGAACATCTTGGACCGTAAACACCTTTGATCTTGTGTTTCCTTATGTTTTCTAGATGATTAAGAAGTGTAGCAAGTCTTATAACACACTAGGGCAAGAGTACTCACTATGTAGAAGCTTGAAAAGGTGTTAGAAGTCCAAGAACACTAGTGTGTGTTCTTGGTGTTCTTGGTGAAACTTGAAGATCTACACATATGGAATGATTTCACGGATGGAATCATGTAAGATCACTAGATTAAGTAAGATATCAACTTTTTAGGGTAAGAAACACTTACAAAGTTGAAGATCAAGAAGGAAAATCGGATGGTACTTGAGAGGATTTGAGTTTTGGATCTTGAAAATGTGAAAAAGTGGTAAATATGACTAAGTGTCATATTTATACCCCCTTAGGGTTTACGGCCATAAACACCTTGTTTAGGCCGTAAACTCCAAACTCTTGGAGTTTTAGGACATTATTGTTGCACAATAAACCCTAGGGCATCCTCTCTCATGTTATCTCCTGAAGTACTAGGCTTTAGAACACTCAAACTGACTCTACACAGCTCAAAAGTTAGCAGAAACTGTTCTGACTTCTATTGAAGTGAATGGTTGTACAGAATAGAAATTTCGGGTTGTCACAGAATTGATCGTGCCACTTATGTTGTGATGTCCTCTATGATGCTCACGATTATTCACGAATGCTCAGAAGTTGAAGATGATCAAGGATTATTTCTTGATATTCCACCATGATGGTTGATGAGCCATGGTGATCTTGTTGTGCCACTCTTGCATCATGATGCTCCATTATGTTTGTTGTTGATGTTGATGCAATGTATATCGATGATGAATGTTCTAAAAGCTACCGCATGGTGGATTGTGATTATTTGACACCATTTATGGTCCTATGGGCCCATAGGCTTAGACCATTAGGGTTTTAGGTCTGTTCCCTTCATTATATATATGGATGCCTGCTAGTCATTTGTTTGTGTCTTTTGTATCCTTAGTGAGTAGTTTGAATCTCTACTAGTTGTACTTGTAATAATTGTTTGAGAACTCTATGAATAAGAATAATCCTTTCCTACCCATGGAGGTAGGTCACCTTGACCAAACCACGTAAATTCTGTGTCTTTGTGTAATTTTGGTTTCGTGTGTTATCCACATTACTTCCCAGCAAGGGTCATCAAAGCTTGGCAAGTGGTTTCGTATATGTTGTAATTCCGTACAAGTATCGCTTGGTTTCCCTAACACGGGCTTTTGTACAACCTTTTAGGGTGCTTAGTGGTCTCTGGGAGAGTTTCTTCCTCAATTCATTATTTCCAATAACTTGGATTTGAGTTGGGTCATTCTTGTAGTTGTTTAAGTACATATATTGAAGTTTGCATGCTTTAGTATACGTGTTTGGTCTAGGATATTGAATATGGTGTTACAATCTGAATTTTATGTGATGTTTGGGTTGTGAAATCATGATGTTTTGCAGTAAAAAAAACTAAGTAGGGGATATTTATATGCTAGACTCCTTATTATGTTGAATTTTTACATGAAAAGAATGGATAGGTTCATGCTAGAAGTGAGGATTGTATTTAATGTTAAAATGAGAAGTTGTGAATGATATAATTATGATATAATATGGCTAATTTGGAATTAGGAAATGCATGCTAGTGGAGTATGTTGTTAAAAGATGTATTTTGTTACATGTTCTTTTATAATATGACATGTGGTGTATTATGACTTGAATGAATAATTAAAATGCAAGAATGAATACATAATGTGGAATGGTGAGGTGTGTGTATGACCCATGCAAATGAATTAATTAATTATTAGTTAATTAAAAAGGGAAATACATATAATAGGGGTAAAAGGGTGGTAACCTGAACTTATGTGCGTACCCTATCTGGATATTGTGGTGGAAGAATATCGTTGTACAAGAGCTTAAGCCAAGGTGATGTCGAGTGGTTTTCTAGATAACCATTTCGAAACATGGTATTGGTGCACAACGTTGTACGGGGACTGAAGTGATGTTGGCTACTCGGAGATGCTAGATCAAGCATCATGTTTGGTTGGGGTATATGTGTGGAAATACCAATTACACCACCCTCGAAGGATAATGCATCGTACCTGTACATGGAAAGTCAGAGTAGTGAACTTGGAGAACCAGAGACAATGTTTTGGGTGGGAGTCAAGCCTCACTTGGCGCACTGGGTCGTCAGGTCATGTTAGCAGCGAACATGATCATTCTTTGGGGATTAACGGTGTTATAGACCCTAGTTAGCGGGGGGCATAATAAGTAATAATTGCGAAGAAAATCATATAACAATTACTACAGTGAAAATGTCAAGATTAATATATACACTATATACTGATAATAATAAACGATGTATGTTGATTGGTATGAACGGAATGCATGACTAGACATGTGACTAATTGTGTTGTATGAAGTATGTTTGTTTCTATACCTTTTGTACTTGAGATTAACTCACTATGTTGATGCTGATACTTGTTTCTTTGCTTGTTGCTTTCGCATTGCATGAGTACATGTAGCTTGATTGATGGCTTGGTGAAGATGGGGACTTTGGGTAGTTATATTTTAGATGTTACCTTAGTATGATACCATCTTGGATATATATGTTTTAAGTTTTCATTTGATTATGGTTTTCGCAAACTTATACATTGATGTGGGTTGTTTTTGGATTTTTTTAGTAATGTTGATGATATTTTGAAATAAACGAAAAATAAGACTTTTGTTGCATTATTCTGTTAATTGATGTTTTTTAAAAAATGAGGTGAAACATCACGTCGTTACAAATAATACAATATGTAGTCTGACATGGGTATGTTAAATTTAAACTTATATATACATGTATGTAAAACACAATTGGTCCTCCTTATCATGTTGGATTTGTGCGGTCGCCCACGTCGTACACCATTCATATACGCCAATGATAAAGGTGTTAAATTTTTGTAACAAACAAATTTCAAAGCAAAATGTCTTCTTACTTAATATGTTTGCATTGGAAGATTACAATTCCTTATAACAGTATTTTGGCAACTTTGGAAAATTTAAGGGTAGATAAGCAAACAAGGATTTTGGATGATAACAAAGTATGTCGGAAACTCTGAGTTAGAAGTGGGAAATATTAATATGAGCTATCCTCTGTAAGAGTGAACATATGATTTGACTAGATTCAATTTTGGTTTTGCTTAAAACCGAAACCAACCCAGAAAAGAGGTTAGGTTTTTAATTTGAAAAAGAGTTTTTTTTTTTTTTTTTTTTTTTTGGTTTCTTCATCAACAATTATGAAACTTTTAACTAAAAGAAAGTAATTTATTAAAAAAAATGTTAGAAAATCGAGATTGAGAATGCTTGGATTACTGAGAGTCGTAAATTAAAATTTCAAATTAAAGCATTTCGATGGTACACTCGAAAATCTTTAATCAGATAATACTCAGTGTTTGAGATCAAGAACAGAGAATGATAGATGTTATGTCTTGTGTATTGTGTATCGGTGTAATCCGAAATTGATCAATTAACAGGAGCATAACTTCCTGTACAAAATCTGCCAAATGATAATTACAGGAAAATAACTTCCTGTTTGAAAACTGTCACAAACTGTCACTAACCACCTTAAAACCGGGTCTAGAATTAGGATCATAGAACTAGGTTTATTTTCTCAAATTCAGATTTTCATACATTTTTAACAAAGAAATATTAACCCAGCTAGGGTCTTTCCACCTAGCTCTCCCCTTGGAACCCGCCAAGGGTTGCCACCCCTTGGACCCCGCTTTTAGGGACGCTGCCGTTGGACCCCGACGATTCAGGGGTTTCGCCCATAAATAATAGTGTATTTTCAACCAAGACAAATTTAAACAAATATACACTTCGCACCATCTAACTTATTTAATATTTATCAATACAACATTGATCAACAAATTAATCTCATTACACTTAAATAATATTAGTGATAGAAATCTCCAACAAAAACAATACAGAGCAGAGTAAATACGTGCTACCTAAGACCGGAGGGTGTGGGTGGGAAACTTCCCTCACTTTTTGTGGGCAACATCACCATTTACCTCACTTTCCTTTCCCTCACCTAAACCCAATGAATAAGTGGGAAGCTTCTCTCACTATTTTTTTTAAATAAAATTAATTCTTTTTTATGATTTATAATTTTTAAATTAATAATAAACATAAAATTTAATTAAAAATAAAAAAGCATTTCATTAATTAAAATAAAATTACATTAAACCTAATATTTAAATAAGTAGAAAATTAAAAAAAACGCAAACAAAAAATCAAACAAACCACAACATAGAAAACATAATTAATATCCTAATTTAAAAAAAACCAAAATACGTCACTGGGAATCATCGTCCTCGTCATCGACCTCATCGTCTTCATCATTCTCCTGAACGTCACTCTCGTCATCGAAATCTTCGTTCTCGACGAACATAACAGAATCCTCGTCTGATTCGTCAAACAAATCATCGTGAGAAAACTCTATCGGCGGCTGAATATGAGTCCTATAAACATGCTTCACCAAATCAGCACGAAGGGCGTGATGAATGTCGCGATTGTGTACTTCTCTTCTATTTGCTCTATACTCTTGTGTACCAACGGCTACTCCTTCGACATTCGGCAAAACTTCATTTTCGTTGTACCGACATATCGCTCTTCCTTCATCTTCAAGAATCATATTATGCAATATGATACATGCATACATTACGTGCTGTAACCTTTTCACTTCATATGACCTTGCCCCGACTGCTAGTACTTGCCAACGTCTCTTAAGTACACCAAATGTTCGCTCCACATCCTTCCTAGCTGACTCTTGTGCCTCTTTAAACTTTTTCCTTTTCTGGTCGTTAGGGCATGTAAATGATTTCATAAAAACAGACACGAGAGGATATATATCGTCAGTAAGATAGTATCCACGCTTATATGCTACCCCATTTGCTTGAAAAGGTACATCGTGCGACTTTCCAAGGTAGATATCGTTGAATACCGGCGACTGGTATAGCACATTGATGTCATTGTTTGCACCGGGTGGACCAAAGAATGCATGTCATATCCAAAGATCATGTGATGCGATAGCCTCTAGAATGATCGTCGGCTCTTTGTGGTCACCTCTCATGTATTTACCACGCCATGCGTTGGGGCATAATGACCAACTCCAATGCATGCAATCGATACTACCTAGCATTCCAGGGAATCAATGTTTGCCTTCATGCACTGTGTACAATTGGTGGATATCGTTCATAGTTGGTTTGCGCAAATATCGTTGCCCATAAACCAAACAGATCGCTTTGCAAAACTTGTACACACACTCCCGCACGGTACGCTCTGACATCCTAAAATACCCGTCTCATTTGTCTGCGCCCATGTCGTATGCTAACTGACGAATTGCAGTCGTGCATTTTTGAATTGGAGAGAAACCTTTTATCCGTCTCGCATCCATTTTCCATTGGAAATATGGAAAACGGCCTTCCAAATCGCCAGCAATACGTAAAAATAGTTCATTCCTCATCCGTAACTGACGTCGAAACTTTACAGCGTAGTTGACGCCGTCTGCAAAATAATCTTCTATAAGACGATCGTGTCCGGCTTCGCGATTTCTACGCAACCGCGGCTTTCTTGGTTTAGATCGTGCACGTGATGTTTCGCCTAGTCGGTTTTGAAAGTATGCAACCGTTTACGCCATGACGGAACCGATCAACTTAGCATCATCTAGAGCCGTCGAATCGGATGATGAAGATGATGACATTTTGATTAATATTTTTTGGAGATAGTAAGAAGGTATGAGTTAAAAAAATAATTGGATGTTGTGGTATTTATAGTGTGATAATAGAAAAAATATTATATATATATATATATATATATATATATATATATATATATATATATATATATATATAGACAAAATTGCAAAAATGGTCCCTATGGTATGCATTATTTTGGGGTTTCAGTCAAAACCTCGACTTTTTTGGATTCATGGTCCTTTTGACCTAGTTTGTACGCAAAATTGGTCCCCCGACTTAACTGCCGTTAAGTTTTTGCTGTTAACCTCCTCATGTGCATCTCACATGAGGGTATATTTGTCTTTTCACTTCTAAAGGACCATTTTTGCACCTAAAAATACATATATATATTTTAAAAAGTAATACCTTTTTATTTATTTTAATAATGAAAAAATAAAAGATCTCTCTCTCTCTCTCTCTCTCTCTCTCTCTCTCTCTCCACCGTAAAAGCCCTTTCTTCTTTCATTCCTTCACAATGAATCTTTAATGGCTTCTTCCCCAGAACACTATGTAGATTCGAAGCTGAAAGATTTCCCCAAGTTGTCGATCTCTTATGGGTCACTAGCGGAGGACAGGTGGTGAGTGGTGACGGGAAAAAAGGTACAGGAGGTGAGCAAGGGAAGGGAGACAAGTACCTGCATTTCACTGAGGTCCTCCGGTAACCAAATGTGTTTCTCGGCATATAAACTTCTAGTTCAGATCAATATGGACTGATTGATCAAGATGGAAGAAATCAAATAGGTAACCAATGTGTTTTCCAGCATATGAAATCTCCTCCTCCATCCACTATAAACTTCTAGTTCAGTCGAAACCCTAGTCATTTCAGTTTGGTCTATTCACCAAGCCAAATTCTCATCATCATCATCATCATCATCAAAACATGGCATCTCAAAAAATAAAGAGAAAAAAACCTGGAAAAAGAGATCGATTTTGATGAAATCAAAATGATTCTAAGATCAACCTAGAATTTTCTACTACAAAAAGAGCATGATTGTGATCTCCTTCGTAAGTAACAATCAACATTCTTGGATCATCCAATACTCTCTCGATATGTTTTTAAGTTGGGCATCCTCTCATACTACTACACTTGTAGTATCCTCTGTGGATTTTGGGGAAGAACTAGAAGAAATTAGAGATGAATTAATGGCAGATTCCAATTCAAACTTTTTGATGGGTAATGAATTTTAAGCGTGAAAGGGTGAATTAAGAGAGTAATTTTACCTCGGATGTAGAGATCCTTTAATGGGTTTTTGGTCGTACCCTCTTCGTCCTCAGTTTTCTGAATCATATAACGAAATGAGATTAAATTTGATGTCGATAGTAAGGAGATGAACGAGGGCGATTTGGGGATGAAAATCGATTTGGTGAGATCGATTCCCAATTGTGGGGAAGGTTGTTGAGAGAGAGATCTTTTATTTTTTCATTATTAAAATAAATAAAAATTTATTACTTTTTAAGGGTGCAAAAATGGTCCCTTAGAAGTGAAAAGACAAATATACCCTCATGTGAGATGCACATAAGGAGGTTAACAGCAAAAACTTAACGGCAGTTAAGTCGGGGGACCAATTTTGCGTACAAACTAGGCCAAATGGACCATTAATCCAAAAAAAGTCGAGGTTTGGACTGAAACCCTAAAAAAATGCATACCACAGGGACCATTTTTGCAATTTTGTCATATATATATATATATATATATATATATATATATATATATATATATATATATATATATATATATATATATATATATATATATATAAAAGACATAGCCGTTGGAAAAAAGAAAAAAAAATTAAACACCCAATCACAATCGGAGAGAGAACGCGGCAAAGGCTCCCCCCACCCTTCCCCGCACCACCCTTTTCGGCACCGACGGTGCGGTGTTCCACCGTGCGGGAAGAGTCCCGCGGCCTTCCCCGCTGTACATTCCGTCTGGCCTAATTATCTTTATTTGTCAATGAAACTTGTAAATGTATTTTAAATTTTTAAAATTTTTATCATACTTAGTATGTTAAATCAATTTGGTTATTCCAGATTTTATATATAGAAAATCGAAACATCGAGTTTTAAGACAGTTTGGTTTTTGGCGTTTCTTTAAAAAAAATTCGGTTTCGGTTTTTTTCATACGCACGATCATCTTATTTGTAAATCTCGTGGATGTTAATTGTTACATGACAAGTTAGATATTCTACGCTAAATCCAAGGCATGCAATGTATAAATCATATGTCTAAAGTTAGCATAAGTATGCATGGGCGGATCTACTATGTTGCACGGGGTAGCGTGAGATATCCCTCAAAATTTCCCGTCAAATGTAAATTTAGTGAAAATTCGTCGAAATCCGTCACAAATCCGTCATAAATTCATTGAAAATTCATCACAAAGTATGATAATTGTAAATTTATTATAAATTCAGCAGTTTAGTGACGATTTTATTATGGAAACTACCTTTAGAAATGAGTATTTTTCTAGTATGCAACCCCTAAAAAATTTGTGCAAACTACTGATTTTTCTTTTTGGTCCACCGGTGTAAGTATACAATCATAAAATAAATATAGCACTTGTATATTGTTGACTGAATTATCAAGATCTACCACAGATGATAAAAAGTTTTATTCAAAATTGATTACATATTCATATGCACACATTAAACCATTAAACCATGAAACACGATTCTAATTGAAACAAACAGGCATAAAAGTATAACCTCTTCTTACACATAGCAACATAATCCTTGATAATTATATAAGAGGCGAAACAATGATTGTTAGGAAATAGGAACAACGAATGATTGTTATTAATTCAAGAAATAAAGAATACAGTTACACCACTATTGTTGCTGAATCATATCTGTATAACCTATCAAAGGATTGCTAAAAACATCAAATCTTTAATTTGACCCACTAAAGAACATATCTAGAGAAGGAAGATCAAGAGAACTCCAAATAAACGATTCATCTCCTTCCTTGCTACTCGAAGACGAAAACGATTCCATACTAATTAAATCATTTTCTCCATTGTTATCCTCCCAAACCTTGTCATTCTTAACAGCAAGATTCGTTAATTGTACAGGCTTTCGGTTTTCCTTATCACTTCCCGATCCAATCGTCATCCTTAAACACTCAGATATCCCATTAAAAGCATAAAGAGAGGCTGAAATATTTCTTTCAAATTTCATTCTCTTCATGGCTTCACTAAGCATGGATGGGTTGTCACTGTAGTTATCGTCTCCCATGGGTTTTGTTATCTCTTCTGCAATCTCAAATGGCGAATAGCCCATATACGATCCAATATCATCAACAAATAGTAAATCCGTCAAACCCAGATCAGTACTTTCTGCGTTTCCCTCCACTTTCGGCTCATCTATACCTAAAGAATGATCAATGCCTACGATATTCCTAGAGCCATAACTTTCTCTTTCTATAAAACAATCACTGTTAGCATCTGGGATTTCAAATAATTGTTGGAAATCCGAATCTTGAACCTGAGTTACCTCTTGAAACTGTTGTTGATGTTGGAAAGAATGTGTGATTGCCGCCATTGATGAGCCATTCGAAAGATTGGTTGCATTTCTTGCTCTTAGTCTTTGCAGGAGAAGATTAGTGATTTTGGACGAAAGAGCAGGAGATTTGTTCGATGGATTACATGGCCAGAAATTGGTACGTGTATTGGCTCCCCGGAGCAAACAGGCGGCTTCGTCGTAAGCTCTTGCAGCCTCCTCTGCTGTATCAAATGTGCCTAACCATACTCTTATCTGCTGTATGGTGTCCTTAATCTCGGCTACCCATCTTCCAGAGGGCCGCTGGCGAACTCCGACGAACCTCTTTCGTGCCCTAATAGCTCCTCCGACAAGCGCCCCACCATGTGTGTGATCCCAGATGATTTCACCATTACCGCCGTTTTCTCTCTCTTCTCCCTCGACGTCTTTCCTTTTTCTCATCATTTTCATCATTTAAATTTAGGGTTTTCTTTTCTTGTTTTGGGTATGAATAAAGTTGTGTCACAGATAAGTATATATAAGAGTTCAGTACGAGTGGAGAGTTGGAGATATGGTGCCATTACAAGCAGAAGTATTGTAAGGATCGTCAGCATTTGTTGGAACATATTTGTCTAATGTATAGCAAATATATGCTGATAATGCTACAAATAAGTACAGTAGCACAAGAAGAGTGTTACATGACATTTTGTTTGACTAGGTCAAGATATAGGGCAACATATTTGGCATATTGAGTGTCCCATGAACATATATGTAAACTTTCATTTAATTGGCTCAATGAGAATTATACTTATGTAATGTTTGTTTTTTAAAAACAACATTTTTATAAAGAGGGATTGACGAGCCTCTAGGCAAACAGACATGATATAGTGCTAGATAAAGGATGGTTGCCAAATGCGCCAATCCATCGGTGGAAGGCTAAGATATGTAACATGTGGTATATGATGATTGAAATAGTTCATTTTATTAGAGTGAAAAACGTTTTTGTTTTAAGGGAAAAGATTTAGGACGTAACGAAGTTTTATTTTTATTCACGTTTCACTATATTTTGTAACAATAGTAAACTTTCATTTGTGTTCAAAAAATACATTTACGACAGGTTATTATAGGTTAAAATCTAATTGACATCTACACGACATTTAAGAGTAATACAAGGTCCAAACTGAAAATATGTGCAATTATGGATTACCTTCTCGATTTAGGACATCTTGGACCTAAGACAACCTAAAAAAAGGTTCAATGTGTGCCCTAATTTAGTCCATGGTAAATCAAACTATGCCCTTTTCGTTTTTATCTCCCTTCTTTAACCATTTTTTTCAAGACTCAAGGGAAAAAAGATAACATCTAGGAGTCGGTCGATCCAAAAGACACAAATAAGAAGTTGAAGTCAAGAAAGATAGATGAAATGGAAGCTTATGATCTTTCCCTGAAATTTGTTCATTCTTTAAATGTGTTGGTTGTTACAGAAGTTGTTCACTCATAAATTAATGTTCTTTGTGCTGTTTAGTGGTTAAGTATAATGTATTCAAGTTAGGGATTAATGATAGTTAGTAGTCATGAAGTGGCTATTAGTATTTTTTTAACGTATTTTGGCTGTTGTTATTTTGGATTAATGAAAGTTGGCTTAATGGCTTAACAGCTTAACGACTATTAATTTTTTTTTTTTTTTTTTTTGACAAACTTTCATGGAATATAGTATTGCTTAATGATTGTTAATGGCTTGAAGAAATATAGTATTTCTTAATGATTTCTAATTGTTTTTTTTTTTTAACAATTTCCATGAAATATATAGTATTGCTTAATGGCTATATATGACATACAGTGACAGTTCCCTTATTGACATTTTCCTTATCTAAATGTAATGTTAATTGACAAACTTACATGAAATATATATCAAAAGTTTGTACAAAGTATCATATGGTTACAAAAGGTGTGCAATTACAAAAGTTGAGCCCACAAGTGCCATGGACATAACAAAAAAAACCAACATTTTTCTTGCATATTTCCAAAAAATTTAAGTAAAAGAGTGTATCATTGCAAGCGGTTTTTCTTTTCTGCTTCCAAGTCCATCCTTCACCACTACTTCCTTACTTATCAACCCTATTTTGGTGATTCTTTATGAGTGTTTTCTTAGGCTTTCAACAATCTGAGAGAGACACATTTAGAGCATCTACACTACTAGAAAAAAATACTTTCATTGATAGACGAATTACGACGTACAACAGTTTTATGACAGACATAAAAATGTCTGTCATTAAAGTTTGTCATATTTCATAAAATATAAATGGTGTATGACGGACAAAACTGTTTGTCATAAATTTATGTCGTATGTTAATTTGATAAATTTTAAATAAAAAATCAACAATGTGCATTTTAATGTATGAATTGATTTGTTTTTTATGAGTTAATAGGATACGCAAAAAAACATTATATATATATATATATATATATATATATATATATATATATATGGTGACGTTTAATAGAAAACCATAATTAACCAAGAAACCAATGAACCAATCGTGAGCGTCGGAAATCATAACGATCAACGGCCAAAGAAATAGATGTACACTTTTACATTTAACGCACACACACCGGATTATACCAAAAAATCCACCCTTTACAAAAAAAACTCACCACTTTTTTTCGTTTAAAATTTTTTTTAGGCCATGTTTTTTATCGAAAAAAAAACGAATATACCGTTGTTCACGATTTTTCGTCCTCTTTCCATAGAGATCCATGATGATATATAAAAAACGAACTTTTTTTTTGAAAAAAACTCACTTTATTTTCTTTGATGAAAAAAGTTAAGGTCTATTTTTTTATAGAAAAAAAATTAATAAATATATCAAAATTCATATTTTAGTACTTTTTAAACATAGATTCATATTCATGTTAAAAAAAACGATATTTCAGTTCAGATTCACATTGTGAACCCGTGCAGATTAATATTGTAAACCTCCTCAGATTCACAGTGTGCATAATAATAAGTCAGATTCACAGTGTGAATCTGAACTGATCGGAGCTTTATCACATTGTGAATGTTAAAATTTGAAATATTTACAGTTTAGATTCACAATGTGAATCTACACTGATCGAGTTTTTTTTTTTTTTTTTTTTTTTTTTTGTGAATCTTCTCAGATTCACAGTGTGTATAATAGTAATTCAGATTCACAATGTGAATCTGAACTGTTCGAGATTTTTCATATTGTGAATGTTAAAAATTGAAATATTTACAGTTTAGATTCATAGTGTGAATCTACACTATTCGCGTTTTTTTTTAATCGGTGTTGATGTTTATTAATAGAGTACAAAAAATTAATATTTTTGGTATAATTATTTTTTTTTGATAAAAATAAACTTAAATATTGAAAAAACTAAGAAAATTAAGTGGGTTTTTTTTCGAAAAAAAAAAGTTCGTTTTTTATATATCATCATGGATCTCTATGGAAAGAGGACGAAAAATCGTGAACAACGGTATATTCGGTTTTTTTTTCGATAAAAAACTTGGCCTAAAAAAAATTTTAAATGAAAAAAAGGAAGTGGGTTTTGTTATAATCCGGTACATGTGCGTCTATTATAAAAATTTACAACCCTTCCTTTTGCCCTTGATCGCTTTAAATTCCGACGCTTTGGATTGGTTCCTTGGTTCCTTGATTAATAATGGTTCTCTATTGAACTTTTCCCTATATATATATATTAGTATATTACTTTAATTTCTAACACAGTTAAGAACAGTTTACTTCTTTTGTTTCATATTTTGACACATTACTTTGCTTCCTTCTATAATTTGTCCATGTTTTTCGGTTTTTGATATTTTGATAACCTTATTTTGCTCGGTTGCTATAATGTATCCCTGTTTTATTATGTTTCATATTTTTGACCAAATTACTTTGCTCCCTTGCTATAATTTGTCCCTGTTTTTTAGTTGTTTATATTTTGATCATCTTATTTTGCTCCGTTGCTCCTCTGTTTGCCACGTTACTCGTTTCTCTCTAATTGATACTCATTTTGTATAACCGGATCAAGTGAGGGTGTATTTTGCTCATTTTATAAATGCAAAATGATTTTAGGGCTTTTATAAAAGGAAATCTCATGGAGGGACTGTATTTGTTTAAAAGACTAAACTAAGGAAAATTTAGGGCTTTTAATTGCCCTTGACTTCAACGACCGGGAAAGAAAAGGGGCATACAAACGGACGAGCTTATGAACGATCATAGGGGGTGTTTGGGTTGTCTTTTGAGAGCCCAAAAGTTCTTTTTGGAAAGGATAAAATGCAAAAGATGTTTGGTAAAAGCATTTTAAAAGAAACTTTTGGATTTTTGATATAAGGAAAACTGACTTTTTGGAAAAGTCAGGAAATCCTGACTTTTTGTAACTTTTGCCAAAAGGACTTTTGCCTCCCAAAAAAATAAGCCAAACACCCCATAGTGAGGGGGAAAACACGAAGGAAACACGAAAAATGGGAGGGGTTTGATGGTTCTTCAACAATCGGTAGGGTGGCCGTCGTCGGCGTCTGGCTCGACCGGGGAAGAGAGGAGAGCGAAGGCTCGCAGCGGCTAATCCGGAAGCCCTAAACGATCGCGAAGAGGGAGAAGAGATGAAGGCAGCGAGGCCTTCTCTTTCTCGTTTGGTGATTTCAGACCGATCACACTCGAGTGGCGAGCTCCGGTGGTCGACTAGACCGAAGAAGGACGTGGGCAGAAGCAGTGACGCTGCTGTGGGTTTGGCTTACGTATTGAATCTCATTTTCCTAATGCTCCAAACTAATAACTTCTTTTTTGTTTATTGGAATTAGGAAATGTCGAGTGATACTCCAACGATCGATCAAATACAAAGGTAAGGTTATATCGAATGTTCCTACATCCAATAATCTTTTAGTTATGCGTTTACTTCATTTTTTTTTACTTTTAATTTTCATGAAAATGCTATAAGTAGTTAGTGATATATTGATTAGGTTAAAGGCATATCGAATGATTCACTTGAAGGCTTTATCCTGCTAAAGAATTAGTCTAATAAATATGTCTTGCAAATTTTGTCCACTAGGTGTTCGATATAATGCCAAGGTGAGTTACAGACTTACAGTTTAATGTTTTGACTTTTTTATTGAATAGGTTGAATATCATTGATCAAATAATTCGACTTTTTAGTGAATTCTATTGTTCTACATTGAATATTATCATTATTTATCTTTTTTTTGTTTAATTGTTTGGTTTTGGCTTATTTTAAAGCTTTTGCACCAAACAAATGATTTCTGATGGGGCCAATATTCTACTTCTGTACATGGCCATTCTCATAATAATGATTTTACCCGGGTAGAGTCATCTTGACTATTTTTAGCAGTAGGTTTGTCTTATAGTCAACTATTCATCTAGACGATATTTTGCAAAGAAAGTTTTGCGTGAAGCTATGCACTACATGTCGAAGGTTTCATACTCAGGTTGATAAAAATCATTAATTTGTTCTAGGAGCTGCTAGATCTTGCATTCTTAGGGAGGAAACCATAAAGTTAACTTCAATGAAGGCATTCGGATATTCCAGTTTCATCCCTACATGACAATCTTGTAAGTGTTGAGTATTTTGCTTTTTATAAGTATAAAATTATAAACACTTTTCATTGTAAACAGAATGATAGAATCAAATGGTGGCCAATTTATTATGAAGAGAATGAATGGATTGGGAAAGTCCAACTTTCTATCAGCAGTACAATTGCATCTGATGAAACTACACACCTCAAGGTTTGAAATAATTAAATAAAATTAGTTGTTCACGAATGTTGATTTTTGTTTTATAATTTATATTAAAATGACAGTGTGGACCTGTGGTGGAAACACTCGCGTATGATTTACTGTTGGAAGCTGCCATGTGAGCACAATGTTTCCATACAAGTAACTTGTGGGTGGTTGAACCTTGGAAATGGTTACTCACAGAGTTTGTTGATTATTATGGAGTCTCAGAATCATACACCAAACTCAGGTACTTCAGTTTTCTTGATTAATAATAATAATGAAACTATAATCTCTTATTTTTACTAAAACTTTATCATATAAAACGTTGTTTAGGCATCTTTCACAGTCAAATACTTCTCGAACCTTTACCTTACCATTTAAGTACCTAAAATACACTTTAGTCAACATCAAACTTTATTATAACTGCATGTTTATATAGAATTCACATGAAACATATTTTTGTGCTATGTAGTTGAAGATATGCCCATGTTACATATTAACATAACTGTTACTCTTAACAGCACTCAGGAATGTTTCAAGGCATGATGGAGCTCTCATAAGTAAGTTCATTTGACAGCAAAGTTATCATCAGTTGGATTAAGCAATCCATGGGAACGTAATATAGCCTCACCAAGTGATGATTGGCTTTATTGTATCAGGGAAGGACATTCTGGAACAACACAAATTCCTCATTTTGATTGGACAGGTTATATTGTTTGACAAAGCTTCCTATTCTTTTTTACACATTCCTCAGTTTTATCTGAATTATCTTTTTCATATGTCCTTATATTTTTACAGACCATTAAGGCCTTATCCCATATCAAAAAAACGTGTAATACCTACATGAATTGAGCTACCTGATTGGGCAGTTGATGTAAGTCATTAACAATCATGATATGTTTGCAGACGTTTTAAATTCATTAGATGTATTTTTCTAATGATATTAAATGTGTAACTTTGTGAGAAACTCCAAAAATCGAGCCCAATAGTGATCTGCAACATCTTACTAAGGTCAGTGAAAGTTTTGGGAATGATTTCCCAAAACCTTATATTGTCATATCAGGTTTTATTTTGACTTAATGACTTAATGTAAGTAAATCCATTAGTTAATTGATGGACTTGAAGTGTTTTAGAATATTTACATATATAACTGTTTACTCGTTTATTGCTAATATATTAATTTGTCTCAGTTTTGCAGGGAAGAATGAATATACATATGTCGAGCTTGCATGATAGGGTGAATGAAAATTGGGATACTTATGTTATAAACTTTATTTACAAGTGATATGTATTTGACAATTACTTTTTGATGAATTTGGAATGTAATTTTGAATGACGCTATAGTTCGTGTAATTTAGACAATAAATTTGTAATTTAGTTTGATTAATATTTGGTAATATATATATATATATATATATATATATATATATATATATATATATATATATATAATGTAAAACCATGACATACAAAGTATGTCGTAAAACTATGTCAAAAATCATGTTGTACAGAACATGTCGTAATTTGAAGTCGTAAATGTCTGTCATAATTACAAAAATGTTACGAATTATGACATTCAAAGCCAGTCGTAAATGTATGTCAAAAATAAATGTCATGCATGTATGTCATAATTGTTGGTCATAAAGGTTTGTCGTAATCTTTATGACAGGCTAAATGTCTGTCATTTTCTTTTATGACATGGCTTTCAATGACAGACATTTGTCTGTCATGTATAGGCATTTACGACAGACATTGTCCGTCAAGAAAAGCCTCTTTTCTAGTAGTGCTACTTCATATTGATCTTAAGTTGAGGTGGGAACCTCATGTGTCCTTGAGCTTCTGGTTTCACTTGAACATCCACATCTACATATACTTCTAGGTTCACTTGAACTTCTATATCTAAATCAGTTTTGTTTTGGAGTTTAAACTGCCTAGTATGAAAGATATGTAAGTAACATTACTACAAAAAGTTATATGTAAAATTGATGCCTTTGTCGTGTTTAAGTTTAGGCCACATGGAATTTCCGTTATGTGGCCTAATAGTGTCCATGTAACAGTTTCCAAACATGGATGTAGTGAACCATGGTGCAATAAAATCCTCTACATACTTGTGGAGGTATGATATAATTGACATTGTATGCAGACATGGTACACCTATTACCTGCCATGATCTACATTTGTAGGTGTTATTGTTAAGGTCAACACCATATGCCCATATCCTAAGCTCATATTGTTTTAGCCCAAATGTAACCCTCCTTAATATATGTTTACATATTATACACATGCTACAATTGTAACACCCAACCAATCAGGTATTTCCATTATTAGCACAAAGTATTAAGTTATTGCAAAAATGGTCCTTACACCTTGCATACTTGGGGCGTATGCAAGGCTTACTTGGAAGATATACAAACCCTAAATCTGTGGTTTTGAGTCTTATTTAAGCAACTTAACCCTCATAAATCCTTCCACCTTCAGCCTGCATCATCCCAAACGACCCCTTGCAAACCCTAATTTCCATTTGAGAGTTTTTGAGCTATATGAGTGTTTTATGTTCATCTTTGAAGGGAGAATATCATTGGAGTGCACTTAGAAAGATTCAAGCATTATAGATCTTGGATTTACACCTCTCAAGCAACCTCCATGTAACACCCTATTCCAGACCGTTTCCAAATGCGGGGCAGTGACCCGAAGGTCGGTGATCACAAGGCTTAGAGCCTTTGGGAAAGAGTGAGGTAGATCCCTTTGGTTGTGGGTAATATATATTATTTTTTCTTCGGTCACGATGTGGTGAAGGCTCACCACGACGTGGCAATAGCTTTGGGCCGCAGTAGTTTAATGACTCACCACGACATGGTGATTTTGTCACGACGTGGTGGCGGCTGTTCGAGAAAACCCTAAAGTTTAAGGGTTGAGCCCTATTTAAACTCCTTAATCTATCTTAGCCTCCCTCCCATCAGCCTCCATCTCTCCAAATCGTCCCTTGCAAACCCTAGATCCCTTGTGTGAGTTTTTGGCCTCAAAGTGTGTGTGTTGTTGCTTGTGAAGGAAGAAGGTGGTGGAAGATCTTATTGGGAGTCCAAAGCAACGTAGGTCCAAGAGTTTATCTTCCTCAAGCATCTCAAGAATGTATAAAGTCTTCATCTTTATGAGTTAGTTGATAGATGTAACGCCCTGTGCCGAATCATTACCCATTTGGGTATAGGTGACGTAATTTAGATGATCCGGGTGTTTAGATTAGGTTTTGGAGCCAAGGGGTATTTTGGTAAAGTAACAGCGCGGGCTTTTATGGAAATTAGATTTTTGTTTGGGAAATTTTATGGCAGGTTTGAGTTGATAAAAGCATAGAGCTTCTCGTTACCTTTCCGTGGATATAAGGATCGCCGGAATCAGATTTATAATGAAAAAGTTATGGCCTTCGGAGTATTTTAGGGTTTAAGAGGAAGCCCTAGTACACGAGGTGCATATAGGGAGTACACGGGGCGTACTGGTGTGAAGTGTAGTATGCAGGGGGTGCACTGGAAAACACTTAGCGTACCAAGTGGGAAGGATCACGAAGCCTCGGCCTCGTACGTTGGGCGTACGAGGGGTGCAGGAAACCCTAATTTTAAGTGTGTGTACCCAAATTTAAGCATCTTAAGTCTTTAGGACTGACCTCTTTACTAGACCCCAAACCTCCTAAAACCCTAAATCGACCCTTAGCCTCCATTAATGTGCATTTGAGCTCTTGAGGACAATTTGGTGTTGTTTTGCTCATTTTGAAGAGATTGAAGAAAGATGAAGGTTCATAGGTTGGTGGGGAACTTAGAGATCCAGAATCATTCATCACTTTGCAAGCACCTAGAGGTATCTAGTTTAAATCTTGACTTGTTAAAGCTTAGATCTATTATTGTCTTGATTTTCATGCTTTTGGGGTCCCTTTTTGGGTTGATTGATGAGTTAAGATGTTTGAAGGACTTATTCTTTTAGATCTGAGTTGTTATGAGGTTCTTAAGCATAAAAGTGCAAGCTTTATGAGGTTTAAGGTCACATGCATGCATTAAGTTACCTAATAAGTCCTTTTTAGCTTTAAGAGCTTCATTCAGTCATGCATGAAAGTAAAGTTAGCAACTTTATGTGATTATCCAGCTCAAGGAAGTCAGATCTATGTTTTGGATCGATGACTTAACGGATTAAGGAAGAAAAATGTGATTGGGTTGAATGGAGGAGAACGATGGGCGTACAAGCCTGTACGCGCATCGTACAAGCCCTTAAGCCAGTACGATTAGCGTACAAGCTGAGTACGCCCTGCGTACTCAGCAGGAATGGATTTCGTTGTTTGGGCTTCATTTCGGGTTATCCTTTGGGCTTAGATGTTTTGGGCCCTGTTGGGCCATCAGGTTTTGGATTGATAATTATTTTGAAAGGTCCACTATGGGATTTGGGTCCAATTTGGAAAATTGGGCCATATTTGGGCTTTGGGTGTTTAATTGGAATTTGGGATTTTGGATTGTTGAATTGGGCATTAGCTTTGGGCCAAGTTAGGAAGAGGGTAAAAAGGTCTTTTACCCTAGTTTGGACACTTAGTGTGGGTCGGATCCGATTATTGATGGTTGATTAACTTGTGATTGATAGCGCGGGGATTCGGGCCAGCAACCATAGATTCTTTCTGTGAGATTCGGCAGTGCGAGGTGAGTTTCCTTGCCAGGTCGAAGGCACCAATGTCGGCCCATGGTTTGCTATGTAGGGTGCTAGATGTCTGCGTGACTCTTGCATATGTATATGCTTGTATGCTTACTGGGCGGAGCCCGATGGTTATTCTATATGCTAATATATGGTTATGCATATATGATTTGTATGTGGGCGGGGCCCGATGATTGTACAGTGTGCTATTATCTTTGTGATTTTCGCATGTGTTTTAATGTTTATATGATTATATGGTTATATATTTAGTGGGCAGGGCCCGTTGTATGAGTTTGGGCGGGGCCCGTTATACTCACTTGGCGGGGCCCATTATATGAGTTTGGGCGGGGCCCATTTTACTCAGTGTACGGGGCCCGTTATATGAGTTTGGGCAGGGCCCTTTATACTCAGTGGGCGGGGCCCGTTATATGTATGATATGTATGGTATGTGGTATTTTGGGGAACTCACTAAGCTTTGTGCTTACGGTTTTCAGATTATGTTTCAGGTACTTCGGTTGTCAAATGGAAGAGCTCGAGATGATTGCAGAGCACAAACCACATGTTTCCGCATTCTGTGATTTACTCAGATAACGATGATGTATTAATAAAGCTTTGATTACCTTGGTTAATGAAAATGTGATGATGTACTATTTTAGTGATTTAAAAATGAAAAGTTTTTGGGTCTTATTTTTGGGACGTTTCAAGTTGGTATCAGAGCCTTGGTTTGAGGGATTCAGACATACTCTCGGGTGTGTCTGAACTCAAACTGAGGATTTGGTAAAGTTTTTCAAATGTAAAAGAAAAATGATTTAGAAAGGGAAAAACAAGTTTTCTAAAACAAGAAAGGGTGTGGTGCATGCAATCTACCGAACTCAAGTAAGTTTTCCCAAAATTCCCATACATGTTATCTGATATGATTTGATTTATGAATCTGTGAACCGTATGCTACTTAGGGCTAAGGATCTGCTCAGTGTTTGCATGATAGAATTCTAGGAGAGATGCCTTGTATGACTATTGTATGAGCTTGTAGACTTGCATGCTAGTTCTGATTTGTCAGTGATAGATTGGCCTGATATGTGATGCCTTGTAGCTTAGGAAGCATGGAATGCTAGATTGGGTATTCATTGTATGCGTACGACAGTTGGCAGTGAGGGTGAAGGGTTCCTACCATGAGTTGTGGTGTGTGAGTTTGAATGGTCTTTGGTATTTCTTTGGATTGGAGTGCTACTGTCCGAATGTGTTTTCTTTGTGCTTTGTGGAACTCTTAGGTGATGGGAGTTAGATACTAAGTGAATATGTTAAGTCATATGTGGCAAAGGTTGAATAATCTCAGAGTGATGGATTTGACCCTATTGCGCAACTCTTGTCTGAGTCCAACCGTTGTAGGGATGAGTCTGTTACTCGAAAGATTATCTAAGTTTTGTTGCATGTGAGATTGTATTCATGAGCTGGGTAATTGGCATTATGGGGAGCTCTTCAGCAACTGATGGCAGGGTGAGGTCGGGAACATAGGGAAAATCTAGGAGGTGCTTCGGTGGGTTTAGTTGTGTAGTTTAGCGATCATGTGGAGTATCAGTTTAAGAAGGTGACCTAGAGGATTTCGGTTAATTCTTGAGGAAAGTATGGATAGGTGTGGAAGGTAGTATTGGGCCCGTACTGCGGAAAGCACATGATCCATACTCAAATCGGGGAAAGTCTTGGAGAATCTAGGAAGCTTGTGAGATGAGGACTCTTGGGTATGTTCTAATCTTTTGCATGCTGTTTGGGTATGTCATTGAGCACTCAGGAATGGGGTTCAGGTTCTGGTTCCGGCTCAGGTGCAGGTGCTGAGCTGAGCGATACGCGGATGCAGGAGTTCATCTCGTCGGAGATTACGCGTGGTATTTTGGAGCATGCCCCTGTAATCCATGGTTCAGTCAAGGAAGGTATTTTGGAGTTCTTGGATGGTCATATCGGGGCCTTCGGGCCGAGATTGTAGCAGGGAAAGTCCGTTATGTTTTCACTAAAATCAAGTCGGCCACAAGAAGGCCGACTGCCAGATGTTGAGGGGTGGAGTAGTAATTGCATCTACTCCGGTTTCTTTGAGGATCTCTGATGGTCGTAAGGATGGGGCAAGAGCCCCAGCTGGGAGGAGCCAAGGTTTGTAGTGTCAGCCGAGAGGAGGTCAAGGTTACTTCAGGTGCTATTACGGGTATGTTATATTCTGCTTTCTTCTGGGTTGTTATCGGCAATTTGTATTGCTTTGGAATTTTGCTTGGGTTTGGGTAAGCAATATCTCAGGTTGGTTCTCTACTATTATCTGGGTTATATTATCAAGGATTATTATATGCCATTCTACATGCCGAGAGTCTTTAACGAATCATTAGTGGGTCGTATCTTGCTGAGCGAGTTTTAATGTGTTCGGTTTCTATTCCGGTTCTTGATGGGATCAATTCAGGGGTATTGTTTGGAGGATCTATGGTCAGGGTTAGCAGGTTAGTTCTCTAGTGAAGTCAGGGTTCAGTTGTTTTATCTTTTGATCTGGTGGGATCGGAAGTCGTCAATCGAAGAACTTTTGGGTTCAAACACTACCGTTACTAGGGAGGAGCGGTAGTAAGAAGATGGTGGTGACAGTTGCAGGAGTTATTTGGTCATTGGAAGTGCCAAGGGAAATTTTGTATTTCGCATGGGTGGTAGATGGTTAGAATTCAGTAATTCTTTGAGGATGGAAGTTAGGGTGAAGACTCGCCAGTTTAGAGCAATGGTTATGGTTTTAGTCCCCAATAGAAGAACTTAAGGAACTGGTGTGGTATCATGGGAGGTGATTGGAGCTATCGGACTTACTAAGATTTCATGGAATATTCTTCTGGATTTCAAGAGTTGGGTGATCATCGAGATTGGCTAGTAATGGAATGCTAGTATTGGTAAGCGCATGTCATAGACGGTTCATGCTATATGAGGTTTGATGAGTTGGGAATCCATCATATTTATAGGATGAGAGAGCTTCGTTGAATTTAAGTGGGGGATAATCGATAAGAATTTCCAGGAGTTGGATCGGGTGTGGAACTAGGGCAAGTTTGAGGAGAGACGACCCAAGTGGCCGATTGGATTGAGGATGTGTAAGTGGGAGTTCAAGAAACTTCCAACAGCTGGTTGGCGTCTTCTTTGTTAGGCATAGAAGGCTGGTGGATGGATCCAGGTCGAGGGTTGTGTTAGAGCCTCGCTGCCTGTTCTTGTCTGATGAAGGCTTTGGGGTTCGAAGCATTACCTGAACACCTGATTGATTTCAGTTGAATGCGGGTTCGATTCAGGATAATTGGGGTTGAGATGGTTTGGGTGTGGTGAAACCAGGGTTGGTAACCATGGTTGGTTAGAAGTGTTGTAAGACTGCAATAGGATCGTAGCATTCACCAGTTGAGGTAGCCTATCGATGACGTGGTCACGAGTTTAGAGGAGGATCATTTCGTGCCTTGGGCACGAAGGACAGGATTGTCGAGGTGCATTTCTCTGTTTTAGGTTGAGGACCATTGTGGTCCGAGGCGGAGTCAGGCATGTGTAGCTATAGATGGGTGGGACCCGTGGGCAAGGCCGCTCCGTGGTATAGTTTGGGTGGGACCCATGGTCGAGGCCCGTGTGTATATGGCAATGCAGGTGGGACCTGGTAGAGAACGTTGGGTCAAGGTCTTGGATCTTGGGTTACAGGATTGAGTGTATGGTCAGTGTGTGATGCAAAGGGGTATATAGGCTGGGTAGCCTTCTTATTTGGACTCTTGGGAACCTGGTGGCAGGACCAGGTGCGAGATTGGTAGTCTCTGCGATGGTTTGGGAACCTTTATGTATCCCGGGTTAGCGAGGGGTTGTTGTGAATCAGAAGGTTTCAAGTGAAATGAAAGTGTAGACCCTTGGATCTCGGGTTATGATTTAAGTACTGAGTTGGTTCTTAGTGGGTACTTGCGTTGGGGATCGCGGGAATTTATGGTCAAGGTCTTCATTTCAGTGGGATATGAATTAAGGAATATTTATGCCAAGGGTATCAGTTGAAGGTTTCAGGGTTAAAGGATGGTTTCAGTTTTGATGGTATATCAGGCTCTTGTGATTGTGTTTTGGGTTGGTTCTATCTGTGTGGGGTCAGGCAAGTATGGAGTTTCGGAATTTCAGCAGCGGTTTGTTGGTTTAGCAGTTAAGGAAGGAGTTTCTTGTTCATCAGTAAAAGGTGTATCTCCCAATTGTATCACATTCTTCTTTATATTCATGGAATTGTTATCATCGGGATAAGCCTTCTCTTGAGGGAATACCTAATCTTGTTGGTTAAGGGAGAGATTGTCGGCGGTAGCTTTTGGTCTCTGATTTTGTTTTCTAGTGAGAACCTCCAGTTATCAGAAGTTGAGAAGTCGGTTGGGGGATAAGTAGAGTGGAATTAGCAATGGTTCAGTATGGGCTGTCTGTCAGGGAGTCGGACCAATTCGAGATTTCAAATTTCAAGATGTGTAGATGTGATTATTCTGTGTAGATATTTTGTAGGGGGTTGTTTTAGGCTGAGAAAGGATTCGTTTATCTTCGGGTTGGAGAGCCCTACTAGGGTTGGTTTCGGTTGCCTTGGGAAGGCTCTGGTATGCTCGGGGTTGTGACCGTGATGCACAGGTTGTCTGGTGTTCCGGGAATGGTAAGGAATGATTTCTTGGACAAAATCTAATTTAAGCGGAGGAGAGTTGTAACGCCATGTCCCGAATCGTTACCCATTTGGGTATGGGTGACGTAATTTAGATGATCTGGGTGTTTGGATTAGGTTTTGGAGCCAATGGGTATTTTGGTAAAGTAACAACGCGGGCTTTTATGGAAATTGTATTCATTTTCGGTAAATTTTATGGCACGTCTGAGTTAATAAAAGAATAGAGCTTCTCGATACCTTTTTCGTGGATATAAGGATCGTCGGAATCGGATTTATAACGAATAAGTTATGGCCTTCGGAGTATGTTAGGGTGTAAGAGGAAACCCTTGTATGCGGGGCATACATAGGGAGTACATGGTGCGTACTGGTGCAAGAAACCCTAATTTTAAGTGTGTATACCCTATTTAAGCATCTTAAGTCTTTAGGGATGGCTTCTTTACCAGCCCCATACCCCCTAAAACCCTAAATCGACCCTTAGCCTCCATTAATGTGCATTTGAGCTCTTGAGGAGAATTTGGTATTGTTTTGCTCATTTTAAAGATATTGAAGAAGGATGAAGGTTCATAACTTGGTGGGGAACTTAGAGATCCAGAATAATTCATCACTTTACAAGCTCCTAGAGATATCAAGTTCAAATCTTGACTTGTTAAAGCTTACATATATTATTGTATTGATTTTCATGCTTTTGGTTCCCTTTTTTGGGTTGATTGATGAGTTAAGATGTTTGAAGGACTTATTCTTTTAGATCTGAGTTGTTATGAGGTTCTTAAGCATAAAGGTGCAAGCTTTATGAGGTTTAACGTCACATGCATGCGTTAAGTTGCCTAATAAGTCCTTTTGAGCTTTAAGAGCTTCATTTAGTCATGCATGAACGTAAAGTTAGCAACTTTACGTGATTATCCAGATCAAGGAAGTCAGATCTATGTTTTGGATCAATGACTTAACGGATTAAGGAAGAAAAATGTGATTGGGCTGAATGGAGGAGTACACTAGGCGTACAAGCCTGTACGCGCATCGTACAAGCCCTTAAGCCAGTACACTTAGCGTACAAGCTGAGTACGCCCTACGTACTCAGCAGGAATGGATTTCGATGTTTGGGTTTCATTTTGGGCTTCCCTGTTGGGCCATCAGGTTTGGATTGATAATTATTGTGAAAGGCCCACTATGGGATTTGGGCTCAATTTGGAAAATTGGGCCATATTTGGGCCTTGGGTGTTTAATTGGAATTTGGGCTTTTGGATTTTTGAATTGGGCCTTGGCTTTAGGCCAAGTTAGGAAGAGAGTAAAAAGGTATTTTACCCTATTTGGACACTTAGTGTGGGTCGGATCCGATTATTGGTGGATGATTAACTTATGATTGATAGCGCGGGGATTCTTGCGGGCCAGCAGCCATAGATTCTTTCTGTGAGATTCGGCAGTGCGAGGTGAGTTTCCTCATTATGTTTAGCGGGTCGAAGGAACCAATGCCGGACCACGGTTTTCTATGTTAGGTGCTAGATGTCTGCATGAATCTTGCATATGTATATGCTTGTATGCTTACTGGGCGGGGCTCGATGGTTATTCTGTATGCTAGTATCTGGTTATGCATATATGATTTGTATGTGGGCGGGGCCCAATGATTATACAATATGCTATTGTCTTTGTGATTTTCGCATGTGTTTCAATGTTTATATGATTATATGATTATTTGTTTAGTGGGCGGGGCCTGTTGTATGAGTTTGGGCGGGGCCCGTTATACTCAGTGGGCGGGGCCCGTTATATGAGTTTGGGCGGGGCCCGTTATACTCAGTGGGAGGGCCCCGTTATATTAGTTTAGGAGGGGTCCGTTATACTCAATGGGCGGGGCCCATTATATGTAGGATATGTATGGTATGTAGTATTTTGGGGAACTCACTAAGCTTTGTGCTTACGGTTTTTAGTTTATGTTTCAGGTACTTCGTTTTCAAATGGAAGAGCTCGGGATGATTGCAGAGTACACACCACATGTTTCTGCATTCTGTGATTTACTCTGAAAACGACGATGTATTAATAAAGCTTTGATTACATTGGTTAATGAAAATGAGATGATGTACTATTTTAGTGATTTAAAAATGAAAAGTTTTTGGGTCTTGTTTTTGAGACGTTTCAATATAAATATTGATTTTGCCCGGTTTTCTCTATTCCTTGTTGTTTTGGAAGGGTGAATCTCATAAAGCTTGCAACTTTATAAATCTCCAGGCCATTTGGAACATTTCGCTCTTTGGATCTGATTTAGATTTGGGTTTTGAAGCCATGCATGGAATGTTGGCCTTTTTGCCCTAATTTGACCTAATTAGAGTTCAAGACATGCACTGGTCTTGCATGTCTGAAAAGAACTGATTTTTATGGTGAGTTAGGTGTTAGATACACTTCTAGAACCTTTGGACAAGTAACCTTAAGGATTGAGTGAATATTGCTTAAGCCATGTAATGTTTTGGGCCTTAAAGTTGAGATCCATACTCTTTGGAGGGTTCTATTGGATAAAGTTGGAAACTTTATCCATTTAGACCCTATTATGGACCAGATCTGAGTTGGGGACCCTTTAGAATCGACGAAAATGGTTGAGTGTGTTAAGCTGCTGAAAATCCAACTACCACGACATGGTAAGTCCACCACGATGTGGTGGCGGGGTTGGTCGCGACTATTTTGTCGTATTCGACGCCACAACATGGTAAAGGGATACCACAACGTGGCGGTGAGCTGAGTTGACTCTTCTTAACGTTTTGACCATTTGACCCAGATTGACCTAAGGGGTATTTTGGATTATGTTGAGAATTGGTCTTTCGATGGTTAGGTGTCGGTTAGAGCTGAGATTCGGAGTCGGGGCCTCATCAGCTATTGTTCAGATTCAGAGGTGAGTCTCCTCACTGTACTCGTGGGTAGAAGGCGCCAATGTCGGCCCACTAGATTCTGTTATGTAAGATGTCTTTGTGACTCTTGCATGGTATGTTAGGCTAGGCCCATTGTATGACATGATACGCCTATCTATATGTTGGGAATAGGCCCAAGGATCAGGAAGGGATAGGCCCATTGTATGTAGGGATGAGCGTGGGACAGAACCGGTACCGACCCGTATCGTTCCCGAATTCCTGAAAACCGAATTTTATCGAAAGTCAATCCCGAGTACCGAACCGAATTACCATCATCGGTACCGGTACCGGGAATGGTACCGATTTTCGGTACTAGTACCGGTACCGGTGGTACCGAATCTTGAATTTCATGTATTTGGAGTACCGAGTACCGTCCCATATTTTCAAATTCGGTACGGTACCGGTACGGGATCGGGATATGGGACAAACTGCTCATCCCTAATTGTATGTTGCGTAGGTGCTAACTGTCTTTGTGACTTTTGCATTTGTATGATTGGGCTGGGCCCATTGATCTGGCAGGGCAAGGTCTATTATGGTGGGTTGGGCCCTATGTACGGGTTGGGCCCAATGTGAGGGCTAGGCCCAATGGTATGTATGATATGGTTTCAGGTACTTCCGGTTCGAAAGGGAAGGGCTTTGCTTGATCGTAGTGCATCCACCCATGTTCCGCATTATGATGATTTTGGGATTGTACTCTGATAACTGTTTTCTTATAAAGTACTTTTGAATATTTAGAAAAATGATAATGAATGTTTGACTTAAAGATAATTAGTGTTTTGGTTGAATTAAAAATGAAATTTTTACCTCATAATTTTTGGGACGTCACAAGTTGGTATCAGAGCCTTGGTTTGAGGGATTCAGGCGCACTCTCGGGTATGTCTGAACTCAAACTGATGAATTGATAATCTTTTGAAAGAAAATGAGTTTCTAAAAAGATTTTGTAAAAGGGAATAAATTTCTAAAAGGATTTTATAAAGACAAAGGGGGTATGATGCGTGCAATCGGCCGAGCTCAAGTAAGTGATTCCCAGAATACCCATACATGTTTGCTATGATTATATGTTATGAGAATTGAATGCTAGGATAAGGCTAGGGATACTTTCAGGAATTGCATGATAGATTGGTCTGATATGTGATGCCTTGTAGCCTAGGAAGCATTAGATGTTATGCTAGTTTGGGAATATGTATTGGTATCAGTAACTGCTATGTGTATGCTTTAAAAATTGTATACGGTTAGGATCATATAGCTCTAGAATGATTGATTTGGCCTTATTTCATGTTCCTCGTTTGGTTGTGGTCCTATGGTAGAGTATTTTATTCGACAGTCTATTTGATCATGTATTGTGTATAATATGCATGCATAAGGAAACCAGCAGTGAGAGTGGAAGTTCCTAGCATGAGTTGTAGTATATGAGTTTGAATATTCTTTGGTTAATCTATGGATTAGAGTACTACTTCACGAATGTTGCTTGCTTTATGCTTTGTGGAACTCTTAAGTGATGTGAGTTAGGTATTAAGGGAATATGTTAAGTCACATGTGACGAAGGTTGAATAATCTCAGAGTGATGGATTTGACCCTATTGCGCAGCTCCCGTTTGAGTCTAACCGTTGTAGGGATGAGTCTTTTACTCGAAGGATTATCTAAGCTTTGTTGCATTTGATTGTATTCATAAGGTGGTTAAGTGACATTATGGGGAGTTCTTCAGCAGCTGATGGCAGGGTGAGGTGGGAAACATAGGAAACCCTAGGAGGTGCTTCAGTAGGTTTAGTCGCGCTGTGTTAGAGAGTGCTTGGAATATCAATTTAAGAAGGTGACTTGGAGGATTCAATATGATTCTTGAGGAAAGTATGGATAGGTTTGGAAGGTAGTATTGGCCCCGTACTACTGAAAACAGGATCCATACTCGAATCGGGGAGAGTCTCGGAGAATCTAGGAAGCCTGTGGGATGAGGATTCTTGGGTATGTTCTGATCATTTGCATGCTTGTTTTTCAGTATGGTGATGAGCACTCAGGAATAGGGTTCAGGTTCTGGTTCCGGATCAGATGCAGTAACTGAACCGATCGATGAGCGGATGCAGGAGCTCATCTCGTCGGTGATTACCCGCGGTATTTTGGAGCAAACTCCGGTGATCTTCGGTACGGTCAAGGAGGGGATTATGGATATTTTGGATGAGCGTATGGGTGCATTCCATACTGAGGTTATGGCTATTTTTGGAGCCCGCGCTCTTTCCTTCCATAAGTTTTGTGCTTGTGGAGCTCCCGAGTTCTTTGGGGAGAAATACCCCAGTGCTAGTAGGAGATGGTTAATGGATATGGCTAATGCTTTCAGGACGAGTTTCTGCCCTGAGGGGTTGAAGGTCACATTTTCCTCTTGTCTTCTGAAGGACAGGGTCCGGGATTGGTAAGAGTAGGTAGACTTCACTTTGGGAGGCGAAGCCGTTGAGACGATGACTTAGGATGAGTTTGTGACCCGGTTTACGGTCGAGTTTATGCCAGCCATTGAGGTGCAACAGTTGGCGAGGGAGTTTCAGGACCTTTGTTGGTTCCACAGTATGCAGCAGACGAGGAGATGAAGAAGATAAGGTATCATGGCATGCTGAGGGATGAAATCAGGGATTCTGTGAGTCTGTCAGGGTGCAATACCCTGAAAGATATGATTGCTAGAGCTCGAGAGTGTGAGATTTATATAGAGCACCTCGGGAAGAGGAAGCCAGAGTAGATTCAAATTTCATTGGGCCAGGTGAAGAGGCCCAGGACTCAGGATTCACGTTTGGGAGGCCATCAGGTTCGGGGACATTATGCAAAATGTGGGACGACCCATGAAGGAGGATTTCGGGAGACAGGTCGAGGATGTTTCAGTTGTGGTCAGATGGGTCATTTTAGTAGCAATTTTCCCAGTGGGTCGTTTCTAATGTGTTTTCACTGCAAACCAGGTGGGCCACAAGAAGGCTTACTGTCCGATGTTGAGGGGTGGAGCAGTGAGTGCACCTGTTCCAGTTACTTTGAGGATCACTGACGGTCATGAAGGTAGGGCAGTAGCCCTAGCAGCGAGGAGCCGAGCGTTGCAGTTTCAGTCAGGTGAGGTTAGGGTTTCATCAGATTCTATTGCGGGTATCTTATCTTTGGCTTCCTTCTTGATTATTATCAGTATTTATATTTCCTTGGAATCTTGTTTTGAAATGGGTAAGCATTATCTTTGTTTTAGTTCTCTGTTATTGCCTGGGTTATATCATCAAGAATTGTTATATGCCATTTTGCATGCTAAGAGTCATTAGTGGGTCGTATCTTGCTGAGTGGGATTCAGTTTGTTCAGTTGTTGTTCCGGATCTTTGATCGGGTCAATTCAGGGGTATCATTTGGAAGGTCTATGGTCGGATTAGCTGGTTAGTTCTCTAATGAAGTCAGAGTTTAGTCGTGTTAGAATTTGTTCCGGTAGGATCGACAATCGTCTATGGAAGGACCTTTGGGTCCAATCACTACCGTTGCTAGGGAAGGAGCGGTAGCAAGAAGATGGTGATGGAATTCACATGAGTTTGTTTGGTCATTGGAAGTTTCGGGGGAATCTTATAATCATAAGGGTTTAAGATGGTTAGAATTCAGAGATCCTTCTGATGATAGGAAGTGGGAGTGAAGATTCGCCAGTTTAGAGCAAGGGTTATGATCTTTGTCACCCGCATAAAGGAGTTAAGGATTTGGTGTTGTATCATAGGAAGCGATCGGGTTATCGGACTTGGTGAGATTTCGGGGAATATTCATCGGGATTTCAAGAATTTTGCGATCATCGAGATTGGATAGTAATGGAATGCTAGTATTGGTAAGCTCAGGTCGTCGATGGTTCGAGTTATAAGAGGGTAAGATGGGTTGGGAATCCATCAAATTTTGTGGGTTGGGAGATCTTCGACGAATCCAAGTGGGGTAGAATCGTTCAGAATTCCGGGAGCTGAATCAAGTGTGAAACTAGGGAGAGTTTCACATCCCAGTCAGGAGGGAAACGACTCAAGTGGCCGTCTGGATTGAATTTATGTAATTTAGGAGTTCAGGAAACTTCCAACAGTTGGTTGGCGTCTTCTTTGTGATATAGCAGGCATGTGGATGGATCCAGGTCGAGGATGGTGTTAGGGCCCCTCTGCATGTTCTTGTCTGATGAAGGCTTTGGGGTTCAAAGCACGACCCAAACACCTGATTGGGATATAGTCAAATGCAGATTCGAATCAGGAGGATTTTGGGTGGTATGGTAGAGGTGTGGTAAGACCATGGGCGATGGCCATGGCGGAATAGAAGTGTCGTAACACTGCGGGGTGTCTGTAGCATTCACTGGATTGGCAGATTGTATGCAAGTATTGTAAGACTACAGGGTAGCCATAGCATTCACCAGGATATCAAATAGTTGTGGAGATGTTGTAAGTCTGCGATGCGATCATAGTATATGGTCAGGGAGTGGCATAGTGTGGTGCATAGGCTAGGGTAGCCTTATCACTTGGACTCTCAGGAACCTGGTGGCTGGACCAGGTGTGAGACTAGCAGTCTCAGTGGTGGATTTGGGATTTTTATATGCCAGTATAGCGAATGGTCGCCAAGGATTAGAAGGTTTTTGGGGAAATGTAAGTACAAGTCCTTGGTTTCAGGTTATGAGTTATGTAATAAGGAATTTGTATGCCAAGGGCATCATTTGAAGGGTTCAAGGTCAAAAAAGATGCTTTCAGTTTTGATGGTAGAAAAAGGCTCTTGTGATTGTGTTTTGGATTGGTTCCACATGTGTGGGGGTCAGGCAAGTATGGGAAATCAGAATTTTAGCAATGGAGTGATGGTTCGGCAGTTAAAGAATCGGTGTTTTATTCAACACTAGATGGTTTTGTTTGGAACGTTAGGTCCCAGGAGGGTGGTAAGGAGTTATTTCGAGGACGAAATCTAATTTAAGTGGGGGAGAGTTGTAACATCTTGTTCCATATTGTTTCCTAATGCGGGGTGGTGACCCGAAGGTCGGTTATCATAAGGCTTAGATCCTTTGGGAAAGAGTGAGGTAGATCCTTTTGGTTGTGGGTAATGTGTATTAGTTTTTCTTCGGCCACGACGTGGTGATATCTTTTGGGCCGTGGGAGTTTAATGAGTCACCACTGCGTAAGGGTTGTTGGTGAAAGACCTAAAGTGTAAGGGTTGAGACCTATTTAAACTCCTTAATCTCTCATAGCCTCCCTCCCACCAGCCTCCATCTCTCCAAATCGTCCCATACAAACCCTAGATCCCTTATGTGAGTTTTTAGCCTCAAAGTGTGTGTGTGTGTGTGTAAGGTCCTTGATGGAAGGATCTATACCAATGATCAATCAAGCTTAAGAAAACAAAGAAGAAATGGAGTAAAAGTGGAATTAAAACTGAGCTTGCATACAAATCACACTTGGAAATGTCGGATACAACTCAGGAGACCGAAAACTCTAAGATCGACTGTGGATCAACAACTTTCAACAACCCTGACAAATGACCTGACAAGAGCAATATATACTAACTGGACCGAAAACAGGTTTCGGTCAGGCAGACCGAAAGCCTGTTTTCGGTCACACTCAACCGAGAACAATGCCTAGACCGAAAACGACAAACACACACAAAAGACTCCAAATTACATTGTCAAATGCCCTAACTCATCTATACATTGTTGCCTAGCCCAAACCATATATATTGGCCCTTCAATCTCCCCCTTGGTTTGCAGCTAGCATGATTCAGTCTTTATCAACCAGCATCACATCGGTCTCCTCCATCGATCCACTCCACATTCCCTTTTGGATGATTTCTGCCACCATCGAAGTGAACTCCTTTGCAGCATGCTCAAAAATCTCCTCAGCGACTTTAATTTGAAACATAGACAAGTGATGGATATCCCACTTTCCAAAGTGAAGCAGGTCATTTTTTTCATAGAGACGAAGACTGTCATTTGGAAACTTGATGATAGCGGTAGCTGTTGTTTCATCATAAATCCAGTAGAGCATGTTTTCAAGTGACCTGTCTCCGAAGTTTTGTAGCACAGGAACTTGCCTCACTTGGTTAGTGGGAGGCCACATCACAGTTCTGAAAGGTTTGTCTGTCTTTGGATCGATAACTTTTGGGTATAGCTTGATGATAGAATTGGCAGTCTTCATAGTAGGAAATCCCTTCTTTTTCTGATTTTCCAGAAATAACCTGAATTGAGTTGCTTGAGGATTGCCTGACGGATTCGCAAACGGAGCGTTAACAAGTTCAGTGAGATCAACTCTTGTCCAAGATTCGAAATCATGAACATTCTTGTAGTATTCAACATTATTGGTCTTCCGTCTCACGACCCACATGTTCAAACGGTCGTGGAATCCCCATGATCTGATTCCAGATCGGTCACCATAACAATGAACAAATTTATTCTTTTCAAGATCAGTACGAGTGATTTTTGGTTGACCTGGAGGCGCGTTGTCATCTGAACTTCTCTTGAACATGATTTGCGGTTTCTTGGAGGATTCATTCAGCTTTGCTTTCTTGATGGCTATTATATGAGGAGCTTGGACAGGTTCTGTGGGAATTTATCATAGATCATAGTTTTCTTGGATGAGGAGGAGTCACCAGGATGGGTTCCAGATGGAGGGTCAACTCGAAGGATTTCCACTGAGGACTTGAATTTGTCACCAAGTTCCTCTGTCAGTTTTTGTTTCATGTCAAAGTAGCATGCTGACAGAGCACCAAGGTGAGTCTCAAGAGTTGTAAGTTTCTCAGTCTTCAGTGCCTTGTTTGCTTCGAGATCATCGATACGAATGATGAGCTGAGCATTGGTGGCCTCAAGATCAGCAATACGAGACTCGTGCTGACTGATCATGAGGTCTTTCTCAATGAGTTTCTGGTTCAGCACACCAATCTCCTTTCTCAGCTCAGGCACTGAGGCATCATCATCTCCAGATATACCTTCATCAAAGGATATTCCTTTTCCGCGTGAGGAGTGAGTTGGACTTAATTGCTGGGCCAAATGTATGGCTAGTCTCTCAGAGACAACATCATGATAAGGCCTTGGAGGAGACGATCTCAGGCCAACAGACGAGCCACCAGCTTCATGGATAGAGCTGGGACTCTCTTGAATGGGCACATATGAGGATGGGGCAAATGTTGAAGATGGAGGAGTCATGGTAGTTTGAGTCAGGTCAGGAAAAAGTACTCCCATCCTTGGATCATTTCTGCGTCTCTTCAAAGGAGGCTGGGAGGTCAGAGCTGTCTAGGAATCACTTGTAACTGGCTCGGATGTAGGAACCACATTATCAAGGGGATGAATCCCTGATGATGTGTCCATTTGAGTTGAAGAATAAACCACTTGAACGGTAACCGGAGGCTCAACTTCTCGATCGTCAGCTTTCTCCCTTATCTCCGGTGTTGAATTGGCACCATCATCGATATCTTTGAGGAAGTCATCGAGGTCTTCATTTGACAATGGGTGCTCAGGTCCAGTAAAATGCACCGAAACATCATCTATGTCGTAACCGGACAGATCAAGATTCTCATACTCATCCTCTTCTTCTCCTTCGGTCTCAGTAAATTCTTCTGTAGTTCCCTCACTGAAGCCACTCTGAACCACCACGTTTGTGAAATCATGCTCTTTAGCAACAATGGCAGTTGGAGCAACATTTTCAATCTCATGGTCTGAAACGGTGATGACATCATCATTTACATTTGCATGATCTGACGATGCTTGATCTGTAGACTCTTGTTCCGAGGACCCATGAGATTCTGACGAGTCAGCCAGTTCCATAAACTTTCCAAATTTCACGAGAGGGTACTTCCATTGGAACATGATTTTCCATTTACGGTTCTGTTTGATTAGGCTCACAGTGTTTGGTCCGAAGGCTTTCATGTCAAGAATCTCTCATGTCTTGACCAAATCAGGAAATAGGCTGTTGATGAAGATCTGTATAAATCTTGGATAGAGCAATAATTGATCCTTTGACTTCTTGTTGAGATTTGTAACCATTTCCTCCAAGATGAACTTAGAAAAATTGAAGTCAATCCCTGCAGCCAATGCGACTATTGCCTGAGTATTTCTCGACGATATTTCATCTGAACCACCCCTTCGTCCAGATATGCAGTTCACGAACACGTGAGCTAGAAACCTCCAGTAAGGAGGTAACAACTTCTTTGTAACGACCCAAAATTCATGACTAAAAATTTTCTTTAAAATCATTACTTAAAACATAATTGTCAAACCATAAACGAAACCATACATAAATCAGAGTATTAATTCCAAAACATATTTTCATTATAAGAGTAAAACATCCCAGGCTGTCTAATCAATGGTGTGTGCCATGCGATCACCCCGAGCTCTTCCCTCCGCTACCGGAAGTACCTGAAACCAAAACTGAAAACCGTAAGCACGAAGCTTAGTGAGTTCCCCAACCTACCACATACCCTGCATAATCACATACTGCAAATACTGGGCCACGCCCGCTACTTTGGGCCTCGCCCACTACCTCGGGCCTCGCCCGCTACAACGGCCCCGCCGCTCTAGGCCCCGCCTGGCTTTGAGCCCCGCTCGGATACATATCTGTTTCTCTTAGGCCCCGCCTGTCTCTGGGCCCCGCCCGCTAACATATACTAACACATAAACATACCACAACACATAACCAAACATATACTACTGAATCCTGTTCTAAGGCCTCGCCTATCTTGAGCCTTGCCCTTGTCCTGCTACTGATGAGTCATGGAACCCCGTCCACACTCCTTCTGATAGTGAGATACGGGCCCATCCCACACTCACTCCTTTCCTAACTTGGGCCTCGCCCCTGCTCTGCTGCTAATGAGATATGGAACACCGTCCACACTCTGCTATTTGTGAGTTACGGGACCTCGCCCACACTCACCTCCCTACCAGGCACATACATGTATCACACAGACAACAAGTATATTCTATCATGCAAACCATTCCTTGGGCACCCACCCGCTATCATTGGACCTTGGTCCTGAATATCATACTAGCATATAGTGCCTAGGGCTAACCCCCGGGTCTTCCTACTCATTACTACATGGGCCGGCATTGTGGCCGTAGACCCATCCACACAAGGGAAACTCACCTCCTACTGCTGAAGCTGAACCACGAAAGCACAACGCCGAATTACTGCTCCAAACTCCAACACCTAAAGCCATCAATGAACCATTGACATAAATATCCAAATTACCATAATACCCTTGAAGTCAATCGGTCAAAGTCAAAGTCCTGGCCAAAGTCAACCTTCCTGATTGACTCTACTCGCCGAGTCAACCCATAGACTCGCCGAGTTCTTAAACTCAGAAACTCTCATAATACGACTCAACTCGCCGAGTCACCCCAAGACTCGTCGAGTTCAACGATATCTGAGTCCCATCCTGTCCAACTCACCGAGTCACCACTCAACTCACTAATCTGTGCGTTAACCAGAAGAGGTTGGGGGGTCTGCGACCTGACTCGTCGAGTCCAAGAACAGACTCGCCGAGTCCACGACAATCTTCAACAGACTCGCCGAGTTGTTCTTCCAACTCGTCGAGTCCCTGTCCATCATCATACAACTCGCCGAGTCCACCCATGTGACTCGCCGAGTCTCTTCAGTCCTTAATCCATACAGTGGCTTTTCGAGCCATACAGGGGCTCCAACCCATAGATCCACTCTTCTAAAGTCTAACCCCCATGTAAAGTTGCAAACTTTATGTGAAACCAAGGAGCTAAAGGCCCAAAACACTCTAGGGCTAGGGTTTAAGACAAAGGGGCTTCACCAACAATTCATTGACTGCTGCTTTAAGACATTCTGGACCATCCCAACCCTAGATCTGAAGTAACAACCTCAGATCTAAGCCCTAAACCCGAAATAGATCTCAATCTTACCAAAATAGCCCCAAAATCTCATTCAAGAATAGATCTAGATGCAAAAAGGGTGAAGGTAACAGCTTATTACCTCCAAGATGACGTCCCACTGAAGAATAATCCAAATCTCTGTAAATCCCCTTGATCCAAGCTTCTTGATCTCCAAGATCTCTTCACAAAAACCACTTATCTAAGCTCCAAATTGCTCTCAAGGACTCTCACTCACGGTTTAGGGTTTCTGGATCTCAAAAGGGTGGTAAAGAGGCTGAGGGAGGGATATGATGTTCTTTATATAGGGTGCAAACCCTAAGATTAGGGTTTTTCTCGCCCAGACCAGACTCGCCGAGTCCACTTTCCGACTCGCCGAGTCGGTCACTTACTCTATGACCCGGATCCCGCTCCGACTCGTCGAGTTCTTCCCTGGACTCGACGAGTTGACTCCTTGACTTAGAGCTTTTCCTTTCTTTTCTTGGTCTTTCTGATTCTGGGTGTTGCAACTCTCCCCCACTTAAATTAAACTTCGTCCTTGAAGTTCTCTACGGCCAATCGTCCTGCAATCTGCTTTCAACACCCTGCTTGAAAAAATCTAACACCCGCTGACTACTTCCGCTGGCCTTCCGCCCGGTCATGCATACCAACCCTAATTCTTGTAATAACAATCCTCCACCGTCTAGAGAACACATCTTGTTCCATTGGTAATCCTTCCAGTACTCCCCGAGCACTCATACTGAACCCCTTAGGGGTTCACTCCCCTTTGACTTGCGCGTTTTCTGGCCTTCCCAAGGCTACTTCCCATAACTAACCACTTCCCCTATCACTGTGAAGGACATACCTTTCACAATATCCAGTACTCCAGCCACTCCCAGTGCTGGTTACGGCTGCCGTACACACTGAATACTTGTTACTACTTACAATTTAATGCTGAGTACCCATCCCAGCGAATGGTTCAGATAATCCTTCGAGCAAAGGATTCATCCCTGCAACGGTTAAGACTCAAACGAGAGCTGCGTAACATGGTCAAACCCTTCCCTCTGAGATTATCCAACCCTGCTGTGAGAGGCGCAACACCCTTAGTCAAATATCTGCCTTACCCCATAGTCCTTCTATCATCACTGCCACTAGCTGAAAGTTATGTTGTCCCTTATCCGCCTTCCGGATGAACTGAGACCACCCCAGGTCCTAACTAATCTGTTCATAACTGGATTACCGAACTCCCACCGGTCACTACACCCAACACAATCTCCTAGCCGCTCCCAACGACTTCCAAAGAAACTTCGGCTATCTATTACTGCTCTATCTACTCTGCCACTCTGGCGCTACAGGTCCTGGGATCCTCTATCTCCTGCCCTGACCCTACGGTCCCTACCAGGTCCCACCTGTGCTGCTAAAATCTCACGGGCCTCACCCACGAGTCTCACCCGACTATACTACTGAGCAACCCTGCTCCTAGGTTTCACCCATGCTGCTACTATCATACGGGCCTCGCCCACGGGTCTCACCCACCTGTATCCTGGAGCAGCCTCTCCCAAGGTCTCACCTCTTTAGGGCTACGCAGGTCCACTCCATACTAATCTCAATGAACTACCCTTTCCTGATCCCCACCTTGATCACTAAGAGATAAGGGCCTCGACCAAACTCCGCTAACTAGGAGATACGGGCCTCCGCCCATTCTCCGCTAACTAAGCTGCTAGGGAATGTTACGGCTTACCCGCAGTCTTACATAACTTCCGCCACTAACTCGCTGCTGGGAAAAATGTTGCGGCTCTCCCATCGCTCTACCATGCTCTACATGTTGTCTCTGCCACTGACTACTAACACGAAAGCATCCCATGTTAACTGTTCTCAAAATCTTCATTCCGACTCACTCGAGTCCTACAGGCGATCCTCCAACCTGAATTCCCAACCAGTTACTAACCATCCTGATTACATGAACTAACTGTTGGGAAGTTTCTCAAACTCCCAACCCTGAACTCCTCAATCCATCAATCGCTGTGCTACTTTCTTTCCTTCTCAGAGGTCGCGTACTCATTCTGGATCTGTGTGCTCTTACCCTTGTACACTCGGAGGGTTCTCCCCCACTTTGATCCTGCTTATACCTCACTGCTCAATGCTTGAGAAGAATTCCCAATCTTTTCTACCATTCCGCAATCAATCTGCTGAAAAACCCAAGCTTGCCACAGCTAGGGATCTAACCAATCCATCACTCAATAACACCTTCCTGAAGCTAGCGGGACACTATTGAGTTCCACATAAGCATGCTATAGTTACTGCATCCCAAGTAACCTGCTCCAATAGGGCACAACCCCTAACTACCATTTTAATATCCAAGGCATGTAGATGACATATAACTACATCACAAGCAAGCCACACAATTCGGAAATACTTATACCAATAGCGATGCAGAACCATAACAATATAATCATGAATAAAAGTTAACAGAGAAACGAAAGACACACACCTGCAACGTCCGGCGCTGCTCGCGCCTCCATGGTAGTCATCTGAAAAGCCCTGCCTCCTACCGCAGGCGCCTCTGCTCAGCCCTGACGGTCGTCCGTGATCCTCAGAGTTGCAGGGGCAGGTGCTATCACCCGTCCTGCCGAAAGCAAACTAGGACACTGGGCCTTCTTGTGGCCCCGCTGACTGCAGTGCGTGGTGGTAGCAGTACAATCTCTGCTAAAATGACCAGTCCGGCCGCACTTGAAGCAGCCCGAATCTCCACCACTACCACTCCTACACGCACCCTCGTGCGTCCTGCCGCACCTCCCGCATCGGCCGCGACTCTGGTAATCCCTCGATCTCGAATCTGACCCCTTGGGCCTTTTGCCCGAACCTGTGGCTATCTGAACCTCATCCGGCTTCCTCTTCCGGATCTGTTCCAAATCAATCTCCCTCTCTCTAGCTCGTGCGATCATATCCTCCAACGTTTTGCAGCTGGACCTGCTCACAAACTGCCTGATGTCATCCCTCAACATCTCGTGATATCGGCCTTCTTCATCTCCTCATCCAAGACATACTGCGGAACAAGAAGGGCCTTCTCCCTGAACTTGGCGGTGATCTCCGCCACGGTCTCAGTAGTCTGTGTCAAATCCTAAAACTCCCGTGCCAACTGCTGCACCTCAATAATCGGTGAGAACTCAGCCCTAAACCTGGCCGAGAAATCACCCCATGTCATCGCGTCCAACGCGGCATCATCCCCCAAGGCATGATCAATCTCCTCCCACCAATCCCTCGCTCTGTCCTTCAGAAGGCAGGAGGCGAGTCTGACCTTGTCCTCCTCGGGACACCGGTTGGTACAGAATGCATTGGCGACATTAGCCAACCACCTGCTGCTAGCAATGGGGTCCCTAGCCCCATGATAATCTGGTGCTTCGCAAGCTCTAAACTCTCGGAATGTCAAGGTACGCGCTCCCATCAAGGCCATCATCTCGGTACGGAAGGCTACCAGCCTCTCATCCAAGATCTCCAGTATACCCTCCTTGACCGTGCCAAAGATCACAGGAGTCTGATCTAGTATGCTGCGCGTAACCTCCGCTGATACAAACTCTCTCATACGCTCCTCGAGCTGCTCGGTCCCTGAACCTGAGCCTGATCCCTCTCCGGCGCCTGACCCACCCACTGGTCTCTCTCGCAGTGTCACCATGCTGAAAAACATATCACATAACTATCAAAATACACATCACTGCTGAGGGATCGCACACACTCTACAAGTTCCCTGGCTTTGTCTTGGCCCCTCTTGAATCGAGTACAGATCCTCTGCTTCCAGTAGTACGGGCCCATACTACCTTCCACATCTATCCGTACTTTCCTCAAGAGTTACCTCGACTCCACCAATTCCCTTTCACTACTACTACTGCTCCCAGCACTAACTCATCCTAGGCTTGCCCTAGGAAATCTCTGACTCAACCAAAACCAGTCCTCAGCTGCTGAAGGCCTCCTTGTAATGCCAATTAGCCATCACCTGAACATCATCACATGTGACGAGGCTCAGATAATCCTTCGAGTAAAAGACTCGTCCCTACAACGGTTAGACTCAAACAAGAGCTGCGCAATAGGGCCAAATCCAGCACTCTGAGATTATTCAACCCTGATCACACGTGACGTGACGTATTCACCTAATGGCTAACTCCCATCACTCAGAGTCCCACAAAGCACAAAGCAAGCAGCATTCGGACACAGGAAACTACTCAAGCAAATCTATTCTCATAACGAGAACTATACTAGCATACAATGCTAAGCTCATACTACCAGGCATAACCTATACAGGTTATCCTACTACTGTCTAACCAGCACTATCATGCAACTCAAAAGCACACATAACAGGCACATAAGGCATCCTCCCTAGATCCTTAGTCCTAATCTAGCATGCTGATCACATAGTCATAACATATCATAAACTTGTATGGGTAATTTGGGAGAAATTACTTGAGCTCGGTTGATTGCATGCACCACACCCTTTTCTCTTATCAAAGTTCTTTTCTTTCTAAATTCTTTTCGCTTTTCTAAAACTGTTTCCTTTCTCAAAACTCTTTTTACAAAACTGTCTTTTCTCTTTGAAAATTTCTATACCAATTCCTTACTTTGAGTTCAGACACACCCGAGAGTATGTCAAAATCCCTCAAACCAAGGCTCTGATACCAACTTGTAACGACCCAAAATTCATGACTAAAAATTTCCATTAAAATCATTACTTAAAACATAATTGTCAAACCATAAACGAAACCATACATAAATCAGAGTATTAATTCCAAAACATATTTTCATTATCAGAGTAAAACATCCCAGGCTGTCTAATCAATGGTGTGTGCCATGCGATCACCCCGAGCTCTTCCCTCCGCTACCGGAAGTACCTGAAACCAAAACTGAAAACCGTAAGCACGAAGCTTAGTGAGCTCCCCAACCTACCACATACCCTGCATAATCACATACTGCAAATACTGGGCCACGCCCGCTACTTTGGGCCTCGCCCACTACCTCGGACCTCGCCCGCTACAACGGCCCCGCCTGGATTTGAGCCCCGCTCGGATACATATCTGTTTCTCTTAGGCCCCGCCTGTCTCTGGGCCCCGCCCGCTAACATATACTAACACATAAACATACCACAACACATAACCAAACATATACTACTGAATCCTGTTCTAAGGCCTCGTCTATCTTGAGCCTTGCCCTTGTCCTGCTACTGATGAGTCATGGAACCCCGTCCACACTCCTTCTGATAGTGAGATATGGGCCCAGGCCACACTCACTCCTTTCCTAACTTGGGCCTCGCCCCTGCTCTGCTGCTAATGAGATATGGAACACCGTCCACACTCTGCTGTTTGTGAGTTACGAGACCTCGCCCACACTCACCTCCCTACCAGGCACATACATGTATCACACAGACAACAAGTATATTCTATCATGCAAACCATTCCTTGGGCACCCGCCCGCTATCATTGGACCTTGGTCCTGAATATCATACTAGCATATAGTGCCTAGGGCTAACCCCCGGGTCTTCCTACTCATTACTACATGGGCCGGCATTGTGGCCGAAGACCCATCCACACAAGGGAAACTCACCTCCTACTGCTGAAGCTGAACCACGAAAGCACAACGCCGAATTACTGCTCCAAACTCCAACACCTAAAGCCATCAATGAACCATTGACATAAATATCCAAATTACCATAATACCCTTGAAGTCAATCGGTCAAAGTCAAAGTCCTGGCCAAAGTCAACCTTCCTGATTGACTCTACTCGCCGAGTCAACCCATAGACTCGCCGAGTTCTTAAACTCAGAAACTCTCATAATACGACTCAACTCGCCGAGTCACCCCAAGACTCGTCGAGTTCAACGATATCTGAGTCCCATCCTGTCCAACTCACCGAGTCACCACTCAACTCACTAATCTGTGCGTTAACCAGAAGAGGTTGGGGGGTCGGCGACCTGACTCGTCGAGTCCAAGAACAGACTCGCCGAGTCCACGACAATCTTCAACAGACTCGCCGAGTTGTTCTTCCAACTCGTCGAGTCCCTGTCCATCATCATACAACTCGCCGAGTCCACCCATGTGACTCGCCGAGTCTCTTCAGTCCTTAATCCATACAGTGGCTTTTCGAGCCATACAGGGGCTCCAACCCATAGATCCACTCTTCTAAAGTCTAACCCCCATGTAAAGTTGCAAACTTTACGTGAAACTAAGGAGCTAAAGGCCCAAAACACTCTAGGGCTAGGGTTTAAGACAAAGGGGCTTCACCAACAATTCATTGACTGCTGCTTTAAGACATTCTGGACCATCCCAACCCTAGATCTGAAGTAACAACCTCAGATCTAAGCCCTAAACCCGAAATAGATCTCAATCTTACCAAAATAGCCCCAAAATCTCATTCAAGAATAGATCTAGATGCAAAAATGGTGAAGGTAATAGCTTATTATCTCCAAGATGACCTCCCACTGAAGAATAATCCAAATCTCTGTAAATCCCCTTGATCCAAGCTTCTTGATCTCCAAGATCTCTTCACAAAAACCACTTATCTAAGCTCCAAATTGCTCTCAAGGACTCTCACTCACGATTTAGGGTTTCTGGATCTCAAAAGGGATGTAAAGAGGCTGAGGGAGGGATATGATGTTCTTTATATAGGGTGCAAACCCTAATATTAGGGTTTTTCTCGCCCAGACCAGACTCGCCGAGTCCACTTTCCGACTCGCCGAGTCGGTCACTTACTCTATGACCCGGATCCCGCTCCGACTCGTCGAGTTCTTCCCTGGACTCGACGAGTTGACTCCTTGACTTAGAGCTTTTCCTTTCTTTTCTTAGTCTTTCTGATTATGGGTGTTACATTCTTTAGGGTTGGTGGAAAGACTCCTTCGTATCCCATCTTCTCAAGATACTCATCAACAATTCTCAGATCGATGTCAGTCGGGTAAGCAGCTTTGTCATCAATCTTCAAGATATCTCTGATGAATTACTCAGAGATAACAATTTTGCATCCCCTGAAAGAAGCTTCAATTGTCACTGATCCATTATCTCCATTCTTGACACTTACAGATCTCCAGAATTCGTTGATCAGGTTCAGATAAACAATGGGGTTCCAGGTAAGTGCGGTTGAAATGCAACATTCCCTTAGCCTGTACATAATCGATTTGAACTCGTTATGTGCTACTGGAGGATCGTCAAGAAGGATGGACACATTGTGATTGTCTGCAATTTTTAGACTTGCCATTTTACCTGCACAAAACTGGCCAGGTGAGAAAACATTTGATAATAACAAATTAAAATTATTTTCTCAATTATATCAATTAATTTTGGCCATTTCATTTGAATTTTATTAGTCAAACATGGGTTCTCGATCAAGACAGTCAGATCGAAAGCCCTAGGACCGAACAGAGTGTAGACCGAAAGCCATATGGGACCGAATACAGCTCAACCGAAAGCTGTCTAAGCCGGCTTGACTGAAAATGGCTTGGCTTGACCGAAAGCCGGTTAAGCTTATGAGCCGGGTGATCGAATACGGCTCGACCGAAAGTCGGTTAGCCGGTGAACCGAAAACAGCTCGGCTCGACCGGAAGCTCCGACAGTCCCCTTTTTCACGATTTAGCCTCGATTTCTTGGTCGATTCATGGCAATAAACACATAGGCATGGTTAGAATCTTCATACCTGTAAGAATATGGGGTCGATTGAACGAAAAATCACAGAAAAAATTTCGAGATTTGAGAGAATTTTTAGAGTTTTTCGGTCAGAGTGAATGAAATGAGGGAAGAACCGAAATCGGTGTCCCCATTTCTTTATATACCCGGTTCAAACCTAGTGGGCTGCACCCGAAAATGATGAGGCCCAAAACCCAAAACTATTTTAAAAACAAAACTCTTGGAGGATTAATTTTAAAATAAAATAAAATAAAATAAAATAAAAAACATTTTCTAAAAAATTTATCAAACCTAAAAATGAAAATAAAATAAAATAAAAAATACTAAAATTTTAATTCAAACTAAATTTAATCCTCTATCTTAAAATTGATAACCTTTTGTGATATGGGATCAAAGTTGTTAGACAATCATTTTCCATTTATCAGTACCTCTCCTTTCATGAATAGATCTGGTCGATCGTCGGTATTGTGATCCACTTAAGCACGAAAAATTGTGACAAATTTTAGGAATGCTATCAGTGACAGGACAGATTGATCCTAAGTTACTAGATAAAAATACCTAAGGACCATTTATCTGACGGCGACCAAGGATATTGTTGTCCACCTAAATTGAGCAGCGAGATCTACAGACAATCTAGAATTGTTCAATTTTAAGTGTACTAGAACATGTTTCCCGCTTCCTGATATACCCCAATAATCAAGAACTTCCGAGATACTCCTTACTTTAGGTGAGCAGACAATTATTAATATAAATGATAGATTTAGAATGCATATGATGTACACTCAGGTCGGATCTTTCAATCACGCAGAGAGTGAAACATATGACTGACTAGAATTTCAGAGGGATTGAGAAGTAGAAGATTGCATATGCTGTGTACCAGGTCGAATTGTTAATCACGCAAAGGAGACAACATATGGCTAACAGATAGGAAGAATTGCATAGATAGAAGATGCAGAGAAATAGAGTTGCATATGCTGCAGTCCAGGTCGGATCTTTCGATCACACAGAGGAGGCAACATATGACTAACAGTAGGAGAGAAAGAAAATAATTTCCTACAAACCTACTTTGTCGGAATTCCCCAGTCGCTCCGTCAATACCGGAATTAAGGACATAAACCGTTCATCGAGGAAAAGTTAAACCACAGTTCTAGATACTGGTTCTTTAATGTGACTGGTGGATTCTCATGTATATCTCTCTGCTCAACCTATCCGAGCATCGTATTTTCAGGCTAAATAGAACTATCTAGATCAGAAATTGTCAAATCTCTAGATTCCTTAAGTTCATCTGCACCTAGTCAAGACCATTAAATTTTTCGTGCCTACCAGCGCATCGAACACAGAGCCTAGACAATTTAGCTTTGGTACTTTACACAAACTCAGATTGCCTGTTATCACAAGCTGATATCACTTCCCATCACATCACTTCTCAGTAATATTTTTGAATTTTTTTTTAATGTTTTTGGATTTTCTGATTTTCTAATGTTTTTGGATTTTTTTAATTTTCTAATTTTTTGTTTGGTTTTTGTTTATTTCTCCCCCTAAATTTGTGCATGGGTGAGAATGAGATATAAATGCACAAATTTAAACTAAACTAAACAAAAATTAATCCTCAAAGCGAATCATTTTCAAAAAGTTTACCAGCACATCGAATCGAGCTTTGTTAAACGGCTTGGTGAACATGTCCGCCACATTATTAGCAGTGGGAACCTGTTCTAGCCGAATGAGCGAGCGCTCATAACAATCTCTGATAAAATGAACTTTGATGTCGATGTGCTTGGTTTTTGAGTGCTGGACCGGAGTTTTAGCAATTTGGATCGCAGCCTCATTATCATAGAAGATAGGGGTTTCTTGAAAATTCAAATCGTAGTCCAACAGCCGATGTTGGATCCATATGACTTGAGAACAACAGGCAGACGTAGCTACGTATTCTGCTTCTTGCACTGCCAGGACACCAGCCTATCTCCGAGAAATTGACATCCGCCTGAAGTCGATTTCCTGTCAAGCTCGCAGCCTCCATAATTGCTGTCAGCAAAAGCATACAGATCAAATTCAGAATTTTTCGGATACCAAAGACCCAGTTTTGGGCTGCCTTTAAGGTACCGAATAATCCTTTTAACAGCAATAAGATGAGACAGTTTAGGATTAGCCTGGTAGCGCGCGCATTGACAGACCGCAAACATAATGTCTGGGTGACTTGCAGTCAGATACATCAGCGATCCGATCATCGATCTATAGTACGTTTGATCTACGGATTCGCCTTCAAGATCAGGAGTCAGCAGTGGTCTCTCCGCCATGGGTGTCAAGGCAGGTTTGGCGTCTCTGAACCCGAACTTCTCGAGCATATCATCCACATATTTGGCTTGATGAATCAGGATTCCGGCTGAACATTGTTTGACCTGAAACCCAAAAAACGTGGTCATCTCCCCCAAAGAACTCATCTCGAACCGCTTTTTCATAACGTTCTCGAACTCCTTGCATAGTTGTGGACACGTCGACCCGAAAATGATATCGTCCATGTATATTTGGACAAGAATCTGGTCTGCACCGACATGCTTGATGAATAGGGTCTGATCGATAGTGCCGCGGGAATAGCCATGATCGAGCAAGTGATGTGTTAGGGTAGCATACCAAGCTCTAGGAGCTTGATGCAGCCCATACAAAGCCTTCTCTAACTTGTAGACATGGTTGGGAAGTTTTGAGTTAACAAACCCAGGAGGTTGGTCAACATAAATCTCCTCCTTCACCTTGCCGTACAAGAAAGCCGTCTTGACATCCATTTGATATACGGTGAAGTTCATGTAGGAAGCATAGGCGAGGAAGATACGAATAGCCTCCAAGCGTGCCACCGGAGCATAGACCTCTATATAATCAAGACCCTCTATTTGTCTGAACCCACGGACCACCAATCTCGCCTTATTACGTACAATTACACCCGAATCATCTTGCTTGTTCCGAAACACCCATCTAGTGTCGAGAGATTTCTTGCCTTTAGGCAGCTCCACCAACTTCCAAACCCCAAGCTTTTCGAATTGATTGAGCTCGTCATGCATGACATCCACCCAGCTGGGCTCATTCAAAGCTATTTCAACGTTCTTGGGCTCTATTTGAGAGATAAAGCAAGAATAGAGACATGTGTTGACGTCTCCACTCTGGCTTCTAGTTCGAACTCCGTCACCCAGCTGGCCAATGACGTTTTCTATCGGATGATCGCGCTGTATGCGAGAGGGGATTGCGTGACTGATGTCATTGATTGAAACGGGAAGATTATGGATATTAATAGCTCCGTCATGTGCTGGAGAATCCATGGTAGATGTACCAGCTTCGTTTGGTGGATTTGCTACAAACTCATCAGCGATTCGTTCGGGAAAGAGAAGTTCCATCAAATTTTGAGTGACAGCGGAAGTATCTTGGTTCATGAACTCTCTTTCGACCGGAGTAAGAGGAGTAGCATTAGCATCTGGAGTAGGTTGTTATGTTGATGACTCAGGAGAAGCGATTGGAACAGTAGACTCCACCGGAGGATCAGTAGCAGAAACCAATGGTGGTCTGTAGACAACCTCTTCATCTTCGTCATCAATGATATTCTTCGAGCCAGAGGTAGTCCCAGCTTGGTTATCAGTCGACACACTAAAAGATTTGAATAGTGATGTGTAGTCAAATAGCCAATTAGGACCCACCCTAGCGTCCGTCTCATTCTCTTCAAGCCAGCGAACATCGAAAGACTCCACGATTTGCTTCGTCTTCTTGTTGTATACCCTATAAGCAGTACGAGCAGCGTATCCGACAAAGTAGCAGTCATCAGCTTTTGCATTGAATTTTGGGTTGGACTCCAAGTGAAGAAGGGTGCAAGGGCAACCAAATACTCTGAAATGGCTGACAGATGGCTTGTGTCCATATAGAATCTCATACGGAGTTTTCATCTGGGCTTTGTTGATTAGGACACGATTTTGAACGTAACAAGCTGTGTTGATCGCCTCCGCCCAAAAGAAAACTGGAAGTTTAGAATCACAAAGCATCGTCCTTGCGGCGTCTTGTAATGTCCGATTCCTCCGCTCAGCAACACCGTTTTGTTATGGCGTCCGAATAGAGCTAAATTGATGCACGGTCCCTTTCTCAGCGCAAAAATTATCAAGAACAGCGTTCTTGAACTCTGTTCCATTGTCTGTACGAAGCGCTTTCACTCGGTTGTTGGTTTGGTTCTCGATCATTACAATGAACTTCTTGATGAGGTCAGCGATCCCAGCTTTGTAGGACAGAAAGAAGACCCACGTGAAACGAGAGAAATCGTCTATCACAACGAGACAATACGAATTTCGGTTGATGCTGAGGACGTTGACCGGACCAAACAAATCCATATGCAACAATTAGAGCACCTGACTGATGGAGTTGACCTGTTTTGGCAGATGTGGTTTCCGATGATGTTTGCCTTGAGCACAGGAAACACATTTTTCAAAAGTAATAAAATCTCTGACAGGTAGACCGCGGACCATTTCTATCTTGGCAAGACGGTTCAGATTCTTTGCATTTGCATGGCCGAGTCGACGATGCCACAACATTGCGTTTTGTTCTGAGACCTTTGAAAAGAGACAAGTGACTTCATCGGGTACATTGTTGTTCATGTCGATAATGTAGGCATTCCCATCCCGCTTAGATTTGACGAGAATCCACTCCTCCGGAATGACAATGCCCGACTTTAAGATTAGACATTCTTTATCGGTGAAGTGTGTTGAGTAACCCTTGTCGCAGATTTAAGAAACACTCAGCAGACTGTGCTTCAGCTCAGGAGCATAGTTGACATTTTCAAACTGAGCACTCCATTGGTCACCGTTCCCTTTTGCGTGATCTTTCCGCCTTCTCCGCCTGCAAAGGAGACATATCCCTCATTAAATGTCTGAATGTCGCGCAGTTGGGAGATATCTCCAGTCATGTGCTGGGAGCAGCCGCTGTCGACATACCATGGTCTGACGACATTCCTCCGCAATTGTCCCTGCACCATGAGCGGAATCATTTAGATTTGGGAACCCATGTCATTACAGTCCTGGGTTGACCCCTAACTTTCACAGATTCATCTTTTAATTTCTCTTTTGATTTTTCTTTTTCAACAGATACAGAGGAGGATGACGACTGATCAGATTTTAATTTTGGCATCCATTGATATTTAGGTTTTGAAACAACTTTCTTTTCAGTTTGCTTTGAGCAGGTGGATTTTCTACTAGAAGAAGTTGAAGTCCCAGACCTGCATTTTGACGAAATCGACTTTGGCTTAGCTTTGATCGATTTTGGCAAACTGTTTGGATTTTTATTAAAAACCTGTTTGTTGTTATGAAGAACTGCCATTTTCTTGTTTTGATTTGCTTTCCAGTCATCATCTCGAGAGTGAGTTCTTGAGGACTTTCTAATTAAAGACCGTCCTCTAGACTCATTCTCTCCTCTTTGTGACAAGTAATGCACAAACATTTGATTGAGACAGTTTCTGGCAATATGACCAGCAGTACCACAATTGAAACAAATTTGTTTATTATCATTGGACTTGGTACTGCTTTTGTCAGATTTCTGCCTTTTATTATCGTTTCTAGCATTTTCACATTTTCCAGAACAAGTACTAGATTGTGTAGCAAACGTAAAAGATGTAGAAGCACTCGAATAAGATTTAGCAACTTTATCAGAAACAACACCATTATTTTCAAAATTATCAGTCTGAAACAACACACCACCAGAAACAAAAACATTAGTGTTTGAGTTCAACACAGATTCATCACAAAATTCAACACCAAATTTAGACACATAATTATTCAACTCAGACTTTTCAGCTTCTTCCTCCCCCTAAACTATGGACACATATGCACTTGAGATAAAAATGTTAGTATCCAAATTCTTATCACTAGGCCCAGTTGCTTGTTCAGCAGCTGGCCTTCCATAAACCATGAAAGGTTCTCTGTCAATCTCTTGTTGAGATAGAGGAGTAGCAGTGTAATTATGATTGAAAGGAGGAGGGACACTCTCAAAACCTAATCCTACTTTTTTCTGGTTTCCACATGTAATGTCCTTCCATTGCATCTGTTCCTCTATCATTTTTGCAACTACTTTACTTGATCCATCGAATTTGTTAAAAATAAATTCAGCATTTTCAAGACGATTTTTCAATGAGTCAAGTTCAGCGGTCACAGCAGCAAATTTTCTTTTAAGATGATCATAGTTCTCGCATTTGTTGCTGTAATCCTCTTGCAGTTTCTTAAAGTCCTTTGTTTTATTCTCTAATTGTGTTTTTAAAGGCTTTTGATTTTTCCTAAGTGTGTAACCCTCATACTTAAGGTCCTCGTTCTCTCTCTTGATTAATTCAATTTGCTCACGTAAGAATTTAACAGTTTTCATGCAAGATTGAGAACAACCAGATTCACTGACCTCGGGTTTGGCTGGCTCAGGAGTAGTTTGCACCATGAACGCAAACTGAAGATTCATCATCTCTTCTTCAGGGTCTTTCTATGCTTCTTCCTCCACACAATCCTTGATTTGAGCAAGATGCGCATTTTCAGGTCCTGAAATATTCAGAGCCTGAATTTGATCTTCCCAATCAAAGGATTGGGCCACCATCGCCAAGTTAGCAGTCTGATTGCTTTAAGATGATCCTCTGTTGACATTGTTCACCGGCACCATGGTTCGCTCATGTGACAACCGTCAATTTTTGGTCAAGTCAAAGTCAACCAAAGTCATCAAGTCAAACCGGTCAACTCATCTAACCCTTGTATATTAGGGTTCCAATATGATTCATATTGTACTACTCGTAATCTTAATATAAAGTATCACTTAGAGTTTTCACGTGTTCGGAAATTCTAAACCCTAATCAGGGTAAGTGATGAATCTACTCGATAAAACATTATGCCATACCTCTCGAGAGCGTATAACATCCATGACAAGGCTTAACAGAGTGTAAGAACCTTGCGTTGCGAAGCCAAACACTCAAAAAGGTCACAAACGTAGTCTCTCTCAACCTCTTTCACTCTAACTCTCCTAAAACTCTCTAAGTAGGAGAAATCTCTCCAAATATGTGAAATATCTCCCAAATCTCTCTAAGTATGTGAGATCTCTCCCAAATCTCTCTAAGTATGTGAAATCTCTCCCAAATCTCTCTAAGTATGTGAAATCTCTCCCAAATCTCTCTAAGTATGTGAAATCTCTCCCAAATCTCTCTCTATATGAGAAATCTCTCCAAGTGTGTGAAATCTCTCCCAAATCTCTCTCTAAATGAGAAATCTCTCCAAGTATGTGAAATCTCTCCCAAATCTCTCTAAGTATGTGAAATCTCTTCCAAATCTCTCTAAGTATGTGAAATCTCTCGCAAATCTCTCTCTGAATGAGAAATCTCTCCAAGTATATGAAATCTCTCCCAAATCTCTCTCTGAATGAGAAATCTCTCCAAGTATGTGAAATCTCTCCCAAATCTCTCTCTGAATGAGAAATCTCTCCAAGTATGTGAAATCTCTCCCAAATCTCTCTTTGAATGTGAAATCTCTCCAAGTATGTGAAATCTCTCCCAAATCTCTCTCTGAATGAGAAATCTCTCAAAGTATGTGAAATATCTCCCAAATCTCTCTCAAAATCTCTCTCAACTTCTTATAATCACTCGGGGCATCCCGACCTGTAATTTAGTCGAAAACCGCTCGAAAACGGAAGTTTACGCGAAAAACAGCTTTAAGGAACTGAACCCTCTTAAGGAGCCGAACCCTCTTAAGGAGCCGAACCCTCCTTAGGAACCGAACCTTCTTAGGAACCGAACCTCCTGAGAACCGAACCTCCTGAGAGCCGAATTGGTGGGCCCGCCTTATCTCCTGTTCCTTGTTTGGTTGTGGAACTAGGGCAGACACATTATATTCAACGGTTTATTTAACTTAAATTTTATATAACTTATATACGCTGGGTGTTTATAGAAGGAATCTATGGTTCTTTCTAGGGTTCATTATCACATAACATAGGAGCATTCATTTCACACTTAACTAAGAAAATGTTGGATTTTCTTTGGAAACATAGTTCTATTAAAACTACATTTCATCTAGAATTGTTAGACTTTAGCTATAATTGTTAAGTGTATATGCTAGAGTTATATAAGAATCTAGTCAAAATCGACTTAGAATTGGTGGGCCCGCCTTACTTCATGTTCCTTGTTTGGTTGTGGACCTAGGGCAGACTCATTATATTCGACGGTTTATTTAACTTCAATTTTATATAACTCATATGCATTGGGCGATTATAGAAGGAAACTACGGGTCTTTCTAGGGTTCATTATCGCATAACATAGGAGCATTCATTTCATACTTAACAAAGAAAATATTGGATTTTCTGGAAACATACTCTGTCGCTTTTACAAGGAAAACGGTTTCTTTCTCAAACAAAACTCTTATGAACTCACCAACTTAATTGTTGACACTTTTCAAAACTACTTGTATTCTCAGGAAATCAGTGAAACAGGAAACCAACAACATTTTGAGGATGGGACGTTAAATCGTCAAACAGTTCATTTTGTCATCATAATGTAATTGATTTTGAAACATGTAAACATATACTATGGTGTAACCTTTTCAATTATATTTATGATGGTTGTATTTACTTTGAGCACTATTATAATCGTTGTTGTGATACTATACATGAAGTCCTCCACCCCCGGACGTTTCCGCCATCCTTGGTTTGGGGGTGTGACAGATTGGTATCAGAGCATTGTTTATAGTGAACTAAGTATATCAAACCACATAAGATATACAAACTATAAATGCATTGGGACTAAAGTCTCTAATTTAACATTTTCAAATACTGTACTTTTAGAAATAAATAGTTTCTTGTTAAAAGTATACATGCATGCATACATACTAAGGTCAGCATCATACTAGAACAAAACAAAAGTTGTGATTGTTGAATGGCACAAGTAGGCTTGGGGATGTATGGTCAGGTCTGGGAATGACATAGCCTGATCAACTATGTCTATCCCAGAAGTGATTAGCATATGCCCGGGAATGGTTGTGTTGTTGCAACAAGTCTAAAAACTTACCAACTCTATCTACAAACAAACATTGAAAAACATAAGTCAAACATTAAAATACTATAGGAGTATTTGGTGATACTATAACCAACTTATGTGAAAACTAAAGACCCCTATTAGTAGGTCTATAATGACTGAGTGCATACGCCAGGGTTATACATAATTAAAGATATTATAGACTCAGAATCTATGACTATTGCTCTACTTCTTGTTCCTTGTTTGGTTGTGGACTTAGAGTAGAGTCATTTATTCGAAGGTCTATTCTATCTCAGATTATGTATAACTGGTATGCACTACGTGATTATAGACGTGACTAATACGGATCACCCCCTATAAGTAATTATAGGATTAGGCATCTATTAATTATCTCTTCTACCCCTATTCTCGCACGAGCAACATGATGGGTAAATCTTAACGCCCGTACAAAACCTACTTCTATCCACCACCATAACTCCGTCTCAGGGACGTTAGCCGAAACACCAAGAATAGTTCAGTAAAGTGCGAAATTTATACGTGTGTATATAAATGGTAAGGATATAACTAGAATATATCGATAAAAATTGGCATGCATTTTATTTCAGTGGGAGTTTACCACATATTTCATAACATGGTATTACAAACGATTTGCTTATGATGACTCTAAAAGTACTTAATGTATACCTCAAGGTTATATGTAATTAAGAGGCGGTCGACTTAGAAATGGTGAGTCCGCCTTGGGTCCGGTTCCTTGTTTGGCTGTGGGTTCAGGGCAGACTCATTAAGTTCAACGGCCTATCAAACCTTAATTACACGCGACTGGTATATGTCGAGTAATCTTAGGAGTGGATCGGGCATGGAACAAATCACAAGATTACAATCGAGTCATTTCTACTAAATTAATAAGTTTATTTATATAGACCTCTTGTATGAATTGTTTTCCACATTCGAAAAATCGGGAAATACTATACTTAAAAACTAGCATCGATTAAAGTATATCAACCATAAATCTCGAGAACATGGCAAAACCCGAATAAGTCTTATCTTCTATATAAAAATGCAGGGTTTTTTACTAGTGAATCTATGATGGCTAGTGTAAACATTATGGTCATATATCATTAAGATTCTATGGACTTAGTATGTGTGATTCCGCCTCATTTCCTGTTCCTTGTTTGGTTGTGGGCTTAAGGCGGAGTTACTCATTCGACTGCCCTTGTAATCTTAAGGATATACGACTAGTTTACACCAAGCGATTATAAAGGATCTGGTAGGACTTATATTGCAAATTTCATCACAAATTTTTAAAGCATTCGAAATACTAGAACTCACTAACTACATTATAAAATATTCATAGTGGTAACAACAAGGATAAAACGGGGAGCATAAAGGCACACATTGAATACACTATCATTCCAAAACAGTAACTCCTTTTAAATCGACTCAACTCAAGTTACAATAAGAAATTCCAAGGTCGTCATTTAACACCAGACGGATTGGTCCCCACCATATCAATTTCTTGCACTACGAAAAGTTCCCCCATATTTTCTCCAAATTCTTGAAGTCCCAGTCAAAACACTAATTTCGGGACAAAATTCTTTCTATCGGGGGGATGATGTGACAACCTTCAATTTTTGGTCAAGTCAAAGTCAACCAAAGTCATCAAGTCAAACCGGTCAACTCATCTAACCCTTGTATATTAGGGTTCCAATATGATTCATATTGTACTACTCGTAATCTTAATATAAAGTATCACTTAGAGTTTTCACGTGTTCGGAAATTCTAAACCCTAATCAAGGTAAGTGATGAATCTACTCGATAAAACATTATTCCATACCTCTCGAGAGCGTATAACATCCATGACAAGGCTTAACAGAGTGTAAGAACCTTGCGTTGCGAAGCCAAACACTCAAAAAGGTCACAAACGTAGTCTCTCTCAACCTCTTTCACTCTAACTCTCCCAAAACTCTCTAAGTAGGAGAAATCTCTCCAAGTATGTGAAATCTCTCCCAAATCTCTCTAAGTATGTGAAATCTCTCCCAAATCTCTCTAAGTATGTGAAATCTCTCCCAAATCTCTCTAAGTATGTGAAATCTCTCCCAAATCTCTCTAAGTATGTGAAATCTCTCCCAAATCTCTCTCTGTATGAGAAATCTCTCCAAGTGTGTGAAATCTCTCCCAAATCTCTCTCTGAATGAGAAATCTCTCCAAGTATGTGAAATCTCTCCCAAATCTCTCTAAGTATGTGAAATCTCTTCCAAATCTCTCTAAGTATGTGAAATCTCTCCCAAATCTCTCTCTGAATGAGAAATCTCTCCAAGTATGTGAAATCTCTCCCAAATCTCTCTCTGAATGAGAAATCTCTCCAAGTATGTGAAATCTTTCCCAAATCTCTCTCTGAATGAGAAATCTCTCCAAGTATGTGAAATCTCTCCCAAATCTCTCTCAAAATCTCTCTCAACTTCTTATAATCACTCGGGGCATCCCGACCTGTAATTTAGTCGAAAACCGCTCGAAAACGGAAGTTTACGCGAAAAACAGCTTTAAGGAACCGAACCCTCTTAAGGAGCCGAACCCTCCTTAGGAACCGAACTTTCTTAGGAACCGAACCTCCTGAGAACCGAACCTCCTGAACCGAAACTACTAAGGAACCGAAAGTAACCTTCGGTCCGAGAGGACTACCTTGGGTCCCATGCTTCACCTTCGGTCCGAGATGCGCAGCTGAAGGCCGAACCCTACTCTCGGTTCTAAGGGCTAGGACCGAACCTCCGGCCCTGAATTTCGGATATTGACACTTTTTACCCGGTTTTCAATATTTTTAGCGTTTTGAGCCCGTTTTTCGTGATTTTAACGCGGGATTTTCACCCAAACTCGTATTTTAACATAATAAACCCTAAATATTCATATTTTGATTATATTTTGGGGAAAATCCTTGCCTAAGAATAAAATCTATTTGGTGAGATATTGAGGTGGAGTGTTGACTTATCCATTGGGCAAGGACACAAGTTACCTCCCATACCCACTCCTTGACTATTCCCAGTCACTATTCACCCATACCTAGTCAATCATTGTCCTTTCACCACCTCTCTCCAGCTGTAAAGGTTCACCCAAAAGTTGAAAATCTCCTCTCTTCTCCCATTTCACTCACTTTTCACCAAAGAGCAAAACACATTCTCTCTCACTTCCTCTCACCAAGAATTCGAGATTCAAGGATGATCTTGAGCTTTTCACACACCTTGGTAAGTAAATCCCTTCCCACACTTGATTTCCTTACACTTCTTCACTCAAATTACGGGTTCCTTACACAAAGATCGTCATATTTGTTGTTAGATCTTCGAATCTTCAAGCATCATCTAAGTGTTCTTGAGTTGAGCACTTCTTTTCTTCATCATCCATCCACTGAAATCACACAAGGTGAGTTCATACCCCTACATTTTCATGTTTTCTTCAAGTTTTAGGGGGGAATACAAGTTAAAACACCAAAAACTTAACTAAACTCAAACAACAGCTTTCATCAGAAACGTTGAGTCTTATTCACGGACTGTTTTGACCATCTTAAACTTAATATCTTTCAAAACTGTTTACTATGCAAATAGGTCAGGTTCATACCTCTAAAATGACTACTTGAACATCTCCATACGATTTTTCTACAATTTATGGTGATTTTTACAAAACTGCCTATCATTTCAGAAACGAATTCGGACCAGTCTGTGAATATGAACATTTTGACACACGTTAAAGACTTCTAAAAATAATAATAATAATTATGAATAAACTAGACACATTTTTTGAACTCTCAGAGTTTACGGATTCAGTTTTCGACTTCGTATGATTTTTCTATGATTTTTCTAAAACAGTGTAGAAAGGTCAAAAATCTAGATAACAGCTTATAACTTTCATCACACTTTGTAACTTGTTGAGCAAAGTGTTAATCTTTGAGGATTTCATATTTTACATGTGTTTCTTGTTGTGGAATAATTATATAACAGAAAATTACTCACTGAATTGTAAGAATCCTCCATCATTACCATTAGTACAAAACAAAGCATGATAAACATAGTTATATTTTGCTATACATTCGACTTACATAGAAAAGGGTTCTTATACACCACAAGCAAACATGCTAAACTATAATAGGTATAGTTAGGTTGCATACACATTACAAACATTTTGATAAATTATAATAGGTATAGTTTAGGTTCATTTACATTACGAACTCATTACAAAAGGTTTTTATACAAAAAGGGGTACAAATACAAAGTACCGGATTTTCATACAAAGAGGGGTACAAATACAAAGTACCGGATTCATATAAAAAGGGGTACAAATACAAAGTACCAGGTTTTCATACAAAAGGGGTACAAACACAAAGTACTAGATTCATACAAAAAGGGGTACAAATACAAAGTACTAGGTTTTCATACAAAAAGGGTACAAATACAAAGTACCAGATTTTCATACAAAGTGGGGTATATATACAAAGTACCAGATTCATACAAAAAGGGGTACAAATACAAAGTACCAGTTTTTCATACAAAAAGGGGTACAAATACAAAGTACCAGGTTTACACAAAATGGTTTTTATGATATTAAAACTACATATCGTTAGAATTGTTAGTTTTCAGCTATAATTGCTAAGTGTACATGTTAGAGTTAGATAAAATTGAATGAAATCGACTTAGAATTGATGGGCCCGCCTTATCTCCTGTTCCTTGTTTGGTTGTGGACCTAGGGCAGACCTATTATATTCAACGGTTTATTTAACTTAAATTTTATATAACTTATATACGCTGTGTGATTATAGAAGGAATCTATGGTTCTTTCTAGGGTTCATTATCGCATAACGTAGGAGCATTCATTTCACACTTAACTAATAAAATGTTGGATTTTCTTTGGAAACATATTTCTATTAAAACTACATTTCATCTAGAATTGTTAGACTTTAGCTATAATTGATAAGTGTATATGCTAGAGTTATATAAGAATCTAGTCAAAATCGACTTAGAATTGGTGGGGCCGCCTTACATCCTGTTCCTTGTTTGGTTGTGAACCTAGGGCAGACCCATTATATTCGACGGTTTATTTAACTTCAATTTTATATAACTTATATGCACTGGGCGACTATAGAAGGAAACTACGAGTCTTTCTAAGGTTCATTAGCGCATAACATAGGAGCATTCATTTCATACTTAACAAAGAAAATATTGGATTTTCTGGAAACATACTCTATCGCTTTTACAAGGAAAACGGTTTCTTTCTCAAACAAAACTCTTATGAACTCACCAACTTAATTGTTGACACTTTTCAAAACTACTTGTATTCTCAGGAAATCAGTGAAACAGGAAACCAACAACATTTTGAGGATGGGACGTTAAATCGTCAAACATTTCATTTTGTCATCATAATGTAATTGATTTTGAAACATGTAAACATATACTATGGTGTAACCTTTTCAATTATATTTATGATTGTTGTATTTACTTTGAGCACTATTATACTCGTTGTTGTGATACTATACATGAAGTCCTCCACCCCCGAACGTTTCCGCCATCCTTGGTTTGGGGGTGTGACAGCTCAGAATTCTCTCTTCGGTCTGGCTTTGGACACTCCCGGGCAAAATGACCAAGCTCATGGCAGTTGTAACATCACAGCTTCCCTTTGTTGAACCCTACTTTTTTGTCAGAGTTCACGCTCCAGTTATTTTTCCCAGTTTTCTTGGAGAACTGCTTTGCCCTAAAAACAGCCATGGCCATTTTCCAGGTGATGTCCATCTCCTCCACATCCTCTGGATGGATCTGGTCTAGGTCAGCAAAAGACAGTTGTGGGGAAAGCTCTCCGGCCACAAAAGCGTTGTAGTAGTTTACCAAACCAGTGGCGAGGGCCAGATTTTCTTCCTTCTCTTTTAAAGATGAAGCTTGAGAACTGATTCCATGAGATTGAATGGGTGCAACTGTGGATGAACCAACACTAGAACCAACTTGTTGAGCTAAAGTTTGAGGTTGAGGAACTTGAATGTGTTGCATTTGAGGGATCACGTATGAGGTAGGCTGATGAGTCACATAGGGTTGAACTTGTGGAACATGAGAAACTGGAGGAGCTTGAGGGGTAGAAAAGCTTGAGAAGACAGTGTTGTTGGCAGTTTGGATCCCAAGATTTGCTGTGGAGTATGAATTAACATGATTAATCTCCCTTTGCTTATCATCGAGATCGCAAGCCTTGATGATCGCCATTGTTTCAGCTAAACTCAACCTGTTCAAATCTTTGGTCTTTTTGATCACTGAGACATTCATGTCCCAGGATTTTGGTAGAGAGTTCAGCAGCTTCTTGTTTATCTCTGATCTTGTCACCATAACACCGGCAGAGCTCATTTCTATGGTAAGTGTGATAAACCTCTGCAACTGATTTTCAAGTGTTTCTCCCAAGACATGGTTAAACATATTGAATTTCTGTCACAACATGTCTTGGCGACTCTGTTTCATGTCTTCATTGCCTTCATAGACTTCAATCAGTGCTTCCCATAAGGCCTTTGCTGATGTATACTCACGGAAACTTTAGCGATTTCCGGAGATAATGCCATGGTAAGTGTAGCAAGAGCCTTTTCCTGCTCCTCGACTCTCTCAAAATCATCATCTGTGTAATTTTCAACCTGCTTGTCAGTTATGGTTCCATCTTCCAATGTGGTTGTGATCCGGATTGGACCTCTTAGAATGCTTCGCCATATCTCGAAATCTTTCATTTTGATGTACTTTTCGATCCGATATTTCCATTCTGGAAATCCTTCCGCGGATAACAGTCGGGGAATTCGAGAAGTGGTTCCCATAATCGCATCTAATTCATGGTGAGCTGACATGCTTTGAGATTCCATTTTTGTTTTTGATTTTTGTTGTTTTTGTTTAAATTTTAATAAAAAATAACTTGAAAAATAAACAAAATGATCAAGGAATGAAAGTTTTCGGTAGAGTGGTGTTGACCGAAAACGAGGAATTCGGTTGAAAGGAGAAATAAGATAAAAGGGGTTTTCGGTTGATGGAGTTTTCGGTTTCTAAAGATTAATGAGGTTTTCGGTTTCTGAAGACTAAGGAGATTTCGGTTTCTGAAGATTCAAGTGGTTTTCGGTTTTAGAATGTCAATTGGGTTTTCGGTTTTTGAAGATTAATGAGGTTTTCGGTTTCTGAATCTTAAGTGGGTTTTCGGTTTTCGAAGATTCAAAGAAAATGATTTTGGTTGAAGAACTTGAAGTTTTCCGGATGAAGAACAAGTTTTCGATTTCTGAAGAACTTGAATAATAGTTTTCGGTTTAAGAAGGATCAAGGAACTTTGGATTTTCGGTTTATGAAGGTTAAGGGTGTTCGGTTCTTGAAGATTCAAAGAAAATGAATTCGGTTGAAGAACTTTGAAGTTTTCTGGATGAAAAACTGATTTCGGTTTCTGAAGAACTTGAATAATAGTTTTCGGTTTCTGAAGATTGAACCGAAAACTAACAATTTTCAATGAAAAACTTATATTTTCGATCCTAAATTGATTTCCACATACTGAAACCTCAAACACAGCCTTCAAACAAGATAGATCTGGACTTCAAAATGATTTCAATTCCAAACGATGCAGATTCTGATCTAGTCTTCAAAACTCGAGCAAATAGTACACTTCCAAGGACCGAGAGCTTGATGAACACGAATCTGTGAAGACCGAAAACAGAAGAACACACTTGATTGACACCGGTTTTGCTCTGATACCAATTTTAAGGTCCTTAATGGAAGGATCTATACCAATGATCAATCAAGCGTAAGAAAACAAAGAAGAAATGGAGTGGAAGTGGAATTAAAACTGAGCTTGCATACAATTCACACTTGGAAATGTCGGATACAACTCAGGAGACCGAAAACTCTAAGATCGATTGTGGATCAGCAACTTTCAACAACCCTGACAAATGACCTGACAAGAGCTATATATACTAACTGGACCGAAAACAGGTTTCGGTCAGGCAGACCGAAAGCCTGTTTTCGGTCACACTCAACCGAGAACAATGCCTAGACCGAAAACGACAAACACACACAAAAGACTCCAAATTACATTGTCGAATGCCCTAACTCATCTATACATTGTTGCCTAGCCCAAACCATATATATTGGCCCTTCAGTGTGTGTGTGTTTGGTGCTTGTAAAGGAAGAAGGTGGTGGAAGATCTTATTGGGAGTCCAAAGCAATGTAGGTCCAGGAGTTTATCTTCCTCAAGCATCTCAATATGGTATAAAGTCTTCATATTGATCAGTTAGTTGATGGATCTATGGATTTTGCCCACTTTTATCTATGCCTTGTTGTTTTGGAAAGGTGAATCACATAAATCTTGCAACTTTATGAATCTCCAGGCCATTTGGAGCATTTCGCTCTTTAGATCTGATTTAGATTTGGGTTTTGAATCCATGCATGGAATCTTGGCCTTTTTGCCCTAATTTGACGTAATAAGAGTTCAAGACATGCATTGGTTATGCATGTCTGAAAAGCACTGATGTTTATGATGTGTTGGGTGTTAAAACACTTCTAGAGCCTTTGGACAAGTAACCTTAAGGATTGAGTGAATATTGCTTAAGCCATGTAGTGGTTTTGGGCCTTAAAGTTGATATCCATACACTTTGGAGGGCTCTATTGGATAAAGTTGGAAACTTTATCCATTTAGACCCTATTATGGACCGGATCAGAGTTGGAGACCCTTTAGAATCGAAGAAAATGGTTGAATGTGTTAAGCTGCTAAAAATCCAGTTACCACAGTGTGGTAAGGCTACCACGACGTGGTGGCGGGGTTGGTCGCGACTATTTTGTCGTATTCGACGCCACGATGTGGCAAAGGGATACCACGACATAGCGGTCAACTGAGTTGACTCTTCTTGACTTTTTGACCATTTGACCCAGTTTGACCCAAGGGGGTATTTTGGGTATTTCGGGTTATGTTGAGAATTGGTCTTTCGATGGTTAGGTGTCGGTTAGAGCTGAGATTTGGAGTCGGGGCCTCATCAGCTATTGTTCAGATTCAGAGGTGAGTCTCATCATTGTACTCGTGGGTCGAAGGCACCAATGTTGGCCCACTAGGTTCTGTTATGTTAGATGTCTTTGTGACTCTTGCATGGTATGTTAGGCTAGGCCCATTATATGACGGGCTAGGCCCATTTGTATGTTGGGCTAGGCCCAAGGATCAGGAAGGGCTAGGCCCATTGTATGTTAGGTAGGTGTTAACTGTCTTCGTGACTTTTACATTTGTATAATTGGGCTGGGCTCATTGATATGGAAGGGCTAGGCACATTATGGTGGGTTGGGCCCAATGTGCGAGTTGGGCCTAATGTGCGGGTTGGGCCCAATGGTATGTATGGTATGTGGTATTTTGGGGAACTCACTAAGCTTTGTGCTTACGGTTTTTATGGATATGGTTCAGGTACTTCCGGTTCGAAAGGGAAGGGCCAACTTGATCACAGTCCATCCACCCATGTTCCGCATTATGATGATTTTGAGATTGTACTCTGATAATTGTTTTCTTATAAAGTACTTTTGAATATTTAGAAAAAGGATAATGTAACATACACGTTTTGAAATCGTGTTATGTAATCCAAAAAGTTAAAAATATTATGAAATATTATGTGAAATTGAGTGTTGAGTTCTAACAGATAGTTTTTACTAGAAATGAAGTAAAACTATGTTTAGAATCACTCATAAAGTATTGGAAGTCTTATGAGATTCCAATCAAATGCCAAATAGTGAAATTTAACGAAAATATAAAATTTGAAATAAGTAAAATTTTATTATTGAAAGTTGTAGATAATCTCGTTAGAAACACGTAGGCGAAAACTGATGGGTTTTAGGTAAAACAAATAAACTAGAAAACAATTCCTAAGTTCACATGCAACCTACTTTGGATCTATGTTTTAACTATTGAACATATTACTTTGAATTGCAAAACAAGAACCCTAGAGGAGAGAGGCTAATTTCGAAATTAACAAACTAGGGTTTAAGAGTTACATACCTTTCAATTGTTATAGCAAACAATTGATAATTCCCTTGATCTTGATCTTGATCTTCTTGGAAGCTTAGCACCACAAATGTAATGCCTCTAATGGAATCACACCCAAGAACTAGCAAGAAGGAAAGTAGGAGAAGAGAGGATGGAGAGAGTATGCAATTTCGGCCTTAGGGTTTCTTCCAAAGAATCAGTGACCTCAAATGTGAGCCAGGAGGCTCCTTAAATAGCTGAGGGATCTAGGGTTTAGGGAAAACCCTAGTTATCCTTTGCTTAGAGCCTAAGCAAGATCCAAAGGCCTTATTTGGACCCCTTGGACGAAATCTCTAGGGTTTCCCCTATGGATTTCGTCCACCTCCATCCAAGGAGGTTCTGGATCCTTCCATTCAACTATTAGTTAATTGCAAACTAGTCCCTGCACTTTATAATTAATTCTTTTAACCCCAAAATTAATTCTGATTAATTTCTGGCTAACTATTAATTAAACATAATGATTTCTAATTAATATATTAATCCATTAACATATTAATAAATCATTTACAAATTAATTTATTAATCTTATAAATTAATATCTCTCCTTTCATAATTTTCTTGTCCAGTTGCTAGGTTGAGGGCAACCCAAAAGGACTGTGCTGCTATCAATTCAAGTACATACCAATTATAGTTATGGACTTAGACACCTAATCCAACAGTCTCCCACTTGGATAAGTCTGTAACTATAATTGCTAGTATGCCTTCTAAATTTGACCAGCAAATTGTAGCTTCCAAAAAGCTGCTGCCGAACTCTGACCCAGTCAGTTACGTGTCCTAAGATAAGTGATCATATAATCCTTCGTTCTGCCAGATATCCCTAGACAAAAGACATGGGATGTAATCAATCTCTTTGTCCAGAATCTATGTTTCCCGATTTCTGATTTGTGATGATGTAGGACTTCTAATCGAACACGTCAATCTAGTCCTGGCTGGGCCCAACACATAAGTCAACACCAAATCATCGAGGGGCCCACAAATATCGCTTTTCCTGTTAGGGCAAAAGGAACGAATAAACGTTGACTCATATGCTTGTATCTTTTACTCATCAAATTATGCATGACAATACGTTTTATAACACCAAGTTACTGATGCGTTTTCGTATCACCAATGCATGGCCGACTTGTAAATCACAACTCATATATCTTCGTTTCAAAATTATAAGATATTATCGTCTCAGTATTACTCGTGATGAATTCCGTGAAGTGATACTCTGAGTGAGGGTTTATCCAATACTCAAATCTCAATTTCTGAGTACTCATGAATGTTGCAGCAATTCTATTGCCATGTCTATCCTTTAGACAATCTACAATCCAGTTCATGACAGTCTTGATTCACTACTTACTTCCAAAAGTACGAGCGACTGTGGAGTTTGAATAATCTTATTATTCGGGAAGTAAAACATGCAAAAATGAAACACAATAATAAACAATTGACAAAAGGCAGAAACCAAACTTATAAATAATACTTTATTATTTAATCACCAAAAGTCAATTACATTTACTTTGTTACAAGTTTCAGAATAAAACTAATCTAACTACTAAAACTAATATCATCTTCCAGTCCTATACTCCGAGCATGCTGAATATGCTTAGCCCTACTCAGACCCTTTGTGAGGGGATCTGCTGGGTTATCTTCAGATGAAACCCTCTTTACTATAAGATGGCCTTCTTCAACTCTATGTCTGATGAAATGGTACTTTCTGTCAATATGTCTGGTCTTACCATGATCTCTCGGTTCCTTTGTCAAGGAAACCGCTCCTTCATTATCGCAGAACAGTTCCATAGGGTCCTGGATGGTTGGAACAACTCCGAGATCCCTGATGAAGTTCCTCAACCAAGTTGCTTCTTTCGACGCTTCACTTGCTGCTATGTACTCTGATTCACAAGTAGAATCAGCCACCGTATTTTGCTTGGAACTCTTCCAAGTAACTGCTCCTCCATTCAGTAAAAACACCCAACCCGACTGAGAACGGAAGTTATCTCTATCCGTCTGAAAGCTGGCATCACTGTAACCATCTACTCTCAAAGTATCACTGCCACCAAGCACAAGGACCCAGTCCTTTGTCCTTCGCAAATACTTGAGTATATTCTTAACTGCTATCCAATGAGCTCTACCTGGGTTTCCCTGATAGCGACTGACCATGCTCAAAGCAAATGCCACATCAGGGCGAGTACATGTCATAGCGTATATGATCGATCCGACAGCGGAAGCATAAGGTACACGACTCATGTCATCTATTTCAACATCTGTACTCGGGCATTGAGTCTTACTCAATTTGGTATTGCTCTGGATAGGTAGCTCTCCCTTCTTGGAATTTTACATACTAAACCTCTTTAGTACCTTATCCAAGTATGTTCTCTGACTAAGTCCAATTAGTCTCTTCTTTCTATCTCTCAATATTCTAATCCCAAGAATATAGGCAGCTTCTCCAAGGTCTTTCATGGCAAAACACTTTCCAAGCCAAGACTTAACTTCTTTCAAGGTTGGAACGTCGTTACCAATGAGTAATATGTCATCGACATACAACACCAGAAAAGTTACTATACTCCCACTAGCCTTGATATACATACAGAACTCATCTGCACTTCTAGAGAAACCAAACTCTTTGACTTTCTCATGGAAGCAAAGATTCCAACTGCGAGATGCTTGTTTCAATCCATAAATGGATTTCTCAAGCTTGCACACTCTATTGGGGAACTTTGCATCAACAAAACCCTCTGGCTGACTCATGTAAACATCTTCAGCCAACTTCCCATTAAGGAAAGCAGTTTTGACATCCATCTGCCAGATTTCATAATCATGAAAGGCAGCTATGGCGAGCAATATCCTAATAGATTTAATCTTAGCCACTGGCGAGAAGGTCTCATCATAGTCAACTCCTGGGGTTTGAGTGAAACCTTTTGCAACCAGTCGAGCCTTGAATGTGTGCACATTTCCATCCATGTCTGTCTTCTTCTTGAAGATCCATTTGCACCCAACTGTCTTACGACCTGGTGCACTATCAACCAAATTCCAAACTTGGTTGTCATACATGGACTTAATCTCGCTGTCCATTGCCTCTTTCCACTTGGAAGCCTCTGGGCCTGCCATTGCTTCCTTATAAGTGACTGGTTCATCTAAGTTTACCAGTGTTCTGTCACTTATGAATGTGTCACCATCTGAAGTAATATGAAAACCATACAACTCAGGTGGCACACTCACCCTAGTGGATCTTCTAAGAGGTAATGAGTTATCGATTGGTTCAACAGGAACTGTTTCCTCTGGTTGAGTGCTAGTGTCATCTAAGGTTCCTTCATTGGTTGACTCTTGAATTTCTTCAAGGTCAATAGTGCTCCCACTGTCCTCTTTGAATATGAGCTCTCTTTCAAGAAAGACTCCTCTTCGTGCTACAAAGACCACGTTCTCACTAGGCCTATAGAACAAATATCCAAAAGACTGCTTTGGGTAACCAATGAAAACACATTTCTCACTTCTAGCTGCTAGCTTGTCGTGAGTCTCTCGTCTTACGAAATCTTCACAACCCCAGACTTTAATATGTGCTAACGAGGGAACTTTCCCTGTCCACATTTCGTGAGGTGTTTTGGCAACCTTCTTTGTAGGGACAAGAATGAGGATGTGGGCGGCTGTCTCTAAGGCATACCCCCAGAAGTGAATGGGAAGCGAAGCCCGACTCATCATAGAACGAACCATGTCTAACAAGGTTCGATTATGCCTCTCAGCTACACCATTTAACTGTGGTGTCCTAGGAGGAGTCAATTGTGAGACTATCCCACATTCTTTCAGATAGTCGTTAAACTCGATACTAATATACTCCCCGCCTCTATCGGATCTAAGTATCTTTATTTTTCTGCCCAATTGATTTTCGACTTCATGCTTAAACTCTTTGAACTTTTCAAAAGTTTCTGACTTATGCTTGATCAAGTAGATATATCCAAATCTGCTATAATCGTCAGTGAAAGTCACATAGAATCGATTAGCATCTCTTGTAGTTGATCTGAAGGGCCCACACACATCTGTGTGTATGAGATCCAACAGACCTTCACCTCTTTCACAAGACCCTGTGAATGGTGATTTTGTCATCTTTCCCAAAAGACAAGATTCACACATATCATCTGATTTTAGGTCAAATGATTCCAACACTCCATCCTTTTGGAGTTGGGCTATGCGTTTCTTGTTAATGTGTCCAAGACGACAATGCCACAAGCATGCCTTGTCTACACTATTAGACAAGTCAATATTAAGTACACTATTTCCTAAGCTATCAACACAAGTCACTGTTTCATACACACCATCACAAGGTAAAGCTTCAAACATAAAAACACCATTCTTATAAACAGAAATTGAACCATTCAAATCATTAAAAGAATATTTGAAACCTTGTCTGAACAATGCATGAAATGAAATAATGTTTCTCGTCATCTCAGATGAATAGCAACAATTTATTAAATCTAATCTAACATCATTGCTAAGCAGAAGCTGATAAACTCCGATCTTGGTCACCGGTGAAGACTTTCTGTTTCCCATGATCAAGTTTATCCTTCCTCGCTCTATCTCCTCACTTTCCTTTAGTCCCTGCAAATCAGAACAGATATGAAAACCACATCCTGTATCAAGGACCCATGAACGAGAAGATAATGAGTTATTAGCAGAAATAGTGTAAATACCTGCCGAAGATGGCTTCACTTTGCCATCCTTGATATCTTGCAGATATTGTGGGCAAGATCTCTTCCAATGCCCCTTTTGATTGCAGTAAAAGCAAACGGCCTCTTTTGGATCAGAAACATGGGGAGTGGAACCATTGGGCTTAGCCTTTGGGTCATTACTAGACGACCCAGCTTGAGCATGCTCTTCCAGTTTTGCTTGGGAGGACCTTTCCTCTTTTTCCCCTTTCCCTGTCCAATAGCCAACACAGGGGCACTTGTAGGCGTGGAGGGTATACTTTTACCCTTCATTCCTGCCTCAGCTGTCTGCAACAAGTTGTGCAATTGGGCCAAGGTCTGCTCAGTATTGTTCAAATGGTAAGTTAGAATAAACTGACCATAACAATCAGGTAGTGAGTTCAAGACCATGTCAATGGCCAATTCCTCATCAAAGTGAATGTTGAGCTTCACCAAACGCTCTATGTAGCGTTGCATTCTTTGTACATGTGACACAACCGATTCCCCTTCTTTCATCTTGCAAGCCATGAGTGACTTGACTACTTTAAACTTTTCTTGACGAGCTCGCTTATGGTACTTTTCCATAAGGTCCTTGTTCATCTCAAAAGGCCAGTAGTCCTCATAGTACCTCTGCAGTTCTGGGGACATGGTTGCCACCATGATGCACGCCACTTTGGTAGCATCATCGTAATGTTTCTTGTAGGCAGCAAGATCTTCAGGAGTAGCTTCAGACTCATCAAGCTCTTTGAGCTCCTTTTCAAGAACATATTCTTTGTTCTCAAAACGAATAGCCATCTTGATGTTGCGCATCCAATCGTTATAGTTTGAGCCATCCATAAAGACTTTGGAGCAGATATTGAGCAAAGAGAAGTTCTGGTTGGAGGAGGATAAAGCAGAAGTGTTTCCAGGAGTAGACATCTGAAAAGAAAGAAAGTTTTAGTTAGATTTCAAGATACCTCAATATAATAACCCAAAGATAAAATATCAAGGTTAGGATACAACTATGAAGATTCACAACTTAGAAATGGGATGCCGAGATCCAAGTGTAAATTTCATAAAGGTAGGTGAATGACGATTCACCAATTCCACCATTAGACGAAACAAACGAAGTGAAATTCCTAATTCTTTTGAGATACATTGAAACTATTCAATGGCATGTTTTAATCTCAGATTATGCTCTTCTATTTGCGACTGGGATGCCGAGGATCACAAACAAGATGTGAATAACCATGCAAATGTGCTTGGTAACCTCATTGTCTTTATCATTAACTATTGATGTGCTGGTAAACCACACACGCTCCATCAAAATGACAATTATGAGATACCCATTACTACTCTTTATTAGTGCCCTTTAGTGTGCTGGTTAACCACACACGCTCCACTAACGACCAATAAAGCATAATGTGCAATTTCATGGATTAGCATACTTTTCACATTTTTCCTAAAGTAACTAGAGTTAGGATTTTAAAAATAATGTTCTAGTACTTTCTTTAATGTCATTATACTTTTAATGAGAAGTAGTTGTCCTATCAAATCCGTTCTGCTAACGACCCTCCACTAATCAAGGAAGCGGTGGGTGAGAGTGGACACCCATTCAACTACCATTTTATAGGCAGTTTCCTTATACCGCCCTTATAGATTAGCTTCGTGAATGAGGCATACTAGCGATTTGACTGATCATATTCTTATACATATATAATATTAAACTTTTAATCATAATACATATATAGGGTGTGTTTTAAAACATTTTTAAACTTCCAGGGTTTATATAAATTTCGAAATTCAAACTATTAAATTTAAATTTAAATAAACCAATTAACTAGATTTAATATTTATCTTTTAATTAACTATTAATCAAATTATTAAATCTTGTAAGGATTATCTAATTAAATTAATCAATTAATTTAATCCTAATCCTTATCCCTCTAAATTTCGAAAAATAGGGTAAGGATAATTATCCAATTAATCTAATTAAGTAACAATTATCCAAAACAAGAAACCCTAAAACTTCTAGCAATTTCGAAATTTACAAGGGAGGAGGCTAGGGTTTTCAAAACCCTAACCCTAATTTCGATTAGGGTTCTTTGGAGGCTAGGGTTTTCGAAAAAAAAACCCTTTTATCCAAAACCCTAGAAATCGAAAATTTGGCCTTTAGGGTTTAATAGCTATAAACCCTAATTTGCAATTCAACAATTATAGCAATTCAATTTAAAACAAACAATGACTCTGATACCACTGATGGGTTTTAGGTAAAACACATAAACTAGAAAACAATTCCTAAGTTCACATGCAACCTACTTTGGATCTATGTTTTAACTATTGAACATATTACTTTGAATTGCAAAACAAGAACCCTAGAGGAGAGAGGCTAATTTTGAAATTAACAAACTAGGGTTTAAGAGTTACATACCTTTCAATTGTTATAGCAAACAATTGATAATTCCCTTGATCTTGATCTTGATCTTCTTGGAAGCTTAGCAGCACAAATGTAATGCCTCTAATGGAATCACACCCAAGAACTAGCAAGAAGGAAAGTAGGAGAAGAGAGGATGGAGAGAGTATGCAATTTCGGCCTTAGGGTTTCTTCCAAAGAATCAGTGACCTCAAATGTGAGCCAGGAGGCTCCTTAAATAGCTAAGGGATCTAGGGTTTAGGGAAAACCCTAGTTATCCTTTGCTTAGGGCCTAAGCAAGATCCAAAGGCCTTATTTGGACCCCTTTGACGAAATCTCTAGGGTTTCCCTTATGGATTTCGTCCACCTCCATCCAAGGAGGTTCTGGATCCTTCCATTCAACTATTAGTTAATTGCAAACTAGTCCCTGCACTTTATAATTAATTCTTTTAACCCCAAAATTAATTCTGATTAACTTCTGACTAACTATTAATTAAACATAATGATTTCTAATTAATATATTAATCCATTAACATATTAATAAATCATTTACATATTAATTTATTAATCTTATAAATTAATATCTCTCCTTTCATAATTTTCTTGTCCAGTTGCTAGGTTGAGGGCAACCCAAAAGGACTGTGCTGCTATCAATTCAAGTACATACCAATTATAGTTATGGTCTTAGACACCTAATCCAACAAAAACCTCGTCGAAATCTGAGTTATAACGAAGAAGTTATGACCAATCGAAGATCCGCGATAAAACCGGCATGGTTTTCAACGACGAAAGTCATATTTAGAGCCGAAGTGCTGCCCAAATTATTATTTTGACCCCCCGGTTAATTCAAGGTGAGTTTAATACATAGGAACAATTGTATGTTATGTGTTATATGTGGTATGTACTTTTCCATGTTATCATCTCGAGTTGTTGTATCTGCTATTTTTATAGCAAGGCTGTACCTCTAACTTGAAGTGTATGACATAGGCATCACTTGGGTATTGGTATGAACCGTTGACCATGAAGTGTATAACATAGGCATCACTTTGGCTTCGGTAGAATGATATTCCTGAGTATTTTCCCCGTGTTATTTTTATTTCTGCTATTTATGATAGCAAAGTTATACCTTTGACCATGTGATCAGTTTAAGAACTCAGATTCACAGTGGTACTGGTATGTAGCCTCTGGCCATGTAGAGCATGTCCCCCAGTAAGTGAATGACTCTATTCTATGGCATTGGCAGATGGTTAGACAGGGCGTGAAAACCTGAAATCTACCAAAAGGTTAATCCGAAGTTATATGTCTTTTGTGCCATTTGGGCCAAAGCGTTATTGATGTATATCAAGTATGGAAATTGTTATGTCTCGATGATTGTATATCTTTGAATCAAATCAATGATTGTTAGGGAAAGCTTATCACATTATGCCTTTGTTGTTCCTTGCTCTTATTTGCTTCTGCCATATTGGTATATATATGGCATAACGTTACATTGTATCTATTATTGAACTCACTAAGCGTTATCGCTTACCCCTCCCAATGTTTTAACATAATGCAGGCAATAAGCACCCAGTATAGTTGGAAGACTTAGAATAGTTGTAATATTATTTTTTTGTATTTGGTTAGGTTTGTATAGATTTACAAAATCCTGGGTAGTCATGTAAAATCTTAAAACATAGTTGGTTTGTATCCAATCTTTTGTAATGACTTTATCAATGTAAAAATATTGTTTTATGAACATGCATGTAGCATGTTTTGGAGTAACTATATTGTCAAGTATGAAAGTTTGGGTCTTTCAGAAATATGAAAGTATAGAAAGGGGTCCTTTCAATCATGGTATCAGAGCAGTGGTTTAAGTGAACTAAATTCCATGGATTGGTATTTAGACTTAAACTATTGGAAGTTCAATATATGAACTGAGTCATTGTAAATATATGGATACAAACCATAGGAAACACTTAAGTGGGGTATTGGGTAGTGATAAACCCTAGCATTCTAAGACATTAAGTTACTTCAAGAATTTTAGAGAATTAGTTTATGTAAACTGGAATTTTGAGAATTTCTAGATTTAGACATGAATTGTTAAGTGATGATACAATATGTATCTAGTATACTTTAGGTTGAATACCTAATGGGGTAAGCACTAGAGTATTAAGAGGAGATATGCCTTATATTCTATTAAGTGCTAAATGATAAGTAAATATAGCATGCTTTAGGTCTCATACCTATATTGCTATTACTTGAGAAAGTTTAAGGTCTGTTGCCGACCTTGGTTTAGAAAATTTTATGTTCAGAATTCTAAGAATTTCCGTAATAGAATTTACATGAAATTTTTCGAAGTAATAAAGATACTTATGATAGTCGATATTGATAAGTTTATTGATAGACGATCGAAGGATACCGTGAAATAATAAATATGAAGTGTTATCGTAAATAGTGTATTAATATCAACAGAGTGGTATTATGCATTTAAAATATGTAAGATAATATAATAACATCTTTGGAAGAAAGATGTGCGTTTGAAATACATTTGGATGAGATAAATGTTTTGGCATAACCAATGAAGTTGTTCCACCGTTGTTCAGATTAAAGCAGTGATTGTTTATAGAGTCGGAAGAACCGAAGCTGGTGATAAATACTTCGACAGTATTGAAATTAATGTAGTACAAGATTTAGAAGAATTAAATGAAGATCAACGGAAAGGCTAATGAAGTTTTTAGACTCATTAGGCCAAGACTTTGTGATGTAGTATGTAGTTCGAGTAGTAACCCTATACAAGATGTTCAGACTTAGTATTTAATAATACTGAGTGATGATTGACTTCTATCACATCCTTATGGAAGTTCCATTGTGTGTTAAGCCTACTTTAACATACAAGATTGGGATAGTGAAATAGGTTATTTGGTTGTGAAAAGGTTGAGTGGCTTACTTGTTAAAGTAAGGTAAAGTACTTAGTTGAAGAAGATATACACTCATATTATTATATGAGAGGAGATATTGTAGTTAGGAATAACAGAGAACCAAGTTGAAGCTAGTAGAGCTTGCGGAGATGCAGCTATAATGCAGACTTCTTAGGATAGACTCCTATGAAGTAGACTTAAAAGATACAACCATGAGAAGAAGATTTACTCAGATACAGGAATGACGATGTCATGAAAGGATAATGAAACCAACAAATATGCATGATGGTTTGCATGAGTTAGAAGACGATACAAGTAGTTAAAAACTATTTGTCTCCACGATACTAGAGTAAATTCTGGCATAGTGTGTCTTGCAAAGTAGACACTACCCGAGAAAGAATTTATATGAAGAATTGGAAGTAAAATTTCTATCGACCCATGAAAAAATATTAGGATATATTAAATCGAGCATATGCGTGAGAAGAATCCTAGAGGGCGAGTATAGGTAATCCAATATATGTTTGATAGAAACGCGAAAACCCTAGTTGAGTCTAGGAGAAATTGTTGTATGTACTTGTTTGAACACACTTAGGTGTGAAAAATTTGCTTTGTGAAAACTTTTGAATGGTGACTTGGGAACTGCGAGACAATACTTGGGACGAGTATGAGTAGGTATGAATAGTAGTAGAGGCCTATACTACTGGAAGCACAGGACTCACACTTGGATCAGGAAAAGTCACAAGGTTACCAAGAAGCTAGTAAATGATTCCGTTTTATTCATGTATGTCGTTACCTTCGTTTCGGTAATGACTAAGGAAACAATTATCGTTCAAATCTTAATGTCATAAAGAATCGAATCCGATTAGTATAAATTCGCGAAAGGAGTTGATTGGTTCAGATAACCATGTCTTGTATAGTGACGAAACTTCAGTAGGAATACTGAAGAAGTAAATGGTCGAGGTAGTCGATAGAAATATAACAATCTTCATTAAAGGATTGAGCAATCATTAGCCAGAGATGTGACTTGCTATGTGGTGTTATTGGCCAAAAGAAATGTTTCCGCCCTACTCTTACTAGTCAAATGGCGCGGAGTCAAGTTTCCGTTCAACAATCAAAGAGTACTCCAACTAAAAAGGAGGAGGTGCCAAAAGCTAAAAGATGTATATGTCCGAAAGCATGAATTAGAGATACATGGTGCTATTCTTTCTATTCCAAAGCATCCACGTGTTGTTCAAACTCTTTTTGTTTTCTTTATTCCCTCAGCTTGATTTATTCGATCTGATTCTAATGCAAGAGTTTGGTTCGTTATGTGTCTTGTGCGCTATAAAATCAAAGGTCATTAGAATAAGACCATACGAGTTGTTGTTATAGCAAAAGTAAATGCCTTATCTTGGGTTTAGCCTATAAACCAAGAAGGAGCAGGAGTCTGCAATGAAAATTGAGTTTTAACTCAAAGATTAGGATCGAAGGCCCAATAGAGAATGATGAGCGGGTGTAGGTTTGAGCACCGCTAGTAATTAGTAAGTTTGAAGAGTTTGACAATCGTTTGGCAAACTAAAAGTTAAATATCGTACATTTTAGATTACCACAGAGGAAGTAAGTTAGGACTCGAATGTTGTGACTAGTAATTTTCTCGTAAACTTTAGATCTGCTCACATCTTATTTGATTGTGATGCCTCAGATTCTTTCGTACCTTATAAATTCGCACATTCTTTTCAAATTGCTTATTACGCAATTGTCCAATCATTTCATATAGATAACATAGGAAATATATCATTACTTGCTGATAAAGTCTATAGAGATAGTGCTATAGGAATTGAAAGTTATAATCTTCCTGCTAACCTAATTCCTATCTTTGATATTATTCTCGACATGAATCGATTATCAAAGAACTACGCAGAACTCTTGTGCTACGAAGAGATGATATGTATCCCTATCGAAAGGAAGGATTCTATTTGTATCTACCGTAAAAATAATAAATTTCTTTCTTAAAAACTCGTAAATTATATCGAAGGGATATTCTACTTATCCGGCTTATACAGTTAATACCTTGAAAGAGGAGAAGAAAACTGTGAATGATAGCCTTTGGATAATTATCGACCGGCTGAATAAGAGTGCATATTTTCTCGCCATATGTACAACGGTTCTAATGGAGAAATACGCACAAGTTTACATAGACGAAATTGTGACGAGACATGGTGTGCCACTAAAGATTATTTCCGATCGTGATACTCGCTTCACTTCTCACTTTTGGGCGAGTATGAAAAGTGAATTGGGATCTCAAGTTGCTCCCAACGCAGCTTACCATCCCCAGACAGATGGTTAGATGGAGAGAACAATCCAAGCAGTAGAAGATATGCTTCGTGCATATGTCTTAGAGTTCGGTAGTAAATGTGAACACCCTTATGTTGGCATAATGTAGGACAGAAAATCCTTGGTGGTCCTGAAATGATTCAAGACACCACTGATAAGATTCAAATTATACGAGAAATAATGAAAGTAGCCCAGGATCGACAAAAAGACCTGTGTAGAAATGGAGGAGACGATCCATAGAATTCCAAGTGGGTGATACTGAAGGTAACCCCGTGGAAAGGTATTATGAAATTTGAGAAGAAAAGGAGATTGAGTCCTATATTTATTGAACTTTTCAAAATTATCTAACAAGCATACCGCTTGGAATTGCCTGAAGATTTGGCAGGTATTCATGATGTATTTCATGAAAGATATCTACGTAAATGCTTGAGCATAAATGATGAAACGGTTCCATTATCCAAGGTGAAACGGGATAATAAACTTTTACTTAGGGAAAATAAGAATGAGATAAGAGCGAAATATCCTCATTTGTCCAAATCGTTGTGATTTCGGGGACGAAATCCTCAAAAGGAGGAGGTAATTGTAACATACACGTTTTGAAATCGTGTTATGTAATCCAAAAAGTTAAAAATATTATGAAATATTATGTGAAATTGAGTGTTGATTTCTAACAGATAGTTTTTACTAGAAATGAAGTAAAACTATGTTTAGAATCACTCATAAAGTATTGGAAGTCTTATAAGATTCCAATCAAATGCCAAATAGTGAAATTTAGCGAAAATATTAAATTTGAAATAAGTAAAATTTTATTATTGAAAGTTGTAGATAATCTCGTTAGAAACACGTAGGCGAAAACCTCGTCGAAATCCGAGTTATAACGAAGAAGTTATGACCAATCGAAGATCCGCGATAAAACCGGCACGGTGTCGAATGACGTAAAAAGTGAGTTTTTGATAAACTACTTTTTAGCCTTAGTGATCTAAATGAAATTCGTAGTATTCGTTAAACCGATAATTTTGATAAAAAGAACGCCAAAATCTGACTTCGTATGAGGAAGTTATGATTTTTACAAGTTTCAGCTTAGCAGTAGACAGCTAAAAACTCGAATTTTAGATCGAGTGATTTTTAGCCGACACAACCTAAACAAGAATCGAAGGTCTCGCCATTAGTAGTACAACGGTAAAAAGTCTGACGAAAACGGACGTCGGATCAAGAAGTTACGAATTTTTAACGGATTTACCAGTCCCGGTCTGTTAAAAATAATATTATAAAAATAAATTCAAAATTTTCCGACGAAGTCTAAACAAATGTTGTAGAGCATAATTTTCTCTACGCATGCATATAAAGAACGTCAAAAACGGAGCCCGTATACAAAAGTTACGGATTTTAGAAGGTCGGGACACAATTTCCGAGAAATCTCGCAAGGATAAGGCTGATTTCAGTGAGTCATCGCGCCACGTGTCCGAGCCGAAGACCTAGCTGCTGACGCGTCGCCTTCTGATTCGTCCTAGCAGCGGCTCAATCCCCGTGTCCGATCCATGACTCATCCTCGCATGAACAGTACCCGCGTGTCACTTCCGGATTCGACCAACTTCGCGACCAGTAGCCTTCCGACGCGCCTCGCACACCTATCCGAACCGAGGCCTCGCAGCCTGCCACCTGCTTCGCTCTGCTGACTCCGCGTGTCCGCTGACTCATCTCTTCTCGGATCCGAAGGTCGGTCTCGCACCCTATATAAGGGAGGTGCGAGACTTCCCGGGTAAGAGTTTATTTTTGCCCCTTTTTCACCCCTAAACTTTATTTTAAGCCATTTCGACTTCCCCCGAAGCCCCGATACCTATTCCAAAGCCCGAAACGCGCCACGAGATTCCCGAGAAGCCCAAAAAATTTATCTTTTCGGTTTCGAAGCCCAACCCTCGCAGGGCCCGGTTTTCAACAACGAAAGTCATATTTAGAGCCGAAGTGATGCCCAAATTATTATTTTGACCCCCCGGTTAATTCAAGGTGAGTTTAATACATAGGAACAATTGTATGTTATGTGTTATATGTGGTATGTACTTTTCCATGTTATCATCTCGAGTTGTTGTATCTGCTATTTTTATAGCAAGGCTGTACCTCTAACTTGAAGTGTATGACATAGGCATCACTTGGGTATTGGTATGAACCGTTGACCATGAAGTGTATAACATAGGCATCACTTTGGCTTCGGTAGAATGATATTCCTGAGTATTTTCCCCGTGTTATTTTTATTTCTGCTATTTATGATAGCAAAGTTATACCTTTGACCATGTGATCAGTTTAAGAACTCAGATTCACAGTGGTACTGGTATGTAGCCTCTGGCCATGTAGAGCATGTCCCCCAGTAAGTGAATGACTCTATTCTATGGCATTGGCAGATGGTTAGACAGGGCGTGAAAACCTGAAATCTACCAAAAGGTTAATCCGAAGTTATATGTCTTTTGTGCCATTTGGGCCAAAGCGTTATTGATGTATATCAAGTATGGAAATTGTTATGTCTCGCTGATTGTATATCTTTGAATCAAATCAATGATTGTTAGGGAAAGCTTATCACATTATGCCTTTGTTGTTCCTTGCTCCTATTTGCTTCTGCCATATTGGTATATATATGGCATAACGTTATATTGTATCTATTATTGAACTCACTAAGCGTTATCGCTTACCCCTCCCAATGTTTTAACATAATGCAGGCAATAAGCACCCAGTATAGTTGGAAGACTTAGAATAGTTGTAATATTATTTTTTTGTATTTGGTTAGGTTTGTATAGATTTACAATATCCTGGGTAGTCATGTAAAATCTTAAAACATAGTCGGTTTGTATCCAATCTTTTGTAATGACTTTATCAATGTAAAAATATTGTTTTATGAATATGCATGTAGCATGTTTTGGAGTAACTATATTGTCAAGTATGAAAGTTTGGGTCTTTCAGAAATCCCTCCTTGACTGTGCCGAAGATCAAAGGAGTCTGGTCCGAGATACCACGTGTAACCTTAGCTGATACAAGCTCTCTCATCTGCTCCTCGAGCTGTCTGGCCCCTGAACCCGAGCCTGATCCCTCTCCGGCGCCTGATCCGCCCACTTGTATCTCACGCAACGTCACCATGCTGAAAACATATCATAACACCCATCTGAATATTCCTCACTGACTAGGGATCACATACGCACTACAAGTTTCCTGGTCTTATCTCGGCCCTTCTTGAATCGAGTACAGATCCTCTGCTTTCAGTAGTATGGGCCCCTACTACCTTCCACATATATCCGTACTTTCCTCAAGTATTGCCTCGACTCCACCAAGTCCCTTACTACTACTACTGCTCCCATCACTATTCTCATCCTAGGCTTGCCCTAGGGAAATCTCTGACCCAAACCAGTCCTCAGATGCTGAAAGATTCCCAGTAATATCAACTAGCTACCTTATGAATATAGCCACATGCAACAGAGATCAGATAATCCTTCGAGTAATAGACCCATCCCTAGAACGGTTGGACTGAGACAAGAGCTGCACAATAGGGTCAAACCTATTACTCTGAGATTATCCAACCTGTGCCACATGTGACCTAGCATATTCACTTAATAGCTATCTCACATTACTAAGAGTCCCCTAAAGCACAAAGAAAGCAGCATTCAGACAAAAAGGGAAATCTAACCAGAACATAATCAAGCAATTCTTCCCAAATAACAAGAATTTGTACTAGCATGCGATGCTAAACTCATATAATCAGGCATAACCTAAACAGGCTATCCTACCACTGTCTAACCAATACTAGCATGCAGTTCACAGACACATATAGCAGGCATATAAGGCATCCTCCTAGATCCTTAGCCCTAAATCTAGCATGCTGATCACATAATCATATCATAACATAAACTTGTATGGGTAATTTGGGAGAACTTACTTGAGCTCGGCTGATTGCATGCACCACACCCTTTTCTCTTTTCAAAGTTCTTATTCCTTTTTCAAAATCCTTTTTCTTTTCAAAGCTCTTTTTATAAAAATGATTCTCTTTTGAAAATTTCCTTACCAAGCCCTCAGTTTGAGTTCAGTCACACCTGAGAGTGTGCCCGAATCCCTCAAACCAAGGCTCTGATACCAACTTGTAACATCCCAAAAATCAAGACCAAAAATTTCACTTTCAAACTATTAAATTAAACCACATTCTTAAAATCATTCATCCAAAATCATAAGTATCATTTCCAAAACACTAGTTCGCTTTATCAGAGTAAACATACCAGGCTAAACTTCTTGGTGTGTGGCATGCGATCATCCCGAGCTCTTCCCTCCGCTACCGGAAGTACCTGAAACCAAAACTGAAAACCGTAAGCACGAAGCTTAGTGAGTTCCCCAACCTACCATATACCATACACATAACCACATACTGCAAGTACTGGGCCTCGCCCTCTACCTCGGGCCCCGCCCGGCTCTGGATGAATCCGGTAACAGGTCCGACCTGCTCTAGGCCCCGACTGGCTATGAGCCCCGCTCGATGAACATATATGTTTTCCTTAGGCCCCGCCTGTCTCTGGGCCCCGCCCGCTAAACACATACAACCATATAAAATATCGTATAACATATAAGCTATAACTACTCTACTGCATTCCTGTACTAAGGCCTTGCCTGTCTTGGGCCTCGCCCCTGTCCTGCTACTAATGAGTACTGGAACCCCGTCCACACTCCTACTGATAGTGAGATACGGGCCCCCGCCCACACTCACCTCTCTCCTATCTCGGGCCTCGCCCCTGCTATGGTACTAATGAGATACGGAACCCCGTCCGTACTCAGCTATGGGTGAGATACGGGACCTCGCCCACACTCACCTCCCTTCCAGGCACATACAAGTATCACACAGACAACAAGTATAATCTAACTCCTTAGGCTCCCGCCTGCTATCAGACCTTGGTCCGAAAATCATACTAGCATACAGTGCCTAGGGCTAACCCCCGGGTCTTCCTACTCATAACTACATGGGCCGGCATTATGGCCTTAGACCCATTCATACAGAGGGAAACTCAACTCGCACTGCTAAAAACTCGCTGAACACTTATGACTGCTAATCGGCAACTTCTGAACCACTGACCCTTTGGCTTCCCGAACTATCAATACCAAAATAACATTTATACCACAATAAACCAAAAGTCAACCCTGGTCAAACTTGGTCAAAGTCAACGGTCAAAGTCAACATCCAGTTGACCTGACTCGCCGAGTTGGTCTACCAACTCGTCGAGTCCATACTCCTCCAATCCCAAAACAACCCTGACTTTACTCGTCGAGCCTAACAAGAAATCGACGGGTTCTCCTTCAACCATGCCACTGGGACCATCTTCAACTGACTCGTCGAGTTCACCATTGAACTCGTCGAGTTCATCCTCCACATATGAATTAGTCTAGTCTGTGACTCTCCGAGTTGTATGAACAACTCGTCTAGTCCATCTTCATAAACTAAGGAGATTGCCTTAGACTTTCCGAGTTCTTCCTTGAACTCGTCGAGTACGATGAACTTCATGACCATTATGGACTCAGACTGGCTGAGTCCCTTTCCAATCTCAACTCATACCCTTAACAAAAGGGTTTTGGGGCAAGAACTGGCCTGACTCGCCGAGTGCCACAACTGAATCGCCGAGTCTCTCTATGTCCAACACTATTCAGACGATTTCAGACAAGCTCAAGGTATCCAAGACCCAGATCTGGCCTCCTAGGGTCGGGATATCACATAAAGCTGCTACCTTTGCACCCTTGCATGGCCCTTTTTGCTCAAAAGGCCATAATAACCACTTAAACTTTGCATGGGGAGTTATATTGGCATAAAGCTTCCACCTTTATGCATTTACTACTCTAAATACTCCCAGATCTGAAAGGATCTATCTTGGGGACGTCCAAATCCCACAAGAAATCATTCTTGGTCCATAAGTTTCATAAATAGGGTTATAAAGAGATCTATCAAACTAGAAGTCAAGGAGTGAACTTGATTACCAAAATGAGCAGCTAATGGAGTGAATCTTCTGGATCTACTTCTTCCTCCTTGAACCTCCAACCTTCTTCTTGTTCCTCTAAGCTTCAAGAATGCTCCAAAACTCTCAAAATGACTCACAACTCAAGGGAGGCTCTAGGGTTTTCGTTCTGGACTTGAGAGAGCATCAAGGAGGTTGATGAAGGGTTAATATGATCTTTAAATAGGGTACAAGACCCGCATTTAGGGTTTTCCCCAAACCTGGCCAACTCGCCGAGTCAGTCCTCTGACTCGTCGAGTAGGTCACTTAACTCGCGACCCTATCCGCGCTCCTACTCGTCGAGTCACTCCATCTACTCGACGAGTCCCTTCCTTAATTTGAGGTTTTCTTTCCTTTCTAGACCTCCTGAATTTGGGGTGTTACAACTCTCCCCTACTTAAACTAGACTTCGTCCTCGAAGTCCACCACGGTCAACTACCTTACAATCCGCTTACAGCTTTACGCACCTCGCCCATTAGGTCCATCCCTGGATATATCATCCTTAGAATAATCCGATCATTACTACCTTCGAGTACAACACCTTTACCCAACCGGTAGCCTTACTGATACTCCTATTACACTTACCCTTAATACACAAGCGGTTTACCCTTTTACCCTGCACTGTCACCGGCCTTTCCAAGGCACTTTCCACAAGCAACAAACCTTCCCAATCTCCTTCGAGGACAAATCCTATGCTGGAACCACAATCCCGACCACTCCTAGTGCCGGTCATCACACCAGCACTCACGAAATATCCCCTCATATGATGCTCCAATACTAATAACTCCACCCAGCGTGTGAATTCAGACCATCCTCCGAGATTTTCTGATTCCGCGGTGGGCAACTTAGCATTACCCGATCAGCTCACTGCCTTCTGCACCAAATACCTTATCATCGTTCCTGTCTGAAGTCCTGTCGACTCCCATCCGCCTTCCGGATGAACCGAGACCACCCTGGTCCCAACCGATCTACCATTACCTGAAATACTGGTCCCCCACCGGTTACCGGACACAAGAACATTCCCTCAGTCGCTCCCAGCGACTCATGAAGATACCGCGACTACCTGAACTGCTCTACTACCCAACCACTCTAGCTCTATAAGATCTAGGATCCCCGATCCCCTACCTTACCCTAAGGTCTCTACCAGATCCCACCTGTTGCTAAAAGAACACGGGCCTCGCCCACGGGTCCCACCCATCTATACTTCGGAGCGGCATCTCCCACAGGTCTCACCTATCCAGGGCTATGCAGACCCACTCCTCCTCTGATCTCAACTAGCTAAACTTTCCTGATTCTTATCATGCTAACTCGGAGATACGGGCCCCCGCCCACACTCCGCGAACTAGGAGGTACGGGCCCCCGCCCACACTCCGCTAACTAAGCTGCTAATGAATGCTACGGCTTACCCGCAGTCTTACATCACTTCCCTCACTGACTCGCTGCTGGGGAATGCTGCGACTACCCCGCAACCTTATATCCCGACTAAACTCGCACCTGCCGAAGGCTCTCCGACCTGGTTTCCCCAAACCAACCATCAACTACTCGCGAAGACGCGAACTCAAGGTTGGAAAGTTTCCCCAACCTCCAACCTAACTGCTCCTCAATCCAAACAGTCACTTGAGTTGCTTCCTTCCTCACCAAGACTACGGAACCACCCCAGTCTTGCAATTACTTCTGTCTCTAGCCCCCACGAGTGGCTCTCCCCCAATTCGATTCGTCTAGCTCCTTACAGCTCATAACTTGGGAGAATTACTAATTCTCCCTACCATCCTCTGGCCACTCTGCTGAAAACTCGAGCTTACCACAGCTGGGGATCTAACCGATCTATCCCCTAACGATACCTTCCCGAAACTAGCGAGACACTACCGAGTCCCACACATGCATGCTACAGTTACTGCATCCAAAGTAACCTGCTCTAATGGAGGCGACCTCCTGCTATCATTCTAACATCCAAGGCATGCAGAAGGCATATAACTCAATCACAAGCAGGCCACAAAATTCCGAGATATTATTATCACTACCGATGCAGAACCATAACAATAAAATTATGAATAGAAACTGACACGGAGCCCAAAAGATACGCACCTGCAATGCCCGGTGCTGCATGCGCCTCCACTGTAGACAACTTGTACGCCCTGCTCCGTGCCGTAGGCGCCCTCGCTCGGCCCCGACGACCGCCGGTGATCCTCAAAGTCACGGGGGCAGGAGCCCTCGCCTGTCCTGCTAGAAGCAAACTCGGACATTGGGCCTTCTTGTGGCCCCGCTGTCCGCAATGGAAACATACCGTGTCTGATCCCTGGGAGATGGTGACAGTACAATCTCTGCTAAAATGACCGATCCGCTCGCACTTGAAACAGCCCAAATCTCCACTACTGCTGCTCCTAGTCGCACCCTCGTGCATTCTGTCGTGCTTGCCTTTACGACCGCGGCTCCGAAAGTCTCTCGATATCGAATCAAACCCTTTAGGTCTCTTACTCAAACCTGTGGACAACTGAACTTCATCCGATTTCCTCTTCTTTCTCTGGACTCCAGGTCAATCTCTTGCTCCCGAGTTATCCCGTCTGTCCTATCAACCGTCTGAACAGCCGTTGTCTGACTCTAAAACCTAGCGGATACTCTGTCAGTAACACGCTCAATAATGTCGGGCAACTCCTCGCGTACGGCTCGTGAAACCTCCATAGCGATCCAATCATGTAGTGGACTATCCTGAAGACAAGGTGCGTAACCCACCTCCGATCCCTGGTGATAAGAGCTAATAACGGGATCCTCCGCTCCGAGGGATCCTAGCGATCCATAAACAATGGGCCGCAGGGGAGCCCTTAACTGTCCCGCAGCAACCTCGGCCTGAAAGACCTCGAGACGACTATCCATAAGCTCCAGAAATCCCTCCTTGACTGTGCCGAAGATCAAAGGAGTCTGGTCCGAGATACCACGTGTAACCTTAGCTGATACAAGCTCTCTCATCTGCTCCTCGAGCTGTCTGGCCCCTAAACCCGAGCCTGATCCCTCTCCGGCGTCTGATCCGCCCACTTGTATCTCATGCAACGTCACCATGTTGAAAACATATCATAACACCCATCTGAATATTCCTCACTGACTAGGGATCACATACGCACTACAAGTTTCCTGGTCTTATCTCGGCCCTTCTTGAATCGAGTACAGATCCTCTGCTTTCAGTAGTATGGGCCCCTACTACCTTCCACATATATCCGTACTTTCCTCAAGTATTGCCTCGACTCCACCAAGTCCCTTACTACTACTACTGCTCCCAGCACTATTCTCATCCTAGGCTTGCCCTAGGGAAATCTCTGACCCAAACCAGTCCTCAGATGCTGAAAGATTCCCAGTAATATCAACTAGCTACCTTATGAATATAACCACATGCAACAGATATCAGATAATCCTTCGAGTAATAGACCCATCCCTAGAACGGTTGGACTGAGACAAGAGCTGCGCAATAGGGTCAAACCTATTACTCTGAGATTATCTAACCTGTGCCACATGTGACCTAGCATATTCACTTAATAGCTATCTCACATTACTAAGAGTCCCCTAAAGCACAAAGAAAGCAGCATTCAGACAAAAAGGGAAATCTAACCAGAACATAATCAAGCAATTCTTCCCAAATAACAAGAATTTGTACTAGCATGCGATGCTAAACTCATATAATCAGGCATAACCTAAACAGGCTATCCTACCACTGTCTAACCAATACTAGCATGCAGTTCACAGACACATATAGCAGGCATATAAGGCATCCTCCTAGATCCTTAGCCCTAAATCTAGCATGCTGATCACATAATAATAGCATAACATAAACTTGTATGGGTAATTTGGGAGAACTTACTTGAGCTCGGCTGATTGCATGCACCACACCCTTTTCTCTTTTCAAAGTTCTTATTCCTTTTTCGAAATCCTTTTTCTTTTCAAAGCTCTTTTTATAAAAATGATTCTCTTTTGAAAATTTCCTTACCAAGCCCTCAGTTTGAGTTCAGTCACACCTGAGAGTGTGCCCGAATCCCTCAAACCAAGTCTCTGATACCAACTTGTAACATCCCAAAAATCAAGACCAAAAATTTCAATTTTAAACTATTAAATTAAACCACATTCATAAAATCATTCATCCAAAATCATAAGTATCATTTCCAAAACACTAGTTCGTTTTATCAGAGTAAACATACCAGGCTAAACTTCTTGGTGTGTGCCATGCGATCATCCCGAGCTCTTCCCTCCGCTACCGGAAGTACCTGAAACCAAAACTGAAAACCGTAAGCACGAAGCTTAGTGAGTTCCCCAACCTACCATATACCATACACATAACCACATACTGCAAGTACTGGGCCTCGCCCTCTACCTCGGGCCCCGCCCGGCTCCGGATGAATCCGGTAACAGGTCCGACCTGCTCTAGGCCCCGACTGGCTATGAGCCCCGCTCGATGAACATATATGTTTTCCTTAGGCCCCGCCTGTCTCTGGGCCCCGCCCGCTAAACACATACAACCATATAAAATATCGCATAACATATAAGCTATAACTACTCTACTGCATTCCTGTACTAAGGCCTCGCCTGTCTTGGGCCTCGCCCCTGTCTTGCTACTAATGAGTACTGGAACCCCGTCCACACTCCTACTGATAGTGAGATACGGGCCCCCGCCCACACTCACCTCTCTCCTATCTCGGGCCTCGCCCCTGCTATGGTACTAATGAGATACGGAACCCCGTCCGTACTCAGCTATGGGTGAGATACGGGACCTCGCCCACACTCACCTCCCTTCCAGGCACATACAAGTATCACACAGACAACAAGTATAATCTAACTCCTTAGGCTCCCGCCTGCTATCAGACCTTGGTCCGAAAATCATACTAGCATACAGTGCCTAGGGCTAACCCCCGGGTCTTCCTACTCATAACTACATGGGCCGGCATTATGGCCTTAGACCCATTCATACAGAGGGAAACTCAACTCGCACTGCTAAAAACTCGCTGAACACTTATGACTGCTAATCGGCAACTTCTGAACCACTGACCCTTTGGCTTCCCGAACTATCAATACCAAAATAACATTTATACCACAATAAACCAAAAGTCAACCCTGGTCAAACTTGGTCAAAGTCAACGGTCAAAGTCAACATCCAGTTGACCTGACTCGCCGAGTTGGTCTACCAACTCGTCGAGTCCATACTCCTCCAATCCCAAAACAACCCTGACTTTACTCGTCGAGCCTAACAAGAAATCGACGGGTTCTCCTTCAACCATGCCACTGGGACCATCTTCAACTGACTCGTCGAGTTCACCATTGAACTCGTCGAGTTCATCCTCCACATATGAATTAGTCTAGTCTGTGACTCTCCGAGTTGTATGAACAACTCGTCTAGTCCATCTTCATAAACTAAGGAGATTGCCTTAGACTTTCCGAGTTCTTCCTTGAACTCGTCGAGTACGATGAACTTCATGACCATTATGGACTCAGACTGGCTGAGTCCCTTTCCAATCTCAACTCATACCCTTAACAAAAGGGTTTTGGGGCAAGAACTGGCCTGACTCGCCGAGTGCCACAACTGAATCGCCGAGTCTCTCTATGTACAACACTATTCAGACGATTTCAGACAAGCTCAAGGTATCCAAGACCCAGATCTGGCCTCCTAGGGTCGGGATATCACATAAAGCTGCTACCTTTGCACCCTTGCATGGCCCTTTTTGCTCAAAAGGCCATAATAACCACTTAAACTTTGCATGGGGAGTTATATTGGCATAAAGCTTCCACCTTTATGCCTTTACTACTCTAAATACTCCCAGATCTGAAAGGATCTATCTTGGGGACGTCCAAATCCCACAAGAAATCATTCTTGGTCCATAAGCTTCATAAATAGGGTTATAAGGAGATCTATCAAACTAGAAGTCAAGGAGGGAACTTGATTACCAAAATTAGCAGCTAATGGAGTGAATCTTCTGGATCTACTTCTTCCTCCTTGAACCTCCAACCTTCTTCTTGTTCCTCCAAGCTTCAAGAATGCTCCAAAACTCTCAAAATGACTCACAACTCAAGGGAGGCTCTAGGTTTTTCGTTCTAGACTTGAGAGAGCATCAAGGAGGCTGATGAAGGGTTATAATGTTCTTTAAATAGGGTATAAGACCCGCATTTAGGTTTTTCCCCAAACCTGGCCAACTCGCCGAGTCAGTCCTCTGACTTGTCAAGTAGGTCACTTAAATCGCGACCCTCTCCGCGCTCCTACTCGTCGAGTCACTCCATCTACTCGACGAGTCCCTTCCTTAATTTGAGGTTTTCTTTCCTTTCTAGACCTCCTGAATTCGGGGTGTTACAAGTTGAGTATGAGCTACTCCATACCTTAGGAGTAGCCTTTTCAGATGTTTTGAGGTGCATGGAGTCATATAAATTTGAACTTGATCTTTTTCTTTCATTTATGTATGAGTGTTGGGGCTTAGAATCTTATATTATGTTAGGGTTTTTAGATTTCGAAATTTTCTAGTCATATTGAATTCATAAAGTTGGAAAACGTTATGATTTAAGAGGTCATTTGGGGTTAGATCTTAGAACTGGATGTAAGGACTTAAAGGAATAAGCACTTAATGAGAATATTGGAGGTTGGCTGAGTATGCAGGGAGTACCATGGGAGTACGTTTGGCGTACTGGTTTGGACCCCCGTGTTTTGTGTAGGACACTCTCTAAGCCATGCGTAGAGATGGAGTACGCAGGGCATACTCAGCCTGGTTGAGATTTTAACTTTTGACTATTGACCTTTGACCATAGACTTGACCAAGTTTGACTTAAGGGCATTTTGGGAAATTTAAATAGTATTTTGAGATTAGGTCCCTGTTAATTGTATAGGTGATCTGTGGAGACAGTATTTTGGAGCAGTGGTCTATTCAACTATTTTCAGACTGTGATGTGAGTTTTCCTCACTGTACTTGTGGGTCGAAGGAAACAATATCGGCTCACTAGGTTATGTATCCTAGTATATAGGATGTTACTGTGTTGTAGTGATTTGTTAGACCTGCATGATTATTTGTTTGTCGTTATATGTTTTATCTCTTGCATATGTCGAGATAGTGTGGTTGGGTTGAGGATTTATTGTTATATGTGTAAGCCAAAGACCAGGACATTCCAGTCTGATGACTGATTGGGCCGAGGCAATCTAGTCCGATAACTGTGGGCCAGGGGTAATCCAGTCTGATGACTGTAGACCTAGTGTGCAGGCAATCTAGTCTAATGATTGTGGGTCAGAGGTAATCTAGTCCGATGACTGTGGACCCAGTGTGCAGGCAATCCAGTCTATGTTTACTACTTTTGGAAACTATGTTTTGTGAAACTTGTGGATTGGATTGGTTTTGAAAAATGAAAATTTTACCTTGATTTTTTGGATGTTACAAGTTGGTATCAGAGCCCTGGTTTGAGAGAATTAGATGAACATTCGTGTGAATCCAGGCTCAAACTAAGGATCTGCAAAAGTTTTCAAATTATTTTCAAAAGTAACCAAGGAAGGATGCGATGTGTACGATCAGTCGGAGTAAGAAAGTATTCCCCAAGATACCCACATTGTTATCTGTTTATGATGAATATGATAGAATTTCAAGCTAGTTGTAGGCTAGGGATCTTTAGGAATTGCATGATATAACTGCCTGAGTGTGACAACCGTCAATTTTTGGTCAAGTCAAAGTCAACTAAAGTCAACGAGTCAAACCGGTCAACTCATCTAACCCTTGTATAGTAGGGTTTCCATTATGTTTCTTATTGAACAACTCGCAATCTTAATACAAAGTATCACTTAGAGTTTTCACGTGTTCGGAAATTCTAAACCCTAATCAGGGCAAGTGATGAAACTACTCGATAAAACATTATTCCTTAACCTTCGGGGGCATATAACAATCATAACGAGGCTTAACAGGATGTACAAACCTTGCGTTACAAAGCCAAACACTTAAAAAGGTCGCAAATGAAATCTCTCTAAGAATGTGAAATCTCTCCTAAATCTCTCTCTGTATGAGAAATCTCTCCAAGAATGTGAAATCTCTCCCAAATCTCTCCAAGTATGTGAAATCTCTCACAGATCTCTCTCTGTATGAGAAATCTCTCCAAGAATGTGAAATCTCTCCCAAATCTCTCTCTGTATGAGAAATCTCTCCAAGAATGTGAAATCTCTCCCAAATCTCTCCAAGTATGTGAAATCTCTCCCTGATCTCTCTCTGTATGAGAAATCTCTCCAAGAATGTGAAATCTCTCCAAGTATGTGAAATCTCTCCCAGATCTCTCTCTGTATGAGAAATCTCTCCAAGTGTGTGAAATCTCTCCCAAATCTCTCTCAAATCTCTCTCAAAATCTCTCTCAACTTTTTATAATCACTCGGGGCATCCCGACCCTTAATTTAGTCGAAAACCGCTCGAAAACGGAAGTGTACGCGAAAAACAGCCTTAAGGAGCCGAACCCTCTTAAGGAGCCGAACCTCCCTTTAGGAACTGAAACCTCCTGAGAACCGAAACCACCTCCTGAACCGAACCTGCTAAGGAACCGAACTTAACCTTCGGTCCGAGAGGCTACCTTCGGTCCGAGAAGACTATCTTCGGTCCCTTCTGATGAGTCGCCTGCGAGACCTCTCGGTTCCCATATACAACTGAACCCTACCTTCGGTTCTATGGTCCTAAGGAGCCGAACCTTCGCACCTTCGGCCCTGAATTTCAGATTTTAGCAATTTCTACCTGGTTTTCAATATTTTTAGCGTTTTGAGCCCGTTTTTCGTGATTTTAACGCGGGATTTTCACCCAAACTCGTATTTTAACATAATAAACCCTAAATATTCATATTTTAATTATATTTTGGGGAAAATCTTTGCCTAAGAATAAAATCTAGTAGGTAAGATTTATGGGTGGAGTGTTGACTTTGCCTTAGTGTCTGACACAAGCAACCACCCCATACCCACTCAATGACCAGCCCTTGTCCTTCCACCATACCTGGTCATTTCATTGTCCTTTCCCACCATTTCTCCAGCCACACTCTTGGTCAAAGGCTGGAAACCCTTATCCCTCCTCACATTTCTCTCATTTCTCTCATTCTCCACCAAAGAACAATCTCCATTCTCTCTCACTTCTCTCTCTAAATTTCGAGATTTCAATGCTGATTTTCAAGTTCTTCATCTACTTTTGGTAAGTACCTTCATCCTACACTTTATTTCCTTACATTTCTTCACTCAAATCATGAATTCCTTACACAAATATTGTCATATTTGTTGTTAGATCTTCGAATCTTCAAGCATCTCCCAAGTGTTCTTGAGTTGAACACTTCTTTTCTTCACCATACATCTTCTGAAACCACTCAAGGTGAGTTCATACCCCTACATTTTCATGTTTTCTTCAAGTTTTAGGGGGGGGGGGGGTGGGGAATACAAGTTAAAACACCAAAAACTTAACTAAACTCAAACAACAGCTTTCATCAGAAAATTTAAGTCTTATTCACGGACTGTTTTGACTATCTTAAACTTAATATCTTTCAAAACTGTTTAATATGCAAATAGTTCAGGTTCATACCTTTAAAATGACTACTTGCATATCTCCATACGATTTTTCTACGATTTATGGTGATTTTTACAAAACTGCCTATCATTTCAGAAACGAATTCGGACCAGTCTATGAATATGAACATTTTAACACAAGTTAAAGACTTCTAAAAATCATAATAAAAATTATGAATAAACTAGACACATTTTGGGAACTCTCAGAATTTACGGATTCAGTTTTCGACTTCATATGATTTTTCTATGATTTTTCTAAAACAGTGCTGAAAGGTTAAAAACTAGTTAACAGCTTACAACTTTCATAACACTTTGTAGTATGTTGAGCAAAGTGCGTAACAATAAGTTCTAAATATCAAATGTATTTTCGTGTTAGTTTATCATCATAAACTGAAAATTTAGTCATTCATGATAAGGACTCTTCATTCATTACAAACACATATAATAAACTACAATAAACATAGTTTATGGATTTTTACTACAATAAGCGTAGTTTATGGATTTTACTACATGAAAAAGGTTTTACTCTCAAAACAATTGGGTTATCACATAATACTTGATAAACTATAATAAGTAATAGTTTTTGGACTCATATCACGAATTTATTACATAAAAGGTGATTTCACTTCCTCCACAGAAGAGGTTTTATATTCAAACTATATGTAAACTAGTTAACGTAAGTTGTGAGACAATTCTCTCCCCGTACGTTCGAGTATGGGATTCCAATTCCTGTAAGTTATAACCAGAGTCTCTTGTAGGGAGAGCGTGATAATTGTGTATAGATCTATATTGGGATTGACACCCCACACCTTGCTGCTAGCTACAGCGGGACCTGCAGGTCTACGGGTGACAAAAGTCATAACAAATCTTGACGTATGAAAAACGTTGTTGCAGGTTATTTCTAGTTATAGTATGGTTATAGCAACTCACATAGGGCGTTAATAATCTTTCAAGTTTACAGAGAAAATTCTACTTTGAAAAGGGGTTTTATCTATTTAAAACTACAAATACGTTATAAGTACAAAACGCACACATATTCTCGGTCCTGGGATTTAGGACTACATAACTTTTATAAGGAAAATATGGGATTTTCTTTGGAAACACATTACTATTAGGAACATTATAAGTACAAAACACACACATATTCTCGGTCCTGGGATTTAGGACTACATGACTTTTATAAGGAAAATATTGGATTTTCTTTGGAAACATATTTCTATTAAAACTACATTTCAACTAGAATTGTTAGACTTCAGCTATAATTGCTAAGTGTATATGCTAGAGTTATATAAGAATCTAGTCACAATCGACTTAGAATTGGTGGGCCCGCCTTACTTCCTGTTCCTTGTTTGGTTGTGGACCTAGGGCAGACCCATTATATTCGACGGTTTATTTAACTTAAATTTTATATAACTTATATGCACTGGGCGATTATAGAAGGAATCTACGGGTCTTTCTAGGGTTCATTATCGCATAACATAGGAGCATTCATTTCATACTTAACAAAGAAAATATTGGATTTTCTGGAAACATACTCTATCGCTTTTACAAGGAAAACGGTTTCTTTCTCAAACAAAACTCTTATGAACTCACCAACTTAATTGTTGACACTTTTCAAAACTACTTGTATTCTCAGGAAATCAGTGAAACAGGAAACCAACAACATTTTGAGGATGGGACGTTAAATCGTCAAACAGTTCATTTTGTCATCATAATGTAATTGATTTTGAAACATGTAAACATATACTATGGTGTAACCTTTTCAATTATATTTATGATGGTTGTATTTACTTTTAGCACTATTATACTCGTTGTTGTGATACTATACATGAAGTCCTCCACCCCGGACGTTTCCGCCATCCTTGGTTTGGGGGTGTGACACTGAGGTATGATGCCTGGTAGCCTAATTGAATTTTTTGTATGCTAGATGAAATTGACATCATTAATGTAGTTGCTTAGTGTATGCATCATAGTTGTACATAACTAAGATTTTATAGCCTGAGAATGTTTGGTTTAGCCTTATTTCATGTTCCTTGTTTGGTTGTGGGCTTAGGGTTGTCACACCCCCGGCCGAGGCTGCGGAACACGTCGGGTTGTGCGACTTAGTTCATGGATCACAGGTAATTAGATATATAGCACAAGTACAACCATAAACAAAACCGTAGTTGTATTCCATCTTGAAGTTTGAATACAAAGTTTTTACAGATAATAATATAGTATACGAATTGCCTTAAACAAGTAGGCAGATATAACAAAAACTAGAAAACTAGGTCGCCTGAAATCCATGACTATTCTGTCGTCTGAAATACTTGTTGTTAGTTATTTCTTGAAATACATGTAGTTCTCAGGGTCAACACAAGATTGGTGAGAATTACAGGTTTTCTGCTAGTGTAGTAGTGATACTTTTAAAATGACCAAAAAGTATTTTATTTGTAAGTAAAATCATACTTAAAAATGTTTTATAGAGAGAGAAACCAATTCCATGGTTTATAGAGAGAGAGAGAGAGATCCAATTAATGTTTATAGTGAGTCCTATAACCGAGCAATGTGACTGAAGTATCCCCAACAACGCTTCGTTGGATGTCGTAGAAATGACTGAAGATAGTTATCACCCCTTTCGACTTGACCGCCATGGTTGTGGCTAGCAACCGCAGGTGGGGGTGTCATCCCGTATAGATCTATACGTACGTATCTCGCTCCGAGGATTAATGGTTATAGAGGTGTGAGTATACCAAGTGTTTATACTTAGGTAATGAATAACGTCTCACTATAAAAGCCATTAACTAATGCACATGAATAACCCGCCCTATCTTATACGTGGATAAGCATCCGAGGTGTAATAATCGAGAGTGAATAGCCCTAACATATACATGGATAAGTCACTAGGAAAAATGATTTACGTTGAATAAAGTTTTACTATAAAAGTCGAGTATGCTCGATAAGTAGATACGTAAAGGTGTAAGGTACTCACTTTAATAAAGTACTAAATCTCATGGTAGTGTACATAAGTACATGTATGAATTCCAAGTTATAAGATTTATAACTTATATATATATATATATATATATATATATATATATATATATATATATATATATATATATACACACACACACACATATGTGTGCATGCATGATATGAACTTTGTAATATTACAAAGGTTAACTTTTCATGACGTACAATTTATGACATACATATTCACATAAAATCATAACATTTTATAGTAAGATAGCTTATGTTATTGTGACTAGTTGTAACATGTTAAACATGTTGGATTTTGTATATTACAACATCCTATGGTGCACATACAACCCTCAATGCCTTGGATCTATGTTTTCTCTAATTATACATGTAATGGTATTTCCAAAGCATTAAGCCTATAACTAGCATGCAATTGACATAAACAATATGAAATACTAGTTAGGATGACATACCTTTTATGTAGCTTGAAACCTTGTTGTATTTGGCCTTAAGAGCTTAGCACCAAAAGTATGAATGCCTCAAATGGCTCACAACTCACATAGGACAAAGGTAGCTCTTGAGAGAGAATCTTCATGCACCAAAACACCTCATGAACTCCAAGAATATGTGTGTAGGCGTTTTTTGGATAAGGAGTACATATTTATATGTTGGATTCCAAGGGTTATGGGTATAACCCAAATCCATACCCATGGGTATTATGATCTATGGTTCATGTGGCCCAACTCTTTATGTTTCCATACATAAACTTGGTCCAACATGGATCATAAGCCCAACACATATAAAAATAACTAATTATCATAATTAGTCCCCATAGATTTAATTAGTCTCTTTTGATCACTAAATTAATTCCAAATTAATTCTTGATCAATACTAATTAAAACATATGATTAATATTATTATATTAGAGCTTATAATATATTAATAAATCATATATAACCTTCTCTCAATAGTCTATCCTAACAAATTGTCCTGGTGTTATGCAACCCAAATAGACCATGCTACTCTCGGGTCGAGTACATACCAATAATAGTTATGGGCTTAGACACCTAATCCAACAGTCTCCCACTTGGATAAGTCTAAAACTATTATTTCAAATATGACTCCAAAATCCCGACTAGCAATCGTAGCTCTTAAAAGCCATTGTCAAACTCTGATGTAGTCAATGACTTGTCCATTAGATAAGGGATCATATATTCCTCCATTCTAGATATCATATGGACTGAGACATAGATTATAATCATTCTCACTATCCATCTGTTGTTTCCCGATTTGTGATTTATGATGACCGACTAATTGAACAAATCAAATCAGTCCAAGCCCGGCCGAGCACTTAGGGTTGCCATCACTAAATCATCGAGGGGCCCACATATATCGCTTTTATCCACATGGGGTAAAAGGAACGGATAAACTTCGACCCAAATGCTTGCTTGTACTCACTCATCAAATTACACACAACGATATGTTTTATAACATCCAAGTTACTGGTGCGTTTACATATGCCAATGTGCAACGGACTCGCAACTACAACTCACACGTCTCCGTTTGAAGAATATAAGATATTATCGTCTCATGATCACTCGTGATAAAATCCATGAAGTGATTCAAATGAGCGTGGGTTTAATCCAATACTCGAATCTTATTCCAGGAGCACTCATGAATACTGCAGCTATGTCTAAAACATCTAGACATACTACAGACCCATTCATGATAGTCTTGCCTCAATATCTACTTCCAAAGTATGATCGACTGTGGACGGTTTGAATAACCTAGTTATTCGGGAAGTCAAAACATGCAAAGTGAAACACAAGAATAATATTAATCCTATATGGCCCCAAAACTTTTGAGTCATATTAATTACTCATTATTCATTGTATAATGTTTCAAATAATCAACTTAATACTTGAACTAATACAATAGTTGTCCCATGCTACAAGCATGCACACTATGTTTACCTATGGTCCTTTCTTTGTGGAATAGATCAACTGAAAACATTTCAATGATGCTCATTTCACAATATGATAAATGTAAGAATACAAGATTCTTTGCCAATCTGTTAGATTCTAAACTTATATGCAATGATCATCTTGTAATGACTATGCACAAAAGTCACAAAGACTTGGCAACAGACATTACAAAGTATTCCAATGGAGAGTAATTCCATAGAAACGAAGTCTCACATTCAAAGTACATTCCTTTGAACATCCTTCTTGCATTAAGTTTGTTGGATTAGTTTCTAAGCCCGTAACTATATTTGCTATGTACTTGACCCGGTTGTGCATGGTCCTTTTGGGTTGCCTTCACCAAAGCAACTTGATAGGATGATTTATGGAGAGAGAGAGGTTATTATGATTTATTAATATATTATATGAATAATGTATTAAAGGAGAAATCATATTGTTTAATTTATATTAGTCAAGAATTAATAATAATTAATTTTGTGGCTAAAAGACATTAATTAAATAAAGGGGACTAGAACTGTCAATTGTGCGATGGTTGAATATTGGGCTAATGGACTCCATAGAAGTTGGAGTGGATGAAATCTATGGGGAAACCCATTAGAATTCGTCCAAGGCTTCTAAGGAGGGAGTCCATGGGCTGCTTAGGGCCTAAGCAGTCAGATTAGGGTTTCCTAGTTCAAAACCCTAATAGCCTCACTATATAAGGAACCCCTAAGGCCCCAAAAACGTGTGGAAGTAATCCCTAAGGGATCTTAGTCGTTTTTGGTGCTCCTCCTCCCTCTCATAAGTCATTCTTTTGCTTGTGGTGTTTGTTATCCATTAGAGGAGTGACATTTGTGACTCTAAGCTCCAAGACAAGAAGATTCAAGTCGTTCTTGTAAAGGTAATCATCTAGATCTGATCTTATATGATAATTTCAAAATATGTATGCTAGATCTAGGGTTTATAAGCTTTAGATAGTTATTGCATGTTCATTAGACAAACTAGATCCAAAAGCTTTAGGGTTTGCATGTACACCATAGGATTGATGTAGTGCTCAAAACCCATTAGTGGTATCAGAGCCTAGACTATTTGTTTGATGTATTTGATGCTTTACATAATTATTCAAAGCTGGAAATCGAAATTTTTTGGATCTGGAGGCTGGACTCGCCGAGTCCATATGTGAACTCGCCGAGTCCATAGGCTACTCGACGAGTCCAATGTTGGCTCGACGAGTCAGAGTCGCAGATGGCTGATTTTGCGGGATTTTGACCTATTTTGCTGTGGGATAATTACCAAAAATGTTTTTCATTAATAAAATCCGAATTTTATTAATATTTGGTGATTATCCTTACCAAAATAGAAGATAATTGTCAAAATTAAGATAATTACTTGTTTTATAAGATAAATATTAATTATTTGTAATTTTATTTTGATTTATCTTGTAAGAAATTGAATAGGTCAAATTTAGATAATCAACAATTAACTGTTTTATTGTTATTATTTGTAATTTGATCTAGAATGTTCTTGATAATGTTTTGAAAAGTTTCAAAACTTGCCCTCAAGTTTTGGAATTTAAATTTTTTTTATTAAAAAGTTTAATTTCGAAATATTTAAATTCTAAACCCTAATGTTTTGAAAAGTTCAAAACTTGCCCTCAAGTTTTGGAATTAAAATTTTGATTAAAAGTTTAATTTTGAAATATTAAATTCTAAAACCCTAGTTTTTGAAAAGTTCAAATTACACCCTTATGGTTTTATTAAGTTAATTAAGTGTATAATTAAAAGAGAGTTAATAAATCCATAATAATTTGGTTTAAATTTAATTAAACTAAAAGTATAATTTATTAAATTAGACCACATAGTATTTTAAAAGTGTAAAATACACCTTATACTATATAACATTTAAAAGGTTTAACATATTATATATGTATGAGTAAAGAGTCAGTCTTACTGTTAGTAGGCCTCATTCACGAAGCTGATCTCTAAGGGGTGTTTAAGGAAATTGCCTATAAAATGGCGATTGAATGGGTATCCACTCTTACCCACCGCACTCTTGACTAGTGGATGGTCGTTAGCCGAACGGGTAGGATAGGACGCAACCTTCCATTATAAATATAATGAAATACGAAGTAACTAAACGCTTTAATAAATTCCCAAATCTTAGTTACTTAGTAAAAGTGAATATGATGCAATTCCATGGAATTACACTTTGTACCCTTGCCGAGACAGTTAGTGGAGCGTGTGTGGTTAACCGGCACACTAAGTTGGGATTGGCATTGGTGGCAAAGGGTGACTCGATGTTTGTCATAGATCGATGGAGCGTGTGTGGTTAACCGGCACGTCGATTAGGTGACTGTAACATTGAGGGCACCTCGTACATTCGCATGGTTATTCACACCTTATTTGTGATCCTCGGCATCCCAGTCACAAATGAAGGGCATAATCGAGATTAAACATGCCATTGAAAAGTTCAATGAATCTCAAAAGATCAAGGAGTTTCAATTCATTTAAAACTTAAACTTTCAATTTTCGTTTTTCATGGTGGAAATTGGTAAATCGTCATTTACCTACCTTCAAATGTTCTGCAATTTAGATTACGACATCCCTCTTCCAAGTTGTAGAACATTGTGTTGGGTCCTAGCCTTAATATCTCATTTGGGTGTTTTATTAAGGACCCAATCAACTAACTTGAATTTCTCCCGTTTTGTAGATGTCAAAGTCTGACAACTATGGTCTTCCTGAATCCGTTGGAAAGAGTTTTCCACATGAAGATGATGTTCCACGATTGGATTGTGGAAATGGAAATCATGCTTCACTTCCTCCACCACCTCCTATAATTCTCCCTGACCCACGTGTTCGAAGACTTGAAAAGTTCAAGGTCACTCAAGCGCTATTGGCAAAAAGACACGACGATGGAAAGTCGGTATGCGCTCATGTCTGTGATATGAAGTTGCATATTGATAGATTGGGAATGTTGGGTGTCGATGTCTCTAGGAAGCTGGCTGTTGACTTGGTTCTTTAGTCACTTCCCGAATCATATAGTGAGTTCATTAGAGAGTACTATATAATGGACCGAGACGTGACCCTCATTGATTTAACTTATTTGCTTGTTGCTACTGAATCAGAAATGATCTGGCGGACTGGTCAAGCAAATTTGTCTTGTAAATCAATGTCTCAACCTTCTATGGACAATGGCAACATTGGAAGTCCAGAAAAGTTTTCTCTACGCAAGAGAAAGGTTAAGTCCGAGATAATCCCTTGTGCCATTCCCAAAGAATCTGTGTATTTCCACTGCCAAGAGAAGGGGCATTGGTCACGAAGCTTCCCTAACTACCTGAGAGATCTAAGAGATGGGAGAGTCAAGATGTATGACTCTACTTCAGGTAAAATCCACTATCTAACTCTATTAAGTTCTTTTTTGGATTCTTAATACATAATGTGATAAGATCACATTTGGTGTTTTGCAGGATCAAATAAAAAAAGAAGCTTAAAAAGAAAGAAGTGAGCTGAATATGGTCATGAAGAAATGGATTTCGATCGCACGATTCAAAGATCAGATTTTTTGAGCTGCTACTTTAGAGTTAGGATAGATTGCTAAATAATATTTACATAGTTTTCATTTGTAATCGCATTGTAAGGACAAGATTTTTTCCGCAATAAAATAAATTTTGATTTTATCTTATTTATGTTTCCTTGCGATGGATTTTATGAAAATTGGTGTTTGAATGTTTCTATTGTTAGCAATATTGTGAATGGATTTGATTCTTAATTATGTTATTTGTGGTAATGTCAGAAATTTACCAAATGAGGAAAGATTCTCATCGCCCAAGTTTCAATTGGACAGAAACTTGGAATCATGCAACTGGTATTGTATGATGAATGAGAAACTTCGTATTTGGGAAATTAGGACTAATTCCTTATTCATATAAGTATGTGAGTCAAGTGAAGGACTAGGAGATCTAGTACACAATGTTGTGCACTGGTTAAGTCCACCACAAAGAACGATAAAATGTTCGCCATGATTTGCTATAAGATTAGTAAATGTGATTATACTTAAAAGATTAAGTATGATTCTGAATCATTGGAAAAAGTTTCATTGAATAGCAGAACGAATAAGAAGAATCAATTAGGCAGAAAGATAAAAGTTTCTCCAATCTGAAAAGATGGGAGAGTACTTAAGTATCTATTTTGTGATTAACTTAGTGATTTTGAAACCGTATCACAATTGATCCTATAAGGACACCTTAGTACACTAGTATGGCTAAGAAGAGGAATCGGAAATTGTTGAAATGGTTAAATCAAAAAGTGAATCATACTTCGTTCCAAAATCAAGTCTTAGAGTCGTACTCCAAGATTGTGATTTGAGTGACATCATCTTAATAAGGTCTATAACACACTCATCAAATGTGAAGTAGGAAAATGTTTTATTGTTATTGCACGTTTGAAATTGGTAAGTTGTGATGTCTTGGATAAGACAAAGACCAACTAAGACCAATTGGGTGTAGTGTTTTTGTCTTGATAAGGATCCACAATAACCCTTGAATATTTGTTTGACAACAAATGTTTCTTGACAAGAGAATCTTATATGTCAAGATGTCAGTGGGAGTCTAAATGATCTTGAAAAGGTTCAAGAACTAATCAAGAGTAAACTTATTAAACACTAGCACACGACTTGAGGTTTTTAACCTATCGTGTTGACATATTCTTGTTTTTGTGCCATTCCAGTAAAGTTACTTATGCATATGAGTTCTACAAGTTCTCAATTGACTGCATAAGGGCAAGCACCCTGATCAATGGAAAGTACATTGATAGGTAGGGGTGAGCTGCTAAATATGTTGGAAGCAATGGTGGGACCATTGATGGAAAGAAATTAAGAATTAACAAGTTTTGTCCATAAGAGTTTGGATTTGTTACAAACATTATCTTATGATTATGGTTATGACAAATTCACATGGATAGGAACACATACACCATAAAATCTAAGTGTCATAAGGTTTCTCTCCTTCATGAAAATGATTGTGAGGAAACGATTTCACTAGGAAGATTTTAATGAGATAGCGATTATGTAAATTGCATTCTCAAATTCGATTATGATTACGGCATCCCTCTTCATAGTTCGAATTGTGAGATTTGGAAATTAGTTTGAACATTCGAGACTTATTGCTGTAAGTTCTAGAATTGTTTAGACACACATGTGAGTTATCTAAGGAAAGGTGTATGAGAAGCTTAGATAAAAGTTTGTCGAAGCGTATCGTATTAGAAATATGATCTTTGGAAATCAATAAGTATTGTTTTCTAGAAGTTTAGCATATTTCTGAATACATGTCAAAGCTAGTGGGAGCATATGTGTTATGCTGATAAGGATATAATCATCATGTTAGTGGAAGCATGATTATTATTTTAAGTATTGCAAGTTAGCAATGTTAATTATAGAAAACAAAAGGTTCAGTTTGCAAAGTTGCAGGGGTTGAAAAGTTGTTTTGCTATAATTAAGGGAGAGAATGTTATACTTCGTAACAAAATCTAAAGGCTTGGATTGAGAAATTTTAATCAAATTTAGTCAAGGATATATTAATTGCGTTCTCAAAATTCGATTATGATTAGGACATCCCTCTTCATAGTTCGAATTGTGAGAATGTGACAAATAGAAATATTATGGCAAATGGCTGATAAAGTATCATGCTTTTATGTAAGACATTATGAATCGTGTCCCATACGCTTCTGGTATAGGATCGATTGCATATGCTGTAATATTTGACCGTTCTAAAATTTTCCAAATGCCTAGGGCATTAAGAGGGAAAAAGGACTAGAACCAGATTTGACTAAAATAATTAAACAACTGTCAAGGACAATCTAAGGTTCGCTAAGGATTGGTCGCTTGTGAGCAGTTGGAAGTATAGTAATGAATGGACCATAATGACATTATTATGATTATATATGATTCTATTAATAATGAGTTGTCATATGGAAAATATGGAAATGTTTCCATATTGGAGGTTGGATATTGAGAATCCATGTCTAGATTAGAAACTTTTATGCAAGAAGGATGTTCAAAGGAATGTACTTTGAATGTGAGACTTCGTATCTATGGAATTGCTTTGTAGAAATCTCCAGTAGAGAACTTTGTAATTTCATTGGCAAAGTCTTGGTGACTTTTGTGTAATAAGATTACAAAAGGATAATTGCATAAAATGTTAGAATCTAACATATTCTAATAGTGGCAAGAATTTGGTATTCTTACACTAATGATAAGGATTGGGAATTGTGAAATGAGTATCATTGGAAATGTGTTTAGTTGATATGTTTCATAAAGTAAGGACCATAGGTAAACATAGTGTGCATGCTTGGAGCATGGGACAGCTGTTGTTATAATTCAAGTAATAAGTTGATTATCCGAAACATTATATAATGAATAATGTGTAATCAATATGGTGACTAAATAAAAGAAGTTTTATTTATACTCAAAAGTTTAGGGCCATATTGGATTCGATTATTCTTGTGTTTCACTTTGCATGTTTTGACTTCCTGAATAATAAGATTATTCAAACGTTCCACAGTCGCTCATACTTTGGGAGTAGGTATGAAAGAAGATTGTCATGAATTGGTTTGTAGATTGTCTAAAGTGTATTAGACATAGCAAAAGTTTGCTGCAATATTCATGAGTGCTTATGAATATGATTTGAGCATTGGATTAAACCCACGCTCACTTGGATCGCTTCATGGATTTTATCACGAGTGATTGGTGAGACGATAATATCTTATATTGTTGAAACCGAGACGTGTAAGTTGTATTCTGCAAGTTGGTTGCACATTGATAATATGTAAACGCACCAGTAACTTGGTGTTATAAAACATATTGTTGTGTGTGATTTGATGAGTAGGTACAAGCGAGCATTGAGTCAAAGTTTATCCATTCCTTTTACCCAAAGTAGGATAAAAGCGATATCTGTGGGCCCCTCGATGATTTAGTGATGACACCCTAAGCGCTTGGCCAAGCCGGGACTGAGTTGATGTGTTCAATTGTAGTCTGTTGTCAGTCGTCATAAATCGGAAATCGGGAAACAACACATGAACAGAGAGTATGATTAAAATCCATGTCTCAGTTCATACTATATCTAGAATGGAGAAATATATGATCCCTTATCTAAAGGACAGGTTGCTGATAAGATTAGAGTTTGACAACGTCTTTAAGAGCTACGATTGCTAATCGGATTGTACTTGCATTATAGTTACTAGACTTATCCAAGTGGGAGACTGTTGGATTAGTGTCTAATCCCGTAACTATATTTGGTATGTACTTGACCCGGTTGTGCATGGTCCTTTTAGGTTGCCTTCACCAAAGCAACTTGATAGGATGATTTATGGAGAGAGAGAGGTTATTATGATTTATTAATATATTATATGAATAATATATTAAAGGATAAGTCATATTCTTTAATTTATATTAGTCAAGAATTAATAATAATTAATTTTGTGGCTAAAAGACATTAATTAAATAAAGGGGACTAGAATTGTCAATTGTGCGATAGTTGAATATTGGGCTAATGGACTCCATAGAAGTTGGAGTGGACGAAATCTATGGGGAAACCCATTAGAATTCGTCCAAGGCTTCTAAGGAGGGAGTCCATGGGCTGTTTAGGGCCTAAGCAGTCAGATTAGGGGTTCCTAGTTCAAAACCCTAATAGCCTCACTATATAAGGAACCCCTAAGGCCCCAAAAACATGTGGAAATAATCCCTAAGGGATCTTAGTCGTTTTTGGTGCTCCTCCTCCCTCTCATAAGTCATTCTTTTGCTTGTGGTGTTTGTAAGCCATTAGAGGAGTGACATTTGTGACTCTAAGCTCCAAGACAAGAAGATTCAAGCCGTTCTTGTAAAGGTAATCATCTAGATCTGATCTTATATGATAATTTCGAAATATGTATGCTAGATCTAGGGTTTATAAGCTTTGGATGGTTATTGCATGTTCATTAGACAAACTAGATCCAAAAGCTTTAGGGTTTGCATGTACACCATATGATTGATGTAGTGCTCAAAACCCATCAAAGTTTTCTAATCTTACGTAGATTTAAAGAATAACTTCCACTTATGGAAACATTTCCATATTCCCATTTTGACTGTCACTTCTGAACAAGAGTTGCCTCTTTTCAGAATATGTCAATATGGTCCTTCCAAAATTAACACTATACTTCCAACTGTCCATGAGTAACCAATCTTTGGTAAGCCTCAGATTGTCCTCGACAATTGCTTAATCATTTTAGTCATATACAGTTCTGGTCCTTTTTCCTTCTTAATGCCATAGGCATTTGGAAAATTCAGAACGCATAGAAATATTATAGCATATGCAATCGATCCTATACCCGAAGCATATGGGATACGATTCATAATGTCTCACATAAAGACATGATCCTAGACCAGTCTTTTGCTATAATTTTTCCTATTAGCCATGTTCTCAAAATTCGGACTATGAAGAGGGATGCCGTAATCATAATCGAATATTGAGAACGCAATTAATATTTCCATATATAGAATTTCCTTATGTTGAACCATTCCAACATAACATCCGTATATATACTTGACTAAATTTTATTAAAATCTCAATTTAAGCTTTTGGAATGAAGTATAATCTCCTCTCCCTTAATTATAGCAAAACAACTTTTCAAACCCTGCAGCTTTTCAAATTGAAACTTTTGTTTTCTATAATTAACATTGCTAACTTGCAACACTTAACATACTAATCATGCTCCCACTAACATAATAATTATATTCTAATCAACATAACACTTATGCTCCCACTAGCTTTGACATGTAACCAGAAATCAACTGGACTTCCAGAAATAAAAACTTTATTGACTTTCATTACCAAAGTTCAGGTTTCTGATATGAGATGCTTCAATAAGACTTTATCTAAGCTTCCCAAAATCATACATCTGTCCTTAGATAGCTCACATGTGTGTCTAAACAATTTTAGAACTATGACAACGGATGTCGTAATCATAGTCACAAATGTTTACACCTTTGCCATTGCTCACAATTCGAATTATGAAAAGGGATGTCGTAATCATAATTGAATTTGAGAATGCAAATATAACAATTTCTATCTCCTTAAAATCTTCTTAGTGAAAGCGTTTCTTCACCATCATTTTCATGAATCGAAGAGAAACCTTATGACACTTAGATTTTATGGTGTATGTGTTCCTATCCATATGAATTTGTCAAAAACATAACCACAATAGGAGGTTAGTGACAAATCCAAACTCATATGGACTGAACTCGTTCAATCTTAACTTCTTGCCACCTAACAGCACAAGGGCCTACCATTGCTTCCAAGTAGTTATGCAAACAACTGAGAACTCATAGAACTCACATGCATAGTCAACTTTAACTGGAATGGGCACAGAAACAAGAATATGTCAACACGATAGGTTATAAACCTCAAGTCGTGTGCTAGTGATAAACAATACCCTTGATTAGTTCTTGAAATTTTCAAGATCTTTAAGACTTCCACTGACCTCTTGACATATAATATTCTCTTGTCAAGAACCATTCCTTGACACAACAAATATTCAAGAGTTAGTGTGGATTCTTATCAAGACAAACACTTCACATAATTGGCCTTAGTTGGTCTTTGTTTTATCTAAAACATCACAACTCACCAATTTCAAATGTACAAGAGTAGAAAACATTTTACTCTACATTTGATAAGTGTTTTAAACCTTCTTAACATTATGTCACTTAAGGCTCGATCTTGGAGTATTACTCTAAGACTCAATTTTGGAACGAAGTATGATTCATCTTTTGATTTAACCATTTCAACAATTCAGGATTCCTCTTCTTAGTCAAACAATTGCACTAAGATGTCCTTAGAGGATCAATTGTGATATGGTTGTTCCTAATCATTAAGATGATCATAAAACATGATACTGAAGTACTCTCCCATCTTTTCATATTGGAGAAACTTTTATCTTTCTGCCTAATTTGATTCTTCTTATTCGTCCTGCCATACATTGAAACTTTTCCAATGTTTCAGAATTATACTTAAACTTGTAAGCACAACCATATTTACTAAACTTTAGTAAATCATGACGAATAGCCTTATCGTTCTTTGTGGTGGAACTTATCAGCGCACAACCAAGTGTACCTGATCTCCTAGTCCTTCACTTGACTCACATATACATGTGAACAAGGAATTAGTCTTAATTTCCCAAAGATGAAAATTCTCATTCATCATACAATACAAGTTGCATGACTCCAAGTTTCTATCGAACTGAAACTTGGGTGATGAGAATCTTTCCTTATTTGGTAAATTATGACACTACCACAAATGAAAGAATCAAATCCATTTTCCAATATTGCTATCAATGGAATCATATAAACAACAATTTTCACAAATCCCATTATAAGGATACTTAAAATAAATAAAATCAAAAATTTTCCTTTTATTTTAAATTGCGGAAAAACTTATCCTTACAATGCAAATACATATGAAAACTATGTTGTTATCTATTCCTAAGCAATTTATCTAAACTCTTAAGCAGCAGCTCAAAATTCTGATCTTCGAATCATGCGATCGAAATCCATTTTCGCGATCAGATTCAGCATACTCTTCTTCTAAGCTTCCTCTCCTTTTTCGATTCTACAAAACATCAAAATGCGACCTAGTCACATCATGTAATAAGAATCTCCAAATAGGAACTTAATAGAGTTAGATAGTGGACTTTACCTGAAGCATAGTCAAATTTTTGACTTTTACCATCCTAGTGAACTTTCAGGTAAATAAGGCAGCTTCACAACCAATGCCTCTTCCTTTGGCAATAGAAACATATGGACTCTTTAGTAATGGTACATGGGACTATATCAGACTTAGCCTTTCTCTTTACCATTTGGTCAACTGGTTGACTATGGCCGATCCCTTTCCATTAGGAAGAGAAGACTTTTCTGGACTTCCAATGTTTCCATTGTCAATGTCCATGAAAGTTTGGGAAGTATATCTTCAATCAAATTTGCTTTACCAGTGCTCCAAATAATTTCTGATTCAGCAGCAACAAGCAAATAGGTAAGATCGATAAGGGTCATGTCGTGGTCTGTCACATAGTAGTCCTTTAAAGAACCTGCTATATGACTTAGGAAGTGATTGAAGAACCCAGTCAACAGCCAACTTCCTTGAGACTTCGACACCCAACTCTCCCAACTTGTCAATATGTGACTTCATCTCCAAGATGTGAGCACATATAGACATTGCTTGTCAATAGGGATTGAGTGCCCTTGAACTTTTCAAGAACTTGTGGGTTAGGGAGAATAATTGGAGGAGGTGGAGGAAGTGAAGTATGATTTCCAGTCCCATTAATGCACAACAAAGGGATTAATTTTTCACCTTGATCGCCATTTGGGATATCATCTTCATTAGGAAAGCTTTATCCAAAAGGATATGGAAGACCATAGTTTTCATAACTAGACATCTATGAGGGAGAAATTCAAGTTTAGTTGATTTAAGTCCTTAATATAACACCCAATATGAAATATTAAGGCTAGGACCCAACACAATATTTTATAACTTAGAAGAGGGATGCCGTAATCCAAGCTACAAATATTTGAAGGTAGGTAAATGACGATTTACCAATTTCCACCATGAAAAGCAAAATTTAACATTAGGTTTTAAATGAATTGAAACTCCTAGATCTTTTGAGATTCATTGAACTATTCAATGGCATGTTTAAATCTCGATTGTGCCCTTCAAGTTTGTGACTGGGATGCCGAGGATCATAAACAAGGAGTGAATAACCATGCAAATTAACTTGGTACACTTAATGTTACAACCACCTAATCAATGTGTCGGTTAACCACACACGCTCCATTGATCTATGATTAACCTCAAGCTACCATTCGCCACACATTGTCAGTCCCAGATTAGTGTGCCGGTTAACCACACACGCTCCACTAACGACTTAACAAGGTGCAAAGTTCAATTTCATGGGTTAGCACCAAATTCACATTTTGCTAAAGTAACTAAGATTGGGAATTTAATAAAGTTTGTTTACTTTATATTTATCATTATACTTTTAATGAAGGGAGAATTAATGTCATGTCCTACCCATTCGGCTAACGACCCTCCACCAGTCAAGGAAGCGGTGGGTGAGAATGGACACCCATTAAACTGTCATTTTATAGGCAGTAACCTTATACCCCCCCCCCTTATAGACCGGCTTCGTGAATGAGGCCTACTAACGGTAAGACTGACTTTGTTCTTATACATATATATAAATATTAAACCTATAATATTATAATAGTATAAGGGTTGAATTTTAACTTTTAAAATTCTAAGGGTTTAATTTGGAATTAAACTATTCATGGGGGGGAAACTTTACAAATTCCAAAACTTGAGGGCAAGTTTTGAACAATTCAAAAACTTTTTGTTTCCATAACTTATGAGTTTAATATGGTTTTTATGGAAGACTTTTCAAGTTCCATAACTTGAAGACAAGTTATGGAAGACATAAAAAAACATTCTATGATGACATTAAAAATAGAGACTCTTCCATTTTCATAACCTATGAGACTTAATGTGCTTTTTAAATGAAAAACTCTTCATTTTCCATAACTTGAGGACAAGTTATGGAGTTCATAAAAAACATTAATAACAATTATTCCAATTAACACAATAATCAAATAATTTTTCTATGATCTAGATCAAACTCATAAGTAAAGATAATTCATATCAACAATTTTCAAGAACTTAGCTAATCACATAAACTAACACAAATCTTGAAACTTTGACAATTATCCTTTATTTGTATGAGGATAATCATTACCATGGCATCAAAATCAAATTTTATGAACAAAACATTTTGTGGTAATGATCCCAATTCAAAACAGGCCAAAAAACTCGAAAAAATTGCACTCAGGACAGCCAACTCGTCGAGTGCATGAGCTAGACTCGACGAGTCCAAGACAAAACACATGCAACTCGACGAGTTAACTAGTGAACTCGGCGAGTTCTGCTGTCAGACTGCAGAAAAATCGATTTTGTTTGCTTCGAAAACCAATAATAACATCAAATATAATAGAAAACAACCCATGGCTCTGATACCACTGTTGGATTTTGTATACTACAACATCCTATGGTGCACATACAACCCTAAATGCCTTGGATCTATGTTTTCTCTAATTATACAGGTAATGGTATTTCCAAAGCATTAAGCCAATAACTAGCATGCAATTGACATAAACAATATGAAATACTAGTTAGGATGACATACCTTTTATGTAGCTTGAAACCTTGTTGTATTTGGCCTTAAGAGCATAGCACCAAAAGTATGAATGCCTCAAATGGCTCACAACTCACCTAGGACAAAGGTGGCTCTTGAGAGAGAATCTCCATGCACCAAAACACCTCATGAACTCCAAGAATATGTGTGTAGGCGTTTTTTGGCTAAGGAGTACATATTTATATGTTGGATTCCAAGGGTTATGGGTATAACCCAAATCCATACCCATGGGTATTATGATCTATGGTTCATGTGGCCCAACTCTTTATGTGTCCATACATAAACTTGGTCCAACATAGATCATAAGCCCAACACATATAAATATAACTAATTATCATAATTAGTCCCCATAGATTTAATTAGTCTCTTTTGATCACTAAATTAATTCCAAATTAATTCTTGATCAATACTAATTAAAACATATGATTTAATATTAATATATTAGAACTTATAATATATTAATAAATCATATATAACCTTCTCTCAAGAGTCAATCCTAACAAATTGTCCTGGTGTTATGCAACCCAAATGGACCATGCTACTCTCGGGTCGAGTACATACCAATAATAGTTATGAGATTAGACACCTAATCCAACAAAACAACCATAACATATATACATATCAAGTTATAATTAGTTTTTAGTAAACAATGTATTATTTAACAACTAGTTTTCATAAACAAGATGTGTTTCTTTTGCATAAACGAGATAAGTGAGCACAGGTATTCCCCCCCCCTCCCCCCCGAGCCCCAAATATATAAAAGCTTTAAAAGGGGGCCATAAACACTCTCCATTGATGCATGATTTCGTGTTTAGACAAAAAGATCGGAAAGATTTTGCAAGGCTTCACTCGAAACCCGCTAATCAACACTTCCAACACCAGGGCTATTTTACTTCTTTAACCCACGAAAATGAGGAGGGATGGGTGCTATTTCTGGATCGAAAAAGAGGGAAGAAGGAGCATCACCACAGCCTTGGTGGCTATCAGCGGTAGTGGGGTGGTTGGAGGTTGCTCCAGCAGCCTCTTCCTTGCTTCTTACTGCCATCGGCAAAAGATGCGAAGGGGAAGGGAGGCAGCAGGTGGCGGAGGGTGTTTGGAGTTGTTGGTTCTCGACGAACACAGGAGGAATAAGGTGGGGGTGGTGGTGGCTTTGGTGGTTCTCGATAGCTCCACAGCCGGTGGTTTAAACCACCTTTGGTGGTGGTTTTTCCAGCCGAAAGAAGAGAGCAAGGTGGAATGAAATAGAGGATTGAATGGCTGATTTGTTGTGAATAAATGAGAAGCAAAGGGTCTCTTTTATAACCCCATTCAAGCTTGAAATCCTAGCTATGCACCAGACTCTCTTGGATGGTCAAACACTCAAAGAACTAACCCATACTTGTATGAGAAGGTGAGGGAGGAAGTGATGGGAGACTTGAGGTAGTGGGTATGGCCAAGGGGAAGGCCTTTGGTTGATTTTTCCTCATGCAAGCAAGGTGGCCATGTTAGGTGATGTCACTAATTCCATAAACTCATTAAAACTCTTCTAGATTTGTGTGCCAAGATCCCGAAGTCTAGTATTTTTTGTTGAAAGTGGCAAATGATAGATCGAAGTGCACTGATTCCAAAAACCCGAACATATTATTTTTTTCGAGTTGTAGAACTTCGGGAAATCGCGTTTAAAGATCTGCGTTTAATTGACCCGATTCGTCTGATTTTTCGACTTTTACAAATATTTTTGCTAAAAATATTCCATGTATGGAATCAAATAATAGACCATAGTTTGAGTCCAAAAAGTGTTCTTGGAATTTTCATTTGAACGTTCTTTATATTTCCGAACTCTGGTGAACATGTACAATGAGACTATAGTGTCTGTTTGCTTTGCTTAAAATTGCTTAATATGAAATTTCAGTTTTTCAGACGTATTAACTAGGGTTACAGTTTGTGCTTTATTATTCGTTTGAGATTTTCCACAATTGGAAGTAAGATACCATCCAAAATATGCATTAAATCTCAATAGGTCAGGTTACAAAGAGGTTCACGGTGAATTGACTGTCTATAGTTTTAGACCTAAATTCTTGGATGTCACAATGGTAGAATCAAGTATTCGACTGTCTATAGAATCCACCATTATGTATGATTAGCATGCACGGGTGGTGGAAGTTTCATGAGTGAGTGTGGTTGTAGTAGGCCAGCTTGAGGGATGATTATCCACTCTCGAGGGAGTGAGTATAGGATGTATGTGTATCCTAGTTGTTGGGTTTTATATTTGGGTGGTGTGTGATGATCCATTAAGACAAATATGGGTAGGTGTGGAAGGTGGTATGGGCCCATACTACTAGAAGCATAGGACCCGTACGCATAGCAATGAAGTCACGAACCACGAGGGTTTAGACTTTTCGTAATGAGTGTAATAGAATGAATTATGGCATTTCTGATGCATTTTGGTTCATTTTCAGTTTGGTGTACACGAGAGGTTCTGGATCAGGAGCTGGCGGCCCAGAGAGGTCAGGTTTGACGGATGATGACATTCAGGAGATGATCACCACTCAAGTGACCGTAGCTATCAGGGAGGCGTTTTCGGAGTTCTTTGGATCTATGAAGACCACGATGATTGAGCTTTTTGATGAGCGATATGCTGCTGTGATTGAGGCTGTTGTTGCTGCTATAGCTACCGCGGTTGTTGCTGTTGCGGGGATTCAGGGGAGAGGGCCATTCCAGTACCCGGACTTCAGCAATATGAAGCCTCCGGAGTTTGATAGGCTCAAGGACCCGATTGTCACTATAAGCTGGTTATTCGATGTGGAGGGTTGTTTCTTCACTTGCTTGTGTCCATAGGACCAGAAGGTCAGGTGTGCCCTAAACCTTCTTCGTTTGGGCGCGAAGGACTTGTGGAAGCTGGTGACTGGTTCTTATACTCCTAAGCAGAAGGTTATTGTTACTTGGGAGCAATTCTCGGAGATGTTTCACAATGAGTATGTTCCACTGGTGGAGAGGGAGAGGTTGGCTCAGGAGTATCTGACGTTGAGGCAGACGACAAAGTCGGTGATGGAGATCACCAAGATGTTTACTGAGAGAGCTCTTTTCTGCCCTGAGTATTCTGCTTCGGAGCAGGCCTAGATGTCACGATACTTGAGCATGCTTAAGGCTGGAATTCAGGAGTTTACATCTACCCGACGTTACCGTACCCTCACCGAGCTTCAGGATGTCGTACGGAGGCGGGAGATTGATATTGAGACCCAGACGAGGGTGCAGAGGCATGCTCTGGTTCAGTCACAACCTGCGGCAAAGTGGTTCAAGCCCGCTGATTCATGATCTGGAGGGCAGAGGGGTCACACTTGTGGCAAGTATGGGAAGGCGTGTGAGGGTGTTTTTCGATCAGCTTCTAGATGCCACAAATGTGGCACGGAGGTCATATTACTAGGGATTTTCATCAGCAGGCCCCATTATCGAGCACCAGGATTTGCTACCATTATGAGCAGGTTGGCCATGTAAAGGCCAGTTGTCCCTTGCTCGTCGCCAGACCATTACAGACACCAGCCCTGACTACTTTGAGGATTACAGATGGACGATAGGGGAGAGTTGAAGCCCCGAAGGCTAGGGTCGTGCTTTTCAGCTAACGGTGGAGGAGGTGAGGGAGGCGCCTGACGTCGTTACTAGTATGTTCTCATTTATTATTTTGTCAAGTTTTTTGTTTGTTATACGCTTATGATTGTATTTCTGCTAGGTACCTTCTTAGTGAATTCCTTGTCTACTCTTCTGCTTTTTGACTCGGGTGTGAGTCGGTCCTTTGTGTCTTAGTCTTTCAGTAGGAGTTTTGATATGACTCTCGGAGAGTTGGAATGTCCGTTATGAGTTTCCATCGCCAACAAACATGGGGTTTCTGTTTTGAGAATTTTTCGGGATTGTAACTTAGAGATATTTGGGGTGTCCTACCCAATCTATTTGATTCCGTTTCTTTTGGGGGGTGTGTGCGTGATAGTAGGGATGGACTGGTTTAGCAGATTTAGTGCCATGATTGACTGTGAGGGTAAGCGGGTAGTATTTCAAACCCTAAGTGGGGGAGAGCTGATTATTTATGGCGAGGGTACCAGGGTTGGTTCGACTTTTTGTTCAGCCGCCAGGGCTCGACAGTATCTTCAGCATGGATGTTTGGGTTATCTCGCTTATGTGATTGACACTCGGGTGGAGAAGGGGATTTCAGTTTCGGATGTACCTGTAGTCACAGAGTTTCCAGATGTTTTACCGGAGGATTTACCCGGTGTTCCTCCTGCGATGCAGCTTGAGTTCAACATTGATTTGGTTCCGGACGCGACCCCGATTGCTAAGGCACCGTACCGATTAGCACCGCCTAAGATGCAGGAGTTATCCTATTAGCTCTTGGCGCTATTGGACAAGTAGTTTATCCGACCGAGCAGCTCGCCATGGGGAGCACCGATTTTGTTTGAGAAAAAGAAGGATGGTTCACACTGGATGTACATTGATTATCGGGAGCTGAACAAGTTGACGGTGAAGAACCGTTACCCACTTCCACGGATCCATGATCTTTTCGATCTTTAGCAGGGTGCATCTTGGTTCTCCACGATCGACTTGAGGTCAGGGTATCATCATATGAGATTCAGTGAGGAGGACATGGAGAAAACAGCGTTCTGAATTCGATATGATCATTACGAGTTCGTGGTGATGCCGTTTGGGCTCACCAACGCACCGGCAATATTCATGGATTTGATGAATCGGGTATGTAGACTGATGCTCGATCATTCAGACATTGTTTTTATTGATGATATCCTTGTCTATTCCAAGACCAAGAAGCAGCATGAGGAGCTCCTTCAAGAGCTACTAGGAGTTTTGAGGATGGAGAGGCTTTATGCTAAGTTCTCGAAGTGTGAGTTTTGGTTTTGGGAGGTCCTGTTCTTGGGATACCTCGTTAAAAAGGACAGGATTCTGGTCAACCCGGCCAAGATAGATACAGTTATGCAGTGAGAGGGTCCGAAGTCTCCCTCGAAGATTAGGAGTTTTTTGGGTTTGTCCGGTTATTATCGAAGGTTCATTGAAGATTTCTCCAAGGTTGTTGTACCTCTCACTCGTTTGAAGAGGAAGGGCGTGGATTTTCATTGGGGTCCTGAGTAGTAGGCTGCATTCGAAACATTGAGACATAAATTATGTGAGGCCTCGGTGTTGACCCTTCCGAAAGGCGTGGATGATTTTATTGTATTTTGTGATGCTTCTATGACCGGTTTGGGGGCGGTACTCATGCAGTGAGGGATGGTTATTATGTATGCTTCTAGGCAGCTGAAGCCACATGAGGCTTAGTATACGACACATGATCTGGAGTTGGGGGCGGTGTTGTTTTGCCCCCAAGATTTGGTGACATTATCTATGTAGGGTCCGATGTACCATCTACACGGATCACAAGAGTTTAAGATATCTCATAGATCAGCCGAATTTGAATATGAGACATCGTAGATGGCTTTACATAGTCAAGGATTATGACTGCAAGGTTCTTTATCATCCCGGGATAGCGAATATGGTCGTTGATGCATTGAGCCGCAAGAAGGCTAGACTTCTGTTGGGGGTTTATGTATGAGGATTTCTATCGATTCTCCGGTTTTGGAGATGATCAGGGAGGATCAGGCCGAGTGAATCGAGAGTGCTGGAAGAAGGAGCGAATCAGATGTCAGATTAGTAGGTTCAACACCGATAGCCGCGGATTGTTGACTCAGTGTGGTCGGGTTTGGGTTCCATATTTTGGTGGGTTCAGGAAGACCATGATGGAGGAGGCACATAAGTCCAGATTTTCGATACACCCTGGAGCCACAAAAGATGTATCAGGATTTGAGACTTAGTTACAGGTGTTCGTGCATGAATAGGTAGATAGCCTGGTATGTGGAAAGGTGTTTGACATGTTAGATGGTAAAGGCCGAGCACCATAGGTCGCACGACAAGCTACAACCTTTGGAGGTTCCCATATGTAAATAGGAACAAATCACCATGGATTTTATCACCAAGTTACACAGGACGGCTAAAGGATTTGATGCAATATGGGTCATCGTAGATCGTGTGACCAAGAGTGCCCACTTCTTGGCTATTCGGGAGAGTTACGACATATATGAAGCAATTGTTACTACAACCTTTAAAATTGAATTAGGTAGGGAAATAATGGCATGTTTACATACCCTTCACATGTGGCGCTATTTATGGCTTCCTGCTTCGATGGGTGGGTTGACATGATGATAGGTGTAGAATCTTATCCTTTCTTATGCCATTAGCTGTTATGCCAGATATATGTAGATAAAAGAGCTTTCTGCCATGTGACCGGGTTGCGGTTCAGGGGGGCATTTTTGGGGTCGATTATCTTCCACATAGTTCAAACGACGAGAGTCAGTCAAAGTTGCTGATGTGATACATGTGTTCAATAGTTTACTTCATCAATTATCTAATAAAGATGTAGAGGTGTTTATTTTGATGGACCGGTTCGATCCGATTCAATCAAGTGAATCCATTTAATTTAGGTTTTTAAAACATGGATCCAAATATTCCAAACTAAATTCAAATCCGATCTATTCCAATCATATTACAATTCGCTTGGATCGGTATTTACAATTTGGTTTTCAATAGGCAATACATTTTAATAAATATATAACATGGGTATTATCTCAATCGATAAACGAAACTAAAAAAATTAATTTTAACTGAATTAATTTATAAACAACTACCAAGAAAAATATATTCTAGTTTAATATATTATAAACAAAAAAAAACTTTTTATAAGAAATACATATTAGGTTGTTGTATTAAATGTGTAACACCCTGTTTCGAGTCGTTTCACAATTCGGGGTCGTGACCCGAAGATCAAGTATCATAAGGCTCCGGGCTTTGGTGGAAGAGAGGTTTAGGTCTATTTTGATGTTGGTAATGTACATATGTGATGCAATAGTTCGGTTTGCGCTTTGGAGTAAAAGGGTAAAAGGGGAAAGTAATGTTTCAGACTTTTTTTTATAAATTATGGATTTTAGTTCGATGTGTTTTAAGTCAAAAGTAATTGGATAGGGTTGTAGAGCTCCTCAATACCTTTACGTGGATATAAAGAACGTCAAAATCGGAGTTAGAAAGAAGAAGTTATGACCGTTTGAAGTTTGGTCGATTTTGGGTTAAGCTGAGTACATTGGGCGTACATAGGGGAGTACGTTGGGCATACTGAGGCACCCTGAGTATGCTGAGCATACCAGGAGTACGTTGGGCATACGCGATCAGTTCACAAACCTTATTTTCATGGTTTGAGCCTTATTTAAGCTACTTAACTCCCCCAAACCCACTCCATTCTCAACCTCCACCCCTTCCATGAAACCCTAACCCTAGTTGAGCCTTGTGAGCTAAAAGAAGGTGTTTTTGAGTGCTTTGGAGTATGCATGGTGCACCTTGGAGAAGAAGGAACTTCTTGGAGAAGTGTTGTTTGCATTGGAGCTTTTAGATCTGGACTTTGTTCACCTTGATCTATTTTCTAGAGGTATAAAGTTTTAATCTTAATGATGCAATTGTTAGATCTACATAGTTTTGGATGTTATGAGCTTTTGGTCATTTTAGTGTATAAATTTTAGATCTTGAAATTTTGTGACCTTTTATGGATAAAGTTGGAAACTTTATCCATCTAAACATCATTGTGATTCAGATCTGAAGGTTAGAGACTTGGACTTAATGGATTAAGTTGAAAAAGATGCACTTTTGGTCCCTTTGATGCTTAAATGCTAGATCTTGGTGGTTTGGACCATTCTAATGGATAAAGTCAGAGCTTTTAGGATCCATAAAAATGTGATCTTGATCCTTCTGTACCTTCCATGAAAGTGTCATGATGTCTTAATGGATTAATAAGTTAAGGTTTTGGCTTTTAGACCTTTTCTAGACATGGAAAGTCATAAAGGTGGAAACTTTATGACTTAGAATGATGTTGTGGGACTAGATCTAAGTGTTGGACGAAAGGACTTAAGAGATTAAGCACTTAATGGAAAAGTGCCTTTTTGGCTGAGTATGCCGGGCGTACCTTCGGGTACGCTACACATACTCGTATGGGGTCCCGATTCTGGATGGTGAGTATGCCATATGTACGAGCTGAGCACGTTGGGCATACTCAGCCTGAAGTTGACTTGTTGACTTTGACTTCCGTTGACCATTGAATTTTTGACCAAGTTTGACATTGGGTCAAACTTGAGGGTTTGGGGTTATTAATTAAGATTTTATCTAGTTCTGGTATTAGTGGATTAGTGGGTGCAAGCAGTGCAGAAAAGCGATCATGTTGTAGTGTCTCAGGGTTCTTCGATTCAGGTGAGTCTTCTCCCGATGGTCGTGAGTCGAAGGCACCAATGTCGACTCACTAAATTACGTATGTAGGATGCTAGTTGTCTTTGTGACTCCCGCATGTTTGTATGAGACTGTGTGGTAGAATAGTTGTACTTGTGGTGACCAGTTGGGTCTAGCTGTTATTATTGTGTTATGTTGTTTATATGTGACTGAGACTGCGGATAGTCTCCAGGGTTGCTGATAACCCACCGGGCATGCTGTTAGCCCACTGGGACGGCTGATAGTCCCCATGGTTGTTGATAACCCATAGTTGTTTATTTGTGTTGTGTTGTGTGTGGTAGTTTGGGGAACTCACTAAGCTTTGTGCTTATGATTTGTGGTTTACATGTTTTTTGAGGTGTTCTTATATTAAATGAGGGGCACGGCTTGATTGCATCGCATCAATGGGGGACTTGTGTAGTTGATAACTTTTAATGATACTCTGATAAATGTTTTAAGATCTTGTAGTTGTGAATTAAATAAATACTTAAAGTTTTAATAAAAAAGTTTGGGTTGAAATTTGGGGCGTTACATAATGAAACTATTTAATCTACTAAAAAGATAATTTAGTAAATTTGTAAATTATTAAAGATATATAAATAAATACTAAATTATTATTATATTTTTTTGGACTATTCATTTTTTATTTTATAAACCAAAACCAATCGGAAATCCAAAATAATACTTACGTTTTGTTGAAAACCAATAAAAAAATCCAAATATCCGAACCAAAAAGTCTAATCCAAATCGTCCAATTTGACAATTCAGTTTTATCCAAATAGTGAAAAGTTCCATAAAGATGCAGTGTGGGTCTCCCTGTTGTATATGTTAGAACATAGATTTTGTGGTCGATATCCCAAGAAACCAGTATAGGAAGCATATCTTGCATTGATATATGATTTGGACCGATATGCGATTACCATGTATACTTTGAAAAAAGAGCTTTCTGCCTTGTGACCGGGTTGCGGTTTAGGGGTATTTTCGGGCTTGTTTAACTTCCACATAGTTCAGACTGAGAGAGTCAATCACAGTTGTTGAATTGATACAAGTGTTCAATAATTCACTTCTTTAATTATCTAATGAAAGACGTAGGGGTGTTTGTTTTGATGGATCGGTTCGATATGATCCGATCAAGTGAATTCAAATTAAGGTATTTACAATTCGATTTGATCCAACCATATTACAAATCGGTTGGATCGGTATTTAGAATTCAATTTTCAACAGATAAGACATTTTAATAAATATATAGCATGAGTATTAATTCCCTCTATAAACGAAACTAGAGAAATTAGTTTGTTCTGAATTAAAATTTATAAACAACTACCATGAAAAATATATTATAGTTTAATATATTATAAACAAAATATTTTTTTTTATAAGAAATAAATATTAAGGTATTATATTAACAGAAACTATTTCATCTATTAAAAAGATAATTTAGTAAATTTATAAATTATTGAAGATATATATTAAAATAAATAATAAATAAATTAGAATTCAGTTTTTTTACTATTCGGTTCTTATTTTATAAATAAAAACTAATCCATAATACAAAATACAAATTCGGTTATGCTGAAAACCAATCCAAAAATCTGAATATCCGAACTAAAATGTCTGATCCAAATTGTCCAATTAGACATTTAAGTTTTATCCAAATATTGAATAGCCCTATAAAGACGTAGTGTGAGTTTCCTTGTTGTATATGTTAAAGCATAAATTTTGCGGTAGATATCCCAAGAAGTCATTATAGGAAGATTACCTTGCATTGGTATATGATTTGGATCGATAGGCGATTACTGGGTGTACTTTGATAAAAGAGCTTTTTCCTTTTGACCGGGTTCTGGTTCAAAGAGTATTTTCGGGCTCGTTTATCTTCCACATAGTTCAGACAGCAAGAGTCAGTCAAAGTTGTTGATGTGATACATGTCTTCAATTATTTACTTCATCAACTATCTAATAAAGAGGTAAGGGTGCTCGTTTTGATGGATTGGTTCGATCTGATTCGATCAAGTGAATCCAAAATGATTTTTGTTTTCAAAATATGGATCCAAATAGTCCAAACTAAATTTAAATTCGATCCGATCCAACCACATTATAATTCGGTTATCAATAGGCAAACCATTTTAATAAATATATGACATGGGTATTAGCTCACTCTATAAATGAAACTAAAAAAAAATTGTTCTGAATTAAATTTTATAAACAACTACCAAGAAAAATATATTATAGTGAAATATATTGTAAACTAAAAAACTTTGATAAAAATACATATTAATGTATTATATTAAATGAAACGATTTTTTTAATATTAAAAAAGATAATTTAGTAAATTTATAAATTATATATATATATATATATATATATATATATATATATATATATATATATATATATATATATAGGCTTAGGTTATTATATTCAAAGTAATTATTGTGTTATTGTATGCATAAATGTGGGCCAATCATTTTACTTATTTAAAAAAAGTGATTAATACATATTATTGAATTAAATATAATTGAAAAATACCATTTAATTTAACTATAAGGGAATTTTAGTCAATTAACATAGATTTAATAAAGGAAATTTGCATATTTTAAGGGATCATATATTCTATTAATTTTAAAAATCCGATTTTACGAATTATAACTTTTTTAATTCAGACATTCTGACAGAATAAGTTTGAGTATGTTCAAAAATAAAAAAATTCTTGAACCATAAAATAATAAAAATATTCTTGAATATATTTCTTGATCATGACTTTAAATTTTTTTTGTAGAATAACAAAATTCTCGAACCATCAATTGAAGAATTAAAACAAAAATTACATTAATTCTTATAGAATACATGTAACAATTGCTAAGAATTACATTTATTGTTAAAGAATAAAACTAAAAAACTTTCAAATCTGGAAAAAAAAACATCAAAATCTAACAAAGACACTACTACATTCTTCAAGCATCAGCTTCTATAGAAACAAATCCAATAATAAATTAGTGAGAAAATATCCATATTTCATTCCAACATAATTGGAATTCGTTATTCCATTCTGATAGAATTGGAATTCATTTACCAATAATTATATTAATTCGGGGAATTCTAACAAAATATGTTCATGATTATCATAAAAAACATTCTTTTCTGATAGAATACTATAAACGAAGAAATACCATTCAGTTGAAGCATTTTAGGTAGCGCTTGGTGTGCATCAAAACAACTCTCAATTTCGGATGAGAGGGTGCTACAGCCGCCACAATAAGAACCCTAACCCTAGGAGGGTGCTACAGCCGCCGCTTATACCCCATCCTTCACCCGCCACCTCCTATCCGCCATTGGAGCCGGAAATCGCCGGATCCACCCCCTCCTACATCTGAAAGAGAGCGAACCAGTCGGATGCAAGAAGTCTAGGGTCGTCAAGCCACCATCCCTTTCGTGGTGGCTAACTGTCGTGAACCGATCAGTCACCGCCATGTTTATATGGCTGCTGTGAACCACCGGTGCCCAACCAACGTCGCCGCTTCAACAAGCATCGAAGAGGAAAGGCCACCGATTGTAACTGTGGCAGCGAGCGATCGGAAGAAGAAAGATATTGGTTGTCGCGTTGTGTTTCACGTGAGTACGAGTGTTTCTGCTCGTGTTTGGATGCATATTCCAAAATATGTCACCGTGTGTGTGCTTGGCTGGCCGGAAGTGGAGTGTGTACGAGAGGGAGATGAGAGGGAAAAGGTTGGGGCGACGATGAATAGAAGAGAAGAGGGAAGAGGCGGACGTGAGGATATATACTAGAAATTGGGTTTTAAAACTGATATTCCTAAATTAAAAGGATATTAATTAATTTATATATTTACCATAATTAATTAAATGTATGATTACATATTTACCCTTTTGAAATGATTGGCCTATATTTATTCATACAATAACACAATAATTACTTTAAATACCTAAACCTAGCTCTCTCTCTCTCTCTCTCTCTCTCTCTCTCCCTCTCTCTCTATATATATATATATATATATATATATATATATATATATATATATATATATATATATATATATATATATATATATATATATATATATATATATATATATATATATATATATATGGAAAAGTTCAATAGAGAACCATAATTATTGGTTCTCCAAGGAACCAAATATTTTTTTCAAGTTCTAGAGCTTATTCTTTATCGAAAAAAAAAACTAAAAATATCTAAATTCATAAATTAACATTGTGAATGTTAAATATATTTTTCGGATTCACCGTATGAATTTAGATTCACATTGTGAATCTTCATAGATTCACATTATGGTTCTCTATTGAACCTCACTATACATATATATATATATATATATATATATATATATATATATATATATATATATATATATATATATATATAAAATAAATTGTTAGTCGGTTTTCTTAGACTACTCAACTCTAATTTTATAAACAAAAACAAATTCGAAATCTAAAATAATAATTCCGTTTTGCTGAAAACCGATCCAAAAATCCGAATATCTGAACCAAATTGTCCAATTGGACAATTCAATTTTATCAAAATAGTGAACAACCCCATAGAGACGCATTGTGAGTTTACTTGTTATATATGTTAGAGCAAAGATTTTGTGGTAGATATTTCAAGTAGTCAGTATAGGAAGAATACCTTACACTAATATATGATTTGGAACGATAGGCGATTACCGGGTATAATTTGATAAAATAGTTTTTGCCTTGTGATCGGGGTACAGTTTAGGGGTATTTTCATGCTCTTTTAGCTTCCACATAGTTCAGACAGCAAGAGTCAGTCAAATTTGCTGACGTGATACAAGTGTTCAATAATTCACTTTATCAATTATCTAATAAAGACGTAGGGGTGTTCGCTTTGTGTAACATCCGGATTCCCAGGTATCTTATTTTAGTTATTTATTTTGGGTTTTATGGAGGGACTCGGCGAATAGACGCTCAGACTCGCCGAGTAGGATCGCGAGTTCTTGACTGGATTAATGACCGGACTCGACGAGTAGATACGTGGACTCGGCGAGTCCGCGCTGTAAAGTGAAACCCTAAATCCCCGAGCCTGTGCCCTATTTAAAGGCCTTTATGGCCTCCATTTGCGGCCAATGCACCCCACAGAAACCCTAGAGAGAGCAGTGAGAGAGTTGAGAGCAAGAAGAGGCTAATACATCACTTTTGGTGTAGTTTTGCTAGAAGGAAGAAGGAAACACCCATCTAGAGCGTGAAGGGAGTTTGGATCTGGGCTAATCATCTTGAGAGTTCATCTCTGGAGGTATAATCCCTTCTATTTCGTGTTGATATGATAGATTTCATGATTTTAGGGTTTTTACCTCCATTTTATGTAAGATCTAGTGAGTATGAGGCCCCCTTTGTGTTAATAGCATCAGATCTGGACCATGAGAGGTCCATAGAGTCACTATCCCTCAGCTTTATGCAAGCAAATGAAAGATTGAGGACTAGGTTGCCATTTTTAGAGTTATTTCTCCATTTATGACTTGTTGTGGGTTGCATGCACGTAAAGGTTGCACCTTTACGTGACATTTGAACATTTGAAGGGTAGATCTGATAGTTAGGGAAGCAGATCTGACCTTAGGAGGTCATTTGAGGATGAACATGGAGGCAACTCGCCGAGTCCATAAGTTGACTCGACGAGTCGAGTCGGGGTTGCCCCGCGATTCGTGACAGGTGTAACCCGTCGAGTGGAAGGATGACTCGATGAGCCAAGAGAGGCTGAAAGGATTCAGAGGACCCGCATGGACTCGCCGAGTCGCCCTTGTGCACTCGACGAGTCGGGTCAAAGTTAACCGTTGACTTTCGTTGACTTTAGGGTTCTGGTCAAGACTGATTCAGGAGAGTTCAGGGAAGGGTAGAATGGCCTTCTACCCAATCTGTAGAGATGAGATCATGAGTGAATATTGATCGGGGATGTTATCTGAATAATAGGAGGAGGCTAAGTCAGGACGTTGAGCACGAGAGTTTATCCGATTTCATTGAGGTGAGTCTTCTCACTATACATTACCTAGAGTGGTATTTATGTGTAGACCAGAGGGTCTTGTATGCTATGTGTATATATATGAGTTATGTGCATTGTGTTGTATGTATGCTATGTGTTGAACAGACCGGGCCGGAGGGCCCAACGATATAGACCGGACCGAAGGGTCCAACGACACAGACTGGACCGAAGCGTCCGACGAGCTATGACCGGACCAGAGGGTCCAACGAGCTACGGGACTGGAGGGTCCCGCTGAGACACATCGACCGGAGGGTCGTATTGTAGCCTCGAGTGGCGTATGTGTTGCATGTGGTATTTTGGGGAACTCACTAAGCATTTATGCTTACAGTTGTTGTGTTATGTGTTTCAGGTACTAGCGAGGATCGCAGGAAGACGCCGGCATGATCCGTACACACTGAGAGGATTTATGTATTTGAGGATCTTGGGATTTGTTTATTGATATAACATATGTTACATTGGATTACTATGATATTTTATGAATGAGAGTATGTTTTTAAAATGAAAAATTGTTTTGGAAATTTACGTCGTTACAAGTTGGTATCAGAGCCTTGGTTTAAGAGACTCGGATACACCTTCGGGCGTATCTGAACTCAAACTGAGGATTTGAGAGAATTTTTCATAAAAGAAACAATTTTTCCAAAAGAGTAAAGGACTTTTGAGAAAAGCGGAACGGAGCAGTGTGTACGATCAGGCAGCGCCCGAACGGTGATTTCCCAAAATACCCTTACATTATGTGTTATGAGATATTATTGTTGGATAAGGTGTCTAAGTCCATAACTATTTCTGGTATGTACTTGACCCGACCCGACATGGTCCATTTGGGTTGCATGGCACCATGCAATTGGATAAAGTAAAATGAGAGAAATAACACTTATGGTTTATTAATATATTATAAGTTCTAATATATTAATAATATTATTTAATTAGTTTGATCAAGAATTAATTTAGAATTAATTTAGTGATCAAAAAGATAACTAATTAAATATATGGGTAGATTATGTAAATCTTCCATATCTTATATAGTGGGCTAAAAGGCTCCATGGATTATCAAGTTGGGTTCCACCCATAGGATGCTCCATGGGAGTTACAAACCCATGGGTCATGGAAATTAAGAGTCATGACACATTAGGGTTTACATGGTGTAACCCTAGATGTGTCAACACTATATAAGAAACCCATTCTCCACCAAAATAGGCTACACATAAGAAACAAGAGGGCTAGAGCCGATTTTGCAAGTGTAAGATTCTCTCAAAGTTTACTCCTTTGCATTTGGTGTTGTGTGAAGCATTTGAGGCATCACACTTGGGGTGCTAGGCTCACAAGGTTTCAAGGATCATAATCAACAACAAGGTAAGTTATTCTATCTTTCATTCAAGTTAAAAATGTTCCCCATGTATGCTAGATAGGAATATAACCTTGGAATTCAACTTTGCATGATTATTAGACAAACATAGATCCAAGGTTATTAGGGTTGCATGTACACTTAGGAAGTGTTAGAATGCTCAAAACCCATCAGTGGTATCAGAGCCTAGGTTTGTTTGTTGTTTTTTTTTTTTTGTGTGCAAACAGCTTGAAAAAAAAATCGTTAAATTACAAGTTTTTTTTTAAGTGTAATTTTTGATTCTTGAAAGTGTTCATATTCATGTTCTTGAACTTATGAAGATTAGATGATCATAGGAATTGTTTGTAACCTTCATGGTAGTTTAATTCATGATCATAATGTGTTTTAATGGAGTCCATAACTTGTCCTCAAGTTATGGAAAACCAAAAGTCTCACTTTTATTAAAGCCATTAAAAGAACACAAGAGTTATAAAAATGAAGAGTCTTCATTTTTATTACTCAATTAATTCATAAGTTATAAGAAATGAAAAGTTTTGGAAGTTTACAAAACTTGCCCTCAAGTTTTGGAACATGTAAAGTCTTGATTAAAACTTTAGTTCCAACCCTTAGAATTTTAAAAGTTAAAATTCAACCCTTATACTTTATAATATTATAAGTTACTAATACATATATGTATAACAACAAGTCGTCTTACCGCTAGTACGCCTCATTCACGAAGCCGGTCTATAAGGGGGTATAAGGTTGTTGCCTATAAAATGGCAACTTAATGGGTGTCCACTCTCACCCACCGCTTCCTTGATCGGTGGAGGGTCGTTAGCCGAACGGGTAAGACAAGGACTTATAAATTCTCATTAAAAGTATGATGAATATTATAAAGTAACTAAATGCTTTTATTAAATTCCCAATCTTAGTTACTTTGGGAAAATGTGAATAAGGTGCTAATCCATGAAATTACACTTTACACTTTGTTTAAGTCGTTGGTGGAGCGTGTGTGGTTAACCGGCACACTAACTTGGACTTAACAAGGTAGGTAAAGGGTGACTTAAGGTTTACCATAGCATCGGTGGAGCGTGTGTGGTTTACCGGCACATCGATTGAGTGATAAACCTTGAGGGTACCAAGTGATTTGCATGGTTACTTCACACCTCGTTTTGTGATCCTCGGTATCCCAGTCACAAAACTTGGAGGGCACACTCGAGATTGAAACATGCCTTTGAAAAGTTCATTGAATCTCAAAAGAATCTAGGAATTTCTAAGAACCAATTAAAAACCTAATATTTATATTTCGTTTTTCATGGTGGAAATTGGTGAATCGTCATTCACCTACCTTTCAAATATGTTATAGCTTGGATTACGGCATACCTCTTCTAAGTTATAATATATTGTGATTGGATCCTAGCCTTAATATTACATTTGGGTGTTTTATTAAGGACTCTCTTAATATCTAAACTAATCTTGTTCTCTTCTTTCAGATGTCTTCAAACAATGCTGCTTCTGGCTCTAATCCTAATGGCTCCTTTACCCTTATAACTTGTGTGGGAAAGTGACTTTTGATGGATCCAACTTCAATGAATGGATCAGAAACATCAGGATGATTACCCGCTACGAGGACAAAGAATATGTCCTTGACAAGGAGCTTAAGGAGATTGATGAGACCACTGCAACTCCCCAGGAGATCGCTGACTTCCGGGCACATGAAAGGGATGCTACAAAAGTGGCATGCATCATGTTGGCCACCATGACAGCGGAACTCCAAAAGTCCTATGAGGACTTCTACCCTTTTGAAATGCACCAAGATCTGATGGAAAGATACCATCAAAGTGCACGACAAGAGAGGTATGAAATCATATGCTCTATCATAACAACCATGATGAAGGACGGGGAATCCGTCACGAGCCACATGCAGAAAATGCAAAGGTATGTGGATCGGTTGCTGAAGCTTAATGTGAACTTCCCTGAGGAGCTTGCAATAGATATCATTTTGCACTCCTTACCATCGTGCTATGATCAATTCCGCATGACATATCACATGAATAAGGAAGAGGTCACACTCAGCAAACTTCAGGGACTCCTCAAGACCGCAGAAACAGGTCTTAAGGGTAAGTCGGTTGTTAACACTCCTACTCCAAACTCCGCCCCGGTTTTGGCAATCGGGAAAGGTAGAGGGAAGAAGAGAAAGAGCTCTTCGAAGGGTACCAAGGCTAGGACCCTTGATGGCTCTTCTTCAAGTGGAACCAAGAAAGGTTTTGTCACTCCTTCTTCTGACCCTAAAGAGGCTGAATGCTTCTATTGCCATGAAAAGTCACATTGGAAGCGGAACTGCCCAAAGTACCAGCAAGATGTGAAGGATGGGAAAGTTAAACCCAACCATGCAGGTATTTACACTATCTTATCTAATAACTCACCCCATTCTAACTCTTGGGTCCTTGATACCGGTTGTGATATTCATATATGTTCTGATTTGCAGGGACTAAGAAGAAGTGAGAATGTGGAGCATGGAAGAATAAACTTAATCATGGGGAATAGGAAAGCTTTACCTGTCACCAAGATTGGAGTTTATACTTTATCGCTAAGTAGTGGGTTTAGTTTAGATTTGAATAAATGTTGTTATTCGCCAGAAATGGCAAGAAATATTATTTCCTTTCATGCATTGTATAAACAAGGTTTCACCTTTTCATTTGATAATGAAGTTGGTTCGATTAATGCTTTCTTTAATAATGTTCTTTATTTTAAAGCATTACCTTGTGATGGTGTGTATGAAACTGTATCTGTGGTTGATAACTTAGGAAATAATGTATTGTGTATTGATTCTGTTAATGATAATAACTTGGATAAAGCATCATTATGGCATTGTCGTCTTGGACATATAAGCAAGAAACGCATAGGCCAACTCCAAAAGGATGGGGTATTGGAGTCATTTGACCTAAAGTCAGATGATAGTTGCGAATCATGCTTACTTGGAAAAATGACAAAGTCACCCTTCACAGGCTCTTATGAGAGGGGTGAAGGTTTGTTGGATCTTATACACACGGATGTGTGTGGGCCCTTCAAACATGCCACAAGGGATGCTAATCGTTATTATTTGACTTTTACTGATGATTACAGTAGATATGGATATGTCTACTTAATCAAGCATAAGTCAGAGACTTTTGAGAGGTTTAAAGAGTTTAAACAGGAAGTCGAGAATCAATTGGGCAGGAACATTAAGATGCTTCGATCCGATCGAGGTGGTGAGTATCTTAGTTCAGAGTTCCTCGACTATCTTAGGGAATGTGGGATTGTCTCACAATTGACACCTCCCAGGACACCGTAGTTGAATGGTGTAGCTGAGAGGCGTAATCGAACCTTGTTAGATATGGTTCGTTCCATGATGAGTCGAGCTTCGCTACCAATCTCATTTTGGGGGTATGCCTTAGAGACTGCCGCCCATATCCTTAATCTAGTTCCCACAAAGAAAGTTGCCAAAACTCCTCATGAGATGTGGACTGGTAAAGTACCCAAACCAGACCACATTAAGATTTGGGGTTGCGAGGCTTTCGTGAGACGCGAGACTCATGATAAGCTCGAACCTCGAAGTGAGAGGTGTATTTTCATCGGCTACCCACAGAAATCCTTTGGTTACCTCTTCTACAGACCTAGTGAGAATGTGGTCTTTGTAGCTAGGAGGGATTTCTTTCGAGAGAGAGAGTTCATAAGCCAAGGAGACAGTGGGAGGCAAGTTGACCTTGAAGAAATTCAAGAGTCAAGTGGTGAAGGAACTTCAAACCCTAGCACTCAACTTGAGGAGGAAACTCCTGTTGAGCCAATTGACAAGTCTGTACCTCTGAGGCGTTCCACAAGGGTTAGGAATGCACCTGAGCATTACTATGGATTCCATATTACTGCGGAAGGTGATACACTTATCAGTGATGAGACACTGATAGGTCTGGATGAACCTAACAGTTACGCGGAAGCCATGGCAGGCCCTGAGTCATCCAAGTGGAAAGAGGCAATGGACAGCGAGATACAGTCCATGTATGACAATCAAGTTTGGAACTTGGTTGAGAATGTACCAGGTCGTAAGACTGTAGGGTGCAAATGGATCTTCAAGAAGAAGACCGACATGGATGGTAATGTACACACTTATAAGGCACGACTGGTTGCAAAGGGTTTCTCACAAACTCCGGGAGTTGATTATGATGAGACCTTTTCTCCAGTGGCCAAGATTAAGTCTATTAGGGTTCTGTTAGCCATAGCCGCATTTCATGACTATGAAATATGGCAAATGGATGTCAAAACCGCTTTCCTTAATGGAAAGTTGGCTGAGGATGTTTACATGAGTCAGCCAGAGGGTTTTGTCAATACAGAGTACCCTAATAGAGTGTGTAAGCTTGAGAAATCCATTTATGGGTTAAAGCACGCACCTCGCAGATGGAATCTTTGCTTTGATGAGAAAGTCAAGGAATTTGGCTTTTCTAGGAGTGAAGATGAATCTTGTGTATATGTCAAGGCTAGTGGGAGTATATTTAGCTTTTTGGTATTGTATGTGGATGACATACTACTCATAGGAAATGACATCCCAACTCTGCAGGAAGTTAAGTCCTGGCTTGGGAAGTGTTTCTCTATGAAGGACCTAGGAGAAGCTGCCTATATTCTAGGGATAAGGATCTTGAGAGACCGGAGTAAAAGACTAATTGGACTTAGTCAGAGTACCTACTTGGATAAGGTGCTGAAGAGATTCGACATGCAGGACTCCAAGAAAGGAGAGTTACCCATCCAGAGTAACGCCAGATTGAGTAAGACACAAAGCCCTAGTACTGAGGCTGAGATAGCAGAAATGAGTCGAATACCTTATGCTTCGGCTGTAGGATCGATCATGTATGCTATGACGTGTACTCGACCTGATGTAGCCTTTTCTTTGAGCATGGTTAGCAGGTATCAGGGGAACCCTGGCGAGGCACACTAGACTGGGGTAAAGAATATCCTCAAGTACCTACGGAGGACTAAGGACTGGGTCCTTACCCTCGGTGGGAGTGAAGACTTGAGAGTTGTAGGGTATAGTGATGCTAGCTTTCAGACTGATAGGGATAATTTCCGCTCTCAGTCAGGCTGGGTCTTTACCTTAAATGGAGGAGCAATTTCTTGGAAGAGTTCCAAGCAAGAGACAGTGGCTGATTCAACTTGCGAATCAGAGTATATAGCAGCTAGCGAGGCAGCAGAGGAGGCGATATGGCTGAAGAACTTCATTGGAGACCTTGGAGTTGTAGCAGCTATTAAAGAGCCAATGGAAATTTTCTGTGATAGTGAAAGTGCAGTTGCCTTAGCCAAGGAACCAAGGGATCACGGGAGATCCAGACACATCGACAGAAAATACCATTTCATCAGACATCGAATAGAAGAAGGACTCCTCGTGGCAAAGAGGGTATCATCGGATGAGAATCCAGCAGATCCCCTCACGAAGGGACTGACTCGGGTTAAGCATCTCCAGCATGCTCGGAGCATAGGGCTGAAGGATGATATTAGATTTAGTAGTTAGATAACCTTGAAATTTGTAAAGTGTAATTGACATTAGATGATGAATAAAAGGTGTTTTATTTATGAGTAAAGTGTTGCTATCTCTTGTCGATCGTTTACTATATTTCTTTTGCATGTTTTGACTTCTAGAATAATTATGTTTGGTATATCATATTATTCGAACCTCCACAGTCGGTCATATGTCGGAAGTAGGTATGAATCAAGACTGTCATGATTGGTTGCAGAGGTCTAAGTTGTTGGACATGGCTACAACACTCATGAGTGCTCATAAGTTCTGAGCATTGGACTCAACCCACGCTCACTGGAATCACTTCATGGAATTTATCTCGAGTGATCGTGAGACGGTAATATGTCTTCAAACCTAGATATATGATTTGTTACTTATGAGTTGGTTATGCATTGATTGTACGAAAACGCATTGGTAACTCGATGTTATAAAACGTGCTCTTGTGTATAATTCAATGAGTAGTAGAACAAACATATGAGTCGAAGTTTATCTGTTCCTTCTTGGATTAGAAGCTGATATCTGGGCCCCTCGATGATTTTGTTTTGACCTATGTACCGGGCCCGGTCAGAACTAAGTTGATGTGTTCAATTGAGCTCTATGTCAAACAAATCGGAAATCGGGAAACAAACTGCTGGACACAAAGTAAGACACTGTTCCATGTATTTGTCCAGCTGATATCTAGAACAGAGGATTATATGATCACTTATCTTAAATGGCGTATCATCATCTTCTCAGTTCCGAGAGACCTTGAAAGAGCTACGATTGCCGATCGGTTCCTGAAGTATTGCAGTTATAGTTATTAGACTTATCCAAGTGGGAGACAGTTGGATAAGGTGTCTAAGTCCATAACTATTTCTGGTATGTACTTGACCCGACCCGGCATGGTCCATTTGGGTTGCATGGCACCATGCAATTGGATAAACTAAAATGAGAGAAATAACACTTATGGTTTATTAATATATTATAAGTTCTAATATATTAATAATATTATTTAATTAGTTTGATCAAGAATTAAATTAGAATTAATTAAGTGATCAAAAAGACAACTAATTAAATATATGGGTAGATTATGTAAATCTTCCATATCTTATATAGTGGGCTAAGAGGGTCCATGGATTATCAAGTTTGGTTCCACCCATAGGATGCTCCATGGATGCTCCATGGGAGTTACAAACCCATGGGTCATGGAAATGAAGAGTCATGACACATTAGGGTTTACATGGTGTAACCCTAGATGTGTCAACACTATATAAGAAACCTATTCTCCACCAAAATAGGCTACACATAAGAAACAAGAGGGCTAGAGCCGATTTTGCAAGTGTAAGATTCTCTCAAAGTTTACTCCTTTGCATTTGGTGTTGTGTGAAGCATTTCAGGCATCACACTTGGGGTGCTAGGCTTACAAGGTTTCAAGGATCATAATCAACAACAAGGTAAGTTATTCTATCTTTCATTCAAGTTAAAAATGTTCCCCATGTATGCTAGATAGGAATATAACCTTGGAATTCAACTTTGCATGATTATTAGACAAACATAGATCCAAGGTTATTAGGGTTGCATGAACACTTAGGAAGTGTTAGAATGCTCAAAACCCATCAATTATGTGATATGTTATGCATGCTAGGTAGGCTACGTATTCATGGTTAGGACTAGAGTGGGCCTGATTTGTGATGCCTTAGCCTAGGAGTTACTGCTACTATGAGATACTTCGAGAGTAAGTAGGTAGCAGCGAGGAACTTATGAGTGGTCTACCAGAGAGTAGCCTGAGTTTAGTGAGATATAGAGTACTTGTGATCTGGGATCCTAGGAGGAGGACTTGGGGTGAATACCGATGCGTTGTGGAAGGTAGTATAAGGGCCCGTACTACTGGAAACACCGGATCGGTGAGCAGTCCAAGTAAGAATCCTCAGGGTACTAAAGAACAAGTAGGGTTGAGTATCGAGTGCGAGTATACTCGAACGAGTCTCTGATTCTTTTGTGTTGTATTTCAGAGACATCATGGTTGGGACGCGCCACCACCCAGGAGGCAGTGGTACCAGTGGTACCAGCGATGAGGAGATTTGTAGGTTGATTCACGAGGAGGTGGCTGCGGCCATTCGAGCTGAGATACCAGAGATGTTCGGGTCTATCAAGACCACGCTGATCGAGACTTTTGATGAGCGGTACGCTGCTCTTACTGAGGCTGTTGTTGCTGCGGCCACCGCAGCTGTCGCTGCTACCAGGCCCCAGGGAGGTGACTCGTTGCTGTACCGAGAGTTCAGCAACACGAAGCCACCAGAGTTTGATGGGACGCAGGACCCGATTTCTGCGATGAGGTGGATTTCTGACATCGAGGGATACTTCTACACCTGCTCGTGTCCGGAGCATCTGAGGGTTAGGTTTGCTCTTAACCAGCTGCGCTTGGGAGCGAAGGATTGGTGGAAGTTTGTGACGGCAGAGTTCACTACGGCAGAGCTTACTACGGTGACCTGGGAGAGGTTCACCATGATGTTTCGAGATGAGTATGTTCCCCCTGTGGAGAGGGACCGTCTAGCCCAGGAGTTCTTATCCCTCAAGCAGGGAACTGAGTCTATGACGGTGATTACGAGGATGTTTCACGAGAGGGCGTTGTTTTGCCCTGAACACGTGTCGACTGAGCAGGCACGTATGAGCCGGTACTTGAGCATACTGAGGAGGGATATCCGTGAGTTCGTGGCGAACTCGTCATACCAGACATTTTCCGATCTTCAGGCAAATGCCCGGAAGAGAGAGATTGAGCTGGAGACTCAGGTCAGGGAGGAGGCCGAGTCTCAGAGGAGGCCGAGTCTCAGAGGAGGGACAGGCGACCGGCACAAGCGCAGCCGGCAGCCAAGCGGGCAAAGCCCGCTGATTCGAGATCTGGGGGTCCGAAGGGCCGCACTTGTGGGAAGTGCGGCAAGAGTCACGAGGGGGTGTGCAGAGCTGGGGTGTGTTACAAGTGTGGGAAGGAGGGGCATTTCGCGAGGGATTGCCCCAAGGGATTCTCGGTTTGCTTTCATTGCAACCAGACCGGCCATCGGAAGGTCGAGTGCCCTCAGCTACTACAGGGATCAGCACAGGGGTCTACACCTACTGCTAGAGCTATCGAGGTCCGGCCAGGGAAGGCCGAGGCACCGAAGGCTCGCGGGAGAGCCTTCCAGTTGACAGCGGAGGAGGTCCGCGCAGCGCCCGATGTCGTGGCCGGTATGTATTCTTTTACTTACCTATTTTGAGTTTGAGATGTTGTGCTTATATTGTGTTATGCTTAGGTACTTTTCTTGTGATTTTTGTACCTGCGTTGGTGTTATTAGACTCGGGTGCGATTCGATCTTTCGTGTCATTAGCATTTAGTCATCACATCAGTGTTCAGCGAGAGGCATTGAGTCGACCTCTACGAGTTTCTATAGCCGACGAGCGAGCGGTGTATGCTACTGATGTGATCCGAGGATGTGTACTCGAGATCTTCGGCGTTGAGTTTTCGATTGATTTGGTCCCGATTGCGATGGGAGATGTCTGTGTCATCGTGGGCATGGACTGGTTGAGCAGGTTTGGAGCGGTTATCGACTGCGAGCGACAGTTGGTGACCATACGAGACCCTAGTAGGGGAGTTCTTATGGTGTACGGCGAGGGTACCTGTTCAGGGTCAGCATTATGTTCGGCTGCTAGAGCGAGGCAGAGTCTACAGCAGGGTTGTAGTGGGTTTGTGGCCTACGTAATGGACACACGAGTAGCAGCGGAGAGGCCTAGTTCTGTTGATGATGTGCCGATAGTGCGTGAGTTCCAGGACGTTTTCCCCGAGGAGTTGACGGGTGTGCCTCCCAAGAGGCAGGTGGAGTTTCGCATCGATTTGGTTCCGGGAGCGGCGCCTATCGCCAAGGCGCCCTATCGCCTTGTGCCACCAGAGATGCAGGAGTTATCCTCACAGCTTCAGGAGTTGTTGGGGAAGGGATTTATCAGACTGAGTAGCTCGCTGTGGGGAGCGCTGATCCTTTTTGTCAAGAAAAAGGATGGTTCACACCGGATGTGCATTGATTACCGGGAGTTGAACAAGTTAACGGTTAAGAACCGTTACCCACTGCCGAGGATTGATGATCTGTTTGATCAGTTGCAGGGAGCGTCTTGGTTCTCCAAGATTGATCTGAGGTCTGGATATCATCAGATGAGAGTGCGTGATGAGGATGTCCAGAAGACGGCGTTCAGGACTCGTTACGGGGATTACGAGTTCGTGGTGATGCCTTTCGGGCTCACCAATGCACCGGCAGCGTTCATGGATCTCATGAACAGGGTGTGTAGGCCGATGTTGGATCGATCGGTGATCGTGTTCATCGATGACATATTGGTGTATTCGAGATCCAGAGAGCAGCATGAGGAGCATTTGAGGGAGATCCTCGGAGTTCTGAGATCGGAGAGGCTTTACGCCAAATTCTCCAAGTGTGATTTCTGGTTACGAGAGGTCCAGTTCCTGGGATATCTCGTTAATCAGAATGGGATATTGGTCGATCCGGCCAAGATTGAGGCGGTGATGAGTTGGGAGGTGCCGAGATACCCCACCGAGATCAGGAGTTTCCTGGGGTTGGCCGGCTATTATAGGAGATTTATTAAAGATTTCTCCAAGATCGTCGTGCCTCTCACCAGGTTGACCCGGAAGGGCGTTACTTTTTCGTGGGGTCCTGAGCAGCAGGCCTCGTTTGAGACTCTTCGCCAGAGGTTGTGCGAAGCCCCGGTGTTATCCCTTCCAAAGGGAATGGAGGATTTTGTGGTGTATTGCGACGCATAGATATCAGGGTTGGGTGTGGTGCTTATGCAGAGAGGGCATGTGATAGCATATGCATCGAGGCAGCTGAAGCCTCATGAGACGAGGTATCCCACCCACGATCTGGAGTTGGGGGCAGTGGCGTTCGCCCTCAAGATCTGGCGTCATTACCTGTATGGGGTTCGGTGTACCATATACACGGACTACAAGAGTTTGAAGTATCTGATGGATCAGCCTAACCTGAATATGCGTCATAGGAGATGGTTGGATGTGGTAAAAGATTACGATTGTGAGATCCTGTACCACCCGGTCAAAGCTAATGTTGTAGCTGATGTGCTGAGTCGTAGGGCGGAGAGTGCCCCGATTCGAGACACTTGTATGCGATTAACAGTGATGACTCCGGTGTTGGACACCATTCGGGAGCCCCAGGCAGAGGCCGTGAGACCGGAGAACCGCAAGAGAGAGCGGGTGATTGGGCAGGTACCTGAGTTTGTTACCGATAGTCGTGGGCTGATGACCTTTCAGGGTCGGATTTGGGTGCCGTATGCAGGCGGGACGCGCACCACTTTGATGGAGGAGGCGCACCGATCGAGGTTCTCGATCCATCCCGGGGCTACTAAGATGTATTTGGACCTGAAGAGGGACTATTGGTGGCCCTGTATGAAGAGGGATGTAGCATGGTTTGTTGAGAGGTGCTTGACCTGTCGCAGGGTTAAGGCCGAGCACCAGCGTCCGCATGGCAAGTTGCAGCCACTTGAGGTTCCCCAATGGAAGTGGGAACAGATTTCTACGGATTTCATCACCAAATTTCCGAGGACCGCACGGGGTGTCGACGCAATTTGGGTGATCGTCGACCGGCTGACGAAGAGCGCGCATTTTCTTGCTATCAGTGAGAGCTCTTCTGCTGAGAGGCTGGCAGAGTTGTATGTGAGGGAAGTGGTATCGCGGCATGGGGTGCCGATCTCGATTGTGTCAGATCGAGATGTACGTTTCACTTTCAGGTTCTGGAAGAAGTTCCACGAGGAGTTGGGTACGAGGTTGCATTTCAGTACCGCCTACCACCCCCAGACGGACGGACAGAGTGAGCGGACGATTCAGACACTCGAGGACATTCTTCGAGCATGTGTGTTGGACTTCGGGGGAAGTTGGGACACGTACTTGCCGTTGGCTGAGTTTTCCTAGAACAACAGCCACCATTCGAGTATTGGTATGCCTCCCTTCGAGTTGTTGTATGGGAGGAGGTTTCGGACTCCCATTTGCTGGGGAGAGGTAGGGCAGCGTGTGATGGGTAGCACCAAGATAGTGCTTTAGACGACAGAGCAGATACAGCAGGTTAGACAGAGGTTATTGACGGCTCAGAGTCGTCAGAAGAGTTATACGGATAGGCGACGATCCGAGCTTGAGTTCCAGGCGGGAGACTTCGTACTCCTGAAGGAGTCTCCTTCGAAAGGAGTGATTCGATTCAGGAAGAGGGGCAAGCTGGGGCCCCGGTACATCGGTTCGTTCAGAGTGACCGCGAGAGTGGGCAGGGTAGCGTATCGTTTGGAGCTCCCTGCGGAGTTGAGTCAGATTCATGATACCTTCCATGTGTCTCAGTTGAGGAAGTGTATAGCCGATGAGTCAGCGGTAGTGCCGCTGGAGGACATTCAGGTAGATGCGAGGTTGAATTATGTTGAGGAACCGATCGCGATTTTGGATCGGAAGATCAAGGTTCTGAGGAACAAGGAGGTGCCCCTGGTTCAGGTCCAGTGGCAACATCGGAGAGGGTCCGAGCTGAATTAGGAGCCGGAGTTGGAGATGCGGGAGCAGCATCCAGAGTTGTTTGCGGGGCAAGAATTCGAGGGCGAAGTCTGATTCTAGTGGGGGAGAATTGTAACATCCGGATTCCCAGGTATCTTATTTTAGTTATTTATTTTGGGTTTTATGGAGGGACTCGGCGAGTAGACGCTCAGACTCGCCGAGTAGGATCGCGAGTTCTTGATTGGATTAATGACCGGACTCGACGAGTAGATACGTGGACTCGGCGAGTCCGCGCTGTAAAGTGAAACCCTAAATCCCCGGCCCTGTGCCCTATTTAAAGGCCTCTATGGCCTCCATTTGCGGCCAATGCACCCCAGAGAAACCCTAGAGAGAGCAGTGAGAGAGTTGAGAGCAAGAAGATGCTAATACATCACTTTTGGTGTAGTTTTGCTAGAAGGAAGAAGGAAACACCCATCTAGAGCGTGAAGGGAGCTTGGATCTGGGCTAATCATCTTGAGAGTTCATCTCTGGAGGTATAATCCCTTCTATTTCGTGTTGATACGATAGATTTCATGATTTTAGGGTTTTTACCTCCATTTTATGTAAGATCTAGTGAGTATGAGGCCCCCTTTGTGTTAATAGCATCAGATCTGGACCATGAGAGGTCCATAGAGTCACTATCCCTCAGCTTTATGCAAGCAAATGAAAGATTGAGGACTAGGTTGCCATTTTTAGAGTTATTTCTCCATTTATGACTTGTTGTGGGTTGCATGCACGTAAAGGTTGCACCTTTACGTGACATTTGAACATTTGAAGGGTAGATCTGATAGTTAGGGAAGCAAATCTGACCTTAGGAGGTCATTTGAGGATGAACATGGAGGCAACTCGCCGAGTCCATAAGTGGACTCGACGAGTCGAGTCGGGGTTGCCCCGCGATTCGTGACAGGTGTAACCAGTCGAGTGGAAGGATGACTCGACGAGCCAAGAGAGGCTGAAAGGATTCAGAGGACCCGCATGGACTCGCCGAGTCGCCCTTGTGCACTCGACGAGTCGGGTCAAAGTTAATCGTTGACTTTCGTTGACTTTAGGGTTCTGGTCAAGACTGATTCAGGAGAGTTCAGGGAAGGGTAGAATGGCCTTCTACCCAATCTGTAGAGATGAGATCATGAGTGAATATTGATCGGGGATGTTATCTGAATAATAGGAGGAGGCTAAGTCAGGACGTTGAGCACGAGAGTTTATCCGATTTCATTGAGGTGAGTCTTCTCACTATACATTACCTATAGTGGTATTTATGTGTAGACCAGAGGGTCTTGTATGCTATGTGTATATATATATGAGTTATGTGCATTGTGTTGTATTTATGCTATGTGTTGAACAGACCGGGCCGGAGGGCCCAACGATATAGACCGGACCGAAGGGTCCAACGACACAGACTGGACCGAAGCGTCCGACGAGCTATGACCGGACCAGAGGGTCCAACGAGCTACGGGACTGGAGGGTCCCGCTGAGACACATCGACCGGAGGGTCGTATTGTAGCCTCAAGTGGCGTATGTGTTGCATGTGGTATTTTAGGGAACTCACTAAGCATTTATGTTTACAGTTGTTGTGTTATGTGTTTCAGGTACTAGCGAGGATCGCGGGAAGGCGCCGACATGATCCGTACACACTGAGAGGATTTATGTATTTGAGGATCTTGGGATTTGTTTATTGAGATAACATGTGTTACATTGGATTACTATGATATTTTATGAATGAGAGTATGTTTTTAAAATGAAAAATTGTTTTGGAAATTTACGTCGTTACACTTTGATGGATCGGTTCGATCGGATCTGATCAAATGAATCCAAATTGATTTTTCAAAACATAGATCCAAATTGTCCAAACTATATTCAGCTCCAATGCGATCCATCCCTATTGTAATTCGGTTTTCAAGGCAAGACATTTTAATAAATATATAACATGGGTATTACCTCACTTTATAAACGAAACTAAAAAGATTAATTTGTTATGAATTAAAATTTATAAGCAACTACCAAGAAAAATATATTATAGTTTAATATATTATAAACAAAAAAACTTTTGATAAGAAATACATAGTAAGGTGTTGTATTAAATGAAACTATTTAATCTATTAAGAAGATAATCTAGTAAATTTATAGTTTAATATATATATATATATATATATATATATAATAAATTGTTATTTTGTTCTTTTGGACTATTCAGTTTTTATTTTATAAACCAAAGCCAATCCGAAATCCAAAATAATAAATTTGTTTTGCTTAAAACCAATCCAAAAATCTAAATATTCAAACCAAAAAGTTATATGAAAGTTGTCCAATAGGACAATTCAATTTTATCAAAATATTGATCAACCCCATAAAGATGGAGTACGGGCCTCCATTTTGTATAGGTTAGAGAAAATAATTTATGGGCTGAGACGCAGTGCGAGTCTCCCTAATGTTATTGATGTATGTATCTTAGTTTACCTTTTAATTTATATGTTGCTACTTCACTTAGTCATACTTCATGATTCGGTTTTTGTTGAATCTGCGGGATACTAAGCGTCATAATTTCTACATGTGTGACCAATCCCTTAGCAGTGACTGCATTTTTATGAATCAGACTTTCACCTTGGGATGGATACGGTTATAGCTTCATAAACGGTCGGCTTGCTGTTTTCCCGTCAATGGTAGTAGTGCAATCATGACTTCATTTGGTTGTTCATATTCAGCTGGAATTGACACAGGGAACAACACCTCACTATATATTGCTTGATACGTTTCCATTGCGAAGTATGATTAGACCCATTTATTGTATTGTTAATATCTCAGTTCTTGGAATGTCGCCATAGCATGATAACATTGTATATCCAACAATTTCCATTTCCTAAATGTACAAGAACGGTCTTGTAAGTTAACTATACTATTTTTCATTTGGTTAGTTACTTCATATCTGATTTGATAAATTTGGTATACCCAAGTCCCGAAATCCTAATGATTTCTTAATCCTCCTATCGATAACTTTCTCAGCATATTCAGTAACATGTTTTTCACTTTGTGTTATAAAAGTATACAAACATGTTGTCATACACAACAAATTATGGTAAAATCAATTGAAAGAACTTTATTTTTTTAAATACCTCCAACATTACATTGTTGACACCATTATTGTGGCATTGTTTCTTGAGAAAAGTTAAGCAACATTGTTATTGGTAGTTTATGCACGTCTTTTCATAACGCGTTAATGGACTAGATATTGTTTGATGTCATTAAGTTATAAAGAACCATAGGGAAACACGACCACACCCATTTATGGTTACCGATTTTGTCTATCCATGTACAACAATCATCGGATAAACCACGTCATATCATATCCAAGTTATATTTAAATCAGACTCTCGATAAGAGTTGCTTGCCTCCCAAAACAAAATTTTGATTATGTCTTCTTTGCCGATATTTGATCGCATATTCTTCAACAAATGTCGACAGTAGAGTCTATGATATGTGTTTGGTAACACGACTATAATGACCATTTAAATGGAATTAGCTCTATCATATATGATAGCCATAGAGGCCATGTCCCATATACTATTCTTCCAGTCTTGATAAAAACAGTATCCATGATTTCCCACCTTTTTTTCCAACGTCAAATGATATAGGGAAGATTTGTTTTTTACCGTCCGTGCCTACCACTAGGAACATCGTGCCCAAGTATTTCCCTTTAAGGTGTGCCCCGTCAATGATAATAATAGGATGCAAACATGTTTGAAATGTTCGAATCTACACAATAGTTTAATAGATTAGTCATTAAATTGAATACATGTATAACAAGTAGAAAATTATTGAAATTACGCATTATGTATAAGAAATATTACCGCGTAATCGATAGCCATGAAGAAGTATTCAAATTTGTTGTCTTATCTGTCTTTATATGTGTAACAGTCTTGAGATTCTTCCTATCTATATTGTAACAATATAAATGAAGTCTTTTAAAGCTTTCATCAGGAGTCCATCTCAACAGATTTAGGGCATATGATTTTGCACTCCATGCTTGCCAGTATAAATTATGTACACTAAGACGAACATTTGAAGTTCATTGGATTTGTTTTCCCCACAACATATTCCATGTACTATTAGCTAATATGCCCTTCAAAAAGTGATCGAACATTTTTTTTGTTGGCTTGGTGGTGATGGGGATGGAGTTGTGTGTTTGAACAAGTGTAGTTATCCGACAGTGTAGTGACTTAAAACGGACAAGTGTCTTTATGGTTTGTAGCCCTTAACCACCATTTATGGTTTTTAATAAGGCAAAACACTTCATACCTGTATTTTGTAGATTTGTGTGACATCCCCTATTTTTCTGAACCGAAAAAACCTTCTTTAAGCTTTCAAAACCATATTATCTTTGATTGCAGAAAATATCAGTACAATAAAACATTTTCCAGAAACTGCCTCGTTTTATTAAAATATCTTGAGTAAAGATGTTGTTTCAAAATACAAAAATCCTAAGGATGACATAATCGAAAAATAACATAGTTACAAAGTAAATACCTAAGGATGTTGAATACTATTGCAGATTTGTCTCTTTAGTCACTCGGCACCCTATTCAAGATTCAACAACCTTAACACCGCTACATGTGATGCATATAAATTGAGTGGGTTAGGTTTAGGAAAACCTGGTGAGACACATAGGGTTTCCAATCCTACAATTTTTTTATGATAATAAACCATAATTAATAAATGTGCAAACCCAATCGTTATCCAAAATCAGATCATAAATATATATAATACATTTTACCTTTAATTACCCACCCTGTTGATCCTCACATACTTATCCTACAACAGTGGTCTCATGACATCTATCTTGATGGATCATTGTAAGCAACAAGTTGACTATACTGCTTCGAGGGTTCCGCGGTAGTAGGAGTTAGTCAATAAAGGCAACCATGGGGATAGAGTACACCAATAAACACATAATCTTTTCCCTAGATACGTATGGTTCATTGACACTTACAGACTTTGAGTCTGCTAGCATTTCCACAAGACAGTTTAGTATGCGGTTGACATCTCACTACGTTAGATGACTAAACATACCAATTGTATCCTGATATAGACACACCATTTCTGGTTGTCTAAAAAGGAGGGGGAATACTAGTATAGTACTTTGGTAAGTAACATGTAACCCGACACGCAATAATATCATAGAACAAAGCTCTACTCTTCGTTCCAATCTCAAATACACCCTTACCCAAAATCCAACTTAATTAAACTAAGCATTCCTTTCAAGTCTTAGTTTATAACTTGACAAGGCTACAATACCCATAATAAATCTCAAACACAAATTTCCTTCTTATGCAATACTAACATAATACAATGTGAGACCACACCTTTATCCAACTTACTTGGAACTAAACATCCTTTATACGTCTTAGTTTAAAACTAGACAAGACTACAATACGTGTAATCAACTTTCAATACTAATCCCTATTTATGTAACACTAACACAATACAATGTATATATATATATATATATATATATATATATATATATAGAGAGAGAGAGAGAGAGAGAGAGAGAGAAAAAAAAACACAAAGTATCATGTATTTAATATACACTAATATTTTTAAGTATTAATACTTCTATTAGATTATCATGTATTAATACTATATATACACTTTGTCACATATATAATCATATCTGTCTTGTATAGTGTTTATATAATATTACCAAATATACATTTAACATGTATTCTAGATAATAAACATTCAACTCACATATAGGCTTTCAAATGATATTTAATACTTTTAAAGAATACTTGTATTAAAATCATGTTCATGAAAGTAACTATACACTCACATCATTGAGGTGGTGTAACATTTGAAAGTGTTGGTATGTTTCCTTTAACTCCCTTTATGCAAAAACCTTTCATTTTGGTCACGTACGCTAAGCATACTAGCTCTCCGACGGATCGCGGATGCAGCCACGTACGCTGGGTGTACGTGGGAGAACGTTGGGCGTACTCCGGCCAGCTAGAAACCCTAATTTTTAGGATTTTACCCCTATATAATCTCATTAAGTCCCATGAGATTTGTCTCTTATCAACCTCCATATCTCCTAAACCCTAATCTCGAGCCTTAGCCACCATTTTAGCGCTCTTGAGCTTTTGTGAAGAATATTAATGTTTTCTTGTGCATTTTGAAGTGATAGAAGGATATTGAAGATTCATTGCTTGGAGTGAAGCTTAGAGATCCAGAGTTATCACCTCTTTTGCAAGCAATTGAAGGTATAAAGTTCTTAGCTTGACAACTCCTTGTGTAGATCTAGTTTAGGGTGATTTATGGCTTATTTTAGTCCCTTTTGGTTTGTCCTTGTGAGTAAAAGTTACTCCAGGAGCTTAGCCTCTAGATCTGGACGTTTAGAGGTCCCTAATGCATAAAATGTCACCTTGATGGGTGTTGTGCAACAATGCAAAGTTGATGCCTCATTTCATGGAGCTAAGATGTTAGAATTGGACATTGGGGTGTTTTTAGCCATGCAAAGGCTTAAAGCCATCGACTTTATGGGTTAGGACCTTAATATGATGATATCTTGTGGATTGGATAATAAGTTCTGAAGTGATTAAGTCATTTGGCCAAAGGGTTGGGATCAGGCCAGTATGAGGGGCGTACTCCTGGGTAAACTGAGCATACTGGCTGCGAACCCGTTTCTACATTGATCACGTGCGCAGGACGTACTTGCCTGGTACGCAGAGCGTACATTAGTCTGGGCCGAAGGAATTATGGGTTTGGGTTTTTGGGCTATGTTTTGTTTGGGCGTGGCCCCTTAACTCCCATGGATAATTTCTGTATATTGGGCTTTTTCTAGATTAGGCCATTTGGGCTTTGGGTGCCATTTAGGAAATTGGGCCGTCAGAGAGCAAATGGGTTGGGCCTTGATTTTGGGCCAAGTAGTAAAAAGGGTAAAATGGTCTTTTACCCTGGATGTTGGACAAGTGAACTAGACTATTGATTTTGGATAAAGACCCAATTATTAATTGGGTATTATTGATGATGTTAGCAGAGAGATTTTCCGGACCAGCCGACCGAGATTTTATCTGAGAGATTCAGCAGTTTGAGATGAGTTTCTTCACTATGTTTAGTGGGTCGAAGGCATCAATGACGGCCCATGGTTTGTTATGTTTAGGATGCTAGTTGTCTGCGTGACTCTTGCATGTGATATGTGTTTATATGTTTACCGGGCGGGGCTCGATGTCGAGCGAGGCCCGATGAGTATCTTGTATGATATTTATCTTCGTGATTATTGCATATGTTTGTATGATTATAGGTTTATATGTTTATATGTATACCGGGCGGGCCCCGATGCCATGCGGGGCCTGATGATTGACAGATATGTTTACCGATCGGGGATCGATGTCGGGCAGGGCCCGATGACGGGAAGGGCCCATTATATGTTTGATATATATGGTATGCAGTATTTTGGGGAACTCACTAAGCTTTGTGCTTACAATTTTCAGTTTATGTTTCAGGTACTTCTGGTTCGAAAGGGAAGAGCCCAGGATGATTGCAGTGCATACACCATATTATTCCGTATTTTTATATTACTCTGATATACTTGGTTGATATTGATACACTTTGATTCACCATGATTTCTATGATGTTGTTTGGATGATGGTTTTATTAATTTAAAGATCAAAATTTTTAGTCTTGAATTTTGGGACGTTTCAGGTGGAAGACTCATGGGAAAGTTAGCTCATTGACTAACACTTCAGCTTTTCCCTTTTAAACGACCTAAATAGGAATATCACTAAGCTTCAATATTCGTTTGTATTTATAAGGTTATATTAATCAATGCCGGATTCTTCAATAATCCCAAAGAAATGCCACATTCTATCAGATAAAGAATGACCATGTAAGATCACTCTGGAGGTAGGATCCGTTTAGTAAAAAAATGTACCGTTTGGAAAATTCACTTTAAATACCTCACAGATTTATCCTAGACATCATTCTCGTAAATAGATCGATCAATATTTCGACAGGAACAACTAATAAATCTTATTTATAGGTTCATAATAATGATTATAAACATAAATCTAAGTTATACGTAAAGCGTAGCAAGTATAACTCAACTTAAATGTTTTCTAGCGAAAAATCAGAAATTGCATGGGCAGAACTTCAATACCGAAAGCTCTATTTTGTCGGGCTCTCTGATGCTCCAGAGTTTCGCTACTAACACATAAAAAAACTCCTATAGTTGGGCCTCAGGATTGCGGGAAAGTTTAAGAGAGGCCTGAAGAGAACTGTAGAGCAAAATGATCAAAAACTGAAGTATATATAGACTTTTCTGAAGGATGCACCGCACCCTGCCTACGTGGCTGAATCTCCTTACGAACGTCGACGATTCCGGTTGGTGGATCCTTTGGCTCTCCTGTTGACATGTAGTATTCTCTTATGGTGCCACTTCATTAATGCATAGGGAGTAAGGGTCCTCTCAGGTTGTGCCACGTGTTGGCCATCCGGTAGGGCCATGTGTCTCGTTTAAATTGTTTTGTCTAACGAGCAATCGATCTCCATTTCACTTTTTCTGACACACACGATGCATAGTGTCGAACGCGAAACTTTCAAAAGATCATAACTTCTTCATACGAAGTCAGATTTTGACGTTCTTTATACTTACGACTTCGTAATTACGATTACTAAAACTTTTGTTCAGATTATCTATCCTAAATAATCTTCTATCAAAAATGTTATTTTATCGCTCACCGATAAATTTTTATAATAAGATTAGTCTATAAATTTTATATACCTATAACATTTGTCCACATAACGTGTATAAATAAATATTTTTATAGTCTATAACGCGTACGAAGAATTCTTATTTATTTATTAGCATTTATCCTATTCAAGGATTTTTGATTTATTTAATGAATAATCTCTTAAACGTCTAGCCAGAATTTGCGGACGTTACAATTTGCCCACTTTTATTTGAATGCACTCAGTAACACATTTGAATTTCAACTTAAGCTTAAGATTTTCTTTGATTATAAAGAGTTGATGAAGCTTTACAATGATTGGTTTGTGTTTCTCCAAAATCTAAAAATAAAAAGGGCATTGTTCATGTCGGGGTTTTTAGGCTTGTTGGGGGCTCAATTTCCTCCTCTCCAGATTTAGTCTCATCCCCAGTAAATTCAATGAAACTTTTGAATTGTTCAATTGGCTCTCTATGTAAAATTATATTATCATCATCAACTAAAAATATTAGATTTATCTAATCATTTGATCATTTACAGATTCATCAACATCAAATATTTGAGCATCATTAACAACAACATTACCTTTATACCTAAAATCACCCCCATCTATAAGCCAATTGTAAGAAGGAACATGATTCAATGTCATAGGAAATAAATTAAAATTGTTGTTCCTTCCAGTATCGTAAGACCTATTGCCACCATAACGATTTTCCTCTTGAAATTGATTAATAACAACTTCTATAACATGATTAACAATAAACAGTTGTATTGTGTTAGGAGGCATATTATTAACAAAACTAAGAAATTATCTAACATCACTATCGTCAAGAATATAAATAACTATGTTTGATCGAGGATATTGAAAACACAGACGTATTTGATTAGTATGTAACCTAGATTTGGAAGCAATCAACATAATCAACCCACAAAAGCTTATATCAATTGTTATACCTATACCAAAACATGTGTAGTCTGGAACAATACATTGTTATTTCCCTCCACTAGAAACGTGTACTCTAAAAAATTCCTTATAAAAACTCATTTTTTTAATATCCAAAAGATTTATGGGTTTATGCTAATAGAAGGGAAAGAATGGCAATACAATACCCTAATAATAGAAGTCCGGAACATTGGTCCGCAGCATCCGTATATTCTGGACTAGTCTCCAGAATACCATTTTCCAGATCGAAATGTACGTGTGTCAGATTCCGAAAAAAATACTATCTACCACCACCAACTTCGAAATGAACATAAGTACTCCGGAATGATGTATTCCGGAAAAAATAGTTACTTTTTAGAAGAAAAAAATAGTTATTTTTTAGAAAAAAAAATAGTTAGTTTTTTACAGTTCTCAATTATAATGATTATTTTACTTAACTTCACTAGTATTTATTTATACAAAAAATAGGATATGTTTAGAAACAAACTTTTGAAAATTTTCATAAATTTTAAAATTTTGTTTTTTAAGATAAATACTTGAAGTAAAAAAAATTGTTCGGGAATATTAAAATTTTTATTTTAAACAAAAATAACTCTTCTAAAAATAGCATTAAAAGCTTCTATCTTTATCTTTATTTTTTATATTTTATGTATGTATAAACATTTCAAAAAATTACAAATATTTTTGTCGAGCATTTTTAAATAAATGAAACCTACTACTTCTAATATTTAGTTTTCATCTAGTTTTTGCCAAAGAAACACTTTATATAAAATAAGACTATACTCATGTGTTGACCATATAAGTAGTTAAGGCTGTCCATGGCGCAGGTAGTGGTTAACGCGGTTTACCTGGAATAATAAGCTGAGATAATTGGTTATTACAATGTCAAAAACTAAGTAATATAATAGGATGTGAGGATCAATCACAAGTCCACAGGCTTTTGACACCAATTTAACCTTTAAAATAAATGAAGTTATTAAAAGGGCACGCATTGGAAGCCTAACCCATGATAGTGAAGTCTTTTCACCATTTTGCATTTGTCATGGTTGATGAAGACTAAAAACTCCGATGATGCCAAAGCCCCACCATGCAAAAGCAAGCCACAGGCATTAACAATAGTTAGATGTTTTGGGTATTAAGCCTAACCAATCTATGCAAAACATACAAATTAATGAACGATTGATGGTTTGATACATCATTAAATGAATAACACATTCTTTGAACCGCATATCTAGGAGCATAAGGAAGACATATGGCTAAGACTATTCCCTCGTATATCAAATGCCTTTGCTTCTTATATTTGTTTGGTTCTTAGTGACTTAATTCTACATCAACCTTCCTTTTACAAATTGGAATTATTGTCTTGAGTTTAAACAAACAAAATGAAACACTTTAAGAAACCTAACAACTCAAAAACCGATAACAAAATATTGTAACTTTTTTTAACGACAATTCATACAAAAGTTGAAGCTTGTTGGACTTTAAGCTAGTGTTAATACTTACTATATCATATATTTGTGTGACACGATCCTATATGTCTCTATCTATATATGTTGAAGTATCTATTCTCTCCATAAGGCTCTTTCGGAGAAACAATATTGAACTCTACACATATTTTACATGGTATATGAGCTGCATATGCATCCATATGGTTTAATTTGATACATCCTTGTTAATCCTCATCGTGCTTCTATCTTTCTCCGAGAGGGAATGTTGGGGTATCTCATATCACTATGACACGATGTTGAAGTCTCTCATCTATCCTTGAAACTTTTTTTTGGGAGAGATGATCTTGGAGTCTAACATATATCTTACCCTATAACTCACTTCATTTTAGAGTTTTAAACATTGTGTCAAATAATCATCAACAGGTTACATCAATGGTGGACATAATATATTGTAAAAAGTTGTTAGTATTTAGGGTATATGAACTAATAGCATCCAATAGCAGAGTTTATTTGTATCCAATGGTAGAGTTTATTTGTAGATAAATATCACAAAAAATACTAAGTTTTCATATTCTTTTAAACTACCACATCGTTGTATTTTTTTAGATAAAATTGCAAAAATGGTCGCTGTGGTATGTATTTTTTTGGGCGTTTAGTCCAAACCTCGACTTTTTCGTTTCGTGGTCCTTTAGAGCTAATTTACTTGTGGTTTTGGTCCATCGGAAAACAAAAAGACTAAAATGCCCTTATAGTATATTTTTTCTATATTATTTAATGTTTTATTAATAATAAACATGGGCCCCACATCTCTCTCTCTCTCCCTCTCTCTCTCTCTCCCGTAGCCTTAAAATCTACTAAGACATCCAAGAAATGTACTTATGGGATAATGTTAACACACATATATACACACGTACATATCGATGATGAACACAGAAACACACAATTCATAATTGAGTTGCAATTATGTGTGTGTGTGTGTTCTTATCATTTATCCATGTGAAGATCTTGAAATCGATAATTGACAGGCCTCACAAAACCCATAACAGTGAAAAGGAGTGACGGTGTAAGGAGGTAGTGTTGACACGGTAGCATCGGTGGTTAGTTGGTGGTTAAAGGTGATGGGTTTTCTAGGTTATAAAAAATTCAGGTGGCGTAAAAACACTTAACCCTTAAGTTCACATGAAACCTAGTTTGGATCTATGTTTCTCTACTGATAACTATAATCTATGAATATCAAGAAACCATAGGAAAGCCTACTATAATCGAAATTACAAGAGGGATAAGAGTTACATACATTTTGATTAATATAGCAGTTAATCAAAAAAATCTTCATTTGAGTTCCTTGGAAAGCAAGCACCAAAAGCTTGGATGCCTCTAAGGGCTTGTACCCAAAACCCTAACAACTAGAAGACTTGAGGAGAGGGGAGGCTTAGAGCAAAATTTTGGCTCTTGAGAGTTGTATGGAGTGGACAAAAATATGATACCCTAGGGGTCCTATTTATAGCTGATGAGGAAGACTTGGATAACCCTAATTTGAATATAATAATAATATCTTAAATTAAGTAATTATCCAATAGGATTAATCTAGAAACCCTAATATACATAGCCAAAATCGACCATGCATAGAAGGTTCTACAAAACCTATCTTACTCAATTATTGAACAATTACAGCTTAGTCCCTGTCAAGGTTATAAAAGTCATTAGGTGGGAGTCAGGCAGTCGACTAGTGTTAAGCGCCTAATCGGTTTAGGCGGGGATTAATCGACGCCTAGACGGAGACCCTTATTTGTATTACAACTTATTTTTTTATAAATTAAATATTACTTACATCCTAACAAAATTAATAAATATGACAAATTTTTATGATTATTTACTTATTTTGATATACAATTTCTTCAAAAAAATATTATATTTTAAGAAATAAATATTTGAAATTTTGAAATTTAAAATTTGAAATTTAAAAAATTTTAAAATTTAGGAGTATTATTTGAAATTTAAAACATTTGACATTTAAAATTTGAAATTTTGAAATTTTTTAGTGCAATATTTGAAATTTTTAAAAATTGAAAATTTTAAAAAGTTGAAAATTTTGGCCGCCTAGACCGATGTTGACCGTCGTTGACCAACTCCGCCTAGTTTGACCGCCTAACAAAAATTGTAGGCAGTTGATGCTCGTCTAGCGCCTAGGTGGCCGCCTAGCCTGTCATTTACAACACTGGTCTATATGCATCCAACTAATTCTAATTAACCCAAAATTAATTTCAATTAATTTATGATTAATTCTTAATTAATATTTACTATTTCTAACTAACATATTAATCATATAATATATTAACAAATCATTTTTTATAATATATTAATCATATAATAAATTAACAAATCGGTCTCTCTCTCTCTCTCTCTCTCTCTCTCTCTCTCTCCAAAAGTCATTCTATTCAGTTATCGGTTATGATGGCTCAAAAAGGACTTTGCTTCTAATTCAAAAATATAGCAATTTAGTTACTGACTTAAACACCTTAATCCAACAGTCTCTCACTCTGATAAGTTTGTAACTAAAATTGCAAGTATAAACCTTGAAGTAAACAACAAAGAGTGCTTTCCAAAGCCACTGCCAAACTCGGATTTAGATCAGCTATTAGCCCTCAGATAAGTGATTAGATATCCCTTCGTTCTACAAGATATCGTATAGAAACGATACATGGATCAAAATCAATCTCATTGTCCAAGATTATGTTTCTCGATTTCCCGATTTGTAACGAAACGCCTCAAAAATCACAACAAATTTAAACTTTTCAAAACAATCCAAATTCTAAAAAGAAATGTTTACATAACCATTGTTTTCAAAACATTATTCAAAATCAGAGTCTACCAAGATCCAATCAACATAAAACCAAGGATGTGTATGGTCACGCCTTCTCCTTACCACGATCTTCAGAAGTACCTGAAACAAAACTAAAGCCGTAAGTCAACGCATAGTGAGTTCTCCCAAAGTACCACACATAAATATAACAAACAATAGCATGCATATAAAGCCTTCAGCATGACTGGACCGACTCACTGGGCCTTCAGCCTATCTGGACCGCTCTCTGGGCCTTCGACCTGACTGGTCCGCGTCACAGGCCTTCAGTCTATCTGGATCACCCTGGGTATCTTGGCCTTCAGCACAAAGCAGGACCGCCTCAACCCGGTACACCGTCACATATCATCATATACCATAACAATCAATAGATAGAATATACAGGTAGTCATACAGATCTAACAGATCACTACAGCATAGCAACATCCTATATACTAGAATACAGATCTAACAGATCACTACAGCATAGCAACATCCTATTTACCACGATACAGATCGAACAGATCACTACAGCATAAGAACATATGGTAAAACCAGGATATCAATCCAATGGGCCGACCTTGGTGCCTTCGAACCATAAATCCAGTAGGGAAAACTCACCTCACAGTCTGAATGCAGTCTGAATAGCTCCCAGCTCTAAAAACCGGCTCAACCCAAATCCTAAATGTCAAAACATTTCCCATTCTAAATTAATAACATTTCCCCAAAATACCCTTGATCAAAACTGGTCAAAATCCACAAGTCAACCGAGTCAACACAGCGAGTCAACTCATCCGAGTCAACTCAGTCGGGTCGACTCAGGCTTCGTATGCGGGGCGTACTAGCTGTCCAAGGCATCGGGCCAAATCTGCGTACTTGCAGCGTACCCTTCGGTACGCCCAACGTACGCAGAAGTCCCCTTCTTAATCTATTAAGAACTTATTTCTCCGAATTAACACGTCCAAATGTAGATCAAAGGCTAAAATACCATCAAGAGTCATAAAGGTTCCAACTTTATGACTTTTCATCTCCATTAAGTGCTTAATACCCAAAATCCCAACTTCTTAATGCCTCAATACCTTCTAGAGCATGCATGGAGGAAAACTAAGCACCAAGACCACATTTTTATGACTTAAGACCCATCATAAGGTCTGAAAGGACGACTCATTTGGTCAAGAGCATGTCATGCTCAAGAATCGCCATATTTGGGACCAAAAGTGTCATAAATGAATCAATGGCTAGATCTACAAGATAGAGTGATCAAGTTATGAACTTTTTACCTCCTAGAGGACGCTAGCAGGTGGAGAATCCCAAATCTAAGTTGTTTCCAAGCTTCAAGGTCCTTGCACCGCCTTATTCTTCTTCAAGAACACCGCCAAAGAACACAAATGAGCTCAAAATGCACTCTCTCACTTAGGGTTTACTAGAGGGTCATTTTCTCAGATGGGGGGTGATAAGGGAATGATAAATGAGGCTATAATGATGCTTATATATGGACCAAACCCTAAAAATTAGGGTTTGGAGTTTCTCCACGTACGCCCTACGTACGCGATGTACGCACAACATACTAGGGTCCGCCCTAGTACGCTCAGCGTACACAGCGTATGCCCAACGTACTACCCCATTATCCAAAATTACCAAAATGCCACTATGGGCCATTTTGCACTCTTTCTTATACTCAAGGACTAAAATGCAATATTTATCCATACACAGAGTTAAGATTGAAATTACCTCAACATCAGGATGTTACAATTCTCCCCCATTTGAACTAGACTTCGTCCTCGAAATCAGCTGCTGCGAATAACTCAGGGTAATGCTCCTGCGTCTCTACCTCCGCCTCCCAGGTCCACTCGGAGCCCTTCTGATGCTGCCACTGAACCTTCACCAAAGGTATCTACTTGTTACGCAAGACCTTCATCTTCCTCTCCATTATCGTATCGACCTCTCAATATAATTCAGGCGCTCATCGACCTGGATATCATCCAAAAGGACCACCGCCTCATCGTCTAACACGCACTTTCGTAACTACGAAACATGGAAGGTGTTGTGGATATGACTGAGATCACTATGCAAATCCAAGCGGTAGGCCACCCTGCCTACCCTGGCAATCACTCGAAATGGTCCAATATATCGCGGACCCGATTTCCACCTCTTACTGAAGCGTATCACACCCTTCCAGTGTGATACCTTCAGTAGAACCACATCGCCGACCTGAAATGCCAACTCGGATCGGTGTCGGTCGGCATAACTCTTCTGCTGACTATGAGCTGTCTGCAGTCTCTGTCTGATCTGCTGAATAAGCTCCATGGTCTGAAGGACTACCTCAGTCCTTCCCATGACTCTGTGACCAACCTCCCCCCAAAAAACTGGGGTATGATATCTCCGACCATACAGGAGCTCAAAAGGCGGGGCACCAATGTTGGAGCGATAGTTGTTGTTGTAGGAAAACTCTTTAAGTGGTAGGTAGGAAGCCAAATTCCCACTGAAATCTATGACACAAGCCCGCAACATATCCTCAAGTGTCTGAATGGTCCGCTCACTTTGGCCGTCGGTCTGCGGATGATAAGCAGTGTTGAAATGTAGTCTCGTGCCTAGTTCCTTGTGGAACTTTTTCCAGAATCGGGAACTGAACCGAACATCTCGGTCGGATACAATGGAGACCGGAACCCCATGACGACAAACAATCTCCCGAACATACACATCGGCCAACTTTTCGGCCGAGGAGCTCTCCCGGATAGCCAAAAAGTGGGCAATCTTGATCAATCGATCCATGATGACCCATATAGCATCAAATCTCTTGGCAGTCTTTGGTAACTTGGTGATAAAATTCATGGTGATCAGTTCCCACTTCCATATGGGAACCTCCAAAGGCTGCAACATACCATGTGGCCTCTGATGCTCAGCCTTGACCATCATATAGTTCAAGCACCTCTCAACATACCAGGCTATCTCCCTCTTCATATACGGCCACCAGTAACTTAGTCTCAAATCCTGATACATCTTGGTAGCTCCTGGGTGTATCAAAAAGCGAGACTTATGAGCCTCCTCCAACACTATCTGCCTGATCCCACCAGAAAACCGGAATCCAAACCCGACCACACCGAGTCAACAATCCCTGGCTATCGGTGATAAACCTGTCGATCTCGACCCTAATCCTCTCCTGTTTCCAGTTCTCCTTCTCGACTCCTTCTGCATGTTCCCCTCTGATCTATTCCAAAAGTGGAGTTTCAATGGATATCCTCATACACATATCCCCAACTGAAGATCCATCCGACTTGAGGCTCAAGGCATTGGCTACCACATTCGCTATACTCGGATGGTAAAGGATTTCGCAGTCATAATCCTTGACCATGTCCAACCACCTGCACTGCCTCATGTTCATGTTCGACTGGCCAATAAGATATCGCAAACTCTTATGATCCTTGTAAACGGTACAACATACCCCATATCGATAATGTCTCCAAATCTTGAGGGCAAACACCACTGCCCCCAACTCCAGGTCATAAGTAGGATAACATGCCTCATGTGGCTTCAACTGCCGAGAAGAACACACAATCAATCGTCCCTTCTACATAAGAACCATCCCCAAACCAATGATGGATGCATCATAAAATACCACGAAATCCTCGACACCCTCCGGAAGGGTCAATACCGGGGACTCACATAACCTCTGTCGCAGCGTCTCAAATGCAACCTGTTGCTCAGGTCCCCAACGGAAATCCACGTGCTTCCTCGCCAGACAAGTGAGGGGTACGACAATCTTGGAGAAGTCCTGAATAAATTTCCGATAATAACCTGTTAATCCCAAGAAACTCCTGATCTCTAAAGGAGACTTCAGGACCCCCTACTGCATAACCGCCTTGATTTTGGCCGGATCGACCAAAATCCCATCCTGATTAATGAGGTACCCCAAGAACTGGACCTCTCGTAACCAAAACTCACACTTCGAGAACTTGGCATACAACCTTTCCCGCCTCAATACTCCTAAAAGCTCTCGAAGGTGCTCATCCTGCTGCTATCTGGTCTTGGAATACACCAATATATCATCAATGAACACAATAACTGATCGATCGAGCATCGGCCTGCATACCTGATTCATCAAATCCATAAACACTACAGGCGCATCGGTGAGCCCAAATGGCATCACCACGAAATCGTAATGCCCATAACGATTCTGAAATGTTGTCTTCTCCACATCCTCTTCTCTCACCCTCACCTGATGATACCTAGACCTTAGATCGATCTAGGAGAACCAAGATGCACCCTACAACTAATCAAAGAGGTCATCAATCCGCGGAAGGGGATAACGTTTCTTCACCGTCAACTTGGTCAACTCCCGGTAATCAATGAACATCCGGTGTGAACTATCCTTCTTCTTGACGAATAGTATCGGCGCTCCCCATGGAGAACTGCTAGGTCCGATGAATTGCTTGCCTAACAACTTCTGAATCTGAGAGGACAACTCCTACATCTCGAGTGGTGCCAAGCGGTACGGTGCCTTGGCAATCGAAGCCGCACCTGGCACTAGGTCAATCCTGAACTCAACTTGTCGCTCGGGAGACACATCGGGTAATTCCTCCGGAAACACATCAGCAAACTCCCTGACAACCGGCACATCTGAAACCGAGACCTGCTTCCCTACACGAGTATCAACCACATAGGCAAGATAACCCATACACTCATGTTGAATATACTGTCGAGCCCTGGCCCCAAACAAAATCCTGATCCAGCCCTGCTACCCTCTTCGTGGATGAACAGTTCTCCACCACTTGGGGTTCGAACTATCACTCGTTGACCCTCGCAATCGATCATGGCACCAAACATGATCATCCAATCCATTCCCACTATCACGCATGCATCCCCGATGGGGATAGGGATCAAATCAATCAGATAAGGCACACTGAATATCTCCAATACACAACCCTGATACACTCTGGATGCAGAAACCTCATGTTCGTTGGCGATAGAAACCCGCAACAGACACTACAACTTGCTAAGGGTCATACAAAAATCCCTACTAAAATATTGAGACACAATGGACCGACTCGCGCCCGAGTCAAATAGCACAAGTGCAGGCTAAGAATTCACTAAGAATGTACCTATCAGAAACATAAACATAAGCATACCATGATGTAATTGACAAAATAATAAATAGAATCACACTAGTCACGACGTCTGGCGCTGCCCTGGCCTCCTCGGTAGTGAGCTGAAAAGGATAACCTCGAGCCCTCGAGAGTTGCGCCCTACCCTGGCGCCCATCGATGATCCTCAAAGTGGCTAGCGTCGGGGCTTGCGCTGGCTTGGCAGCGAGCAATGGACAGTTGACCTTCACATGGTCAACCTGATCACAATGGTAGCAAATCCTGGTGCTTGGTACTAGGGCCGGCTGGCGACAATCCCTCGCAAAGTTCCCCTCTTTTCCACATTTGTGCATCCAGAAGTAGATCGACAAGGACCATCATGAACCTTGTCGCACTTACCACAAGTGCGGCCCCTCTGACTCCCAGATCTCACATCGGCGGCCTTAAACTGCTTCGTTGCGGCCTTAAACTGCTTCGTCGCGGCCTGCAACTACACCGGAGCCTGCCTCTGCTCCCTCGTATGGAGCTCCAACTCAATCTCCTGCATCCTAGCGACCTCCTGTAAGTCAATGAGTGAACCATATCACTGAGTGGGCACAAACTGGCGGATATCTTTCTTGAGCATGCTCAAGTACCGGTTTATCTGAGCTTGCTCAGAAGCAGCATACTCAAGGCAAAACAACGCTCTCTTAGTGAACATCTTGGTGATCTCCTTCACCGACTCAGTACCCCGTCGCAAGTCCAAATACTCCTGGGTTAATCTCTCTCTCTCTCTCTCTCTCAACCAGAGGAATGTATCTCGAGCGAAACATATCTGAAAACTGCTCCCAAGATACATCAACTCTCTGCTCTGGATTGTATGAACCAGTAACCAGCCTCCACAAATGCTTCGCTCCATACCAATGAAGGTCCAGAGCACACTTGACCTTCTGGTCAGCTGGGTAGGACCAAGTAAAGAAGCATCCCTCAACATCAGACAACCACCTCATGGAAATGATCGGATCCTGAACCCCGTCAAACACCAGGGGCTTCGTATTGTCGATGTCTCGCTACTGGAAGGCTCTCCCCCACCAATCCCCGCAGCAGCGACAGCCACAGTGGCTGCAGCAGCAGCAGCCTCAGAAAGTGCAACGTATCGGTCATCAAAGAACTCCATCATAACATTATTGATAGACCCAAACAACTCCGATATCTGCCCCCAGACAATAGAAACAACCTCAGCATGAATCATATCCTTAATATGTTCCCCAGTCAACCCTAGCCTATCCTGGCCACTCGCTCCGGCTCCTGATCCGGATCCTGACTCAAATCGCCTCGTACCACCATACTAAAAACAAACCAGAAAATATTAGATGAGGCACATAACATACCATAAGAACCATTCCACAACAAAACCCTAGGTGTTGTGACTTTCCTGCTACACATACGGGTCATGTGCTTCCAGTAGTACGGGCCCATAGTACCTTCCGCACCTATCTGTATTTGTCTCTGAGGATCATCACCACCACCCTAGCAGCACACACACGGATACACATACATCCTACTCTCACTTCCTAGAGAAAGGCTAGACATTCCTTAACTGTCTGACTGATCCCTCATAACTCATCCATGAAACTTCCACCAACCCTACAGCACTCGTGTATGCTAATCATACATAACATTGGATCCTATAGACAGTCGAATACCTGATTCTACCCTAAGCCCTTCATCAAACAAGAACAGGAAATAAGGCGAAACTAAACATTCTCATGCTATATAATCTTAGTTATGTACTATTATGATGTATACATTAAGGAAGCACATGCTTCACACTTAGATCAGGGAAAGTCACAAGGTTAGCAAGGTGCTAGTAATTGATTCCGTTTTGTTCATGTCTGTCGTTACCATTGTTTCGGTAATGACTAAGAAGATGATTATTATTCCAACCCTAGTGGTCATATCAAATCGAGTCCGGCTAAGAAAAATATGTTACGTGGTTTACAAAACCAAGTTCAATGTAGCATCCGACTTAAGCCAGAAGATTGAAGTGAAAGATAATCAAAGTGATCAATAGAAGTATCGCGATCACCGTTAAAGTAATAAGCTTGTAGCTAGAAGTTCTACATGATAGAATGTGATTATACCACATTATAACATGAAGGAAGGTATCTTCCATTAGAGAATCTGATATAAAAAGACATGAGTCTAAGCGTTGCATCATACGATGAGAAGTCATTAGAACATGACCCATTGGTCTGTTACGATAATCAAAGTAAAGAACTTATCTTAAGTTAAGTATGTTTAAGAAAGAACACGAGTCTCCAATAAGGATCGAATATGTAACTTGAAGGTTACGATTGAAAGTCCAACATTAGACAAATAGTGGGTGCAAGATTTAGCACCACCAACAGTCAAGAAGTCTTAGACTTAGATACTCATTTAAAAGGACATAAGAGCTACAATTACCGCCTAGGATGTAAAGGTAACGTATGGAGTCATTATACAAGCCTTGTTTTGTTGATGATTCCGGGACGTAATCATCCTAAGGGGGAGATAATTGTAACGCCCGCAGATTTGGGCTAGTCAATTTAGAAATAATAAGCATTAAAAATGACTTTCTGATAGAAGATTATCTAGGACAAATAATCTTAAAAAAAGTTATAGTATATGTGACAAGGATTCCGTACATATAAAGAACGCTAAAATCCGACTTCGAATGAAAAAGTTATGCATCTTCGAAGTTTCGAGATTAAACTGGAACGACTCTACGTATCGTAAAAAGTGAATTTTTGATAAATTACTTTTTAGCCTTACTAATCTAAATGAAAGCCGTAGTATTCGTTAAACCGAGAGCATGCATATAGAGAACGTCCAAATCTTACTTCAGTGGAGGAAGTTATGATTTTTTGAAGTTTCAGCGAAGCAGTGCAGGCACAGAATCAAATTTTAGATCGGTCGATTTTTTAGCCAAAATGATCTAAATGATAACTGGAGATCTCATTAATAGGATTTCAACAATAAAAACACAGTCGAAACCAGAATATGTATGTAGAAGTTATGAATTTTACACGGCCATTAACAGTGTAATCTTCTTAGGCTATTAAATTTAAGATTAGTCGCGAATTAGCCGATAAAGTCAAAAGGAAAGTTGTAGTACTCGTAAATACCCACGTATGGATATAAAGAACGTCAAAAACAGAGCTCGTATGAGAAAGTTATGAGTTTTTGAAGATATGCAGTTTTACTTGCGTCCGATGCCACGTGTCAGCACCAGGCGAAGCCTTGGTGCCTACTCAAGCTCACGATGTGAGAGGCATGTCTCGCGACGTGAGAGGCCCCTCGACAGCCTATAAATAGAGCCAAAATTCACTCATTTCATCACACCTTTCCATTCCGTTCTCTCCCAAACTCCCCAAGGCCTCAATGCCTTTCTCTAGCACTTCCTAGGTGTTAGTAGCGAAGCTACGGAGCGCAAGAAATCCCCAAGAAATAGAGCTTTCGGTTTAGAAGTTCTGCCCGTGCAGAGTCCGATTTCTCGCTAATCCGCCAGTAAGTTCAGTTATGCTTACCGTACTTTAAGTATAACTTATGTTTAAGTTCATTATCGTTATTATGAACCTACAAACAAGATTTATTAGTGATTCCAAGTTGTTATACTGATTGATCTACTTACGGGGATTGTAACATTCCGTTTGAAATTAAATACAATAAGTAAATAAATAATAAATTCTCAAACCCCGAGATGTAAATTACATTATATTTTATATTATAGGAGCCAAATTCCAAAATAAATAATAATTTAGCAAGGTGTTGGCTTTGAGGAGTTAAAAGTCATAATTTTGGATTTTGGGAGATAAGTGTAATTCCGGGATTTATTTTGTAAAGATTTTCAGAAGTCAGGGGGTGTGTTTGGTATCATTTGGACTTATATTGAATAGATTTTGGAGGATAAGGGGCTGAATGGTAATTTATTGACCTTATTTGAAAAGAATGAGAGGAGGAGGGGCTGAAAACATGAATAGGGATGAAGTCTTGATTTTGGACGGGAACATATAAACCCGTCACCCTCTCAAACCCTAACCCTACCTTATCAACCTCCAGCCGTCAACCTTGTATCCCCTGCCTCCGGCCGCCACAGCCTTCTAGCCAACCGGTGTCGTCGATCGAAGCCAAATCGTCGGTGCTACTGCGGACAGCGATGAAGAGCCTCACTTTGAGGTTGAATCAATGGGTCGCCGGAATCGTCTAGCATGACCGCTGTTGTCGCTCGCGGTTCAATCTTCTTCTCCGTTTTTCGGTGTTACGCCTTAGCCACACCCATCATCGCTGCCGCTCCGAGCGGCGGCTTTTCTTACTGCATCCCTCGGCTGATGTCTGCCACCGTATGGGTGGCGGTGTTGTACATGCTAATTGCGTGTGTAAGGTGCATTTTCTGTTTAAAGCAGCAAGAGAGTGTGTGTTCCGTCATGTGTGGGTGAGTGGATGGCCGGAATTTGCAAACAACCACCATGGCAGCCAAACATGGTGACTGCCGCCATATCATCTTCTTCTGTCGCCACCAGCCACCGTAAGGAGGTGGCTATGTGCATGATTTGGTGGGTGAATGAACGTATCTCATGAGTTTAATGCTGTATGGATTTCTCTTGGCCAGTAAACAGAAGGAAACTCATCACCACCACCTGCTGCCGCCGTTCCGCCACTGCTAGCCACCACCTCTGGTGGCTGTGGGCTTTCGTGTGCGTTTGGATTGATGTTTGGAGTGCTTTTGGTGTTGTTTGGGCCTACGATCATAACCACCACCACCATGAAGTGGTGGTTGCCGCCGTGAACCATCGCCAACCACCACTACCCGAGGTAGTAGTGGGTGGTACCCGACTTATTAGACTTTAATTAATGTAAAAACTTAACTATTGGATTAATTGGTTTGTGTTTTGGTTGGAAACCCTAATTAGGGTTTAAAAAACTCTAATTTTGGGAATGTGTGTTTTGGATTTGTCGGGACCCGCGTTGGACCGTTGGATTTGAAATTTTAAATTACGCCCGTCCACATTGTATGTTTGGTTTAGTGGAGTGATGGACCTAATGGATTAAGTCCTTAATGGGTTAAGTAAGAACACTTAACCCTAATCGTCATTTTATGTGAAAAGCTCTAATTAGGTTTGGGTTCTTGTTGGGCCATTTCTTGGGCTAAGTTGTTGTGGGCCTTCGTGGGCCAATTGGGAACATGTTTATGGACTAAGGAAATTATTGGGCTTTAGGATAAGGCCCATTGAAAAGGCTTGGGCCCAATTTGGAAAATTGGGTCATAATTGGGCCTTGATGATTATGAGATATTAGACCATCGGAATGCCAAATGTTTGGAGTAGAATAAATGGTTGGGCCTTAAGATAAACCATGTAGAGGTTCGGGCCCAATTCTTGAAAATTAGGCCATATGTTGGGCCTTGGTTAATTATTTGGCTTTTGGGCCTTCAGAGTGTGAGTTTGGGCCTTGGTTTTGAACCAAGATAGGTTAGGGGTAAAATGGTCCTTTTACCCCAAGTGTGGATTTATGGTTATGCATTGAAACCCAAATGGTTAATTGGGTGTTGTTTTGATGTTGACAGTTCGGAAATCTGTCATCCAACAACTATAGTTTTATTCGCGGGACTTCAGCAGTGTGAGGTGAGTCTCCTCACCATACCAATGGGTCGAAGGCACCAAGGCCGGCCCATTTATCTAGTTGTGATGATTATTGCGGATGTGCTATCGATATATTACATATTTATGTGAAGACCATGCGGGGGTTCCCATGGCAATTAGTTATGTGTGGTATGCTAGTTGATTGTGTGGTATGTGGTATGCTAGTTGTCTATGTGATACTTGCATGAAAGACCTCGGGGGGGGGGGGGGGTTCCCGAGGCACTAGGGTGTAAGACCTTGGAGGGTTTCCATGGCATCCTCAGTAAAGACCTCGGGGGGTTCCCGAGGCACTTGGGTGTAAGACATTGGAGGGTTTCTAAGGCATCCTTAGTAAAGACCTCGGGGGGTTCCCGAGGCACTTGGGTGTAAGACCTTGGAGGGTTTCCAGGGCATCCTTAGGCTAAGACCTCGGGGGGTTCCCAAGGCACCCAGAGTAAGACCCTAGAGGGTTTCCAGGGCATCCTTATATGTTGTATGTACGGTTTATACGGTAGTGGGCTAAGACCATATGGGGGTTCCCATGGCACCTGGTGTAAGACCTTGGAGAGTTTCCATGGCATCCTTATATGTAGCTTATATGGCTTATGTGATTGATATGGTTTATGCGGTTATGTGGATTATGTGGGGTATGCTCTGGGGAACTCACTAAGATTTGTGCTTACAGTTTTGTTTATGGTTTCATGTGTCATTAGTTTGGAAAGGGAAGGCCCGACTTGATCGCAGCGCACACACCCGTGTTTTCCGCAATATGTGATTTTGGGATGAATTCTGATAAATGTTTTTAAATTATCAACGTTTTTGGAATGTCTGGATTAAATGATATTTGTGTTTGACTATAATAAAAATGAAATTTTTACCCTTGATTTTTGGGTCGTTACAGGGATGATGTCTAGGCTGGATTTAGTGAGGTGTTTAAAGTGGGATTTCAAAACAATATACTTTGTATACCAAACGGACCCTACCTCTGATATGATCCTACCTGGTTGTTCCTTACTTGATAGATCTTGAAGTAGACTTTGAATTAATGATGAATCTAGACTAATAATTCGTCGCAATAAATAGCAGACTAAGACTTAGTGACACTAGGTTACATCGAAGGAAAAGACACTTGCTAGGAGTGAAGTGTTGTCCGAGTTTCGAGTCATCACTTTAACAAGTGAGTGCATAGTTCCTTTCATGAACATTATTTTAATACAAGTATTAATTAAAGTATTAAATATATGTTTATTTGTGAGATATTTGATATTGCCTGAAATACGTGTTAATAGCATATCCGATAATATATGATGATTTAGGACTTACAAAATAAACCTAAATTAATTAAGATGAATATCGGGTAGTATCTCCTTATGAGTACGGGTGAGATATACACGGAGGGTAGAACTTTAAAATTTGTCATTGATCCGAGATCATGGATTAGACATAGTTATTCGTCCTTATTCCAAGAGTATGGAGAGGGCATAGTCATTTGTCATTAATCCGAGAGCATGAATTAGACATAGTCATTCGTCCCTAGTCCGAGAGTATGGAGTGGGCATAGTCATTTGTCATTGATCCGAGAGCATGGATTAGACGTAGTCGTTCATACCTAATCCGGGAGTATGGATTAGGTAAAGTCGTTCATTTTAGATCCGAGAGTATGGATCGTGTCGTAGTGAGGATCGACGGGATGGGGTAAATTGCTTATATGAGGTGAAATTGTATCTTGCGAGTTCTAAAATATATATGTTATAACATTGTGGGATTGAAATCCCTATGTACTCACCAGGTTTCCCAACCTGACCCATTCAGTTTATAGTATCACAGGTAGCGGTATGAAAGATACATTCTGCTGATAGATTCAATGAGTATTAGGCCACTAGTTTAATTATTGTAAGGTTTGTAATATTTCGTTATGTTTATGTTTCTGTATTGACGATGACATCCCAATGTTTTAAAATAAATAAAATACATTTCTTTGGAAATGCTTTGATATATCATTATCATGTTTTCTGGGAACAAATTCCACAATATTATTCTTCAAAAAAGATACTCTGATTTTTAAATAAGCATAAACAAATCCGTCTTTTCTGACCATGAAATTGGGGACGTCACACTAGATTGAATAACCCTTTTCTTTCCTTAAAGTACTGAACCCTATAGTTTCTGCGCCTTTTGAGGTTGGGAGGGAACTCTTTTTATATACACACAATTTAGTATCATTTTTGAAGTATTGAATATATGGTGGGCCTCAAAGTAAAATCCGCGTCCAGTCAATGTATATGTTAGAAATGGTACATCAAGCAACTTGAAAAATTCTGAAATTCAAAGTAAAAATCCAAGTCAAGTTAAAGTCGAAATCAAGAACCAAGCAATGTTAAATTTGAAGATTTGATCAAGACAAAGAAGATGTGTGGTATAATGAGATAGATCCATCGATAGTGGAATCATAGGGGTAAGCTTGGATTTCTCTATCCATAATGGAGCTTACCACATTTACTGGATGAGTTCGGAAAAAATAAGGGGTAGGTCAAGCTAAGTTTTTATAAATGAATTTTCATAAAGTTATTTTTAAAAATACACTATTTTCACAAATTTAAGTTGGCATAAAAATTATTTACTCAAGTTTGGTTTGATTTATTAAATATGAATTCTGGATCTTCAATAAAGGTATTGAGACTATCGTCTAGGTAGTGATTTCATTGGAGCTTCCTCGGTGTGAAATCTGATCATGTGAAGAAAAAAAGAGTGAAGTATTTTTATTTCAAGTTTTTTTTTAGTTTCCTTTATTTTATTCTAAGTTCTTTTTAGGTCATCTACATCTTTCCATTTGTTCATAATGTTTAATCTTTTTATTACTTAAGGGCATGAAAGGTTCAAGCTTGGGGAGATTTGATAGATGCCATTTTATGCATCATTTATGGTAGTTTTTATTAGCATTTAGCATCATAATTTGTACATTTGCATGTCATTAGTTTAATTAATGTTCAGCACATGCCTTTTATCAGAATTCGCGTACTGCTAGCGTTTTAGTGTCGTTTTCAGATAGTTCGAGTGGAGCGGTACTTTGGGAGCAGTTGGATGCATATTTGGAGCCTAAATGGAGTTGGAACTAAAGAAGGATTCTAAGAAATGCTTAGAAGCTATTTTGGTCAAGAAACATTCGATTGAATTGATTTTACGAAGATAGATTGCTACATTCTAAAGCCTAAAGGATGTTGTTGGCAGCTTTGACCCCCTGTCAGTATTGCAACCATATATCATGACTCATAACTCCGATTGACGAGATTCAAAATGTTTCGAAAACAAGACAAAATTTTGGATGAATTTCATGTTTACTTAAATTGAAGAATCGCATCCGAAACGAGCCAAAAATGCGATCATATTTTTGACTTCTAAGATCGCATAAATGCATCGAAGTTTTGCAGGGTCGAAAAAAGTCATCTGGAAGTCATCTCAAGAAAAATCTCAAAAACTACGATTGAATTTTTATTTATGTGATCTCATTTTTGTGACGCATCTCCCGAAACTTCATAAATAGCATCGTACTTCATTTAAGGGCAAATCTGGAAAATAATTGAAATTCTGCGATCGCATTTTCTGGTAACTTCTTCTGGAACGTTCCTGCTTGCATACAAATAAGACCCAACCGATCAGATTCGAAGGTGTGACGGTTCCAGACGACGAAAAACACTTCTGAAGGCGATTTCTGACACTTTTCAGCACTTTCTGAAGATCTGAAGGTTGTGAATCATCTCATACACTTAGTTTTGAAGATTAATCAGTTCGTTTTTTTATTAGTTTAGATCCGTTTTTATCCATGTCTGGCTAAAACCCTAGTTTTCAGTTCTGCATTAGACTAGTACTTTTCATGTGATCAGTTATCAGATCTGGTTTTTAATTTGTGTGATTCTATCTAGATTTTTCAGTTTTGAACTTAATGAACGTTTGATTTTTAATTCTTGTTAGTCTGATAACCTAGCTAGGGTTTTATCATTCCACTTAATCAGTTAAAAGAATCTGTAATTGTTCTTGTCAACTTGTAATAAGTAACAAGTCTTAGATTGGTTCCGTGTTTGGGATTTAACTCTGATATAAACTGAAATATCATATCTTTACGCTTCCTAGTTTGTGAGAAGTATTGGGTATTGTTGGGAATTTTTCACAGAACTTAATGCGACTTTTCTGATCTTAATTAAGAGCGTATCTAATTAGACAATAAAAAGTTAGGGTTAACTAAGGAGCTTGGTTTGGTTAATTTAACTAGGTAAAAGAGATTATACTAGAGCTTGTTATTTTTTCTCAGTGCCAACATACATAGAACGCATTCTGAATAATCAGATCTGGGTTGATTGCATGATTAGGAAAGTCGCAGCAGAACTGAAATTGATTTTATTACTGAGTTTTATGTAATTTATGCTCACTGCAATTTTTAGTTTTTAGTTTAAATCAAAAAATTCCCTTTTTATAATTCCTGTTTTATTGACTAGAATATGCATGATGCAAAAACACATTGACCGTTAGGCTGTGTCCCTGAGGATTCGACCACGCTTCCCTATGCTATATTATTACTGCAACCAGCAGTGAAATTTTATTTGCTTAATACGCCCGCGACAACGCGTTAACATAGAGTAAGAGGACACTTTGTTAGTGTGCCTACAGGAGAGAAAGAAAAGGAGGTGTATCTCCTAGTGTGAAAAAATATAGACTTGGAAGATTGTGTAAATATATGTATGTTATGACAGCTTACTTGCGAGTAACTATTAGATAAAGAAGAAAGATTTAGCTTATGTGTAAGAAGGGACGGTTAGAGAAGGATTGTGAAGTAGATAGAGAAATAAAAAGAAAATGGACTCATGAGAAGAGTCTTAGGCTAGGTATAGAGTCCTAGTAGAGAATGAGATGACTAGGTGTCATCTAGAAATGAGAAGCTAGAAACATTGGGAATGTGTGACTTCACAATGTAAGAAAAGAGTAAGTATGTGAAAATACATATTTTAGATGTATTAAGTATAGAGTAAGTAAGAAAAATTGAGAAAGTCATAACAGTTGGCTTGTGAGTAGTTGAGGACTAGAGAAGATAAGTACCCAAGAAATTTTCATGTTGAGAAAATTTGGGTTATGAGAAAAGAGATAAATAATTGCGAATCAAGTGATGAAGTGGTAATATTGAAACAGGATAAGTATGATGTGCATGCAATGTATGGGCGCTACAGACACATGGTAATTATTGTGATTCAATGGAGTCATTGAGTTGCTTGAGGATCAAGTGTGTTTAAAAGAAAAGAAAAGTGATAACAGGGTAAATTGAGAAGAATTTACCATGAAAAGATAGAATACTTGTGAATCGGGGAATGTAATGGTAAGTTTGAATCTAGATAAGTATAGTGTGCATGCAGAACTATGGGCTCTGCATACACATTACACTTATGGAGATTCAACATAACCATTAAGCTACCTGAGCATCGAGTGGTGGGACAAGAAAGATAACATAGTGGTTGAGAAGAAAATGTAACGTTTAAATTGAGACTTGAATATCTCGAAAAAGTAGAGAGGAAGAAAAGAAAGTTAGTGCATGAGCAGTAATAGATTGATAAGAAAGAGGTTGTAGAAGATATAACACTTTAGAAAGAAAGTGAAGTTACTAGAAGTGAAATTTCACAAAGAGTTAGAAAAGATTTAGAGAAAGTAGTGAGTAGTCACCTATTGTAAAGTTAGAAGGGAGCAGTAGAAGCACATGAAAAATGGTAACTTGCCTAAGAGTAGATGGTTAAGAAGTGTATTAGTACACTCGTGAGAAAAAGAATGAAAGATGGTAAGTTTATGTATACGGTTAAAAAAAGTGGGACGAAAAGATGAGAAAAGATGCTAAGTATGAAATGTGATTGCATAAGAGTAGATAGAGCAGTAGAAGTCCCTTAACAACCATCATGAGTAGATAAATGAAGAAATATTGGCCATTGCATTGAAAATGCAAAGAAAAGGAAAATAGTTTGTTATTTTGGGTTACAAGGTTAAAGGGGAGAATAACCTTAGAAATGGTCCATTGAGTAAGAAAATGACCAAGAGAGCAAGGAAAGATTTCGAGGACAGAATCTCTTAAAGGAGGGGAGATTGTAAGAACCTGAAATTTAGAGAAAGTAATTTTAGTCAAATATTGACCAAAATGGTAAAATGGTCAATTATGAGAAAAATATGAGATTATGAAGTTGTGACTTCATGAAAATGGCCACTAAGAGTTTAAATTACTTAGAATAGTTTAGATGAGTAAGTTCAACATAGAGAATTCATGAGAAGATGCATTTTGGCCAAAAGGGTAAAAATGGTATTTTTATGCTTTTTAGGCCAAGTTGGTGACTTAATAGATTAAGACCCATATTAAGTCATTGTATATGACTTAACATAATTGTAAAGTATGTTCTCACTTTCGTGTGGATATAAAGATCATAGAAAAAGGGTAAGAAACGAAGAAGTTATGAAGGATTGAAGATTTAATAAAAGTGTCCTAAGAGTGGAATGGAATAGCAAAGGGTTGTTGTTAAGACAGGAATCGTGGTGCGGTGGATGAATTTCCACGATGCGGCGAGTGAATTGTGTAAGATATAAAGGCATCATACTTTGCCCTTCGACGCGGTGTATGGGCACCACGACGCGGAGGCCAAAGTAGGTTGCTAGTAGAGGAAGAGCACGACGACATGGCAAGTAGATGGCCACGAAGGGGAAAGTAAATGGTAACCATTAACCTCGGGTCAAAAGGTCTCCGCGACACGATATTAGGAAACTGCGGCACGGTGTCTCATAGGTTGAACTCCCATAATCAGTCTCATTCTTGCCAAAAACACTCCCCATTACTTTAGAGGATGAGCTCCGACGATTTTGAGGATGAAGGGCGATCTTGTGGCGCTTAAAGAGTTAGAGACAAGGCTTAGACATCAAAAGCTTATGAGGTAATTATCTCCTTTATCTTTAATCTTTTAGGGCTTTAATGGTGATTAATGGGATTAAGTTAGATATGAATGATTACCCTTAAGAAGCTTGTTAATTGATGTCATTAGTAGTGTTTAGAAGCTTTGAACAAGCTTTATGTGTGATTTCAATTGAGAAATCACTATGTATGAAGTTAGGGTTTGAAACCTTAAACTAGAAATTATGTCAATTGATGCATTACATTTTAGATGATGACAAATTAAGTATTTTAGGGGTACTTAATTCATTGTTTGGATTGAATTCAGAAGTAGATAATGAAATGTTAGAATTATGATCAATTAAGTGATCATTTTGACAGTAATAAGTAGATAAGCTCTTAATAGGCTATGACAAGTTTTAAGGAAAATGAATTATTGTATGAATAGGGATTGAGTAAGAGGGTGAGCTAAGATGCATCCATCGGAGAAAAGAGACAAGAAGGGTAGTTAGTCCTCACTAACTAATAACTTTATTTCTCCCTCTCTCTCTCTCTCTCACTCACTCTAGATTATGTTTATATTGTTGGATTAGGTGTCTAAGCCCATAACTATAATTGGTGTGTACTTGACCCGATAGTAGCATGGTCCTTTTGGGTTGCCTTCACCATAGCAATTTGACAGGATGAATTATGAGAAAGAGGTTGATAAATGATTTATTAATATTTTATAAGAATAATATATTAATTGAGAAATCATATTATTTAATTAGTATTGATCATAATTAATTTGGAATTAATTTGATGATCAAAAGAGACTGATTAAATATATGGGGACTGATATTGCAATTTACTGGTAGTTGCAGGTTGGGCTGTGGACTCCTAATAGAAGGGGTGGATGAATTCTATGGGAAGCCCATAAGAGAATTCGTCCAAGGGGCCTTCTAGAAGGGATCCATAGATTGCTTAAGGCCTAAGCATAGAATTAGGGTTTCAGTCTAAAACCCTAGCAACACAACTATATAAGGACCCCTTGGCTAGTTGAAATCGGCCCTATGCTTTCATAGAGAATCCTAGCCGATTTTAGTAGCCTCCACACACACACACACACACACACACTCTCTCTCTCTCTCTCTCTCTCTTATTCATCCATTTCTTGTGGTGTTTGTGACTCCATTAGAGGTGCAACAATTGAGGCACTAAGCTCTTGAAGGTCAAGATCAACCAATCAACAAAGAAAAGGTATTCTTCTAACTTTGGTTTAGTTATTGATTTCGAAAATATGTATGATATATTAGGGTTTTGCTTTGGAAAATTATTATGCATGTATAATTTGAGAAAAACCTAGATCCAAAGCAATTAGGGTTGCATGTGCACCATATGAATGTTGTAATGCTCGAAACCCATCATATATATATATATATATATATATATATATATATATATATATATATATATATATGTGTGTGTGTGTGTGTGTGTGTGTGTGTTGGAGATTGGGTCACTAAGTGAATGTCCCCAAGTAATGAGATGAAGATAGAAGAAGAATATGTGTGTAAGAAATGTATCAGAGCATGTACACATATTAAGAGTATGTAAGAAGTATACGCAAGATACATGTAGCAGAGCATGTATGTATACATGAGTATGTGGGTTTGGATGAGAAGGGTATTTGATAAATACCTTAGAGATAGAAGAAAGAGTTAGATGATGATTACATGTAGTGTAATCATGGAGTATGTATCTATGTCTAGACATTAATGGTATTGTGTAAAATGCTAATATGTTATTACAGATAGATAGAGATTAAGTACTTAATGAGTTGATTACTAGAAGAGAAAGATTAGATGGTCTCTTAATGAGACAAAGAGATAGATGTCCACGCGACTAGTGTTATGTGATGAATCACATAATAAAGATAAAGATGTAGAGATAGAATGTTCCTTTAGGAACAAGGGTATGGTTCCTTCGGGAACAAGAGATAGAAGGTTCCATTGGGACAAAGTACGGTTCCTTCAGGGACAAGAGATATAGATTCCTACAGGAATAAGAGATAGAGGTTCCTATGTTGACAAAAGTATGATTCCTTCGGGAATGAGAGTATTGTTCCTACGGGGACAAGAGTATGATTCCTATGGCAATGAGATTATGTCCTTACAGGGAAAGAGATAGTCAATCCCTTTAGGTATGGTTAGAGATGATATAGAAAGGTTTCTTAAGAGGACTGAGATAAGAGAGTTCTTTGTAAGAACTTAGATGTAATCTGTGAAGGATTAAGAGTAAGGAATCTGTAAGGGATTTAAGAGTAAAAAGAAAGATTAAGGAATCCATGAGGGGTTCAAGAGCAGAAAAAAAAGATTAAGGATCCACGAGGGATCATAAGAGAGAAGAGTAAGTCCAGATGAGTTCACCCGATAATGAAAGTGGAATGTTGTTTCCCTTAGAGTATAGATGAGGCATTAGAGTTGAGAATAGAGAGAGAGAGAGAGAGAGAGAGAGAGAGATAGAGAGAGAGAGAAAGATAGGGAGAGATAGAGAGATGAAGAGTAAGCAGAGCATGTGAAGACATGCTAAGAGTTAGAGCATAGAGAAGAGTGTGAGAAATAGAGTAGATGGCATAGAAAGAGATAAACGAGATAAGAAAGAGTAGAGAAGAAAGATAGAAGAGATAGATGACTGGTAAGAATAGTAGTGTGTGTTATTGGAGAAGAATAATAGAGGACAGAGTACGAGTATGAGAGAATAGAATGTTGAGGCATGAGAAGAATTATAAGAATATAGATAAATGTGATTAGATGAGAAAAAACCGGTAGTTTGTGCAATGAGAAGAAGAGTTTATGATGTAGAGTATGAGATATAAGAGAAGATGAAATATTAGAGTATGAAAGATAGTAAGATCATATGAACATGAAAATAGAAAGAATATAACTAATAATACATTGTTGTCTGATGTTGTTGAGATGTTTCATGTTTTGCAGGTTTAGGTAGCAGCAGTCGTGGTACCAGAAGTGAAGACAGGAGCATAAGGACTTAGAATAGGTTTTATTTCCTTGTTGTTCTAGATTGTAAGAAGATTTTTATTATAAAATCGTGATTTATCCTGGGAAGTAAGGTTTTTTAATTAGAGTTGAATTCCGCAATTGTATGAAAACTATGATATTTCCCCTTAGATTAGGTGTATAGAAATACGGGTCGTTACATACCATCTATAGACCCGAACTGCTTCAATACCCAAGTAAAATCACAACAAACCAACATCACTCATCTCGAACTTCTTACTCATTTTTTTCTTAAAAACCTTTACTTCAACCTGACAATCACCGGTAATAATCGATCATCCACGTAGATCCTAATTATCAAAGAGTTACCCTTTTACTTTTCTAATGTACACTGCTTACTCTTGAGGGAAACTTACAAATTTTATACCCTTTAAGCATTTATCAAGGAGCACATTCCAAGTTGTAGGAGCTTGAAGAAACCTATAGAGTGTCGTGGACAGTTTGTACACCTTTGTTGGTTGATCATGTTTTATGTAACCCTTCGGTTGTGTTACGTACACTTCCTTTTCTAACACTCCATTTAGGAATGATAATTTTACATCAAGATAATGTATTGGCCAATCATTCTTACCTGACATGGAGAATATGAATCTGACTATTTCAATGCGAGCAACGGGTGCGAAGAATTCCTCAAAATCTATACCTATTTTTCTAACATAACCCTTCGCCACGAGTCTTGTTTTATACTTTATTATCTTTCCGTTTGGACCCTTCTTCAACTTATAGGCCCATTTTAGTCCATTGGTTTGTAATTTGGTGGTAGTTCAACATGATTCCATGTTTGTTTACTTTCAATCGCATCCAACTCCACTTTCATTATTTTCACCTAGTCGATGTGTAATGTAGCAACGGTGTATGACATGGTTTCATCATCAACTTGCATAACAACTAATTCATTAAAAAGTAGTTTAACATTGTCCTTATATATATCAACAAGTATATGAACCTTCTTGGGCACACTTTTCCTCTGTAAATCTTGATGCAGAGCTATTTGACACTTCATGAGTTGTAGATCTTGATGAAGAGCTATTTGACACTTCATGAGTAAATGATCGCTCGGGTGTACTTTGTGTACTTGGTGTTTGCAAAGCTTCATATGACTGGGGTTTGTAGACTGTCCAGATCATGATCAAGACTTATCTCAAGGTGGTTTATGGGTGAAGTAGGAACTTCTTCACCATTTGTTTCAAGGGTCGATGGAGTCCCTTCATCAGGATACCCTTCGAGAGTAAAAGCACGACATGGGTTTACCTTGAAACTTGTTTATTCTTCTAATAACCAACCTTTATCTTCTTCAAATCGAACATACTTGTTTGTTCGAATATTTTTATTGGGGTCAAGTAAACGATAATCTTTACTTCCTATTTCAGTTCCCAAATGAACAAATGCCTCATGTCGGTCATCTAGTTTACTCAAATGCCCATGGAGTATTTTTGTATGAGCCACACATACAAACACTTTTAGATGCCCGGGATTTGGTCTTTTTTGGGACCAAGTTTCATAAGAATATTTATTTTATAAACGGTGAATACATACCCTCTAATATTACTCTTAAATCTATATATTTATTCACTTTATTCACGATAAGACGTGAACTCTTAACTAACTAATGGAAAAGGGAATATGACTTATTAAGGTAATTAACTTTTCGGTTTGTTTACATCTGGGTAACTATCTTTTTTTTGTACACATCTAGGTAACAAACTTGTTGGAGGTGTTCACATATGACCATTATGACCTGCTGTAGCAGGTTACATCCTAGATGTGAACACTTTTAACAAGTTCATTACCTAGATGTGTACAAAAAAAATAGTTACCTAAATATGAACAAAACGAAAAGTAAGAGTAAATTACACGAATAGTCCCTGTGGTTTGGTGGAATTTGTGTTTTTGGTCTCTAACTTATTTTTTTTAACTCGGATGGTCCCTATTGTTTATTTTTATTGCGTGTTTGGTCCCTGTCTTACCTAAAAAGACTATTATGCCCTTATTAATTTATTTTTTTAATTATATTTCTCAAATGTGGTTTCAGGCTTACGGTGAGGAGAAACATAATGTGGGGTCTATTAATTTTTTTAAATATATAAAAAATAAATACATAAATAAGAAAATTAATTAAAAAAATAAATTAATAAGGGCACAATAGTCTTTTTAGGTAAGACAGAGACCAAACACGCAACAAAAATAAACAGTAGGGACCATCCGAATTAAAAAAATAATTTAGGGACCAAAAACACAAATTCCCCCAAACCACAGGGACCATTCGTGTAATTTACTCTTACTTTTCGTTTTGTTCATATTTGGGTAACTATTTTTTTGTATACATCTAGGTAACGAACTTGTTAAAAGTGTTCACATCTAGAATGTAATCTGCTACAGCATGTCATAATGGTCATATGTGAACACTTCCAACAAGTTTGTTACCTAAATGTATACAAAAAAAAAGATAGTTACCTAGATATGAACAAACCAAAAAGTTAATTACCTTAATAAATCATATTCCCAATGGAAAATGAACATCTTTCCAGTACCTCTTGAATTGTTAGCCCATATTGACACAATATTCTAATGCTTTATTTAATTATTTTGGTAGCGAGTAGGAAGGAAGAAACGGGTTTCGTTCCACTTCCACTCAGTCGGATGGCCCAACTGGATTAGACTGATTGGGTCACCGCAAAATGTGAAGTTCTGGCTCAGCATAAGCTCCATAGTCTATAGTGGCATCTCTAGAACCTCCATCGTAAAAAATAAAAATAAAAAAATCTCCACTTTCCCTTTCCCATGGAGGACAACGAGTGGGAGACAATTCAAGCATCCAGTTCCGCCACTCAATCGGATGAAGACGTCGGCGATGCGGTGGTGGTGGCCACACCAACCAATTTCCACGATGCCTCGGGTGTTGCTCCAAGCAATCACGAGGGGTTACTCGTTTTCACTCAACCACCACAAGATGACTACCTCCATGAACCAGTTCTGGAAACGCCCTCGCCACGATCGTCGTATTCTTCGTCATCAAACCCTTCTTCCACTGAGATAGTCGAGGGTGAGTTGCCACAGCCCCCCGAAACGAGAAGCACGCAACTAAAGGCCAGTTTCAGGATTTTGAGCTCATGGGTTTTGACGATTGCTTACGGGATCCGTGACAGAATTGGATTTTGGTCAATTGCGTCGGTGACGGCTTTTGCGTCGGTGATGGTGTACGGAATGCAATGGCAGCGCCGGCGGATGTTAGCGGCGAAAGAGAGTAAGGATCAGCTGAAGCTTCTCATAAATCAGAAAGATGAGGTCAGTTTGGCAATCAGCTTTATATGCCTTCCGTGACTATTTCAAGTTTTCAACATATCAATTTAAAACATCTCATTGTAATTATATCGCGTTGTATATGCGGGTTATATTGTTTGATTTCTGTAGATTGTAAGACTTGTGCATGAGGGCATGTCCTTTAATGGATATGGACGCCAGGTGTTTGATGAAATGCTTAGGAGAACAGATTGTTATACTTAGCTTTTTGAGATTCTTCCTACAAGTATCACGTTTTTAGCTTACATGTCATTGATTTCTGCTTGTTATGATACTTTATTCCTCTATGTTTCCAGAAAATAAAACAACTTCTTCTCCAAATCGATCGAATGAATGAAGCCCTATCAGCTAGAAGAAGAGTTCCAGTGTTTCGGGTTGTGGTTGATAGTCCACTCATGATAGGTCCAACGGCAAACTGGAAGCCAATTTGACACTTTCATGTAAGTTTTCTTCATATTGCAAATACATATTTGAAAAATCATTATAAGGTCAAGAATCGCATATATTTTACTACATATGTAGGGCCCTTACTTATTCTTAACTTTTTTACATATAAAATACAATGTAATTAGAAGTTTGGTTCAACAACCAATATCTAATCGAGTCTTTGAGCTACAAGTTTTGTTGTTTAAGACTTGTACTAATAAGGAATATCTTCTTTGTTCGTAGTTGCTTTCTAAATGACAACGAAGTTATATGAAGTGTAGATTAAATGAGAATAGAAATCAAAAGGAAAATTACAAAAAAAATAATAATACATATTATACTTTTTTGTATAATAAACAACATAGTAATTGTTTTGTTGTGAAAAGACATTGATATAAAACGCAACCCATTATCAAGTTTCTATCATATTATTTTTTATAAATTTCATGTTAAATTGTATTTGTTTTTATATTCAGTTTCTTTATGCCACAAATGATTCAAGTTTTTGGAAGATAGCTTAAGTATAAATGTTTCACAACTTGCACATTATCAATGTTTATATCTTAAAAACAAAGCAATAGAAAGTACAAAAGGTCGACAATATCTAAATTATTAGACAATAAAGGAAAACCCTTTATTATGAAAATATAAATACACTGTATATTCAAAACATAAACATGTTAAACAACACCTTTTTATCGTTTTATTTTCTTGTGTTTTCTCAGATTGATTGAATGAATGAAGCCTCATCAGCTCAACCAAGGGTGTTTGTTCACATTGCAAAGTACATATTTAAAAGAAGCATAATAATGCTAAGAGTTGCATATGGCTTATAGCACGTATATATATGTCATTGAGCTTTTGCATATTGACTGCTATGTTTGTGTTCTATGTAATCTAAGTTGTGGATTTGTGTAATGTTTGTAAATCACCTTTTATTTATATACATGTATGTGTTATATGTACAAGTTTACAAGAGCAAGGAATTGCAGTGTTTATTTAGTATCAATGAACAGACTTAGGGGTTGTTTGATAGTTGCTGACTGAGTCATATTTGACTCAATCAGGACGGTCTGAAGCTCTGACTGCATCTATTTCTGACTGAAACTATGTTGTTTGATTATCCATCTGACTGAATATGTTGACTGTTGAAAATGACCATTTTACCCTTTTGTTTTGTTTATGATTAATTAAATGTATCCATTTCTTACAATGTCAATAAAATTGATGAATAGTTATACAAAATGTCATACAAAATTCAAATTAAACGTAAATAATTTCAAATTTTATAAAGCTCCAGCAGCAAACAGTGGAACCTTAGCACATATGAGACCTTGAAGAGAGGCGGACGCTGCGATGTAGCAGCAAAAGGCATTGTACTTTAGGAGGCAAACAACCAAGGGCAAGGTACTATGCAACAAAATTCCAGCAAACAATCATTAACCACTTCGATGATCTCGAACAACTTAGCAAAAATTAATAATTTAGCAACGATTAATAATTAAAAGTATGTAACATCAACTTCAGGGGCATTTTAGTCCAAACCCACACAATTTTAGCAGCCGCCAAGAAGAACTGAGGAGCAACTCCGATGATGTATAATGCAAAAAGATGAGGTATATTTGGAATAGAGTAGCCTCATAAGTAGCACCAATAACAACATCTGTAAAAAAAATATGAACACCAAATAAACCCATCTCCTAAATATACATAGTAGGACGTGAAAGGAAACACAGTGAACACCCCATGAAAGAGTATGCATATCATTACAGTTGAAATTGATAGACCAGTGGTGAAATCAGCATCGATTTCAGATGCGAAAGTCTGATTTCAAGCCTATTAATTTCACGATGGTGGAGTATTCTCTTCTGGTGAAATAAACATCAATTTGAGATGAGGAAGAGAGACGCAGCAGAGGTAAGCGGTGATTTCAAAAAAAGATGAGAAGAAAATACCTAATTAGCGGAGGCTAGCGGACGTCGATGTTGGCAGATAGGTGGAGGCCAGTGCTGAGATAGGTGGAGGTCAGCGTTCTTCTTTAGGCGACGTCGTCATGGCAGGAGTGAGGAGCTGGCATTAAAGTCCATGTGGTGGAAGAAGGAAAGGAGGAACAGAGCCGAACGATGAGGCGTTCATTTTAGGGCATAAAAGTCTTTTCTCTGGGTCAGCCATATTTTAAGCACAGACCGAGTCATGAGATGGGTCAGTGATTGCTGACCGAGTCAGCCTAAATTGGCCCTTATCAAACAAGTTGACTGGACCGAGTCAGTGAAAAAATGCTGACCAGACCCAGTCAGCTATATATCAAACAGCCCCTTAGGAAGTTAGGCCCAGTTTGTTAAGTACAAAGGACAGGAAAAGACATGACAAAATCGGAATTGGATGGTGGAGAAGAAGAGTATTAAATGCTTGGAAATGATGGTTTATAAATATTAATAACTATGGAAGGTATTTCTCATGCATTAAAAGTGAAAATGTCGAACCCAGATTTTGATTTTGAATTTTTTGGAAAAATTGGCTAAAATAGGGTGAGCTTATAATCAAATTCTTGGATATATTGGTGGATCATGTGGAGTAGGGATGTTATTCGGGTCGGAACCGAACCGAACCGAACCCGAATAAACCGAAAACCGAATAAGGGTAACTTTATGAACCGAAAACCGAACCAAATAAGCAATACGGGTTCGGTTCAGTTCGGGTATTATTCGGTTCGGTTCGATTCCGGCCCGAATAACCCAAATAACATGTACAAGATGATTAAGAAGCCGAATAACCCGGATAACCCAAATAACATTTAGAATGTGATTATAAATATTGTATTTTGTATGACTTTTGTAGCTTATGATTTCATAACAAATCTTTTAAAGAAACAAATTAAAAGATTGAGTAGTAGATTAACACATTCAAATTTCAATGAGTAACATACATTATAACACATTGAACGATTGAGTAGTAGATTAAGATACAAATACTTACTTGAGTTTCTTGATTTGGAACCCAATTTTCCATGACTTGAATGGAGTTTGATCACACTAGAAACTAGAAAACAAGGATGAGGAGACGATTATTTTTTCCAGACGCAAGGGCCGACTTTTTTTTCTTATCGTGAATGGACTTTGAAGTTTGAACTTTAAACTAGTGATGATCGATCAATGAGTCTAGGTTATCGCAAGTCGCAAGGGCAGCAGCTGCAACTGTCGATCAAAGAGTAATGTCGCAAGGATGAGAAAAACCTCAATCGATCAAGGAGTAATGTTGTCGACTCGTCGATTTGGTGTAATACGCTATTGTCGATTTGGTGTAATACGGATGATTGAATTCGATTTCGTTGATTTTTTTGGTGTATTACGTTGGTTTTGTTGGGTAACGATCGATAGAAAAGAAGACCGAATAAGCAATCGTGTTAGGAAAAAAAATGTGACTTTTCATATTCGGTTCGGTCCTTTTGAACCGAATAAGCCCTTATTCAGGTAACCCGGACCGAATAACCCGAAAACCGAATAAGCCTTACATAGATACCCGAAAACCGAATCGAATTGCTTATTCGGGTCTAATTTGGTTCGGTTCGGTTCGGTTTTCAGTTCGGTTCGGGTTTTCGGGCCAAATTCTCGTCCCTAATGTGGAGTTCACATTCCTTAATTAATAATTCAACCTATGTACGAATACCGTGAATTTCAACCCAATATTAGAGATGAAAAAAAAACAAAAAAAAAACAAAAAAAAAAACATATCCGATGGGAACCCGAAACGAGCACTCGTTTTGACTGGGAAATCCCCAAGTTGATCGGGGTTGGGGACGCGAATGGGGATATCATTTATCCTCGACCCCAGTCCCGATATATATTAATATATAAAAATAATAAAAACATATATTTATGACATAATTCACAATGCCTAAAATTTGATCTAAGTAACTCAACTCATTAATAACTATTTTGTTGAAATTGTATTTTTTTTATCTAGATTAATATCTTGTATAATTTTTTTTTATCTTGGTTTATCTAATTTACCTTAAATATGGCTTGGTAAATTTTTTTTCTACTTGATTTTTCATGTATGTATTTAAATTTGGTAGAAAATTTGTTTATAGCTTTTATGCAATCTATGAATATTTTTATGTTTTTTAAAATCTTTAAACTTATGTTCGTAAAATTAAAATTTAGAGTTTTTCTTTAGGTAAAAGTTTTCATATTAAAAGAGAAAAAAATTAAATCCCCGATTTCCTGTTGGGGATCCCCGGTCTTCGTTGGGGGTGTGGATGAGGATTCATTAATATTCCTTGATGGGGATGAGGATTCGTGGACGGAGATGGAGATTAGAATGAGGATTCGCCAACGGGGATGGGGATCCCTATATTTCCTGCCCCCGTTGCCATCGCTACTCAAGATAATCCATCGAAGGCATGTGGCGGTGTTTATTGTTAGACTTAATGGATTGAATGAATTAGACATTTAAGTCAATTACATATGGTTATTTATTTTTGACAAATTATACATATGGTTGTTTCATTTTGACTAATTTCGACATAATGACTTAATGGATTAAGTACATACCTAACTTAAGTTATTAAAAAACCCATCTTGTACCTATTTGCCTCTTTTATTTTTCCCAAACATAAAAATTGAAGGCCAAAGTTGAAATTTGTCATTGAACTACCGTCCAAGTACTTATTTAGGCGTTGTTTGTTTTTTTTAAAAACCTCTTAAAACTATTTTTTGTTGTGTGATACAGCACACGCACAACACTTGTCATCTTGCAACAATTTGTTTTTTGGAAGACTTCAGACTATAAAACATTTGCGTGTGTTCTGCGCGGCGCAACACTTGATTTGTTTCTTCAAACCTCTTCAGCTTTCATTTTTTTCAAGTGATTTTTTTAGAAATTTGGTATAGCTTATTTATTTTTTAAACTTTGATTTTTTTTAAAACTTTGATTTTTTTTTTTAACTTTGATTTTTTTTAAACTTTGATTTATGGATTTGATACAATTTCTTTTTATAAATTCCACGATTTTTTATAACTTGAGTTTTTTTGTTTTTTTAAACTTTGATTTTTAAATTTTTTTTTACCGTTTCTGTTAATAATATTTTCAGTTTAGGTTGGATTTTTTTAACATGTGTAACTTTTTTATGAACTTTGTAGACATTATTTGTAATATTTTCTTAATTTTTTTATTATTTTCTTTTTTATGTTTTTTAAAATTAGTTTTTTTCTAGAATAAAATTTATAGCTTCGTTTTTATTTTTTTAGATTTTTTTAGAAATTTTATATTTTTGTTTTTTTACTTGTTCTTTTTAGTATTTTTTTTCAATGTTTTAAGACTAGAATTATTAAAATTTTGATGTAGAGAGCTATTTTCAGTTTATAAAATTAGTTTATTTAAATTTCAGTTTACTGCAGTAGTCCGCAGATGTTAAAAAACAAACATGTTTCTTATTACAGTTTGCAGCCGTTTGGTTCACATCTTTTGTTGCGGAGGTGGTCCGCAGACTTCATAAATTTTCGCTTGAATCACTAAATTTTTTCATAAGATTTTTTAGATCTATTAACTTGTTTCTTTTGTGCACATTATAACTTTCTAATATCTTATGTCGAGTTTTTTAGGATACCCAAATTTTTTGACATTTAGTAACTAATCAATCTTTATCTTTAATCGTTGGATGAAATTTAATCAGAAGCTAAAAGTCGTTCTCGCTTTATATGGTGTTCACACACACACATATCCATTAAGACACTCCATTAGGACTAGATCTCTAAACCTAGGTTCTAAAGTTCATCAAGAAGTATAACTCAACCATTAAGTCCTTAATCACAAAAGACATAAGCCCAAACTTTCCAGAAGGGTTTTCCTTTACCCCAAAAGCCATAAAGTTGGCTGCTTTTATGGACATGCATGTCCAATGCATGTCTCCTCCATTTTAGGTCAACAAAAGTGATAAAGGGGCTTCAAACTCATGCATAGGATAACATACACCATGGAACATCACATCTACAACATATGATCTCAAAGGGACTTCTAGGATCTATAAAGTTGCCAACTTTATGGAATCTTTCCATTCCAACTAGGCAACACAAGAAGAAAATGGGACAAAATTTTAGATCTATCATCATAGAAGCATAAAGCAAGGAGCTTGGACACTTAAAAAGGTCCAGAGATGCCCAAAAGTGATCTTCACTCCAGCCAAGAAGCACCACAATCCTTTCCAATGCCTCTTCTTCCTTCAAAAGCAATCAAAATCACCAAAATGGATTCACAACTCACAATGAGGAATTAGGTTTAGGGTTTTTGAAGCTTGAGGGTGATGGAGGATGATAAAGAACCCTAGGTTCAAGGTAGTGAGGTTTAAATACGGAAGAAACCCTAAAAGATCTTGGGATTGGGCCAGAACATCTGTCACGCCGTGGCGATCCAGTAAAACATGTGTTCATTTATTCTATGGCATGTCGTGGGCATCCTTGCACCACATCGTGGCATAGAGTTTTTCCAAAACTCCACCCTTAGTCCTTGTTAAAAGAGATAGCTAAACCAATTTGGAACATGGGTGTTATAATTCTAAGCTCCAACTCTTCAAATAATGTCATTTATATAGTTTTATCTTGACGGAATGGATGTTTAGTGTTGGAAACTTTGTCCTAACACTTTTGTAGCAGCATTCAATCCATCAATTTCAAGTAGGGGGAATCAAGGAGTGATTCTCCATTAATAATCTTCAAAACTCATCAAAAGCTTCAATCTCTACCGGTTTAACAATTTATGTTGATTCATTTAGATTGCTTGTTCAGAAAGGCATTTAACAACTTGTGTTGATTCCCTTAGATTGATTGGAGTTTTTTATCAACATGAAGTTGTATTTTTGTGAAGGGGAAGTTTTGTTCAACTTATTTTATTGGAAATTTTCTTTGACTTACTGTTAGAATACATAAAAGTTATATTCTTGTATCGATAAGCTTTTATCTACATAAAATGGTAGTGTGACTTACTTGATTTTTTTTATTTCATGGTGTTTGTAAGTTTTGTGTTGTCAAAGTGGTCAAAAGACATGGCTTTTGGGATCACGAACTTCGTTAACGAATCTTGTAGCTTGTCGAGTCGGGGCCACAACTTGTTTAAGTATCTTGAATTAATTTTTTGCCTTAATTTCCAAGGTGGTGTTTCCATGAGTTTTATAAAACTTACCATATCTTTTGCAACACATCTTTTCTTGTCATTCGACAATCGACACATATTGAAGTTTTTTTGGATTTTGGGTATGCTTAGAATAGCAACAACATCTTCATTTGTTCCGTTGCATGAGCCTCCCTCAATGGATGCTTGTGAGGATTAATTTTTTGATCAAAAAATATATAACAAAAAAAATAATTGAGAATATGAGAATTCAAAATTAGTTGAGATTATGATCTTAGAAAGCATTTAAGCGGTGTGGCGAGTCCAATTCACCCAACGCCTATTTTTACTAAGCCTAGCATGGGCATATTCATGTGGTCATTCTAGCCAAAAGAAAAAAACAGCTTTAAATGGTGGTATAGCCGTTTGGAACATTAAATAAAAAAAAATCATTTTTAATCCTAACTATAACATGGATATACCGGTTAAACCAATTTTGAAACCAAATTTCTCAAACCGGATCCGGTCCTAAACCGACGATTTGGTTAGATCCGTTCCTTTGCACATATCCGGTTTTCCATCAAACCGTTTTTTTTTTTTTTTTGGCCTTTCGATTATTTTTAGAAACCTGTTTGGATATGCATCTCTCGGTGGTAGCACACCCACATAATGACACAATAATTTGTGTTGTAAGTTGTTGCCAATATTTGTAATCTGTATGTAGATATATAATAATATTTTTCCCAAATTATTCTATGGCCACTTGAATTTTCTTTCATTGTTTATTTCCTTACTGATTACAAAGAAGAAAGAAAGCCTCAAATCCTCAATGGTTCGCTACTTCCCATGTCGACCTTCCATAAAAAACAAATATAATCTTTTCTAATTAAAACTATTAACACCAGCCTATATCTTTACAGAAAGTCAAAGAAGATAAAGTCAATATAATTGGATTAATTGAACCGAAACAAACTTTCGAATAAATCATCCTTTTTATTTAATATTAGGAAAAAAAAAACGTTATGATTGAACCATGAGCCACTTGTTACATAATATACAACTGTTTTTGGATAAAGTTGCAATCTTTTATTGAAAAATAATGAATAAGTACAGTTATTTTCATCTAGTTATTTGAGTTAGGATAGATCCAAATAATGACGCATCGAAACTTTTGAAACCCTTGGAATTATGGATAATCCCAAAATAATATCTAAGAGAAATATCGTAACTTGGTATATACATAAAAATAGAAATATATTTTTAATTATTTTACTATAAAAAATATATATATAATAAAATAAAAAATTTTATATAAAAAATACATAAACACAAATGATTTTTACAAAAATTTTACCTTTTTAAGAGATTGTTTGATATGTTCTTAGGTTTGGTAAAATTTGGTCCGACTCAGTTAGATTTTGATTTATTCCATTATATCTGATTCAATTAGACCTTCACTTAACTAGATCTAATTTAATAACAATTATGAAAAAAATACTTTTTCATATAAAAAAAATCAATTATATACAGAATTTAATGGGTGTTGACATGCTGTATATAACAAGAAATAGTGTTGGGTCACTCAACAGTGGGAAATGAAATTCGTTCACTTTTTTAGTATTTTAATAACATTTAAATTCTTATAAATCGGTTGATGCATCATTGAACCCAAAAAAGCAGCGAATCACATATTTAACCTCAATTTTCCATCTCCGATCTGAGAAATTGAATGAGTGGGAGCGAAGGAAGCTCTGGACATTCAGCCGGAGATGCGCCAGCGCCGGCGCCGGTGGTGGGGAAGAAGAGGGATAAGGCCAAAGTGAGCCGAACGTCGTTGATACTGTGGCACGCTCACCAGAACGATCCAGCTGCCGTGAGAAAGCTATTGGTGGAAGATCAGTCTTTGGTTCAAGCCAGGGATTATGATAATCGAACTCCGCTTCATGTCGCTTCGCTTCATGGATGGATCGAAGTTGCTAAATGCTTGATTGAGTACGGTGCCGACGTTAACGCGCAAGATCGCTGGAAAAACACGGTAAGAATGTACACACTGCAAACAAATTGAATACTAATTTTTCTACTCAGTTGTAGTTTAAGATGCTTGTAATTGAGGAATTGTTGTAATTCAATTGAGATCGGTGAAATCTAAGAAACGAATTGCCAGGGTTCACTTGACTTGTTTGAGTTCCTACAATCCTTTATGCTTATATTTTAGAAGTGTAATTGAAAGTTCGTTGAACAACAGAACAAGTAAGGTTTTCGTTCATCACTGGGGAAAAATAAGGTTTCGAATCTGTGTCTATAATCTTTGGATAAAGGAAGTAAGGCACAATGAATGATCAAGGTGTTGTTTGCAGCCTTGCAGGTACTCTTAGCTTTTGCACATTAGGAGATAGCTTATATCAGGAACACACATAGCTAAGCCAATATGTATATGAGTGTACATGTGTTACAAACAAACCAAGATTAGGAGAGTTATGCCCACTCGTTAATATGCAATACATTCAGCTTCTTCTCGATCTTTCTAATAGTTTCAGACAATTGATTACTGAGTTAATCTTGACTTATTCTAAGCTTTCAATACATTTGATCAACTCACATTACTTGATTCTACTCATGACAGCCTCTAGCTGATGCAGAAGGAGCTAGAAAACATAACATGATTGAGTTACTAAAGTCTTATGGTGGCCTATCATATGTAAGTTCAACACTCATCACTCTATTTTGATTATACGTTATGATGCATTTCATGTTGCACGCCTTTACATTTTCAGTAAAGAATCTTTATATGTTATCTTGCACATGTTAAGGTGATCTTTATATGCTTTTATAGGCCTAAAGAATTTGGCATCTTTTATACAGGGCCAAAATGGAAGCCATTTTGAACCAAGACCTGTCCCACCACCTCTCCCAAATAAGTGTGACTGGGAAATTGATCCTGTTGAGCTGGACTTCACAAACTCACACATGATAGGAAAGGTCTGCTTTCTTTTTCTTTAATCTTTAAATATCTTTTATCATCTTAATATGATAATAACTATTTCATCAAATTAGGGTTCCTTTGGTGAAATTGTGAGAGCAAGTTGGCGTGGAACACCAGTAGCTGTAAAACGTATACTTCCAAGTCTCTCAGATGACAAATTGGTGATGTGAGTCTCCTTATGTTTATCAATAATGATAAAATTTTACTCTTAGAATTTAAAAAATAATATTTTATTACCTTTGAATCCAGTCAGGACTTCAGGCATGAGGTCAATTTGCTGGTCAAACTTCGCCACCCTAATATAGTGCAATTTCTTGGAGCTGTTACTGAAAAGAAGCCATTAATGCTGATAACCGAGTATCTACGAGGGGTATATAAATATATTAAGACTAACATCACATAAAAAAAAAAAAAAAAAAAAAGAAAAAACATTTTATAAGGTTTCAAGGTCTGAAAATTGATATATGGATGCAGGGTGATCTTCATCAGTGCTTAAAAGAGAAGGGTGCACTAAGTCCAACAACAGCTATAAACTTTGCTTTAGACATTGCAAGGTACCTTTTTATTTATTTATGAATATGATACACAAATTACAGGAAATATCAAAATTATCTTATTCTCACTATCAATATGAGCAATGTACTTTTCTTTTAGCCATAATAGCAATATATTTATAGGCATTGTACTTTATTTAATACATATTGCTATTATTATTAAAAAATAAAATTACGTGGCTATTATGGTAAATAAATGTAAGTATATTGCCTATATTGGTAAAAGAGTAAAGTACTAAGTTTGAGTTTGTTAACATTTTATGTCTACAGAGGAATGGCTTATCTTCATAATGAGCCTAATGTCATTGTTCATAGGGATCTAAAACCAAGGTTTGTTTACCTTATTACTTTCGCCACATCAGCTTTCCACTAATTTTTATTTAACAAAAACCTACTGTAAAAAAAATTTCTCCAATGGTCAATTTAAAAAAAAAAAAGAAAAATCTCTAAAAATTAACTAATTTATCCTTATCTATCTTAAATGTTATAAAAAGTCCTCTCTTATAATGTATCATCTTTTTAAACATACATCACATTTTTTTTAACAACGGTTGACATTAGTATTTAAATAAATAACCATAAAATATTATCTGTTTGATCTTTGATATTTGTGTCCTTTTGAAAGTCAAAGAAAAAATCTTATTATAAAATATATTAATTTTTTAATTTTTGTACATAAAATAATGATATGGGTTTTCTTGTTTTTGATTCAGGAATGTTCTTTTAGTGAACACCAATGCAGATCATCTAAAAGTTGGAGACTTTGGACTTAGCAAACTCATCAGGGTTCAAAATTCTCATGATATTTATAAAATGACTGGAGAAACTGGAAGCTGTATGCATCATATATATTTATTTATATCCTATAGTTTTACTTTTCCCTTATAATATTTATTAGATTAGTTTTTTTATTAATTGTTTTTTTTCATGGTATACAATATATAGATCGTTACATGGCTCCTGAAGTCTTCAAGCACAGAAAATATGACAAAAAAGTCGATGTCTTCTCTTTTGCGATGATATTATTCGAGGTAATTTCTTTTTTATTAGATAAAAAGTACAGTTTTGGTCCCTGAGTTTAGCTAATTTTTTCAGTTTTGGTCCGAAAAGTAGTCTTTTTACTTCTTGGACCAAAAATGTTACAAAAATCTCAGATAAGGGACCAAATTTGGAAAAGGAAACTTTTTGGGACCAAACTTGAGAAAGAGCTATACTCGGGGACCAGAATTGCAAATAGTAGATTTTTTGACAATGATGTTTTGGATGTTTTTTTTTTTTATAGATGATTGAGGGTGAGCCACCATTATCAAATTTTGAAGCTTATGAAGCAGCAAAATATGTAGCGGAAGGAAACAGACCTGCATTTAGAGCAAAAGGTTACACCCCTGAACTGAAAGAGTAAGTCAGTTATATAATAATATAATATTAGTGTTAATAAATTTAAACATAATTTAATTGTAATTGGTATGATGATATTTGGTAGGTTGATCGACAATTGTTGGGCAGCAGATATGAACAAGAGACCTTCTTTTTTGGAAATTTTAAAGAAGCTTGAAAAAATTAAGGAAACGATACACCCAGATCATCATTGGCATCTTTTTAATTAATAACAAATTTATCATCATCTATTTCTGAAAAAATATATATATCTAAATAGCTAGTTTTACTTACACCTAAGGTTTTCAGGTAAGTATTGAGGAACTTGACGAATTTTCAGACTTTTTTTTTTTTTTTTTTTTCTTTTGAATAATGAAATCTTATTGTTTATACCACACAAAAGTGTTGTTGCTTGGAATGGAAATACATTTTAGTTGTTTGCATTTGCTTTTCTACTTTTGATTCTTGCCTTGTAAATGCTATGTTTATTGTCCTTTTTCCTTGAAGATAATGTTGCAAATTATAGTGCATTTTTTTTAAGTTAAAAGGACAATTTGTTTGATAAAGTTATGTCTTAGTCATATTTAATAGTCCAATAAGTTGGGTAAGATCTATTAAAGATCAAAGTTTGGCATTTGTGTCTATATATATAAAAAAAATGTCATTTTGACACGTTAAACGTTGAGTTTTGTTTTTTTGGTGTTTTTGTGATCAATCATACAAATATCGTTAAATTCTGACACAAAAATTAATAATGAAAATATATGTTATTAAAAAATCGGTTAGAGAGGTTCCGCTTTTTTAGAACATAAACCTGGTTTGTCTTTGTTAGGGGAAAAACGAAATGATCCGCTTTTTTATCCTCATTGTGCACCATAACCCCAATGGCCCAATCCAATTCCAACTTTGTACACTTTATACATAGTTACATACCCAACATTTTATTAAAAATTATTATTTGTTATTAGTTTTTATTCTATTTAAGATTACTAAAAATATGAATAAAAAAATCATCTAAAAAGATAAACAATTTGTTTTAAATCACGAATTTTGATATTGTATATTAAAATATGCTAATTCTGATGTGGCTTGGTTTCTTAATAAAAAACAAAATATTAATTTTAGCTACATGTGTCCATTATCCATTATACTCTCCAAACATCAACATCCCTTTTCCTATTGGACTTTATTTTTAACCTTTAAAATTTATTAAACTTTGACTCGTTTCAGTAGATTTCCACATCATTTTATTGATATTCAAATATTGCATAGGCTTCAAATACTATTAACTGGAAATTAAATATAATACACAATACTCTCCATTAACAAGAACTAATTACATATTTTGAATGGCAAGATACCTAAAACATACAATAGTTTAACTAGTATGATATCCTAAAATACAATAATTGAAGTAATACGTAACAAATGATAAAAACTATATACAACAAAACAAGATTAAGTTTTATGTTTTGGTTATAAGAAATTAAAAACATGGTTAAACGTGTTTTTTGTTGAATTAAGTTTTTTTCTTGAAATATTCAAATTTTTGTTGAATTAAATTTTATTTTCTTGAAATATTCAATTAAAAATGTCGTTAACACATTATTGGAATTAACATTTATAAAAAAGAAAGGTTTTAATATTAAAAAAAAAAGCCATATAATTAAGTGGTATCTAACAAGTCTATATTGTATTCAACAACAAACTACAAGATCTCATGCTTAAAAAAAAAAAAAAAAAAAAAAAAATGTTTACAACAACTATTAACCTTGATGCGCAATTTTTTTTTTTTTTTTTTTTTCATTTTTCAACTATGCTATGGGACTTAAATGAGCTTCTTCTTTTCAAAAAATGACTTCAAATGCCATACTTGCAAACCTGCAACTGACAAGCAGACGAACAGTGAAAGAAAACTCAATAACGCCATTCTTGAATTTGTCTTGTTGTTAAGCTCTTGCATATCATGTTCCCTGTAACAACCACAAAATAAATCACATCCCATTAACCCTAAATAAGTGCAGCAATGGAAACACAAAGATTGTTGAATCACCTTTCTCGGAGATAAAACATCTCTTCATGAATGGAAGTCACGAAGTCTGCAAGCTTCTTTAGCTCCAACTCCATTGCCTATAAAAAGAACAAATTTAGCAATTGAAATTTGATATATCGCATTGATGATTGATTGTATGCATTGTGGGAAGAATACTTACATCTACAGAACCTTTTTTGGCTACATTAGACCAATCTTTAGCAGCCAAGCCAGATCTCCAATCGAACTCGATAGGAATTTTAATGGCGGGATGATGATCGATGGCAAAAAAGCATGCCATGTAATCCCCTGCCTCAGTAGCCTGAAACGCAAATTGACCCGACTGTACATGATCGGCGTAGTGATAGGAGTTCCCGTACACCGAAGTCACCTGAGTTACGAAGGAAGAACAAGTTCAATCAGATCGTGTTTAGCGTGTAACAAAATCACATCTTCATTCCAAAATTCGCGAAAATTTGAACACATAAACACGAAATCGAAAAACTGAAACCCCAAAATTGACATCTCCACTAGTAATTAAACGAAGTTCAGAACTCTGCAACATCAGAATTCTCTATAGAAGAAAAGCAAATGCATAATAAAACTCAAGTTATCGAATTGGGGGACAAAACATGTACATCGTTATTGACGATTTCTAGCTTAAGAAAGTGAAAACTTCTGATTCATTCATTGATTGTATTTGATTTACCCTGATAGTGAATTTGTGGGAGTCAGGTAATGGCTGTCCTTCATTGGGATTAACTACGGAGTAGTGACCGACTGTCATAGAATTGCTTTTGATGTCTTCCGATATGCATTTTGTATGCCCCGATTCGATCTCGAAACGGATGGATTGTGCGACGATGGATAGAAACCCTAAGATTAGAACGCCAGCGAACATAAATTTTGGTAGCTCCATGGTTAAGCAGAGGTTTTGATTGGGGGGGTTGTAGGTTTTAGCTAAATTCTAGGCGAGAAGGAGAAAGAGATGTTGTGGTTATGTTGGAAGCATTGAAGAACTTCCGAATGAACCACGAGTCCATGGCCTTTCAACATCAAACCTTTTAGATTTGATTACCAAAATAATAATAATAAGGTTATATGTATCCTTATTAACCCACAAAATATTGTACAATATAATCATAGTCCTTTTTAAACGTATTTGCCTCAATCTTTATTTAAACATTTTTTAATATATTATAACCAATTTTTATGTTTTCTAAGCATTATAATTCAAAAAATAGTAGACTAACTATATTACCCCTAACTATTAAAACCCTTTTAACAAAAACCGAGTTGACATCATTGTTACATTGTCTCTAATGCTTTTGGAACTCTATTATGCAGAATACATCACACCTTACACACATGTACATGCACATTCAATCCTAATTTGATTGTGTATGTATACATGCTTCAAAGATGCAAGGGTCGTACGTCGCTCTCACACTGTCATCATTGAATCAACATCAGTACATACTATTACGAAATGCCAATTAGAAACAGTGAGCTATCAACAATTTTCTACTTGTGAATAAAAATTATGGTTATCTATTTTGATTGCAAGTTCGGAATATTGATTACTCACATAATTATTATGTTGAACAATGTATTATGTACGGAGCTAGTGTTGTAATTTACACATGGACTATTACTTTGTGTAATGGTGACTTACACCGACCATTTTTGTAATGGTTAGGACCGTAATCATATATAAGAACTGTGTTGTGGGGTAGGCTCCACCGTATATCAAGATCACTCTAAGCGAAGAACGGTTATGTGGGCGATATGGAATTAGAGGAATGCTATAATCAAGACATCTTTAAAATTTTCTTTCAATTTTGTTCATATAAAACATTTTTAATTGTTTGTAATGTAGCTTTAAAGGATTTTAAAGACTTTTAAAAATCATGGTTAGGTGTTCTCAACCAACATGTAAATTTTTTATTCTAATAATTGAAGGCATTATGTCATCGAAGTTGTCTGTTGCTTAACCAAAGATGATTGCAAAGAGAGTCTTGAAGGCCATGTTTAGGCATAATGGTAACTTTCTAATCCTCTAACATGCAAAAGACCATGTAAAATTAACAAATTTATTTTCCAGTGTCTTACGTTTGACTCCATTTGTAGTTATGTTTATGATGGGCGCATATGATGTTTTTCAACATTAATTGAATTAATAGATTCTCAAATTTGGTTTAACTTCATCTGGAATTGTTATTAAAGTCAACTTCAAAGAGTACATTGTTAATGTGGAATTGTTGCTAGAAGTTTGTTACTTTTATTGAACGTTTTTTGGATTCTATGGAAATCTCATCAAACAACTCTTCACAAAGTTTAGGGGCTTCTCAATAGAATCTCAAATGGCCCATGTGCAAATTACAACAATGGTAATGTGATAGTTTCATTTTATTACTTCTTTGCATAGTTTATTCTTAGTTAAAACCATCTCATTTTAGTTGATCTTCATGCATATTTTCTCTTTGTTATTTTTCTCCTTTATCGGGTGCTTTCCAGTCTTTTGAGCTTATTTGCAGGATTTACCGAAGACTATTCGTCATTGGAGGTATGGAAGGAGTGTGAGACTTTTGGAGGCTTGCGGTTTGCTTGTGGACTTGAAGCGGTACGATTGAGCTTGGTGTCAACATAAACAAGAAATCGAGTTGAACTTAATTTTTGGGCGAGGATGATGACGAGGCGACGAGGACTCGAGCTATGGAAGATTAAAGGAGCATTGGAGCATCTTTGAAGGCTTTGGAAGGCATAATTGGGCTCTCAAGAGTTTGTGCATATGGGATGAAACATTAATGAGAAGATTGGGCTGGTGTGCCAATCAAATGGGCCAAATGGCCCACTCAGCAGAATTCATGCGGTCCGCGTGTGCTCCAGAAATTGTCTGCGTGTCCTACAAATGGTCCGCATGTGCTCGCTAGCCGTCCGCGTGCAGCATGCAGTGAAGAAATCGGGTTTTGTGCTTTTGCCTCTATTTTGGGATGGTTGGTGGTTCACTTTTGGGAGACTTTAGATCCGATTTTTTTGACTTTTCTCTGGAGTTTGGAGCTTGAAGAACACCAAGAACATTGTGAAGAACATCATCTTTTCACTTTTAAATCTTGCTATATGTTTGGTACTATCTATTTTTATTTTAGTTTCTTGAGTTTAGCCATGCTAGGATAAACTTCTTTTGGTTGACTTGGATGTAATTTCTTGAATGATTTGGTTATTTTGAAGAACTCCATGAACTTGTGTTGAATATCTGTGATTATATTTTCTATGAAAACTTCCTTCATGTGTATATATCTCTAGTCATAAATATTGATATGTGAATGTTATTTTTGTTGGTTAAATTCTTGGCTAAGTAATGGGTCTTCAATTTAACAAGCAACAATTAGTTTTAATGTTTGTTTTCATTTCATTTAGACTAAGAAAATATTTTCTCCACATAGTGGTAATGAAAGCAATAGATTGCTCTTTGGATTTGGTGACTCTTAAAACCTAATGCTAATTGATTTTCACAAAATTACATGCTTCATTAGTTTTGTGACTTTGATTTAGGAAATGTGCTATGAGCTTCTCTAGTCATTTTAATACAAAAGAAGAGTTGAGGCAAGTTATGCTTATAAATTGCTATAGCCAAGTTAGATTATAAACACAAGTATTGCACCTTGGTATTCTCATGATTATTTAACCAAATGTTCAAGTAATGAAAGTCCAAAGTCAACCATTTTTTTCTTATTGGTTTTACATCAAACTTTTCTTTTGTTGAATTGTGTTCTTAAATATTAGTGTAATTCTAGTTTCCTTTTAAACATCTCAAAAGATCATAATCCCCCAATTTTATTTTATTTTAGTTTTACAAGTATTTGTATAACAAGATTTCCATAGAAGTAACAAATTGAACCAATCTCTGTGGATACGATCTATTTACCACTATACACTATTTTAGTGTATAATATTTAGGATATTACTTTTGTTGGCCTCGACAACCACCATAATGGATTCAAACAATTAAGGTATGATACAATTCTTGAATACATCAGAGAAAAAGAAAATGGAAAAATATTATACATTGAAGTGAAGTTTGGTTTTTAACACGGACCAAATTACAGTAATGGTCCCTAAAATACTTCTACAAACAACATCATTTAAAACCTATCACATTTCAAAAAATGCAGCCAGATAACTCAATTGACCTTGATGATACTTCTACTTAGTTCAGTTGTAACATTCATAAAATTCTCAAAAAATTTAAACTTCTAAGATTTACTCAAAACCATCATTGTTTACAAATTGTTTTAAAAATAAGTTCAATATAAGAGAAATCCCAAAATCATGAAATAAAACATGAGGAGGTCACGCCTCTGCAGCACGATCACGCCTTCGCCTTCCCTTGATCCTCTGAAGTACCTGAAACATAATCCAAAACTGTAAGCCCAAAGCTTAGTGAGTTTCTTCCAATACATAGCAAACAACACAAATATAATAACAACATGCAATGGGTCCACATCTAACAAACTGGATTACCCCTGAGCCCACAACATAAGTCTGGCTTCCCCTTGGGCCCACAGCCTATGCCTGGCTTGCTCCTCGGCACTCAATACCAGTCTGGCATGCCCTACCCGGCCCTCAGCTCGTATCTGGAATGCTACTGAGCCCTTAGTATGAGTCTGGCATGCCATACCCGGCCCTCGGCTCATATCTGGAATGCTCATGAGTCCTCAGTATGAGTCTGGCATGCCCTCCCTGGCCCTCAGCTCATATTTGGCATACTCCAGGGTTTGTTGGCTACAACACAAAGCAGTACAACCTCAACCCAACCTACACAATATGTCGACATATAACATATAATATCACATACAGATAAACAAACAGTGTCACAGGTAGTCCTACAAATCTACCAGACTAGCATATCAATAACTAGCATACTCATGCATATCTATTCCATACTCAGCATATCAACAATATCAGGTTATCAAACCAAATGATCGGTCTTGGTGCCTTCGACCCGAAAGTACAGTGAGGAAAACTCACCTCTCAAGTTGTAAGGCTTGGTCCAGGTATTTTTTTTAGTTCTCAATATTTTAGGGTTTTGGGCTAGAACTCGACGAGTTGGGGAACTCCAACTCGTCGTGTATGGATTTATTTGGACGCGGATTAAGGACTCAACTCGACGAGTTGGGGAGCCCCAACTCAACGAGTAGACGTTGGAAAGGAAAACCCTAATTTTTAGGGTTTGCACCCTATTTAAAGGCCTTAAGCTTCATTGTTAGCCTCCCTCATCGTCCCCTCAGTCCAGAGAAACTAAACCCTAAATTGTGTCTCATCTCCCATATTTGAGTGTGTGTGAGTTAAAAGAGTGTGTTCCTTGGTGTTTCTTGAAGGAGTTGAAGTTAGTGGTGCATAGTTGAAGGGAGAAGCATTAGATCCGGGGATTTCTCTGTTGTGGCAGCTATATTAAGGTATAAATTCGATACCTTGACCATTCTTTTGTTAGATCTCTTCCCTTGAAAGTTTATGTCCATTATTAGCCTATTTTGGGACCATTATTGGATTTGATCATGTTATGAAGATATGGCTTCAGATATAGACATCTCATTGCCTTTGTGGACTTAAAGTTGCCAACTTTATCAAGTCTTGGCCCTCCTTCATGCTCTAAGTCCCTTGATAAGCTTTGTTTGAGTGTTTTAGCTCTTTGATGCCTTGCATGGATGTAAAGTTAGCAACTTTACGTGGTATATTAACCCTAGGGGACCAGATTTGTAGTTTAGGGCTTTAGATTCGACTGGAAGGGACTGAATATCTTAAGACTGGGAAAACTCGACGAGTTGCCCTGACAACTCGACGAGTTGGATCGAGTTTTCCTGCCTTTTGGATACTGAGCAAACTCGACGAGTTGGCTAGGGTTTTTCCCGGTTTTCTTAACACTGAAGGAACTCGACGAGTTGCTAGATGCACTGGACGAGTTGGGTCAACATGGACTGTTGACCTTAACTATTAACTTTGACTTTGACCATGGTTGACCAAGTTTGAATTTAAGGGTATCTCTGGTATTTCGGGATTTTGACAAACTTAGTCTCATGGTGGTTGTAGGCAGTTGAGTTGGAGTTGTGAGTTGGGATCTGATCTTATCAGTTCAGCATTCCTTGAGAGGTGAGTCTCTTCACCATACCAATGGGTCGAAGGCACCAAGGCCGACCCATTATTTGCTATGTGACATGCTAGTTGATTATTTGCTATGTGATATGATAGTTGTATTTGTGATACTTGAATGAAAGACCTCGGGGGTTCCCGAGGCACTTGGGTGTAAGACCTTGGAGAGTTTCCACGGCATCCTTAGTAAAGACCTCGGGGGGTTCCCGAGGCGCTTGGGTGTAAGACCTTGGAGGGTTTCCATGGCATCCTTAGTAAAGACCTCGGGGGGTTCCCGAGGCACTTGGGTGTAAGACCTTGGAGGGTTTCCAGGGCATCCTTGGGCTAAGACCATGTGGGTGTTCCCATGGCACCCGGGTAAGACCCTAGAGGGTTTCCAGGGCATCCTTATATGTTTGTATGCATGGCTTATGTGGTATATGTAGCTGATATAACTCATATGGTTTATGTGATTATGTGGATTGTGTGGGGTATTCCTTGGGGAACTCACTAAGCATTAGCTTACAGCTTGTTGGTTGTTTCAGGTACTTCAGGATCTAAGGGGAAGAGCCCGGCATGATGGTGCGGCATGCACTCTCTGGCGTTTCATTTGGAGCACTCTGATTTTATGAATAACTTATATGATGTTATGGATTTTGAAAACAAATGTGTTTGGAATTTTATATCTTATGGAAATGTTTTGGTTATTTAAAATGAAAAATTTTATTGGAAATCTGGGTTGTTACACAAGTAGTGCAGAACTAATAAGGTATGACTCCGAATCACAGCTCCTGACTCAATTGTCTACAACCACCATGTGACCAATTCCATCAAAATCCTGAAATACCCAAAATGCCCTCACAAGTCAAACTTGGTCATGGTCAAAATCAAGTCAACGGTCAAGGTCAATACTCCATGTTGACCCAACTCGTCGAGTGCACCAATAGACTCGCCGAGTTTCTCCAAATATTTTGAATCGGGACAAATCAAACCAACTCGCCGAGTTTGACCAACAACTCGCCGAGTTAGTTCAAATTCCAGCAGCTTAACACATTAAGCCCTTTTTATCAAATCTAAGGCTTCAAAACGTAGATCTGATACCCTGGAACTGGAAAACCACGTAAAGTTGTCAACTTTACGTTCATGCATGCCAAAAAGAAGCTCTGGAACTAAAGAAAGGCTTAATAAATGACTTAATGCATGAATGAGGCCTAGAATCTACTAAAGCTTGCAACTTTAAGCCAAATGAGGCCACCACATGGCCAAATCTAATGTGACAACCCATGAAATACTCCATTCCTTGAACAATCCGATAATGAGCCAATAATCACAATAAAACTTTCAACGAAGAGATCTAAGCAATAATGAAGCAAGGTATAGACTTTATAACTTGAAGAGACCTCAGCAAGTGGGGAGTTTCTGGATCTATAGCCCCCCTTCCAAACTAGACACTTCAAACTTCAAGGCTCCTTCAAAAGAGTACCAAAAATCAACACTCTAAGCTCTCCACAAGCTCACACACTCAACTATGGGAGATGATACACGAAATTAGGGTTTCTGGACAGAGGAGGCTGGTAAGGAGGCCATCCAATGGGCTTAAGGCCTTTAAATAGGGTGCAACACCCTAAAAATTAGGGTTTCCTTCTCAGCTGCCAACACGCTGAGTTGAGGCACCTCAACTCGCCATGTTGATTCATTAATATCCGCGGCCAAAAGTCATCTCAACTCGCCGAGTTTCCAAAGAACAACATGCTTAAGGAATAAATCTCATACCTGGGATCGGGATGTTACATCAATCACCAGCAACACCAGATAATTCAATTGAAAAACAATGGAAATATGGTGTTTCTCCAAAAAATTTAAAGTTCTTTATATCCACGCGTAGGTGGAGACGTACTCTACATATTTCATTTAGACCCCTAAGGCTAAAAAGTAGCTTATCATAAACTCACTTTTTACGATTCCCGATGTCGTGTCGGTTTTGTCGCGAAACTTCGACATGTCATAACTCGGATTTTGGTGTTCTTTATATGTACGTAAACCTTGTGACATATACTACAACTTAGTTAAGATTATTTATTCTAAATAATCTTCTATCAAAAAGTCATTTTGACGCTTATCGTCTCTAAATTGAGTAGCCCGAATCTACAGACGTTACATCGAGCTTGTGATATATTTTGATAAAATTCTTCACATTTGGTTGTATGTCTACAGTCTTAGCCTTCACCTCTTCTCCAGTTCGATATTGTGGAACATTTAACTCAAAGTGAAACAAAATTTTCAAGCATGCCCATATGTGGCAGCATGAGGAAAACCAAATTATCCTTAATTATTATCCAAGACTGTACGAGCGTGATCTCTTCCTCTAAAGTCTACTATTGGGGTAGATTTACTGCCATTATGAACTTCTAAAGGTTTACAATTCTAAAGTTCTATAGCTTCTATAATTCCAGTCTCATATTTATAGTGGTTCATGTCGTATTCAACTGACATTCCAGAATGACATTCTGGACTGATATTCCGGACATTCTGGACTGACATTCTGGAAGTCATATCAATCATTCATGTGTAATCATATCAATCATATGTCATAAACTCTTGACGAATATGAGTCACATATGAATATTCCGGATATGCATTCCGAATGTCGCATTCCGGAGACACAGATTTCGGAAATTGCATTTTGGACACTTATTCCGAACATGGCATTTCGGACTATTAATATGTACCTACCATGCATTTTAAATGTATAAAGAATTTGAGAATGAGTTCATCTGAGTTTGGTGTTTGGCATTGTGAAGAAGAAGATTACTATGTTTGTTTAGATATTAACCCGTTTCTGGAAGACCAAAATTTCCCACTACCAGATAAAATGCATGATGACATTTTCCAAGATATGAAGGTTATTGAAATGGCAAACGAAAGGGATTATGAAGCAAGTCGGACACTAAATCAACTTGCAAACGATCTAGTAGAACAAGTAAACGAAAAAGAAAAATGGGTTGCTAAAGCTATGAAAAAGGTCAAAGAAGCTAAGAAGTGGATTAAACATGCAAATGCAGAGATTGATAAGCTAAATGAAGAACATGACCGTCTAATAGATGTTGTTAAAATTAGAGGAGATTTTATTTCCCGAGAACAAAATATGTATCCATTACAATTTTCTAATTTGTGGAAACCAATATAAGTATGTATTAGGATTTGTAACGATCTTTGTACTAATGTTAATGAAAAACATTGTCATTTTAGATAACCTACCGTTTCGTTTATATATCTAAGTTTAAAAAGTCATTAGAATATTAAATTTTTATATTACATTTCCAGGATAACCGGGAACTTGCATCCGGAGCAAACTAGTTGTGTCTACATGATTTTCAAACAATTCCACGTAGGTCTCAATTAGGTCGAAGCCATTATCAGTCATTTCAATTCTATCATCTATTGTTGGAATTGTCGTACGTGTTTCTTCTATGATGTCCATTGTGTTCACAAATTGTCGTATATCTTGAGACATGGTAATCAGAAGTGTTTCCATGTTATACAATGCTACTTTCCTCTGCTCCTCAACAGCTGAAGGCGGTAATGAGATTTCCAGTATTATCATTCGTTGTTTCGCACATTGATAATCACGAGTCATTTCTAATGCATTCGTGTCAACAAGATGTCGTTGCTCGTATTCAAGATGTACTATATCATCTGCTATGGTCAACTTATCATCATCGATCGAGTCATTGGATGTTGGAGACTAAAAATAAAATTGTAACGCCATGATTCTCAGGTATTAATATTATGGATTGAATTTTTCAAGTTTCAAGGTCTACTCGACGAGTTGGATGCCCTGACTCGTCGAGTAGCAGTGGGTTTGGGGCCACGTGTTTAAGTGACCAACTCGCCGAGTAGGAAGAGTGACTTGACGAGTTGGAGCTGGAGGGTGAAACCCTAATTTCCGGGGTTTTGCACCCTATTTAAGGAATCATTAGCCTCCCTTAGTCCCTTATAGCCTCTAGAGAGTCCAGCAAACCTGTAACACTCCGTTTATTTATTAGATAAATAAATAAATTAATGAATGAATAGTATCCCTAAAATAAATAATTATGTATAACGGATGGTCTCGAAGAGCTAAATGTCACATATTTAGAAGTCGGGGGTTAAAAGTGTAAGTTCTGGACTCGGCTTATGAATATTTATGAAGACAGGGGCTGAATATGTCGTAATTAAGATATTGGGGGCTTTTTGATAATTCATGGGTCGAATTTGAAAGGAATTTATGGGATCAGGGGCTAATGGGTAAATGCTAGATTTAAAGTGAAGAAGATATTGTGGGGAGGGACTAATAATGAATAAATGCGTGAAAGTTTCAAGAACACGGGATGTATAACCGACGACCCTTCCCTCCCTCTGATTTTAATGGAATAGGAACCCTAACCCTAATGGATGCTCAACCGCCACCACAAGAAACAACCCCAGCCGCCATCGTCGGTGTCGAGTCCGACCGCCACTCCGCCGCTTGCATCCTCGCTGTCGGACGCCGCCCAACGGCGCCTGCCGCCAATGACGCTGTGTGCCATCGGAGGTGTCACTAAAGATCGGAGTCGAAGCTATGGACGCGGACGCGTGGTTTGTGAACGTCGGGAGAGTCGTGGTCGTTGTTTCGCTTCAGGGAGGACGGAAACCACCGTCGGACGTCCGACTGCCATCCTCTCTTCTCTATTTCTTGTTGTCGGTGAGTCGTTCAAGCCTTGACGACCATCGTCAACCGCTGTCGCGTGTAGCTGGAGAAGAACCGTCGTGACCGGTCGAGTTGCGATTGTTGGGTTCGTCAATGCTGTCGCCGTGAATACTCCCCTGTCGTCGTCAAGACCGCCGCTGCCGCCTCTCCAAGGTTCTGCCGTCGCTAACCGCCACCAGTAGGGTGGCTGGATCCGTTTGCAAGCAAGAAAGCGTATGGGTGTTTGTATCTGCTGTAGGGTGTGTTGTGTGGGTCGTTTTTTGGCCGGAAAACCGAGAACCACCACCACCGGGCCACCACAAGGTGGCTGTGTGTGTATGTTTATATTAGTGTGTGTGAGTGTGTGTTATTGAGTTGTAAATTGTAATGATGCCCAAAATAATAATAGAAAACTATAACCACCACCGTGAGGTGGTGGCTGGCGCCTCCTGCCGCCACCGGCCGCCATGTCGGGTGGCGGTGTGCCTCGTTTGTATGGTGATTTGTTTGAGATGTTTGGACAAGGGACTAAAACCCTAATGGGCCTAGTGAAACCCTAATGGGTCTAATAAACCCTAATTGACCTAAGGAAACCCTAATGGGCTTAAGGACTTGGTTTTGGGCCTATTGGGCTATGAATGGGTTAGAAACCCTAATTAGGGTTTGGAAAACCCTAATTTTGAATTTGTGGGCTTGGACTTATCGGGACCCATGTTAGGTGCATTTCATGTACCCATTTTGTAGCTTTATTTCATAAAAGTACATTGCATTTAGGTTTAAACTCATGCATTTTGCATATTTTCGGGATTTTTCATGATGCAATTCCATTCACACACTTTTATAATATTCCAGGGACTTTTGGAGGTTGGATCTTGCTTTAGGAGGTTAAAAAGAGTTGAGGGTAAAATTTCAGGGCTATTGGAGCATCGAGGAGGAAGTTATGAAGAAAATAAAGATTTTGGTTTTACAGGAGTTTACACGGCCGTGTAAATGGAAGCCTATAATTTACACGGGCCGTGTAAACGCATATACAGGAGCATTCTACTTTTCTTGTTTACACGGTCGTGTAAATTGCACCCTTTAATTTACACGGGCCGTGTAAACGTAAATGCGGGTTTTAAAACAGTTTTTCACCATTTTTAAAGGGGGTCGACTTTTGGAGTAGAGAAGGCGATTTTCAGAGCTTTTGGAAGTAGATTAACACTTGGGAACATTTGATTTCATTTTGTAAGAACTTTAATTTCATTTTCTAGATTTGTGATCTTGTTCTAGCCATGATTGGCTAGAACCCTAGATTCTCCAACTTTATGTCTTGACTTCTAGTTGTGATTTCAATCATATGACTTGATGTTTTCTTTCAATTTTCTATCTAGTGAATTTGATTTTGTTTCAATCGAATGTTTGATTCTAATTGTGATTCTTATTGGCCATTTGAATTAGGGTTAGATCATTCAAGTTATCTAATTGCAAAATCCGTAATTGTTTTGTAAATTGGACTAGGTAACAAGCACTAAACTGATTTCTATTGAATGAATTTAGTGTAAATCTTATTCACACATTCTTATGCTCCCGAGCTTATGAGGAGTATTGAGTGTTGTTGGGAACATTCACATAAAGTTTAATGCAATCTTTCAACCTAATTCTAAGAGTTTGTTTAGATTAGATTGGTAAGGTTAGGATTAATCAAAGAGCTTGTTTTGGTTAATTATTGTGGTGAATGGGAAGTGTTAGAGCTTGTTAACACTTTCAAGTACCAACTTAGATAGAATTAAACAAATATCTTGTCATCCATGGAATCACATTGCTAATTTGTCTTGCATAGAGTTGGAGTACTTACAAATCTTGAACTTATTTCACTTAATCAATCATTTACTTATTGTTTTATTCTATAGTTTAAATCATTGCTTATAAATTCCCCCTATTCTGTGACCATTTTTGTACCTTACGCAAAAAGGTATAAACACTTGTCCCGTGTCTCCGTGGATCGATCCTACTTACCTTGTACTACGTTTTTAGTGCATAGTAGTAGTGTTTAAGGAGTCATTTGTACCCTTTATTTGTTGGGTTTGACACGCCTAACAAATTGGCGCCGTTGTCGGGGACACGGTGTTACTAATTGTTTATGCCAAGCATTTTGTGAGCAGGTGCTTTAAAAAACAGAAAAAAAAAGTCAGGTAGAAGATAAGTTTTCAAATGAAGGAAGTGGCGAGAAGGTTAATGTGTTGTAAAGGCCCACCTACTTAGAACAAAGCACATTCAGGGGCCAAGTCGAGCCAACGACTTAAAACAAGGGCTGCTAACCGGGAGGCAACCCGGAGTTTTTTTTTCTTTCTTTTAAAACTTTTTAGTCTTTGGTAAATTTCAATTTTTTTTAATGTCCCAAATGGTTTTAAACTTATTTTTTATGCCTAGAAAATGAATCTCCGGCTCCAAAAATACTTCACGGATAGCTTGGGGAGGATGAAGAGGAGGTTCACACCACAATTGTAAGGCACCAAGAAAGATTTGGTAAATTCTTTCCATATCTTTAATCGTTCATATTTTACTTAAAATTCAATTGGTGTTCATTTGTGAATGTTTTAGATCCATTCCCAAATCAGCTACCATCCTTCACCATCCGACTCTTAATAGGCCGACTATGCCTCTCTCCAAGCATCGATGACGATGCTATATTTTAAGCTTGGGGAGGGGTATCCATCCATGCATAAATCCCGTTGCATGTAGGTTGCATGTAGTTTTGTACATATTGCATTAATTTTCATTTCATTTTCTTTTTCATTTTTTTTTTCTGCATGGAAAATTTTTCAAAAACCAAAAAGATTTTCTTTCTATTCTAATTTTTATTATTTTCTTTGCATTTTGTTTGCATCTAAATTTTTGCATTGCATTCATTGCATAATAAATAAAAAAAACGATCCAATCCCAAGCAACCGAATCTTTTCAAAACAGTTGAACTGGTAAATGAGTCATGTGCCTTGAAATTGGCTTGCTCTTTTTATTGAAAAATCTAAAAGCAAGTTAATCACACACGAACACACCTCCCGAAGCTACTCGTGCAAAACAGAAAGTGAGAAGATTGTCAACATTGGAGCATAACAGAGGGTATGAGTCAATTCTTTGGGACGTATGACTGGTCTTATGAGTAGTAGATGCTCAATTGAACTCAAAATGCCAAATTCAAAAATTCATAAAAAGAATACAAAATTTCAATGTCCCGAGCCTTCCAGCGCTCTAAAAAGTCCTTTCTACTCATTCCCTTTTATATACCCTGCTTGGGGACATAGCTTTCAACTATACTTACGGGTCTTTGCATGTTAACCTTTAGTCCCCTGAAAAATGTCTTAGAAGTCCTCACGGTAATAGACCGTGAGATGTCCCACAATAGAAAAGTCAAGGACGAAAATATAAAGAAATTGGCCAAATAAATAAATAAATTAATAAGAGTGTTATGTGTTAACTTAGTTATTTGTATTTGTGTTACTTAAAAAAAACTATTATTAAGTTAATCTGTGACCTTTGGGATTCGAACAAGTAAACTCTGAGGGGTGTTTTACATCTAATCGCCTAAAGCTAAATTGTTTGGGACTGATTGAGTTGAAAATTCGTTACATGGGTTCCATAGAAAGTCATGAACTTAATAATAGCAAATAAAGCTAATCTGTGGCCTTTGAGGTTCGGGCAAGTAAACCCGAGGGATCTCTTTAAATCTAGCACACTAAGGTCATTTGATTTGGATGTGTTGGTTGGAAGCCCGTTACATGGATTTCAAAGAAAGCCATGAGCTTTATTTGTAAAAAATATAATGAAGAAGTTTGTATATAATTGTGTTTATAGTTTAATTGAATATTGTGTTTAGGAAAAATACTTGGCTGTCAAAAGATTCCCTTGGACTTGGATTTGAACTTATGACATTGGACTGAATGTTAATTACTTTGACTGGTGTAAGTGGTTTGAAGTTTGTAACCAATTTGGATAAATATTAGGGAATTTTTAGAAAAGATTTTTCAGAAAAAGATTGTTGTTGATCAACAAATAGCTGGAATCGGGCATTGTTATATTTTATGAAACAAAGATGGTTGAGCATGTTTTGTCACATATAATTTCACGAGAGTAAGACCATAATTTGTTCCAAGAATTGACTTGATGATACTGAAAGGGAATTAGTGTTGTGATCTTTTATTCTGTTGAGTTGTATTAGGGAGTGGCCAAAGTCTTATTTCTATTATCATATAATATTTTGAGACTAAAGCCAAGTTGACTCAAGGCATGACAGGTACATTCTCAACTATGGTACAAAACAGGGTTAATTGGGTTGGATATATTTTTTCATGTTTGTTTTGATTTCTTGCATCAAGTTTCAAAAAAAAAAAAAAAGTTTAACTTTGATTTTCTTTTCTTCTCTTTTATTTTATTTTCTCCGGTTTAAATTTTCTTGTTCTTTCTTGAGGACAAGAAAGGTTTAAGCTTGGGGAGATTTGTTAGGTGCATTTCATGTACCCATTTTGTAGCTTTATTTCATAAAAGTACATTGCATTTAGGTTTAAACTCATGCATTTTGCATATTTTCGGGATTTTTCATGATGCAATTCCATTCACACACTTTTGTAATATTTCAGGGACTTTTGGAGGTTGGATCTTGCTTTAGGAGGTTAAAAAGAGTTGAGGGTAAAATTTCAGGGCTATTGGAGCATCGAGGAGGAAGTTATGAAGAAAATAAAGATTTTGGTTTTACAGGAGTTTACACGGCCATGTAAATGGAAGCCTATAATTTACACGGGCCGTGTAAACGCATATACAGGAGCATTCTACTTTTCTTGTTTACACGGTCGTGTAAATTGCACCCTTTAATTTACACGGGCCGTGTAAACGTAAATGCGGGTTTTAAAACAGTTTTTCACCATTTTTAAAGGGGGGTCGACTTTTGGAGTAGAGAAGGCGATTTTCAGAGCTTTTGGAAGTAGATTAACACTTGGGAACATTTGATTTCATTTTGTAAGAACTTTAATTTCATTTTCTAGATTTGTGATCTTGTTCTAGCCATGATTGGCTAGAACCCTAGATTCTCCAACTTTATGTCTTGACTTCTAGTTGTGATTTCAATCATATGACTTGATGTTTTCTTTCAATTTTCTATCTAGTGAATTTGATTTTGTTTCAATCGAATGTTTGATTCTAATTGTGATTCTTATTGGCCATTTGAATTAGGGTTAGATCATTCAAGTTATCTAATTGCAAAATCCGTAATTGTTTTGTAAATTGGACTAGGTAACAAGCACTAAACTGATTTCTATTGAATGAATTTAGTGTAAATCTTATTCACACATTCTTATGCTCCCGAGCTTATGAGGAGTATTGAGTGTTGTTGGGAACATTCACATAAAGTTTAATGCAATCTTTCAACCTAATTCTAAGAGTTTGTTTAGATTAGATTGGTAAGGTTAGGATTAATCAAAGAGCTTGTTTTGGTTAATTATTGTGGTGAATGGGAGGTGTTAGAGCTTGTTAACACTTTCAAGTACCAACTTAGATAGAATTAAACAAATATCTTGTCATCCATGGAATCACATTGCTAATTTGTCTTGCATAGAGTTGGAGTACTTACAAATCTAGAACTTATTTCACTTAATCAATCATTTACTTATTGCTTTATTCTATAGTTTAAATCATTGCTTATAAATTCCCCCTATTCTGTGACCATTTTTGTACCTTACGCAAAAAGGTATAAACACTTGTCCCGTGTCTCTGTGGATCGATCCTACTTACCTTGTACTACGTTTTTAGTGCATAGTAGTAGTGTTTAAGGAGTCATTTGTACCCTTTATTTGTTGGGTTTGACACGCCTAACAAATTGGCGCCGTTGTCGGGGACACGGTGTTACTAATTGTTTATGCCAAGCATTTTGTGAGCAGGTGCTTTAAAAAAAAGAAAAAAAAAAGTCAGGTAGAAGATAAGTTTTCAAATGAAGGAAGTGGCGAGAAGGTTAATGTGTTGTAAAGGCCCACCTACTTAGAACAAAGCACATTCAGGGGCCAAGTCGAGCCAACGACTTAAAACAAGGGCAGCTAACCGGGAGGCAACCCGGAGTTTTTTTTTTCTTTCTTTTAAAACTTTTTAGTCTTTGGTAAATTTCAATTTTTTTTAATGTCCCAAATGGTTTTAAACTTATTTTTTATGCCTAGAAAATGAATCTCCGGCTCCAAAAATACTTCACGGATAGCTTGGGGAGGATGAAGAGGAGGTTCACACCACAATTGTAAGGCACCAAGAAAGATTTGGTAAATTCTTTCCATATCTTTAATCGTTCATATTTTACTTAAAATTCAATTGGTGTTCATTTGTGAATGTTTTAGATCCATTCCCAAATCAGCTACCATCCTTCACCATCCGACTCTTAATAGGCCGACTATGCCTCTCTCCAAGCATCGATGACGATGCTATATTTTAAGCTTGGGGAGGGGTATCCATCCATGCATAAATCCCGTTGCATGTAGGTTGCATGTAGTTTTGTACATATTGCATTAATTTTCATTTCATTTTCTTTTTCATTTTTTTTTTCTGCATGGAAAATTTTTCAAAAACCAAAAAGATTTTCTTTCTATTCTAATTTTTATTATTTTATTTGCATCTAAATTTTTGCATTGCATTCATTGCATAATAAATAAAAAAAACGATCCAATCCCAAGCAACCGAATCTTTTCAAAACAGTTGAACTGGTAAATGAGTCATGTGCCTTGAAATTGGCTTGCTCTTTTTATTGAAAAATCTAAAAGCAAGTTAATCACACACGAACACACCTCCCGAAGCTACTCGTGCAAAACAGAAAGTGAGAAGATTGTCAACATTGGAGCATAACAGAGGGTATGAGTCAATTCTTTGGGACGTATGACTGGTCTTATGAGTAGTAGATGCTCAATTGAACTCAAAATGCCAAATTCAAAAATTCATAAAAAGAATACAAAATTTCAATGTCCCGAGCCTTCCAGCGCTCTAAAAAGTCCTTTCTACTCATTCCCTTTTATATACCCTGCTTGGGGACATAGCTTTCAACTATACTTACGGGTCTTTGCATGTTAACCTTTAGTCCCCTGAAAAATGTCTTAGAAGTCCTCACGGTAATAGACCGTGAGATGTCCCACAATAGAAAAGTCAAGGACGAAAATATAAAGAAATTGGCCAAATAAATAAATAAATTAATAAGAGTGTTATGTGTTAACTTAGTTATTTGTATTTGTGTTACTTAAAAAAAACTATTATTAAGTTAATCTGTGACCTTTGGGATTCGAACAAGTAAACTCTGAGGGGTGTTTTACATCTAATCGCCTAAAGCTAAATTGTTTGGGACTGATTGAGTTGAAAATTCGTTACATGGGTTCCATAGAAAGTCATGAACTTAATAATAGCAAATAAAGCTAATCTGTGGCCTTTGAGGTTCGGGCAAGTAAACCCGAGGGATCTCTTTAAATCTAGCACACTAAGGTCATTTGATTTGGATGTGTTGGTTGGAAGCCCGTTACATGGATTTCAAAGAAAGCCATGAGCTTTATTTGTAAAAAATATAATGAAGAAGTTTGTATATAATTGTGTTTATAGTTTAATTGAATATTGTGTTTAGGAAAAATACTTGGCTGTCAAAAGATTCCCTTGGACTTGGATTTGAACTTATGACATTGGACTGAATGTTAATTACTTTGACTGGTGTAAGTGGTTTGAAGTTTGTAACCAATTTGGATAAATATTAGGGAATTTTTAGAAAAGATTTTTCAGAAAAAGATTGTTGTTGATCAACAAATAGCTGGAATCGGGCATTGTTATATTTTATGAAACAAAGATGGTTGAGCATGTTTTGTCACATATAATTTCACGAGAGTAAGACCATAATTTGTTCCAAGAATTGACTTGATGATACTGAAAGGGAATTAGTGTTGTGATCTTTTATTCTGTTGAGTTGTATTAGGGAGTGGCCAAAGTCTTATTTCTATTATCATATAATATTTTGAGACTAAAGCCAAGTTGACTCAAGGCATGACAGGTACATTCTCAACTATGGTACAAAACAGGGTTAATTGGGTTGGATATATTTTTTCATGTTTGTTTTGATTTCTTGCATCAAGTTTCAAAAAAAAAAAAGTTTAACTTTGATTTTCTTTTCTTCTCTTTTATTTTATTTTCTCCGGTTTAAATTTTCTTGTTCTTTCTTGAGGACAGGAAAGGTTTAAGCTTGGGGAGATTTGTTAGGTGCATTTCATGTACCCATTTTGTAGCTTTATTTCATAAAAGTACATTGCATTTAGGTTTAAACTCATGCATTTTGCATATTTTCGGGATTTTTCATGATGCAATTCCATTCACACACTTTTGTAATATTTCAGGGACTTTTGGAGGTTGGATCTTGCTTTAGGAGGTTAAAAAGAGTTGAGGGTAAAATTTCAGGGCTATTGGAGCATCGAGGAGGAAGTTATGAAGAAAATGAAGATTTTGGTTTTACAGGAGTTTACACGGCCGTGTAAATGGAAGCCTATAATTTACACGGGCCGTGTAAACGCATATACAGGAGCATTCTACTTTTCTTGTTTACACGGTCGTGTAAATTGCACCCTTTAATTTACACGGGCCGTGTAAACGTAAATGCGGGTTTTAAAACAGTTTTTCACCATTTTTAAAGGGGGGTCGACTTTTGGAGTAGAGAAGGCGATTTTCAGAGCTTTTGGAAGTAGATTAACACTTGGGAACATTTGATTTCATTTTGTAAGAACTTTAATTTCATTTTGCTAGATTTGTGATCTTGTTCTAGCCATGATTGGCTAGAACCCTAGATTCTCCAACTTTATGTCTTGACTTCTAGTTGTGATTTCAATCATATGACTTGATGTTTTCTTTCAGTTTTCTATCTAGTGAATTTGATTTTGTTTCAATCGAATGTTTGATTCTAATTGTGATTCTTATTGGCCATTTGAATTAGGGTTAGATCATTCAAGTTATCTAATTGCAAAATCCGTAATTGTTTTGTAAATTGGACTAGGTAACAAGCACTAAACTGATTTCTATTGAATGAATTTAGTGTAAATCTTATTCACACATTCTTATGCTCCCGAGCTTATGAGGAGTATTGAGTGTTGTTGGGAATATTCACATAAAGTTTAATGCAATCTTTCAACCTAATTCTAAGAGTTTGTTTAGATTAGATTGGTAAGGTTAGGATTAATCAAAGAGCTTGTTTTGGTTAATTATTGTGGTGAATGGGAAGTGTTAGAGCTTGTTAACACTTTCAAGTACCAACTTAGATAGAATTAAACAAATATCTTGTCATCCATGGAATCACATTGCTAATTTGTCTTGCATAGAGTTGGAGTACTTACAAATCTTGAACTTATTTCACTTAATCAATCATTTACTTATTGCTTTATTCTATAGTTTAAATCATTGCTTATAAATTCCCCCTATTCTGTGACCATTTTTGTACCTTACGCAAAAAGGTATAAACACTTGTCCCGTGTCTCTGTAGATCGACCCTACTTACCTTGTACTACGTTTTTAGTGCATAGTAGTAGTGTTTAAGGAGTCATTTGTACCCTTTATTTGTTGGGTTTGACACGCCTAACAACCCACATTTGGGCCATTGGAATGGAATTGTGTATTAAGCCCAATCACACCATATGATTTAATTAGAAGAATGATGGACTTAATGAATTAAGTCCTTAATGGGTTAAGTGAGAAACACTTAACCCTAATCGTCATTTTATGTGAAACCCTAATTTCACTTGGGTTTATTGTTGGGCCTTTATATTGGGCCTTGATGATTGGGTTATTAATGGGCCATCCAAGATCAAGCAAATGGACTAGAATAATTAATGGGCTTGAGGTAAGGCCCATATGAGGGGTTGGGCCCAATTTGGAAAATTAGGCCATAGTTTGGGCCTTTATGATTGTGTGATATTGGGCCATTAGAATGTTGAATGTTGGACTGGACTAAATGGTTGGGCCTTATGGTAAGACCTTATAAAGGTTTGGGTCCAATTTGGAAAATTGGGCCATATGTTGGGCTTTGACCCATAGTTGACTTTTGGGCCTTTGGATTGGGCCTTGGGCTTGAATCAAGCCAAGATAGGGGTAAAGCAGTCTTTTACCCTAACATGGACTCATGGTTATGTATTGGAACCCAATTATTAATTGGGTGTTATTTTAGTGTTGACAGTTCGTGAATTTGTCATCCAACAACTGGGATTGAGTCTGCGGGACTTCAGCAGTGTGGGGTTGAGTCTGCGGGACTTCAGCAGTGTGAGGTGAGTTACCTTCTAGTAGAAGTGGGTCTAAGGCACCAAGGCCGGCCCACTAGTATGAGTTATAGTTGAGATGATTGTTTTGTGATAATTGTCTGGTATGTGTTATCCGTTATGATTACGTGCTAGTATGCTATGATGCTATGTGATATATGATAGGAGAGGTAGGATAGACCCCAGAACCGGTCTAGAGGAATGAAGGGGTAGGCCAGCACCCAGATATGCTAGGCAAGGTTACCGGTCGAGAGGACCGAAGGGGTAGGCCAGCACCCAGGTATGCTAGGCAAGGTTACCGGTCGAGAGGACTGAAGGGGTAGGTCAGCCACCCAGACATGCCTGGTAGTATGTGTTATGTATGGTATGTGGTATGATGGGGGAACTCACTAAACTTTGTGCTTACGGTTTCAATTTTGGTTTCAGGTACTTCATTTTCCAAGGAAAGGAGTCGGCTCGATCGCAGCGCATCACACTATATTTTCGCACATGAGATCTTGGGGGATTACACTCTGATATTGTTTTATGACAACATGTTTTGATTTTTTCTACTTTGGTTTTTGACATGAGATGTAATTATGGATGTTTTATTACTTATGGTTTTATAATAACTCATTTAAAAATGAAATTTTCAGCCTTGTATTTTTGGGACGTTATAAAACCATATTTCGTGTGAGAGCTTCATTTGAGTGTGTTTTTGAGCTTTGGAAGGTGGAACTTGTGAAGGGAGCTTGAAGGTCAAGTAGCTAACAGCAAGGGAATCGTGTGGATCTACAAAATCTATCTCAGTTAGCTTCGTTTGAGGTATCAATTCATGATCTTGGCCTCATTTATTTCTAGATCTCTTTGGATGAAGTTTAGGGCTTTTTGGCTTGGTTATGAAGCTATTGTTGAGCATGAGTTGGATCTAAAGTTGTAACTTCATATCTGAACCCTCCTTGGGATCTAGGTTCATAAAGTTTCTAGCCTTGTCATGTATGAAACCTTCCATTTGATTTAGACCCATTTCAAGTATGGATTTGGCATTTTGAGTCATTAGAGCATTGCATGCACGTAAAGTTTGCAACTTTACGTGATAAACATGCCTTGGGAAACTGGATCTACAATACGGAACCTTAGCATGGCTTAAAAAGCATCTGTATGGATGAAGGACTGAAGGGACTCGGCGAGTTGCATTGCCAACTCGGTGAGTTCGATGAAGATAGTCGTGGGCTCGGCGAGTCAGTTGGGTGACTCGGCGAGTCGGCTAGGGTTTTTCCCAACCCTTGGACACATTTGAACTTGGCAAGTTGTAAGGGAAGCTTGACGAGTTAGACAAGGAGTTTACGGCCGCAAACCATAGGAACTCGGCGAGTTGACAAGTTATGCAAGGAAATCGGCGTGTAGCTAAGGGTACTCGACGAGTTGAGGTCAACATGGATTGTTGACCTTGACCTTTGACTTTGACTTTGACCAGTTGACTTCTGGGGGCATTTTGGGAAATTGGAAATTTATGAACATGGTTTGATGGTAACTATAGGTGGTGGAGTTCGTGTCGGTGATCCGAGAGGTTGAGCTTATCTTTCGAGTCGACAGTTGCGAGGTGAGTTATCCTCACTATATCAACAGGGTCTAAGGCACCAAGGCCGGCCCTTTATGGATTTGTATCTGAATTATGGCATGATATGTTTATTGATTACATCCTGGTAGTTAGGATGGTGATATGCTTATGCTTAGTGACCTGGTTAGGTCGGTGTCCTGGTTATAGGATGATGCTATGTTAGTGACCGGTTAGGTATGTATCCCGGTTATTGGAATGTTGCTATGATTAGTGATCCGTTAGATCGGTTTGACTGTTATATGATATGAGCTAGCGTATGATAGTTATGTGCACATGTTTGTCGATTGGGGGTTGGGTTGAGGCGGTCCTGCTTTGTGTTATAGGCCAACATACCCGGTGAGCAGTCCGGATAGGCTGTAGGCCCTCCGAGGCAGTTCAGTCATGCCGAAGGCTCGGGAGCGGTCCAGATAGGTTGTAGGCCCTGCGAGGCGGTCCAGTCAGGCTGAAGGCTCGTCCTGCATGTTGTTCTGTATTTGTTGATACGATATGATTATGGCTATATGAGGTTGGTATTTTGGGGGTAACTCACTAAGCTTCCGGGCTTACAGTTTCAGTTTACTGTTTCAGGTACATGAGGGTATCGCGGCAAGGCGAAGGCATGATCGTACAGCTCCTCATGTTTTGTTTATGTTTCTGGGAAAACTCTGATATAGACTATTTTGAAAACAAATCTGTAATAACTGTTGGTTTTAAATGTTTTGAAAAGTTTTAAATTTGGCTTAGATTTTATGGGTGTCACAAGTTGGTATCAGAGCCTTGGTTTGAGTGAATTGGAGGAACACTCATGTGACTCCAGTCTCAAATCAAGGAAAGGATTTTTAAAATGATTTTAAAAGGGTTTTCAAAATAAGTAAAGGAGGATGTAGGGTATACGATCAGTCGGAGCCAGTAAGTAGACCCCAAAATACCATATGATTATTTGATATTGTGAGATGTTTGAACAGCATGCTAGAACTAGGCTAGGGATCCTCAGGAAATGCATGATAAAATTGCCTGAGTACGTGATGCCTGCTAGCCTAGGGTTTCTTTATATGAGATTGACATCATTACTGTAGTTACTTGTGTATGCATCACGGTTGTACATAATTAAGATCTTATAGCCCAAGAATGCTTGATTTGGCCTTATGTTCTGTTCTCATCGATTAGGGCATAGGGTAGGATTGGATATTAGAAAGTCTATAGGGTCCAACGTTATGTATGGCTAGCATACACTAGTGCTACAGGGTTGGTGGAAGTTTCATGGATGGGTAACTTGTGTGGGACCGGTAGGTCAGTTGTGAGACAGTTAGCCTTCCTATAGGAGTGAGGATTGAGCGCTCGCTATGTTTATGTATATTGTTAGGGTGTTGTAGTGATACTTGAGACAAATATGGGTAGGTGTGGAAGGTAGTATGGGCCCGTACTACTGAAAGCACAGGACCCATACGCGTAGCAAGGAAGTCAAAACCCCTAGGGTTTAGTCGGGAGTTGGTTCCCAATTATTTATGTGGATTATCTGATATCTTGTGGTATGTCTCAGAATGGTGATGACGATACGCTTTGTGACTTGATCCAGTTCAGAATCAGGATCAGGAGACGGAGGCCAGGAGGGGCCAACAACACCTGAGCCTGTGGTGCAGATGGGTACCGAGGAGTTGGATGCCAGGATTCGGGAGATCCTGCATGATGAGGTTGCTGCTATGTTCCGGGCACAACTGTCGGATATGTTTGGGTCTATTAAGACCGTTATGGTTGAGTACTTCCACGAGCATTACGCAGCCCTTGCAGAGACGGCTGCCGTTGCAGCTGCATCAGCTGTAACAGCGGCAGGAGGAGGTGGAGCCAGTCGGGGCTTCCAGTATCGGGGCGAGTTAGAGTGTCCGTTGCGAGTCTCTATCGCCAACGAACATGGGGTTTCTACTTCTTCGGTCTACCGAGGGTGTGAGTTGGAGATTTTCGGGGTGTCCTTTCCGATAGATTTGATTCTGATTCCCATGGGAGAGGTGTGTGTGATTGTAGGGATGGATTGACTTATTCGGTTCGGTTCCATGATTGTGTGAGGGCCAGCGAGTGGTAGTTCGAACCCCAAGTGGGGGAGAACTGATTGTATATGGTGAGGGCACCAGAGTGGGATCAGGGTTTTGTTCAGCTACTAGGGCTCGACAGTATATTCAGCACGGGTGTGCGGGTTATCTAGCGTATGTGGTGGATACGCGGGTCAGGGATCAGATTTCAGTTTCAGAGGTTCCAGTGGTCAAGGAATTTTCCGACGTGTTCCCGGAGGAGTTGCCAGGGATACCTCCAGAGAGGCAGGGCGAGTTCCGGATCGACCTGGTGTCGGGTGCGGCACCTATCGCCAAGGCGTCGTACCGGTTGGCGCCACCCGAGATGCAGGAGCTATCTTCACAGCTGCAAGAACTCCTGGGCAAGCAGTTCATTCGACCTAGCAGTTCTCCATGGGGAGCACCAATCCTGTTCGTCAGGAAGAAGGACGGTTCACACCGGATGTGCATTGATTATAGGGAGTTGAACAAGTTGACGGTGAAGAACCGTTATCCACTTCCGAGGATAGATGATCTTTTCGATCAGTTACAGGGTGCATCTTGGTTCTCCAAGATTGATTTGAGGTCAGGATATCATCAGGTCTGGGTCAGAGAGGAGGACGTGGAAAAGACCGCGTTTCAGACTCGTTATTGTCATTACGAGTTCGTGGTGATGCCATGTGGGCTCACCAACGCGCCAATAGTATTCATGGATCTGATGAATCGAGTCTGTAGATTGATGCTTGATTGCTCGGTCATCGTGTTCATAGATGATATCTTGGTGTATTCCAAGACCCGAGAGCAGCACGAGGAGCACCTCAGGGAGTTGTTGGGAGTTCTGAGACGAGAGCGGCTGTATGCCAAGTTCTCGAAGTGTGAGTTTTGGTTGCGAGAGGTCCATTTTCTAGGACATCTCGTTAACCAAGAGGGGATTTTGGTCGACCCGCCCAAAATCGAGGCAGTCATGCAGTGGGAGATGCCGAGGTCCCCTTCGGACATCAGGAGTTTTCTGGGATTAGCAGGGTACCACCGGAGATTCATTCGGGATTTCTCTAAGATTGCAGTACCCCTCACTCGTCTGACGAGGAAGGGGGTGGATTTCTGGTGGGGTCCTGAGCAGCAGAGGGCGTTTGAGACCCTCCGTCAGCATTTGTGCGAGGCTCCAGTCTTGACACTCCCGGAGGGAGAGGAGGATTTTGTGGTGTTCTGTGATGCATCCATCACAGGTTTGGGGGCGGTCCTCATGCAGAGAGGACGGGTGATAGCCTACGCGTCGGGGCAGCTGAAGCCGCATGAGACGAGATATCCTACTCACGATTTAGAGTTGGGAGCGGTGGTATTCGCTTTCAAGATATGGAGACATTACTTATATGGGGTTCGTTGTACCATATACACGGATCACAAGAGTTTGAGACACATTATGGATCAGCCGAACCTGAATATGATGCAGCACAGGTGGCTGGATGTAGTCAAGGACTACGACTGCGAGATCCTTTACCACCCCAATAAAGCGAATGTGGTGGCGGACGCTCTGAGCCGCAAGTATGTTGGGTCTTCCACCCCATCGTTATGTATGAGGATAGCGGTGGATTCTCCGCTTGTGAGTTTGATCTGGGATGCTCAGGTGGAGGGCATGCGACCAGAGAACTAGAAACTGGAAAGGATTAGGGGTGAGAACACCCGGTTCGTGCAGGATAGCCGAGGATTATTGACCCGATGCGGTCGGGTATGGGTTCCGATGTCTGGTGGGGTCAGACAGACAGTGACGGAGGAGGTTCATAAGCCTCACTTATCTATTCACCCGGGGGCCACCAAGATGTACCGGGATTTGAGTTTGAGCTACTGGTGGCCGTGCATGAAGCGAGAAATTGCGTGGTACGTCGAGAGGTGCTTGACCTATAGGATGGTCAAGGCGAGCATCAGAGGCCGCATGGCAAGCTGCAGCCCCTGGAGATTCCCATGTGGAAATGGGAACAGCTCATGATGGACTTTATTACCAAGTTGCCAAGGACGACGAAGGGGTTTGACGCTATATGGGTCATCGTGGATCGGTTGACCAAGAGTGCCCATTTCTTGGCCATACGGGAGAGTTCATCGGCCGAGAAGTTGGCCGACTTGTACATCCGCGAGATCGTGGTTTGCCATGGGGTTCCAGTCTCCATTATCTCTGACCGGGATGTTAGATTTACCTCTCTTTTCTGGCAGAAGTTCCACGAGGAACTGGGCACGCGGTTGCACTTTAACATAGCATTCCATCCGCAGACCGACGGTCAGAGCGAGCGGAGCATTCAGACCCTCGAAGATATGTTGAGGGCGTGTGTTGTAACAACGTATATTTTCAACAAAATTTTCATTTTTAAACACAATAAAACTCATTTCATAATTCTCCAAAATCACATATGTCTCAAATGTCAACAAGTAAAACACAATCCCAGAATCATAAAAACAAACTCCCGCCAGTGTGTACAATCATGTCGGTGCCTTGTCGCGATCCTCGGAACTACCTGAAACACATAACACATAACACGGTAAGCATAAAGCTTAGTGAGTTCCCCAAAATACCACACACAACTCATTAGCCACTCGAGGCTATAACTCAATAAGACCCTCCGGTCAATGTGTCTCGGTGGGACCCTCCGGTCCCACAACTCAGATGGACCATCCGGTCCCTCAGCTCAGCATCTCAATATAATACACAGTAAACATATCACAAACAAATAGCAGGATAACTCAATATACAGCTCATTCACATAAGACCCTCTGGTCACACATAAAACTACCACTCAAGGTAAGTATAGTGAGAAGACTCACCTCGTAATCCAACAAGTGAAAACCTCGTACTCGGAAATCCCGAACTCTACCCACCGGTCTAGCCTCCGCCTATCACATAATAATTATACCTAATTAATATTGGTCCTCAAGAAGCTAGACTCATCCTTCTACACTCACAAAAGGGTAAAAGACCATTTTACCCCTCCAAAGGCTCAATAGTCCACACTTTTGACCAAAACCTACAAGTCAACAAAAGTCAACGGAAGGGAGTACGCTGCGCGTACTCGATCGCCATGTAGGCATCGGGGATGCTCGACCCCTACGCCGTGCGTACGGGGTTTACGCCCAGCGTACGCCCCAGTTCCACTCATCTCACATTTTTGGTCTTAACCAGTTAAGACATAGGCTCATATCTCAGATCTGGACTCTCTAATGTCTCTTAACCCATAAAGTCAGTGGCTTTAAGCCTTTGCATGGCTGATTGGGTCACTAGCACTCAAAACATCCATCATCTTTCCTCATGAAACTCATATCTCATGCATGGCTTACTCCTAACGTCCAAGATTGGATTTTTATCACTCAAGTCCACAAAATACACTGAAAATGGGTAGATCTAGGTCTTTGGAGCTCATTATCACATAAAGTCTCCATCTTTAGGGACAAAACCCTAAAATACTCCATGAAAATGCACAAAACGAAATAGTGAGAAGGCTTGGAGCTTTATACCTCTATGTGAAGCTTTCCACTCAGATTTGCTCAGATCTAGAAGCTTGGACTCCAACACCTCCTTCTTCAAGACCTTCTCTTCTCTTCAAAATCACACAAACACTCTCTCAAGGCTCAAACACTCACACACAAGCTCTAGGATAGAGGTTAGGGCACTCTTAGGGTTTTCTCTTTGGGAATGGTGGCCAGAAATGACGCCATCACATTCCTTATATAGGGGACTCACCCCAAATTAGGGTTACATTCTGGCCCTAGTACGCCCAGCGTACCCTCCGGTACGGCCAGCGTACTAGGTGGCCTCCGCGTCCAAAGCACGCACATGAGTACGCTGAGAGTACACTCTAGTACGCCCCGTGTACTCATTAGTCACTTTTCTCTACCAAGGGCCAAAAGAAACAATACTCAATAGACTAAGGTTCACAAGAAGTACCTGGACTTGAGGTGTTATAATTCTCCCCCACTAGAATCAGACTTCGCCCTCAAGGTCATGATCCTCAAATAGCTTTGGATGCTGCTCCCGCATCTCGGACTCCGACTCCCAAGTCATCTCGGACCCTTTCCGATGTTTCCACTAAACCTGCACCAGGGGCACCTCTTTGTTCCTCAAAGCCTTCACTTTTCGATCCATAATCGCGATCGGTCTCTCGATATAATTCAGGCTCGCATCCACCTAAATGTCCTCTAGTGGCACAACTGCCGTCTCATCGGCCACACACTTCCTCAACTGAGACACGTGGAAAGTGTTATGGATCTGGCTCAACTCCGCGGGTAGCTGTAAGCAGTATGCTACCTTACCCACTCTAGCGGTCACTTTGAAAGGACCGATGTATCGGGGCCCCAGCTTGCCCCTCTTCCTGAACCGTATTACCCCTTTCCACGGCGACACCCTCAGGAGAACGAAATCTTCAACCTGAAACTCGAGCTCGGATCGTCGCCTGTCCGCGTAACTCTTCTGGCGACTCTGAGCCTTCAGTAATCTCTGTCTGACCTTTTGAATCTGCTCGGTCATCTTGAGCACTATCTCAGTGCCACCTATCACTCGCTGCCCTACCTCTCCCCAACAGATGGGGGTCCGACACCTCCTCCCATAAAGGAGCTCAAAAGGAGGCATGCCGATACTGAAATGGCGGCTGCTGTTGTAAGAAAACTCAGCCAGAGGTAGGTATGTGTCCCAACTTCCACCGAAGTCCATAACACATGCTCGAAGCATGTCCTCAAGCGTCTGAATCGTCCGCTCACTCTGTCCGTCTGTCTGTAGGTGGTAGGTTGTGCTAAAATGCAATCGTGTACCCAACTCCTCATGGAATTTCTTCCAGAATCTGGAAGTAAACCGCACATCCCGATCTGACACTATAGATATCGGCACCCCATGTCAAGCTACCACCTCTCTCACATATATCTCTGCCAGCTTCTCTGCAGAAGAGCTCTCACTAATAGCAAGAAAGTGAGCGCTCTTCGTCAACCGGTCCACAATCACCCAAATCGCGTCGAAACCCTGCTCGGTCCTCGACAACTTGGTGATAAAATCCATAGAGATTTGTTCCCACTTCCACTGGGGAACCTCCAGTGGCTGCAACATACCATGAGGACGCTGGTGCTCAGCCTTAACCTAGTGACAGGTTAAGCACCTCTCGACTACCCATGCAACGTCCCTCTTCATACAGGGTCACCAATAATCTCTCTTCAGGTCTAAATACATCTTAGTGTCCCCGGGATGGATCTAGAATCTCGATCTATGCGCCTCCTCCATCAGTGTACGTCGAGCTCCGCTCGTATAGGGCACCCAAATCCTCCCCTGAAAGGACATAAGTCCTCGACTGTCCGTCACAAACTCGGACATCTGCCTAATTACCCGCTCCCTCTTGCGGTTCTTCGGTTTAACGGCGTCCGCCTGGGCCTCTCGAATGATATCTAAGACTGGAGTCATCACTGTCATCCTCATACACACGTCTCGAATCGGGGTACTCTCTGCTCTACGGCTCAGGGTGTCGGCTACCACATTAGCCTTGCCCGGATTATACAAGATCTCGCAGTCGTAATCTTTCACCACATCCAACCATCTCCTCTATCTCATGTTAAGGTTGGGCTGATCCATAAGATACTTCAAACTCTTGTGGTCCGTGTATATGGTACACCGAACCCCGTACAGACAGTGACGCCAGATCTTGAGGGCAAACACCACTGCCCCCAGCTCCAGATCGTGGGTGGGATATCTCATCTCGTGAGGCTTCAACTGCCTCGATGCGTACGCTATCACATGCCCTCTCTACATCAGTACCGCACTCATGCCCATAATAGATGCATCGCAATAAACCATAAAATCCTCCATTCCCTCCGGAAGGGCCAACACGGGAGCCTCGCACAATCTCTGGCGAAGGGTCTCAAATGAGGTCAGCTGCTCGGGACCCCAAGTAAACGCAATGCCCTTCCGGGTCAAACTGGTGAGAGGGACGACGATCTTGGAGAAATCTCTGATAAATCTCCGATAGTATCCGGCCAGTCCCAGAAAACTCCTGATCTAGGTGGGGGATCTCGGCACCTCCCATCTCATAACTGCCTCAATCTTGCCGGATCGACCAAAATACCATTATGGTTAACGAGGTGTCCTAGGAACTAGACCTCTCGTAACCAAAAATCACACTTGGAGAACTTGGCATAGAGCCTCTCCGACCTCAGTATACCCAAAATCTCTCTCAGATGCTCCTCATGCTGCTCTCTGGACCTCGAATACACCAAAATATCGTCGATGAACACAATCACCGAACGATCCAACATGGGCCTACACACCCGGTTCATGAGATTCGTGAATGCCGCCGGTGCGTTGGTGAGCCCGAAAGGCATCACCACGAACTCATAGTGCCCATAACGTGTCCTGAAGGCCGTCTTCTGGACATCCTCCTCGCGGACTCTCATCTGATGATACCCATATCTCAGATTGATCTTGGAAAACCAAGACGCCCCCTGCAACTGATCGAACAAATCGTCGATCCTCGGAAGTGGGTAACGGTTCTTGACCATTAACTTGTTCAACTCTCGGTAATCAATGCACATCCGGTGTGAACCATCCTTTTTCTTGACAAAAAGGATCGGGGCTCCCCACGACGAGCTACTCGGCCTGATAAACCCCTTCCCCAACAGCTCCTGCAGCTGTGAGGATAACTCCTGCATCTTCGGAGGCGCAAGGCGATAAGGTGCCTTGGCAATTGGCGCCGCCCCGGTACCAAATCAATCTGAAACTCAACCTGCCTCTCGGGAGGTACTCCCGGCAACTCCTCGGGAAAAACATCTGGGAATTCGCACACTATTGAAACCTCGGAGATAGAACTCGATCTCTCTGTAGCAGCCTGTGTATCCATCACATACGCTAAAAACCCCATATAGCCCTGCTGTAGACTCTGTCTCGCCCTGGCGGCCGAACAAAACGCCGACCCAGATCGGGTACCCTCGCCATATACTATAACCACTCCCCCACTAGGGTCTCGTATGGTCACCAACTGACGCTCACAGTCGATCACAGCTCCAAATCGACTCAACCAGTCCATGCCTACGATGACACAGACATCCTCCATCGCGATCGGTACCAGATCTATCGGAAATTTAAGTCCGAAGATCTCAAGCTCACGTCCACGAATCATGTCAGTCGCAAACACCGCATGCTCATCGGCTATGGAAAATCTCAGAGGTCGACTCAATGCCTCTCGTCGGATACTAATGTGATGACTAAATGCTAATGATACAAAGGATCGACTCGTACCCGAGAAAAATAACACCAAGGCAGGCACAGAACTCACAAGAAAAGTACCAACTACAACATCAGGCGTTGCGCGGACCTCCTCCGCTGTCAGCTGAAAGGCTCTCCCACGAACCCTCGGTGTCTCGGCCTTTGCTGGCCGAGTCTCAGTAGCATGCACAGAAGTAGGTGCAGATCCCTGGGCTGATCCCTGCACGAGCTTAGGGCACTCGGCCTTCCGGTGGCCGGTCTGGTTGCAATGAAAGCAAACCGAGAATCCCTTGGGGCAGTCCTTCGCCATATGCCCCTCCTTGCTGCATTTGTAGCACACCCCCGATCGACAAGAACCCTCGTGACTCTTTCCGCACTTTCCACAAGTGCGGCCCTTCTGGCCCCCAACTCTGGAATCAGCGGGCTTGGCCCGCTTCGTCGCCGGCTGCGACTGCACTGGTTTCCGGTCCCTCCCCGGGACTCCTCCTCCTCCCTGGTCTGTAACTCAAGATCAATCTCCCTCCTCCTGGCATTGGCCTGGAGCTCGTCCAATGTCTTATACGACGAGTTCGCCATGAGCTCTCGTATGTCTCTCCTCAGTATGCTCAGATATCGGCTCACATGTGCCTGCTCAGTGGACACGTGTTCAAGGCAAAACATCGCCCTCTTGTGGAACATCCTCGAAATCTCAGTCACTAACTCTATCTTCTGCTTGAGAGAAAGAAACTCTTGTGCCAAACGTTCCCTCTCCACCGGGGGAACATACTCATCTTGGAACATAGCAGTAAACCTCTCCCATGACACTGCAGTGAGCTCTGCAGAAGTGAAATTAGCTGTCACAAACTTCCACTAGTCCTTCGCTCCCAAGCGAAGCTGGTTCAGCGCGAACCGTACCCTCAAATGTTCCGGACAAGAACAAGTATAGAAACACCCCTCGATGTCAGAAATCCATCTCATCGCAGCAATCGGGTCCTGAGTCCCATCAAACTCTGGTGGCTTCGTGTTGCTGAACTCCCGGAACAACAATGAGTCGCCTCCCTGTGGCCTGGCAGCAGCGACAACTGTAGTGGCTGCAGCAGCAGCAGCCTTAGTGACAACAGTGTATCGCTCATCAAATGTCTCAATCAGGGTGGTCTTGATAGACCTAAACATCTATGGAATCTCTGCTCGGATAGCTGCAACCACCTCCTCGTGGATCATCCTCCGAATCTCATCGTCACTGGTACCACTGATACCACTGCCCCCCGGGTTGTGGCGCGTACCCACCATGATGTCTCTGAAATACAACACAAAATAATCAGAGACTCGCTCGAGCATACTCACACTCGATCACCCGCCCCTACTTGCTCCTTAGCATCCTAAGGATTCTCACTTAGGCCGCTCACTGATCCGGTGTTTCCAGTAGTACGGGCCCAATACTACCTTCCACACCGCATCAGTGTTCGCCCCAAGTCCTCCTCCTCGGATCCCAATTACAAGTACTCTATGCCACACCAGCTACTCTCACAGTAGTCCTCTCATTGACTCACTCCTGCTAGATACTCATACTCAGAACAACTCACTAATAGCAGAAATCCCTAGGCTAAGGCATCACATATCAGGCCACCCTAGTCCTAATATATGAGCTACCTAGCCTATTCTCTAGCATGTATTATATCTCATAAAATAATCTCGTCACACAAAATGAGGGTATTTTGGGAAATCACCGCTCGGGCTCTGGCTGATTGTACACACTGCCCCGGCTCGTCTTCTCTTAAACTCTTTCTCATTTTTAGAAAAATTTCATCTCTTTTGAAAATCTTTCTCAAATCCTCAGTTTGAGTCCAAACACACCCGAGGGTGCATCCGAATCCCTCAAACCAAGGCTCTGATACCAACTTGTAACAACGTAATTTTCAACAAATTTTTCATTTTTAAACACAATAAAACTCATTTCATAATTCTCCAAAATCACATATGTCTCAAATGTCAACAAGTAAAACACTATCCCAGAATCATAAAAACAAACTCCCGCCAGTGTGTACAATCATGTCGGTGCCTTGCCGCGATCCTCGGAACTACTTGAAACACATAACACATAACACGGTAAGCATAAAGCTTAGTGAGTTCCCCAAAATACCACACACAACTCATTAGCCACTCGAGGCTATAACTCAATATGACCCTCCGGTCAATGTGTCTCAGTGGGACTCTTCGGTCCCACAACTCAGATGGACCATCCGGTCCCTCAGCTCAGCATCTCAATATAATACACAGTAAATATCACAAACAAATAGCAGAATAACTCAATATACAGCTCATTCACATAAGACCCTCTGGTCACACATAAAACTACCACTCAAGGTAAGTATAGTGAGAAGACTCACCTCGTAATCTAACAAGTGAAAACCTCGTACTCGGAAATCCCGAACTCTACCCACCGGTCTAGCCTCCGCCTATCACATAATAATTATACCTAATTAATATTGGTCCTCAAGAAGCTAGACTCATCCTTCTACACTCACAGAAGGGTAAAAGACCATTTTACCCCTCCAAAGGCTCAATAGTCCACACTTTTGACCAAACCCTAAAAGTCAACAAAAGTCAACGGCAGGGAGTACGCTGCCCGTACTCGGTTGCCATGTAGGCATCGGGGATGCTCGACCCCTACGTCGTGCGTACGGGGTTTACGCCCAGCGTACGCCCCAGTTCCACTCATCTCACATTTTTGGTCTTAACCAGTTAAGACATAGGCTCATATCTCAGATCTGGACTCTCTAATGTCTCTTAACCCATAAAGGCAGTGGCTTTAAGCCTTTTCATGGCTGATTGGGTCACTAGCACTCAAAACATCCATCATCTTTCCTCATGAAACTCATATCTCATGCATGGCTTACTCCTAACGTCCAAGATTGGATTTTTATCACTCAAGTCCACAAAATACACTGAAAATGGGTAGATCTAGGTCTTTGGAGCTCATTATCACATAAAGTCTCCATCTTTAGGGACAAAACCCTAAAATACTCCTTGAAAATGCACAAAACAAAATAGTGAGAAAGCTTGGAGCTTTATACCTCTATGTGTAGCTTTCCACTCAGATTTGCTCAGATCTAGAAGCTTGGACTCCAACTCCTCCTTCTTAAATACCTTCTCTTCTCTTCAAAACCACACAAACACTCTTTCAAGGCTCAAACACTCACACACAAGCTCTAGGACAGAGGTTAGGGCACTCTTAGGGTTTTCTCTCTAGGAATGGTGGCCAGAAATGAGGCCATCACATTCCTTATTAAGAGGACTCACCCCAAATTAGGGTTACATTCTGGCCCTAGTACGCCCAGCGTACCCTCCGGTACGCCTAGCGTACTAGGTGGCCTCCGCGTCCAAAGCACGCACATGAGTACGCTGAGCGTACACTCTAGTACGCCCCGCGTACTCATTAGTCACTTTTCTCTACCAAGGGCCAAAAGAAACAATACTCAATAGACTAAGGTTCACAAGAAATACCTGGACTTGGGGGTGTTACAATTCTCCCCCACTAGAATCAGACTTCGCCCTCGAAGTCATGCTCCTCAAATAGCTCCGAATGCTGCTCCCGCATCTCGGACTCCGGCTCCCAAGTCATCTCGGACCCTTTCCGATGTTGCCATTGAACCTGCACCAGGGGCACCTCTTTGTTCTTCAAATCCTTCACTTTTCGATCCATAATCGCGATCGGTCTCTCGATATAATTCAGGCTCGCATCCACCTGAATGTCCTCTAGTGGCACTAATGCCGTCTCATCGGCCACACATTTCCTCAACTGAGACACGTGGAAAGTGTTATGGATCTGGCTCAACTCCGCGGGTAGCTCTAAGCGGTATGCTACCTTACCCACTCTAGCGGTCACCCTGAAAGGACCGATGTATCGGGGCCCCAGCTTGCCCCTCTTCCTGAACCGTATTACCCCTTTCCATGGGGACACCCTCAGGAGAACGAAATCTCCAACCTGAAACTCGAGCTCGGATCATCACCTGTCCATGTAACTCTTCTGGAGACTCTGAGCCGTCAGTAATCTCTGTCTGACCTTCTGAATCTGCTCGGTCATCTTGAGCGCTATCTTAGTGCCACCCATCACTCGCTGCCCTATCTCTCCCCAACAGATGGGGTTCCGACACCTCCTCCCATAAAGGAGCTCAAAAGGAGACATGCCGATACTGGAATGGTGGCTGTTGTTGTAAGAAAACTCAGCCAGAGGTAGGTATGGGAGCCGGAGGCTGAGATGCGGGAGCACTATCCGGAGTTGTTCATCGCAGCGGACTTCGAGGACGAAGACTAGTTCAAGTCGGGGAGAATTGTAACACCCCGATTCTCATGTATTAATATTATGGCTTGAATTTTTCAAGTTTCAAGGTCTACTCGACGAGTTGGATGCCCTCACTCGTTGAGTAGCAGCGGGTTTGGGGCCACGTGTTTAAGTGACCAACTCGCCGAGTAGGAAGAGTGACTCGACGAGTTGGAGTTGGAGGGTGAAACCCTAATTTCCGGGGTTTTGCACCCTATTTAAGGAATCATTAGGCTCCCTTAGTCCCTTACAGCCTCTAGAGAGTCCAACAAACCATATTTCGTGTGAGAGCTTCATTTGAGTGTGTTTTTGAGCTTTGGATGGCGGAACTTGTGAAGGGAGCTTGAAGGTCAAGTAGCTAGCAGCAAGGGACTCGTGTGGATCTACAAAGTCTATCTCAGTTAGCTTCATTTTGTTGGGTTTTGAGCATTCTAACACTCCTATGGTGTACATGCAACCCTATAAACCTTGGATCTATGTTTTCTCTATTATACATGCAGATATTAACTATTCCAAGGTTTCATCCTAACTAGCATATTATGAAGCACCTATACTACAAAGTTCTAGTTAGATGACATACCTTTTGATGTAGCTTGATGTCTTCAAGCTTTAAGAGCTTAGCCCCAATAGTGTGGAAGCCTCAAATGGAATCACAAATCACCAAAACACCTTGGAAGAACTTGAGAGAATATGTATGCACACTAAAATCGGCCCACTCTTATTTTCACACACTTGTGCCAATTTTGTGAGCCAAGGACCCCTTTATATATTATGGAGGATTAGGGTTACATCCATGTAAACCCTAATACCCATGACCTTTCATTTACATAGGATCCATGGGTTAAAAGCTCCATGGACCATCCATGAAAGCTTAGCCCAACCTAAATGAACTTGGCCCATTCCATATATAAGAGTCCATATTTAATTAGTTCTTTATTATCACTTAATTAATTCTAAATTAATTTTTGATCAATACTAATTAAATAATATGATTCCATATCAATATATTAGAACTTATAATATATTAATATAAATCATAAATATACTATTCTCAAAAGACTATCCATATAAATTGTGTCGGTGAAGTGCAACCCAAATGGACCATGCCGGGTCGGGTCAAGTACATACCAAATATAGTTATGGACTTAGACATTAATCCAATAGTCTCCCACTTGGATAAGTCTAAAACTATTATTGAGTATGACTTCAAAACCTAACTGGCAATCGTAGCTCTTAAAGCCGCTGTCGAACTCTGACCTTGTCAATGACTTGTCCATTAGATAAGGGATCATATATTCCTCCATTCTAGATATCATATGGACTGAGACATGGATTATAATCATTCTCTCTGTCCATTTGTTGTTTCCCGATTTTCGATTTATGATGACTGACTGATTGAACAAATCAAATCAGTCCTGGCTTGGCCAAGCACTCACATGTGTCATCGCTAAATCATCGAGGGGCCCACAGATATCGCTTTTATCCCGAAGGTAAAAGGAATGGATAAACTTCGACTCATATGGCTTGTTCTACTACTTGTTGAATCATACACAAAGGCACGTTTTATAACATCGAGTTACCAAATGCGTTTTCGTGCAATCAATGTATAACCAACTCATAGTAACAACTCATATCTCTAGGTTTGAAGAATATAAGATATTATCGTCTCATGATCACTCGTGATAAAATCCATGAAGTGATTCAAATGAGTGCGGGTTGAATCCAATACTCAGAACTTATGAGCACTCATGAGTGTTGTAGCACCACTTTGTCCACCAACTTGGACCTCTACAAACCAACCCATGACAGTCTTGATTCATATCTACTTCCAACATATGACCGACTGTGGATGGTTTGAATAACTTAATCATTCAGGAAGAGCGACTTAGTTATTCTGGAAGTCAAAACATGCAAAGTGAAACACAAGAATAAATGAATCAAATATGGTATCAAACCATATGAATATAAATAAACACTTTTATTTATCACCATACTAATTACTCATTATTCATTGTTTCGGTTTTATCAACTTTATACTTGAATTAAAAACACTAGTTGTCCCATGCTCCACGCATGTACACTATGTTTTTCTTAAACAATAGCTTTGCCATACACCAAGTATGCACTCTATGTTTGTCTATGATCCTTACTTTGTGAAATAAACCAATTGAACATAATTTCAATGATTCTAATTTCACACTCCCAAATCCTTATCGAAAAATGTGAGAATTTCAAATTCCTATCATTTATCGAAATCTGTTTAGATTTTAAACTTATATGCACTGACCCTCCTGTAATGAATATGTACAAAGTCACAAAGACTTGTCAACAGTCATTATAAGGTATTCCAATGGAGATCAACTCCATGGAAACTAAGTCTCATATTCAAAGTACATTGCTTTGGACATGCTTCTTGCATTAAGTTTTCTAATCTTACACAGATAACATCCACCTATGGAGACAACTCCATATTCTCATTTTGACTATCACTTCTGAATAAGAGATGCCTCTTTTTCAGAATATGTCAATATGGTCCTTCCAAAATTATCACTATACTTCCAACTGTCCCTGAGCAACCAATCGTTGGTAAACCTCAGATTGTCCTCGATAATTGCTTAATCATTTTAGTCATATCCAATTCTAGACCTTTTCCCTTCTTAATGCCTCTGGGCATTTGGAAAAATTTAGAAATGACAAATATTATAGCACATGCAATCGATCCTGTACCCAAAGAAAATGGTACACGATTCACGATGTCTCACATAAAGACATGATTCTAGACCAGTCTTTTGCTACAATATTTTTATTTGCCATGTTTTCAAAATTTGACTATGAAGAGGGATGCCGTAATCATAATCGAATTTTGAGAACACAATATATAGAATTTCCTTAAGTTGAACCAATCCAACATGAAATTCATATATATATTCTTGACTAAAGATGATTAAGGTCTCAATCTAAGCCTTTAGAACTGAAATGAAGTATATCCTCTCTCTTAATTATAGCAAAACAACTTTTTCAATCCCTGCAGCCTCACGAATTGAAACTTTCGTTTTCTATAATTAACATTGCTAACTTGCAACACTAACAATAATTATCATGCTCCCACTAACATGATGATTATTAGCATAACACTTATGCTCCCACTAGCTTTGACATGTACTCAGAAATCAGCTGGACTTCTAGAAATCAATACTTTATTGACTTTCTTACCAAAGTTCAGATTTCTGATACGAGATGCTTTGATAAAACTTTATCAAAATTATACACCTTTCCTTAGATAGCATGCATGTGTGTCAAAACAATTTCAGAACTATGAAAAGGGATGTCGTAATCATAGTCTCAATTGTTTAGACCTTTTTCCATCTGCTTCAAATCTACTTGGTGGAAGTGTTTCCTCACCATCATTTTCATGAATCGGAGAGAAACCTTATGACCCTTAGATTTTATGGTGTATGTGTTCTTATCCATGTGAATCGTCAAAACCATAGTCACAAGACAAGGATAATGACAAATCCAAACTCATATGGACTGAACTTATGCAATCTTAACTTCTTGCCACCTGGCAGTACAGGGCCTGCCATTGCTTCCAAGTTGTTATGCAACCAACTGAGAACTTTCAGAACTCCTATGCAAAGCCAACTTTAACTGGAATGGGCACAGAATATGTCAACACGATAGGTTATAAACCTCAAGTCGTGTGCTAGTGAAGAACCTCAGGTTTTATTCTTGATTAGTTCTTGAAATTCTTTTTAGGATATTTAAGACTCCCACTATCCTCTTGACATATAAGACTATCTTGCCAAATATTCAAGAGATAGTGCGGATTCTTTATCAAGACAAACACTTCACACAATTGGCCTTAGTTGGTCTTTGTTTTATCCAAAACATCACAACTTACCAATTTCAAATGTACAAGAGTAGGACACTTTTACTCTTACATTTGACAAGTGTTTTAAACCTTTCTTTAAGATATGTCACTCAAGTTACAATCTTGGAGTATGACTCTAAGAATTGTTTTGGAACGAAGTATGACTCATCTTCCTGATCTAACCATTTCAACAATTCATGACTCCTCTTCTTAGTCATAAGAATGCACTAAGATGACCTTTAGAGGACTAATTGTGATATGATTTCTAAATCATTAAGATGATCACAAACATGATACTAAAGTACTCTCCCATCTTTTCAGATTTGAGAAACTTTTATCTTTCTGCCTAATTTGATTCTTCCCATTCGTTCTGCCATACATTGAGACTTTTCCAATGTTTCAGAATTATACTTAAACTTGTAAGTATAACCATATTTACTAAACTTTAGTAAATCAAATAGTCTTAACGAGCTTTGTGGTGGACATGACCAGTGCACAAGAATGTGTACTCGATCCCTTTAGTCCTTCACTTGACTCACACATCCATGTGAACAAGTAATTAGTCTTGATTTTCCAATGCTCGAAAGTTCTCATTCATCATACTATTCAACTTGCATGATTCCAAGTTTCGGTCCAATTGAAACTTGGGTGATGAGGAACTTTCCTGATTTGGTAAATTTAGACACTACCACAAATGAAAGAATCAAATCCATTTTCCAATATTGCTGTCAGTGGAATCATATAAGCAACAATTTTCCACAAATGCCATTGTAAGGATACTTCAAATAAATATAATTAAACAATTTTCTTTTATTTTAAAACTTTGCGGAAAAACTTATCCTTACAATCCACATGGAAAATTGTTGTTATCTATTCCTTAGCAATATATCATAACTTCTTAAGCAACTGCTCAAAATTCTGATGCGATCGAAATCGACCTTCGCGATCAGAATCAGCATATACTTCCTTTAAGATTTCTCTCTATTCTTTGATTCTTAAAACATCAACATGTGACCCAGTCACATCATGTAATGAGGATCTCAGAATAGAACTTAACAGAGTTAGATAATGGGCTCTACCTGATGTAGAGTCAAACTTATTGACTTTAACATCCTTAGGTAAATTTGGCAGCTTTGCAATCAACGCCCCTTCCTTTAGCAAAATAAACATATGGACCCTTTGGTAATGGGACTATCTCAGACTTAGCCTTTCTCTTTACCATTTGGTCAACCGGGTTGACTATGGCCAATCCCTTTCCATTGGGAAGAGAATGCTTTTTCTGGATTTCCAGTGTCACCATTGTCACTGTCCATAAAGTTTTTGGGAAGTTGATCTTCTAATCAAATTTGCTTTACTATCGTTCCAAATCATTGTTGATTCAGCAACACCAAGCAAATAGATATGATCATTAAGGTTCATGTCATAGTCTGTTTCATAGTAGTCCCAAAGGAACTCACTATGTGACTTAGAAAGTGATTGAACATCCGACTTTCTCAAGACTTTGACACCCAACTCTCCCGGCTTGTCAATATGTGACTTCATCTCTAAGATGTGATCACACATAGACCTTGCTTGCCATTAGGGCTTGAGTGACCTTGAACTTGTGGGTTAGGGAGAATAATTGGAGGAGGTGGAGGAAGAGAAGTATGAATTCCATGAGCCAAACTCGGGAAGTCATATTCATTAGGAAAGCTTGGTTTGGGAAGATCATTGTTGTCTAAACCAGACATCAACGATGGGAGAAATTCACGTAAAGTTGATTTAAGTCCTTAATATAACACCCAATATGATATATTAAGGCTAGGACCCAACAAACTATTTTATAACTTGGAAGAGGGATGCCGTAATCCAAGCTATAAAATATTTGAAGGTAGGTAAATGACGATTCACCAATTTCCACCAAGATAAACGAAATGTATTATTAGGTTTTAATTGGTTTTGAAACTCCTAGATTCTTTTGAGATTCATTGAACTTTTCAATGGCATGTTTCAATCTCGAGTGTGCCCTTCAGGTTTTGTGACTGGGATGTCGAGGATCACAAAACAAGGTGTGAAGTAACCATGCAAATATACTTGGTACCCTTAATATTTACCCCTCAATCGATGTGCCGGTTAACCACACACGCTCCAACGATACTATGATAAACATTAAGTTACCCTTTGCCTACCTTGTTAAGTCCAGGTTAGTGTGTCGGTTAACCACACACGCTCCACTAACAGCTTAAACAAAGTGCAAAGTGTAATTTCATGGATTAGCACCTTATTCACATTTTCCTAAGTAACTAAGATTGGGAATTTATAAGTGTTTAGTTACTTAGTATTTATCATTATACTTATAATGAAGGGAGAATTATAGTCCTTGTCCTACCTGTTCGGCTAACGACCCTCCACCGGTCAAGGAAGCGGTGAGTGAGAGTGGACACCCATTAAACTGCCATTTTATAGGCAGTAACCTTATACCCCCCTTATAGACCGGCTTCGTGAATGAGGCCTACTAATGGTAAGACGACTTGCTCTTATACATATAATATATTAAACTTTTAATATTATAAAAGTATAAGGGTGTATTTTAGACATTTAAAATACTTGGTGGTTTAATCTATTAATTAAACTAGACTTTTAATTTAATTAAACTCAAACCATATATTTATGGATTAATAATACTCTTTTAATTAAACGCTTTAATTAACTATTAATAAAGTCCATAAGAGTTAATTTGAACTATTCAACAAAACATCATAATTCCAATTATTAAACTCAAAATTAAAACCATTTAATTAATTGTTTAAGTTATGAACCCAAGAGTTTTAGAATTCAATTCTTTTTTTCATAAAAAACTTTTCTCAAATTCCAAAACTTGAGGGCAAGTTTTGTAATTCTTGAAAACCTTTGAATTCCATAACTTATGGAATTAATGGTGTTTTATGATGAAACTTTCCATGTTCCATAACTTAAGAACAAGTTATGGAATTCTTTAAAACATTAACACCAAATTTTGTAACTCCATAAAAACTTTGAATCAAATTTTTTTTTTAAAAAAAACTTTCATATCCATAACTTATGGAAGTTTCAAAAACCCTTAAGATCACAACTTTAAAAAAAACTTTTGAGCTCCAAAATTTTATGACAAAATATGTAACTCCTTAAAACATTTAGATCAAACTTTTAAAACTAATAAAATAATCATATCATTTTATCTTTTACTAAATTTGACCTAATTCAACTCATATAACAAATGATTCAAATTTTACAAATAATTCGTTTTTCACAAAACAAGTAATTATCTTAAAATTTGACAAACGTCATGTTTTTTTTTCCTTTTTTTTCAACATGAAAATAAAACATTTGCATCAATATAACAGAAAACAACCCATGGCTCTGATACCACTGTTGGGTTTTGAGCATTCTAACACTCCTATGGTGTACATGCAACCCTATAAACCTTGGATCTATGTTTTCTCTATTATACATGCAGATATTAACTATTCCAAGGTTTCATCCTAACTAGCATATTATGAAGCACCTATACTACAAAGTTCTAGTTAGATGACATACCTTTTGATGTAGCTTGATGTCTTCAAGCTTTAAGAGATTAGCCCTAATAGTGTGGAAGCCTCAAATGGAATCACAAATCACCAAAACACATTGGAAGAACTTGAGAGAATATGTATGCACACTAAAATCGGCCCACTCTTATTTTCACACACTTGTGCCAATTTTGTGAGCCAAGGACCCCTTTATATATTATGGAGGATTAGGGTTACATCCATGTAAACCCTAATACCCATGACCTTTCATTTACATAGGATCCATGGGTTAAAAGCTCCATGGACCATCCATGAAAGCTTAGCCCAACCTAAATGAACTTGGCCCATTCCATATATAAGAGTCCATATTTAATTAGTTCTTTATTATCACTTAATTAATTCTAAATTAATTTTTGATCAATACTAATTAAATAATATGATTCCATATCAATATATTAGAACTTATAATATATTAATATAAATCATAAATATACTATTCTCAAAAGACTATCCATATAAATTGTGTCGGTGAAGTGCAACCCAAATGGACCATGCCGGGTCGGGTCAAGTACATACCAAATATAGTTATGGACTTAGACATTAATCCAACACATTTGAGGTATCAATTCATGATCTTGGCCTCATTTCTTTCTAGATCTCTTTGGATGAAGTTTAGGGCTTTTTGGCTTGGTTATGAAGCTATTGTTGAGTATGAGCTGGATCTGAAGTTGTAACTTCAGATCTGAACCCTCCTTGGGATCTAGGTTCATAGAGTTTCTAGCCTTGTCATGTATAAAACCTTCCATTTGAGTTAGACCCATTTCAAGTATGGATTTGGCATTTTGAGTCATTAGAGCCTTGCATGCACATAAAGTTTGCAACTTTACGTGATAAACGTGCCTTGGGAAGCTGGATCTGCAATATGGAACCTTAGCATGGCTTAAAAAGCATATGTATGGATGAAGAACTGAAGGGACTCGACGAGTTGCATTGTCAACTCGGCGAGTCCGATGAAGATAGTCGTGGGCTCGGCGAGTCAGTTGGGTGACTCGGCGAGTCAGTTGGGTGACTCGACGAGTCGGATAGGGTTTTTCCCAACCCTTGGACACATTTTAACTTGGCAAGTTGTAAGGGAAGCTTGACGAGTTGGCCAAGGAGTTTACGGCCGCAAACCATAGGAACTCGACGAGTCACTCTAGTGACTCGACGAGTTGACAAGTTATGCAAGGAACTCGGCGGGTAGCTAAGAGTACTCGACGAGTTGAGGTCAACATGGATTGTTGACCTTGACCTTTGACTTTGACTTTAACCAGTTGACTTCTGGGGGCATTTTGGGAAATTAGAAATTTATGAACATGGTTTGATGGTAACTATAGGTGGTGGAGTTCGTGTCGGTGATCCGAGAGGTTGAGCTTATATTTCGAGTCGACAGTTGTGAGGTGAGTTATCCTCACTATATCAACAGGGTCTAAGGCACCAAGGCCGACCCTTTATGGATTTGTATATGAATTATGGCATGATATGTTTATTGATTACATCCTGGTAGTTAGGATGGTGATATGCTTATGCTTAGTGACCTGGTTAGGTCAGTGTCCTGGTTATAGGATGATGCTATGTTAGTGACTGGTTAGGTCTGTATCTCGGTTATTAGGATGTTGCTATGATTAGTGATCTGTTAGATCGGTTTGACTGTTATATGATATGAGCTAGCGTATGATAGTTATGTGCACATGTTTGTCGATTGGGGGTTGGGTTGAGGCGGTCCTGCTTTGTGCTGTAGGCCAACATACCCGGTGAGCGGTCCGGATAGGCTGTAGGCCCTGCAAGGCGGTTCAGTCATGCTGAAGGCTCGGGAGCGGTCCAGATAGGTTGTAGGCCCTGCGAGGCGGTCCAGTCAGGCTGAAGGCTCATCCTGCATGTTGTTCTCTATTTGTTGATACGATATGATTATGGCTATATGAGGTTGATATTTTGGGGGTAACTCACTAAGCTTCCAGAGTTCTATCTGCCTTTAATTTAAGTTTTAACACTATTTCTGATTTATTTCTTAATTTTATAGGTGTCTTTGCTTGTTTATTTTTTTTTTCTAACTCAACATCTTTGTTTTTTATATGCAAAAAAAAAAATCCAAGAACATTTTAATACATTTCCGTAAAAATAAAAACAAAAATTTATTACATTTTTTTTTACGATTTTACCTTTAACTGGTGCAATTCTGAAATTAACTGTAAATTGAATACAACTTCTTCGTCCGTAAAACCCATTTTTTAACAACGCCCAAGCGAAATCGTCTTTAGACTAATAGGGGTTATTAAACATCATCATGAAAAAAAATTATAATCAGTAGTTATTGCAGATTTTCATTCCGTACATCATTCCAGAATAGATTATCGGGTTCCGGACTTCGTTCTTCGTGTTTCAGACTCACAGTAACATTCTGGATTGCCTACAAAACCTATTTCTGGCCGAAAAACGATTCTAAACATACTCCAAGATACTTACATGAGATTCATACACGTACAACGATAGAAAATATTAAAATAAGGAAATTCCGGACTAGATCATCGTATTTCAGATTTGTTCATCGTATTCCAGACTACTCCAAAATACTTTAAGTTATTTGTAAAATCAAATGTAAGTAACTTAAAAAGTAGAACTCACTTGGTTTGACAAATTCATGCTGAAAATTAGGTCTGTAATGCGGGTAGATTGATCCTCGGAATTTTACAATCCGGAATGCGTATTCCGGATTTTTCTGTGTGAGACCCATACATATACCATTGAGCTACAGTACTAGGCTTCGCCTGAGTTTTTGTGTCTGAAATGGCCCATTTCGGACCAAATGGTTACTTTTCAAAAAATAAATAAAAGTGGTTACTTTTGTTAACTATAACTTTATTTGTGGTTACATTACTCAATTTCCCAAAAAATTACATGATTCATCATCGTTCAAATGTTAAGTTATGCGTTTAATCCTTATTTTTTTTTTAAATTAACTCAGATTTATCTCTTATATGTTTAAAACTTGTATGCTTCTTCCCTGCAAGATGGTTTTGTTGCGGTTTTAGTCATTGTCATATCTAAAATGAACATAATACCCTTGTGTATTTTTTAATTAATTTTAATATTTGTATTATCATTTACAATTAAAAGAGAAAATAGACCCTACTCCCACCACCCCTTTACCTTTCACCCTCACCCTTGCCCTCGCCCTCGCCCGATTCACTTTTAAACCTAAAGAACCAACCATCAGTCTCTTTCTCTCTATATCTCTCACATTATGTAACATTACACAAATGCCAAGGAAAAAATTTCAATCTTAAAATAATAAACCATTCCATGGACCACCCAAGTTAAATATCCAAAACCTACGTATATTTTTTTTCATAAAAATACCAGAGTATTCCCAAAATCTCGTAGTGCGGAAAATCATCGGTGCATGCATTGTAATCAGGCTGGCTCATTTCCTCTGCTACTAGGTATGTTTCAACCCGGACATGCAATAATGGGCCCAACCCTAGGGTCTCTTTCAACTCAAGCATACTATTATAGGCCACCCCAGGGGTATGTTTCAACCCAAACATACAAACATGCAAGAGTCACAAAGATAACTAACATCCTACATAACACAATCCAGTGAGTCGATATTGGTACCTTCGACCCACAAGCACAGTGGGAAGACTCACATCTCAGTCGATACACAACTGCTACTACTCTTACTGCCAGAAATAACGATGTTATGAACCACCTATACAGTTATACCAGATAAGCCCTTAGTTCTTCTTCTAAAACTAAGAGCTCGACCAAAGGTCAACTCAAGTCAAAGTCAACGGTCAACGTTGACTTTGGTCAACCACTATGTCGTGGCCCTCATACATCGAGACAATCGGTTTTTTCCCAGTCGTCACATTGTGGCGACCTAAGGCCACGCCGTGGGCGCTGAGTTTCCAACACCTTAATGGGTTAAGCTGTGTTCTTCGATTCCAATAGCTCCAAAGCTGATATCTGGTCCGAAACATGGTCTAGAAGGATAAAGTTTCCAATTTTATCCACTAAGACCACCCAAAAGGTCAAAATCTCAAACCCTAGGTTCCAAAAAGGGTAAACAAGACATAGATTCATCCATTAAGCACTTATTCCAAAAAATCCTTAGCCCATTATCTCTAGAAGGGTTTCAAACACCAAAACGAACATAAAAGTTGGTGCTTTATAGACATGCATGTCCAATGCATGTCTTGAAGTCATAATGAGTCAAAATAAGGGTTTTTGATAAAAATCTCATGCATGACTCAAAAACTCAACTATACTTTAGATCCAAACCAACAATCATACCAAATGTTCCAAAGATTCATAAAGTTGCAAACTTTGTGAGATCTCACCACTCCAACCAACAAGAACATGAAGATTAAGGGACAAAACTCAATATCTAGCAACCTAACATGATAAAAATCGAGTCTTGGACACTTACAAAGGTCCATAAGAGTGCTAGGATGAAGAATGGAGACTTGCTTGCTGAATCTTAGCTCACTTCTTCTCCCTTCTTCATTCAAGAACTTCCAAAAACACTAAAAAGGGCTTCAACAATGGAGGAAGGAGATTAGGGTTTCTTCAGATTTTAGGAGACTGATGGAGGCTGAGGGTGAGCAAATCCTAGCCACCTCATTCCTTTAAATAGGGAGCAAACCCGAAAAAATAGGGTTTTCCATCAGCCAACTGCCACGTCGTGACCAAATACACAAACCATGATTTTAAGCTTTTAAATTACTAGGGCTGTGTGTACCAGTTTGATAAAAAAACCTCAAAAATGGCCACTTAGGTAACCCAATATGACTTCAACCACTTCAAATCCAATTCTAAACAACTAAGATTATTATCTAACTCCTAATAAATATTTTTAACATCTTGGTAAGAACATTTTGGACACCACAAGGCCAACCAAGAAAACTAATGCTAATTATTAAAGTTATGAAGTTAGGCTGTGTTCAAGATTCCTATAGTTGGAACTTTAAAGCTACATTGTATAAAGAATCATGAAAGCAAACATGTTTTGTGACTTTTGGATATAATTCAATCTTCTTTATGTTGGATGATATTAATTGAAATTTCTTATAATATTTGGTTTTTTGAAAATATCAATATTTGTAAATATGATGTCTATCCATTATTTTCAAATTATAATCATGAAAACATTAAAAAAACAAGGTTAATTTAGGTGTTTACGACCAGATCGAGCCTGACAAAATTACGATTTAGGCTTTGATATTTAACATGGCCATTAAATTACTAATTTTCATCTGAAGCAAGTGTTTGTTAGTCTACGTTTGAAGTTTGAATCGTGGACAAATGTTGGCACAAATTGCCTTATTTTAATTTATAATTCACTCATCTCTGCAGGCCCTTTATTGACATTTGGTGTATCCAAAGCAAAGTCATTAGATGGGAATTTTCTAATCTCATTATTTTATAGAAAATACAGAAAAAAACAATTCGTTTGTTTATTCTTATTTATTATACACAGAATACAAAATAGGTCTTTGTAGATAACTGGAATGAGTTAAGCTCTTTTAAAAACTTCCGTCTGTATAAAAATATATAGATAAAAGATGGAGTATAATATGAAAGTACTAAATAACAAACAATCTTGTAGTTTCCTTTAAGAGGGTGTTTGGATAAATAGTTTTTAGCTTATTAGCTTATTGCTTATTTGCTTATTGTGGTGGGAATAAACATTTTTTTAAAATGTGTTTGGATTAGCTTATTGTGGTGGGAATAAACAATAAGCAATAAGCATTTAAGTGTTTAGCAAAATAAAACAGTTTATATGAGTAAAATGACCAATAAACAATAAGCAATAAGCATTCCCCACTTGCTTATTAAAATCAACTTATTTAGCTTATTCCTACCGCAATAAGCTGATTTTTAAAGACTCCTATCCAAACACTTAAATTTGTTTATTGCTGTGAGATTAAGCAATAAACAATAAGCAGCCTAATTTTTCCCTATCCAAACACCCCCTAATTAGGGGGTTCAAAATTTCCGAAACATTAAAAAGACCCCAAAACTAGTTAACATTTTTTTATTTGTTTAATCAAACCGCTAAAATCATTAGTTTACGATTCAATTTTCATGACATTTTTTGCCTGACAGTTTCTAGAAAATCAAAATTTTATATTATTTTTTAAAAGACTAAAGTTGATACTAAATCATTATTTATCAATTACCAATTTCATTAAACAATAATAATTTTAATTAATAATTACTAATTTAATTTAAAAATAAAAATAGTTTCTTTAGTTTGAAATATCAACTATTTAGAAAGATTATTGAAGTAAAGACGACATTATTTATTTTCGTTTTTTCATTTTGATAATATAGACCTATAAATTTAAATTTCTTGTTTTGCAATTTCTAAAGATTGCATTGAAAGAATATTTTTATTTTGAATTTAACTATGAAGTTCTTATCAAAATTAGGTTAACCCATTTATGCTTAGGTTCAAGAAATTAGTTAACCTTTCCATATATAATTTTGGTTCGGTTAGCCACCAATCAACATATCTTAGGCTATGTTTGGCGTAATAGCTGAAAAGCTAGCTGATAGCTGAAAAGCTAGTTGTTAAATAAAAAGCTAGCTGATAGCTGAAAAGCTAGCTGATAAAAAATAACGTTTGGTAAAACTAGCTGAAAGCTAGCTGAAATATATAAAATTACATAAAATGACATGTAGGAGTATGTGTTTCTATAATTAATTAAGGGGTGTATTTGAAATTTTTTAAAAAAGCTCCTAAAAAGCTAGTGTAAATAGCTTTTCAAAAAGCTAAGCTAACTTATAAGCTACTTTTTGGTTTGCCAAACACAACAACATAAAAAAGCTCAAAAAATAAGCTAGTTGTGGCGCGCCAAACACAACCTTAGCTTAATTGCTTCACATTTTACTCTTAATATGCATAAATACATACAAAATAATACTTTATTATTCTTATTGATGAAACATCTTAAATTATTTGTCACATGATGTATCTAAATAGAAGATTTCAACGGCATTCTTATGTTTGAGGAAAAAATAGTCCCACCATTTCTAGATTTGTATGACCTATCCAATTACCACTTTGTACCATTTCTCTCCTCTGTCACTTTCATCATATAATTCATATTAGATTTCTCTCCTTTTCCCCAAGATTTCATCCCAACAAAACAACAAGCCCTTCTTCACATTTCTCTCATTTACTACACTACAGAAAATAAATTTTGTGAAAAGATCTTGAAAGTATTTGACGACGATTGCTTAGGTGGTTGGAAGGCTCGTTTTCATTATTATAATCAATTGATTGTTCCCCATTCTCGTGATTTCCTCACCTCCTCTTTCTCGCAATTCTTTTTTGTTTTTGCCTTTCACACCATCATCAATAATAACCATTGTTTATCACTCCCTCTCTAGGGTTCTTAGAATTTATCCATTATACGCTAAAAGCTCAAATCTTCTTGCCAATTCGTCACAGCACCCATTTCGCAAATTTAGGTTTATTCAATTCTGTTTGGGTGTTTTTGATGTTACCTCATTGTCAATTTGTCATATCTAAATCTTGATAATTTTTTACGCAATTTCTTCAGCACCTAGTTCGTAGCAACGAAATTAGGTCATTCCGATTGGATTAGTTTCGAATCTTTTTCGTAATTTTCCGAGTATCCAACTCGAGGTTAGATTAAGGTCGTTTCTTTAGGATTCCAATTGATTCAATTTCGTTTCCAAAAGCGAGAGTCTTTACTTAGTAGAAAGTTCGCGAATCTCTTAGCAATGTTTTGAGAATGAAGAAGCGATGTGGTGTAAAGAAATGAAATGGATGTTAGATCTGAGAACAGTAGTGTACAGGTGGTGAGATGGGCGAAGTTACCAGGGCAAGTGATCCAAAGAACAAGATTACAAGTGTGGTTCATTAGGATTTGTTCCAGCATTTTGATCTGGACTTGTCTTGTTCAACTTGTCGCTGTTGGTGAACTTTGGCATCCCAAATTGTTCACGAGATTTTTAAATGGCTTCGAAACCTTCCCAACACCACCACCAGCGCCACCACCTCTGCCACCTCCAAGTGAGTGAACTTCACCCCTCTTTTGATTCAAATCTTTTTTCGGATGTAAAAAATGTCAGATTGCAACTCATTTTCAATCAAACATATTGTATGCAACATTGTTTAACTGTTTCCATTTTGGTAACTTGTAAATGATGTTAATTTTGATTCACAGATTACTTACTTTATGCTATTAGAGTTTGCTTTAATTACCAATGATTATAAGGGTTTTATCTAATGATAATCATTTGCATTTGGATTCCACTCTTTTTCTGTTATCCAGGGAATTACATAAGCAACGGGTTTCTTAAAGTTTCATGTAACGGGGGCTTAAATCAAATGAGAGCTGCGGTTTGTGCTTCTTCTTTTCCTCTTTCATGTCTATCTTATTCTTAAACACCACTTATTTATTTTTAAAACTAGCTTATCAATTTCAGATATGTGACATGGTGACAGTTGCACGTCTTTTAAATCTCACTCTGGTTGTTCCAGAGCTTGATAAGACATCTTTCTGGGCTGATCCTAGGTAATTCAAGGGGCATTTTAGTAAATTTGATGTTTTTGGAAGTTATGACTTATGCGTTATGATGTTTGATTGATTCAGTGATTTTGAGGACATTTTTGATGTGGGCCATTTCATTGAATCACTAAGAGATGAAGTCCGGATTGTTAAAAGATTGCCAAAGAGGTTTAGCAGGAAATACGGATTCCAACCATTAGAAATGCCACCTGTCAGTTGGTCAAGTGAAAAATATTACCTTGAACAGGTTGGTATATTTATTAAAAAGGTCAAATGCAAGATATAAGATATTGGTGAATAATAATATAATATCATATTTCCTTGAAAAAATTACAGATTCTACCACTTTTTAGCAAGCATAAAGTCATACACTTCAATCGAACAGATACACGATTAGCAAACAATGGACTTCCTCAAGATCTTCAAAAACTCAGATGTCGAGTCAATTTCCATGCCCTAAAGTTCACACCTTCAATCGAGGCTCTTGGGAATAAATTAGTGCAAATTCTTCAAGAACAAGGACCATTTATGGCATTGCATTTAAGATATGAAATGGACATGTTGGCCTTTTCAGGTTGCACGCATGGTTGCACCATTGAAGAAGCTGAAGAACTCAAACGGCTTAGGTAATGGAATCATGGAAACAATGGAATGGAATTAACCACTCCATTAGATATTGTATATGCATAATAATATAAAGAATTCATATTCATATGAAAATATATATATATATATATATATATATATATATATATATATATATATATATGTCAAGTGTCAACCAAATGTTATCAAAGAATGTAATGACTCATTCCATTCCATTGCTTATTCCATTCCATTCAAGCAAATGGTTAGATTTTGAATGTGATTTATGTTTTTAGGTATGCGTTTCCATGGTGGAGAGAGAAGGAGATAGTGTCTGAAGAGAGGAGATCACAAGGTCTTTGTCCTCTTACACCTGAAGAGGCAACTTTGATTCTACAAGCACTTGGTTTTGAGCAAAACACACAAATATACATTGCATCTGGTGAAATTTATGGAAGTGAAAAAAGACTTGAAATGCTAAGGGCTACATTTCCACGGATTGTAAGTTTCTTGAAGGAAAATTTGTAAAAAGTGATCTCTGAGCCTATATATATTGTAACAATTTGATTTTAGTTATTTGGAAATTGGAACTAAATCTTCCATTACATATTTAGGTCAAAAAAGAAACTTTATTAGATAGAGAAGAGTTGAGGCAATTCCAAAATCATTCATCTCAAATGGCAGCTCTTGATTTCATGGTGTCAGTTGCTAGTAATATCTACGTTCCATCTTATGATGGAAACATGGCAAAGCTTGTTGAAGGTCATAGAAGGTAATTAATAAGTCAACTCTTTTCAACATTTCATTCCAGCTATATATACATAATGTAATCATGTGATGTAATGTAGGTACTTTGGATTCAAGAAAACTGTGAGATTAAACAGAAGAAGACTTGTGGAATTGATAGATTTACATCAAAATGGGACAATATCATGGAATGAGTTTTCAAATGCTGTGAAATCATCACATGAGGAAAGAATGGGACAACCAAATCATCGTGTGATGATTGCAGAAAAACCAAAAGAAGAAGACTATTTTTATGCTAATCCTGAAGAGTGCTTCTGTGAGATGACAAATTCTAGTCTTGAATTGAAGAAGCCATGATTGATTTAATGTCAAAAATGGGATTTGAGTTGAGTGCATAGATGCCACTTTGAATCGATGGAAATGGGAATTGTTCTTGAGAAAGATGTTTTTGAAATGAAATTTGTGGGAAATGAGAGAAAACAAGAAATGAAAGAGTTGTTTGTTGATAGATAACAAGAGGGAAAAAAAGGAAGCACCACGTAAGTCGTCTTTCTGGGCATAAAGATTTGTTCTTTCATATTGTGCTTATTATTTCTTTTTCCTTTTTTCTTTTTGTTCAAAATTTCTCGACTTTGGTATCTTATACGGTATTCATAGTTATAAGAATGTTCATTTGCTTCGATAATTCTACAAGATTCACAAGATTGAATTTTTTTTTCTTTCAAGTTTTTTAGTAAGTTGATTCTAGTTTTGGTTGATTTTTGTATCTTGCTTATAGGACATGTAATCAAAAAAAGCGTAACATGCTTCTAACGATGTTGCTTGGGCCGTGGTTTAGGTGGGCCTCCGGTCCATCTTGAAGGTCTTGGTTCAACTTGCTGTTACGGTTTCCATCATGATTTGTATTTTATATTTTACAAGATAAAAAAAGTACATCCAAAACATAAAATACACTCCCAAAACTAGTTACAAAAACTTTGCTAAAATCATTAAACCAAAACATAAAACGTAATGAAAAAAAGCAACATAAACAACCAAGAACACATTCAACACAAAAAATCTAATTTTCGGCCTAGCTAGAACAGAACATTTAATCCTATTGAAAAATGACTTTAATCATAACATTGTTTTTACATGCATATGTAAAAATAATTATGTTAATACTCTGCTAAAAGTAAAAACATTAAAAATCATCAAAAACGTTATAAAACACATTTAGTCTATTACTTTTAATTTTTTTTTTTCTTTTTTTGGACTATTTTCATGTACACAAATAACACATAAGAACAATCAAAAACCAAATAGTATAATGATCTAACGTTCTGAAAGTGGATCAAGTAATCAAAAACCATATAATTGTTGGGGATTTATGAATATATATTATAGATACAAATAACAACAAAAGAAAAAAAATATCTTAAAATTTTAATCTACGGGAATCCATGGTCCGGTTAGAAAATATAGATCAAGTAATCACAACCATATGATGTTTAGAATGCTACCTCAATGTTTGGAGACTAGTTATCTAGAGTTGATAATTACTAACGTTGATCCACATAAAACAGTAATAAACATCTGCTAGACTCCTAATGGATAAACACTAACTTCATTCTTCCTTTCCTCGCCTCGAGATCAACATAAAGAGAGGAGAGACAAAGAGTAGGTAGCCCCTAACAGCCTGTGGGAGGGCTATCAAGGTTTTCTTTATTTCTGTGTGATTAATAGCATAATGAACACTAAAAGCCTTATTTTATTATTGTTTGATGGGCTTTCTTAATGTCTTCCTTACGAATTATTAAAAAGCTTACAAACGTGTTAGACTTTAAGGATATAGAATAACAAAACTTGAATAATCTCTTGAATCGTGTTTTCGTAATCACTATCTGAAATCTATAACTCTACACTTATTCATGGGGTTACACGGATGCAGGAATAATTCAAGAGATCAAATCAGATTTCAAGTTCAATCTGATTTACAAACACATAATACATTTACAAAGTAATTGATTTTCAAGTATAAATGTTGTAACCTTTGCATGGAACATCCATTTTCCTTATATACAAGGAAGATGACGGTTAGAAGGTAGTTACCATTCATATTGGCACCAAAATGGTGGCTATAGGACAAAACCAACTTTTACCACCGTTAAGAGCTCTGCCTATTGGACCTCACAAGGGGCGCTTCCCTTTGGACCTCGCAAGGGGCGTTACCCCTAAACCCTACTAAGGGCGTTGCCCCCGGACCTCTGTATTCCAAAGTTTACATTTATCATTTAGAGTGTACACCCCACACATCCGGTCTTGGTGAGTAAATAGAGTTCAACATGTCCCGATATTAATAATAACTACATTAATATATGTTGATAACACTAAAATCACCAACAAAATACCATTCTAACTAATTCTAAATTAATAAGGCTTTTATTAATCAAATTATCATTATTTAATTAACAATAAAAAAACATTTGTTTACATATAAACCACACTTGATTAATAAATAACAAATACTATTTGTTTTTATTTGCTAAGGTTTGTAAATTATAAAATTATATTCTATATAAATATTATTATTTATTTATTTCCATTTATACTCTTTAGTGTGCCATATGCATTAACTACAACATGAGTATAGTATATTACACTACACTAATATATGTTAATACTATCTATGTAATTAACATTTAGGGAAATCTCCGGAAAAGTTCTAAAGTTTTGGGTCAGTGGTCTAGTCCCAAATTAATTTTTATTTGCGAAAAAAGACAAAATACCGGATAATGTATTCAAAAAAAGACAAAATACTGGATAGTTCATTCAAATCGACCCATTTTCACCGGTACAACTATTTTACCCGGTCACCTTGCTTAGGTAGCCTCATTTATATGACCTGGAACTCGATCTTCGTTATTCACTTGTTCCCATTTATTTCTAACCTTAGACAAAACGAAAAAGGGTTAAAAAAAAACCTTCTGGATTCAAGCAGTCAATCGTTTGAAGGAAGTGAAGTTACTGGCGCCAAAGTAGCAAACGACAATCTTCAAACGATAAGAAATTGCAAACACGTACACGTAATCTTTCATTTTATTGCATCCTGTGCTTGATTAATTTAAGTTAATTTTTGTTTATCGGTGATAATGGAGACCGTCGAAGACTTCGAAACGATAGACGTGGAACTTGATGAGCTATTCATAAAGAAACAAACGCCTAGATTCAAAGACGAGTTCTTGAACACTTTCTGTGAAGAAGGCCTAGAAGATTGTTCCATCCCCGACGTTCAAATCGATGAAAGCGATGGAGATGAATCCCTTGATTTGGACCATGAAGATGAGACAGATGATAAAGAAGGTGCTTCGCAAAAAGGGTTAATTGAAAAAGAGGATGAAGACGACGTTGATTTCCAATACAGTATACATGATCAAAAGGTGAAATGGAACAAAATTAGGCCAGTTTTCGGAGAGAGGTATAAATCACCACAACAACTTAAACTCTGTTTAACCAACTACTCCATAAAACAGGTTTATCGGATTAGGTTCGAAAAATGTGATAGTGTTAGGCTTGTAGTTGTGTGTACAAATGAGTAAGTAAAAGTTCAATGTCCTTTTCTGGTTAGGGCTTCCTAGATGAGCATTGAAAGATCATTTCAAATTAAGAAATTTGTTGATAAGCATAAGTGTGTTAGGACTTTTAATAATGTAAAACTTATGGATCCAACATGGATAGCTAGACAATTTCTGAAAGAGTTGATTAGGAAACCAAATTTGAAGTGTAAGAAAATGCAGGTCATTATCCAAAGCATTTTTCATTGCAAAATTTCTACATGTTCTTCCACAAAATCTTCAAATCCATCATGGTTGAATCCATTTCCATGGTGGTAAAAATCGAACAACATATCTTTGTACCACTAGTTTGGTAATGGAGGGTCTACCCAAACAAAGTATTTGCAATCCATTTCAGGGTCCTGCATTACACAAAATGAGTCCAATTTCAACAGAAATGAGGTAGAAATCGTGAAAGAAAGAAAAATACAAACCCTGAAATTTGGGAATCCAATAAACCTTCATCCAGGATTTTTATCACTCAATGAAGTCCATTTGCTAACGGATCTTCACAGAAGCATTCTGACCTTAAGCCTCTCATCACTGATCGATTTCCTTGCCTGCTTCCAACAGAAGACGAAGACGCCATTCTTCTTTCACGAGAAGTTCTAGGGCTTGAAGGAGCATAACATGTAGGGATGTCAAAAACCCCCGCGGGACCCCGTTCCCGTGGGACCCCGATACCGTACGGGACTAGTTTTTAAAAAAATTCGGGAGCGGGAGCGGGGGCGGGGGCGATATTAACTCCCGGTTATTTTCGGGACCGGGGGCGGGAGTGAGTATTTCTGTCCCGTACTCCCGCGGGGGCCCCGTTTATATTTATATAAAAAATATATATATGTTTATAACTTTAGTGATGTTTTATGTTTGATCAATTCTTGATTTATCAAGGGCTTACATGTTTGTTTATATATAAAAGTTATTAAAAATAGTATTTTTAGCCTAAAACAAAGCAATTTTTTAGCAAAAAGAATCCATTTTTAAGCCTATAAACCGGGAGTACCGGGGGAACGGGGGCGGGACCGGGGGCGATGGAGGTAACCGGGGGCGGGACCGGGGGCTATGTAAGCGGGGGATCCGGGGGCGGGACCGGGAGCGGGGGCAACAAGGGATTTCGGGAGCGGGGGCGGGGGCAACCATTTCCGCTCCCGTTTGGTCCCGTTGACATCCCTAATAACATGTGCTTAAATACAACATATTCAGCCACATAAGCAAATTATTTAATGACATGGCATCCACCTAAGCAAGGTGACCGGCGAAAATAGTTGTACCGGTGAAAATGGGTCGATTCGAATTAATTATATGGTATTTTGTTTTTTTCTTAAAGAGAAAATCTCCAGTAAAGTCTTAATATTTTGGGTCAGTTTATGGTTTAGTCCCAAATTAAATTTTGTTTACAAAAAAGACAGAAAACCGGCTAAAACTTCAGAATAACCCTTCGTGGCCGGTTTCACAGATTTAGCCGGTATCTCGTCTTTTTCATTAATTGATCCAAATTTTGGGGCTTTTTCATTAATTGATCAAAATTTTAGGGTTTTTTCATTCTCTTTTACCAATAACTAGAATATTTTGACTTTTCTGAATATTCCCTTTAAACTAATATATATTATATGATCTAAGTTAATATGTACCATTCCACGTCTTCTTTCTTGCGTTCTTTTTAGGCTGACCGTGTATTTTCGTCATCATCGTCGAACCCAACAACAAAAAGTTTACATACAAGTATCGTTAACTCCATTGATTTTCCAATTTCATCCATTTACAAATTTGTGATCATCTTTAAATCTCTAAACTTAGATTCCTTGTCATGAAAAAGGTGAGGACGGTATTTTGACTAGTTCTTGGAATGAGATGTGGTTTGGTTTTTTTTGGAAACGACAAATAAATTATAAACTGCTCACCATGACTAGTAAGGAGCTAAAAACATGGAAGGGACAAATGGTACAATTGCAAGTCTAGAAAAGAAATGGGTGGACAACACCAATAAACCCAATTACTATGGCCAATGCCATTAGTTTATGGGTTAAAATCATGGTTCGGGTCATGGTTAGGTAATAGGAGCATCCGAGTGTTGGAACCATGGTTCAAGTCATGGTTAGGTAATAGGGACATCTACGTGATCAACAATGATTATTTTCTCCTTTCTTCATTTGGAGATTGGAAGATGATCACAGAGTTGTGAATGGATGATTGTGGAAAATCGATGGAAACGATGCTTGTGTGTGAGATTTTTGTTGTAGTTACCAGGATTATGAAACTAGACTAAGGCTTAGTACTTTATGTGTATAGGTCTTTTCGAAGCACAAAGTGAAGCGCTTCCGAAATCGTTAGTCACTTTTATCAAGTAAGTGCATAGTTACTTTCATCTTACACATAGATATGAAGTATTTAGATAATTAAATGCTATATGTGCTTATGTGCAAAAATGATTATGTGTTAAATGAAATAATAAAAGATGATTTTTATATGATTTACTATATATGTATTTTCATATCTATAATATAGTTGGGTAGTGAAGGGTTGTGCGGAATAAAAAATGGGAGGTTGTGATAAGGATGTGTGAGATAATGGTTATGATAGGTTAGTGAAAGTCGTATGAAATAATAAGTTGTGTCTGCCGTGTCTATCCTAAGTAGTTTTGTACTGGTGTGTTTATCCCAAGTACTTTTGTACTTCCTTGCTTAACCAAAGTACTATTATACTGTCGTGCGTGCCATGACTATCCAAAGTACTAATGTACTGGCGTGTTGCCGTGTTTACCCAAAGTATTATCATATTGACGTGCCTAATCATCTAAGAGTTTTAGTTGTCTGCTGATAAAGATCATTTAAGAAGGATCCCTCGAGATCATCACGTTAGGATTAGTAAGTGAGAATAACGGGAGTGGGGTAATTAGGTTATTTGAATGTTGAAGAATATATAATTAAAGATTATAATAATGTGGATTGAAAACCCTATGTATCTCACTAGGTTTCCAACCTGACCCACTCAGTTTATTTCAATTACATGTTATTATATAATGATACTCAGATAATGATGTATGAGAGATTCAAGGAGATGTAAACCGTTAGTAGATTTAGACATTGTAAGTCTCCGTTTATGCGTATGTTTCTGTATTGACGACGACATCCCAAGTTTTAAAAAGAAAACAAATTTCTTCGAAAATGCTTTGATTATATTATTATCATGTTTTTGGGACAAATTTCGCATAATTAATCTTTTTAAAAGAGCACTCTAATTTAATAAGCATAAACAAATCGGTCTTTGCTGTCTGTAAAAATGAGGATGTCACACACACTGTGAGCCTAGAAGGAGCGCAAGAAAGAAGATAGAGAATGGTACATATTAACTTAAATCATATAATATACATTAGTTTAAAGGTAATCTTCAGAAAAGTCCAAATATTTTGGTTATTGGTAAACAATAATGAAAAACCCCCAAATTTTTGATCAATTAATAAAAAAAGGCCCAAATTTTGGATCAGTTAACTAAAAAAGACGAGATACCGGCCACGAAGGGTTATTCTGAAGTTTTAGCCGATAATCTGTTCTTTTTTATAAACAAAATTTAATTTGAGACTAAACCGTAAATTGGCTCAAAATATTAGGACTTTATTGGAGATTTCCCTTTCTTAAATAAAAATTAATTTGGGACTAAACCATAAACTGGCTCAAAACTTTGGGTCTTTTCCGAAGATTTCTCTAACATTTGATTGTGTTTGGGTAAATTACACAAATGGTCCCTATGGTATGGGGTAATTTGCATTGTTGGTCCCTAACTAGCTTTTTTAACTTGAACAGTCCTTAAATTTTGATTTTGTTACGTCTTTGGTCCCTGATCAAGTTAAAATGTCTATTTTACCCTAAATGTTTTTTTTATTTCTTTTATAATTATATTTCAGTTTATTATATATATTAAATCATTAAATAAAATATATCTCCCCCCCCCCCCCACCCCCATTTCTTTCCTTCCTTCCCCGTTAAAAAATCCGGACAACCACATGTGACATCCCCTAATTTCTAGGCCAGAAAAGACCGATTTAATTTATGCTTTTTAAAATAAAATCAGAGTAATCATTTTAAAAGATGTTGCGGAATTTGTTCCCATAAAAACATGATAATTATCTTATCAAATCATTTCCGAAGAAATGTATTTTATTCACTTAAACCATTGGGATGTCATCGTCAATATAGAAACATAAGCATAAACAGAACTTACATTCACTTACACTAGTGATCTACATCTCTTTTAATCTCTCAATGTAAAGTAACTTCGTATCGATACCTGTGATACAAACAAACTGAGTGGGTCAGGTTTGGGAGCCTGGTGAGCATATAGGGTTTTCAACCCACAATACATAAATTTATTATGCTTAAATGTCAAACAATCAACCCAATTACCCAATCCCATTAACTTCTTTATTTCATAAGTAGTTACCCTAAGAATCATCTATCACTCATTCCTAAGGAATTTTCCTAAGGAATAGGCATGAAGTCCATCGCTGCCCAAGGTTTATACTACTAGCACTAACAAACGTCGATCCCCACATACTGATCTTATACAGTGATCTTACTAGATCTAGCCTAAAGGATCGATATGAACAACCAACTGACGAAACTGCTTCAGAAATTCCCTAGCAGCAAACGAGGATCGAAAAAGACATCAAATGAGATGAATGGAATAAGTTTCACCACGAACCTTCGTTCGTAAAAGAAAGAACCACAAGACAATTAAGTCAGAGGTAGTTATCAATGTCTAGCTGTGGTCCGAATATCGTGAGGTAATTTACCCCCAGACTCACCCTATCCAGCATCGAACTTTGCCTAGCAGTGATCTGAATATCGTGAGGTATGTGTAACCCCCAGACTCACCCTATCCAACATCGAACTTTGCCTAGCAGTGATCTGAATATCGTGAGGTATTTTACCCCCAGACTCACCCTATCCGGCATCGTGAACGGAAACGCTGACTCATGAAGCTCGTCCGATCACTTCATAAAAGAAACGAAGACTCCAAAGCTCTTCAAAATAAAAAGTATAGGGAAAATACTAATGAAGTACTCTCGTACGCTCCCGTACCCCGACACGTAATAGTGTCAAAAAGAAGAACTATCGGATGAACACATAGTTCAAAAACACCTAACGAACATATAGTTCGAGAACACCTTATGAACATATAGTTCAAACATACCTACCGATTACGAGTCTGCTAACGTTCCACTGGACTATCTAGAGTAGTCTGTGGTCGTTGTCTATACTCTGCTAGATGACTAGATCATCTTAAACATCGATACCTCTCATCAATTTTTATTTCATCACACATCATCTAATTCATCTACCCATGTTTTACCCAACATATTTGTAGATAAAAATACATATACAGTTTAAAAACCTGTATAAATCATTCATTCATCATCCATCTCAAATAACTAAGCAATATATATTCACATAGCACATATTTTATATAAAATACTTCACATCTATGTGTAAGATGAAAGTGACTATACACTCACCTGATTTAACGATAATCGGGCAACACTTCGTTTCCTAAAACAATCGTTTCTAATAAAACCGGGAGTTTTATTGAGAAACCGGGCTCTGCGAGGGTCGGGCTTCGAAACCGAAAAGATAAATTTTTCGGGCTTCTCGGGAACTTCGGGACGTGTTTCGGGTGCTATAATTGATACCGGGGCTTTGGGGATGCCAAAATAGTGAAAATATTGAAAAAGGGGTGAAAATGGCAAAATCTCCAAAACTACCCGGGAAGGCTCGCAAGCCTTGTATTTATAGGGGAGGTCCGAAGGTCGGCCGAGAGGAGTGAGTCAGCAGCGAGGGCACGAGGCAGCAGGAGGCGAAGGCACGTGGCTCGGACAGATGGCGCGCATGCGAGGTGCCAACGCTTCGGACGCGTCATCGGCTTCGGACACCTGTGCGACACGCGTCGCTCCTCGGCCGCGCCACGACTCGGATGATGCGGATGCTTCGGATACGCGGCCAACTCGGAGCGAGGGTGACGTGGCTGGTCCGGATGAAGCTTATCCATGCGAATATTCTCGAAAATTGTGCCCCAATCTTCTAAAATCCATAACTTTCGCATACGAGCTCCGTTTTTGACGTTCTTTATATGCACGCGTAGGGAAAATTATGCTCTACAACTTTCGTTTAGACTTCGTCGGATAATTTTGACTTTTTTTTATATTATTATTTTTAACAGATCGGGACAGGAAATCCGTTAAAAATTCATAACTTCTTCATCCTACGTCCGTTTTCGTCTGTCTTTTTATCGTTGTGCTACTATTGACGAGACCTTCGATTCTCATTTAGGTTGTGTCGGCTAAAAATAACTCGATCTAAAATTCGAGTTTTTAGCTGTCTACTGTTAAGCTGAAACTTAGAAAAATCATAACTTCGTCATACGAAGTCAGATTTGGACGTTCTTTTTATACATACTCTCGGTTTAACGAACACTACGACTTTCGTTTAGATCACTAAGGCTAAAAAGTAGTTTATCAAAAACTCACTTTTTACGTCATTCGGCACCGTGCCGGTTTTGTCGCGAAACTTCGACATGTCATAACTTCTTCGTTATAACTCGGATTTCGGTATTCTTTATATATCCGTAATCCTTGTCACGACCACTACAACTTTCTTAATAAATATCGGCTTTATCTAATATTTATTTTCGACGCTCATTTTTATTCTTAATTAATAAAATCCTAGTAATTAAGCATAAAACACATAATATTCACATAATTCCTTTTCATTTCTTCAAAATGAGTTTTAAAGATTAACCTAGACTATTATGTCAATATTAATGACTGGCCTAGAAACACGGGCGTTACACCACCGCCGACCGATTTCTGGCAACCACCACTGACTGATTTCCGGCAACCACTACGGGCCAACTCCAATAACCAAAGCCAAAGTCATCCAAAATCATTCCTTAATTCAAACCTAAAATCCAACTTATACCAAAATCAAAGTCAACCCTTTTACCACCGATCGTCATCCATCACCATGACCACCGACCACCCTGTTTGCAAAATCAAAAGTAAAACCCAAATCAAGACTGATTCATCCTTATATCAAACTCCAAAGTCAAAACTGGTTTCATCCTTAAGCCAAACATAAAAATCAACAGTGATATCAAAAGGAAATAAGAACCTAAAATCAATTGGAAATAATCTTCAAAAACCTGCAAGCAAAAACATATTTCAAGAAAGAACACCCACTGGAATCAAAACTAAAAATTATAGTATAGATTAATAACAAATGTATCTTCCTGGTAATCAAGAAATCAACATCAAAATCCTAATCCTTGTTTCTTTTTTCCTCTGCACCCAGAAATTGAGTTTTTTTGTGTGTGAGAGAGAGGGAGAAGAAGACGAAAAAGAACACGAGAGAAAGAGCAAAAATCTAGATCCATGAGAACCTTTCACTTAGACATTTCAACAAGAAAGCCTTCTAAAACGCGAATCAAAGAAAAAAATGCAGATCGGATTTTGGGGTCCCTTTATAATCCAGCGGAGACGGAGTGAGAGAGAGGGAGGAGAAAGAGAGCGAACAAACGAGGGAGAAGGGGTTTATCTACGTCGGAAACAACGAAGGAAACGAAGAGATCTTTGATTTGGTCACCGGATCCCGAGTTTACAGAACTCGAAGGTTCAGAAGAGAGTGGATCTGGGGTAGGGTTTGCGTTTTCAGAATTGATGGTTTCATAAGGGGTTTCTATTTCTAGAGCTCGATATCGGTGGTTGTTGTGGTCGCCAGACATGAAATACGAGTAAATAGATTAAGAGACACATTTCTTTTCTTTTTGTTAATTTTTTAAATAATAGAAAACAAAATATTAAATTAAAAATAAATAGATTAAGGGTAATATAGTCAATTTAGGTCTGGTAGAGATGAAATTCGCAACAAAACCAAATTTTAGCGACGGTCCGAGTTAAAAAAAAAAGTTAAAGACCAAGCATGCAAACGGCTTCAAACCATACGGACCATTCGTGTAAATTACCCATTGTGTTTTAACAATATCCATGTAATTAAGATATAATCATGTTTTCAAATGAACATGGGAACCAACATAACTTAAAATATTCAGTCATCACGATAGTTTTTAAACAAATGAAGACAGTTTAACCATAAATCATGTATACAAAATATTTTGGTAATTAAATGTTTATATGGAAAATAATATATTATCCTTTCAAGTCGTTAACCTATTTTTATAGAGGAAATATAAAATGAAAATGAAATATTTCTTATGTGTAATTTACTTAGTGTAAAATTGTTTTACAAAAAAAAATAAATAATAATAAATAATAAAAATAAAAATAAAGAAGTTTTTTTACGTTATTAACAATTTCGTTTTACTTAGGTGTTTATTTATGCATTACCAAAACACATTCTTGAATACCTCTCATTTGATCTACTTTTTGATGATTTTTATCATCATACCAAATTCAAAGTAAACAGTAAGTATATGATTAAATTAGGGGAAGTGATTAGAAATTAGAATTTTGGTCGCTTTTACATTATCACTCCAATAAGTTATCCAGGGACAAATATATATGATAGTTAATACGATCTGTATTTAAATTTGCTTTAATAATTATACTTACTATAATCATAGAAACTATTAAGTTCGAAATCATTCACGTGTATATCTTTATATTCATTGAATTAAATGTTTTATCATTTATCTATGTAATGATGAACTCAATTTACGATCATAAAGAATGATCAAATACATCAAAATCTAAAGAATCTAAGAACAAAAATCTCTATTTTCGTCTTCTTTTTGGTATTTTGATTTTATTACCTTTCATTAGTGCCTCATCAACGAGAACAAATAACCAATTTTCCCTCCCACTTTCCTTCATAATTACCGGGTATTTTTCTTCAAGATTTTCGACATTTTCAGTAGTTCTTTGATCTTCTTGATTCTCGACATTTTCAATCAATTCTTGTTCTTCATCCGGATTTCCAGAGCATTTCTCAGCATTTTCGGTAGATGTAGATTCTTGCTCTTCATTTCTGCCATGAGTAGAAGAACTAGAGCCTTCTTCTATCACCTTCTTCAACTTTTCCGAATGGGATATGTAAGCAGTTCGATACCCATCAAACATTTCTTGAACCCTAGACTTTTCAACTTCGCTTCCAGCACCAAGGAGTTGCTCCTCAAAAAGATCCATAATTGTTAAGATGGATTCATGATTGATACCAAACTGAAGTAGCCTCTGCGGATTCCAATCACCCACCATTGTTGTCTCTTCGAGATTCTCCACGTTTTCTGTTGATTTGTGTTCTTCATTCGTTCCAACAGTCTCTTCCTCATCGTCTCCGTTTGGATTAATTTCAAGATTCTTCAAGTTTTCAGTTAGTTCTTGGTTTTCATTCATCCTACGAAGCTCTTCGCGTTCTTCATCCCCTCCATTAACTATTCTGGGATTCTTGAAATTTACAGAAGATTCTTGCCCTTCGTTTCTGCCATGACCTGATGAACTAGAGACTTCTCCTTGATTCTTTCTCATCCTTTCCAAATGACTTTAATGATGATTTCGATACTTGGAAACAGTAACAGATTCAAGAACAATTTAAATTCGCTGATAAGAACGTACAATTCGACCCCAAACAACTCTAGATAGATATCCCGAGATTTGATTAGATATCAAAGCAAAGTATCATCAATGAATCCCAACTAATCTTCATCTTCTATGTAATTTGTTTCTAGAGATCGAATTACAAATATATGCTCTGTTTTCAGAAGAAAAGGACTAAAGGAGAGATTACGGGTGCTCTCGTCTGTAACTCTAGAACCCGTCAACGTATAAATTCTTATTTAAGATTTTGAGGAATTACATAAATGGTCCTTTGACTTCTGATCAACCATCGTATCTGGCCCCTTGTTAATATTTTTATTCACATAGGGGTTCGTTAGATCGTTGGCTTGCTATCTGTAGTTTATCCTTATTTAAGTATTTATTTATTTTTTATATTTTCATTTTCAATTTGCTCATAAGCTCTGTATACCCATCGACAGGTGTTGAAGTGTTCAAAAATTCAATTCAAAGCGTTAAGTAATTTGATACTTTTGTTTATTCTTCATAACAAATACTTATGTATACTGTATTTTATCTAGATAAATATTAGGGAAATTGTAAAAAAAAATCTTTATATTTTGGTTTATTGATAAAAAAGTCAAATCTAATTATTATTATTATTATTATTATTATTATTATTATTTGCTATTTAACTATTGAAACAAATAAACACTTGCAAAATAACTCTTGTAACTGGTTACTGTTGGTTTTAATGGTTAAATTGTAAAAATAATAATAATAAAAATAAAAAATCATGAATGACTTTTCCGTTAATAAGATTAAAGTTTAATTACTTTTTTTTGAAGATTTTCATTTATATATATACTAAATTTATTTAAATAAAACTTATATATATTTATTAAAAAACTCAAAATAAAGATATTTTTTTATTAAAAAATACAATAATGATAATTTATAGTATATATTTTTTGGAATTTTTTATGATTCTCTTTAATAAATATCATTATTACAATATAAAGATATCATCTATATCCTATATAACTTAAGAGAACTTTTTTGATTTGTCGCAAGAAATGCATTTTTAGGCAAAATGATACTTCATTGTTGAATTTTTAGGTCTTGGGTGTAAAATGTTTACCATAAAACTACAACTTACCGAAAAACTTTTCACAATCGAACGACACCTCAAAAAATAAAGATTTACCAGAGGTTGTTATTCATAAATAGAGTTCCATTATATACACTAAGTATCATAGAAACATATTTTTTACGACAAATAACAAAAGCCTGTTTTTTGTGTTCATTAATGCCTCATATTTGTCAATTTTTTTATTTTCAATCTCTTATCAGGTTTATTACCTTATTAGTCGGTCACCATTGCCTTAAAATCCCTTATATTTACACATCCCCACCACCACACTCTGTCACCACAACCACCATTTTCCACTAACAACACAATCTTCACCACAAAACATTTGCAGCCCAAATCAACACCATTTTCGATCCACCTTTTGTCTTCTTCATCTCTGATCCACCATCATCACTATCATCCACCTATTGTTATTTCTATTCACAGCTTGATAAAAAGACTAAAATGACAAAACTTACTTAAATGTGAGGCATTAATGAACACAAATTCGGACTTATGACATAACCATACATTTCATGTAAATATGAGGGCTTTTATGACAATAACCCTAATATAAAAGCTACAATACTTTAACAAAAAAATGATATTGTCAGAAAAGTCCCAATATTTTTGGAAAAGTTTCACTTTACTCCATTTTTTTAACATAAAAGTCTTAATTATTTCATTTTGGCTAAAATTAACAAAAAAGTCTTTTTTTTTTCCTTTTATCAGGAAATGACATATTATTGTATAAAATCAAATAATCGGGATTTTTCTGTTAAAAAAAATGGGACTAAAGTGAAACTTTTTCGAAAATATTGGGACTTTTTTTGACAAGTCCTTTAAAAAAATACATGTTAAATGTCATTAATAGGACTTTTGTTGATTTGTCGTAAGGATTGCGATTTTAAGCCACGTATATCATGGAGCTCTATTTATGAATTGTATTTAGACGATATTTTTGTGATTGTAGTGATGATATTTATTAAAGAGAATTATAAAAAAAAAACCCAAAAATGATATATAAATTATTATTATTGTGTTTTTTAATAAACAAATGATTTTTAGTGAAAGGGATGTAGATGATATCTTTATTTTATGTTTTTTACGAAATAAATATAAGTTTTTTTTTCAAATGAATTTAATATATAAAAAAAAATCTTCCGAAAATGCTTAAACTTTAACCTTATTAACGAAGTCAGATTTGAGCGTTCTTTTTACGCATACTCTCGGTTTAACGAACCCTACGACTTTTATTTAGATCACCAAGGCTAAAAAGCAGTTTATCAAAAACTCACTTTTTACGTCATTCGGCGCCGTGCCGGTTTTGTCGCGGAACTTCGACAGGTCATAACTTCTTCGTTATAACTCGGATTTCGGTATTCTTTATATATCCGGAATCCTTGTCACGACCACTACAACTTTCTTCATAGATATTAGGTTTATCTAATATTTAGTTTCGACGCTTATTTTTATTCTTAATTAATTAAATTCTAATAATTAAGCATAAAACACATAATTCACATAATAATCACATAATTCCTCTTTATTTCTTCAAAATGAGTTACAAATGTTAACATAGACTATTACGTTGATATTAATGTCTAGCCTACAAACACGGGCGTTATATATATATATATATATATATATATATATATATATATATATATATATATATATATATATATATATATATATTCTATGTACTTATCCTATCCCGGTCATTAAAAAGCATGATATAATCTCTTTACCTTGGGATACAATAACATAAAGCATGTTAACAAATATATTTTTTATATATATAAATGATTTTTTTGGGGATGTTGTAGTACCCTAACGCCCCATATAGTTGCGATACTGCTATTTTTCATGTTTGAACTTGTGGCTGTCAAATTCTTTTTTTTATATGCATGCAGGAAATAAACAATATAGAAAAATTATGAAAAACGGGTTGAACCGATGGTCAAACCGAAAACCTTTCACTTGACCCATTCAATTAAAAAACTGGTTTTTAAAACATTAGATATAACATTAACTTTCATCCATCTAAACCTACCATCAAATTGTACTATTTAACACATGGTTCATTAATTTAATATCCTAAATGAACCTTTTTGATGACATCTTAATACTCCTACTCCAAAGCATATCATATGAAAACCATGATACCAACTCTAAGACATCAAAGACACCTACCCTACCAAAAACCAAAATACTAAGGTGTTGTTTGTTTTTTCGAAACGAAAATGCATGAAGTCTGCGGACCACCTCTACAACCCTCTGTAGCAGAAGAGGGGGACCAAACAGCTGCAACATGTAATAATAAGTTGGATTGTTTTTTAACCTCTGCAGACTGCTGCAATAAGTTAAAGTAAGGTGTGAAGAGGTTTGAAGCAGAGGGTTCAGTGTTGCGCCACACAACACACACACATAAGTTTTTAAGTCAGAAGACTTCTGAAAAACAAACAGCTGTGAAAAGCCAAGTGTTGCGCGACACAACAATAAGTGGTCAGAAGTGGTTTTTTTTAGAAAAAACAAACAACACCTAAATTAACTTTAACAAACAACCAACCTCAATATAACAAACCATTTTAGCTAAGTCAACATACTTAGCATAAACCAAACTCTGCTCTAGCATAGAAAACATTAAATTATGACTTTGAAATTGTAACGCCCCGATTCCCAGGTATTGTTTAAATAAGAATTTATTTGGTTTCAAGGCCTACTCGACGAGTTGGTTGCCCTACTCGTCGAGTAGCAACGGGTTTGGTACGCGTGTTTAGTGACCTACTCGCCGAGTCCATAAAGGGACTCGACGAGTAGGAGCTGGCAGAGGAAACCCTAAATCCCGGGGTTTTGCACCTTATTTAAGGAAGCATAAGCCTCCTTTGGCCTCTTTGCAGTTCTAGAGAGCTCTTAAGAAACCCTAATTCGTGTGGTGCTCTATTGTGTGTGTATTAAGCTTGGGAAGAAGATCTTTGGAAAAAAAAGGAACTTGGAAGGGAAGGGAATTGGAGCAAGGAAAGTGTGGGAATCAGAATCTACCTCAGTTAGTATCTTCCAGAGGTATCAAGTCGCCACCTTTACTTCTTTTCCCTTCTAGATCTCTTTTTGGTTGAGTTTGGGGCTTTTATGGATCTTTGAGTTGATAAGGTGGACTATGGGCTAGATCTGAAGTTGTAACTTCAGATCTGGACCCTTCTTAAGTCCTAGAGTCATAAAGTTTCTGTTTTGGGCGTGAATGAAACCTCTTTGAGTATGAAACCCCATTGTAAGCTTGGATTTGACATTAAGAGCCTTTGTAGCTATGCATGCACGTAAAGTTTGCAACTTTACGTGAAAAGCATGCCTTAGAAGCTTGGATCTGTAGTTTGGAGCCGCTGCATGGCTCAAATGAGTCTGTATGGCAAAAAAGGACTGAAGGGACTCGGCGAGTCGCATGGTTGACTCGGCGAGTCATATGAAGATAGGCATGAACTCGGCGAGTTGGAAGAACAACTCGGCGAGTCCAATGAAGATTGTCGTAGACTCGACGAGTGTATGAACAACTCGGCGAGTCGGATGAGGTTGCCCCAAATTATGTATGCGCGGGTAACTGTCGAGTTGCAAGAAGGAAGCTCGACGAGTGGCCTTAGGGTCTCGATCGTAAACCAAAGGAACTCGACGAGTCGCTCGGGTGACTCGGCGAGTGGGTTAGTACTTCAAGGAACTCGGCGAGTAGCCGGGGGTACTCGGCGAGTCAAGGTCAACATGGACTGTTGACCTTGACTGGTGACTTTGACTTTGACCAGGGTTTGATTGGTTGGCTTAAGGGGTACCTTGAAGGGTTGGGAACTTATGGGTATGATTATACTATGGTAATAGGTGGTGGAGTTTGTGGCAGTGATCCGAGGGTTGAAGTTTATCTACCGAGTCGACATCTGCAAGGTGAGTTATCCTCACTATATCGATAGGGTCTAAGGCACCAAGGCCGGCCCTTTAGTTGTTATCGTTATGGTATGCTACATGTGGATATGATCTGTTAGATCAGAATCAGGATAGACAGTATGTTATGCTCTTATGATCCGTAGGGATTGATATGTTAGTGACCTGCTAGGTCAGTGCTCTAGTTATGAGAGATTGCTATGTTTGGTAATCAGTGAGATAGATATGTTCGATGTTTGTATATGCCAGTAAATGTTAGGTATGCGCACATGGTTATTTGCTTGTTGCTTGGGTTGAGGCGGTCTTGCTTTGTGCTGAAGGCCAACACACCCTATGAGCGGTCCGGGAAGACTGTAGGCCCACGTGGCGGTCCAGTCATGCCGAAGGCTCGGTATAGATTCAGTTGGACTGTAGGCCCTGTAGGCAAGTCCAGTCAGGCCGATGGCCCAGTATGCATGTTAATTGATTGATTATTACGGATATGGTATTATCAGTGTGGTATTGGTATGTTGGGGGTAGCTCACTAAGCCCTCGGGCTTACAGTTTTCAGTTTATTGTTTCAGGTACTTCAGGAGTTCATGGCAAGGCGAAGGCGTGACCGTACCGCTCCTCATCCTTATGATCTGGCTTTTGGGACACTCTGATTCAATAATGAATTGAAAACATTTTGTAAACAATACTATTGGGTTTTTATTTATGCTTGAAAAGTTTAAATTTGGCGTAAAATTTTTGGATGTTACAAGTTGGTATCAGAGCCTTGGTTTGAGTGAATTGGGGGAAAACACACGTGTGAACCCACTCTCAAATCAAGGAAATGTTCTGAATAAATTCTAAAATGGTTTTCAAAATAAAGGATGGAGGATGCAGAGGGTACGATCAACCAGAGCCTGTAAGTAAACCCCAAAATACCATACAGTTATTATGATATGTTAGAACAGCATGCTAGTGCTAGGCTAGGGATCTTCAGGAATCGCATGATAGACTTGCCTGATTATATGATGCCTACTAGCCTAGGGTTTCTTGTATATGGAATTGACATCATTACTGTAGTCGTTAGTGTAGGCGTCACGGCTGCGCGTAATCAAGATCTTATAGCCTGAGAATGTTTGATCCAGTCTACGGATAGGATCGGATATTCGAAAGTCTATCGGGTCCAGTGTTATGTGCGACTAGCCTGAACTAGCACTGCATGGGGTTGATGAAAGTTTCATGGATGTGTGGGTTGTGAGGAGCTGTGAGATCAGTTGTGGGATAGGTGATGTTTCCCTAGGAGTAAGGGTTGAGCGCATATTATGTTGATGACAGTGTTAGGGTGTTGTGGTGATACTTGAGTCACAGAAAAACTCAACTCAAACTCGTTTATCTTCGTATCGGGTTCATGTCGTGTTCCAAGTCGTGTCGAAAATTAACATACCTATAAATAATATAAGGAGTTAAAATTATGAATTTTAATATATATTTTATATTTTTTAATATATACATAATTTATGATATATTATAAAAACCAAAAAAAAAAGGAAAGGGAATGCAGTAAGTTGGTGTCCCACAATGGTAGTCACCGCCCTAAACACACCCGGATGTGTGGTGTTACCGTACCTACCGTGATGCCACCATGGCATAACTGCATGGTGCGGTGCTCGTACTTTGTTTAGTATAGATTTGTTTCTATTAAACATTATTTTTATCATTATTAAGCTATTTGATTTTATTCATATCTCTATTAAGTATGCCAAAACACATACCTGAATGCCTCGTTTGGTTTATAAAAGCTAACCGAAATGATAATGGAATGGTAATCATACATTTTGTTATATTATTCATATCAAACTTGTAATTTTGACCACTTTTACATTTTCCCTCCAACGAAAAATACGTTATCCAGAAAAACCATAGATCACATGATGTTCAGTTAATTTGCATAAAGATTTATACTTATCATAATAACATAAAAGTATCAAGTTTAAATGATGAACTTGTACATTTGTTTAGTGAATTACCAACGAACAGATTCAACTCTCAAAATTTACTCTTAATGTCAAAGAATTGAAATCAAATGTGATCATAAAGAATGATCAAATACATCAAAATCTAAAGAATCTAAGAACAAAAATCTCTATCTTCGTCTTTTATATGGTGTTTTGATTTTCTTGCCTTCCTTTAGTGCGTTGTCAATGATAAAGGGAATCTGATTTTCCCACCCTCTTGCATTAACATTTACTGGGTTTTGTCCGACATTTTCAGGCATTCTTTGTTCTTCGTGATTCTGGGCATTTGCGTTCAGTTCTTGTTCTTCATCAGGGTTTCCAGCGCGATTCTCAACATTTTCAGACGATTCTTGGTCTTGATTTCCGCCATGATTGGAAGAACTAGCGGCATTTTCAGTCCCACTTTCCTCCATAATTACAGAAGCACCTGCTTCTTCCCTCTGTTTTTCCTTCATTTTTTCAGGGTTTTCTTTAAGAGTTTTCACATCTTCAGTCGTTCTTTGTTCTTCGTGATTCTTGGCTTTTTCGGTAGATTCTTGCTCTTCATTTTCGCCATGACTTGAAGAACCAGAGGCTTCTTCTTTCATTTTCTTCAATTTTTCCAAACGGCATGTGTAAACAGATCGATATCTAGCAACATTTTCAAGAACAGTAGACTCTTCAACTTCACTACCAACATCAAAAAGTTTCTCCCCAAATTGCTTCAGAAGAGATATGGCGGATTCTATCTTCTCCGGACTCCAATCACGTGCCAATATTGTTATATCTTGTATCCCCACGTTTTCTGTTGATACTTGTTCTTCAATCGTTCCAACAGTCTTTTGCTCATCTTCTTCGTTTGGATTGATTTCCAGATTCTTGAGGTTTTCATTTAAATCTTGTTCTACATTTACGCCACGAACCTCTTCGCCTTCTTCATCTTTCACGTCAAATGCTTGCATTCCTTCGCTCTTGAGATTCTCGATATTTGCAGGAGATTCTTGCCCTTCATTTTTGACATGACCAGAAGAACTAGACGCTTCTTCTTGGTTATTTCCTTTTCGATTCGTGGAAAAGGCTTCAGCAACTGTCGACAATCCAAGTTCATGGATGGGATCGTACAATTCTCGCCCAATCAACGATTCCATTGATATCCCGAGAACTGATTCGACTCTAAAGTGAAAAGATGTCAATGAATTCCAATCAATCGCCATCTTCATCTATAATTTGAATCAAGAAATCGAAATAGTAATATACGCTCTGTTTTCAGAAGAAAAAGGAGGGTACAGGTGCTCTAGTCTGCAACTCTATGACTCACTGAAGTATATATAGAGGTTACTTGAGGTGTTGAGTGGATTAGACAAATGGCCCTTCGATTTCTGATTAATTGTCATTTCTGGTCCCTTGTTAACTTATTTTCCATCGGAGTAAGTAGAATGTACATATAGTATTTTGAAAATGATCTAGAAAATTCTGGGTTCAGTTTAGATGGCTGATAGCGCAAGGATCATCTGAAAATCTAATATAACTAAAAGTACAAAAAGAAAAAATCGTTTGAAAAACCAAAGATTATATTATGACGAATCAAATTAAGAAGGTACATTTGAGATTTCGGTATGACAGTTTGGACTATTGTATACATCAACATGATAATGATAATTATATAACATGTATTGTGGTAATAATTTTTATTTGTACATATAGTTTTTTTTAAAATGATTACAAACACTCTCTAATTTACTCCTAAATTAAACCATTGTCACGTATCGGACAAGACTTGAACCCTCAACCACTTAGGTTGAGGGAATCATGAAGATACCGATTTCAATGGTCTATAAATCATGATCAAATTTTGCGTTTATTGATTTTGATGTTTATGTTGATTATATTCATATATGCTTTTGTTTATGTTCATTAGAGCTTGTTTATGTTTATTGTTTTTTTATCTTTATGTTTCTTCATTTATGTTCGTTTAACATCTTAATGAACGGGCAAAAATAAGATAATTTGATAAAAAAAAAAAACAAAACCCCGTTCGTTTAGTAGTTTGTGTTCATTTGTTTGTTAGCATTTGTTTGTTAGGTTAAACGCAAATGCATGAACATAAAAAAAAAACATTTGTTCGTGTTTTGTGTGGATAATTAGGCTAAACAGCAGGGGCAGACGAAGTATTTAGTAGTAGGTGTTGGCGGTGATATTTTTTTTACGTAGTGGCACAATAGTAGAAAAAACAAAAAAAATTTACATTGCATCCGAAAAAACGGGGGTTGTCGGTGCCACTATGGGCACCATAGTGGAACCGCCCCTGCTAAATAGGCTCCCAATTCGTTTTAATCTTGATTGGAAGCGTATAGAGGTGGAGACCATCTTATACCCTACTTGTGATGTTTTCCTTGAAAAGGTTGATCATTTATTAATCATGTGCCCCTTGCCTCTTTCGATTTGGTTCTTTATTTCGTTGGTGGTATTTGGACCTTTCGTCATTGTAGTCGAGTTTTGACTAGGTAAATTGGCCTAACGAACTCTCTTTATATTTGACTCAAATGAATCGTTTGGGGTTGACATAGTGGTAGTGGCTAGGGAGTTGGTAAGGCCCATACCGCGGCTACACCAGCTCGCCTCCCCCATTATCGCCAAAATCAAGCCCACATCGGTTCCTCTACACCACTCTCTCTATCAAAAGATTCATGTAGATTTGTTACAACACCAATCAAATTCAATTCAGGTATCATTAGAAAGCTCGTATAAAAGTCATTGGTATTAAATGATGATTGATGACCTTAAAACTCTGTCAATCACATATTTCTAAGAATTTTTTTAGATCACACGAATTGATAACAATTATTTAATCAAGCTAGATTTGTTATAGCATGAAAATCTCACCAAGCCAATGATGCCAAAAAGAGACAACATAGTGGCATAAAACTTAATCAAATCATGTTTTCAAATGCATTTTTTTGAGTTATTTGGAAATTCTTGAGGTGCAAACGTGGTATCTTTAGAAATGTAGTGTGATGAATAGTTTGTGGTTTTTAAAATTGCATTGTGTATCAAAAGAGAAGCAAACTACGATTTTAATGCTAACGTGATTCAAGGTCAATAGAAATGTTATCATCCCCTCCGCATTAAAAACCTCCTAGTTGAGATGCAAGATTTAACACAGAGTCTAGGGTTTAAACATTGGTAATGGAAAGCCCAGAATATTGGTAGTGTTCAGCATGGGCTGTTCAGATTGTCTAATTTGCCTTTTCTTTAAAATGTTTTTTTTCACATCATTGTTGGGTGTGGCATAAATCACCGAAAGAGTAAGAAAATTTTAATTTAGGTGGTATGGATATGTCCAAAAGATGCTACCATCATTGATGATGATGAGAGCAATCAATGATGGTTAATTGATGGTAAGAAGAAGAGAGAGTGTTCTAGAAGGAAGTGAGAAGATGGTGTGAAACTAGACATGGAGAGGCATGCTTTTTCCGAGGACATGTCTTCTTATAGGAGGCTAAATATCAAGGTTGGCAAGAAGCCTAGCCCCGCTATATGTTTTTATATGTATAGGTATATGTTTTTGTCTCTGATATTTACTATTGTTATATGCTTCCTGCTAGGGGTGTAAACTAGATGAGACAACTCACGAGATACTAGAGCCCGACTAAGAAAATACTCGAAATCGAATCAACTTTAATCGAGTCGAGCTCGAGCTCGAGCTACTCGAGTACCATATCGAGCGGAGCTCGAGCTACTCGAGTACCGAGCCGAGCTCGAGTAGTAAAATACCCGACTCATATAGCTCGCGAGCTTAATTGAGTATTTATAAAATTACATTTTTACATTTTATATATTTTTAAATTACTAAAACATTCTAACACTTTTAGCTTTGAGACGCCGGTTAAGTCGTTAAGGAGTAAGGACTTAAGTTGCATTTCAAAACTTTTGAGAATGTCTCTTTTTGATATTGTGGATATTTGTAAAATGCAATGACATTGTTGATGCTATATTGATATTAGATGGTTTATGTTTTTGTTATTTTGGACAATGTAAAAGCATGTGAAATGTTTTTAACTTTTGATAATTTCATTTTTTTTAATTTTTGTCGAGCCGAAACGAGCTCGCTAACCGAGGATAGTAGCAAGTAGTTCATGGTCGAGTTTGAGCTTCAAATTTAGGCTCAGGGCGAGTTCGAGTAAAACTTCAAGCTCGAGTATTTTAGGCGGGTCGAGCGTCGAGCTTGGCACTACTCGGCTCGACTTGTTTACACCCTTACTTCATGCTCCTTTGCTTGTATTCCGATTATATTTGTTTATGACTTACCGATGCACTTTGTCTTACTCAACCTTTTTTGTCTCATTTCCAGGAACTCCGACATATGTCGTATGTCATAGGTAATTTATGTGAGGCAGTTGTGCTTCTTGTAATGGAGACAAGATTGTCAACATCTACCTTCCCTAACCCTATTGTTATGGGATTCCCGAGATGTGTTGATGTATTTGCCATGTCTTAAATTATGTGTTAATGTTATTTTTTTACTAGTAATGTTTAAACCAATAATTGATTCATTTACCTACGGGTTAATCACTAAATTGACCAAACTAGATGGGTTCTATGACAAGATAACTATACTTTGAACATTTACTAAAAATAAAAATCATCCATTTCACATAACGAACTTCATTTTTTCGGGAAAGGAAATCAACCTTTGCAGAATGATGGCATTTCACCCAAAAGAAAAAAAGTATTTCTTGATTGTTTTAAAGATTTTTGCAATAGAGACCATCAGACCATTGATAAAGCAATTTCAAGAAGAAAAAAAAGTTCACTAGAGTCTACTTTGTAAAATGGCTGGTTTATCATTTCGTGATAGGGCGTGTACTCATTTTGGTTGTTTTACTGATAACCATTTAAGTTTTAATCATTATGTATTAAAATGATGTTTTGAAAAAGTATATACAGCCGTTCTGTAAAAGAAAGGAAAAAAAAAAAATCTTAAGCCCTTCTAAGTTTTGACAAAATATATTTACATTTTGGATATGGCGAATCCATATAAGACAGTAAGACACTGATAATAGAGTCCACGATACATAAAATTATAGGATCAGAAAATTAAATAAAACTTGAACAAGTAGTAAATATAAATCATTAAATGAGGCTTTAGTTATATATGTTTATATATTTTGAAACATATATTGTACAACAATACTAAAATGCTAAAATGTATTTTTATAACTTTGATTTCGTGCAATTTTCAAAGTCTTTAGAACAAAGCCAATTATAATAAGGTTTCTTAAAATATGTAAATGTAACTCCATAATTTTTTTTTTCCGAGTATGAAAGTGAAAGTAAAATGATGTGTTTGTCGATAATCTATATATATTGAGTTATTGAGTTATTGACCAAAACATTTTTATAAATATACAAATATACCATATACAATATGAATGGGAAATATGCATGATCAACAACACAAATCATGGAGATTTAGAGTATCTATTCCACCTTTTTTTGGTACACAAAATTGCAATTTTTACCTCACTAACCATCCAATATATGATTATATGATCAAACACAGTGCAACGGTCTGTCTCATCCACAAACAGTGCTGTGAAATCTTTGGTTACTTTATACATGACAAATACATAAATGAATCCTATAAAAAGCAAGATATTTTTAAAAGATTTTTAGGCAACAATAATCACATAATATGATCCTAAAATAGGTTGGAAGTGCTCTATCTTGATTTTGTGCATGAATTTCAAGATTCACAAAGTAATTAATCCCCCTTAGAAGATTTTCTAAGCAAGTATTGCTCAAACGGTCAAACCCAACATATCAAAAACAATAATCAACATTGATGTAAAAAGGTAATTGCTAAATGCAAACCAATTTCACATTTTCACATCAAGCATTAAAATCTAAGATTCTATGTATAACATCATCAATTTGGGGTAATCAAAATTCATGGTAGAATTCACAAAAAGGTTAAACAGGATAGCCATTCAATCATTTGGCTCTACAGTATAAATTGGATTATAGTATCTTTATTTCTGAATTTAACAAAATCATGTAAACGATTCTCAGTTATTTCTCTCAATTACCTCAAAATTTCGGTTCAAAATCATTGACTTTCCTGTTTCTGTCGCTGATCCTCTGATTTTGAATCTACTGCAACCTGTTCTTCTTTCTCCTGATCTAATTGATTGTGTACTTCTTGTTCGGCGTCCTTTTCTGCTTGCAAAATCACGCCGTAGTAATCCGGATGAGCCTCCATACATTTCTTCAAAGCTGATGTAGCATCGAAACACTTGTTCACGATATCTTCATCGTTCTTTTCGCCTTCTTCAACGCATTTTTCCCAGTTGATGAATGTTTCTCTACACTCGCCCCCTTTCATGAACAAGCAAAATCCACATTCTCCTTCTTCTTCTTCTTCCCCCTCTTGATTTCCGTTTTTTATGTCTACTGGAGATGGATCTGTGGATTCTGGATTTGGGTTTTTGTTTTCGTTTTCTTTTTCGTTTTCTTGTATTTTAGGTGCTTCAGCGATGGGTTCTGGTTCTGGGTTTAGGGGTTTATCAGATGGGGAGGTAGACATGGAGGTTGTGGCGGCGGCGCGGTGGATTTAGGGTTTTGTTCGGCGGAATTGACGGAGATGAGGAAGAAGATGCTGGAAAACAACTTCCCGAGATCAAGATTCTTCAAACTTTTCAACTTTAATCCTTTCGTGGCTCTCTCCGTTGAATTTTTGGGATTATTTTGCTGTTTCTTTATGGACCTTTTTTAAAAAAATTTCAAGAAACCTAACAAAGTGTGGCTTGAAAGTCACGAAACATGACTTGGGATTATTTTGACCACTAACAAAATTGGCACTCTATTTTTTTTTTTTTATAATTTCTTATAAATAAAGTTTAATGTTTGTCCAATGATAACTAAATTTCAGTTTTGTATATGTATTAAGCTTTCCGTATACCATTTTAAGTTTACTAACCGGTCCGATCCCAAAACCGGTTTTGGTCAAAACTAGATCCTCGATATGAAATCGAACCGAAAACCGGAACCTCTGAAACCATATCCGAAAACCATTTACGTCATTAGGTTATCTAGAATGGTCACCGCATGACCACTCCAAAAGTATTGTCAGTTGTCACCTAATCACCATGTTGTTACCACTTTTCTATCATACCTAGGAAATAGTCACCACTCCAAATCATATTTATTATGCTTGGACTTTATGTTTAATATTTTGTACATTTTAGAGAGAGAGAGAGAGAGAGAGATAGAAGATGAGAGGGAAAGACAAAGAAGATGAGCGGTCAAGCTTGGTTCTCACCACAACCGACCACAAACACACTCCCCATTACTCCACGGTCTACCACCTCGAGGTTTTGTTCATGTTCATAACGCCCCCATCACGCCACCATCACAACCCCAATTTGGTAAGCCTTAATAGTTACCTTCACTCTTCCCACATGGAAATATGGAATCTATACATGGATCGTGGTTTGTGTGATTTACTTAAAGGCTAGAGCTATGCAAGGCCTAGCCCAAGAACAATTGACAAAAGCCAAGTCTATCAACAGATGCAAAAAAGTTTGCCCATGTCTGGTCCAATCCTAGGGGGTAGAGGTGTACAAATGAGCATGTTTTTTTTTAATCGCCCATGAAAAAAAGAACCGATTTTTCCATAACCGGTTTCAGTTTAACCTACCAGACAGTTTTCTATCGGTTTTTCCTCGTATGCATGGACTAGTTTTCTATCAACTTTTTTGTCAGTTGCAGGGTTATATCAAAATGAAAGTCACGACTCCTCGTCCAATATGTGTTTGCTTGAAGGATTACTTGGACGACGTTGACAAGATACAAAATTGTGTTTTGCTCAAAGGACCACTTTTATCATCCGTTGAAGAGTTCATTCATGAAGAAGAAGTCGCACAAGGCATATTGAATCCAATGACTGAAGTAGATGAGGGTGATCTGGAAGAAGGAGAGGACCTATAGTTGTTCGATTTCATGACGATTACCACTTTGAAGACTATAATTCTTATTGTTTTCAATTTGACACTTATGTTTTTATGTAATCTGTAGCTCAAGCAATGTTTCTTTTCATGTTTTCTAAGTTCAAACTATGTTGGTTTATGTATTGCAAATATTTTTTAGGTTTATGATGGTTTATGTGTAGTAAGTATTTGCTTAAGATTGCTATGAAGGCTATTATTCCTATTATTTCAATATTAACACTTATATTTTTATGTTATTCTTAGCTCAAAATAAGCTTACCTTTCATGTATTTCTAAGTTCAAACAGTGTTAGTATTATGTATTATGCCTTCCAATAAGAAAAAACCCTTCCCGAAACCAATTAGGTTAAAACCGAAACTGATATGAATAGAAACAAGTTAAAAACTAGACCAATTAAAAAAACGGTTTCAGTTAAAACCAAAGTATGTGCAAATCCAGCCCGAAAAACCCCATAAAAAGAACCCAATATGTTTTATATAATGTTTTATTATTGAACTACACAAAAAGAGATAAAAGACTTGAATCCGTTGGAAGATATTATAGCAAGCGAAAAATGTGTATTTGTTCATGCCTTTAAGAAATTGCATCTCAACACATAAATATGTCACGACCGAACACTTTGTGGTATAAAACTATGTGCATTAGCATGTATTAAGTAGGCCTGTCGAAAAAACCCAAAACCCGTTCTACCCACCCGACCCGTTCCGAATTCGGGTAGAATGGGTCGGGTAGAACGGGTAACGGGTATGAACATTCGGATAATAGGTTAACCCGATAATAATATAGGTCGGGTTTTAGGTATGAATTTTTATTTTCGGGTATACCCGAATTCGTTTTTTAAATAATACCAAATATACAATGCAGTCACGTACGCACACTTCAAATAAAACAAAACCCTTCGTTTCCTTCTTATGAACGACGGCTCGACAGTCGACGCAAACTTGCAAAGGAAATACGACGCTGAAGCTGAAGTCTTGAACCGTCATCACAATTCTCAGTTTCTCACTATCGCACGGAATGGAATTAAAAAAGTACATAACATATTATAATGATTTGTATTGTTATTAAATATGTACTTGTTAATTGTATGAAGTATTTTCCTAACCGATTCTTTATTAAACCAACCAACATGTAAAAATAAAAATAAAAATAAAAATTATCAATAAGTGTCATTTAAGAAATTTTCGGGTATACCCGATAATTACCCGACCCGAGCTCAAACCCGAATATCCGAAACCCGAAAACCCGAATTACAATATAGGTCGGGTATCAGGTATTATTTTCTTAAGGAAATACCCGTTCTACCCGAAACCCGAAAATTTTACCCGTTCGACGCCTCTAGTATTAAGCTCCACATATCAGGAGTTGTTGGAAAATTGAAATAGAGGGTTCACATATCAGGAGATGCATTTTGAATTTTGCAAGCATATGGATCAGTTTTTTATACCTAGTATTAAACATATGAAACTTCTCACTCGTTTGAAGTTCCAGTTTTCAAATATTTAACATGTTACTTATGCTTCTATTGGTGTAGTAACTGAGAAATAAACAAATACAGTTTAAAGAACAAGAATCAAGAGAAGCAAAAAGAATACAACAGTACATGAATCTGATGAATTTCAAATCTACCATAGAAGCTACCTTGAAAAAGAAACTGATCATTGACAAATGCCAGTTGTACAAAAGTTCAAATAGGAAAGGAACATGTCTCTTATGACATCTGATTCTATGTCTATTATGAGTTTTCAAACAAGATTGAAAATGATTATGAATCTGTGATTAACTGGTGGAATCATTTTGTCCATTTGTGTCTCTAAGCCCACTGCAACAGAAAAAATGAGGCAGTTTCACTCGCCCACAAACCCTGCAATAATAATGTACAAAAAAGAGCCTAATAAGAAAAGAAGCCCACAATTACATAATGCTAGATAGCAAACTAATAGTGCAATAAGTTAAACAAAAGAAATGTCAAGAAATATTAAGAATAAGATGCAAATCCATCAAAAACTTTTCTACTCCCATAATATTCAAAATCAAAAGGAGAGGCCTCACTTGCAACGTATGATCACTGGAATTGGCTTGAGTGCTCTTGGTCCATTTCTTATTCCACGTTTATGAGGAGACGTCTGCATTATAAACAATACTTAAAAAAGCACATCAAAAAAAAAAAAAAAAAAAATCTAGGGCCCACTTTGTTATATAGAACAAAACATGTTGTATTGTGTTTGATGTTTCATTGGACTAAGGATGAGACTTAATCAATCACACAAACATTGCAAACTTTAGTACAACAAAAAATGTGGGATAGAAATCACTCATCGGTGCAAAAGACATGAATGTCCTCCTCTTTTTCATCAAGGATAGCCCTAAAAAGGTTATCAAGAGAAATTGCACCAAAATATGCTAACAAAATGGAAAATATATCAAGTTTTGGTGTTTTGGCAATTTGCTTCAAACTCTCTATCTAATTTGCATAACCAAGCTTCCCAACTTACCAGTATGGCTCATCTCCATGCTCCAATTGAGATCATACAATCATGTCCTAAAATTAGGGTTCAAGTGAAAGTGAAGTGAATCCCTAATTGATTTCATTCCAATCCCTACTATATTGCAACAAATTGCAAAACCCTAAACCCTAAAGCAACAATGCTCAATACCAAGAACCCAAATCTCTAAAATATTCAACTTAACGGCAATTCAATCTAAGATGCAAAATGTAAAGCAGAGATGCAATAAAAATATACGATTTTAGGGAAAAGGATGGAACTTATAAAATATTAGTTATGTTAGAATCGATAAATTTACCTTCTTCTTAGGGACGGCCATGAGCTCCATAGATCCGCTGCCAACATAGAAACCGGGCCCGATTTCATTATTGAAGGTGTCTATGCGTTTTTCGAATTCCGGCAAAACCATCGGCGGTACTACTGTTGATCGACTTATCGCACTGTCCAGAGGCGGCGGCTGCGCGATGGCGTGAGTCCACCTTGTGAAGGCCAAGATACAACGATTCTTGCTCTCACGGGCGATGCTTTTCGCCATTGACATCCTCAAGAACGCCATCGTTATTCTACAGTACTACTGTTTACGGTGTGCGTCTGCTGGTGTTAGAGAAGGGGTGACGCAATGAAGTAAGAGGTTAACGAGAAGAGTATCTGTATTTCATACGATGTCGTTCGGAAGCTTCACAAAAATTCATAACGACGAAAATACCCCTAGGAAAAACAATAGGATCAAACATTTTTTGTATATTTTTTTCTTAAATAATCAGTTTATTATTATTATTTTGAAAAATGATCATTTTGTCCGGAAGAAACGATTTCCTACCGACGTCACCCGATCCATCTCATTCCAATTGGGCTATGAATACATACCATTACATAACCTATTTTGTAATGCATACCCGAATATCATGCCTTCGAATCACATGCCTTTCCGATGGTTAAGAATAGGGATGCAAGCGGATCGGATAGTACCCGCTACCCGTAGGGACCCGACCCTAACAGGTCGGGTATTATCCGTCTTAACGGGTAACAGGGGGATGGATGAAAAGTTTTATACCCAAAGCTGGGACGGGTCGGAGACGGGTATGACACTATCCACCCCGTTTAAAACCCGATTATATATATATATATACCTTAATAAGCATTTAGCCTCAAATGTTAAATTTTAAGAGGTACAACCCTTAAAACATCATTTACAACAATTTTATGCATTCCAAAAAATATAAGATATTAACCATTGAAAAAGTCAAGATAAGAAGGACTGGATGCATAATTATCCTTAACTTTCGGGCTTTTGACTTAGTCCCATGTAACCCATATGTTGAATACTACCTGCCTTCCCTACATTTCTGTTGATCGATTCTATAAGACTATAATAATCCAGTACACCAATGCTTCCTATCCTCTATTTGTAAAACCCTAATCTGTCAATTTATCTGACCATCGATCACCATCGCCCATTGATTTCTTCCCCTCTCTCTATTTTGACAAGGTATACATCAAAAATTCAATATTCGGCAACTAATTAGCTATCTCTATGCGCGTGTGTGTGTCTTCGACTATGAGCAAAAAAAAATTTTTTTGTGTGTCTTCGACTATGAGCAAATTTTTTTTTTTTTAATTTCAGTTCTTTAATTTATTTGTATTTTCACTTATACACCTCGATTGGACCGTGTTTCAATTCATTTTCACCATCTTTCGTGGGGTGTCAATGTTGTTGTCATTATCATGAGCAAATGGATTTTTCAGGTATGTATCTATATATGCTTTATTCGTATTTTAGCTTTTGTTAATTTTCATTGCACGTTGTTAATGTCGAAATGTGTTGTAATGTGTCGAATGTATTTGAGTCAGTTTCGAAAGTTTTATTATCTATTTACTAAGGTATATTAGTTTCGAAGTCTTGATGTGTAGCCCTTAGTATTTTTTGTATGCTTTCATATTCTCCTATAAATAGGAGTATATGTATTTTTTGTATCTGTCCATTTGACATTAACTATCAAGAACTTTTAAATATCGATAGTTTATCATGTTTTGATGTTTAGTTTTGTGTTGTGTACTGTTGTAGGAAGGTCCATCTTCAAGTCATTAAAAGGTAAAATTCATGATTTGGCTTTCACTATTTATTCTAGAAATGTATTGATTTGTGTATGATTTTTGGTTAGATTAAAACATTACCATTTGATTTCTCTCATTATTTTCGTTTTTTTGACATTTTAAATCTCTTTTGCAGATTCGAGCATTAGTGATCTATTGAGGTTTTCTTTTTGATGAGTTTCTTTTTTGGTTCATATTGATGATTTTTTTTAGATCAGACCTGCATCACTAGCCAACAATGAACCCCAAATAGCAGGTCAAATAAGAAGTATATTAGGTTTGTGTTTCATTTTTCTTTTCTTCCATATAAGTTTTCGTTAGTCTTTCTAACTGTATGTTTGTGTGTGTAACTATTTATGTGAGAAATATTCTCGATTGTGTGTGTGACATTGGTTGTTTTTAAAAGGCATAAAAAGAGGGCATGCATGTATTCCTTAAAAATATTAGATTTTACAACATAATTAGTGTTAACCTTGGTTTTTTGTGTTTAGGGTCGTCTAGGAATCAATCATGGGCATCTTAACACATGAGAAGTAAGATATCAGAAATTGCTGGTTGCTGATGTGTTTGAAATACAAGGATGTTGAGTTTTCTTATTTTAAGGAGAAACTGGTTGATTAATCCAGGAACTCTAGTAAAAGAGTCAGGTCTGCTGTAGTTTTTAAAAGTGTTTTAAGGTTAATGTTTTTTTATTGTTTATTGACTTAATTGAGGTCTGATGCTGAAGTCTGATTCTATTGTTTTTTTTGTTGTTGATGTCAGGTCTGATGCAGTATTGGGACTTGGGTCTTAAATTGAATTGGAACTTGAGATTCCATTCCATGGAGTATTTTGTTTCCAAATGGTTAGATGTCAAGTATGATGCCCCTTCTTGATCTTCGTGGGTGATGTTGTTGATGTTAAAAAATTTATGGAGTAATGACCTTTATGCCCTTAGATGTATTTTTGGTTTGAGTTTTCCATTGGAGTTGTGTAAGTCTTAACAATGGTGGTGCTACTGGTTGTAAACACAAATAAAAGGAAAACAACAATGACATCGCATTTATATTTGCTCCAAAAAACCTATTTCCTATTTCCTTTTTGTTTTCCTCTACAGCCAAGAAATCGACAACCCTTATCTTCTTTTTATTTTCTTATTGGTTCGAACTTGCAGGTGGTTTGTTCTTGGTTTTTTAAGGTGGTTTTAATGGCGATGATGGAACCGATTGGTTGTGGTGGTTAGTGATGGTGTGATGTGGGTGGTGTTCCGGCTAGGAGTGGGTCTCGATAGAGGTGCTTGGTGATGATGATAGCAGGTGGTGTTGTTGGCGGTAAAAGGTGGCGTTAGTGGTAGCCTGGCAGGTTTTTAATGGTGTTGGAACAGTGGTTTTCTAGCAAGTGTGTTTCTCGGTGAGGAAGGAAGTGGTTGGAGATAGCTACGGTGGATTATGATTTCCCTTTTATTTTCAATCAAATTGTCCTGAGTACGTGAGTGCAATGATTGTTATGGGGCAGAATTTGATGAAAAATGAAATATTAGTTGAGGCTCTTGAATATTTGGAACATGTTATAACTAATTAATGATGTTTTCCAGATCCATTGGTGGAGTCTTCGTTATCATTAAAAAAAATCATTTTGGTATTCATCTTTGTTTGTGGTAGTATCTGCCTATATATCTTTACTAGGCGAATCCCCGCGCGTTGCGTAAGAATAGAATTATATAATTAAAATAATAACTTTTACCAAATTATTATTTAATATTTCTACTTTGAAACAAAATGTTAGTAGTAAAGCAAACATATAGTTAACATATTAGTTTTATTAAACATTATAGTTTATTTTTTAAGTTATTGTGATATATACAATTATTTGATAATTTTATAAAACGTTTAAAATTGTGTAAATTATATATCAAATGAATGATAATATAACGGGTAACAAAACGTATGAACTGCAACTTTTAGTAACATAAAAATAGAAAAACATATATTATAACATTTGTATTAAAAAAGATATATATACAACGAATAATAAAAAATATGAAAAATAAACACTATAACTTTTAATAACATAAAAACACTAAAACATCTATTATAACATTTATATTAACTCTTCATATTTAAATCACAAATCTCTTCAAAAATATTAATGTTTTTAATGAGCAAAACTTTACAATCTTATAAAAGAAAGGAAAATAAAAAGTTATTAGTGATTACTAATTAATAATCATAAGTTAAAAACTCTTGAGTTATAACTAATAAATATACATAAATTAGAAAACTCTTGAGTTATAGTGTGAGTTTCAAATGAATGTGGTACTTGGAAATGTATATTTATTATTATTATTATTATTATTATTATTATTATTATTATATTCGTCAAAATAATTGGTTTTGATGCATCATTTTAATCCCTTCAATTATTAAACATAAAAATATTTAATTATAAATTTATAACATACATAGGTGCATATACATGTTAAACAAATCATATATAATATATATATTTTCGTAAATGTCATATGTAATTCTTGTCGTAGTAATATGGATAAATTACTTTCATATGAAGAACATATCATGATAAGTCTATCATAATTACATATCAAATGTTCAAAATTATGTTATCTTTTAAATATTGTCTTTTAAATATGTTGTGTAGGATAACCCAACAAAAAAAATAATAGAAAATAAACATAATCAAAATAGAAAAACTACAATCAAATAAATAAGAGCATTGGGTGGTTGAATATATAAAAAAAATGTTACATAAACATACATTTAAATCAAAAGAAAATACTAACATTCGTCAACTTTGCTCAAACAAAAAAACATATATCCATTTTATGAATCTTCTTTCTTCATTTAACACCATTCAACCATAGAAAATTGATGGCAATTCTTCACTAACCTGCAATCAAAATATTTTTCTTGAAAAAGAAGAATCAGAAAGATATTCCAAGCAAAACATTGATGTTTGGAGAGTCACATTCAAGATTGAGTAATACACACAAATCACATATAAAGATTGAATGAGAAACTGAATATAAAGAAAGAATAGAAAAACTTCATTTGTTTTGGTTGAAAGAAAAAATCATATTACAATTACCATCGATGCGACATAACTCATTTCTTCAAATCATCATATTTGGATCGTGAATGCTTTAACTATATGAAAACTTTTAAATCACAATATCTTCAAATCCTTCTTACATGTAAGATTTTATATAACACAAAAGACACAAAAGATTGACCTTTTATAGTAAATTTTCACTAAATGCTAATTAAACATAATATAAGTTATAAAACTTTTGAGTGTTAAATCATAATTAAGAAAACTTTTGAGTTGTATTAGTTAAAAAATAGGGTTTCAAATTAATGTGGTTTGAGAAAGTTAAAAAATGGAGTTTCAAATGCATGAGATTCAAGAAAAAATGTTAATTTTATAAATATGTATGATGTATGATATATATTGATATAGATAGATAGATACATATATATAGATAGATAATGATGTATTATTTATTTCAAATAAAATAATAACATTAGTTTTTACTTAATTTTTCTATAAACATGTATTATTGTTTAAATTATATATTAATTACATTTATAATAGATTTTGGGACCCGCCACCCTGTGGCACCCTCCCCTACTGTCCGTCTTCCTCACACGCCGGTAGAACTCTTACCATCGTCTTCACCAACCACATTCCCTTCTCCCTTTCCCTTTCTTCCACGTCCCCACCGGCGATGCCCCCCCCCCCTTCCAACCACCCACCCACCCACCTAGCAGTGGTTCTTGGTGGGTCAAGTTACTTAAAATCCCCGATTTCTGTTTCTGTTATCGATTCGAAAACAAACTTAGCTACGAAAACCCTAAATTGAGATACAGAGAAGTCACCACTCTACAATTACTCTATGGGCTTCCAAATCTTCAAATCTTTTGTTACATGTTACATTTTATATAACACAAAAGACACAAAAGATTGGCCTTTTTATAAAACTTTTCACTAAATGCTAATTAAACATAATATAAGTTATAAAACTTTTAAGTGTTAAATCATAATTAAGAAAACTTTTGAGTTGCATTAGTTAAAAAAGGGGGTTTCAAATGAATGTGGTTTGAGAAAGTTAAAAAAGGGGGTTTCAAATGCATGAGATTCAAGAAAAAAACTGCTAGCTTTATAAGTATGTATGATGTGTGTGTGTGTGTTTCTATGTTGTGAGTGTGTGGATGGAGAGTATATGTGACTGTATGAGTTTGTGCATATGTATTTAAAGGTGTATATGTCCATGCATGTGTTTGGGTGTTTGTATATGTATATGATGGTGTATATGTCTCTTGAATGTTTATATATTGACATTAGCTTATCATATACATGATGTAAAGGTATGCTGATGATCAAGATTTTCCGTTTAGAGATTTATCAAACTTTCAGGTGCAAAATGAAGAAAGTAGTCATATTTAAAAATTTCAACACCACACCAACCTCCAACTTACTGAAATGCAAGTAATTGCATCCATATAAGCACCCATGGATGATGTAATAAGAAAAGTCAAAATCGTTTTTTAATTTGTTTTATATTCTTTGTCTCAAATGAAGAAAAAAGATGAGTATTATTTAATAAAAAAGTTAAATTGGTATAAGCATAGTTTTTTTAATGTTTAGTGGGAGTATTAGAAAACGGATAAACAATTTTTTATAATTACTTAAGTTGGATGTGAAAAAACGGATATTTATTTTCTTATAATTACTTTGGTTGAAATTCAAAGAAAACTTTGGCTAAGTTCAAGAAACAAGAAGTAAAGCTGTAAATCACCATTGATCAAGAAAAATTAAAGGCTATCACTACCTGCGTATATATAAAAAAAAGTCGGACGTCATGGTTTTCTCAAAGTCGAACGTCATGGTTTTCTCAAATGTGGATTAATCGTTGGCGTTCTCAAACAGACTAGATTATGTGTTTGATGGAAATTAGGGATTAATCGGGTTTGGCGGGAATAATCGGTCTTGGCGGGATTAATCGGTCAACAAAAGTCAATAAAAGTAAAAAAAAATCAAAAAATTAATATTTTTTTACTCCAAAATTTTCAAATTTTCAAAATTTCAAATATTATACCAAAATGTTCATATTTTCAAATTTTCAAATTACAAATTCTCTTATTTCCAATTTTTGAAATACTTATTTTTCTTAAAATATATTAATCTATGATTAACTTTAATATTTTACTAATTATCTATGGTCTCTGATTAATCCCCGTCAAGACCAATTAATCTTTTAACACCAGTCGACCGTCGAACGATTTTTACAACATTGGCCTTTTCTTTTTAAGCATTTTGTTGGTGAAGAAAATAATATAATTAGTATGCATATATGTTGCATAAGTTTTTTTATAAAAATTAATAATTTTATTGCTTTTTTTCTCAAACATAAATAAGATATTAGTGCGAGACAATATGGATACAAAGATTTTCCAAAAAAAAATTACATGGAATCCGAGCTAACGTCGTTGGAATCCTCGAAACCAAGGATTAGTTCGAGGTTATTTGGTTTATTCTAATCTCACTGAAGGGGAACGATACTACATTCATCTACTTTTATCGTATATTAGTGGTTTTACATCTTTTGAAGATATCTACACCGTTAACAACGTAAAACACCCAATTATTCGGGCAAAAAAACTAATTGCCTTTAGAAACTAATTTCTGAAAAACTATTCGAACCTGTCGCTTGACACGGGTAAACGGCTAGTGTGTGTGTGTGTGTGTGGTGTGTGTGTGTGTGTATATATATATATATATATATATATATATATATATATATATATATATATATATATATATATATATAGTGGTTCAAATGAGAACCACAAAAAATTAAGAACCATAAGAAACCTCATTTCATAAGTAAATATGTATTGTGAATATTATCAAGTATGTTAAAATTCTGATTTTTGTCTTTTTGGTAAGAAAAGGACAAAATCTTAATTTTTTAGTTTAATATTTTCACTAATGCGTCCATTTATATTTTAACACAAAACTTATATAAAATACAACTTTACATAGTCTATTTTACACTTTAATGCACAAAATTGACAACTTAATACTACCTATTTTACACTAATTCTCAAATTCAGAGAAATGAAACCCAAACTTTACCGCCACTATAGCCACCACACACCGCCACTAACAACCTGTGCCAATGTCGCAACGATTCTTCCTTCCAAATGAGATATGTATATAAAGTCATGCAATGACATGTTAAATACTACGTTCATAGTTTAATATACTGATTAATTCTCCCATTTTGAATTCAATGCAAAATAATTGTAAAAACTAATGCATTTTTACATATCTATACAACACAAAAAATAAATATCACAAGAAATTAATACAAAAATTCTTACATAAATCATTCATATTTTAATGCAAAAATTATAAAAAAAAAAGCATAACAATATGCAATCAATTTACAACTTAATGAAGTCAGTAATCATTTAATATAAAAAATTCAAAGCTTAATATAATAAATTAATACACAAAAACGTCATGTTCTTAACTTAAAACTTACATTTATACCTTTAGATCTAGAGATTGGTGTTTTTTCAAAGTTTAATTTACATAATATTCACAATTTAAATTTTATATAATTTATTTAAAATTAGAGAAAATCATATATGTGTATAATGATTCTTTCTTCTCATAATTTAGAAGCAAAAACAAAATTCATAAAAATCCACAGCTTCATACAGTCAATTTACAGCTTAATATAATTATTTTACAAATTAATACACAAAATTCACAGCTTAATACAATAATTCAGAGTTTAATACACAACAATTATATATGTACAACTATATTCTTTAACTTAAAACTAACATTTATGCGTTTAGATATGGAGGCATTTTTGTCTATTAAATTGTGAATTTATTATACTAAGCTGCGAATAATTTTACAGCCTAATACAACAAATTCACAGTTTAATACAATACATTCACAACTTATTTAGAAGTATAATCTCATATTTCACTGTATAAAAAACTCATTTATAGTTTAATACATACATAACTTATCTGATACTTCAAAAGCAAACATCAAAAGAAAAATATATACATAAATCGTAAAAACGGATAACTTATCTGAAATCAGCGATGAAGATGAGTGAGAAATAGAACATACCATTACTCTACAATCACCACCAGCATCAACACTGTCAACTACCATACGCTGCCATCAACCATCGTCGCCACCAAGCATTAATTCCAACACCGCCAACATCCTTCCCTAAAAAACCAGATATGGATAAAAAAAAAAATCAGAATTCACAGTTTAATTCAACATTTCAAACACTAATTCACAACTTAATTCAATATTTCAGACACTAATTCACAACTTAGTACATAAAAAAATACACATTTTCTGCTTAATAGCTTATATATTCACAGATGAATACATAAAAACACATACATACTGTTTAATACACTACATTTACAACTCATTTACAAGTATAAAATTCAGATATGGATAGAAAAATTAGAATTCACAGTTTAATACAACATTTCAAACACTAATTCACAACTTAATTCAATAATGCAAACACGATTTCATAACTTGGTGCATAAAAAATTACACATTCACAGCTTAATAACTTACATTTTCACAAATTAATACATAAAAAACAAAATACACATTCACAACTTAATAGCTTACATATTCACAAATTAATACATAAAAACACATATTCACAACTTAATGACTTTCCGAATTTCGTTGAGGCATTTCATCAAACACTTTATGTGCACCAAACATACTTTATTCAAAATTATAGAACATCATATTTATGCAAAATGCTTCTTTAATCTCATATTTCTAAACATCAAAAGAAAAAACATATACATAAATCATAAAAAGGATAACAAATATAAATGTTTTGTATTAAATTTGTATTAGAACATAAAAACTTCAAGCACAAAATCAAATATGAAGTAATATTACCTTATTTGAGTGAAACTCCACTTGATTTACAGAATACTTGTCGAGAAAGACTTATTTTCAGATCAAGAGAGAGTAAGAGGGTGAGATAACGTGTATCAATGAAGCCAGTAAATACGACATTAAGCATAAGAAACGACAAAGATCGTGGGGAAGGAATTGATCTGACCATATGTTGCGACAGCTGAAGGTCTTTGGTGGTTGGAGATGAAGAAGGTAGCTAGAAGTGGTCGGAGATGAATCAAATGTGGATTAGGCAGATGTGGTGGATCTTCGGCGCTTACCGGAGCTGTAGATCTGGAGAAAGGAGGTTATCGGTGTTAGAGCACTGGAGATCAAAGAGAAAGGCTGAAGGCGACGTTTTCTAGTGTTCTAGCAATGTCAGTGGTCGGAGACGAAGCACACATTACAAATTCGGAGGTGTAGAAGGCCGACATCAATGGTACGTGGCATCAATTGTTACAAATCTGGAGGTGGTTTGATGTTGTCAGCAACAGAGGTTCATCGAATCAGCGAAGAAGGAGAGGCATTGACGGTTCGGCACTCATCGGATTTGTAGATCTAAAGAAAGAAGGTTGTCGGTGTTAGAGCACCGAAGATCAAAGAGAAAGGAGGAAGATGACGTTTTCTGGTGTTCTAGAGAGGTCAGCGGTCAGAGACAAAGCACACATCATAGATTTGGAGGTGTAGAAGACCAACATAGTCGGTAGGTGGCATCGATTTTTACATATCTGTAAATGGTTTGATGTTGTTGGCAATAGAGGTTCACCGGAGCAGCGAAGAAGGAAAGGCATCGACGGTGCTGATATTCGCCGGAGATCGAATGGCCAGTGTGTGCAACAACGGCAGCGGCGGCGGCAGGCAGTGTTAGTTGTTTTAGGGTTTATATGCTATTGAAGGTGGAAGAGTTTAAGAAATGATAAATATTTACCAATAAAATAGTAAAATAGGTAGTTCTTTCGTCACTTATTTTTGCTATTATTAGAAATAAAGCTATCTGACCATTAAGTTATTAAATTTTTATGATACGAAAAGAAAAAGAAATAGAATAACAAATGTTAAGTAACTTATGATTTCAATGTGTAAATATAATTTGATTTATATTTTTTGAAAGATCAAATTATTTGAAGTATTATGGATAAGATTTATATTTGATTTATATTTTTTTTGAAAGATCAAATTATTTGAAGTTATTATGGATAAGATGGATGTTTTTTTTTGTAATCTTAATGATAAAATTTACAAAAATATTCTTAATAAAAGTGGTTCTTAAGATTCTTAACCTTTAAGGGTTCTTATTTGAACTTTTATGTATATATATATATATATATATATATATATATATATATATATATATATATATATATATATATATATATATATATATATATATAGGAGAGTTCAATTGAGAAAAAAAAAGTTGAGAATGGGGGAATCATTCTCAGCCACACATTTATTTTGCCGCAAAACACTTAGGCGTACCGTCGGAAATGGATAACGGATAAACATGTGTTTTCTAACCAAACATGTTTCCTTAAACTATGCTAATCATTACCTTAATATACACAAAAACATATTTTTTTTCGCTTTTTTTATTTTTAAAAGCCATTATTATCGAAAAATTATTTTAAATATATCAAAATTCATAATTTTTTATTCTCTATAAATAGACATCCATATTGATATACTTTTAAGATAAAATAAAAAATTTATTTTTTTTAGAGTTTCAGCTCTCGTTATTCATAAGTGAATAAAAAAATCTATCAGATTTTTATTACAGTATATTCGTTATTCACTTATGAATAAAACGTATGCGTACTTTTTTTATAGTTTAAGTATCGTTCATATATGAATATGACACGCAATAAAGTTTTCTTACTTAAAATATATTTTTTACATCATCTTTCATCATATATTATATTTATATATGAATAAAACGTGTATTAGTTGTCGTCATATTTTATATTCATATATGAATAAAACATTTATCAGATTTTTGTTACAGTTAATTTGTTATTCATATATGAATAAGTAGTATAGATGGTACTTAAACTGTAAAAAAAATTAATTATATATTTTTATTCATAAGTGAATAACGAATGTACTGTAGCAAAAATCTAATGCATTTTTATTCACTTATGAATAACGATAGCTGAAAATATAAAAAAATAAATTTTTTATTTTATCTTAAAAGTATATCAATATGGATGTCTATTTGTAGAAAATAAAAAATCATGAATTTTGGTATATTTAAAATCATTTTTCGATATAAATAGCTTCTTAAAAATTAAAAAAACAAAAAAAAAACTATGTTTTTGTATATATTAAGGTAATGATTAGCATAGTTTAAGGAAACATGTTTTGTTGGAAACACATGTGTATTCCTTATCAATTTCCGCTGGTACAACCTTTTTTATTTTCTCAATTGAACTTACCTCTCTCTCTCTCTCTCTCTCTCTCTCTCTCTCTCTCTCTCTATATATATATATATATATATATATATATATATATATATATATATATATATATATATATATATTCTCAAGGTTAAAGAAAACGTTAGACGTTAGCTAGTCGGTGGATTGGGGTCTAGGGATTAATCGGCTAGGCGGGAATTAATCGGGGGATTAGCCGGGACCATTAATTATTAAGAAAATTATTCAAAAAATTATAAATCTAACTTTAATCGTAAGCATATAAATAAATAAGCGTAAAAGTTTAATAATAAGTTTAACTACCACAACAATTTATCATCCAATTAATAATAAAGGTTATTCAAATTTTAATATATCTTAAGAAAAAAAATAAATTTGGGTATTTGTATATTTGAAAACATAGAAATTTTGAAAACTTTGGAGAAAAACTTTAAAATAAGTTTTTTAAAATTTTTTATATATTCGTTGAACATTGGAATACTATGAACTTTTGAAATTTTGTAAATTTTGGTTTAATATTTAAAATTTTGAAAATTCGAAAATTTGGCCTATTAGGCTGCCTAGGACCGATTAGAACCGTCTAGCTCCGACTTTGACCCCCTTTGACCAAAACAGATTAAGCCGACCGATTAGCCTTAATCCTATTCGGTTGAAGACCGCCTAGCGATTAATCCCCGATTAATCGGCCGCCTAGACCGATTTTTACAACACTGATATATATATATATATATATATATATATATATATATATATATATATATATATATATATATATATATATATATATATATATATATATATATATAAGTGGTTCAAATGTTTCCTACAATTATTGTATGCATATGTGGACCAATAAGAATTTAACAATAATTTAATCATTAATGAAATTAATAAGGGTAAATTAGTAATGTTACATATATGGATTAATTAATATCCAAAATTAACAATTGATATCCATTTATTTAAGGAATCAGTTTTTGTTTATCTATTAAAACCCTACTCACCATTTAATTCGTGAACCATTATCACCGACCAAGACCATAACCACCGCCTTCTCTATTGGATGTCGATTATCAGATCATCATCTTCATCGACCATAACCTGTGTGTCTCATCTTTTCATCTTGGGCCTATTTCTTAAAATTTTGTACTATTCCTTGCTTATTAGAGACGCCGTCAAGAAGGAAGGGAAACAAATAGGCATCGGCTTAAGGTAATAATATAAATAGGATTATAGGAACTTCAGTTACACAAGAATTTGCTTTCTTTCAAATGATTTATTTATTCAATTTAAAATCATGCATATGCTTTGTCTTTTTGTAGAAAACTAGTTTTGATACTAATATCCTTTATTTTTGTTTTCTTTTTTGCTAATTGATGCTTATATTCGATGATGTTTTTTTGTGTGCTTTATTGTTTAGATGATTGACCTTTTTTATCATGGAAATATTGGGTTGTATTGGTTTGATAATGAGTGTCAATGTGTAACTGTTGAAGTATTATGCTTCAGCAAAATGAATTTTAATAATTTGAACGACTTCATTGTTCTTCACTTTATTATTTTTGAAGGTGTTTGATATTATATTTCAAGGTAAAGCTATGATAATTGGATAATGCAGAGAAGGTGTTCGATAGAATGCATAAGAGATGTTTCAAGCCAAATTCTCGGTAATTGACTAATTCCATATTTAAAACATACTTTGTAGTAATTTTTACAATCAACATGCTTGTGAAATATTTGACCAGTTGTGTATGTGGTAAGGATGAAACTTCCAAGCAAATATTGCTAACACCCATGTATTCAGCCATATTCTATGTATTATACCAGAATATATATTAAGATTTTGAAGAATCTATGCATTATTAAACTTGTAATTCTCAATAGGATACCATTAGTGTTTGTTTTTTTTACTTTTTCTCTCTTGCAATGTATAAAAAAAACCCAATTTGTGTTATTTTTTAGAAAAAAATTAGTCTATTATGATGTGAAAGTTGAGTATGAGGTGTGAATGAATTTGTGTGTATTTTGTCAAAATTTATTTATATAAATCCATTTTTTCAGAATGTTTGTATTCTAGCAGAATGTATTTATGTATTCTGCTAAAATTTATAAACAAATCTTATAAACAATATTATTTTAGAATGGATTATTGTTTTTGATAGATTTTAATGTTTTTTTTTCTTTTTAGGTTTTGAAGAGTTTGTCATTTATGTGGAAAAGAAAGAAAATATGGAGAACTAGAGTGTCTTATAGTAGAATGTATTCCGCGAGACTGTATAAAATGAATCTTAGCAATATTATTCTTTCAGAATGAATTAGTGTTTTTTGTTGGATTTTGATGTTTTTGTTGCATTTGTGATAAGAATGGCTTGAAAACCTTATAGGAATTGTGTGAATAATGAATCAAAGATTGATCATACTTACAGCTTAAGAATGTTATTAGTTTTTTAAGAATTACACTTGTTATTCTTTCAGAATGTTGTTATTATTCAATAATGTTCTTTTTGTATCACAATCATAGAATATAATTATTTGATATATTATTAGTTCAAGAATCGACTTTGTATATTGTTCCATAATGTACTTATTCACGCTTTCTTATTATTTATGTATTCTTAAACGATGTCATAAACTGTTATTCTAACAGAATTTCATTATAACAAAATCGTATTTTGACAGAATAAAATAAGTTATAATCTGTTAGGTGCATTTTGTGCACCTTTTTGCACACCTTTTAGTCCCATTTATGCATCTATTTTGCATAGTTGTTATTCATTTTTCGTGCATTTCATCCAATTCATGCTAGTCTCTAGAACAACCTTATTTGCACGCTTTCATGTTCTTTTCAGGTAAACCGGAGGTTAGAACGCACTTTGGGAAGTTCCGGGAAGCATTGGGGAAGATTTCGGGATGATCGGGCGAAGAACGGAAAAGTTGAAAAAACCAAGTTTGGATTTGGAGTCAGAGGAGTACACGGGTCGTGTTGGATTTACATTGAAGAGTGGGCACGGGGCGTGTTTGACCAAGAAGAAGCTGTTGACCATGCTGAACACGGGCCGTGTCAGTTTAGTGCAAATCAACACGGGCCGTGTTGGCTGCTGAACACGACCCGTGTCAGTTTAGCCTATTTTGACACGGGCCGTGTTCGACCCAAAAACTGCCTTTTAACAGTTTTTCCTATCTTTCATATTACAGGGTGAGGGTCATTTTTACACACACACACACATCATATCAGAGCACATTTTGTGCGGGGATTTCGAAGGTTTTTGCAAGGATTCGATCAATTATCATTTGGGAACATTATTTATCTTATTTGTAAGTTGTAATTGCACATTATTTCCATCTTTTAACTTGTGATCTTGCGCCATGTGTGGCTAGAACCCTAGTTTCTCCAATTTCATGTTTTGATTTCTTGGTAGTGACTTCAATCATATGACCTGATGTTTGTTCTTAATTTCTATCTAGTGAATTTGATTTAGCTTTAATCGAATGTTTGATTCTAATTGTGATTCTTATTGGCCATTTGAATTAGGGTTAGGTCATTCAAGTTATCTCTTTTACAAAATCCGTAATTGTTTTGTGAAATTGAACAAGTAACAAGCACTAAACTGATTTCCATTGAATGAATTTAGTGTAAATCTTATTCACACACTCTTACGCTCCCGAGCTTGTGAGGAGTATTGGGTGTTGTTGGGAACATTCACATAAAGTTTAATGCAATCTTTCAATCTAATTCTAAGAGCGTGTTTAGATTAGGTTAGTAAGGTTACGGTTAATCAAAGAGCTTGTTTTGGTTAATTAATGTGGTGAATGGGAAGTGTTAGAGTTTGTTAACACTTTCAAGTACCAACTTAGATAGAATTGAGCAAATATCATGTTATCTTGGAATCACATTGCTAAGTTGTCATACATGAGGTTGGAGTCCTTACCATTTTAGAATTTAATTCACTCTTTTAGTTGATTACTTGTGTTTTTAATTGTTTGTTTTAATTATTTCATTCTAAACCCCCCTCCTTACTGTTGGTGACCATAGTACCTTGCGCAAAGAGGTATAGACTAATTATCCCGTGTCTCTGTGGATCGACCCTGCTTGCCTTGTACTACCTTTTAGTGCAATATAGTGAGATTCTTTTGGAGTATATCGTACCCCTTTATTTGTTGGGTCTGACACGCTTAACATAATCGGTTATGATTACAAATTAAATTAGAATTGAAATTGAATTATTTAAAAAAAATCAGAATTATCCCTTCAAATTCGAAAATTTCCTTTTTTAAATATAGTTAATTATCTAAAATACCCTTTTAATTTAATTTGAGTGATATTATGGTACATGCTATTCCATTGTCATATCACAGATCCTCAAAATCATAGCCATTCATTATTTTCATCTATTGGTTTAGAATTCTCCTTATATGCACACAATAGTTACCTAAAACACAATAACCTAAACCTATATATATATATATATATATATATATATATATATATATATATATATATATATATATAGAGAGAGAGCTAGGTTTAAATGTTTCTAGCAACTATTATGTGCATGAATGCACCAATAGAAATTTAGGAAAAAATAAATAATTAAATAAATCATTTAAGGGTATTATAGTAATCTTTGCATATTTAATTATGGTAGATAGTTAATATGTTTATTATTCCTTTAAATATAGGATGTCAAAGTCAAAATCTGTTGAAAAAAAACCTTATCTGATTCTTTTTCTCTTTCTCTGGAATTCATCTTCACGTTCCAAAAATCACCACCGACATCAAAATTGAACCACCATTCAAGTTGATTTTGTAATTCGCTGGTGAAGTCCAACTGCTGAATCAATGGTTTTGGTTTGAAGGTTGGTCTCTGCCACCAACGTAAGTTTATTTTATTTCTAATTCTTCTACTTCTTGTTTGCTTGCGATTCTTCCTCTGAATGCTACTGATTTACGATTCTTCACATGAATTTTCCATTTGATTTATTCACTGATTTTTTATTTTTGATTTCCGATTATCCTTTCTGTTGATTTCCGATTTCACTAGTATACCCACTGTGCTCTTATTCTTCTTTAATTTTAAATATCCATCATTCAAGTTGATTTTTTAATTTAGAATTTGACTTAAATAAAGATAGATTGCTCTTGATTTTCCATTTGTTCTTGATACTTGATTGTTCTTGATTTTCCATTTGTTCTTGATACTTGATTGTTCAATGTGACATCCCCTAATTTCTCGGCCAAAAAAGACCGATACTTGATTTTCCATTTGTTCTTGATACTTGATTGTTCTTGATTTTCCATAACGTTTTGTACACCCAAGCAGACGTTCGGTGTACCGGGCGAGAATTCAAGATAAGAAAGCTTTATTTACGATAGACGTATAAATCTCCTTATCACTCCGAAACGCTTACATGTTAGTTCTAATCTCGTAATCATACGCTTAGAATCCTACACACACATAATGTTTCCAGATCCGGTCGGCAACAGACCATAGATCCGAACAAATAATGGCATATATGGCAAACATATAACATTTAGCACATAAAAGCATTTTAGGCATCTTTCCTAAAATAAACTAGTGCTCGTGTCTAAAATATGGTAGACACTCATCTCACAATCATCACTTAGCATTCTAAGTTTAAGTCTAGAAATCCTACAATTTCTTAGTTCGCTTAAACTAATGCTCTGATACCAACTGTGACATCCCCTAATTTCTCGGCCAGAAAAGACCGATTTAATTTATGCTTTTTAAAATAAAGTCAGAGAATCTTTTTAAAAGATGTTGCGGAATTGGTCCCCAAAAACAAAACATGATAAAAGTTTGTCAAAACCTTTCTTTAAGAAATATATAATTTCCTTTTATATCAAAACCTCGGGATGTCATGTTCCGATACAGATCAAAAGCATAAACAAGACATTATAAGCCTTACAACAGTTATTCATAACTACTGGCCTATAATCCATAAATCACTCATCATCATCATCCGACTATGCTCGGGGTCCACTACCTGTAATATAAAAAGCTGAGTGGGTCAGGCTTGGAAGCCTGGTGAGCATATAGGGTTTTCAACCCACAATACATAAATTTATTATGTTTAAACATCAATCAGTCAACCAAATTTCCCTAACCCCATTATCTTATTAATTTCTTAAGGGTTTACCCTAAGATTCAACTATCACTCCTTCCTAAGGATTCATCCTAAGGAATAGGCACGAAGTCACATCGTCACCTGGGTTTATACAATAGGCACTAAGTCCATAGCTGCCAAGGTTTATTCAACATGTGCTAAGTTCATAGCTCTCATTCATCGACAGTATTGTTGACAGTATTCACCCCTGTCATACATGTCAATGGGTTTTTAGAGTACACCTTATTAACATATAGTTCACCCACCTACAGGTTGCAAGCCTGCTAGTGTTCCACAGACCATCTAGAATAGTCCATGGTTGTCATCCATACTCTGTTGAATGACGGGGGTCACCGTTTGGGTAAGGGCTTTTCTCATATTTCACCACTCATCCTCAACTTATGATCTCCTTTCACCACTCACCCTCAACTTATGATCAATATTACTGATCATCTCCTTTATCCAACTCGCCTTTCATCACACCCACTATTTCATCTACCCATGTTTTACCCAACATTTGTTTTTTGTAGATAAAAATACATATACAGTTTAAATTATTTAAAAACCTGTATAAATCATTCCTTCAACACCCATCTCAAATAAACAAACAATATATATTCACACAACACGTATTTTATGTAAAATACTTCATATCTATGTGTAAGGTGAAAGTAACTACACACTCACTTGATTAATGAAAATCGGGCAGCAATTCGTTTCCTAAAAACGATCGTTTCTAATAAAACTGGGAGTTTTATTGAGAAACCGGGCTCTGCGAGGGGTCGGGCTTCGAAACCGAAAAGATAAATTTTTCGGGCTTCTCGGGCACTTCGTGGCGTATTCTGGGGGTTATAATCGATACCGGGGCTTCGAGGGAAGTTGAAATGAAAGAAATATTGAAAAAAGGGCTAAAAATGACAAATTTTCAAAGTATACCCGGGAGGTCTCGCACCCTCCTATTTATAGGGTCGAGCCTCCTGATCCGATGGTTGAGAAGGAGCCACGCGTCGCAGATCCGAAGAGTAGCTCACGTGGGTTGCGCATGCGAGGCCCTCGCTGGCATGTTCTGATTGGACCGAAGTCCGGGTCCGATGAGGGGTTCATGGCTCACTGCGAGGCTCGGACGGATGAGTCACTACACACGCGTCGGATGCGAGGCTCGCCACCGAAGCTTATACGTGTAGTCAGCGGATTGGACCGCAACTCGGACTCGGAAGGACATGACACGCCTCGCCAGGTGGCTTCGTGACTCAGCAGATTTCGGACACGCGTCGGATGCGAAGCGAGGACACGTGGCCGAAGTGCACGTGTGCGAAATTCCTCGGTTTTGGGGTTTTTTCTCGTTTTTCGCGCCAAAACTTCTAAAATCCTTAACTTTCGCATACGAGCTCCGTTTTTGACGTTCTTTATATGCACGCGTAGGTAAAATTACGCTCTACAACTTTCGTTTAGACTTCGTCGGCTGATTTTCACTTTAATTTTTATATTATTATTTTTAACAGACCGGGACAGGAAATCCGTTAAAAATTCATAACTTCTTCATCCGACGTCCGTTTTCGTCAGACTTTTTACCGTTGTGCTACTATTTACGAGACCTTCGATTATCGTTTAGGTTATGTCGGCTAAAAATCACTCGATCTAAAATTCGAGTTTTTAGCTGTCTACTGCTAAGCCGAAACTTCGAAAAATCATAACTTCCTCATACGAAGTCAGATTTGGGTGTTCTTTTTATACCTACTCTCGGTTTAATGAACACTACGAGTTTCGTTTAGATCACTAAGGCTAAAAAGTAGTTTATCAAAAACTCACTTTTTACGACATTCAACACCGAGCCGGTTTTGTCGTGAAACTTCGACAGGTCATAACTTCTTCGTTATAACTCGGATTTCGGCATTCTTTATGTATCCGTAATCCTTGTCACGATCACTAAAACTTTCTTAATAGATATCGACTTTATCTAAAATTTATTTTCGACGCTCATTTTTATTCTTAATTAATTAACTCCTAGTAATTAAGCATAAAACACATAAAACACATAGAATTCACATAATTTCTTTTTCATTTATTCAAAATGAGTTACAAAGGTTAACCTAGATTATCACCTTAATATTAATGCTTAGGCTAGAAACACGAGTGTTACAATTCTCTCCCCCTTAGGATGATTCCGTCCCCGGAATCACATATCACTAAACAACTGTGGGTAGCGACTCATCATGTCACTCTCCGTTTCCCAGGTGAGATTTGGTCCATTCGTATGTTTCCAGCGCACAAGCACTAAATCAACCATCTTGCGTCGCAACTTCATAGTCTTACGGTGAACGATTGCCTCAGGTTCTTCAATCAACCTCTTATTTTCATCCAACCTTAAATCAGAAATCGGAATTATGTCGGGCACATCTCCCGTGAACTTCCCCAAATAACACACATGAAATGTGTTATGAATACCCTCCAGTTCTTCCGGTAATTCTAGCTTGTAAGCTTGATTCCCGATCCTCCGAAGAACTTTAAATGGTCCAATAAACCTTGGACTCAACTTTCCCCTTCTACCAAACCTTATAAGTCCCTTCCACGACGAGACTTTAAGTAAAACCGAATCTCCAACTTCGAATGATATCGGTTGTCTTTTCTTGTCAGCATAGCTCTTTTGAGTAGCTAACATCCTTTCCCTAATCACTTTCAACTTTCCAGCAGTCTGATGGACTATTTCAAGTCCCATAAGCTGCTTTTCCCCAGCTTCCAGTCACCATGACGGCATTCAACACTTTTCCCCATACAAAGCGTGATAAGGTGCCATCTTGATGCTTGAGTGGAAACTATTACCCTAGAAAAATTCTACTAAAGGTAAATGTTCATCCCAGTTACCTTGGAATTCCAGGGTACATGTTCTCAGCATATCCTTCAACGTTTGAACCGTTTATTCGCTCTGACCATCGGTTTGCGGATGGTAAGCTGTATCCAAACACAACTTGGTACCCAATTCCTCTTACAGACTCCTCCAACACCTTGAGGTAAAACGACTGTCACGATCGGATACAATCGTTAACGGAACACCGTGAAGCCTCACAATTTCCTTCACATAAGAATTCGCAAGTTTATCCATAGACCATTTCTCGTTGGCTGCTATGAAATGCGCACTCTTAGTGAAGCGATCAACGACCACCTAAATCATGTCGTGACCGTTCCTTGTTCTGGGCAGTTTAGTCACAAAATCCATAGTGATGTCTTCCCATTTGCCCATGGGTATAGGCAAAGGTTCTAAACTCCCATACGGTTTCTGATGTTGTGCCTTAACCCTAGCACAAGTTACACACTCGGCCACATACTTTGCAACATCGAGCTTCATCGTCGGCCACCAGTAATAGGGTTTTAGATCCCTATACATTTTCGTACTGCCGGGATGAATCGAGTACATGGTTTTGTGAGTTTCTTCCATCAGAATATCTCTTACTCCTCCCGCCTTAGGTACCAAAATCCTATCTTTGAATACCTTCAGTCCTTGACCGTTTGTATCAAACACCAACGTTTTGCCCAAACGTTCCTCCTTTCGGTCATTTCTCTCTAAAGCTTCCTCTTGAGCTTTCACAATTGTCGAGACAACTTCAATTCTCAAAGCTCTTGGCCTTTTCTTTTCAAGATTTACCTTCCGACTGAGAGCATTAGCAACAACATTTTCTTTACCAGGGTGGTAAAGTATCTCACAGTCGTAGTCCTTGAGTAACTCTAGCCAGCGCCGTTGCCTCATGTTCAATTCCTTCTCCATACCTTTAAGGCGAATACTACCGCTGCCAACTCCAAACCATGAGTGGGATAGTTCTTTTCATTCTCTTTCAATTGCCTCGATGCATACGCTATCACTTTATCCCTTTGGGTCAGAACACAACCTAACCCAACTCCAGAGGCATTACTATAAAATGTGAAGTCATCAACTCCTTCAGGTAACGAAAGAATCGGTGCTTCACACAACTTCTTCTTTAACTTCTCAAAGCTTCCTATGCTTCTTATTCCAAGTATAGACAACTCCTTTGTGGGTCAAAGCTGTCAATGGAGTCGCGATCGAAGAAAAGCCTTGGATAAATCAGCGATAATATCCAGCTAATCCTAAAAAGCTTCAGATCTCCATAGGACTTTCAATCGTAACCTTCGAGTTACAAAATAAATCCTTATTGAGGACTCCTTCTTCTTCTTAGAATAAGTATTTTCCTTCGTTTATTGTAACAGACCGATGGGTCATGTTCTAATGGTCTCTCATTGTATACTGCACTACTTAGACTCAGATCTCCTAGGGACAAATTTCGGAGCAAACTATACCTTCCTTCATGTTCTAATGTGATACAATCACAGTTCAACATGTATCATTTCTAACTACCAACTTCTTTAACAATGAGTGCGATACTTCTATTGATCGCTTTGATCATTTCTCACTTCAATCTTCTGGCTTAAGTCAAATGATACACCGAACTTGGTTCTCTGAACCACATAATAAACTCATCTTAGTCGGACTCGATTCGATATGACCCCTATGTATTCGGCCAGAATGTATTCTATATATCCTGTCATATTCTACGTATTCTACCAGAATATATAAAGTGATAGTTAATTGCAAGTAACATGAAACATCCCAAAAATACAGTCCAATAATTTCGTTTTTAAACCATTAATAAAACCATAAATATCTTCATCATATAAAATCATAAGTCATGTATCACAGTTACATGTCAAAATATATCAGAGTATAAACATCCCAGGTTAAACAAATGGTGTGTGCACTGCAATCTTTCCGAGCTCCTCTTTGAAAACTGAGTACCTGAAACCAAAACTGAAAACCGTAAGCACGAAGCTTAGTGAGTCTCCCCAATCTACCACATACCATACACATATAACATGCAACTAGGAGATACGGGCCCCGCCCACACTTATGGAGATACGGGCCCCGCCCACACTCCGCTAACTAGGAGATACGGGCCCCGCCCACACTCCGCTAACTAGGAGATACGGGCCCCGCCCACACTCCGCTATCTCTGAGATACGGGCCCCGCCCACACTCAACTACTTCGAGATACGGGCCCCGCCCACACTCGACTACTGTGAGATACGGGCCCCGCCCACACTCAGCTGCTATGCCAAAACATACAAGTATCACACAAACAACATGTATAACTAATCTATCGTTCAGTCATATATCATAATCAAGTACAACTATGAGATACGGGCCCCGCCCACACTCGACTAATAAGAGATACGGGCCCCGCCCACACTCAGCTACTATGAGATACGGGCCCCGCCCACACTCACTAGTCATGAATATACATACAAGCTCAAAACGAACAGCAAATATTACTAGCATATAAATATGTACCATATCAGCTATCTATGAGATACGGGCCTCGCCCACACTCAGCTACTATGAGATACGGGCCCCGCCCACACTCGCATTCCTAACAACATATACAAGCATCACACAGACAACAAGTATAGCAATCCAATAATCTGACTGATATCTATACTCAGATAATAATGAGATACGGGCCCCGCCCACACTCAGCTACTAACACATCTCATGTACGGGCCGAACTTGGTGCCTTAGACCCGTTCCTACTGGAAGAGGACTCACCTCATACTGCTGAAGTCCTGCTGACAAAACCCTAGCTGCTTGATGACAGATTCCCGAATCTGTCAATCATCAAAATAACACCCAATTAATAATCGGGTTCCAACACTTATCCATAAATCCATGCTTGGGGTAAAAGACTACCTTACCCCTGACTTAGCTTGACTCCAGCCCAAGGCCCAATCCAAAGGCCCAAAAAGTCTAATAATGAACCAAGGCCCAACTATGGCCCAATTTTCCAAATTGGGCCCAAACCTCAACATGGTATTGCCTTAAGGCCCAATCATTTATTCTTGGTCCAACTCTTGGCATTCTAAGGGCCCAATACCATATAATCATCAAGGTCCCATCTACGGCCCAATTTTCCAAATTGGGCCCAAACCCTCATATGGGCCTTACCCTAAAGCCCATCTAAATATTCTAGTCCATAAGATTATTCTTGGATGGCCCATATTGGCCCAATTACCAAAGCCCAATAGGAAAGCCCAACTCAAGGTATAAAATGACGATTAGGGTTAAGTGTTTCTCACTTAACCCATTAAGGACTTAATCCATTAAGTCCTTTACTCTACTAGATAAATGATATGGAATAATTTGGGCTTAATACACAATTCAATCCCAATGGCCCAAAGGTAGGTCCCAATAAGTCCAAGGCCCAAATACTCACAATTAGGGTTTTCTAAACCCTAATTAGGGTTTCCCCCCAAACATGGCCCAATAGGCCCAAAATTAATCTTTAAGCCCATTAGGGTTTTGCTAGGTCCATTAGGGTTTTGCTAGTGGGGCACCACCCACTACCACCTCGGGTAGTGGTGGTCAATGGCGGCGGCCACCACCTTACGGTGGTGGTTCTTATTATTTTTTTCATTATTCAATGCTAATTACAGTTACAAGGCTTTTATCCAAAATAACACACACACACTCACTAACACACACACACACTGACTAACATAATACACACACACAGCCACCCTAGTGGTGGCCGGTGGTGGTAGAGGGTGGCAGCCACCACCTCACGGTGGTGGTGGCTGTTCTTATTTTTCCGGTTATACAAAACACACGCACCAACAGAAATGTACACACACAAACTATATGGTCACCAAACGACCCCAACGACCACCTGGTGGCGCAAGGCGGCGACAGAAGCGACAGAATGGAAAGGCAGCGACAACAGCCACCACCTGACGGTGATGGCGGCGATTCCCTCGATTCCCAGCCGAGCAAACCCCTACACACGCTTCGTGGTCACGATCTAAAGAGCGAAACGTCCCCAACTCAGCCGCTACGGTTGGCAAGCGACGACAGGAAACCCAGCAACGGCGGCCAAAGCCCACCATCGGTTCCCGTCGACGTACACGACGTCAGGCCACAGAAGAACGAGGAAGAAGGTGTAGGTAGTGGCGGTGGTCCTTCCCCGGTAGTTCCCGGCTTCACCGGCAGTGAAATCGTAGCGGCAGTGCTCGAAATCGGCTGGCAGCGGCGGCAGCAGCTTCGCTCGTCTAACTCCTCACAGCCTCGTCGCCAAAACCTTGACTCGTTGAACTCTCTCTCTCGTCGATAGAACACATGGTGGAAGTCCGGTGGTGCTAGGCGGTCGGAAACGAGCGCGGTGGATGGTGGCGCCGGAGACGGAAAGAAGAGTGGGGCGGCTGCATTCTAACTCCTAGGGTTAGGGTTTCTAATATACCAAATATATATGGAGGCTGCATGAGACGCACCCGAGTCCCTCCAAATTTCTTCCCATTTTTACGAGTTCAGCCCCTCCTTCATTAAAGCTTTTCAACTTTAATCTAATATTTACTCTTTTGCCCCTGAGCCTCTAAAATATTTTCAAAAGAAGTCCCATAATTACCATTTAGTCCCTGCCTTCATAAATACTTACAAAACTAATCTGGAACTTACAATTTTAACCCCCAACTTCTAAAATTCTTCGCAATTTAGGCCGGGACTTACATTTATTAATTTATTTAAATAAACGGGGCGTTACAACTCTCCCCCACTTAAATTAGATTTCGTTATCGAAATCATTTCTTACCATTCCTTACACGCCCAACCACTATAGTGAGATGGTCACCATCCTGGGCACACCCTAGCCTTCCCAGGGTAACCGTGACCATCCTTCGCAAGGCCCTAAAATCTACAGATGAACAAATTCCTTGCAAAAAGATCACATCTACCCCGTCTGAAATCTGTTGTCTCGAGATGGTCTGAATCCCTGACAGACCACTCATACCGAATCATTATTGCTGAATCCAGTCCACTTGTCTCTCAGCTGCCTACTCATCTCCTGATAACTCAAGGCTCCCACTAGAAAAACAGAATCACAGATCCACTTATCCCTGTGATTCACTTATACTTGACCAAAACTCAGATAATCCCGTTGTAAGTGACTTAGCATATCCCAAGCTATCTGTGACTCTAACCATACATGAAATCCCAAAATACCATTACTGCTTGAGATACTGAACTGTCCGAAGCATTGAAATTCCTGAAACACTAAACTGTCTGGAGCAGTATGTTGCGCCCTGGCTGCCTTCCAAAATCTACCAAGACCTCCCTGATCTCAAATTGTTCATTAGTCATCTGAAAATACCGGGTTCCAGCCCGGCTGCGGAGCCAAAGGACTCCCTACTTAGTCACTTCACATGACTTCTGAACGAAATCCTTCTCTGGAACTAGCTGCCACTAGTTATCATGCCACTGAGGCCCTAATAACTTTCTGATCTAACTGATCGAGTCCATACGTCGAATCCTGACGTCACTAGACCCAAGGCTAAAAGTGATTGCTACATGACCATTGGTATCCTTATGTCATGAATGAACTTAAGCAGTCCATTGCTTTCTTGCTCTCATAGCTGTAGTGACGCTTCTACAGTCTTATCACTGGCTTAACCATGTCTAATCCGTCTGGGTAATTCTGCAATCCAATCCGTGGATTTCCCTATCCTCACTGCTACACCCGAACTGGTGGGTACTACTGTTCTTTCCGCGCCCTAACAACGCACTCACGCTATCTACCCACCTAGTGAATGCTACGGCTACCCTCGTAGACTTACAACACTCTATCACTATCTGGCTGCTAGTGAATGCTACGGCTACACCCGCAAACTTACAACACTCTAATACTATCTGGCTGCTAGTGAATGCTACGGCTACACCCGCAGACTTACAACACTCTAACACTATCTGGCTGCTAGTGAATGCTACAGCTACACCCGCAGACTTACAATACTCTAACACTATCTGGGTCGATCGCGCGTTTGACCCAACTCTCTACTGAACTCATGTCCTGACTGGAATCCCCAACCTGATTCCCTAAGGCTTGCTAGCAAACATACGGGAACGCGATCTCCTTATTGGCAAGTTTTTCCGAACTTCCATCTCACACTATCCTCAACCCATACAGCCGCTTGGGCTGTCTTCTTTCCAGACAAGGATGCGAAACTTATCCCAGTTTCAAAACTGCTCCTACTTCTGAATCCTTGGATGATTCTCCCCCACTTTGATTCAACTAACGTCTTACAACACACAATACCGGAAGGATTCTCAATCCTTCTTACCATTCTATGCCCAATCTGCTCAAAACCACGTTTACCATTGCTAGTGTTTCAATACTAGCCAGTCCAAAAGGTCACACCACCTCCAAGAACCCGAATAAATCTCCGGTAATAACTCGCTAGACCCAGGAAGCTCCGAATCTCAATCGGAGACCTCGGAATCTCCCACTGCATCACGACCTCTATCTTGGCCGGAACGACTAGAATACCCTTCTGATTGACAAGGTGCCCAAGAAATCGCACCTCGCGCAACCAGAACTCACATTTGGAGTACCTTGCAAAAGGTCTCTCCCTCCTCAGAGTCTCTAGCACCTTCCTCAGGCGCTCCTCGTGCTGCTCCTTAGTCCTGGAATAAACCAAGATGATGTTGTACTCTCCCCTTCTCGCCATTGATGCACTGTTTCTGGCCTTGCAGGCCTCTCAAAAGCTGATCTGAAATCTTAGGTCTCCTCCCGAGACCCTTCTACATAAACAACTGATATGGTTCCCTCTTACCAATGTGCTCCAAGTCAATTTCCCGTTATCGTGCTCTAGAAGTCATATCATTCAGGGTATTTCACCCCGAGATACTCACAATCTCCCTGCTATCATCCTACAGTATGTTCTGATACCTTACCTTCTTCATTTCCTCATCTGCTGCATACTGTCGTACCAAATAAGCTCTTTCCCGAGACTTGACGGTGATCTCTGCCATAGTGTCAGTCGTCTGGTGGAGATCTAACAACCCTTGCGCCAACTGCTGCGCCTCAATCGTTTGGGCAGACTCTGCTTGGAATCTGGTCGAAAAGTCATCCCATGACATAACATTAACCGCTTCATCACTCAACTCACTACAAACCTCTTCCTGTCAATCTCGTGCTCTGTCTCTCAGGAGACAGAAAGTAAGTCGGATTTTGTCCCCTTTTCGAGACAACAGCTGGTACTGAAAGCGTTGGCAACATCTGCCAACCATCTGTTGCTAGCAATGTCTGAATTCCCAAAACATCCACATACGGGTCCCTATCATGACTGCTATCTCAGTGCAGAATGTACTCGACCTCTCATCGCAATCTCTATAATGCCCTCCTTGATCATATTGGGGATCACAGGAGTCTGGTCAGTGATACTGCACGTAGCCTCAGATGGAATGAACTCCCCCATCTGATCATCGAGCTGCCCAGCTACAGAGTCTGAGCCTGATCCCTCGTCGACACCAGAACTGCCATCTGGTCTACCTCTAAGCGCCACTATACATTAGAAATATACCATCACGATCATCATAATACTCATCATACTCGAAAGATCTCACACAATACAAGTTCCCCGGTCTTATCTCAGCCTTCCTTGATTCGAGTACGGATCCTCTGCTTTCAGTAGTACGGGCCCATACTACCTTCCACATCTATCCGTACTTTCCTCAAGTACTGCCTCGACTCCACCAAGTCCTTTCTACTACTACTGCTGATCTCATGCTAATCTCATCCTAGGCTTGCCATAGGGTAATCACCAACCCACTCTCCGCCATCAGCTGCATAAGAAGTCCCTGCTTTCTTCCCCTAACTAGCTAGCGAATACTATTACATATTACTCAGACTAGATAATTCTTCGAATGAGAGATCCTACCCTACAACGGTTGGACTCAAACAAGAGCTGCGAAATAGAGCTAGACCTAACCTTCTGAAATTATTTAGTCCTTGCAATATGTAACTTAACATATTCGTTTACTAGTTAGTGAAAGACAACTAGAACTCCTAAAAGCACAAAGCAAGCAACATTCGGGCATTGAGTACACATAATCAAGCATATACTACTCTGGCTACCATACTGACTAATCTGTACTAGCATGCAGTTCTCAATAAGCTGGTACACATATAACAGGCACGTAAGGCATCCTTCCTAGATCCTTAGCCCAAAAATAGCATGCAGTTCTCATAAAGCTGATACACATATAATAGGCACATAAGGAATCCTTCCAAGATCCTTAGTCCTAATCTAGCATGCAGTTCTCATAAAGTTGATACACATATAATAGGCACATAAGGCATCCTTCCTAGATCCTTAGTCCTAATCTACCATGCAGTTATCATAAAAGCTGATAATCATATCATAACATGAACTTGTATGGGTAATTTAGGAGTATTTACTTGAGCTCGGCTGATTGCATGCACCAAACCCTTTTCTCTTTTTCAAAATTCTTTTCGCTTTTTCTAAAACTCTTTTCTTTATACTTTTTCTAAAATTGTTTTCTTTTCTCAAAATCCTTTTGTAAACATGGTTTTTCTTTTGAAAAACTTTATACCACTTCCTTAGTTTGAGTTCAGACACACCCGAAAGTGTGCCCGAATCCCTCAAACCAAGGCTCTGATACCAACTTGAAACATCCCAAAAATACAGTCCAAAAATTTCGTTTTTAAACCATTAATAAAACCATAAATATCTTCATCATATAAAATCATAAGTCATGTATCACAGTCACATGTCAAAATATATCAGAGTATAAACATCCCAGGTTAAACAAATGGTGTGTGCACTACAATCTTTCCGAGCTCCTCTTTGAAAACTGAGTACCTGAAACCAAAACTGAAAACCGTAAGCACGAAGCTTAGTGAGTCTCCCCAATCTACCACATACCATACACATATAACATGCAACTAGGAGATACGGGCCCCGCCCACACTTATGGAGATACGGGCCCCGCCCACACTCCGCTAACTAAAAGATACGGGCACCGCCCACACTCCGCTAACTAGGAGATATGGGCCCCGCCCACACTCCGCTATCTCTGAGATACGGGCCCCGCCCACACTCAGATACTTCGAGATACGGGCCCCGCCCATACTCGACTACTGTGAGATACGGGCCCCGCCCACACTCAGCTGCTATGACAAAACATACAAGTATCACACAGACAACATGTATAACTAATCTATCGTTCAGTCATATATCATAATCAAGTATAGCTATGAGATACGGGCCCCGACCACACTCGACTAATAAGAGATACGGGCCCCGCCCACACTCAGCTACTATGAGATACTGTAACGCCCGGGTTTCGGTGTAACGCCCGTAGATCCGGGCTAGTCAATTTAGAGATAATAGGGGTCGAAAACGACTTTTCGACAAAAGATTATTTAGAATAAATAATCTTAACCAAGTTGTAGAATATGTCTCAAGGCTTCCGTACATATAAAGAACGCCGAAATCCGAGTTATAAGGAAGAAGTTATGACATGTCGAAGTTTTTCGGCAAAACCGGCATGGCACCGGGAGACGTAAATAGTGAATTTACGATAGAGAACTTTTTGGCCTTATTAATCTAAACCAAATTCGTAGAATATGTTAAACAGAGAACATCCATAAAAAGAACGCCCAAATCTGACTTCGTATGAGGAAGTTATGATTTTTCTAAGATTCGGCTTAGCAGTGCACGGCCCGAAACTCGAATTTTAGATCGAGCGATTTTTAGCCGACACAACCTAAATGAGAATTGAAGATCTCATTAATAGGAGTTCAACGATAAAAATACAGTCGAAAACGGAGTCCGTATGTAGAAGTTATGAATTCTACACGGTCGCTTAGCAGTGTAATCTTCTCATACTGATAACTTTAAGATCGGTCAAGAATTAGCTGATGGAGTCAAAAGGAAAGTTGTAGATCATGTTTTTACTTACGCGTGGATATAAATAACGTCGAAAACGGAGCTCGTATGCGAAAGTTATGGGGTTTAGAATTCGGAAGGGTGCTGCAGCGAAGTGGGTGACGTGGCACAATCTGATGACGAAACGTGGCACCGACTCGACGAGTTGGACCAGCAACTCGACGAGTTGGGGGTCAGAAACTCGACGAGTTAGGCCAGAAACTCGATGAGTTCACCCCTTTTCCAGCCTATAAATACCACCCGAGAGCCCCTTCGTTTCTCATACTTTTTACCCTTTCTTTCCCTCTCTACTTACTCTCTAACACCCCCCAAACCCCCCAAAAAGCCTAGGAAAACCTCCTAGCATTAGAAGAAAGCCTTGGAGATCCCGGAGGCTCCAAGAAAAAGAGTTTTTCGGTTTGAAACTCTGCCCGCGCGGAGCCCGGTTTTCAAGCAAACTTCCTGGTTTCGTCAAAGAAGATTATTTTTAGAAGCGAAGTGCTGTCCGAATCACTCCGTATCAGGTGAGTGCATAGTCCCTTTCATCTTACACATAGATATGAAGTATTTTATATAAATTATGTGCTATGTGTATATATATGTTATCTGTTTACCTGAGATGTTTGTTGGATGAAAGATCTATACTTCTTTCTTTCAGATCTGAAACTTTTTCCTTCAGATCTACACTTTCTCATCTCAGATCTAAACTTTTTCTTCAGATCTAAACTGTATACTTTGAGATCTATGTTTGATGAAAGATCTGAACTTGTTTCCTTTAGATCTGAACTTTTTCTTCAGATCTAGATCGTATATATATTTTATGCTTCGAAAGTTATGCTGGATGAAAGATGTAAACATTATTTGTTAGATCTAGACTGTATAAATATTTTATGCTTTGAAAGTTATGTTGGATGAAGGATGTAAACATTATTTTTCAGATCTGGACTATATATGTATTTTATGCTTTAAAAGTTATGTTGGATAAAATATGAAAGCTTTATTTTACAGATCTGGACCATGTATGTATTTATATATACATAATATGTTGGGGGTAAAACATGGGTAGATGAAATATGAGTTGGATGACGAGTTGAGAGGTGATATAGACCATGAGGTAAGGCTGAGAGGTGGATGATGTGAGAAGCCTTGTTCCCAAATGTTGGCCCCGTCATCTAGCAGAGTATGGATGACAACCACAGACTATTCTAGACAGTCCAGTGGAACACTAGCAGGCTCGCAACCTGTAGGTGTTGTGAACGATGTGTTCACCCGGTGTACTCTAAACCCTGGCGATCATGCAGACTTGGTGCCTAAACCTTGGCGATCATGCAGACTTGGTGCCAAAACCCTGGCGACTATGCGGACTTAGTGCCTGTTGTATAAAACCTTGGTGACTATGCGGACTTAGTGCCTGTTGTATAAATCCTGACGACTATGCAGACTTAGTGCCTAAACCACGGTGATGATAGACTTCGTGCCGATTCCTTAGGATGATCCTTAGGAATGAATGAACAAGAGATAGGTGATTTTTAGGGTAGATCATTAAGAGTAAATAAGATAATGAGGATGGGTAATTGGGTTAATTGTTTGATGAATAAACCTAATAATTATATTATTGTTGGTTGAAAAACCTATGTACTCACCAGGTTTCCCAACCTGACCCACTCAGTTTATTTGTATCACATGTGTTGATATGAAGTTAATTTACACTGAGAGATTTAAAAGAGATGTAGATCACTAGTGTAAATGAATGTAAGTTCTGTTTATGCTTATGTTTCTATATTGACGATGACATCCCAAATGTTTTAAAATGAATAAAAATACATTTCTTCGGAAATGCTTTGATAACGTATTTATCATGTTTTTCTGGGAACAAATTCCGCAAGATTTTTAGTAAAAGAAGTACTCTGATTTTTATAAAGCATAAACAAAATCGGTCTTTTCTGGCTGTGAAAATGGGGATGTCACATTCGGGGCTAAGCATTTTTAGACGATGTAATAGTCTAGGTCAACTATTGTAACTTTTTTTGATGTAATAAAGATGAAATATTTGAGTATTATGTGAATTATGTGAATTTATATGCTTATTATTTATTTATAAATGTATAATAAATAAGGAATAAAAATAAGCGTCAAAATTAAAGTGTGAGATAAACCCGATATCTTTACATAAAGTTATAGTGGTCGAAACAAAGATTCCGGAGATATAAAGAACGCCGAAATCGGAGTTATAACAAAGAAGTTATGACCCGTCGAAGTTTCACGACGGAACCGGCACGACACCGGGAAGCGTAAATAGTGAATTTATGATAGAGCGACTTTTAGCCTTAGCAATCTAAACGAAAATCGTAGAATATGTTAAATCGAGAGCGTCCATAAAAAGAACGCCCAAATCTGACTTCGTATGAGGAAGTTATGATTTTTCGAAGTTTCGGCTTAGCGGTGTACAGCCCGAAGTTCGAATATTAGACCGAACGGTTTTTAGCCGACACAACCTAAACGAGAATCGAAGATCTCGTTAATAGTAGCGTAACGATAAAATGACAGAAGAAAACGGACGTCGGATGAAGAAGTTATGAATTTTTAACGGACCAATCCTGTCCCGGCCTGTTAAAAATATAAATTTAAAATAAAGTCAAAATTAGCCGACGGAGTCTAAACGAAAGTTGTAGAGTACGCTCCCACCTACGCGTGGATATAAAGAACGTCAGAAATGGAGCTCGTACGAGGAAGATACAAATTTTTAAATTTTAGACTCGAATTTGCGAAGCTTGTTGCTCGATTGATGACGTGGCAAGATCCTAGCCGTTGCTTGCTGATCATGCCTCGCTTCGGATGAAGGACACATCGCCTTCGCATACGCCCAGCGTCCGAAGCTCGGTACGCGCCGCGTACAGCTATCCCCCCCCTCGGTCCACAAGCAGCCGTGTAGCTCCAGCCGATGTCCAACACGTGTCTCGTACGAAGCCATCTGGCAGTCGGATGCGAACTACGCCCCGCGTAGCCAAGGAGTACGCCCAGCATACGTCCGAGGCTCGCGGCTATAAATACCCTACGAAGGCAGCCGACTTTCTTGCACCAAAATCACTTCTCTCTCTAACTTCTTTCTCTCTCTCTAGGGTTCCAAACCCCCCCTAAACCCTAGGTAAACCCCCTAGCTCCCGAAGGAAGCCCCGAGGCTCCCGGAGTCCCAAGAAAAAGGGTCTTTCGGTTCGGAAACGCTGCTCCAAGCAAAGCCCGGTTTTCTTTAAAATTCGCTGTAAGTGAGCTACGCCTATGAAAATTTTAATATAGCTTTTAAATAATTATAGTAATGTTATTAGGTCCTTAAAATAATTATTTGGGCTATTATTATGAGTTATATAGAGTGTTGTTTAACGCTTATATAATAATAATAATAGCTAGACTATTAATTAGTCGCGGTTAACGTTAGACTAAACCCTAGTGGTATTGATACTAGGTTTTGTCGAGGGAAACTTATTTTGAGATAGCGAAGCGCTGTTCGAGTGCAGAGTCACCACCTTTCAGGTGAGTGCATAGTTACTTTTAGCTTACACATAGATATGAAGTATTTTATATAAATTATGTGCTGTGTGTGCATATTATCTGTATACTTGCTATGTATGCTGGATGAACGATTTTATACATGTTTTAAATGATTTAAACTGTATATGTATTTTATATCTACAAAATGTGTTGGGTAAAACATGGGTAGATGTAATAGTTGCTGTGTGACAAAATAAAATAATGAGAGGCCTCGTTATAGATGTTATTGATGATCCAGTCATCTAGCGGAGTATAGATAACGACCACGGACTATTCTAGACAGTCCAGTGGAACGCTAGCAGACTCGCAACCTGTAGGTGTTTATTTGAACTGTGTGTTTACCAGCAGTACTCCATCCCCCACATGTTTGCCTTATTTGACATGAATTGCTGAGGAACCCCCGAAGCATGTGTTGTCACCCCGATGAAAGTCCTTAGACTAGGTCCCTTGTGTTAGATGTTTTAGGGACGTAAAATGAGGATAACGGGAACGGGTAATCGGGTTTGCTTGGTTTGATAAAGTTAATAAACTTATTTATTGTGGGTTGAAAACCCTATGTGCTCACCAGGCTCCCAAGCCTGACCCACTCAGTTTCTTGTATTACAGGTAGTGGCGCATGAGCATAGATGTTTGGATGAGAGATAAAGGATTATAGGCCTGTAAATACGAAATAATGTAGTAAGGCTTATGTTGTACTGTTTATGATTTTGATCTGTATCGAACATGACATCCCGAGTCTTTTAATGAAATACATTTCCTTGGAAATGCTTTTGATAAATCTTTATCATATTTTGTTTTGGGACAAATTCCGCAACACTTTTATTTAAAATGTTACTCTGATTTTCAAACAAGCATAAACAAAACCGGTCTTTTCTGGCCGTGAAAATGGGGATGTCACAGATACGGGCCCCGCCCACACTCACTAGTCATGAAAATACATACAAGCTCTAAACGAACAACAAATATTACTAGCATATAAATATGTACCATATCAGCTATCTATGAGATACAGGCCTCGTCCACACTCAGCTACTATGAGATACGGGCCCCGCCCACACTCGCATTCCTAACAACATATACAAGCATCACACACACAACAAGTATAGCAATCCAATAATCTGACTGATATCTATACTCAGATAATAATGAGATACGGGCCCCGCCCACACTCAGCTACTAACACATATCATGTGCGGGCCGACCTTGGTGCCTTAGACCCGTTCCTACTGGAAGAGGACTCACCTCACACTGCTGAAGTCCTGCTGACAAAACCCTAGCTGCTGGATGACAGATTCCCGAATCTGTCAATCATCAAAATAACACCCAATTAATGATCGGGTTCCAACACTTATCCATATATCCATGCTTGGGGTAAAAGACTACCTTACCCCTGACTTAGCTTGACTCCAGCCCAAGGCCCAATCCAAAGGCCCAAAAAGTCTAATAATGAACCAAGGCCTAACTATGGCCCAATTTTCCAAATTGGGCCCAAACCTCTACATGGTATTGCCTTAAGGCCCAATCATTTATTCTTGGTCCAACTCTTAGCATTCTAAGGGCCCAATACCATATAATCATCAAGGTCCCATCTATGGCCCAATTTTCCAAATTGGGCCCAAACCCTCATATGGGCCTTACCCTAAAGCCCATCTAAATGTTCTAGTCCATAAGATTATTCTTGGATGGCCCATATTGGCCCAATTACCAAAGCCCAATAGGAAAGCCCAACTCAAGGTCCAAGTGAAATTAGTGTTTTACATAAAATGACGATTAGGGTTAAGTGTTTCTCACTTAACCCATTAAGGACTTAATCCATTAAGTCCTTTACTCTACTAGATAAATGATATGGAATAATTTGGGCTTAATACACAATTCAATCCTAATGGCCCAAAGGTGGGTCCCAATAAGTCCAAGGCCCAAATACTCACAATTAGGGTTTTCTAAACCCTAATTAGGGTTTCCCCCCAAACATGGCCCAATAGGCCCAAATTAATCTTTAAGCCCATTAGGGTTTTGCTAGGTCCATTAGGGTTTTGCTAGTGGGGCACCACCCACTACCACCTCGGGTAGTGGTGGTCAATGGCGGCTCACGGCGGCGGCCACCACCTTACGGTGGTGGTTCTTATTATTTTTTTCATTATTCAATGCTAATTACAGTCACAAGGCTTTTATCCAAAATAACACACACACACACACTCACTAACACACACACACACACACTGACTAACATAATACACACACAACCACCCTAGTGGTGGCCGGTGGTGGTAGAGGGTGGCAGCCACCACCTCACGGTGGTGGTGGTGGCTGTTCTCATTTTTCCGGTTATACAAAACACACGCACCAACATAAATGTACACACACACTATATGGTCACCAAACGACCCCAGCCACCCACCTGGTGGCGCAAGGCGGCGACAGAAGCTGCATAACGGAAATGCAGCAACGACAGCCACCACCTCACGGTGATGGCGGCGATTCCCTCGATTCCCAGCCGAGCAAACCCCTGCACACGCTTCGTGGTCACGATCTGAAGAGCGAAACGTCCCCAACTCAGCGGCTACGGTTGGCAAGCGATGACCGGAAACCCAGCAGCGGCGGCCAAAGCCCACCATCGGTTCCCGTCGACGTACACGACGTCAGGCCACAGAAGAACGAGGAAGAAGGTGTAGGCGGTGGTCCTTCCGCGGCAGTTCCCGACTTCACCGACAGTGAAATCGTAGCGGCAGTGCTCGAAATCGGCTGGCAGCGGTGGCAGCAGCTTCGCTCGTCTAACTCCTCACAGCCCCGTCACCAAAACCTTGACTCATTGAATTCTCTCTCTCTCTCGCCGATAGAACACATGGTGGAAGTCCGGTGGTGCTAGGCGGTCGGAAACGAGCGAGGTGGATGGTGGCGCCGGAGACGGAAAGAAGAGTGGGGCGGCTGCATTCCAACTCCTAGGGTTAGGATTTCTAATATACCAAATATATATGGAGGCTGCATGAGGCGCACCCGAGTCCCTCCAAACTTCTGCCCATTTTTACGAGTTCAGCCCCTCCTTCATTAAAGCTTTTCAACTTTAATCTAATATTTACTCTTTTGCCCCCGAGCCTCTAAAATCTTTTCAAAAGAAGTCCCATTAATTACCATTTAGACCTGCCGTCATAAATACTTACAAAACTAATCTGGAACTTACACTTTTAACCCCCAACTTCTAAAATTCTTCGCAATTTAGGCCGGGACTTACATTTATTAATTTATTTAAATAAACGGGGCGTTACATAACATGTTTTTAACCATTATTAGTTTTTGTTGTATTTGTGATAGGAATGGCCGGAAGAATGCGTTGAAGACCTAATAGGAATAACTTGAAGAATGAATAAAGTTTGATCATACTCACAATTTAAGAATGTTGTTATTTTTGAAAAAATTTATTCATTTTTGTTGATATTCTTCTAGAATATATGTACAATTATATTAAAATGTATAAGGCTTTTAGTCTGTAATAATATGTATGAATTTGTATTTAAGTTCAGATGTATAATAATATATTAGAATGTTGTTATTTTTCAACCTCAAATTCAAGAATTTTGTTATTCTTCAATAATATTCTAATAAAATAAAATTCTGAAAGAACATCATTCTAACAAAAAAATATTCTGACAGAATAAAAACGGTTATGTTTACAAATTACGTTAGATTTAAATTGAATTAATTAAAAAAATTCAGATTTTTAAAATTAGGAGAATTAATTATCCCTAAAAATCCGAAAATTTCATTTTATAAATGTAGTTAATTGTCCAAAATACAATTTTGCTAAAAATTGTGGGATTATATGGTACAAGTTATCCCATTGTAATATCATACACTCTCAAATCATGTTCATTGATTAATTCCATCCATTGGTCCAGATCTGTGCATTCTGGCATACAATAGTTAGTAAATTCAAAATAACCTAAACCTATATATATATATATATATATATATATATATATATATATATATATATATATATATATATAATCGAGAAAGAATGAGAAATGACTATAAGTTATTATGGGGATTGTAGGTGCAAAATCCATTTTTAGCATGTAAAACTTGGGAAAATCTTAGAAAAACCCAACATATTTTTATGAAATACTTAAAAAACCATTATATTATTTTTAGTGCACTAAAACCCTTATATATTCTCAAAGGGTTATTTAAATCTTTTTGACCTTAGAAAAAACCCAATCTATTTTCATCTAAGCATTACAAAAACCAATATATTATTTTTTTTAGCACATCAAAACCCTTATATTTTTTGAAAATTTTTAATCTCATGGATTGTAACCATCAAACCGTTGAGAATCGATTACCTAACATTTTTTGCTATCTAGGGTTTACTGAACTCAAACCCTTAAATTAGACATTTTAAAAAATATAAGGGTTTTAACATACAAAAAAATAATATAATTTTTTAAATATTTAATGAAAATATGTTGGGTTTTTCTAAGGTTTTCCCGTAAAACTTTGTAACTTTTTCTAGCTTTTTGCTAGTATTTTTAATCTTACTTCTTTGGTTCAAAGCAAGGTTATTCACTTATTTGACAAATTATGAAATTTAAGGTTTGGTGGCGAAAATGTAAAATATATAAGCGTGGTGACTAAATGTTGATTGAAACTCCAAAACGTGAGTGCATATTTAAAGAAAGTATAACTTCCATTTTCTCATTATTTTAACTCCCTCGTTGACCGGTCTACAGAATATAGAGAGGAGTGTTAAACGGTGGAGAAACTCAAAATCTCAAATCGATCCAAGTTGAAAGCATAAATTAGATTTCCTATGAAATTTGAAGTATAAGCTTGCAAAGTTAAGTTGTTTGCAAAGAAAAAGCTTAGAAAGGGTGTCTGCTAGAGTTTGGTGTTGCTGCGAATTTGAGGTACGTTCCTTAAACCGGTAAATTGATGAGGTATAAGTTATCAATAAATAAATTGAAGTGTTAATGAAATCGTATACGAGTTATTGACTAAATTTTATAAGCGAGTTAAGAAAATGTCGATGTGGAATGTCAGACACGTATTTTGACCTAAGTCAGAGGTGGGTTTTTGAATTGGAATAGTTATATGATTATAATAAAAAATTTGGAAGCTAATAGATTTTTGTGTATGCTGTAAACATTAAACGAATGAAATTAAAAGGAAACGAGTGTAATGATGTGTATATGTGTTGTGGATACAAAAAATTAATAATCGAACAGGGGGATGGGGACATTTAAACATTTTATTGAGAGGGGATTGGTCCCGGATGTGTGCTGCTTGGCACTAGTTAAAATTTGTGTATTGCTATAATTAAGCACCAAGTATTTGGGAAATTCATGATTAGTAAACAACATTATAATTAGATCAAAGATATCTAGATTCTTAAATGAACGATCTTCTTCATTAAATTCAGAATTTCAGATTTTGAGTATGTCGTGGGAAAGCAAGGTGCTTTGGTGATAAAAAAAATGATCAAAGTGATCCTGAGCTGTTTACCTTGTTAAAATTTGGGTACGATTTTCAAGGAGGGGAAAATTGTAATCCCTGAAATTTTGTAATACTAATTATTTAAATACGACCTAAGGTGATATCAGATGAAATCCGTATTTTAATGTATGGAAGGGCAAGTCAAATAGTGGTATTTATGTATTTGGAGTAAAGGATGAATATTGAGGGTATATATAAGTTATTTGGCAACTAGCAAAAGTGATGAAACAAATTTTGGGGTGAGAATGTACAATGTAGAAGTGGGGTGGTGTTGAAACTCCAAAACTTGAATAAATATATAAGCGAATCATAATTACTTTTTCATTAATTTTCACTTTGTGGTTAACCGATCTCAAATCGATCCAAATTGATTGCAAAGTAAAGAGTTTAAAAAGGGAGTGTGCTAAAGTTTGGTGTTGCTAGGAAGTTTCATCTACATCTTTTAAGAAAATTCTTAATGTAGAATTAAGGGCAAAACATTAGTTTGTATGATGTGATTGTGTAAAAACTAACATACATCACCTGAATCAATCCATGCCTATCTTTTGAACTGTAACTTGTATTATATTTTCAAAGCAGTTTTTAAGACAAAAAATGAAAAAAAAAGGTAAGGGCTAGTTATGAGATCTTTTTTGCATTATAATAAGTTTGTGCAGTTATGAGTTTTGAATGGGTTTTTCTACATGAAACAGGACTCGCATCTCCCTATATATTTCAGTTCATTAAGGTGCACAAAAATCACATATATTCTATCTAAACAAGTCAACATGTCCATGGCATCTTCATCATCATCTCCTTCTGTTCCGGCCTTTCCTTCTCAATCCTGGAAGTACCATGTTTTTCTTAGTTTTAGAGGAGAAGATACTCGTAAGACTTTTGTGGATCATCTCTACACAACTCTCCTACAACAAGGGATCTACACGTACAAAGATGATGAAACACTTCCTCGGGGAGACTCAATAGGTCCATCTCTTATCACGGCTATTGAAGAATCACAGATTGCTGTCATCGTATTCTCTAAAAACTATGCAGATTCTTCATGGTGCTTAGATGAACTTGTACATATCATTAAATGCAAGGATGCGAGAGGCCAAATCGTGATGCCCATATTTTATAACGTTGATCCTTCCGAAGTTCGAAAACAAAAACGCAAATACGGAGAAGCATTTGCGAAACATGAGTTGGAGAACAAGGCCAAGGTTGAATCTTGGAGAAAAGCACTTGTGGATGCAAGTAACATTTCTGGATGGGAAACCGAGCACGTTGCCAATGGGTAGTTTTCTTTGTTATTTGTGCACTTTTATGCTTAAGATATGATGCTAACTTGATGATAAAATACATGTTTTTAGAGAAGACTTGTCATGTACAACGATGCAAATAGTTATACTTGTGCTATGCAATAATCTAATAACAATTTCTCTATTTTAGAATAAAATCAACAAGTATGATATGAAAGAGTTTTATTAGCTATTTTGAAAACATAACTGGTAGTACCTAGTTAAGAATGAAGATGCATGATAAAAAAATAGGCTTTCATAGGATTTAATAATCACTACTACGAGACATTAACATATGCTAAGAACCTCACATGGTAGAATTCTATAGGGTAGTAGTTTATGATAAGGCTATTTGTCAATGTGAGCATGTGTTAATGATCCTTATATATTCAATTTGCAGGCATGAGTCGAAGTGTATTAAAAAAATTGTTGACACAATTTCACATAGGGTGCATCCAATAACTTCAACTTTGGATGACAACCTTGTCGGAGTAGAGGCTCGTATGCAACATTTGATACCAAAGTTACAGATTGGTCTTGGCGGTAAGAGGATGATTGGAATATGGGGGGTCGGGGGCAGTGGTAAGACTACTCTTGCCTCTTCTATTTATGATGAAATCTTTAGCAAGTTTGATGGTTGCTGCTTTCTAAAAAATATTCGGGAGGAATCAAGTAATAAAGAGGGTTTGGAAAGATTGCAAGAAAAGATTCTTTGTAATGTTTTGAAACAAAAGAAACTGCATGTAGAGAGAGTTGAAGAAGGAAGGCGCATGATAAAAGATAGGTTACACCATAGAAAGGTGTTGATTGTCCTTGATGATGTCGACAACCTTGAGCACCTGGAAGAGTTAGTTGGATCACGTGACTGGTTTGGTGAAGGAAGCCGAATAATAATCACAACTAGAGATGAACATGTATTAACCGGACATAAAGTAGATGTGATACACAAAATTAGTTTGTTAAACAACGATGAGTCTATGAAGCTCTTTTACAAGCATGCACCTTGTGGTCACAAACCTGTAGAAGATTATGAGCTTCTTTCAAAAAATGTGGTTTCTTATGCTGGTGGGCTCCCTTTAGCACTTAGAGTTCTCGGTCGTTTTCTATGTGACAAAGAGATGAATGAGTGGAGGAGTGCCTTGGATAGATTGAAAGAAATTCCAGATGCTAATATCTTGGAAAAGCTAAAAATCAGTTTTGATGGACTTAAGACTGTGGAGAAACAGCTGTTCCTTGATATTGCATGTTTCTTCAGAGGGCGGTATAAAGAGGAAGAAGAGATAATGATGATACTCGATGCTTGCGGATATCACCCTGTTATCGGCATAAAAGTTTTGGTACAAAAGGCTCTCATAAGTATTACAGAATATGGAAAGTTTGAATTGCATGATTTGGTAGAAGAAATGGCACACTACATTGTTAGAGGGGAACAATCTAACAATCCTGACATGCATAGTAGAATCTGGAAGGGGGAAGATGTTCTAAACATATGTGCTATGGATGCAACAACGGTAATGCTTTTCATGATATAAATATGTGTTAGAATTTTGGGGTCTTAAGAATATCAATATACTTGGATATTTCTTGGATCGTGATTGCAATCACTTTCCAAAATCTGTAATTTCGACCCTATAGACTAGATTTGGGATAATCCAAAGAATTTCAATTTAGAAATCCGGCCACTTCTAAATCAGAAACACAAAATATACCTTGCTGTTTTTGTGTTATTTAGAGATACAACAAATCAATATATGATTTTCGTGTATATAAGTTCCAACCCTTTTTCTGGAACCAGAGCAAAGTTCTTATACTAGAGGGAAAAGTTGCCTCCTTTTCGACCCTATAGCGGAACCACCGTCAGGGGCTCTGCCCCTTGGACCCCACTAGGTGCGCTGCCCCTAGACCCTGCCAAGGGGTTGGAGCCCCTTGGAACCCTGCACCCAGGGGCGCTGCCTCCAGACCCTTGTATTCCCGAGTTCACATTTATTACACCGAGTGTGCACCCCACACCTCCAAGCTCGGCTAGGAAATGAAGCTCGGCCTATCTCATTATTAATAATAATTACACCAAAATATGTTAGATAACACTAAAATCACCAACAAATATGTTTAAAAAAACACTTCTAACTCAACCACCCTGACATCATTTTGCTCCTCAATCCCAGAACCTTGACAAGGTTGAAGCTATACATGTTGAGCTTTCCAAGAGTCACGAACAACAACGAGTTCTTCAGGTCGCTGCAAACATGAAGAAACTACGGTGGATTGATTTGAACCTTTATCTGGCAAAAGCTGAATTGGTTATAATGCCAGAAAATTTTCCAGCAAGGGAGCTTTGTTGTGTAACATTGAGGTGGCTCAAAGCAAAACAACTTTGGGAGGGTTGCAAGGTAATTCTTATTGTTTAATGGATGAAAGAAAATTCTATGACTAAATTTATAATTTAAGTTGCTAAGAAGCACATGTGTACATAAAAGGGTAGATTTTAATGTATCTCAGTGATCATAAAATGAAAGGCTCTTATTAGAACCAATATATCATATATTAAAAGTATATTGTTTTTGTTTATATTTATGAAGCAAGTATTGATGATTTTATTATCACCATTACTTGTTTTTATAATTCACATTTTGTAAGATTCCGATTTTGTATGACAATTTTGTTTTCATAAAAAATTGATTACTTTCAGTTTTGATGGTTTCTGACCATCAATTGTTTTAAGACATATGTGGTTTTATATAGAAAATCTTTTTTAAACCAATCATGCTTACAAACATTATAGAATATAACATGGTTCGTCATATTTTTTTGGAAATGAATGCATATATATATATATATATATATATATATATATATATATATATATATATATATATATATATACTATACCCATTTTCTATGAAGTGTTGGCAAACTTTTGTCTTATGTGCACTTGTGTATGCAGTTTCTACCAAACTTGAGAATGATCAAACTTGATTACTTGACGAACCTAATAATGACACCAGATTTTGACGGGCTCCCTAACCTTGAAAGATTCATAGTTGAAGGATCTTCTTGTTTAGAAGAGATTCATCCATCATTTGGACATTTGGAAAAGCTTGTTTACGTGGCTATACGTTTGTGTTCGAGTCTTAAGATGGTTCCACACATTACCCGGTCAAAGAGACTGGAGACTCTTGTACTCTCAAACTGCGGTTCATTCAATAATTTTCTACCTCACAACGTGAACCACATAGGGGTATGGTTTTTTAGTGGATGCTTAAGAAAGCTGGATCTCAGCTTTTGCAAGTTGGGAGATGGAGACATAAGATCTGCTGCTGGTTGGGAGTTACCTAACTTGAAAGAACTCAATCTAATAGGAAATCGTTTTGTAAGGTTGGATTTTAGTCTCTTGCGACTTCCTCGGCTCAAATGGCTCGATGTGTCATACTGCAATGACCTTGTAAAATTGTCGGAGCTGCCACCAAGTATAGCTGTTGTTATAGCGGATTGGTGTGACTCACTTGAAAGCTTTGGATATATTTCTAACTGTAAATGGTTGTGGAAAGTCTCGCTTTTTCGGAAGAACAAACTCGGTCCACTTGGTGGTGACATTTTACTAAACTCCATGCTCCAGGTTTGGCTTTTGATTTTTCATTTATATATATATATATATATATATATATATATATATATATATATATATATATATATATATATATATATATATATAAGAAGAATAAAGGTTGATCATATAATCAAATGTGGCTGTTTTGTGGCAGGGAAATGCCAAAGATTACTTTATCAGTATCAACCTTTCAAGCATTGACATTTGGGGTGGGCCATCTGCACTTTGGGTCGACTTGGTGAAGACTTATAATATGCCTCTTCCACATGATTGGTTCAATCACTTTTCTGGGATTTTGATGTTCTTCCAAAACAACAAGAAATTTGCTACCGTCCCTAACATAACCATCAAGCTGGGTGTACACAACATTGTTCAATGTGAGCTTGGTCAGAAGTCCAATGAAACACTCACAACTCATAATCCTGACACATATGCAGGATATGTTTCGTTTAGTTCATTGAGGCACACCGGATACAATTTCATTTCGTTTTCCTACGATGAGGATTTGTATGGAGATGGGCGTTGGTTTAGAGCTGTACTCATTCCTAGAGGTGGTCCGATGCAAACAACAAAAGTCACAACAGATTCTTCTGAATTTTGGGATGATAACAGAAAGACATTTATCGTAAATAATGATTCAAACTCCTCTATCAAGATTTTATGGAAAACATAAGTTGCTAAGCATATTTCCACCACCGGTTTTCCCCTCAACATAATCATTTGAGTCACCATAAAATGATCTGTTGTATCATTTTCCTTTCATGAATTGGTTGCTGCCAACCTAAGTTTATGCTAAGAGATATACTCAAGAGTCACTTTTGTCTCAAATTCTTAGTTGTTTGTTTATTGGTCATGGCTGTTTTTGTTAAAAAGGATTACATCCCAACTGATTGAATTGGAAAGTGTATGGTAAAATGTGTCGTTCTTATTAGATACATCTGAACCATGTTCGATCTTGAATACAAATTTGGTCATATGAAAATGTATGCGTCTGGCATGCATACATGTCATATGTATATGTACGTATGTTGACAAATTATTTGGTTGAAATAGAATATGTCATACATAGAATACGTGTTGTATGTATGTAATTTGGAACTTGAATGCAAAATTGGATGCATACATTTGTCATATATTTGTAAATTTGGTCAAATTGGAATGCAAAAAAAACATGTAATACATATAATGTCATATGCATATATGTATGCAAATGTATATGTATGATAAAAAATCACAATTGGAAATACTTAACAACCAACGTTGGAATAACAACATTTTTAACATTGGAAATAGACAAAAATAAAGTACAATGCCACTACAAGTATTAATATAATTTTGACATATCAACTACTAACCAACAAGAAACTAAAACAATAAAAATGAACAAAACAACCAACATTACTACACATAACCTAAGTAAATGCACCATCTCATACTTTGTGTCAAGTTGGAAGCCTTCAAGTTCATTTCACAAAGAAGTTCTGTGTAATAGTGATTTGATCAGTACACTTGAAAAAGTTTTAAGCTTTGTTTGAATATCGCAAATTGGTTTGACCCAAAAATCTTCACCATGTGCATGTTGTCGTGACATGATGAACTTAATTTGGGCCATATAATACCGATAATATTAAACTGATGCCCCTTTCTTTTTGCTGCCCTAGGCTACAACCCAACTCGCCCATGTATTGGGTTGGCCCTGTGTGTTATTATTTATTAACAATCTAGAAGTCATACACCTTAATTTAAAAACATCATCACATTAATGGACTTTATTTCCATATCCAAAGAAATCTAAAAAAAACGTGTTTTATTAAAGTGAATATCCTAATACCATGTGCGATGGATGGAAGTGATGGGTTGAGTTAATTGTTAGCTCATATGACCTATGGGGTGCGTGGGAGAAAATGGATGACAGGTACATATACATCAAGGTCTACGTCACATTTCACAACATATCTACGGTTAAACAAAACAATTATAAATAAACAATTTCAATTTGTTTAGTGTGAATCTAATCCTATATAAATTTTACCGAAATTACTACTTTTATTAACCCATACAACCCATATTAGCTTCATTGTTGGGTAGTTTCTTCTTCGTTTTGAGCTCATAATACTTTTTTGAAATGGATCATGTTGCTGGATCAATATGTACTGGCTAGTGCTGGATAGGCTAAGAAAGTTGACGATTTCCCTTCTCTTGCAACATTATCTAGTTGGACCCTTGGTAGATAACACAAACCTGATTTGGTGATTTGGGATGTAGGATGCTTGGCCCCGGGGAGCCCATATATAACTTGGGCTTTGAACTTTGAAATTTATATATAACTTGAAATGGCATAGTTTCTATTAAATGGAATGAGATTATAATTTAAGACTTTTAATATTTTGAGTAATTTAAGTGGGGGTGGGGGGTTATGTTTAATTTTAGCATGCTAATCAGATTTTATATTTGTTTGATATATGTGTTTGGAGCTATATTTCAAACAACAAGTAACATACTAATTTTTAAGTAGACAACTAAACAAGCTAACCTGATACAATGCAGTTTGACGACACAATAAATTGAACGAATGGTGAACAACCAAAAACGGCTACCAGAAGATCACAAGAGGCCATTAAATTGCTAAAATACTATACGGAACCGCAACCAAAATAAAACCCATAACCGCAACCAACCGAAGATCATCTTCCAATCAAACATCACGTTGGAAAACAAAGGCTTCCTAGAGGTTGTTATTCCCAAATATGGCTCCATTAGGCGCATCATGTAGCCTAGAAACGTGATCCTTGCAACAAATCAACAAAAATCCTCTTAAATTGTAGTATAAGATATAGATAAATGACATATTACAAAGATAAGAATCTAAATGCTCAACAAGTGGTTATGTTTGCGTTTGCATTTATCTAGACAAAATCAAAAGATAAAACTTAAATGTATGTCTTTAAAGTGTCATAATTTTAATGTAGGGCTGTTTTTTTAATAAGAGACTCATGATTTACAAACGGTAAACCTTTACCAAGGGTTACCGATAATTTTAACAAAATTAAGGTAAAAATTGTGTAAGATTTTTATCAAAATGTTTTATAATAATTAAGATGCTCATAGTAGTGTGTTCTCTTATGTATTTTGCCTTTATAGTTGATATACTCGTTGTAGCTTGTAGGGGTATAAAAACATTAGTATAATTATTTGTCGAATTAACAAAAGTGGTGAATATAATTTTGAGAAATGTTATAAAACTTTTTAGGGTTTTGGAGGTGAAAATGTAAAATATAGAAGTCTGGTGGCTAATGTTGAAACTCCAATACCTGAGTAAATATATAAACGAATTACAATTACTTTCTCATTATTTTCGCTCCTAGTAAAGAATTGAGAGAGGAGGAGGAAAGTATCCACGTTGACTTAAATCGCTCCAAGTTGAAAGAAAGAAATTAAGGAAGAAATTGAAGTATAAGCTTACATAAGTAAGTCGATTGCAAATTAAATAGCTTAGAAAGGGAGTCTCTTACAGTTTGGTGTTGCTGGAAATTTGAGGTACGTTCCTCAAACTGATAAATTGATAAAGTATAAGTTATCAATAAAGAAATTGAATTGTTAATGAAGATTTATACCAGTTAGTGAGTAAATTTTATGAATAAGCTAAGAAATTGTCGATCTGGTATGTGAGAAACGCATTTTGACCAACTTTAGTCAAAGTTGTGAACTTTTTGAATTAGTATAGTTAGATGAGTAACGAATGAAATTAGAATGATGTGTATACGTGTTGTGGATACAAAAAGAGAATCGAATAGGGGGGGCGAGGACTTTAAATGATGCTTTGAAAGGGGATTTGTCCACTGTGTGCGCTGCTGTGTTTATTGAGAATCTAAGTATGATTGGCACTATTTAAATTCATATATTGCTACGCTAAAGCACCAAGTACTTGGGAAATTCATGATAAGTACATAACATTATAATCAGATCAAAGGTATTATTTTAATGTATGGAGGGGTTCTTCAGACAGTGGTATTTATGTGTTTGGAATAAATGCTGAATTTTGGGGGTTTAAATTATGTGACAATGTAGAAGTGTGGTGGCTAAATGTTGAAACTCCAAAATTTGGGTAAACATTGAGAGAGAAGAGTGAAGCGGCGGAGGAAAGGTAGCCACATACTCAAATGGATTCAAGTTAAAAGAAGAAATTAAGGAACAAATCCTAATTTTCCAAAAAGAAAGAACAAATCCTACGGAAATTCAACTATAGCTTTCACAGTTAAGTTAATTACAAAGTATACAGTTTAGAGAGGGAGTTTTGTACTTTTAAAGGAGATTTTATGATAAAAAATAAAAAACAATGTAAGAATTAGTTATGAGATTTTGTACATGATATAAACAGTTATTCAGTTATGAGTTCTGACGAGGTTTTTCTATATGATAACAGGTCATACCGGAGACTCGCATCTTTATATATATATATACATTCCATTTCAATAAGGTGCTCAAACAACATACATTCTATCTCAACAAGTCAACACATCGATGGCATCTTCGTCTTCATCTTCCTCTGCCCCCTTTTCTTCTCAGATGTGGAAGTTCCATGTTTTTCTTAGTTTTAGAGGAAAAGATACTCGTAAGACGTTTGTGGATCATCTCTACACAGCTCTTGAACAACAAGGGATCCACACTTACAAAGACGATGAAACACTTCCCCGGGGCGAATCAATTGGCCCATCTCTTGTGACGGCTATCGAAGAATCACAGATAGCCGTCATCATATTTTCTAAAAACTACGCAGATTCGTCATGGTGCTTAGATGAACTTGTACATATCATTAAATGCAAGGATACGAGAGGCCAAATCGTGATGCCCGTGTTTTATGATGTTGATCCTTCCGAAGTTCGAAAACAAAAACACAAATACAGGGAAGCATTTGTGAAACACGAGTTGGAGAACAAGACCAAGGTTGAATCATGGAGAAAAGCACTTGTGGATGCAAGTAACATTTCTGGATGGGAAACCGAGTATGTTGCCAACGGGTAATTTTCTTCTCTGTTTGTGCACTTTTTATGCTTAAGATGTGTGTGCTCTACTACACGACATCTATACTTATACCTAATAAGCTTTTAAAGGATAAACCCAAATTCTGGATGATAAAAATACATATTTTTGTAGAACATCTACTCATGGACAATGATGCAAATATTTATAGTTGTGCTATGCAATAATCCAATAACAATATATATATATATATATATATATATATATATATATATATATATATATATTGTAGAAGGGATCCAAAAAGTATGATCTGAAGAAGTTCTCTTAGCTATTTTGAAAACACAACTAGTAGTACAAAGTTAAGAAGGAAGATGCATGATAATAAGTAGTCTGTCATACAAATATTTCAATTATTATTGAATCTTGATGAAGTTTCATGACCTTAATTAATGAAAAAAGGCTTTAACTAGATCACTTGATAAGAGCTGAATAATAATCAATACTACTGGAGATTAACAAACAAAGTGAACATTCTCTAGGGTAATAGTTTATGATGATCCTTGTATATTCAATTTGCAGGCACGAGTCAAAATGCATCAAAACAGTTGTTGACACAATTTCACATAGGTTGCATCCATTAACTTCAAGTGTGGATAACAACTTGATTGGAGTAGAGGTTCGCATGCAACATTTGATATCAAAGTTGCAGATTGTCTTTGGTGGCAAGAGGACGATTGGAATATGGGGGGTCGGGGGCGGCGGCAAGACTACTCTTGCCTCTTCTGTTTATGATGAAATATCTAGCAAGTTTGATGGCTGTTGCTTCATAAAAAATGTTAGGGAGGAATCATGTAATAAAGACGGTCTGGAAAGATTGCAAGAAAAAATTCTTTGTGGTGTTTTGAAACAAAAGCAAGTGGAGGTAGGGAGAGTTGAAGAAGGAAGGCGCATGATAAAGGATAGGTTACACCATCGAAAGGTGTTGATTGTTCTTGATGATGTCGACAACCTTGAGCACCTAGAACAGTTAGTTGGATCACATGATTGGTTCGGTGAAGGAAGCCGTATAATAATCACAACTAGAGATGAGCATGTATTAACTGCACACAAGGTAGATGTAATACACAATATTAGCTTGTTAAACAATGATGAAGCTATGAAGCTCTTTTGCAAGCATGCTCCCCGGGGACACAGACGTTTAGAAGATTATGAGCAGCTTTCAAAAGATGTGGTTTCTTATTCTGGCGGGCTCCCATTAGCACTTAGAGTTCTGGGTCGTTTTCTATGTGATAAAGAGATGAATGAGTGGAGGAGTGCCTTGGCTAGATTGAAAGAAATCCCAGATGCTAATATTTTGGAAAAGCTAAAAATCAGCTTTGATGGACTTACGCCCCTGGAGAAAGAGTTGTTCCTAGACATCGCATGTTTCTTGAGGGGACCCTGCCGGTATACATATGAAGAGAGAATGATGATACTTGATGCTTGTGGTTATTACCCTGTTATAGGCATAAAGGTGTTGGTACAAAAGGCTCTCATAACTATTTCAGAAAATGGAGAGTTTGATATGCATGATTTGGTACAAGAAATGGCACACTACATTGTTAGAAGGGAACACCCCAAGAATCCTGAAAAACATAGTAGAGTTTGGAAAGTGGAAGATGTTTTAAAAATATGTTCTATGGATGCAATGATGGTAATATTAGGCGACCTTTTCATGATATATATATGTATGTATGTATAAAGAAAAAATTTGAACTCGATGTTGACACCATTTTGTTTCACAATCACAGAACCTTGACATGATTGAAGCTATAGGTGTTTCGTGTTTTTGGAGTGTCGAATCACAACGTGTTCTTCAAGTCGCTGCAAACATGAAGAAACTTCGTTGGATTGATTTGAATCAGAAATATGTTTTGAAGAAACTATTGGTTGTGACTCCACTTTCATTAGTTATAATGCCAGAAAGTTTTCCACCGAGGGACCTTTGTTGTCTAACATTGAAAAACATCAATGCAAATCAACTTTGGGATGGTTACAAGGTAATTCTTATTGTTTAATCACTTTAATGGATGAAAGCAATAAAAACAGAAAGTATGCATGTTTGTTATGGTTAATGGTTAATATTGGTTAACCATAATGGTCAAAAATTACATAAAATTAAAAAGTACTTCGCGATAAAAAATAAAAACAGAAAGTACATTGCTATAAAAATGAATGACTGCATGTTTGTAACTATATTAATATGATAAAAGATTTCATATCTCATCTAATTCCAAATAATTATCCTTTAAATTTTCAATTCCTAATATAATTACATACCATATAATTAGTAAAATATTATATTAAAAAACATTTATTAATATTATTGGTTTGGTTGGGTTTGTAGTGGTTTGGTTTTAGACTTTTAGTTGAAAACCATCACCGAACTACATGTATTCGGTTAATCAAAGTTAGAAACCACATCACCTATTTTAGTAATGGTTCGGTTAATTCGGTTTGGTTCGGTTAATTTGGTTTGGTTTGGTTTGGTTTGTCGGTTAAAATGCTCACCCTTGTTTTTCAGTATTGTTGTTGTTGATTATAATTTAGTCAATTCCGGGATTCAACCAGAACCAAAACCGTGGTTTTTATTTTTTCTCAAACTTAAAATATTTTCTCTAAAATTTAAATAAATTCAAGTATAGATTCAGTTCAAGGTTTGGTTTGGGACCAAAAATGTTTAAAGCTGAAACCGCATCTGTTTAAATCAGCTCTTTTTTCGATTTTATTGTTATTTTTTTTACTTATATTAGAATTTAAAACATAATGATCAATGACAAATTTGTAAATGTGGGCATACTTATATAATGAGTACTTTTGATGATAAATTCTGAATCCTCCTATATTGATACATTTTATATAAAACGTGTTTTAAGGAAATTCTTTTATAAACATGACTTGCTTTACGATCAAGATACCGATTTTGTATGAAAGTTTTGTTATCATAAAAAAATCGATTGCTTTCCTGAACACAATTTTTGTTTTTCAATGTGATAGTTTTTGGCCATCAATTTTTTTAAACATGCATGGTTTTATACAAAGAATTTTATTAAAGCAATCATGTTTACAAACATTATAAAATATATAACGTGGGTGGTCGAATTTCTTTTGGAAATGAATACATATATATACCCATTTTCCTTGAACTGTTGGGCAAACTTTTGACATATGTGCACTTGTGTATACAGTTTCTACCACACTTGAGAATGATCAAACTTGATAGCCTGGATAAACTAATGGAGACACCAGATTTTGAGGGGCTTCCGAACCTTGAAACATTCATGGTTTATGGATCTTCTCTTTTAAAAGAAATCCATCCATCATTTGGACGTTTGCAAAAGCTTGTTTGTGTGGACATAAGGAATTGTGGCAATCTTAAGATGGTTCCACCCATTACCCAGTCAACGAAACTCGAGACCATTGTACTCTCATGGTGCACATTAGTTTTTAATCTTTCAAAGATCCAACAAATTAATTTGGAGAATATTGTACCTCACAACATGAACCACATAGGGGTATGGTTTTTTAGTGGATGCTTAAGAAAGCTGGTTCTCAGCAACTGCAGTCTGACAGATGGAGACATCAATTCAGCTGCTGGTTGGGAGTTACCCAATTTGCTAGAACTCGATCTACAAGGAAATGGATTTGTTCGGTTGGATTTTAGTGTCTTGCTACTTCCTCAGCTCAAACGGCTGAACGTGTCATGGTGCAAACAACTTGTAGAATTGTCAGAGTTGCCATCAACTATAGCTGTTGTTATAGCTGGTTGGTGTTCTTCACTTAAAAGCTTTGGAGATATTTCAAACTGTAAATGGTTGTGGCAAGTCTCAGTTTGGGGGTATACCAAACTTGGTGCACTTTGTGGTGACATGTTACTAAACTCCATGCTCCAGGTTTGACTTTTGATTTTCTTTCTTTATATATAAAAACCTCAAAAACATAAGAAGAATACAGGTGAATCATAATAGAATGTGTTTTGTGGCAGGGAAACGCCAGAGATTACTTTATCAGTATCAACCTTTCGGGCGTTGACATTTGGAGGAGGGCGTCTGTAGTTTGGGTCGTTTGGATGAAGACTTATAATATGCTGCTTCCACATGATTGGTGCAATCACTTTTCTGGGATTTTGATGTTTGTCAAACCCGACGTGACATTTGAAGGGTTCCCTGACATAACCATCAAGATGGGTGTACAAGACATTTTTCAATCTGAGCTTGATCAGGAGTATAATGAAACACTCGAGACTCATTATGATCAGATATTTGTAGGATATGTTTCCTTTAGTTCATTGAGACACACCGGATGCTTGAATTCAACATACAATACCATTTCGTTTTCCTTGGACAATGAGTATTTGTATGGAGGTGAGCTTAGATTTAGGGCTGTACTCGTTCCTAAAGATGATCCGATGCAAACACCAAAAGTCCCAACAGATTCCTCAGAATTTTGGGATGGGGAATTTGATTACAGAAAGACATTTATCATACAACATGATTCAAACTCCTCTATCAAGATTTTATGGAAATGTCGGCTTTGATAGACATATTCCCAGAGGTCGTTTGACCACCCACCAGTTTTCCCCTCCACATAATCTTTTGTGTCACCATCAAATGATCTGTGGTACCAATTTTACTTTCATGAATTGGTTGATGCATGAGAAATATAGTCAAAGAGTCACTTAACTCTTAAATTCTTCGTTGTTTGTTTATTGGCCATGACTGTTGTTTTTGTTAAAAAGGATTACATCTGAACCCATTAGATGGAAAGCTGATGTTGGAACAGCCCCTGTGAACAAACCCAAAACAACCGTAGGCTACATCTTTCTAAACTCTCTCACATTTTATTCAGTATCATAACATACAATATATATACACATACCTAGCTGCCTACTCCACTTTTAAAGGGAAACAAACTCACCTAGTCAAAGCAATAAAACAGGAGCCAACTAAACCTATCTAAACTATTCTAAAAACGTGGCCAACATGGCCTTTACTTATTCATACTCTAAGCAAAAAGACTAAACTACCCCTAATAAAATTGTATGCTTTGAATCAGTCACCTACTTTGACTAAAAGTCGGAATTAAACCCAACAGCTGAATGGTAAAATATGTCTTTATTATACAATACATGTCAAATATGTGCAGACTTGAGATATCAAACATCGATCTAGAATGCAAATTTGCATATACAATGGCAGGCTAATTATTTGGTTGAAATAGAATATGCCATATATATCATATGCATTTGTATGTATGTAATTTGGAACTTGAATGCAAAATGGGATACATACATTTTTCATATATATGTAAATTTGGTCAAAATAGAATGCAAAAAAGCATGTAATACATATAATGTCATATGCATATGTATGGAAATGCATGTGTATGGCCAAAACCACAATTGGAATTACACACCAACCAACATTGGAATAACATCTTTAATATTGGAAATACACAAAAAAAAATGTACAATGCCAATAAAAGTGCAAACATCATTATGAAACATCAACTATTAACCAACAAGAACTAAAACAATCACCAAAGGGCTTCTAGCCTCCGGTGTTGCCCTCCCTCATTGAGGTTGAGGGTTCAAGTCCCGTCATGTGGATTTAAGTAGTAGTTTAGGAGTAGGTTAGATTTGTCGTTTTAAAAAAAAAAAAAAAACTAAAACAATCAAAATGAACAAACAACTAACATTACCAAACATAACGTAAGTAATTACACCATCTCATACTTGTTGTTAGGTAAAATATGAAAGGTTGAAAACATATGGCTATGCATGTGAAATAAAAGAATCAAATTCAAACTGAAAGTTGGAAAATAAGTGGTGCATTCAACATGTTCAAACTTGAAGTTGGTAGACTTTAAATTGGTTACAACTCTTTCTGTTTTCACATGGCAAACATTCACCTATATATATGCATGTATGTTTTGCATATTTGTGTGCAAAAACTTGAGAGAACATCAAGTGTAGAGTGTCAAGCCAATTGTAATCTTGTGAGTTTTAACAAAATTCTCTAGTTGCAGCCCGTGGACGTAGGATTTGCACCGAATCCGAACCACGTAAAATCCTTGTGTTCTTCTTGCTTTATTTTCGTGAGTTTGTGTGTGTGTGATAGTGTGTTTCCGCTGCGTGTACCCTGTCCGGTTTCTAACAACTGGTATCAGAGCCAGATTAGCGAGGTTTGGAGGGTACAATCATTTTTTTTTCACGCACGAGTGTACCTGATTTGTATCTTGTTTGTCGTAATGGCTGAAGACAAGGTTGTAATCGAAAAGTTCAACGGTTCTGATTTTAACTGGTGGAAAATGCAATTAGAAGCATTGCTATGTCAGAAAGACTTGGACATGGTACTCGGAGACAAACCGGAGAAAATGGAAAAAGCTTTTGAAGATGCGTGGAACTCAAAGGACAAGAAAGCCAAGGCGGTTATTACATTGTCGTTGACGAAGAGCGTTGCTTTCAACATCATGAATGAAACCACGGCGCGTGGTATGATGGAGGCTCTGTCAAATATGTATGAGAAACCATCGGCGGCTAACAAGGTGTTCTTGATGAAGGAGTTGTTCACTACAAGGATGAATGAGGAAGGCTCAGTTACAGTTCACATTAACAATCTAAATTCAATTCTGTCCAGATTATCATCTGTGGGAATTAAATTTGATAATGAGACTCAAGCATCACTGCTACTAACTTCTCTACCTGATAGCTGGTCCGGAACAGTTACTGCTGTTACGAGTTCCGTGGGGACCAGTGGTATGACTTTTGAAGGGGTTAGAGATTTGGTTCTTGGCGAAGATATCAGACGCAAAAATCAAGGTGGATCTTCCTCTTCTGATTTATTAAATATCGGAAGAAGTAGAGGGAATAGCAGGAATAGTGGAAGCAGTGGGAGTCGGGGAAGAAGTTCATCTAGAACTAGGAAGAATGTGAAGTGCTGGAACTGCCAGGAGGTGGGACATGTTAAGAGTCAATGTCCAAAGAAAGAATTAAACATTGCCGGTGCTGAGAGTGTGTCTGAGGATGATGCATTGTTACTCAGTATGGAAAGTTCTGTAGACTCTTGGGTCATGGATTCAGGGGCTTCGTTTCACGCCATGGACAACGGGGAAACGATGGTGAATCTAAAAGAAGGAGATTTTGGAAAGGTACGGTTAGCAAATGACGAGATGCTTCAAGTAACGGGCATAGGAGATATTGATCTAGTTACTTCATTGGGAACTACATGGAGCCTGAAGATTGTCAGGGTTATTCCGGAGCTGAAGAAAAAATTGATTTATGTTGGTCAGCTGGATAAACAAGGACTGGAAGTAAGGTTTGGTGGTGGTAAATGGATGGTGGTCAATGGTAATTCGGTGATTGCTCAAGGTATGAAGCGTGGGTCATTGTATATGGTTGAGGTACCTGCTGAGGGAAGTATGACCATCCCGATTAAGCAAAACAAAATCTGGTTCGCTAAATCTACTGCTAAGAGAGTTCATTTTGCAAACATGAATTCTGGAGCCAAGGGGATGTTAGCTGAACGAGTCGGAAATTCTAAACCATTCAGGGGATTCTGTGACAGTGGGAGCACGGGGTGTGTTCCGGGTACAGTTACAAAGAGCCGTTGGGTTTTGAAGACTAAGACTGGAAAATTCTCTCTTGTTGGAAGTTTGCAAAGTTTGGAGAGTGTTAGTGGTCCTCGGTGTATCTCTGGATCTGGTGGAGTGTCCAAACCGGTTGAGACAGAGGATGAGTCGGTGGTGGGATTAGCCACGACTGAGTTGGAGCTAGTGGGAGCTTCAACTGGCCCTTCTAGTACTTGAAGATGAGGGGCGGCTGCAATTAGAGAAATGGGACTAAGTTTAGCTTGTTCTTAGGAACTGGAGGCTTGGAAGACTTGGTTGTTTTAAGATTACTGGAGTTGGATGACATAGACGGACCATGTTGTTCAAACTTTCAAGTGGGAGATTGTTAGGTAAAATATGAAAGGTTGAAAACATGTGGCTATGCATGTGAAATAAAAGAATCAAATTCAAACTGAAAGTTGGAAAATAAGTAGTGCATTAAACATGTTCAAACTTGAAGTTGGTAGACTTTAAATTGGTTACAACTCTTTCTGTTTTCACATGGAAAACATTCACCTATATATATGCATGTATGTTTTGCATATTTGTGTGCAAAAACTTGAGAGAACATCAAGTGTAGAGTGTCAAGCCAATTGTAATCTTGTGAGTTTTAACAAAATTCTCTAGTTGCAGCCCGTGGACGTAGGATTTGCACCGAATCCGAACCACGTAAAATCCTTGTGTTCTTCTTGCTTTAAGTTCAAAGCCTTTTAAGTGTATTTCATAAATAAGATATTTGTAATAATTATCTGATCGGTCCACTTGAAAAAGTTGCGAGATTTGTTTGAATATCGGGAATTGGTGTAAACCAAAAATCTTCACCATGGATTTTTAACTCTAGGCAGTCATACATTTTGTTAGACTATAATTACAATAGGTAACCCTACAATAATTTTTCAATATTTTCCACTCCTAATATCATTGTTTTCACTTCCGTATATTTCCCCTGCTTTTTTTTAAAAAGAAAGAAAAAAAAATAATAATAATAACTAGAAAGGTTACCCCCGCTACGCGGGGGCCAGAAGCTTTCAATGTTGTTTCCGAATTGATAAATATGACAGACATAGAAAGTGCAAGGATGAAAAGTCCGGGCTTTGCCCCGGACAAAAAATGTAAAAGTTTTGACTGCAAGGACCAAAAGTGTGAAAATGGCTAAAGAATTAAAGGGGTAGGAATTAGCAACTTTTTAGAAAAGGGATCAAAGTTGTCAAACCGTTAAAGTTTTGTGGCCAAACTTTAAATATTAAAAGGTTCCAAAAAAGTGTAAAAATATTGATTGCAAGGACCAAAAATGTCAAAATGGGTAAAGAATAATGAGCAAAGTTGTCAAAAAACATCTAAATTTAGTATTCCTAACTTCCAACAATAATACAGGGACCAATTCTGCCAAAAAAATGGGAAGTTGAATGAAACACAAACAAAAGGACATGAATAAATTAATTAAAGAAGTACAGGGACCGGATATGTAAATCAAGGGGCCAAAGCTGGACAAAGTATGCCAACTTTACTATTCCTTTCTTCCACAACTTTAATATATATATAATAATAAAACACAATTGACACCTTACCGGTCTCGATTTTCCAGTAAAAGGTTCAAGATTTTACCCCAAATCTTACCCATCGCTCGAGATTTCACAGCTTAGGGTTATGACTTTCAATCGATGGGTGGGGCCATTGTTGAAGGAGCCTGCTCCAGACAAGTTACCCAAATATAAAACATGTTTTTTAATGGATTGTTTTTAATAGTGACATTGAATCTTACATAAACATTCTGAACATGTTTATATGATATTTTCTTATAAATTATATGTATTCATCAAAGTCAAATTCAAACATACGTAGTACTTTGCATTGACAATAACAAAATTCTCCTATCCCATATTGAAGAGTCGATCATTATATAAGATTTTAATTGGTGTATGCAATTGGCAGCAGGATGAGTTCGGTTTGGCTTCTTTAAGTAAACCTGTTGCATGATTGACAACTGCTTGTTTCATCATCCTTTCGTTTCATTGGTCACATAAGTTTACATTTTAGGCCCCTAGACATCATTTCCCCATTGTCCTCTCCAAATTTTAGACCAAATTATGCTGGTTTGACTTGGTTTATACTTTATATCTTAACAGGGATAGTAGGTTTTATATCTTAATCTATTCATACAGTTACATAAGTGTACCTGAAATGCTTTATATTCTTATGCATAAGTGTTCTTGAATGTCATGTGATTAAAGTCCTGGTAGAAAGGTATGTAATTAGTATAGTTTGAATTACAGGGGAAACTTAAAACTTAATTTAAAAACTTGGAACTGAAACTTTTATATGATAATCAATAGTAAGTTTTATGTTTATTAGAATGAATTTGGTTATGCATTAACCAACAAGGTTAACATAACTTTTAGTATTTTAAATTCTGATATGTAATTTTTGTACTTCAAGCCTCATTGTGCATAAAATAGGTACTGTATTAGAGTCTAGATCGGTTGTATCAAATAGTTACAAAGGTTATAAATACTTTCATATTAGGCAACTACCATTGCAGTTACCATAAGATCACATGACATGCCACATCTTTAGAACCAGGTGAACTTCATGCCTTGCCTGTTGAAAGCTGCACAAACTATTTTTATTTTTATTTTTTTATAGGTGAAATGTATTTAACATGTCAAAACAAATTTCCACAAATAAATGAGAATCACAGACTTATTTAATCCCTATAATTACAAAACATAGAAGATCATAATTTTTATGTTCATTTATGTTTCTTGACAAAATAATGGAACATATTCTAAAAATAAGTTTCATATATTTGTATTTTCTTTCTAAAATTCAACCAACCAATAAAAAGAAAAGATAAAAAAATTCAATGTCTAAACTTCAAAAATATGAAAGATAACTCAACTGACAGTTGTATTTTTTCAAAAGTCAACCAACCATTAAAATAAAAGAGATTTTTTTTTTCCAATTCTAAGCTTAAAAAGTATGGAATACCACTAAGCTGATGGTTGTATATTCTCTAAAAAGTCAACTAACCAACAAACAGGGAAGACCACTCAGTTGATAGTTATTTATATTTAGTTTGTTATATAGACAACAAATTCTATGTTTTTATATTTTAAGCCTATATAGGTTAGTGGATTTATGGTTATGTGTTTGCCCCCCCCATGATATTTTGGCATCTGAGATTCATCGTGCTCTGTTTTTAATCAAATTACTATATTGCCCCCATTCGATTCTTTTGTTCTTTTTTGTTATGAATCAATCAGATTGTCTTTGTAAGCATGGATGATAAATTTATCATATTACTATATTGCCTCCATTATCTTTTGGCATCTTAGATTCATCTTGCTCTGTTGTTAATCGATATGATAAATGTGTCATATTACTATAATGACAACTTCAATATGAAAACAACCCGCTTTGTTGAAATTGTCAAGTGTAAGATACTTCTTGGGCATTTAGTAAATTGGAAATTTCTTGGAAACTCACATCTCTCTATACATGGTTCATTTCTTTGAGGTGCTCAAACCACATACATTCAAATCTCAAACTAATTAACTCATCGATGGCATCTTTACCATCATCTTCTTCTTTAGCTCCGGTCTGTTCTTCTCAGTCATGGAAGTACCATGTTTTTCTTAGTTTTAGAGGAGAAGATA